>NC_090447.1:653266882-654564382 GCF_031143425.1 Pleurodeles waltl
GTGAGTGCGGGGACACCATTACACGCGTGCACTGTACATAGGTCACTACCTATGTACAGCGTCACAATGGTAACTCCGAACATGGCCATGTAACATGTCTAAGATCATGGAATTGTCACCCCAATGCCATTCTGGCATTGGGGGGACAATTCAATGATCCCCCGGGTCTCTAGCACAGAACCCGGGTACTGCCAAACTGCCTTTCCGGGGTCTCCACTGCAGCTGCTGCCAACCCCTCAGACAGGTTACTGCCCTCCTGGGGTCCAGGCAGCCCTGGCCCAGGAAGGCAGAACAAAGGATTTCCTTTGAGAGAGGGTGAAACAAACTCTCCCTTTGGAAATAGGTGTGAAGGCTGGGGAGGAATAGCCTCTCCCAGCCTCTGGAAATGCTTTGATGGGCACAGATGGTGCCCATCTCTGCATAAGCCAGTCTACACCGGTTTAGGGATCCCCCAGCCCTGCTCTGGCATGAAACTGGACAAAGGAAAGGGGAGTGACCACTCCCCTGACCTGTACCTCCCAGGGGAGGTGCCCAGAGCTCCTCCAGTGTGTCCCGACCTCTGCCATCTTGGAAACAGAGGTGTCTGTGGCACACTGGACTGCTCTGAGTGGCCAGTGCCAGCAGGTGACATCAGAGGCTCCTTCTGATAGGCTCTTACCTCTCTTGGTAGCCAATCCTCCTTCCTAGGTAGCCAAACCTCTTTTTCTGGCTATTTAGGGTCTCTGCTTTGGGGATCTCACCAGATAACGAATGCAAGAGCTCATCAGAGTTCCTCTGCATCTCCCTCTTCACCTTCTACCAAAGGATCGACCGCTGACTGCTCAGGACGCCTGCAAAACCGCAACAAAGTAGCAAGATGACTACTAGCAACCTTGTATCGCTTCATCCTGCCGGCTTTCTCTACTGTTTCCAGGTGGTGCATGCTCTGGGGGTAGCCTGCCTCCTCTCTGCACCAGGAGCTCTGAAGAAATCTCCCGTGGGTCGACAGAATCTTCCCCTGCAACCGCAGGCACCAAAAGACTGCATCACTGGTCCTCTTGGTCTATGGAACTCAGCAACTCTGTCCAAGTGACTCCCACAGTCCAGTGACTCTTCAGTCCAAGTTTGGTGGAGGTAAGTCCTTGCCTCCCCACGCTAGACTGCATTGCTGGGAACCATGTGATTTGCAGCTGCTCCGGCTCCTGTGCACTCTTCCAGGATTTCCTTCGTGCACAGCCAAGCCTGGGTCCCCGACACTCTAACCTGCAGTGCACAACCTTCTGAGTTGTCCTCCGGCGCCATGGGACCCCCTTTTGTGACTTTGCATGGACTCCGGTTCACTCTTCTTCCAAGTGCCTGTTCAGGTACTTCTGCGGGTGCTGCCTGCTTCTGTGAGGGCTCCCTGAGTTGCTCGGCACCCCCTCTGTCTCTTCCTCCAAGTGGCGACATCCTGGTCCCTCCTGGGCCACAGCAGCACCCAAAAACCTCTAATGTGACCCTTGCAGCTAGCAAGGCTTGTTTACGGTCTTTCTGCATGGGAATACCTCTGCAAGCTTCATCGCGACGTGCAACATCTGTCTTCCAAAGGAGAAGTCCCTAGCTCTCTTCTTTCTTGCAGAACTCCAAGCTTCTTCCAACCAGTGGCAGCTTCCTTGCACCCTCAGCTGGCATTTCCTGGGCTCCTGCCCACTCTCGACACTGTCGCGACTATTGGACTTGGTCCCCTTGTCTTACAGGTACTCAGGTCCGGAAATCCACTGTTGTTGCATTGCTGGTGTTTGTTCTTCCTGCAGAATCCACCTATCACGACTTCTGTGCTCTCCGGGGGTAGTAGGTGCACTTTACACCTACCTTTCAGGGTCTTGGGGTGGGCTATTTTTCTAACCCTCACTGTTTCCTTACAGTCCCAGCGACCCTCTACAAGCTCACATAGGTTTGGGGTCCATTTGTGGTTCGCATTCCACTTTTGGAGTATATGGTTTGTGTTGCCCCTATACCTATGTGCTCCTATTGCAATCCATAGTAATCCTACACTGTTTGCATCACTTTTCTTGCTATTACCTGCATAATTTTGGTTTGTGTACATATATCTTGTGTATATAACTTATCCTAATACTGAGGGTACTCACTGAGATACTTTTGGCATATTGTCATAAAAATAAAGTACCTTTAGTTTTAGTACTTCTGTGTATTGTGTTTTCTTATGATCTTGTGCACATGACACCAGTGGTATAGTAGGATCTTTACATGTCTCCTAGTTCAGCCTAAGCTGCTTTGCCATAGCTACCTTCTATCAGCCTAAGCTGCTAGAAACACCTCTTCTACACTAATAAGTGATAACTGGACCTGGCACAAGGTGTAAGTGCCTCTGGTACCCACTACATGCCAGGCCAGCCTCCTACATTGGTTGTGCAGCGGTGGGATAAGTACTTGTAACTACTTACCACTTTTGTCATTGTGTACTTTTCATAAGAGAATAATATACAAAACAATTTCAGTGTATGTACACCTAACCAAAACGTTTTGCTTTTCTCCTCTTAAACTTTTAACAAAGGGCTGAAAAGTATTCTAAAACTTCTAAAAGTTTCCAAAAAGTTAGAAAAAGTTTTTTTCTCTGTTCTTTAAAAAGTTCTGAAACTTTTCTTCCTTCTCACTATTTCTAAACCTTTTACTATCATGTCTGTAGAAGACTCTACTCTTAAAATGGTCAATACTACTTATGACAATTTAAATTACAAGAGCCTAAGGAGCCTCTGCTTACATAGAGGTTTAGTGATAGGAAAGAACCCTACAAAAGAGTTTCTATTTAACATGCTTATTGTGAATGATGAGTCCCAAGCAGACACATCAAATGAGAGGTTAATAGAAGGTTCCCATTCCGACTCAGGGGATCTCCTTGAAGGAGGTGGGGAGGGTTCTGTTCCAGATCTGCCCCCTAGCAGGACACCCAGTAATGTTGGTAGTAATGGAAGTTCCCATTATAGTAGGGGAGTCTTTATTCCTGGAGGCCAAGTTGCTAGGGTTCAGTCAGTTAGGGACAGACCCCCCTCTGTTGTTTCCAATTTATCTTCTGTGTCCAAGCATTCCCAAACCACCCACCCTGAAGACAACATGTTAGAAAGGGAACTCAAAAAGTTGAAAGTTGAAGAGACCAGACTGAAGCTTAAACAACAACAGCTGGCTTTAGATAGGGAATCCTTAGACCTGGAGAAGGAGAGACAGAGATTGGGGTTAGGACCCCATGGTGGCAGCAGCAGTATTCCTGATAGTAATCCTGTTAGATAGCATGATTCCAGGAATCTGCACAAGATAGTCCCCCCTTACAAGGAGGAGGATGACATCAACAAGTGGTTTGCTGCACTTGAGAGGGCCTGTATGGTACAGGGGGTCCGTCAAAGGCAGTTGGCTGCTATATTGTGGCTGTCTTTCAATGGAAAGGGTAGGGATAGGCTCCTTACTGTTAGAGGAAGTGATGCTAACAATTTTGCAGTTTTGAATGATGCACTCTTGGATGGATTTGGCTTAACCACTGAACAATACAGGATTAAGTTCAGAGACACCAGAAAAGAGTCCTCACAAGACTGGATAGACTTTGTTGACTGTTCAGTGAAGGCCTTGGAGGGGTGGTTACATGGCAGTAGAGTTTCTGACTATGAAAGCCTGTATAATCTTATTCTGAGAGAGCATATTCTGAATAACTGTGTGTCTGACTTGTTACTCCAATATCTAGTGGACTCAGATCTGACCTCTCCCCAAGAATTGGTAAAGAAGGCAGACAAATGGGTCAGAACAAGAGTGAACAGAAAAGTTCATACAGGGGGTGACAAGAATGGCAAGAAGAAGGATGGTAAGTCTTCTGACAAGGGTGGGGACAAAAGTAAAACTGAGTCTTCATCAGGTCCACAAAATCCTCTGGTGGGGGTGGTGGGTACAAATCCTCTTCCAATAATCAACCTAAAAAGCCTTGGTGTTATTTGTGTAAAGTCAAAGGCCATTGGACAACAGATGCCAGTTGTCCAAAGAAAAACACCAAACCTCCCACTACCACAACCCCTACTGCAAATTCTAGTGCCCCTAGTAATAGCAGTGGTGGTGGGAGCAAACCTACTAATATCCAATCCAAGGGTGTAGCTGGGTTCACTTTTGGTAATTTAGTTGGGGTTGGTCTTGTTAGGGAGACCGCAGAGGCCGTGTTAGTCTCTGAAGGTGCCATTGATTTGACCACCTTGGTTGCTTGTCCCCTTAATATGGATAAGTACAAGCAACTTCTCCTAATAAATGGTGTTGAGGTTCAGGCCTACAGAGACACAGGTGCCAGTGTTACCATGGTGATAGAGAAACTGGTGCACCCTGAACAACACCTACTTGGTCAGCAGTACCAAGTGACAGACGCTCATAACAACACTCTTAGCCACCCCATGGCTGTTGTGAAACTCAACTGGGGGGGGGGGGTGTACTGGTCCAAAGAAAGTTGTGGTTGCCTCAGATTTACCTGTAGACTGTCTACTAGGGAACGATTTAGAGACATCATCTAGGGCAGAAGTGGAGTTGGAGGCTCATGCAGCAATGCTGGGCATTCCCAGGCATATTTTTGCTTTGACAAGGGCTCAGGCCAAAAAGCAAAAAGGACGGGGTAACTTGGATCCTGGAACAATGGACCAAGTGCTCCCTAATGCTAGGGGTAGCAAGGGTAAATCCCTACCCACTATCCCTCCCTCTACAGATGATTCTCCTTCTGAGGAAGAAGAATTTCCTCCCTGTGCAGAACCTTCACCAGATGAGCTGACAGCAGACACTGCTGAGCTTTTGGGTGGAGAGGGGCCTGCCAAGGAAGAGCTGAGTGTGGCACAGCAAACCTGTCCCACATTAGAGGGTCTCAGACAGCAAGCTGTCAAGCAGCAAAATGGGGATGTCAGTGACTCACATAGAGTTTACTGGGAGGACAACCTCTTGTACACTGAGGCAAGGGACCCAAAACCTGGAGCAGCCAGGAGATTGGTCATTCCCCTGCAGTGCAGAGAGTTCCTCCTAACTCTTGCACATGACATTCCTTTGGCTGGGCATTTGGGCCAGATCAAAACATGGGAAAGGCTTGTCCCCCTGTTTCACTGGCCTAGGATGTCAGAGGACACAAAAGATTTTTGCAAGTCTTGTGTGACCTGCCAAGCCAGTGGCAAGACTGGTGGCACACCAAAGGCTCCCCTTATTCCACTACCTGTGGTCCCCTTTGAAAGGGTAGGGGTTGACATAGTTGGCCCCCTTGACCCTCCTACTGCTTCAGGCAATAGGTTTATCTTGGTGGTTGTGGACCATGCCACAAGATATCCTGAAGCAATTCCTCTAAGGACCACTACAGCTCCTACAGTGGCAAAGGCCCTCCTGTGAATCTTTTCCAGGGTGGGTTTCCCTAAAGAGGTTGTATCAGACAGGGATAGCAACTTTATGTCTGCATACTTTAAAGCAATGTGGAAGGAATGTGGTGTAACCTACAAATTCACCCCCACCCTCCCCCCCTTTATCATCCACAGACTAATGGACTGGTAGAGAGGTTTAATAAAACTCTCAAAGGTATGATAATGGGACGCCCTGAAAAACTCAGGAGGAGATGGGATGTCCTGTTACCTTGCCTCCTTTTTGCTTACAGGGAGGTACCCCAGAAAGGATTGGGCTTCAGCCCCTTTGAACTCCTCTTTGGACACCCTGTAAGAGGTCCACTAACACTTATGAAGGAGGGTTGGGAACAACCTTTAAAAGCTCCCAAACAGGACATAGTGGCCTATGTACTTGCCCTAAGATCCAGAATGGCCGAGTACATGAAAAAGGCCAGTAAAAACCTTCAGGCCAGCCAAGAGCTCCAAAAGCAATGGCATGACCAGAAGGCTGTTCTGATCCAGTACCAACCAGAACAGAAGGTGTGGGTATTGGAGCCTGTGACCACAAGAGCACTCCAGGACAAATGGAGTGGACCCCATCTCATTGTTGAAAAGAAGGGTGAGGTTACCTATCTGGTAGACCTGGGCACTGCCAGGAGTCCCCTTAGGGTGATTCATGTCAACCGCCAAAAACCCTACTATGCCAGGGCTGATCTCACCCTGTTCATGGCAACAGATGAGGGACAGGAAGCAGAGAGTGACCCTCTCCTTGATCTCTTTTCCACCACTGAAAATGATGCTTTAGTGGAGGGAGTAGTTTTGGCAGATAGTCTGACTGCAGAACAGAAAGACAACTGCATAAATCTCCTTGGACAATTTTCTGAACTCTTTTCAACTGTGTCAGGCACCACATCTTGGTGTGAACACACAATTGATACTGGAGACAGCTTGCATGGCAAAAGTAAAATCTATAGGCAGCCTGACCATGTCAGGGACTGCATAAAACAAGAGGTTCAGAAAATGCTTGATCTAGGAGTGGTTGAACCTTCTGAAAGCCCATGGGCGAGTCCTGTGGTGCTTGTACCAAAGCCTCACTCAAAAGATGGAAAAAGGGAGATGAGGTTTTGTGTAGACTACAGAGGTCTCAATCAGGTAACAAAAACTGATGCTCACCCTATACCCAGGGCAGATGAGCTCATAGATACACTGGCATCTACCAAGTATCTAAGCACCTTAGATTTGACTGCAGGGTATTGGCAGATCGAATTGGCTGAGGATGCTAAACCTAAAACTGCATTTTCAACTATAGGAGGGCACTCCCAATTTACAGTGATGCCCTTTGGGTTGAAGAATGCAGCTGCCACTTTTCAGAGGTTGGTGAACACAGTCCTGCAAGGGTTGGAGGCTTTTAGTGCAGCATATCTAGATGATATAGCTGTCTTTAGCTCCACCTGGGATGAGCACCTGGTCCACCTTTGGAAAGTTTTGGTGGCCCTTCAAAAGGCAAGCCTCACTATCAAGGCCTCAAAGTGCCAGATAGGGCAGGGAAAGGTGGTTTATCTGGGACACCTGGTAGGTGGAGAACAGAATGCAACACTGCAGGGGAAAATCCAGACAATCATGGATTGGGTTCCCCCTGCAACACAGACCCAGGTGAGAGCCTTCTTAGGCCTCACTGGGTATTACAGGAGATTCATTAAAAACTATGGCTCCATAGCAGCCCCTCTTAATGATCTCACTAGTAAGAAGATGCCTAAAAAGGTATTGTGGACAGCTAGCTGTCAGAAAGCTTTTGAGGAGCTCAAACAGGCCATGTGCTCTGCACCTGTTCTAAAAAGCCCACGTTACTCCAAGAAATTCATTGTTCAAACTGATGCATCTGAATTAGGGGTAGGGGCAGTTTTATCACAACTGAATTCTGAGGGCCAGGATCAACCAGTTGCTTTTATCAGCAGAAGGTTGACCCCTAGAGAAAAGCGTTGGTCTGCCATAGAGAGGGAGGCCTTTGCTGTGGTCTGGGCACTGAAGAAGTTGAGGCCGTACTTGTTTGGCACTCACTTTATTGTTCAGACAGACCACAAACCTCTACTTTTGCTAAAACAAATGAAAGGTGAAAACCCTAAATTGTTTAGGTGGTCCATATCTCTACAGGGAATTGGCTATACAGTGGAGCATAGACCTGGGAGTACCCACTCCAATGCAGATGGACTCTCCAGATATTTCCACTTAGACAATGAAGACTCATCAGGTCATGGCTAGTTTTATTGTCCTTCGTTTTGGGGGGGTTGTGTAGGAAAGTACCATCTTGCCTGGCATGTTATCCCCATATTTCACTGTATATATGTTGTTTTAGTCTATTTGTCACTGGGAACCTGCCAGGCAGGGCCCCAGTGCTCATAAGTATGTGCCCTGTATGTGTTCCCTGTGAGATGCCTAACTGTCTCACTGAGGCTCTGCTAACCAGAACCTCAGTGGTTATGCTCTCTCTGCTTTCCAAATGTGTCACTAACAGGCTAGTGACTAAATTTACCAATTCACATTGGCATACTGGTAACCCATATAATTCCCTAGTATATGGTACTGAGGTACCCAGGGTATTGGGGTTCCAGGAGATCCCTATGGGCTGCAGCATTTCTTTTGCCACCCATAGGGAGCTCTGACAATTCTTACACAGGCCTGGCAGTGCAGCCTGAGTGAAATAACGTCCACGTTATTTCACAGCCATTTACCACTGTACTTAAGTAACTTATAAGTCACCTATATGTCTAACCTTCACCTGGTGAAGGTTGGGTGCAAAGTTACTCAGTGTGTGGGCACCCTGGCACTAGCCAAGGTGCCCCCACATCGTTTAGGGCAAATTCCCCGGACTTTGTGAGTGCGGGGACACCATTACACGCGTGCACTGTACATAGGTCACTACCTATGTACAGCGTCACAATGGTAACTCCGAACATGGCCATGTAACATGTCTAAGATCATGGAATTGTCACCCCAATGCCATTCTGGCATTGGGGGGACAATTCAATGATCCCCCGGGTCTCTAGCACAGAACCCGGGTACTGCCAAACTGCCTTTCCGGGGTCTCCACTGCAGCTGCTGCCAACCCCTCAGACAGGTTACTGCCCTCCTGGGGTCCAGGCAGCCCTGGCCCAGGAAGGCAGAACAAAGGATTTCCTTTGAGAGAGGGTGAAACAAACTCTCCCTTTGGAAATAGGTGTGAAGGCTGGGGAGGAATAGCCTCTCCCAGCCTCTGGAAATGCTTTGATGGGCACAGATGGTGCCCATCTCTGCATAAGCCAGTCTACACCGGTTTAGGGATCCCCCAGCCCTGCTCTGGCATGAAACTGGACAAAGGAAAGGGGAGTGACCACTCCCCTGACCTGTACCTCCCAGGGGAGGTGCCCAGAGCTCCTCCAGTGTGTCCCGACCTCTGCCATCTTGGAAACAGAGGTGTCTGTGGCACACTGGACTGCTCTGAGTGGCCAGTGCCAGCAGGTGACATCAGAGGCTCCTTCTGATAGGCTCTTACCTCTCTTGGTAGCCAATCCTCCTTCCTAGGTAGCCAAACCTCTTTTTCTGGCTATTTAGGGTCTCTGCTTTGGGGATCTCACCAGATAACGAATGCAAGAGCTCATCAGAGTTCCTCTGCATCTCCCTCTTCACCTTCTACCAAAGGATCGACCGCTGACTGCTCAGGACGCCTGCAAAACCGCAACAAAGTAGCAAGATGACTACTAGCAACCTTGTATCGCTTCATCCTGCCGGCTTTCTCTACTGTTTCCAGGTGGTGCATGCTCTGGGGGTAGCCTGCCTCCTCTCTGCACCAGGAGCTCTGAAGAAATCTCCCGTGGGTCGACAGAATCTTCCCCCTGCAACCGCAGGCACCAAAAGACTGCATCACTGGTCCTCTTGGTCTATGGAACTCAGCAACTCTGTCCAAGTGACTCCCACAGTCCAGTGACTCTTCAGTCCAAGTTTGGTGGAGGTAAGTCCTTGCCTCCCCACGCTAGACTGCATTGCTGGGAACCATGTGATTTGCAGCTGCTCCGGCTCCTGTGCACTCTTCCAGGATTTCCTTCGTGCACAGCCAAGCCTGGGTCCCCGACACTCTAACCTGCAGTGCACAACCTTCTGAGTTGTCCTCCGGCGCCATGGGACCCCCTTTTGTGACTTTGCATGGACTCCGGTTCACTCTTCTTCCAAGTGCCTGTTCAGGTACTTCTGCGGGTGCTGCCTGCTTCTGTGAGGGCTCCCTGAGTTGCTCGGCACCCCCTCTGTCTCTTCCTCCAAGTGGCGACATCCTGGTCCCTCCTGGGCCACAGCAGCACCCAAAAACCTCTAATGTGACCCTTGCAGCTAGCAAGGCTTGTTTACGGTCTTTCTGCATGGGAATACCTCTGCAAGCTTCATCGCGACGTGCAACATCTGTCTTCCAAAGGAGAAGTCCCTAGCTCTCTTCTTTCTTGCAGAACTCCAAGCTTCTTCCAACCAGTGGCAGCTTCCTTGCACCCTCAGCTGGCATTTCCTGGGCTCCTGCCCACTCTCGACACTGTCGCGACTATTGGACTTGGTCCCCTTGTCTTACAGGTACTCAGGTCCGGAAATCCACTGTTGTTGCATTGCTGGTGTTTGTTCTTCCTGCAGAATCCACCTATCACGACTTCTGTGCTCTCCGGGGGTAGTAGGTGCACTTTACACCTACCTTTCAGGGTCTTGGGGTGGGCTATTTTTCTAACCCTCACTGTTTCCTTACAGTCCCAGCGACCCTCTACAAGCTCACATAGGTTTGGGGTCCATTTGTGGTTCGCATTCCACTTTTGGAGTATATGGTTTGTGTTGCCCCTATACCTATGTGCTCCTATTGCAATCCATAGTAATCCTACACTGTTTGCATCACTTTTCTTGCTATTACCTGCATAATTTTGGTTTGTGTACATATATCTTGTGTATATAACTTATCCTAATACTGAGGGTACTCACTGAGATACTTTTGGCATATTGTCATAAAAATAAAGTACCTTTAGTTTTAGTACTTCTGTGTATTGTGTTTTCTTATGATCTTGTGCACATGACACCAGTGGTATAGTAGGATCTTTACATGTCTCCTAGTTCAGCCTAAGCTGCTTTGCCATAGCTACCTTCTATCAGCCTAAGCTGCTAGAAACACCTCTTCTACACTAATAAGTGATAACTGGACCTGGCACAAGGTGTAAGTGCCTCTGGTACCCACTACATGCCAGGCCAGCCTCCTACATTGGTTGTGCAGCGGTGGGATAAGTACTTGTAACTACTTACCACTTTTGTCATTGTGTACTTTTCATAAGAGAATAATATACAAAACAATTTCAGTGTATGTACACCTAACCAAAACGTTTTGCTTTTCTCCTCTTAAACTTTTAACAAAGGGCTGAAAAGTATTCTAAAACTTCTAAAAGTTTCCAAAAAGTTAGAAAAAGTTTTTTTCTCTGTTCTTTAAAAAGTTCTGAAACTTTTCTTCCTTCTCACTATTTCTAAACCTTTTACTATCATGTCTGTAGAAGACTCTACTCTTAAAATGGTCAATACTACTTATGACAATTTAAATTACAAGAGCCTAAGGAGCCTCTGCTTACATAGAGGTTTAGTGATAGGAAAGAACCCTACAAAAGAGTTTCTATTTAACATGCTTATTGTGAATGATGAGTCCCAAGCAGACACATCAAATGAGAGGTTAATAGAAGGTTCCCATTCCGACTCAGGGGATCTCCTTGAAGGAGGTGGGGAGGGTTCTGTTCCAGATCTGCCCCCTAGCAGGACACCCAGTAATGTTGGTAGTAATGGAAGTTCCCATTATAGTAGGGGAGTCTTTATTCCTGGAGGCCAAGTTGCTAGGGTTCAGTCAGTTAGGGACAGACCCCCCTCTGTTGTTTCCAATTTATCTTCTGTGTCCAAGCATTCCCAAACCACCCACCCTGAAGACAACATGTTAGAAAGGGAACTCAAAAAGTTGAAAGTTGAAGAGACCAGACTGAAGCTTAAACAACAACAGCTGGCTTTAGATAGGGAATCCTTAGACCTGGAGAAGGAGAGACAGAGATTGGGGTTAGGACCCCATGGTGGCAGCAGCAGTATTCCTGATAGTAATCCTGTTAGATAGCATGATTCCAGGAATCTGCACAAGATAGTCCCCCCTTACAAGGAGGAGGATGACATCAACAAGTGGTTTGCTGCACTTGAGAGGGCCTGTATGGTACAGGGGGTCCGTCAAAGGCAGTTGGCTGCTATATTGTGGCTGTCTTTCAATGGAAAGGGTAGGGATAGGCTCCTTACTGTTAGAGGAAGTGATGCTAACAATTTTGCAGTTTTGAATGATGCACTCTTGGATGGATTTGGCTTAACCACTGAACAATACAGGATTAAGTTCAGAGACACCAGAAAAGAGTCCTCACAAGACTGGATAGACTTTGTTGACTGTTCAGTGAAGGCCTTGGAGGGGTGGTTACATGGCAGTAGAGTTTCTGACTATGAAAGCCTGTATAATCTTATTCTGAGAGAGCATATTCTGAATAACTGTGTGTCTGACTTGTTACACCAATATCTAGTGGACTCAGATCTGACCTCTCCCCAAGAATTGGTAAAGAAGGCAGACAAATGGGTCAGAACAAGAGTGAACAGAAAAGTTCATACAGGGGGTGACAAGAATGGCAAGAAGAAGGATGGTAAGTCTTCTGACAAGGGTGGGGACAAAAGTAAAACTGAGTCTTCATCAGGTCCACAAAATCCTCTGGTGGGGGTGGTGGGTACAAATCCTCTTCCAATAATCAACCTAAAAAGCCTTGGTGTTATTTGTGTAAAGTCAAAGGCCATTGGACAACAGATGCCAGTTGTCCAAAGAAAAACACCAAACCTCCCACTACCACAACCCCTACTGCAAATTCTAGTGCCCCTAGTAATAGCAGTGGTGGTGGGAGCAAACCTACTAATATCCAATCCAAGGGTGTAGCTGGGTTCACTTTTGGTAATTTAGTTGGGGTTGGTCTTGTTAGGGAGACCGCAGAGGCCGTGTTAGTCTCTGAAGGTGCCATTGATTTGACCACCTTGGTTGCTTGTCCCCTTAATATGGATAAGTACAAGCAACTTCTCCTAATAAATGGTGTTGAGGTTCAGGCCTACAGAGACACAGGTGCCAGTGTTACCATGGTGATAGAGAAACTGGTGCACCCTGAACAACACCTACTTGGTCAGCAGTACCAAGTGACAGACGCTCATAACAACACTCTTAGCCACCCCATGGCTGTTGTGAAACTCAACTGGGGGGGGGGGGTGTACTGGTCCAAAGAAAGTTGTGGTTGCCTCAGATTTACCTGTAGACTGTCTACTAGGGAACGATTTAGAGACATCATCTAGGGCAGAAGTGGAGTTGGAGGCTCATGCAGCAATGCTGGGCATTCCCAGGCATATTTTTGCTTTGACAAGGGCTCAGGCCAAAAAGCAAAAAGGACGGGGTAACTTGGATCCTGGAACAATGGACCAAGTGCTCCCTAATGCTAGGGGTAGCAAGGGTAAATCCCTACCCACTATCCCTCCCTCTACAGATGATTCTCCTTCTGAGGAAGAAGAATTTCCTCCCTGTGCAGAACCTTCACCAGATGAGCTGACAGCAGACACTGCTGAGCTTTTGGGTGGAGAGGGGCCTGCCAAGGAAGAGCTGAGTGTGGCACAGCAAACCTGTCCCACATTAGAGGGTCTCAGACAGCAAGCTGTCAAGCAGCAAAATGGGGATGTCAGTGACTCACATAGAGTTTACTGGGAGGACAACCTCTTGTACACTGAGGCAAGGGACCCAAAACCTGGAGCAGCCAGGAGATTGGTCATTCCCCTGCAGTGCAGAGAGTTCCTCCTAACTCTTGCACATGACATTCCTTTGGCTGGGCATTTGGGCCAGATCAAAACATGGGAAAGGCTTGTCCCCCTGTTTCACTGGCCTAGGATGTCAGAGGACACAAAAGATTTTTGCAAGTCTTGTGTGACCTGCCAAGCCAGTGGCAAGACTGGTGGCACACCAAAGGCTCCCCTTATTCCACTACCTGTGGTCCCCTTTGAAAGGGTAGGGGTTGACATAGTTGGCCCCCTTGACCCTCCTACTGCTTCAGGCAATAGGTTTATCTTGGTGGTTGTGGACCATGCCACAAGATATCCTGAAGCAATTCCTCTAAGGACCACTACAGCTCCTACAGTGGCAAAGGCCCTCCTGTGAATCTTTTCCAGGGTGGGTTTCCCTAAAGAGGTTGTATCAGACAGGGATAGCAACTTTATGTCTGCATACTTTAAAGCAATGTGGAAGGAATGTGGTGTAACCTACAAATTCACCCCCACCCTCCCCCCCTTTATCATCCACAGACTAATGGACTGGTAGAGAGGTTTAATAAAACTCTCAAAGGTATGATAATGGGACGCCCTGAAAAACTCAGGAGGAGATGGGATGTCCTGTTACCTTGCCTCCTTTTTGCTTACAGGGAGGTACCCCAGAAAGGATTGGGCTTCAGCCCCTTTGAACTCCTCTTTGGACACCCTGTAAGAGGTCCACTAACACTTATGAAGGAGGGTTGGGAACAACCTTTAAAAGCTCCCAAACAGGACATAGTGGCCTATGTACTTGCCCTAAGATCCAGAATGGCCGAGTACATGAAAAAGGCCAGTAAAAACCTTCAGGCCAGCCAAGAGCTCCAAAAGCAATGGCATGACCAGAAGGCTGTTCTGATCCAGTACCAACCAGAACAGAAGGTGTGGGTATTGGAGCCTGTGACCACAAGAGCACTCCAGGACAAATGGAGTGGACCCCATCTCATTGTTGAAAAGAAGGGTGAGGTTACCTATCTGGTAGACCTGGGCACTGCCAGGAGTCCCCTTAGGGTGATTCATGTCAACCGCCAAAAACCCTACTATGCCAGGGCTGATCTCACCCTGTTCATGGCAACAGATGAGGGACAGGAAGCAGAGAGTGACCCTCTCCTTGATCTCTTTTCCACCACTGAAAATGATGCTTTAGTGGAGGGAGTAGTTTTGGCAGATAGTCTGACTGCAGAACAGAAAGACAACTGCATAAATCTCCTTGGACAATTTTCTGAACTCTTTTCAACTGTGTCAGGCACCACATCTTGGTGTGAACACACAATTGATACTGGAGACAGCTTGCATGGCAAAAGTAAAATCTATAGGCAGCCTGACCATGTCAGGGACTGCATAAAACAAGAGGTTCAGAAAATGCTTGATCTAGGAGTGGTTGAACCTTCTGAAAGCCCATGGGCGAGTCCTGTGGTGCTTGTACCAAAGCCTCACTCAAAAGATGGAAAAAGGGAGATGAGGTTTTGTGTAGACTACAGAGGTCTCAATCAGGTAACAAAAACTGATGCTCACCCTATACCCAGGGCAGATGAGCTCATAGATACACTGGCATCTACCAAGTATCTAAGCACCTTAGATTTGACTGCAGGGTATTGGCAGATCGAATTGGCTGAGGATGCTAAACCTAAAACTGCATTTTCAACTATAGGAGGGCACTCCCAATTTACAGTGATGCCCTTTGGGTTGAAGAATGCAGCTGCCACTTTTCAGAGGTTGGTGAACACAGTCCTGCAAGGGTTGGAGGCTTTTAGTGCAGCATATCTAGATGATATAGCTGTCTTTAGCTCCACCTGGGATGAGCACCTGGTCCACCTTTGGAAAGTTTTGGTGGCCCTTCAAAAGGCAAGCCTCACTATCAAGGCCTCAAAGTGCCAGATAGGGCAGGGAAAGGTGGTTTATCTGGGACACCTGGTAGGTGGAGAACAGAATGCAACACTGCAGGGGAAAATCCAGACAATCATGGATTGGGTTCCCCCTGCAACACAGACCCAGGTGAGAGCCTTCTTAGGCCTCACTGGGTATTACAGGAGATTCATTAAAAACTATGGCTCCATAGCAGCCCCTCTTAATGATCTCACTAGTAAGAAGATGCCTAAAAAGGTATTGTGGACAGCTAGCTGTCAGAAAGCTTTTGAGGAGCTCAAACAGGCCATGTGCTCTGCACCTGTTCTAAAAAGCCCACGTTACTCCAAGAAATTCATTGTTCAAACTGATGCATCTGAATTAGGGGTAGGGGCAGTTTTATCACAACTGAATTCTGAGGGCCAGGATCAACCAGTTGCTTTTATCAGCAGAAGGTTGACCCCTAGAGAAAAGCGTTGGTCTGCCATAGAGAGGGAGGCCTTTGCTGTGGTCTGGGCACTGAAGAAGTTGAGGCCGTACTTGTTTGGCACTCACTTTATTGTTCAGACAGACCACAAACCTCTACTTTTGCTAAAACAAATGAAAGGTGAAAACCCTAAATTGTTTAGGTGGTCCATATCTCTACAGGGAATTGGCTATACAGTGGAGCATAGACCTGGGAGTACCCACTCCAATGCAGATGGACTCTCCAGATATTTCCACTTAGACAATGAAGACTCATCAGGTCATGGCTAGTTTTATTGTCCTTCGTTTTGGGGGGGTTGTGTAGGAAAGTACCATCTTGCCTGGCATGTTATCCCCATATTTCACTGTATATATGTTGTTTTAGTCTATTTGTCACTGGGAACCTGCCAGGCAGGGCCCCAGTGCTCATAAGTATGTGCCCTGTATGTGTTCCCTGTGAGATGCCTAACTGTCTCACTGAGGCTCTGCTAACCAGAACCTCAGTGGTTATGCTCTCTCTGCTTTCCAAATGTGTCACTAACAGGCTAGTGACTAAATTTACCAATTCACATTGGCATACTGGTAACCCATATAATTCCCTAGTATATGGTACTGAGGTACCCAGGGTATTGGGGTTCCAGGAGATCCCTATGGGCTGCAGCATTTCTTTTGCCACCCATAGGGAGCTCTGACAATTCTTACACAGGCCTGGCAGTGCAGCCTGAGTGAAATAACGTCCACGTTATTTCACAGCCATTTACCACTGTACTTAAGTAACTTATAAGTCACCTATATGTCTAACCTTCACCTGGTGAAGGTTGGGTGCAAAGTTACTCAGTGTGTGGGCACCCTGGCACTAGCCAAGGTGCCCCCACATCGTTTAGGGCAAATTCCCCGGACTTTGTGAGTGCGGGGACACCATTACACGCGTGCACTGTACATAGGTCACTACCTATGTACAGCGTCACAATGGTAACTCCGAACATGGCCATGTAACATGTCTAAGATCATGGAATTGTCACCCCAATGCCATTCTGGCATTGGGGGGACAATTCAATGATCCCCCGGGTCTCTAGCACAGAACCCGGGTACTGCCAAACTGCCTTTCCGGGGTCTCCACTGCAGCTGCTGCCAACCCCTCAGACAGGTTACTGCCCTCCTGGGGTCCAGGCAGCCCTGGCCCAGGAAGGCAGAACAAAGGATTTCCTTTGAGAGAGGGTGAAACAAACTCTCCCTTTGGAAATAGGTGTGAAGGCTGGGGAGGAATAGCCTCTCCCAGCCTCTGGAAATGCTTTGATGGGCACAGATGGTGCCCATCTCTGCATAAGCCAGTCTACACCGGTTTAGGGATCCCCCAGCCCTGCTCTGGCATGAAACTGGACAAAGGAAAGGGGAGTGACCACTCCCCTGACCTGTACCTCCCAGGGGAGGTGCCCAGAGCTCCTCCAGTGTGTCCCGACCTCTGCCATCTTGGAAACAGAGGTGTCTGTGGCACACTGGACTGCTCTGAGTGGCCAGTGCCAGCAGGTGACATCAGAGGCTCCTTCTGATAGGCTCTTACCTCTCTTGGTAGCCAATCCTCCTTCCTAGGTAGCCAAACCTCTTTTTCTGGCTATTTAGGGTCTCTGCTTTGGGGATCTCACCAGATAACGAATGCAAGAGCTCATCAGAGTTCCTCTGCATCTCCCTCTTCACCTTCTACCAAAGGATCGACCGCTGACTGCTCAGGACGCCTGCAAAACCGCAACAAAGTAGCAAGATGACTACTAGCAACCTTGTATCGCTTCATCCTGCCGGCTTTCTCTACTGTTTCCAGGTGGTGCATGCTCTGGGGGTAGCCTGCCTCCTCTCTGCACCAGGAGCTCTGAAGAAATCTCCCGTGGGTCGACAGAATCTTCCCCCTGCAACCGCAGGCACCAAAAGACTGCATCACTGGTCCTCTTGGTCTATGGAACTCAGCAACTCTGTCCAAGTGACTCCCACAGTCCAGTGACTCTTCAGTCCAAGTTTGGTGGAGGTAAGTCCTTGCCTCCCCACGCTAGACTGCATTGCTGGGAACCATGTGATTTGCAGCTGCTCCGGCTCCTGTGCACTCTTCCAGGATTTCCTTCGTGCACAGCCAAGCCTGGGTCCCCGACACTCTAACCTGCAGTGCACAACCTTCTGAGTTGTCCTCCGGCGCCATGGGACCCCCTTTTGTGACTTTGCATGGACTCCGGTTCACTCTTCTTCCAAGTGCCTGTTCAGGTACTTCTGCGGGTGCTGCCTGCTTCTGTGAGGGCTCCCTGAGTTGCTCGGCACCCCCTCTGTCTCTTCCTCCAAGTGGCGACATCCTGGTCCCTCCTGGGCCACAGCAGCACCCAAAAACCTCTAATGTGACCCTTGCAGCTAGCAAGGCTTGTTTACGGTCTTTCTGCATGGGAATACCTCTGCAAGCTTCATCGCGACGTGCAACATCTGTCTTCCAAAGGAGAAGTCCCTAGCTCTCTTCTTTCTTGCAGAACTCCAAGCTTCTTCCAACCAGTGGCAGCTTCCTTGCACCCTCAGCTGGCATTTCCTGGGCTCCTGCCCACTCTCGACACTGTCGCGACTATTGGACTTGGTCCCCTTGTCTTACAGGTACTCAGGTCCGGAAATCCACTGTTGTTGCATTGCTGGTGTTTGTTCTTCCTGCAGAATCCACCTATCACGACTTCTGTGCTCTCCGGGGGTAGTAGGTGCACTTTACACCTACCTTTCAGGGTCTTGGGGTGGGCTATTTTTCTAACCCTCACTGTTTCCTTACAGTCCCAGCGACCCTCTACAAGCTCACATAGGTTTGGGGTCCATTTGTGGTTCGCATTCCACTTTTGGAGTATATGGTTTGTGTTGCCCCTATACCTATGTGCTCCTATTGCAATCCATAGTAATCCTACACTGTTTGCATCACTTTTCTTGCTATTACCTGCATAATTTTGGTTTGTGTACATATATCTTGTGTATATAACTTATCCTAATACTGAGGGTACTCACTGAGATACTTTTGGCATATTGTCATAAAAATAAAGTACCTTTAGTTTTAGTACTTCTGTGTATTGTGTTTTCTTATGATCTTGTGCACATGACACCAGTGGTATAGTAGGATCTTTACATGTCTCCTAGTTCAGCCTAAGCTGCTTTGCCATAGCTACCTTCTATCAGCCTAAGCTGCTAGAAACACCTCTTCTACACTAATAAGGGATAACTGGACCTGGCACAAGGTGTAAGTGCCTCTGGTACCCACTACATGCCAGGCCAGCCTCCTACATTGGTTGTGCAGCGGTGGGATAAGTACTTGTAACTACTTACCACTTTTGTCATTGTGTACTTTTCATAAGAGAATAATATACAAAACAATTTCAGTGTATGTACACCTAACCAAAACGTTTTGCTTTTCTCCTCTTAAACTTTTAACAAAGGGCTGAAAAGTATTCTAAAACTTCTAAAAGTTTCCAAAAAGTTAGAAAAAGTTTTTTTCTCTGTTCTTTAAAAAGTTCTGAAACTTTTCTTCCTTCTCACTATTTCTAAACCTTTTACTATCATGTCTGTAGAAGACTCTACTCTTAAAATGGTCAATACTACTTATGACAATTTAAATTACAAGAGCCTAAGGAGCCTCTGCTTACATAGAGGTTTAGTGATAGGAAAGAACCCTACAAAAGAGTTTCTATTTAACATGCTTATTGTGAATGATGAGTCCCAAGCAGACACATCAAATGAGAGGTTAATAGAAGGTTCCCATTCCGACTCAGGGGATCTCCTTGAAGGAGGTGGGGAGGGTTCTGTTCCAGATCTGCCCCCTAGCAGGACACCCAGTAATGTTGGTAGTAATGGAAGTTCCCATTATAGTAGGGGAGTCTTTATTCCTGGAGGCCAAGTTGCTAGGGTTCAGTCAGTTAGGGACAGACCCCCCTCTGTTGTTTCCAATTTATCTTCTGTGTCCAAGCATTCCCAAACCACCCACCCTGAAGACAACATGTTAGAAAGGGAACTCAAAAAGTTGAAAGTTGAAGAGACCAGACTGAAGCTTAAACAACAACAGCTGGCTTTAGATAGGGAATCCTTAGACCTGGAGAAGGAGAGACAGAGATTGGGGTTAGGACCCCATGGTGGCAGCAGCAGTATTCCTGATAGTAATCCTGTTAGATAGCATGATTCCAGGAATCTGCACAAGATAGTCCCCCCTTACAAGGAGGAGGATGACATCAACAAGTGGTTTGCTGCACTTGAGAGGGCCTGTATGGTACAGGGGGTCCGTCAAAGGCAGTTGGCTGCTATATTGTGGCTGTCTTTCAATGGAAAGGGTAGGGATAGGCTCCTTACTGTTAGAGGAAGTGATGCTAACAATTTTGCAGTTTTGAATGATGCACTCTTGGATGGATTTGGCTTAACCACTGAACAATACAGGATTAAGTTCAGAGACACCAGAAAAGAGTCCTCACAAGACTGGATAGACTTTGTTGACTGTTCAGTGAAGGCCTTGGAGGGGTGGTTACATGGCAGTAGAGTTTCTGACTATGAAAGCCTGTATAATCTTATTCTGAGAGAGCATATTCTGAATAACTGTGTGTCTGACTTGTTACACCAATATCTAATGGACTCAGATCTGACCTCTCCCCAAGAATTGGTAAAGAAGGCAGACAAATGGGTCAGAACAAGAGTGAACAGAAAAGTTCATACAGGGGGTGACAAGGATGGCAAGAAGAAGGATGGTAAGTCTTCTGACAAGGGTGGGGACAAAAGTAAAACTGAGTCTTCATCAGGTCCACAAAATCCTCTGGTGGGGGTGGTGGGTACAAATCCTCTTCCAATAATCAACCTAAAAAGCCTTGGTGTTATTTGTGTAAAGTCAAAGGCCATTGGACAACAGATGCCAGTTGTCCAAAGAAAAACACCAAACCTCCCACTACCACAACCCCTACTGCAAATTCTAGTGCCCCTAGTAATAGCAGTGGTGGTGGGAGCAAACCTACTAATAGCCAATCCAAGGGTGTAGCTGGGTTCACTTTTGGTAATTTAGTTGGGGTTGGTCTTGTTAGGGAGACCGCAGAGGCCGTGTTAGTCTCTGAAGGTGCCATTGATTTGACCACCTTGGTTGCTTGTCCCCTTAATATGGATAAGTACAAGCAACTTCTCCTAATAAATGGTGTTGAGGTTCAGGCCTACAGGGACACAGGTGCCAGTGTTACCATGGTGATAGAGAAACTGGTGCACCCTGAACAACACCTACTTGGTCAGCAGTACCAAGTGACAGACGCTCATAACAACACTCTTAGCCACCCCATGGCTGTTGTGAAACTCAACTGGGGGGGGGGGGGGGTGTACTGGTCCAAAGAAAGTTGTGGTTGCCTCAGATTTACCTGTAGACTGTCTACTAGGGAACGATTTAGAGACATAATCTAGGGCAGAAGTGGAGTTGGAGGCTCATGCAGCAATGCTGGGCATTCCCAGGCATATTTTTGCTTTGACAAGGGCTCAGGCCAAAAAGCAAAAAGGACGGGGTAACTTGGATCCTGGAACAATGGACCAAGTGCTCCCTAAAGCTAGGGGTAGCAAGGGTAAATCCCTACCCACTATCCCTCCCTCTACAGATGATTCTCCTTCTGAGGAAGAAGAATTTCCTCCCTGTGCAGAACCTTCACCAGATGAGCTGACAGCAGACACTGCTGAGCTTTTGGGTGGAGAGGGGCCTGCCAAGGAAGAGCTGAGTGTGGCACAGCAAACCTGTCCCACATTAGAGGGTCTCAGACAGCAAGCTGTCAAGCAGCAAAATGGGGGATGTCAGTGACTCACATAGAGTTTACTGGGAGGACAACCTCTTGTACACTAAGGCAAGGGACCCAAAACCTGGAGCAGCCAGGAGATTGGTCATTCCCCTGCAGTGCAGAGAGTTCCTCCTAACTCTTGCACATGACATTCCTTTGGCTGGGCATTTGGGCCAGATCAAAACATGGGAAAGGCTTGTCCCCCTGTTTCACTGGCCTAGGATGTCAGAGGACACAAAAGATTTTTGCAAGTCTTGTGTGACCTGCCAAGCCAGTGGCAAGACTGGTGGCACACCAAAGGCTCCCCTTATTCCACTACCTGTGGTTGGGGTCCCCTTTGAAAGGGTAGGGGTTGACATAGTTGGCCCCCTTGACCCTCCTACTGCTTCAGGCAATAGGTTTATCTTGGTGGTTGTGGACCATGCCACAAGATATCCTGAAGCAATTCCTCTAAGGACCACTACAGCTCCTACAGTGGCAAAGGCCCTCCTGGGAATCTTTTCCAGGGTGGGTTTCCCTAAAGAGGTTGTATCAGACAGGGATAGCAACTTTATGTCTGCATACTTTAAAGCAATGTGGAAGGAATGTGGTGTAACCTACAAATTCACCCCCCCTCCCCCCCTTTATCATCCACAGACTAATGGACTGGTAGAGAGGTTTAATAAAACTCTCAAAGGTATGATAATGGGACGCCCTGAAAAACTCAGGAGGAGATGGGATGTCCTGTTACCTTGCCTCCTTTTTGCTTACAGGGAGGTACCCCAGAAAGGATTGGGCTTTAGCCCCTTTGAACTCCTCTTTGGACACCCTGTAAGAGGTCCACTAACACTTATGAAGGAGGGTTGGGAACAACCTTTAAAAGCTCCCAAACAGGACATAGTGGCCTATGTACTTGCCCTAAGATCCAGAATGGCCGAGTACATGAAAAAGGCCAGTAAAAACCTTCAGGCCAGCCAAGAGCTCCAAAAGCAATGGCATGACCAGAAGGCTGTTCTGATCCAGTACCAACCAGAACAGAAGGTGTGGGTATTGGAGCCTGTGACCACAAGAGCACTCCAGGACAAATGGAGTGGACCCCATCTCATTGTTGAAAAGAAGGGTGAGGTTACCTATCTGGTAGACCTGGGCACTGCCAGGAGTCCCCTTAGGGTGATTCATGTCAACCGCCAAAAACCCTACTATGCCAGGGCTGATCTCACCCTGTTCATGGCAACAGATGAGGGACAGGAAGCAGAGAGTGACCCTCTCCCTGATCTCTTTTCCACCACTGAAAATGATGTTTTAGTGGAGGGAGTAGTTTTGGCAGATTGTCTGACTGCAGAACAGAAAGACAACTGCATAAATCTCCTTGGACAATTTTCTGAACTCTTTTCAACTGTGTCAGGCACCACATCTTGGTGTGAACACACAATTGATACTGGAGACAGCTTGCCTGGCAAAAGTAAAATCTATAGGCAGCCTGACCATGTCAGGGACTGCATAAAACAAGAGGTTCAGAAAATGCTTGATCTAGGAGTGGTTGAACCTTCTGAAAGCCCATGGGCGAGTCCTGTGGTGCTTGTACCAAAGCCTCACTCAAAAGATGGAAAAAGGGAGATGAGGTTTTGTGTAGACTACAGAGGTCTCAATCAGGTAACAAAAACTGATGCTCACCCTATACCCAGGGCAGATGAGCTCATAGATACACTGGCATCTACCAAGTATCTAAGCACCTTAGATTTGACTGCAGGGTATTGGCAGATCGAATTGGCTGAGGATGCTAAACCTAAAACTGCATTTTCAACTATAGGAGGGCACTCTCAATTTACAGTGATGCCCTTTGGGTTGAAGAATGCAGCTGCCACTTTTCAGAGGTTGGTGAACACAGTCCTGCAAGGGTTGGAGGCTTTTAGTGCAGCATATCTAGATGATATAGCTGTCTTTAGCTCCACCTGGGATGAGCACCTGGTCCACCTTTGGAAAGTTTTGGTGGCCCTTCAAAAGGCAAGCCTCACTATCAAGGCCTCAAAGTGCCAGATAGGGCAGGGAAAGGTGGTTTATCTGGGACACCTGGTAGGTGGAGAACAGAATGCAACACTGCAGGGGAAAATCCAGACAATCATGGATTGGGTTCCCCCTGCAACACAGACCCAGGTGAGAGCCTTCTTAGGCCTCACTGGGTATTACAGGAGATTCATTAAAAACTATGGCTCCATAGCAGCCCCTCTTAATGATCTCACTAGTAAGAAGATGCCTAAAAAGGTATTGTGGACAGCTAGCTGTCAGAAAGCTTTTGAGGAGCTCAAACAGGCCATGTGCTCTGCACCTGTCCTAAAAAGCCCACGTTACTCCAAGAAATTCATTGTTCAAACTGATGCATCTGAATTAGGGGTAGGGGCAGTTTTATCACAACTGAATTCTGAGGGCCAGGATCAACCAGTTGCTTTTATCAGCAGAAGGTTGACCCCTAGAGAAAAGCGTTGGTCTGCCATAGAGAGGGAGGCCTTTGCTGTGGTCTGGGCACTGAAGAAGTTGAGGCCATACTTGTTTGGCACTCACTTTATTGTTCAGACAGACCACAAACCTCTACTTTTGCTAAAACAAATGAAAGGTGAAAACCCTAAATTGTTTAGGTGGTCCATATCTCTACAGGGAATTGGCTATACAGTGGAACATAGACCTGGGAGTACCCACTCCAATGCAGATGGACTCTCCAGATATTTCCACTTAGACAATGAAGACTCATCAGGTCATGGCTAGTTTTATTGTCCTTCGTTTTGGGGGGGTTGTGTAGGAAAGTACCATCTTGCCTGGCATGTTATCCCCATATTTCACTGTATATATGTTGTTTTAGTCTATGTGTCACTGGGACCCTGCCAGGCAGGGCCCCAGTGCTCATAAGTATGTGCCCTGTATGTGTTCCCTGTGAGATGCCTAACTGTCTCACTGAGGCTCTGCTAACCAGAACCTCAGTGGTTATGCTCTCTCTGCTTTCCAAATTTGTCACTAACAGGCTAGTGACTAAATTTACCAATTCACATTGGCATACTGGTAACCCATATAATTCCCTAGTATATGGTACTGAGGTACCCAGGGTATTGGGGTTCCAGGAGATCCCTATGGGCTGAGGCATTTCTTTTGCCACCCATAGGGAGCTCTGACAATTCTTACACAGGCCTGGCAGTGCAGCCTGAGTGAAATAACGTCCACGTTATTTCACAGCCATTTACCACTGTACTTAAGTAACTTATAAGTCACCTATATGTCTAACCTTCACCTGGTGAAGGTTGGGTGCAAAGTTACTCAGTGTGTGGGCACCCTGGCACTAGCCAAGGTGCCCCCACATCGTTTAGGGCAAATTCCCCGGACTTTGTGAGTGCGGGGACACCATTACACGCGTGCACTGTACATAGGTCACTACCTATGTACAGCGTCACAATGGTAACTCCGAACATGGCCATGTAACATGTCTAAGATCATGGAATTGTCACCCCAATGCCATTCTGGCATTGGGGGGACAATTCAATGATCCCCCGGGTCTCTAGCACAGAACCCGGGTACTGCCAAACTGCCTTTCCGGGGTCTCCACTGCAGCTGCTGCCAACCCCTCAGACAGGTTACTGCCCTCCTGGGGTCCAGGCAGCCCTGGCCCAGGAAGGCAGAACAAAGGATTTCCTTTGAGAGAGGGTGAAACAAACTCTCCCTTTGGAAATAGGTGTGAAGGCTGGGGAGGAGTAGCCTCCCCCAGCCTCTGGAAATGCTTTGATGGGCACAGATGATGCCAATCTCTGCGTAATTCAGTCTACACCGGTTTAGGGATCCCCCAGCCCTGCTCTGGCGTGAAACTGGACAAAGGAAAGGGGAGTGACCACTCCCCTAACCTGCACCTCCCAGGGGAGGTGCCCAGAGCTCCTCCAGTGTGTCCCAGACCTCTGCCATCTTGGAAACAGAGGTGTCTGTGGCACACTGGACTGCTCTGAGTGGCCAGTGCCAGCAGGTGACGTCAGAGGCTCCTTCTGATAGGCTCTTACCTCTCTTGGTAGCCAATCCTCCTTCCTAGGTAGGCAAACCTCCTTTTTTGGCTATTTAGGATCTCTGCTTCGGGGATCTCACCAGATAACAAATGCAAGAGCTCAACAGAGTTCCTCTGCATCTCCCTCTTCACCTTCTACCAAAGGATCGACCGCTGACTGCTCAGGACGCCTGCAAAACCTCAACAAAGTAGCAAGATGACTACTAGCAACCTTGTATCGCTTCATCCTGCCGGCTGTCTCGACTGTTTCCAGGTGGTGCATGCTCTGGGGGTAGCCTGCCTCCTCTCTGCACCAGGAGCTCTGAAGAAATCTCCCGTGGGTCGACGGAATCTTCCCCCTGCAACCGCAGGCACCAAAAGACTGCATCACTGGTCCTCTGGGTTCCCTCTCAGCACGATGAGCGTGGTCCCTGGAACTCAGCAACTCTGTCCAAGTGACTCCCACAGTCCAGTGACTCTTCAGTCCAAGTTTGGTGGAGGTAAGTCCTTGCCTCCCCAAGCTAGACTGCATTGCTGGGTACCATGTAATTTGCAGCTGCTCCAGTTCCTGTGCACTCTTCCAGGATTTCCTTCATGCACAGCCATGCGTTGGTCCCCGACACTCTAACCTGCAGTGCACAACCTTCTGAGTTGTCCTCCGGCGTCATGGGACCCCCTTTTGTGACTTCGCATGGACTCCGGTTCACTCTTCTTCCAAGTGCCTGTTCAGGTACGTCTGCGGGTGCTGCCTGCTTCTGTGAGGGCTCCCTGAGTTGCTGGGCACCCCCTCTGTCTCTTCCTCCAAGTGGCGACATCCTGGTCCCTCCTGGGCCACAGCAGCACCCAAAAACCTCTACTGCAACCCTTGCAGCTAGCAAGGCTTGTTTATGGTCTTTCTGCATGGGAACACCTCTGCAAGCTTCATCGCGAAGTGTGAAATCTGTCTTCCAAAGGAGAAGTCCCTAGCTCTCTTCTTTCTTGCAGAACTCCAAGCTTCTTCCAACCAGTGGCAGCTTCCTTGCACCCTCACCTGCATTTCCTGGGCTCCTGCCCACTCTTGACACTGTCGCGACTATTGGACTTGGTCCCCTTGTCTTACAGGTACTCAGGTCCGGAAATCCACTGTTGTTGCATTGCTGGTGTTTGTTCTTCCTGCAGAATCCACCTATCACGACTTCTGTGCTCTCTGGGGGTTGTAGGTGCACTTTACACCTACCTTTCAGGGTCTTGGGGTGGGCTATTTTTCTAACCCTCACTGTTTCCTTACAGTCCCAGCGACACTCTACAAGCTCACATAGGTTTGGGGTCCATTTGTGGTTCGAATTCCACTTTTGGAGTATATGGTTTGTGTTGCCCCTATACCTATGTGCTCCTATTGCAATCCATTGTAATTCTACACTGTTTGCATTACTTTTCTTGCTATTACTTACCTAATTTTGGTTTGTGTACATTTATCTTGTGTATATAACTTATCCTCATACTGAGGGTACTCACTGAGATACTTTTGGCATATTGTCATGAAAATAAAGTACCTTTATTTTTAGTACTTCTGTGTATTGTGTTTTCTTATGATCTTGTGCATATGACACCTGTGGTATAGTAGGATCTTTACATGTCTCCTAGTTCAGCCTAAGCTGCTTTACCATAGCTACCTTCTATCAGCCTAAGCTGCTAGAAACACCTCTTCTACACTAATAAGGGATAACTGGACCTGGCACAAGGTGTAAGTGCCTCTGGTACTCACTACAAGCCAGGCCAGCCTCCTACATTGGTTGTGCAGCGGTGAGATAAGTACTTGTAACTACTTACCACTTTTGTCATTGTGTACTTTTCATAAGAGAATAATATACAAAACAATTTCAGTGTATGTATACCTAACCAAAACGTTTTGCTTTTCTCCTCTTAAACTTTTAACAAAGGGCTGAAAAGTATTCTAAAACTTCTAAAAGTTTCCAAAAAGTTAGAAAAAGTTTTTTTCTCTGTTCTTTAAAAAGTTCTGAAACTTTTTCTTCCTTCTCACTATTTCTAAACCTTTTACTATCATGTCTGTAGAAGACTATACTCTTAAAATGGTCAATACTACTTATGACAATTTAAATTACAAGAGCCTATGGAGTCTCTGCTTAGATAGAGGTTTAGTGATAGGAAAGAACCCTACAAAAGAGTTTCTATTTAACATGCTTGTTGTGAATGATGAGTCCCAAGCAGGCACATCAAATGAGAGGTTAATAGAAGGTTCCCATTCTGACTCAGGGGATCTCCTTGAGGGAGGTGGGGAGGGTTCTGTACCAGATCTGCCCCCTAGCAGGACAACCAGTAATGTTGGTAGTAATGGAGGTTCCCATTATAGTAGGGGAGTCTTTATTCCTGGAGGCCAAGTTGCTAGGGTTCAGTCAGTTAGGGACAGATCCCCTCTGTTGTTTCCAATTTATCTTCTGTGTCCAAGCATTCCCAACCCACCCACCCTGAAGACAACATTTTAGAAAGGGAACTCAAAAAGTTGAGAGTTGAAGAGACCAGACTGAAGCTTAAACAGCAACAGCTGGCTTTAGATAGGGAATCCTTAGACCTGGAGAAGGAGAGACAGAGATTGGGGTTATGACCCCATGGTGGCAGCAGCAGTATTCCTGATAGTAATCCTGTTAGAGAGCATTATTCCAGGAATCTGCACAAGATAGTCCCCCCTTACAAGGAGGAGGATGACATCAACAAGTGGTTTGCTGCACTTGAGAGGGCCTGTATTGTACAGGGGGTCCGTCAAAGGCAGTGGGCTGCTATATTGTGGCTGTCTTTCAATGGAAAGGGTAGGGATAGGCTCCTTACTGTTAGAGGAAGTGATGCTAACAATTTTGCAGTTTTGAATGATGCACTCTTGGATGGATTTGGCTTAACCACTGAACAATACAGAATTAAGTTCAGAGACACCAGAAAAGAGTCCTCACAAGACTGGATAGACTTTGTTGACTGTTCAGTGAAGGCCTTGGAGGGGTGGTTAC
This sequence comes from Pleurodeles waltl, assembly GCF_031143425.1. Taxonomy (NCBI): domain Eukaryota; kingdom Metazoa; phylum Chordata; class Amphibia; order Caudata; family Salamandridae; genus Pleurodeles; species Pleurodeles waltl. The sequence goes on from NC_090447.1 coordinate 653,295,195, forward strand.
ATGGCAGTAGAGTTTCTGACTATGAAAGCCTGTATAATCTTATTCTGAGAGAGCATATTCTGAATAACTGTGTGTCTAACTTGTTACACCAATATCTAGTGGACTCAGATCTGACCTCTCCCCAAGAATTGGTAAAGAAGGCAGACAAATGGGTCAGAACAAGAGTGAACAGAAAAGTTCATACAGGGGGTGACAAGAATGGCAAGAAGAAGGATGGTAAGTCTTCTGACAAGGGTGGGGACAAAAGTAAAACTGAGTCTTCATCAGGTCCACAAAAATCCTCTGGTGGGGGTGGTGGGTACAAATCCTCTTCCAATAATCAACCTAAAAAGCCTTGGTGTTATTTGTGTAAAGTCAAACGCCATTGGACAACTGATGCCAGTTGTCCAAAGAAAAACACCAAACCTCCCACTACCACAACCCCTACTGCAAATTCTAGTGCCCCTAGTAATAGCAGTGGTGGTGGGAGCAAACCTACTAATAGCCAATCCAAGGGAGTAGCTGTGTTCACTTTTGGTAATTTAGTTGGGGTTGGTCTTGTTAGGGAGACCGCAGAGGCCGTGTTAGTCTCTGAAGATGCCATTGATTTGACCACCTTGGTTGCTTGTCCCCTTAATATGGATAAGTACAAGCAACTTCTCCTAATAAATGGTGTTGAGGTTCAGGCCTACAGGGACACAGGTGCCAGTGTTACCATGGTGATAGAGAAACTGGTGCACCCTGAACAACACCTACTTGGTCAGCAGTACCAAGTGACAGACGCTCATAACAACACTCTTAGCCACCCCATGGCTGTTGTGAATCTCAACTGGGGGGGGAGGGGTACTGGTCCAAAGAAAGTTGTGGTTGCCTCAGATTTACCTGTAGACTGTCTACTAGGGAACGAGTTAGAGACATCATCTAGGGCAGAAGTGGAGTTGGAGGCTCATGCAGCAATGCTGGGCATTCCCAGGCATATTTTTGCTTTGACAAGGGCTCAGGCCAAAAAGCAAAAAGGAAAGGGTAACTTGGATCCTGGAACAATGGACCAAGTGCTCCCTAAAGCTAGGGGTAGCAAGGGTAAATCCCTACCCACTATCCCTCCCTCTACAGATGATTCTCCTTCTGAGGAAGAAGAATTTCCTCCCTGTGCAGAACCTTCACCAGATGAGCTGACAGCAGACACTGCTGAGCTTTTGGGTGGAGGGGGGCCTGCCAAGGAAGAGCTGAGTGTGGCACAGCAAACCTGTCCCACATTAGAGGGTCTCAGACAGCAAGCTGTCAAGCAGCAAAATGGGGATGTCATTGACTCACATAGAGTTTACTGGGAGGACAACCTCTTGTACACTGATGCAAGGGACCCAAAACCTGAAGCAGCCAGGAGATTGGTCATTCCCCTGCAGTGCAGAGAGTTCCTCCTAACTCTTGCACATGACATTCCTTTGGCTGGGCATTTGGGCCAGATCAAAACATGGGAAAGGCTTGTCCCCCTGTTTCACTGGCCTAGGATGTCAGAGGACACAAAAGATTTTTGCAAGTCTTGTGTGACCTGCCAAGCCAGTGGCAAGACTGGTGGCACACCAAAGGCTCCCCTTATTCCACTACCTGTGGTCCCCTTTGAAAGGGTAGGGGTTGACATAGTTGGCCCCCTTGACCCTCCTACTGCTTCAGGCAATAGGTTTATCTTGGTGGTTGTGGACCATGCCACAAGATATCCTGAAGCAATTCCTCTAAGGACCACTACAGCTCCTGCAGTGGCAAAGGCCCTCCTGGGAATCTTTTCCAGGGTGGGTTTCCCTAAAGAGGTTGTATCAGACAGGGGTAGCAACTTTATGTCTGCATACTTTAAAGCAATGTGGAAGGAATGTGGTGTAACCTACAAATTCACCCCCCTTTATCATCCACAGACTAATGGACTGGTAGAGAGGTTTAATAAAACTCTCAAAGGTATGATAATGGGACGCCCTGAAAAACTCAGGAGGAGATGGGATGTCCTGTTACCTTGCCTCCTTTTTGCTTACAGGGTGGTACCCCAGAAAGGAGTGGGCTTCAGCCCCTTTGAACTCCTCTTTGGACACCCTGTAAGAGGTCCACTAACACTTGTGAAGGAGGGTTGGGAACAACCTTTAAAAGCTCACAAACAGGACATAGTGGACTATGTACTTGGCCTAAGATCCAGAATGGCCGAGTACATGAAAAAGGCCAGTCAAAACCTTAAGGCCAGCCAAGAGCTCCAAAAGCAATGGCATGACCAGAAGGCTGTTCTGATCCACTACCAACCAGGACAGAAGGTGTGGGTATTGGAGCCTGTTGCCACAAGAGCACTCCAGGACAAATGGAGTGGACCCCATCTCATTGTTGAAAAGAAGGGTGAGGTTACCTATCTGGTAGACCTGGGCACTGCCAGGAGTCCCCTTAGGGTGATTCATGTCAACCGCCTAAAACCCTACTATGACAGGGCTGATCTCACCCTGCTTATGGCAACAGATGAGGGACAGGAAGCAGAGAGTGACCCTCTCCCTGATCTCTTTTCCACCACTGAAAATGATGCTTTAGTGGAGGGAGTAGTTTTGGCAGATTGTCTGACTGCAGAACAGAAAGACAACTGCGCAAATCTCCTTGGACAATTTTCTGAACTCTTTTCAACTGTGCCAGGCACCACATCATGGTGTGAACACACAATTGATACTGGAGACAGCTTGCCTGGCAAAAGTAAAATCTATAGGCAGCCTGACCATGTCAGGGACTGCATAAAACAAGAGGTTCAGAAAATGCTTGATCTAGGAGTGGTTGAACCTTCTGAAAGCCCATGGGCGAGTCCTGTGGTGCTTGTACCAAAGCCTCACTCAAATGATGGAAAAAGAGAGATGAGGTTTTGTGTAGACTACAGAGGTCTCAATCAGGTAACACAAACTGATGCTCACCCTATACCCAGGGCAGATGAGCTCATAGATACACTGGCATCTACCAAGTATCTAAGCACCTTTGATTTGACTGCAGGGTATTGGCAGATAAAATTGGTTGAGGATGCTAAACCTAAAACTGCATTTTCAACTATAGGAGGGCACTACAATTTACAGTGATGCCCTTTGGGTTGAAGAATGCAGCTGCCACTTTTCAGAGGTTGATGAACACAGTCCTACAAGGGTTGGAGGCTTTTAGTGCAGCATATCTAGATGATATAGCTGTCTTTAGCTCCACCTGGGATGAGCACCTGGTCCACCTTTGGAAAGTTTTGGAGGCCCTTCAAAAGGCAAGCCTCACTATCAAGGCCTCAAAGTGCCAGATAGGGCAGGCAAAGGTGGTTTATCTGAGACACCTGGTAGGTGGAGAACAGAATGCACCACTGCAGGGGAAAATCCAGACAATCATGGATTGGAATCCCCCTACAACACAGACTCAGGTGAGAGCCTTCTTAGGCCTCACTGGGTATTACAGGAGATTCATTAAAAACTATGGCTCCATAGCAGCCCCTCTTAATTATCTCACTAGTAAGAAGATGCCTAAAAAGGTATTGTGGACAGCTAGCTGTCAGAAAGCTTTTGAGGAGCTCAAACAGGCCATGTGCTCTGCACCTGTCCTAAAAAGCCCACGTTACTCCAAGAAATTCATTGTTCAAACTGATGCATCTGAATTAGGGGTAGGGGCAGTCTTATCACAACTGAATTCTGAGGGCCAGGATCAACCAGTTGCTTTTATCAGCAGAAGGTTGACCCCTAGAGAAAAGTGTTGGTCTGCCATAGAGAGGGAGGCCTTTGCTGTGGTCTGGGCACTGAAGAAGTTGAGGCCATACCTGTTTGGCAGTCACTTTATTGTTCAGACAGACCACAAACCTCTACTTTGGCTAAAACAAATGAAAGGTGAAAACCCTAAATTGTTGAGGTGGTCCATATCTCTACAGGGAATGGGCTATACAGTGGAACATAGACCTGGGAGTACCCACTCCAATGCAGATGGACTCTCCAGATATTTCCACTTAGACAATGAAGACTCATCAGGTCATGGCTAGTCTTATTGTCCTTCGTTTTGGGGGGGTTGTGTAGGAAAGTACCATCTTGCCTGGCATGTTATCCCCATATTTCACTGTATATATGTTGTTTTAGTCTATGTGTCACTGGGACCCTGCCAGGCAGGGCCCCAGTGCTCATAAGTATGTGCCCTGTATGTGTTCCCTGTGAGATGCCTAACTGTCTCACTGAGGCTCTGCTAACCAGAACCTCAGTGGTTATGCTCTCTCTGCTTTCCAAATTTGTCACTAACAGGCTAGTGACTAAATTTACCAATTCACATTGGCATACTGGTACACCCATATAATTCCTTAGTATATGGTACTGAGGTACCCAGGGTATTGGGGTTCCAGGAGATCCCTATGGGCTGCAGCATTTCTTTTGCCACCCATAGGGAGCTCTGACAATTCTTACACAGGCCTGGCAGTGCAGCCTGAGTGAAATAACGTCCACGTTATTTCACAGCCATTTACCACTGCACTTAAGTAACTTATAAGTCACCTATATGTCTAACCTTCACCTGGTGAAGGTTGGGTGCAAAGATACTTAGTGTGTGGGCACCCTGGCACTAGCCAAGGTACCCCCACATCGTTCAGGGCAAATTTCCCGGACCTTGTGAGTGCGGGGACACCATGAAACGCGTGCACTGTACATAGGTCACTACCTATGTACAGCATCACAATGGTAACTCCGAACATGGCCATGTAACATGTCTAAGATCATGGAATTGTCACCCCAATGCCATTCTGGCATTGGGGGGGACAATTCCATGATCCCACGGGTCTCTAGCACAGAACCCGGGTACTGCCAAACTGCCTTTCTGGGGTTTCCACTGCAGCTGCTGCCAACCCCTCAGACAGGTTACTGCCCTCCTGGGGTCCAGGCAGTCCTGGCCCAGGAAGGCAGAACAAAGGATTTCCTCTGAAAGATGGTGTAACACCCTCTCCCTTTGGAAATAGGTGTGAAGGCTGGGGAGGAATAGCCTCCCCCAGCCTCTGGAAATGCTTTGATGGGCACAGATGGTGCCCATCTCTGTGTAAGCCAGTCTACACCGGTTTAGGGATCCCCCAGCCCTGCTCTGGCGTGAAACTGGACAAAGGAAAGGGGAGTGACTACTCCCCTAACCTGCACCTCCCAGGGGAGGTGCCCAGAGCTCCTCCAGTGTGTCCCAGACCTCTGCCATCTTGGAAACAGAGGTGTCTGTGGCACACTGGACTGCTCTGAGTGGCCAGTGCCAGCAGGTGATGTCAGAGGCTCCTTCTGATAGGCTCTTACCTCTCTTGGTAGCCAATCCTCCTTCCTAGGTAGCCAAACCTCCTTTTTTGGCTTTTTAGGATCTCTGCTTTGGGGATCTCACCAGATAACGAATGCAAGAGCTCAACAGAGTTCCTCTGCATCTCCCTCTTCACCTTCTACCAAAGGATCGACCACAGACTGCTCAGGACGCCTGCAAAACCACAACAAAGTAGCAAGACGACTACTAGCAACCTTGTATAGCGTCATCCTGCCGGCTTTTTCGACTGTTTCCAGGTGGTGCATGCTCTGGGGGTAGCCTGCCTCCTCTCTGCACCAGGAGCTCTGAAGAAATCTCCTGTGGGTCGACGGAATCTTCCCCCTGCAACCGCAGGCACCAAAAGACTGCATCACTGGTCCTCTGGGTCACCTCTCAGCACGACAAGCGTGGTCCCTGGAACTCAGAAACTCTCTCCAAGTGACTCCCACAGTCCAGTGACTCTTCAGTCCAAGTTTGATGGAGGTAAGTCCTTGCCTCCCCACGCTAGACTGCATTGCTGGGTACTGTGTTATTTGCAGCTGCTCCGGCTCCTGTGCACTCTTCCAGGATTTCCTTTGTGCACAGTCAAGCCTATGTCCCCGACACTCTAACCTGCAGTGCACAACCTTCTGAGTTGTCCTCCGGCGTCGTGGGACCCCCTTTTGTGACTTCGCATTGACTCTGGTTCACTCTTCTTCCAAGTGCCTGTTCAGGTACTTCTGCGGGTGCTGCCTGCTTCTGTTTGGGCTCCCTGAGTTGCTGGGCACCCCCTCTGTCTCCTCCTCCAAGTGGCGACATCCTGGTCCCTCCTGGGCCACAGCAGCACACAAAAACCTCTACCGTGACCCTTGCAGCTAGCAAGGCTTGTTTACGGTCTTTCTGCGTGGGCTTTATCGCGACATGGGACATCCGTCTTCCAAAGGAGAAGTCCATAGCTCCCTTCTTTCTTGCAGAACTCTAAGCTTCTTCCAACCGGTGGTAGCTTTCTTGCACCCTCAGCTGGCATTTCCTGGGCTCCTGCCCACTCTCGACACTTTCGCGACTATTGGACTTGGTCCCCTTGTCTTACAGGTACTCAGGTCCGGAAATCCACTGTTGTTGCATTGCTGGTGTTTGTTCTTCCTGCAGAATCCCCCTATCACGACTTCTGTGCTCGCTAGGGGTAGTAGGTGCACTTTACACCTACCTTTCAGGGTCTTGGGGTGGGATATTTTTCTAATCCTCACTGTTTCCTTACAGTCCCAGCGACCCTCTACAAGCTCAAATAGGTTTGGGGTCCATTTGTGGTTCGCATTCCACTTTTGGAGTATATGGTTTGTGTTGCCCCTATGCCTATGTGCTCCTATTGCAATCTATTGTAATCCTACACTGTTTGCCTTACTTTGCTTGCTATTACCTGCATAATTTTGGTTTGTGTACATATATCTTGTGTATATAACTTATCCTCATACTGAGGGTACTCACTGAGATACTTTTGGCATATTGTCATAAAAATAAAGTACCTTTATTTTTAGTACTTCTGTTTATTGTGCTTTCTTATGATATTGTGCATATGACACCTGTGGTATAGTAGGATCTTTACATGTCTCCTAGTTCAGCCTAAGCTGCTTTGCCATAGCTACCTTCTATCAGCCTAAGCTGCTAGAAACACCTCTTCTACACTAATAAGGGATAACTGGACCTGGTACAAGGTGTAAGTACCTCTGGTACCCACTACAAGCCAGGTCAGCCTCCTACAGCCACAAATGTCCTTCCACCCAGCGTTCCCCCAAGTCTCCCACTAAAAACAGTACCTCACTTGTGTGGGTAGGCCTAGTGCCCGTGAAAGGAAATGCCACACATCACTATCTGGACACATCAAAATGATCAAATACAAAACTACCTGTTTTGCGGGGCAGCTGCGTTTTTGGTCCTGGGCTCTACAGCCATCTAGCGAAACCTATCAAACCGAGACATTTCTGAAAGCTAGACACCTGAGGGAGTCCTGGGAGGTGTGACTTGCATGGATCCCCCAATGTTTTCTCACCCAGAATCCTCAGCAAACCTCAAATTTAGCTAAAAAATCACATTTTTCCCACATTTATGTGTGGGATCACCGCACCGGGACAAATTTCCCAACACCCAATGTTCCCCTCAATCGCCCGGTAAAAATTACACCTCACTTGTGTAGGTGGGCCGAGGGCCTGTGACGGAAGAGCCAAAAACATGTTGAAATTAAAGGGGGACCAAAGCAGTTCAAAAGGGAAGTTTGAAAAAAAAACATTTTTAGGCTGACAAGTGCAGCAGAAATCTTATCGGCATAGAGGAGACAATGCTGGCTGGTAGGAATTTTGTGGATTCCTGCAGATTCTGGAACGTTCCATCACAAAAATGTGGGAAAAATGTGTGATTTCCAGCTAAGTTGGAGGTCTGCAGGGCATTGTGGGTAAGAAAATGGTGCGGGGCGCATGTGAATCACACCACCCTGGAATCACCATGATGTTTAGTTTTCAGATGTGTCTAGATCTTGTGGATTTTTCTACATGGCAGCGTCCCAAAGTCCAATGAGTGCAGCCCTCACCATTCCAAGTGGGACGATTTGAGAGCTAGCCAAGCTCTCATGGCCTTAATGTGAAACCAAAACCCAAAATAATCAAATGACCTCTTGCTTGCTGTGGGATAAGATGTTTTAGTGTGCGGGGGGAGAGCTGAAAGACTGTTACCCCCTTCAGTTGGGGTGGGGGCATAACCAGGCCCATACTGATTGGTAGCCACCACCTCACTATTTTTTTTTTTGCTTCCCTGACATCGAGTAGACTTTCTGCCCCCGAGGTGTGGATCGGAGGTAATTGCCCCATGGGCAGAACAACTTTGGCCCCAATTATTTGGGGTGGGGTTATGGCCATACCCACACCCTCTTATTTAAAAAAAAAATCTTCCCTAGTCTCTGGTGGGCTTTCTGCCCCCTTTGGAGGCAGATGGGCCTTCCAAAAATAGGCCGTCTGCCCCCAAGGGGGGTAGATATGGGCAACAGTAATGTGCCCCCAATGGGAGCGGCCCTTGCCCAAAGTAGTTCCTCTCCATACAAAACGTACACAAACACCAATCCCTGGGACCTAAGTGGTTTCTGCCCCCAGGGGTAGATCGGCCTAATAGAACTAGGTCAAGGGGAGCAGAAATGGCCTAAAATAAATTCCCCCCACCCAGGGGAGCAACCCTTGACTAAGGGGTCGCTCCCCTTGCGTAAAATTGGCGCAAAAAATGCCTGGTGCCTAGTGGTTTCTGCCCCCCTTGGGGGCAGATTGGCCTGACAAAAATAGGCTGAAGTCTGCACCCAAGGGGGGCAGAAATGGCCTAAATACAATTTGCCCCCCCCAGGGAAGCGACCCTTGGCTAAGGGGTCGCTCCCCATACATACAAACATAAAGTAAATAAAAAAAAATATATGTCCCTGGTGTCTAGAGGTTTCTGCCCCCCTGGGGGCAGATCGGCCTGATTATAATAGGACGATCTGAAAAGGCCTAAAAATATTTTGCCCCCCTGGGGAGCAGCCCTTGCCCAAGGGGCCATTCCCCTTTGACGTAAGTATAAAAAAAAAACTGGTGTCTAGTGGGTTCTGCCCCCCCTGGGGGCAGATCGGCCTAATTATGTTAGGCCGATCTGCCCCCAGGGAAGGCAGAAATGGCCTAAAAATAATTTGGTCCCCGGGGAGCGACCGTTGCCTAAGGGGTCGCTCCCCACATATAAAAAAAAAAAAACCTTTTTTTTATCCCTGGTGTCTATGGGGTTTCTACCCCCCCAGGGGCAGATTGGCCTAATTATATTAGGCCGATCTGTCCCTGGGGGGGCAGAAATGGCCTCAAAATATTTTGCCCCCCCCTGGGGAGCAGCCCTTGCCTAAGGGGCCGCTCCCTTGATTTGTAAGTATTAAAAAAAAAAAAATCCCTGGTGTTTAGTGAAATGGCCTAAAAATAATTCCCCCCCGAGGAGCAACCCTTGCCTTAGAGGTCACTCCTCACATATAAAAAATAAAATAAACAAAAAAAATGTATCCCTGGTGTCTAGGGGGTTTCTGCCCCCCCCCCTGGCGGCAGATCGGCCTAATCATATCAGGCCGATCTGCCCCCGGGGGACAGAAATGGCCTACAGATATTTTGCCCCCCCCTGGGGAGTGGCCCTTGCCCAAGGGGCCACTCCCCTTATGCGTAAGTAAAAAAAAAAAATCCCTGCCGTCTAGTGGTTTCTGCCCCCGATCTGTCCCCAGGGGTGGCAGAAATGGATCCCCATTTAGAAATGACCTATAAATAATATGGCCCCCTAGGGAGCGACCCTTGCTCAGGAGGCCGCTCCCCTTATTGAAATATGTAAAAGAAAATCCCGGGTGTCTAGTGGGCATTTCTGCTGCCCGATCGCATTGCGATCGGGCAGCAGAAATGCTGAGAGGGACATGAAAGGAAAGGTCTTTCTTTTCCTTTCATGCCTCTCCCGCCCCACCTCCTGATCGGAGGTGACCTCTGATGAGGTCAGCTTGCAATTTCCGCGCTGATGTCAGCAGACGTCACTGGGGTGGTGGGGGGGGGTCGGGGATGTAAGGGGAAGTGATTCCCCTTCCATCCCTGCCCTGGAGGGGTGGTTGGGAGGCCCATGGGGGAGCGCTAGGGCTTAGTGCAGGACCAGCTGGTCTCGTCCCGGGCTCACGGGAACCGTGGGCCAGGATGAGACCAGCTACCCCAGGCACCATGGGGGTTAATGCAAGTAGTTAATCCACCCGATTCCTGCGAAGAGCTAATTGATTTAGTGGTCAAATTGGATCACCGTTTATCGGAGAAACAGAGTGACAAATGTCGCACTGACCACAAGCTGTTAGTAATCAAAAATAAGAGACAAGACACAAACAAAGACGCTTATGAAGGTGAACCAATGCAAATCGGTACCGTTAGAGGCCCACTTACCAAAGAAGAATGACAACGAAGACTTGACCAAAGGTTTTGTTTGTATTGCGGAAAAAAGGGTCACCTTTTGAAGGAACGTACGGTTAAGCCTATAAAACAGCCCTTAGGGGCTAAAGGCTCTAAAAGACCAAAAGTCTCCCATTTTGTGGCCCAAATCAGCTCCCAGAGAGACTTCCATCACTTACATATATCTGCACAGATGAAATGGCAATCATTAAATCACCCAGTTCTGCTTAAGCTCCTGGTGGATTCGGGCCATTGGGAATTTCATGGATATCGCCTTTGCCAAACAACTTGGGATTCCGCATTTGCCTAAACCCAGTCCTGAGGTAGTTAAAACTATTGATGGGAGCCCTTTGTCCTTAGGCCCAGTCATAAAAACTACTTGTGAGTTAGTAATGTGCTTTTACTCTAATCATCACAAAATCATACAATTCAATCTGATATGTGCCCCCAATTCAAAGTTATATCAGGAATCCCATGGCTGCAAAAGCATAATTCCACTATAAACTGGGCTACACAAAGTGTTACTTTGCATCCAAGTTCTGTAAAGACCACTGTTTAATAAAGGTATTGCTTCGAGCATAGGAAATGTAGAGAAAGAAGAACCTGAGCTACCTTCAGTATACCAAGATTTTGAAGATGTCTTTGACAAGGGGAAGGCCACTGTCGCCACCACATTGCCCCTTTGACTGTCAGATAGATCTACAGCCAGTCTCACAAATTCCTTGCAGTAGAATTTATGCTCTAACTGAAAGGGAGAATTCACATTTGCGACAGTATTTAGATGACATGCTGGCCATAGGATTTATAGGACCTTCTAGGTCCCCAGCTTTGTCGCCACTATTGTTTGTTTCTAAAAAAGGAGGGGAACTTAGGTCTTGCATTGATTATAAAGCCCCAAACAAGATTACAATCAAAAATAGATATCCTTTACCTTTGATTTCAACCCTTATAGATCAGGTTAAAAATGCATGCATATACACAAAATTGGATTTGTGAGAGGCGTACTGTCTTGTGAGAGTCTGGAAGGGAGATGAGTGGAAAACAGCCTTCTGGACCAAATTTGGTTGATATAAGTACTTCGTCATGCCTTTCGGACTCTGCAATGCCCCTGCTACTTTCCAATATTTTATCAACAAAGCACTAAGCAATTTTATTGATCAGTGTGCTGTTGTCCATATTGACGATATTTTGAACTATTGTCCACTACGCAGGAACCACAGCCAAACTCCAGAAAAGACTGCAACGCACCTTGAAAGCCTCCGCACGCCTCATCCTGAACATCCCCGGCCACTGCCACATCACAGCCCACCTGAGAGACCTACATTGGCTCCCCGTCAACACGAGACGGCTCTTCTTCTGCACCCCGACCGACAGCTTTGCTCCCCGAGCTTGCACTCATCACCGTCCAACGCATCCGCAGAACAATCACCAGTGGCAGATCATTCTTGCACCTCGCCGCCAAGACATGGAACACTCTTCCCACCCACCTGCCTCAGACCAAAGAACTCCTTACCTTCAGGAGACTTCTCAAGACTTGGCTGTTCGAGCAGTAGCAGCTCCTCCCCAGCACCTTGAGACCCTCACGGGTGAGTAGCACGCTTTACAAATTCCCTGATTGATTGATTGATTGAACTATTCCAACACCTATGAAGAACATGTTGCACACGTCAAGGCCATTTTACAAGCCTTATGACAACATCACCTCTTCACAAAGATCGAAAAATGTAGCTTCCATGTTCAATAAGTGGAATTCCTTGACTATATCCAAACTCCAAATGGGGTACAAATGGACCCTAGAAAAGTTGAAGCTATTGCTCAGTGGAAAGCTCCACAGAGTGTCAAAGAAGTACAAAGCTTCCTAGGGTTTACCAATTTTTACAGACATTTTATTGATCACTTTTCCACCATTGTAGCTCCCATCATAAGGTTACTTCAGAACGGAATGATGTTTCAGTGGGGAGAAGAAGTAGATCAATCTTTTCACCTATTGAAAGACACGTTTAGTACCGCCCCATTTTACGGCACCCGGATCCTACACAACCATTTGTGGTAGAGGCAGATGCCTCTCAAGTAGCGGTAGGTGGGGTCTTGTCTCATTGCATTCCAGGAACCGGTGAGCTCCATCCTGTGGCTTACATTTCCCACAAATTGAACCCAGCCAAAACTAACTATTCAGTAGCAGATTGAGAATTACTAGCTATTAAACCAGCCTTTGAGGAATGGAGGCATTATCTCCTAGGGAGTTTACAGACCCTTACCATTTTAACAGATCATAGGAACTTATAATTCCTTAAGACCGCACGCGCTCCGTCTACATGACAGTTGAGGTGGTCTCAATTCTTTAATAATTATGACTTTATTATCCATTCCAACCAGGTCACAAGAATGGAAAAGCAGACACACTTTCTAGGTTAGCTCACACCATTCCTGAACAAAAGAACCACCTATTATTATTTCATTAGACAAGATAGTTGGGGCCATTACCTTTGTTTCAGATTTCTTGCAAGAGGTGCAACGAGAGCAGGAAAGTACAGTAGCCATAGAAACTCTACAACACCACACTACTGACATTACTAGTCATGACGGATTGAAGTATGAAGCACAAAAGTTATACCTTCCCACAAAAGCACTGCAAGATAACACCTGTGAGTGGTGCCATGTTAGTAAACTTGCTGGTCACCCAGAAGAGTCAAAGACTCTAGAGATCCTTAAACAACACTTTTGTTGGCCATCCATATCCAAAGACACAAAGGCCTTTGTAGCAAATTGTGTTACCTGTGTACAAGGGAAAAGTTCACATCAAGCCCCTGCTGGTATTTTACAGCCCTTGCCCACACCACCTGCGCCTTGGCACACCGTATCTTTACACTTCGTGGAAGAATTACCAAAATCTCAAGCTGGGTTCACCACTGTCCTAGTAGTGGTAGATCATTTAACCAAAATGGCACATTTTATCTCTCTAAAAGCTTTAGCCTCAGCTATACAATTAGCCCATGTATTCCTACAGTCAATAGTTCATCTACATAGGCTTCTTTCAGTAGTCATGTCTGACCGAGGAACGCAGTTTGTGTCCAAATTTTGTATATGCCTTTGTCAGGAAGTGGATATGGATGTCCACTTGTCATCAAGTCACCACCCACAACCAGAAGGGCAAACCAAAAGAGTTAACTAGTGTGTGCAGCAATATTTGTGTTGTTCCTCAATTCAGAAGTGGAATGGACTGAGTGCTTATGGGCAGCCGAATTTGCACATAACAATGTAATGCACTTATCCACTGATTATTCACCCTCTTATTGCAATTATGGGTATTATCCTCAAATGTTGGATTTAAGTGTAGACCCTCAGTTAACCACTCCCGTTGTACAGGACTTTTTACAACAATTGAGCAACATTCAAAAAAATGTGCACGACAACCTAACATTAGCAAAACAGGCATACAAAATATATGCAGACAAAAAAGATCCTGGGTGTGGTCGGATGCAGCAGGTATTTAAACCACACCCAGCCTGAGTGAATTGTTTGCTCTAAAGGTCACCGGCTGCAGAGAAGGAGGCTCTGCTTCTCCACGTTTGATCTACGTGTTCAGTCCTGTATCCTAGATGCCGTTTCTGAGGAAGAGATCAGGAGAATTGACTATTAAAAAGATGGTAACACGCTGTGTGTGCTTGAAAGCATTTATTTGTGAAAACTTGATACTTGCTGACATGATATTTGAAAGTCAGATGTTCTGGAGTGCGACACGCCTAAGAAGGCACATCATTTGCATTTAAGGTCACTGGGATGCTCGCCCCTAGTTGTGTAATAATGCTTATTGTTGTTGCTTAGAAATTCTTTTGTGCAATTATCATAAAAACGATGTATTATGAATACGTTTGTTATCGCTAAGTTTAATATGACATTTGCATAATTGGTGCTGGCAATACAGAACAATCTGTGAATGGCCTGAAAGTTTCATTGCTATCCTCAATTTACGCTGTGATGTAACAGTAATAAAACTGATCGCTTGTGTGAGTGTTATAAACATTGCACTATGATCTTTTGATATTAACCCTATGTTCCCAGGGTGTTACAAACACTGTACTGTGATCTTTTGATATTAACCCTATGTTCCCAGTGTAGTGCAAACATTGCACTGTGATCTTTTGGTATTAATACTATGTTTCCAGAGTGATGCAAACCTTTCACCGTAATCTTTTGATATTAGCCCTATTTTTTCATTGTGATCAAAAGACATTGAATGTGTGTTACTTGGAATTCTAACTACAGTGCGTAAATTAGCCCATGAATGTCTGCAAACATAATTACTTGTTGTCCTTATTTGTTACCTATTTAAATGTCTATGGAGTCGAGTAAGTCAGCTTCTTAGGAAGTCTCAACAAGGCCATCAAACAAGAGATCCACGAAACTTCAAGTACATTTAGGTAGGCATTAATTAAGGTGGTATGAAATCAATCTCGGGTCACAGTGGGAGTAGTCATAGATATTAAAGGAGGTTCAAGGTTCTTATTTAATTACAGGTAATCCACATTGTTTCCTGAAAATTTGTTAGTGAGAGGAAGAGCCATCTAAAGTGGGAAAGGGGAACCTGACAGGTACACCTAGCTTGCACATAGTAGTCAGAGACTAGTACATACATGGTTACGAGTTATGAGCTGTTCAACTTAAATGTAATTTATTATAGGAAATCGAGGTTCTTCAAGGTCCATCAACAGTTGTTCGGATCCGGACCTGTGGCTCCAGTGTCTCTCCCTCTCTTCCATCCATCCCCTTGCCCCTGGGGTGTTCTGATGCCGATCATGTTTATTTAAGTGGGATGCATGTAATGTCTAGGAGGAATTGGGAATAAGGAACTTGGTCAACATTGTGTCTCCGTGGGACAAACAGGTTAGTGCTTGAGAGTACTGTAGATGGCATTTCTTCTCAGCAAACTGGATGATCGACATCAGCTTTGCTACATCTCAAAATCAGCATTCGCCCCAAGATGGTGACAGCTGAAGTGCCTCTCTGACCTCCTGGGTCAGTGCATCATTTATATAATCAAAGCCACACTGTGTTACAGGCACAGCTCTTATACTATATGTCTAGACGTTGGAAGCTGTCTCTGAATGGGCAACACTAGGAAATCTTGTACTGTGTTCCTAGCCTTGAACAGAATATACAGAGTACATGTCGAGAAAGGCTAACTAAAAACAAGCACCATATACAATGTATTCTTAGAATAATATAATGCGAGCCAAGGGCCTGATTATGACTTTGGCAATCTGACCACCAGTCCACTGCGGTGACGGTCCTAAGTACACCAAAGAGGTGGCGGTCTCCCGCATGCCCAATTATGATGCATGGAGCCCGAAATCCTGACCGCGGTAGACTGCAATGTTGGCTATACGTACTCCGTCGCCATCAGTGTAGCGTGTTCCTGCCGCCCAGATTACGAAAACACAGTGGCACTGGTGGTGCCTTGGCGGGCACCTCTGACAGCAGTTGACCGCCACGGTACGCACACAGCATTGCACCAGAACAGTGGCCAATGCATGGAGAAACATAGAACACACCTTATGACCAACTGCTAAGTGGAAACACCTGACAATCACACTATAAAACACACCGCATTCCAGACTGTGACCCTTTGCCACTCCACTGCAGCACAGCCCTTCTGACAGCGCATCTTGTTGAGGAAAGACAAGCCTTTTTCCCAATCCCATCCCTATTGCTGCTTACCACACATCTTGCCAGCAGCTTATTTTTTATCACCCCTTTGTGTAGATCATTCACTTTTTTGTTGCACTGTCACTCTGAGGGCATGTCATGCCCCAAAAACCAAGTTTTTTTTTGGCACAGTTGACAGTCATGGTGGATGAAATCATAAGAGTAGAGCCACAATTGTTTGGAGCCCAAGTCCAAAATACAACTTTCATTCAGAAAAGGGAAATATGGTCCAGAATAGTAGATAGGGTAAAAGCAGTAGGCACCACCTTGCGCAAACACGAGGAAATTTAGAAGAGGGGAAAAACCTGAGGGTAAAGATGTGTTCCCTGGTCTCCAAGCAGCAACTGCGATATCCAACAAAAGAAATCAGGGCTTAAAAGGTGCAGGTGGAGCCTCCAGTGGGGTGGGGAGCCTCGGACGAGACTTCCTTGCTTTAGACTGGCCAGCTTGGGCTGTGGTGGTGTGCAGGTACCAAAGCAGGTGCCTGCTTGTGCCCCGGGGGCACCCTTTCAGAGCGCGCTTCGCCCCGGGGGCAAAGTAGGAACACGTTCGCTCCTCAGGCTTAATGGATTGTGCCCCAGGGGCACTAGTAGGAGCGCGCCGGCTCCTCTCTTCGTCGTACTGGTGCCCTGGGGGCACAAGACACAGCGCACTCAGGCACGCTTTGGTAATTACGGATGCCCGGGCCGCGGCGGTGATCACAGCATCAGGAAAGCGCTTTCAAGCGCATGAGGCACGTACAAGTGCCTGGGTTGCGGCGGGGATTTCTGGCACTGCAATGTACTTAGAAGTGCAGGGGCATAAAGCAAGAGCACTCTTCCAGGTGCCTTATGAAGAGATATAGCACTCCTCGTGCTATGGATGAGTACAGGGGTCAGGGGCCACGGCACCCTGCCCCTGGAGACAAGAAAGAAGGGAAGCACAGGCCTAGCAGGCCCAGCAAGAAGCCAGCATAAGGGATGCAGTTGGTGGCAGTTCCTTCTAGTGACCAGGAAGGTCACAGTTCAGCACAGCAACAGCAGTCCAAGGTAGTTCCCGATGAGTCCATTTTAGCAGCGTCCTGTGTCCAGTTTCAAGTAAGTCTCTGGAGTCCCAAGAATGTCTAAATTGTGTGTAAAATTCCCCTGTACTTATACTCAGTTTACAGTGTGTTTTACAATGAGGAGGAGAGGGGGTTTCAACCAGTTACAACTGGTTCTGGGAGTGCCCCCTTCTCTCCTCCAGCACAGGCTCCAAACATCAGTGGGGGGTAAACGACCCTATTGTGTGAGGCCAGGGCACAGCCTTTACAAATGCAGGTGTGCCCCTTCTCTCAGCCCAGGAAGACTATTCAGCATGTAGATGCACCTCTGTGACACCTCCACCCTCCCTGTGTGCAGGCTGTCTGAAAAGTATGTACAAAGCCTAACTGTCACTCTGCCCAGTCGTGGACTGTGGTCAAGCTGCAAAAACAACAGAGTCATAAGCACAGAGAAATGCTCACTTTCTAGAAGTGGCATTTCTGTAATAGTAATACGAAATACACCTACACCAGTAAGCAGCATTTCTTACCACCATTACACCCATATCAAACATGCCTACGCTACCCCTCTTAAATGAGACAATACCCCTTACACATAACGCAGGGCATTTCCAATGCAATCCTATGAGAAGGCAGCACTCACAGCAGTGAGACACCAAATAGGCTGTTTGCCACTGCCAGGACAGGCCACATTAGTAGGCACATGTCCTGCCCTCTACATACATGGCACCCTTCCCATAGGGCTAGCTAGGGTGTACCTTAGGGGTGACTTACATGTAGTAAAAGGGGAGTTCTGGGCCTGGCAAGGAAATTTAGATGCCAGGTCCCTGTGGCAGAAAACTGTGCACACAGGCCCTGCGCCAGAAGGCCTGAGACAGGTTTGAAAGGTTACTTCAGTGGGTGGCGCAAGCTGCGCTGCAAGCCCACTAGTAGCATTTCATTTACAGACCCTGGGTATAGGGATACCATTTTACAAGGGAATTACAGGTAAATTAAATATGCCAATGAGGTATAAGCCAAACATACCAAGTTTACAAAGGAGAGCACATGCACTTTAGCACTAGAAAAGTGCTCAGAGTCATAACGTCAGCCAACAAGGGTCAGAAAAATAAGAAGGAAAAAGGCCAAAAGTTTGGGGAATGACCTTGTAAAAGGGCCAGGTCCAACAGTGAACAAGAATGTTACACTAACCATGTTGTAAGTGTTAGCAAGTGGACATTGAAATGACTACGACTACCACGAGGCCTTGTTTTTTCAACTCAAAACATTAAAAACATGGGATTATGAACAGTCTCACTTGTCTGACATATCACAACTGATGTCTTCTTCACATGGAGTGACCAATCAACAGACAATGTTCCACTCAGAGACATTTCTGCTTACTCTGCATCATGTTGTACTACACCCCCCAATTGAAACAATTGATGGAAAGATTGACATCATAGTAAGTGTGTGGGTCAAAGTTTAGATAGGCGTGAAGTAATCTCACTTCTATACTTATTACAGGTGAACCATTGTCACAACACCTGCCACATGATGAGTAGTGTGAAATATGCAAGCAAGTTGTGCTCTTACCTGTCTGGTACACAGCTTGGCCTTTAAAATGGTCAGATAGAAATGTGAAATCTCCACTGTGTTGGCTAGAATGTTGGGTGGATGTCATATGCATGTACCAATACAAAAGGGAAACACCTCAGGACATCCAAAGAGGTGCATGATTTAAGTGCATGAATCTCATGTCTACGAAGACTAATGAAATATACCACAATAGTAGTCTCCGCCTTTTTCTCAGGTTTGTTCTCACTATGTCACAAAAGACCAGGATATAGCCAACACACTTCCAAGAAATACATTGTTCTCTGTCTCACAACAGGTCTATCAGGCAGAAAACCTGGGCCGCCCATGTAGACAGAGGAGACACCCACACCACCCCTGGACCAAGGGATGATAACACTCCTGGTGATCTGGGTGAGAAGAACAGTGCTGGTTCATCTGGCCTGCCTGTGTGAACATCAATCGTGAGTGTCACTGGGTCCACAACAACACCTCACACCCCAGCCACAACACATCAACAAACATCATCCATCACAACCTGTGTACCTAGCACAGTAACCACCTTTGTGTGCCCCCAGTCCTGGATCTTGATGTGACAATCTCCACCCCAGTTACAAAGGAGCCAGAACAGGCTTGTGGTGGAATGAGTTGGGGGAGAGTAACTGTGGACAGACAGAGTGAGGCCACTGGGGGCACTGACAACCAGGACACCATCTGCCAAGTTTTGGGAGTCTACCAGGAGTCCCAACGCTTGATGGGCCAGGTAATCACTGCACTGAGGGAGATGAAGCAGCTGCATAGGGACATACACAATCTGTTGGAGGCCCATAGCACCAACATGGGCTCACACATAGGGGCGCTGATGGACATCTACACTCACCTGTGCAGGGCTTTCCTAGTTCCATCAACCTCTACCTGTGGTCCAACTCCATCAGGACCATCTACATTTGCAGTAGCCACAGGAAGAGAGTCCTGTCAGAGGAGGACACACAAATAGACACCCCTGCAGCTGTGATCCCCCGGCACTGGAAAGCATGGCCTTCCCAGAAAATTACCAGGAGATGAGTATGGCAATACCTCCACCACCAAGAAACCTCACCCCTAATTTCCTCCAGTGTGTCTTACACAGTCATCCTGGGGACTATTTCTGGACACAAATGCCTTTCTGACAGCAGCAGTATTGTAGACTTTGGATTCTAAAGATTGTGGCAACTACAAATATAGTTTCATCCACCATGATTGACTTCTTCACTTTTCTTTTTTGTTATATCCAATTTTTCAGTTATCCTGTTCACTAAAATAAAAATGGCAACAGGCTCATACCCTGCTGTTGTCTTTCACACATCTAACATTGTTTGCATGTACTGCCACATAAACTTGACAATGGTATAAATATATGTTTGTATAAATATGGATATGTTGGACATATCCAAGGTTTATCTCAGGAACACAACCATGTATCACCCAAAGATACATACATGTGTTTACCCTTATACCAGCTTAAGTACATTGCAGCATGAATAGTCAGGCCCTATGTCAGACACATAGTAAATCAGACAAGACAACATTATTCTGCACCAGTGGCCATGACAAACTCAACATGGAAGGAGGGGACGCATCTGACAATTTAATTGTGAGTAGGCAAACCTTACGTGGTGCCTGTCACCAGCAGGAGCCATATCTCCTAGTCCACAAAGGACATACACATGCCAGGACCACATTGTCAGAGCACAGGATGATTTCAATCAACATTCCCTGTACCTTGTGGAATGCCAACAAAAAGCTCTGTGTCATGTTACATGCACCTTGAACTACATTGATGAAACACATCATCAGCTACAAACACATCACACAATGAAAATGTAGCCAATCTTGAGGGAGAATAGAATGTTTGGGCTCCAACACAACATCATATTGTAGCACATGATGGCACACACATTTCATTACGACCAGCACATAACAAGGAACAAGTCCAATGGTATACGCCTTACCTCCAAAAAATCACTGTGCAAGCTGTCCTGATCCAGGATTCGTACATCCAAAGTCTGTCTCAGTCATACCACAGGACAACCATTCTCCACATTGTACACAAAAACAGCACCAAATAACCAGTATTGTCACAACTCTGAAATGTCCAAATGATGATGCCATGGTGACTGTACCTGAAACAGAATAGAATGGAAAATTAGCTAACAACCCACTGAGTTAAGACATTTAAGACGGACAAATCCTGTAGAACACAGTCCTTTCCAATTTGATTGAGCAAAACAAAGCACAACCAAACTGATGAGATCTTGCCACAAGTTAGCTCCTTCCTCCTCACCACTATCATCATCATTTGGCGTTCCATGTTCTTCACCCAGTGGCTCTCTGTCCTCTGCAATATAAGGTATATTCCGTCGCAGTGTTCCATCGCGTGTAAGGTTGTGGAGCATACAGCAGACCACAGTGATCTGACAGACATTCTTGGGTGAGTAAAGGAGGGCTCCTCCTTTTTTGTCCAGACAGCGGAATCTGACCTTCACTAGCCCAAAAACCTGCTCCACTGGCAGCCTTATCCTTCCATGGGCCTCAATGAAGTGAAATTCCCCTGATGTTGAAGGATTCCTCAGCGGGACCAACAACCATGGTCAGTTGGGATAGGCTGAGTCTCCTAGACAAAGTTAGCTCACATCATACTTACCAACAGGCCAGGCCCTCTCTAGTTGTAGTTGTGACATCAGCTAGGTTACAGTGCTGTTCTGCATGACAAAGGAATCATGGGAAGATCCAGGGAAGTGGACACAGATGTTGGAAATGTACAGACAATTTGCACGTTGATTGAAAGGGAGTTCTTCCTGTTGCGTTAAACTTGTTTCCTGTTATGTGGTGGCACTAAGGCAACATGGATGCCATCAATGGCTCCCACATGTAGTATCCTTGCCACTCCATAGAATCCAGCCTTCACAATAGCTAAATCGTCAAGCCCGGGGAACCGGATGTAGCTGTCCAGCTGTTGCATCAGTGCTGAAAGCACATCTCTTAGCAAACAACCGAACATCGATTGTGACATACCACCACAGATTGCCACGGTGTATTGAAAGGAATCCATTGCCAGGAAATGCAATACTGCTATCACTTTCATTATTGGTGTTAAACAGGTGGGATTTGTGTTCTGTGGCAAGAGTTCAGGCTCCAACTGATGACATAGGTCCAGTATGGTTTGCCTATTCAATCAAAACTTGCGGATGATGTCCCTTTCTACCATTGTGTGAAGGTCTGGGAATGGGCAGTATACAAGAGGCTGTTGTCCTCTCCCTCTCATAGGGTGTGAATTGGAAACAGTATATGAAGCTTGCTCACAGTTTCCACAGTAACATGTGAATAGGAAGTTAAAAATCATGTGACAGTACATAACACTTTCAGTTTTTCAAAAATACATTTTCATCTAAATTGTATATTGTGCTATATCCATTAACAATTCCCATTGTTGCCCTGACATGTTGTTTGCCCATTGATGGACAAAATGTACAATGCACCATATTATTGGGAATGGGGAGGATACCGTCAACGACGGTGTACAGTGCACCACGCTAATCAAGCCAACATGCACACTAACACACCAGACACATAAAAGGGTTAATTGAAATCCTTGTCAAAAGTAATTTACAGGATTACAGATGTAACCCCTCATTTGTAGTGGTGGTGACACTGATAACAGTCTCCATTACAGCATTATCAACCGCTGAAATGGCAGCTGCCTGCCCTCGTATATTGGACAAGGTGCATCAGATGCCGCTGGTGGAAGTCGAGCTCACAGTAGGCGGATGAGTGCACAATGGACCATAAGCTAACATTAATTGTGGTGTACGTGGGCCAATGGCTGTGTCCGCCTACACTGACTACCATGTATGTTGCGTACATGTACACCACAGTTTTGAAAAAGCTTATTTGCCTCCTGACACTCCTGCTATCAAGGTCTCCTACATTTTAGCTGCTTTTTGTGACTTCTGGGAGCAATCATGCCCACCCAAGCAGGTGAGAGGACCTGTGCCTTCTCAGCAGAGGAGCTACTGAGGTCCTCTCCCTGTATGGCCTGCTCTATGGCTCACCAGAGGAACAGGTAACTCACATGCATATGCAACTCCCATAATGTTCCTTTCCATTGATAACATTGTGCCTTTGCCACCTAATGTTCACTCTTTTTGCTGGGCTACAGCAATGTGCCCCTTACAAAGGCTAATAATGTCTGGGATTGGGCAGCACTATACATTGTGAACTCAATATAATCATTGTGATGTCTGGGGTGTGAAGAGCCCCATCTTCCATTGATGGAGTATGTACTCATATATGCATTTATAGCTTTCCTGGGAGCTGGGAGTAATGCGGCATCCAGAACATGCTAATTGTGCAGACACATGCCTGGCCCTTACTGCATGAGCTGTGAATTAATCATTTAATGACCTTTTGAGAATGAGGTTAAGTAGGTGCAATTTCCTAACTATCACTCAGTATAGTTCATGTCTCCACAAATATGTTGTCTGTGAACTAACAATAGCTCACAGATACCTTCAGAGTGCCACACAGGCGTGAGCACACATATGGAATTACCTAAAGGTGCAAATTGTTATTTTGAAATGCATGAAATATGAGGTTCATTTTGGACTGGTATGCTCTGCCAGGAGTTAGCAAGACATGAGATTGAGTTGTGCCCAATCATTACTGTGGGCCAGGCAGGGGCAGGGGTTGTGTGACACTACTACTGAGGCCAAGAGTATTGTCCCTCTCTATCTATGAACCCTGGATGAGCACTTAGATAATTCCACATTATTAGTCAGGTTTTGTTTTACAGGAAATACATTTGGAATAGTAACACAGGTAACCCCTTTGACCTGATGCCTCATACCATTGACCCACATTGGCAATGTGTCACATTTCATGTTGACAGGTCCTTTACACAAACAGGTCTGGATTTCAATTAGCATATGTAATGATTTACCAAAACAGGCTTAGTGCCTTTGACCTGATGCTTTATACCATTGAGCCACACTGGCAATGCGTCACATTCCATGTTGACAGGTCCCTTACACCTACAGGTCTGAATTCCAATTAGCATATGTAATGATTAACCACAACAGGCTTAGTACCCATGTTACACTGTTTCCGTGCAGCTATTTGTTTCACAAGTGCTTTTCAGTATGTCTCAACAATTTGTTAACATCCATCCACACTAAAGACAACTATGGAACTATGGAATGTAGATATATACTGCATACACTCCAACACACATAGTATGACATAACGTTAACTTGTTCACATTTACACACATCAGTATTGAGGAAGCTGTCACTGTTATGATGGGAGGGCTGTCATGAGTGTCCAAGTCTTAGGATGTAGTCAGTAATATACTTCTCAGCTGTATGGACAGTATGCATGTCAATGGACCTGGCTGTAAAGGTACCTGTACACTAAAGCACAAATAGTGTGCTGTTATCAAATTCAGAGTGGTGTGTCATT
The DNA here is from genome assembly GCF_031143425.1 of Pleurodeles waltl. Classification (NCBI taxonomy): domain Eukaryota; kingdom Metazoa; phylum Chordata; class Amphibia; order Caudata; family Salamandridae; genus Pleurodeles; species Pleurodeles waltl. The sequence continues at coordinate 653,319,168 of NC_090447.1, forward strand.
TTTCTTTGTGACCAACTGCACAGTATATGTATGTGGCCCTGGGCAACATGATGATAGTGTGTTGGCTTAGTCAGTGTAGGACGTGACCAGGAATGAGGTTGGGCAGCAGATGACATCACAAGTGTACTACATGTCTTGCTAGTGTGAGCGCTCGACCATTCACCTTAAAAGCAGGTCATCTGCAGGGGTGATGACAGTTCCCCTGTCATCCCAGGACACCTCTCTGCACTGTAGATCTTAACACAGGAGGCCCAGCAGGTTTCTTTAAAGGGAGGGGGATTTGGATGACAGAGAGAGAGAGCGTAAGAGAGAGAGAGAGATACTGCCACTGCTGCCTGGTCCAGCCCTGCCCCTACTCTTGAGGGTGCAGGTGATCGGTGTCACTGTGTTGTTGAGAAGTCAGGTTCTATATGAGAAAGGAACAGGTACGAGTGACGTGCTGCCCACCGAGCAACTAACGCTCACGCACTCACTCAGATCCCCAGATAATCACCTGCCACTCAACTCGCTTCCTTGTACTTTCTCTCCACTCCATATGGATGGCAGGAATGCACCACTATTGCCTGGGACTTCTCTCTGTCCTATATCGTGTTAAGTAAACACTCTTACCTTTGTTGCACACACTAAACATGTAACTTAACTAAAACACACAAAACAGGAATATTTTCTTCTCACAAGCAAATATGCATAAGCACTGGTTGAACAATAAAGCTCAGAAGACTTTCAAAACATAATTGCCCCCATGTTCATTTTTGTGACAATCACTGACATTGAGTACGGATCAATGCTGAAAATGATTCGGAGGACTTTGTGATTTTGTTAGTAACAGGCGGCACACAAACATTAATGAGGGTTATATTCTTAGAACACGGTTTTAGGTGTGTCACTTTCTTTCACAGGTCACAAGTTAAAGACAAGAAGCGATTGGATAAGAGTAATAATAAAAATAATCAAAGCTAAACAGTCTTTCAGACATTCTTGCTAACCACCTTGAATGTCTCTCTTTCTGAAATGAAAGTCACCAAAGTATTTTTTTTTAAATACACAAAGGATTAGTTCAAAAGCATTCAAAAGCATTCACACTACTGTGAGGGGGTCATTACAACCCTGGGGGAAGGCGGAGAACCGGCAGTAAGACCGCCAACAGGCTGGCGGTCTTACTTTGTGGAATTATATCCATGGCAGTTACCGCCTTGGTCATCCGCCGGTTCTCCGTTCTGCCCGCCGGCCTGGAGACCTGGGTCTCCAGCCCGGCGGCCGTCACTATACCGCCGGGGGTATTTGGACCCGGCTTACCGCTGTGGTTTTCCAGCGGTTTGAACCGCCATGAAATCCATGGCGGTAAGCACTATCAGTGCCAGGGAATTCCGCACTCCCCACCCCGACTCCCCCCTACCCCCCCACCACCCCTGCCACCCCCCAAAAGGGGCAGGGCCCCCTCTCAACCCCGACCCCCAACATCACTTCACCTATACCCACATGACACGCACGCAGGCACCACCTACATACTTACACGCACACACGCCGACATGCATGCCTACATCCACACACACAGTCATACACAAACACCCACATTCAAACATACACGCACACATCCATACAGACATACCCACAGACATACACGCACTCATTCCCATACACACAACACCCCCGCAGGCATACACGCACTCACACACCCCCTCTACATACACACACGCACACCCCCATGCACCCACACAACACCCCCCACCCCACCCCACTCCCCTCACGGACGATCGATTTACCTGGTCCGACGATCCTCCGGGAGGGGACGGGAGCCATGGGGGCAGCTCCGCCGACACCACACCGCCAACAGAACACCGCCACGGCGAATCACAGGACGTGATTCGCTGGGCGGTGTTCTGTTGGCGTGGCCGTGGAGGTGGAGCAACCTCCACTTCCCCGCCTCCCGCCAGTATGGCTGTTGGCAGCTCTCCGTCTGTAAAAGGACAGAGAGCTGCCAACGGTCATAATAGGCCGAGTGGCAAACCGCCACCAATGGCGGTCTTCCGCACGGCGGTCCCTCAGCGGTCTTTAAAAAAGACTGCCAAGGTCAAAATGACCCCCTGAGTGTCTTTTATTTTGTCACTTAGCTTTACTGGAAGGAGTCCTGGATCCTAGTTGCCGAGCAACAGTAAGAAAGCCTTGGGAACTTCTCTGCTGGGCTGTTCCGCTTAGTCCTTTCCCTGGTTGCCTGACAACAGTGAAGAAGCTTGGAGGAGTTGGCTGACCCACTTGACCTCAGCTCAGCAGAAACAGGAAACAAAGCCAAGCACTGCCTGTCCTGTGTGAGGCTACTTATAGTCTCTCTTAGAAGAAGTCATGTGTAACACATGGCAAACAGAAGAGTAGGAGGGTGTTGCCTAGCAACCAGGGCAGCAGCTGTCTAGAAAGTGCAGAGGCTCAGGTGTTTACAAACCAGCCTCATGGGAGCAGAATAAAGCAGAATAAACAAGCCTTGGCAATGGCAACTGTGCACATTAACTGCATCAAGTAACAAGCCTTGATTAAACCCAGCAATGGCAATTCAATGCAGTTAACCAAATTTATTATTTAATGTAACATGATTAAGCCAGCACCCCTGGGGTAGCTGGCTGCACACAACACAAGAACTAGACCTAGACAGGGGAATCACAACAGCCCCCCCATCAAAGAACACCTTACTGGGTGGGGCTTGGTTGGGTTCTGAAGATGGAAGTGACGGATGAGGCGAGGGGCATGGACAGCGCTAGCCGGTTACCAGGAGTTATCCTCAGAATCATAACCTTTCCAAGCCAAGAGATAATGTAACACTCCATGAATACCTTTGGAATCCAATACTTTAGCGACTTCAAATGCCCAGTGCCCAGCTACATTCAAGAGAGGTGGTGGAGGAGTGGAGTGGGTTGCTGGGGAATAGGATCAAAGCAAGGACACTTGGAATACAGGGTGTATCTTATACTCAGTGGACAGTGCTAGTTCTACGGCTACTGAGTTTATCATCTTTGTGAAGGTGAAAGAGCCAAAGAAACGGGGATATAGCTTCCGTGATCCTACAAGCCGAAGGTTGTTTGTGGACAACCAGACCTGGTCGCCTTCCTGATAATCAGGGGCTGGTTTGCAATGTTTATCGGCCTGCCTTTTCATTTGTGTGAGTTTGTTCCAGGTGTTTGAGGGCCTGTGATTGGATTTCCTGTAACCTAATGTGATGTTCCTATACTGAAGCTACCTTGGAAGGTGTTGTGAGGCACTGGGAGTTTGAAGCATTTTAGGATGTTGACCAGAAATACAGTAAAAAAGAGAAACCCCTGTAGCTGCATGGGTACTATTTTTGAAAACCAGGGGTAAAGGCATTCTCCCATTCATCGGACCAGAAGGATACAAAACATCTCAATATCTGTTCTAGGGACTGGTTGGTTCTTTCTGACTGACCATCTGTCTGGGGGTGGTAAGCGGAGGACAGGCGTACATCTATACCCGAGACTGAACAAAAGCTTCGCCAGAATCGACAAACAAACTGGGGTTCACAGTCGGACACAATTGCTGTGGGTAAACCATATAGTCTCATTTTATGCTTAATAAATAAGCCTCCTAGAGCTGAAGCACTGGGGACCCTTTTTAAGGGGGTAAAGTGGGCCATTTTAGTCAAGTAGTCTACCACAACCCAGATGACCAAGTACCCATTTGAAACAGGAAGGAGAGTAATGAAGTCCATGCTTATGGTGTGCCATGGAGCAGGTGGAATTGGGAGGCGTTGAAGTAACCCTACTGGTTGGTTGTGGGGGGTTTTAGCCCGGACACAGACGGTGCGGTTTCGGATGTAACTCATGACATCTTGTGTCAGGGATGGCCACCAAAACCATCTTTCGCAGATCTCTAATGTGTTTCTCCCACCCAGATGGTCTGCAAGGGCCGAATCATGTCCCCAGTGAAGGATGGTTTCCTGCAGATCTGGAGTAGGGATATACAGTTTGTCACCATGATAAAGAAAAGCTCCCTGTATGGTAACGTTTGCAGGGCAGTCAGTAGCCTATTGAGAAATTCATTCCTTGTTGAGAAACTCATGTGGTGAGCATGCTGCTACAATCTTTTCAGTAGGTATAATAGGACGCATCTGTTCTGTGTTCTGTGTCTGTGTCCATCTGCGTATAACACAACCTGGATAGGGTGTCATCCTTTTGCTGCACTGTAAGTAATAACAAAGTGAAATTCTTTGAAGAACAGTAACCAATGCAATTGTCGTGGTGTGAGTGCTCTGGTCACTTGAAAAAACTGAAGATTTGGGTGGTCGGTATATGTGCTTATGGTATGTCTTGCCCCAAAAGGTGGTAGCGCCATTCTGGAAAAGTAAGTGTTATGACCAACAACTCTTGTTCTGCCACTGTGTAATTCTTTTCTGCTGGGATTACTTTTTTTAGAAAAGTATGGCACTGGGTGAAAACAGCCTGTATCCTGGTCTCGTTGGGAAAGGACACTACCCACAGCCACCTGAGAAGCACCTGCTTCCATGAAGAAGGGTTGTGAGGGATCGGGGTGGCGGAGAATAGGGGCTCGAGTAAAGTCCTCTTTGAGATGCTGGAAAACATCTTCCGCTTGCTGATCCCAATGGAAGATCACTCTTTTTTCTCAATAAGCGTGTGATTGGGGTCACCACTGTAGAACACTGAGAGATGAATTCCAGGAACCGTTAGATATCCTTGACAGTTTTGTGCTTTCCAACTTTAGGATGACTTGTACTTTAGATTGATCTGTAGAAATCCCCTCTGGAGTTAGGTCGCTCCCCCTGCCGCTGCAGCTCCTCCAAGTTCCCGAGTTCCTGTGTTCCTGAGACCCACCTAACTGTAAGTACCCCCCTCCTCCCAGCCCCTCGCCCTGCCCCGCGCCACTCACCTTCTCTCCTGCTCCTGCTTCTTTTCCTCCTCTCTGTCTCTTCCTCCTCGCTCCCCCTCTGCAATCTTCTTCTGTGTTCTTCTGTTCTTCCCTTCTGTTCTTCTGTTCTTCCCTTCTGTTCTTCTGTGTTCTTCCGGTCTTCTGTGTTCTTCTTCTCTGTTCTTCTCTGTGCTTCTGTGTTCTTCTTCTCGGTTCTTCTGTGTTCTTCTGTGTTCTTCTGTGTTCTTCTGTGTTCTTCTCTGTTCTTCTCTGTTCTTCTCTGTTCTTCTGCTCTTCCGATCTTCTGTGCTTCTGTCTTCTGTTCTTCTGTCTTCTGTTCTTCTGTCTTCTGTTCTTCTGTCTTCTGTTCTCCTGTCTTCGGCTCTTCTACCTCCTCCGTCTTCTTCCCCCGAGCCTGCCCTCCTGCTCCTTCCTCATCCCCCTCCCTCACTCGCCTCCCCCTCTCTCACCCCTAGCTAACCCGTTCGCTATCTACCTCCATCACTCCTCCTATCTTCCTATCTCTCTAGCTCCCTATCTCACTATCTAACTCCCCCACTCTCCACCTCCTCCTACCTACCTATCTGTCTATCTATCTATTTCCCTATCTATCGACTTCTCTATCTATTTTCTCTATCTATTTCTCTATCTCTCCCCCCCTCCCGCCACCCCCTCTACTACCTATCTCCCTATCCTCTCACTCTACCTCTCTCCCTCACCCACATCTACAACCCCCCCTCCCCTATCTTCACAACCCTACTCCTATCTCTCTCCCTAATCTCCAAACCTCCTAACACTCACCCTCCTCCACCCTAAACCCCCTCCCCCAGCTCCTCTCACTCTACCTGTCCCCCCCCTCCCTCGCGCTTTCCCGCCGCGACCTCCTGCACGCCCCCGCCCCCCAGCTCCCATTCGCCCCCAGCTGACCCCTCCCCCCCCTCCTACCTCTTATGGCGGCCGCTGCGCGACAGTGGTAGCGACCCTTGACCCAAGGGTAGGTCGCTCCCCCTGCCGCTGCAGCTCCTCCAAGTTCCCGAGTTCCTGTGTTCCTGAGACCCACCTAACTGTAAGTACCCCCCTCCTCCCAGCCCCTCGCCCTGCCCCGCGCCACTCACCTTCTCTCCTGCTCCTGCTTCTTTTCCTCCTCTCTGTCTCTTCCTCCTCGCTCCCCCTCTGCAATCTTCTTCTGTGTTCTTCTGTTCTTCCCTTCTGTTCTTCTGTTCTTCCCTTCTGTTCTTCTGTGTTCTTCCGGTCTTCTGTGTTCTTCTTCTCTGTTCTTCTCTGTGCTTCTGTGTTCTTCTTCTCGGTTCTTCTGTGTTCTTCTGTGTTCTTCTGTGTTCTTCTCTGTTCTTCTCTGTTCTTCTCTGTTCTTCTGCTCTTCCGATCTTCTGTGCTTCTGTCTTCTGTTCTTCTGTTCTTCTGTCTTCTGCTCTTCCGGTCTTCTGTTCTTCTGTCTTCTGTTCTTCTGTCTTCTGTTCTTCTGTCTTCTGTTCTCCTGTCTTCTCCTGTCTTCTCTTCTACCTCCTCCGTCTTCTTCCCCCGAGCCTGCCCTCCTGCTCCTTCCTCATCCCCCTTCCTCACTCGCCTCCCCCTCTCCCACCCCTAGCTAACCCGTTCGCTATCTACCTCCATCACTCCTCCTATCTTCCTATCTCTCTAGCTCCCTATCCCACTATCTAACTCCCCCACTCTCCACCTCCTCCTACCTACCTATCTGTCTATCTATCTATTTCCCTATCTATCGACTTCTCTATCTATTTTCTCTATCTATTTCTCTATCTCTCCCCCCCTCCCGCCACCCCCTCTACTACCTATCTCCCTATCCTCTCACTCTACCTCTCTCCCTCACCCACCTCTACAACCCCCCCTCCCCTATCTTCACAACCCTACTCCTATCTCTCTCCCTAATCTCCAAACCTCCTAACACTCACCCTCCTCCACCCTAAACCCCCTCCCCCAGCTCCTCTCACTCTACCTGTCCCCCCCCTCCCTCGCGCTTTCCCGCCGCGACCTCCTGCACGCCCCCGCCCCCCAGCTCCCATTCGCCCCCAGCTGACCCCTCCCCCCCCCTCCTACCTCTTATGGCGGCCGCTGCGCGACAGTGGTAGCGACCCTTGACCCAAGGGTAGGTCGCTCCCCCTGCCGCTGCAGCTCCTCCAAGTTCCCGAGTTCCTGTGTTCCTGAGACCCACCTAACTGTAAGTACCCCCCTCCTCCCAGCCCCTCGCCCTGCCCCGCGCCACTCACCTTCTCTCCTGCTCCTGCTTCTTTTCCTCCTCTCTGTCTCTTCCTCCTCGCTCCCCCTCTGCAATCTTCTTCTGTGTTCTTCTGTTCTTCCCTTCTGTTCTTCTGTTCTTCCCTTCTGTTCTTCTGTGTTCTTCCGGTCTTCTGTGTTCTTCTTCTCTGTTCTTCTCTGTGCTTCTGTGTTCTTCTTCTCGGTTCTTCTGTGTTCTTCTGTGTTCTTCTGTGTTCTTCTCTGTTCTTCTCTGTTCTTCTCTGTTCTTCTGCTCTTCCGATCTTCTGTGCTTCTGTCTTCTGTTCTTCTGTCCTTCTGTCTTCTGCTCTTCCGGTCTTCTGTTCTTCTGTCTTCTGTTCTTCTGTCTTCTGTTCTTCTGTCTTCTGTTCTCCTGTCTTCGGCTCTTCTACCTCCTCCGTCTTCTTCCCCCGAGCCTGCCCTCCTGCTCCTTCCTCATCCCCCTCCCTCACTCGCCTCCCCCTCTCTCACCCCTAGCTAACCCGTTCGCTATCTACCTCCATCACTCCTCCTATCTTCCTATCTCTCTAGCTCCCTATCTCACTATCTAACTCCCCCACTCTCCACCTCCTCCTACCTACCTATCTGTCTATCTATCTATTTCCCTATCTATCGACTTCTCTATCTATTTTCTCTATCTATTTCTCTATCTCTCCCCCCCTCCCGCCACCCCCTCTACTACCTATCTCCCTATCCTCTCACTCTACCTCTCTCCCTCACCCACCTCTACAACCCCCCCTCCCCTATCTTCACAACCCTACTCCTATCTCTCTCCCTAATCTCCAAACCTCCTAACACTCACCCTCCTCCACCCTAAACCCCCTCCCCCAGCTCCTCTCACTCTACCTGTCCCCCCCCTCCCTCGCGCTTTCCCGCCGCGACCTCCTGCACGCCCCCGCCCCCCAGCTCCCATTCGCCCCCAGCTGACCCCTCCCCCCCCTCCTACCTCTTATGGCGGCCGCTGCGCGACAGTGGTAGCGACCCTTGACCCAAGGGTAGGTCGCTCCCCCTGCCGCTGCAGCTCCTCCAAGTTCCCGAGTTCCTGTGTTCCTGAGACCCACCTAACTGTAAGTACCCCCCTCCTCCCAGCCCCTCGCCCTGCCCCGCGCCACTCACCTTCTCTCCTGCTCCTGCTTCTTTTCCTCCTCTCTGTCTCTTCCTCCTCGCTCCCCCTCTGCAATCTTCTTCTGTGTTCTTCTGTTCTTCCCTTCTGTTCTTCTGTTCTTCCCTTCTGTTCTTCTGTGTTCTTCCGGTCTTCTGTGTTCTTCTTCTCTGTTCTTCTCTGTGCTTCTGTGTTCTTCTTCTCGGTTCTTCTGTGTTCTTCTGTGTTCTTCTGTGTTCTTCTGTGTTCTTCTGTGTTCTTCTCTGTTCTTCTCTGTTCTTCTCTGTTCTTCTGCTCTTCCGATCTTCTGTGCTTCTGTCTTCTGTTCTTCTGTCTTCTGTTCTTCTGTCTTCTGTTCTTCTGTCTTCTGTTCTCCTGTCTTCGGCTCTTCTACCTCCTCCGTCTTCTTCCCCCGAGCCTGCCCTCCTGCTCCTTCCTCATCCCCCTCCCTCACTCGCCTCCCCCTCTCTCACCCCTAGCTAACCTGTTCGCTATCTACCTCCATCACTCCTCCTATCTTCCTATCTCTCTAGCTCCCTATCTCACTATCTAACTCCCCCACTCTCCACCTCCTCCTACCTACCTATCTGTCTATCTATCTATTTCCCTATCTATCGACTTCTCTATCTATTTTCTCTATCTATTTCTCTATCTCTCCCCCCCTCCCGCCACCCCCTCTACTACCTATCTCCCTATCCTCTCACTCTACCTCTCTCCCTCACCCACCTCTACAACCCCCCCTCCCCTATCTTCACAACCCTACTCCTATCTCTCTCCCTAATCTCCAAACCTCCTAACACTCACCCTCCTCCACCCTAAACCCCCTCCCCCAGCTCCTCTCACTCTACCTGTCCCCCCCCTCCCTCGCGCTTTCCCGCTGCGACCTCCTGCAGGCCCCCGCCCCCCAGCTCCCATTCGCCCCCAGCTGACCCCTCCCCCCCCCCTACCTCTTATGGCGGCCGCTGCGCGACAGTGGTAGCGACCCTTGACCCAAGGGTAGGTCGCTCCCCCTGCCGCTGCAGCTCCTCCAAGTTCCCGAGTTCCTGTGTTCCTGAGACCCACCTAACTGTAAGTACCCCCCTCCTCCCAGCCCCTCGCCCTGCCCCGCGCCACTCACCTTCTCTCCTGCTCCTGCTTCTTTTCCTCCTCTCTGTCTCTTCCTCCTCGCTCCCCCTCTGCAATCTTCTTCTGTGTTCTTCTGTTCCTCCCTTCTGTTCTTCTGTTCTTCCCTTCTGTTCTTCTGTGTTCTTCCGGTCTTCTGTGTTCTTCTTCTCTGTTCTTCTCTGTGCTTCTGTGTTCTTCTTCTCGGTTCTTCTGTGTTCTTCTGTGTTCTTCTGTGTTCTTCTCTGTTCTTCTCTGTTCTTCTGCTCTTCCGATCTTCTGTGCTTCTGTCTTCTGTTCTTCTGTTCTTCTGTCTTCTGCTCTTCCGGTCTTCTGTTCTTCTGTCTTCTGTTCTTCTGTCTTCTGTTCTCCTGTCTTCGGCTCTTCTACCTCCTCCGTCTTCTTCCCCCGAGCCTGCCCTCCTGCTCCTTCCTCATCCCCCTCCCTCACTCGCCTCCCCCTCTCTCACCCCTAGCTAACCCGTTCGCTATCTACCTCCATCACTCCTCCTATCTTCCTATCTCTCTAGCTCCCTATCTCACTATCTAACTCCCCCACTCTCCACCTCCTCCTACCTACCTATCTGTCTATCTATCTATTTCCCTATCTATCGACTTCTCTATCTATTTTCTCTATCTATTTCTCTATCTCTCCCCCCCTCCCGCCACCCCCTCTACTACCTATCTCCCTATCCTCTCACTCTACCTCTCTCCCTCACCCACCTCTACAACCCCCCCTCCCCTATCTTCACAACCCTACTCCTATCTCTCTCCCTAATCTCCAAACCTCCTAACACTCACCCTCCTCCACCCTAAACCCCCTCCCCCAGCTCCTCTCACTCTACCTGTCCCCCCCCCTCCCTCGCGCTTTCCCGCCGCGACCTCCTGCACGCCCCCGCCCCCCAGCTCCCATTCGCCCCCAGCTGACCCCTCCCCCCCCCTCCTACCTCTTATGGCGCCCGTCCGCGCCTGGCCCGCGCCCAGCGCCACGACCCCTGGTCCCCAGCTCCCCCAAGCCCCGCTGATCCGCTACGACCCCACCACCCTCCACGCCCTCAACCCAGGGCGCTCCAAAACCTGCTTCCTAGCTCACCCCAAACGCACCCATGGACCCTTCGCCTGCAACTCCTGCAAACGCATCTTCCACCACGCAACTACCACGACCACAAGCCCACGCGCCATCAACCACCTCAAGTGCATCCTGGTCAACGCTCGTTCCGTCCACAAGCACGCCGTTGAACTTTGGGACCTCCTGGACTCCACAGCCCCGGACGTCGCCTTCATCACGGAGACATGGATGAACGCCTCCTCTGCTCCAGACATCGCTACCGCCATCCCCGAAGGCTACAAGATCTCCAGAAAAGACCGCACCAACCAAGTAGGAGGAGGTGTCGCCATCATCTTCAAAGACTCCATCAGCGTCACCACCTCCACCGAAGACCCCCCCCTCGCCGCTGAACACCTGCATTTTCAGATTCGCACCGACCCAAGGACCACCCTCAGAGGATCCCTCGTCTACCGTCCTCCCGGACCTCGCGCCTCTTTCAGCGACGCCATCGCCGACTTCATCTCCCCGCACGCCCTCGCCTCACCGGACTACATCCTCCTAGGCGACCTCAACTTCCATCTGGAACAAAACAACGACCCCAACACCACCACCCTGCTCGACAACCTCGCCAACCTCGGCCTCAAACAACTGGTGAACACCGCCACCCACATCGCCGGACACACGCTCGACCCTATCTTCTCCGCCAGCAAACACGTCTTCTTCAGCCACACCTCTGCCCTACACTGGACCGACCACAGCTGCGTCCACTTCACATTCCGACGCGAGACCTCCCACCTCCGCACTCAACCCATCCCTCGTCGACAGTGGAACAAGATCCCTGAAGAGCAACTCTTCTCCGCTCTCGCCGCCAACCAACCCACCCTCACCACCGACCCCAACGACGCAGCTCTCAACCTCACAAACTGGATCTCCAACTGCGCTGACAACCTTGCTCCCCTCAAACGCACGCATCGACAGACCAACACCAAAAAACCTCTCTGGTTCTCTGACACCCTCAAAGAATCAAAGAAAACTTGTCGTGCCCTTGAGAAGGCCTGGCGCAAGGACCACACCGCTGACAACATGACCGCCCTCAAGAACGCTACACGCGAACACCACCACCTGATCCGCACTGCCAAAAGGAACTTTTTCACCGACAGACTAGACAAAAACAGCCACAACAGCAGAGAACTCTTCAGCATCGTCAAAGAGTTCTCCAACCCCAGCGCCAGCGCCAACGCCGTCACGCCCTCACAGGATTTGTGCGAATCCCTCGCCACTTTCTTCCATCGCAAGATCAGCGACCTCCACGACAGCTTCGGACACCAGACCCAACCATACACCACTGAACCCGCTTCCCCGGACATCACCCTCAACAACTGGACCCACATCAACACGGAAGAAACCAAATCCATCATGAACTCTATCCACTCCGGCGCCCCTTCGGACCCCTGCCCGCACTTCATCTTTAACAAAGCCGACGACATCATCGCCCCGCACCTCCAGACCGTCATCAACTCTTCTTTTTCTTCTGCTACCTTCCCCGAATGCTGGAAGCACGCTGAAGTCAACGCCCTACTAAAGAAACCTACGGCTGACCCAAGCGACCTGAAAAACTTCCGCCCCATCTCTCTTCTACCTTTCCCAGCCAAGGTAATAGAAAAGACCGTCAACAAACAGCTGACCACCTTCCTGGAAGACAACAACCTGCTCGACCCTTCACAAACCGGATTCCGAACCAACCACAGCACGGAAACCGCCCTCATCTCAGTCACAGACGACATCAGAACCCTGATGGACAACGGTGAAACAGTCGCCCTCATTCTCCTCGACCTCTCGGCTGCCTTTGACACCGTCTGTCACCGCACCCTAATCACCCGCCTACGCTCCACCGGGATCCAAGGCCAGGCCCTGGACTGGATCGCCTCCTTCCTCGCTAACCGCTCCCAAAGAGTTTACCTCCCTCCGTTTCGCTCAGAACCCACCAAGATCATCTGCGGCGTACCTCAAGGCTCATCGCTCAGCCCGACACTCTTCAATGTCTACATGAGCCCCCTCGCCGACATCGTACGCAAGCATGACATCATCATCACCTCCTACGCCGACGACACCCAACTTGTACTCTCCCTCACCAAGGACCCCGCCAGCGCCAAGACCAACCTACAAGAGGGTATGAAGGACGTCGCAGATTGGATGAGGCTCAGCCGCCTAAAGCTGAACTCTGAAAAAACGGAAGTCCTCATCCTCGGCAACACCCCGTCCGCCTGGGACGACTCCTGGTGGCCCACGGCCCTCGGCACCGCACCGACCCCCGCAGACCACGCCCGCAACCTCGGCTTCATCTTGGACCCTCTTCTCACCATGACCAAGCAAGTCAACGCCGTGTCCTCCGCCTGCTTCCTCACTCTCCGCATGCTCCGCAAGATCTTCCGCTGGATCCCCGCCGACACCAGAAAAACCGTGACCCACGCCCTTGTCACGAGTCGCCTGGACTACGGCAACACCCTCTACGCCGGGACCACCGCCAAACTCCAAAACCGCCTGCAACGCATCCAAAACGCCTCGGCCCGCCTCATCCTCGACGTACCCCGCAACAGCCACATCTCCGCACACCTGAGACACCTGCATTGGCTCCCAGTCAGCAAAAGGATCACCTTCCGTCTTCTCACCCACGCACACAAAGCCCTCCACAACAAGGGACCGGAATACCTCAACAGACGCCTCAGCTTCTACGTCCCCACCCGCCCCCTCCGCTCCGCTGGCCTCGCACTTGCTGCCGTCCCTCGCACCCGCCGCTCCACGGCGGGTGGGAGATCTTTCTCCTTCCTGGCGGCCAAGACCTGGAACTCCCTCCCCACCAGCCTCAGGACCACCCAGGACCACTCCGCTTTCCGGAGACTCCTAAAGACTTGGCTGTTCGAGCAGCGATAACCCCCCCTTTCCCCCCTAGCGCCTTGAGACCCGCACGGGTGAGTAGCGCGCTTTATAAATGTTAATGATTTGATTTGATTTGATTTGATGATATAACCCAGAAAATTATTTTTTGGGGGTATGAAACACACACTTATCTAATTTAGTGAACAATTAATTAGTGTTCCCTTAACCACTGCAACACAGCTCGGACATGCCCAATATGGTCCTCAGTAGAGGGGGAATAAATAAGGATGTCATCTATGTAGACTGTTACACAGACATCAAGGAACTCCTGCAACACTTCACTGATGAAAAATTGAAATGCTGCAGGAGCATTGCAGAGGCCAAAGAGCATTACAGTATACTCGTAAAGCAAAAACTTGGTCCGAAAGGCAGTTTTCCACTCATTGCTCTGGCCCTCACGTACACGGATCAAATGATAGGCCCCTTGAATATCGAGCTTGGTATAAATGGTGGAATCAGAGGGGGAGGATACCTATTCTTTATCGTTGCCTTGTTTACCGTGCAGAAGTCAATGCAAGTGAGAAGTTTTGTTTTTGGGACGAAGAACAAAGGCGACAATACTGGGGATGTGGAGTGACATATAAAATCCTTGGCTAACACGTCATCTAAGTACTCCCGAAGGTACTGGGTCTCTGGCTCGGATAATGCATAAATCCTACTGCATGGCAATGTTACTCCTAGGAGGAAGTCTATGCGACAGTCGTATGACTTATGAGGTGGCAAATGAGTAGCTTTCTGCTCACAAAACACATCGTGGAAGTCCTGATAAGGTGTCGGTAAGGTTTGTCGGCCAAGTTTCTCTGGAGTAAGTGAGGAGGCACAATACAAAGGGATAATCAGGCTAGGAGGTTCTTAGTAACAGGAATGCCTACTATGTTTGGAGTCCAGGGTTACCTTTCTAACGATCCAATCAATCTTGCGGCTGTGCAATTGCAACCATGGAATACCCAGGATAGCCCCAAATATGGGTGTGTCAATGAAATCAAATTGTCTTTGCTTAAAATGGCCACTGGCACAAACGATGGTTAGTGGACTTGTCTGGTAAATGATAAGTCCAGTGGACAATTCTGAACCATCCACGGCTCGGACTGGTTCAGGGGTTTGTTTTCATAACATGGTGATGCTTAAAGTTTTAGTAAGGCTGAGATCAAGGAAATTATCCATGGCTCCCGAATCAAGTTACATTGGAAGGACCTTATGGGCTTGTAGGGAAAGTGTCATGGTCACACTATGGCCCTCAATATGACATTGGCGGTAAGTACCACTTACCACCATGCTGACTGCCACCAACATACCGCCGCATCAGCGGATTACTGCTACCCATATTATGACCCACACATAGCAATCTGTCACTATACAGCCACACACACAAGTCCGCCAGCCCAAAGGTCAGTGATAAACTGGCGGTAGCAAAACCCACATTGTTACGCCAACAGAACTACACTCGCAGTATTATGACCCACGAATCACCGCAGCAGACATTGACTGGTGCTAAACTATTGGCGGTACATACCGCCATGCTCAAAATACACACAACCTAACAAAAAAACACCACATTGGACATTTTGAATAACACACAGCTGACACACATACACACACCACACCCACACACCCACACCACTATAAAGCATACACCCACATTACCCACAATCCTTTACGACTACAAACAATTGCCACAGGAGAGATAGAAAGACCACAGACAAGACTACAGCCACACACTACCATCACCTATACACCATCCATGCACCTTACATCACACACCCCAACACAGCACCCCACACACCCTCACCCACACCACTCACACTACAGTCATGGCACCACAAGGACACCCCAGGTTCTCAGAGGAGGAGCTAAGGGTCATGATGGAGGAGGTCATCCGGGTAGAGCCACAGCTATTGGGATCACAGGTGCAGCAGACATCCATTGCTAGGAAAATGGAGCTATGGCGGAGAATCGTAGACAGGGTCAACGCCGTGGGACAACACCCCAGAAGAAGGGATGACATCAGGAAGAAGTGGAACAACCTACGGGGGAAGGTGCGTTCCACAGCAGCAAGACACCAAATAGCTGTACAGAGGACTGGCGGTGGACCCCCAACTCCTCCTCCACAACTAACAACATGGGAGGAGCAAGTCTTAGCAACCATGCATCCTGAGGGCCTGGAAGGAGTAGGAGGAGTACTGGACTCTGGTAAGTCAAAGCTCTATTATTATCACCCCGTACCTGCATGCCATCACAAACCCCCACCCTTACCCTCACTCCCATCACTTCACTACCTCACACACACCCCACCATCACAACCCACCCTTCCCAATACCAAGCCCTGCATGTAACATCAATGCACGGACCCCCATCACAGACCTGCATGGCGACCCATCACTAAAGCATGCACACTAGAGAGAATCATCTAGCCCACCAAATAACAATTCACGCAAGGCAAAGCTGACAGGGCAATAATAACCATACAGGGCAACACACCCATGCACAAGATGACACACACAGAAACAATAACACTGCATTTACATCCCCACAGGTCCCCCACCCAGCGTCACCGGAGAGGAAGTGCCAGCAACATCAAGTCCACCCCCAGAAGAGGCCCACAGTGATGACAGCAGCTCTGGACACCTGGATCTGGATGACCAACCTGGCCCATCAGGGATCTCCGGACAGTCGGTAACCCAGGCACAGTCCCATACCACCACAGAGCCTTCACCCTCAGGAAACACCAGCACAGTACCCACCCAGCGGGCCCATACCTCTGTCCCCAGGACACGTCAATCAGCAGTGTGTCCACCAATACAAGGGTCCCCTGGCCACCCCACAAACACAGGACAATCAGGGACCTGGGGTCAGTGGCAGTGGGCATATGGTTCAGGGGACAGAGGCACAGGACAACAGGGAAGCTGGGAGGACTGCTGTGCAGCAGGGGGATGACAGGGCCAGAGAACCGACTCTCCAGGAGGCACTCACCAACATCCTGGGAGCATACCACCATTCCCAGGAGACGATGGGCCAGATACTGGACAAGTTGCAGGAGACCCAGCACCTGCAGGAGGGACAGTACCTGGGGATTAGGGAGGAGTTGAAGGGCATCAACACCACCCTCGTCTCCACTGCAAGGGTGCTGGAAGACATGGCCAACACCATGAGTGAGGCAGTAGCACACCAACGGTCCGCTGACACTAGCCAAACTGATGAACAGCCTTCCACCTCCGCTGCCACTAGTGGACAGGAGGCCCCGCCAAAGGAACAACAGGCCACCAGCACTCCACCGCCTGCAGAAGGAGAACCACCCCGCAAACAGTTTCTGCGATCCAGGCAGAAGCCAGGGACTATTGCCAAAACCCCCACCAGGAAATAAGACTCTCCTGAATGTCGCCCTTGTGTCCCACCCTGTCACCCTGTCCAACTTGAATTGCCATTGCTCCCTTTCCTATGCCCCCTTGGACAATGCACCTGTGATACAAATAGACTGGACTCTATCCTGGACATTTCTCCACCATCGCCCCATCCCCCTCTACTTATTAGCACTTAAATAAACACCATTTGAAGAAATACAAGTATAGAGTCTGTCAAATGAAGTATGTAATCGTGTAACATGCTTTTAACACTACAATACAACTGTACAGTAATGTATACATAGAAATGACCTGTAGTTGGTTGCATTCAACACACCAGGAGCGATAGTGGGGCACAAATATCTGAAAATAGAGATGCCAAAGGGTACAATAAGTGGCCATAGAAGTGGGAAAATCAGCCTGCCAGTGACAATGTCAAACACAAAACTGTCACTGTAAAGTGAAATTACAGTGTCTTACCTGTGTGACATTGGAAGTATTGTAGTATAATTGCACTTCTGTTGTCCTCATCCTCATCCTCTGCCTCCTCATCTTCACTGTTCACAGGGTCCACTGCAGCCACATGGCCATCTCCAGCCTCATTCTGCTGCAGAAAAGGCACCTCAAGACGTAAGGAAGGTTGTGCAACATACAGCATGCCATAATGATCTGGCACACCTTCTTGGGTGAGTAGTACAGGGATCCACCTGTTAGATGGAGGCAACTAAGCCTGGCCTTCAGGAGGCCGAACGTCCTTTCTATTATTCTTCTTGTTCGCCCATGTGCCTCATTGTAACGTTCCTCTGCCCTTGTCCTGGGATTCCTCACAGGGGTCAGTAGCCATGAGAGGTTGGTGTAACCAGAGTCACCTGCAAATATCGAGGGACAACTCTTAGACACACACTAACCCTTAGGGCCCACACCATACCCATACACCAACACCTACTGGGTGGGAACCTGGGCTCACCTATTAGCCACACCCAGTGCCTCTGGAGTTGAGCCATCACATATGGGACACTGCTATTCCTCAGGATAAAGGCATCATGCACAGACCCAGGATACTTTGCATTGACATGGGAGATGTACTGGTCCACCAGGCACACTATCTTCACATTCATCGAGTGAAAACTCTTTTGAGTTCTGAACACCAATTCACTTCTCTGGGGGGAGGACAAATGCAATATGTGTAACATCAATAGCCCCAATAATGTTGGGGATATGTCCCTGTGACGGGCCGGACGGGGCCGACCCGCACACCGCACCTACTTGTTCTGCCACTGCCTCTGGTGACCTCAATACACTTTCTACTTGCTCCAATCATAACCTCCCAGGGCTGCGATGGCGGGATGCCCAGTGTTTAAAAAATCTGCTGCTTCTCCCTGAGTTGTTGGCGTCCAGGAGTGCTGCAGTGGAGAGGAAGACGGCCGACTTAGAAAAGCAGGAAGGCGAGGATGACGGAGAATCCAGAGCCGACTCCAGCGGCTCTTCGAGCGGGCTGGAGGCGACCGTTCTATCAGCCGAATACACCGCAGAGGAAGAGCCCAAGAAACCGGTGGTCCCGTCCAGGGATGAAGGAGACGACCTCCGGGAAGCAGGACGCGAGTGCCAGCCACGCTTCAGGAGAAGCGTGGCTGTCGCAGGTGCGTGGAGTTTTCGGGGTTAAGGGTTTGGGAAGACGGGAGGAAGGGTGTTGGAAAGGACGGGAGGAAGGGTTTTGGAAAGGAAGGGAGGATAACGTAATAAAGGGGTGAAGGGCACAGTTACACCGGGATTGCATGAGGGAAGGTACAGAGAGAGAGAGAGAGAGAGAGAGAAAACGTAAAAGACCAGAGGGAACGTGAAGAAGTATAAAAACAGGAAAAGAGGAAAAGAAACATAGAAAACAAGGTGAAAAGGAAAAGAAACGGTAACAAAGAAAGGAGAAGAACAGTCAGTCTACAGGAAAACGAAATAGCAAAAACCCAAAGAGGGAAAAAGGAAGGACAGCGAAGAGAGCACAGAAACCCTCTCCTGGGAAAGAGAGAGGAAAACAGAGGCAGGGCACAGACAATCACAGAAAAGGAAGGAGAAACAAAGACCGAGAGATAACAGAGTGAGACCCAGGGAAAGACAGAGACAGGAAGGGATAGGAAAGGAAAACGAAACACTTACCAGGTGTATTCTTCTTCTTTCCACATGTGCTTCCCGAGAGACCTAGAAGAAAAGGAAAAGAGAAGAAGAAGTTCATAAAGACAGCCAGAGGACAAGTCACGGAGAACACGAATGTAACATATCAAACCCAACCAACCTTTACAAACTGTACTAAACCATCAATAAAAAGAACACTTACGTATAGAGTTGATGAGTATCGAGTGGTCATTGGCGTCCATCCTGTAACAAGTGGTGTCAGAAGTGGGATCTGCAGGAACACGGCAAGATGGAAGAGAAACCCACCATGGCAGATGTCATTGCACAGCTAGCGGAGGGACAGCGACACCTACAGCTAATGTGGGAGCAACAAATGAAGGAGGCCAGGGCGGAACGAGAGGCATTACAAACCGCCCTCAAAAGTCAAGCCACTATTATGGCCAACAATCAATTAGTACATGAAACGGCCCTGGGTAAACTCACAGACACCATAGCACACACAAAAGTACACCCCAATGTACCAAGTAGTGTGTTACAAAAATACCAGGAACAAGAAGACCCAGAGTCATTTTTTACCAATTTTGAGAGAGTGGCAAGTACGGCGAACTGGCCGAGGAGAAATGGGGACAATACATCGCCCCCCTACTAACCGGCCAACTCAAAACCATGTACCAAGCGATAAACCCCAGTGGCACACTCCCATATAAAGACCTCAAGAAGACCATTCTGGAACGAGTAGGACTTGATAGCAAAAGTTACCGGTCCTGTTTCCGACATACCAGGTGGCAACAGCAGGAGAACCCCCGGACACTCTATTACCGGGTTCAACATGCAGCGGGAAGATGGTTGCATCCCACAGAAAAGACCAGGGAGGAGATGTTTGATGTGATAGTCCTAGAACAATTTTTAGATGCCTTACCCAGTACCACCCGTAATTGGGTGAGGCAACATCCTGGGCTGACTAATGAAACAGCTGTCGAACTTGCCTGTGCATATCATAGGGGTACAGATTTTAAGGCCATCTCTGGTAGACACCCCGTGCCCTCCCCGGTACGTCCGACGGTAGCCCGAGGAGCCCCTCCCAGGCCCCTGGCCATGAGAGAACCAGAGCATATGGTACCACATAACCCCACATACCTCCACACGGGACCACAATGCTATAATTGCTCAAAATGGGGCCACATAGCGAGATATTGTCCACAAAAGAAGGATATGGAGGAGCCCATGGAGATAGGTGTAGCCAAAGGAAGGGTCTTCTGGGCTGGTGGTGACAGACCTACTTACACTCTCCCTATACTGCTCAATGGAAGAGAAAGAGTTGCATTAATCGATTCAGGCTGTAGCCAGAGTGTTGTACGGCAAGATCTGGTTGCCCCAAGACAAGGTATACCCCAGACACAGGTCCTGATTGCTTGTGTCCATGGGGATCAGAAATATTACCCAGTAGCCCAGGTACACCTGCAATGGAAAGGGGAGAACGAACTACTCAAAGTTGGGGTGCTGCCTCACCTGGACGAGGACATCATAATTGGTACTGATTATGTAGACTTTCCCACGTTACTAACAAAAGCAAGCCAGGAACACGCACTTGACTCTTGGTGGGAGGAAGTCCCCTTGGAAGCTGGTATGGGACTCAGTCGAGACCTCAAGGTTCCCCTCACTAGACAAGAGAAAAGGGTACAACGCCAACAATACAGGAACCTCAGCGAAACCCAACCGAAAAACGATACAGTAGTAGCAAGCAAGGTGCGCACAGTGGCCGGGGATTTTCGACAGAGTCAACGAGACGACCCCTCCCTACGACATGCATGGCAACAAGCCATGAACCCCGAGGAACAGGCGGTAGGTCCCCAATTTTGTATCCAAAACCACCTTCTGTATAGAATACCAAATGTAACTGAGGGGCAACCAAAACAACTGATTGTACCCAGAAGCCACAGACAGCAGGTATTACAACTAGCCCACAGGGATAATGGAGAGGGACATCTCGGGAGGGAGAAAACCGAGGAGGCGATACTCCGGCGTTTCTATTGGCCAGGAATATATGGGGATATACGTAGACATTGCTCAGAATGTCCCAAATGTCAATTGTTTAATTCAGCTACACACTCCCCTGTACCACTCTAGCCCCTACCTGTCATAGAGACCCCGTTCACACGGGTAGGCATGGATATTATAGGCCCACTCTCTCCATCCAATAGGGGATGACAGTACGTCCTTGTGCTCGTGGATTACGTCACCCGATACCCCGAAGCAATCCCACTCCCTAGCATGCACACAAAAGTAGTTGCCCAAGCAATGATTGATTTCTTTTCCAGGGTGGGTTTTCCCAAAGAAATATTAACAGACCAGGGAACCCCTTTTTATGTCCAGGCTCATGGTGGAGGTGAGCAAAACACTAGGAATAAAACAGATCAGAACATCAGTGTATCACCCGCAAACCGACGGGCTGGTAGAGAGATACAATAGGACCATCAAATCCCTGCTCCGAAAAAGTATCACAGAGGGGGGTAGAGATTGGGAGAAGAAATTACCCCTTGTACTGTACGCCATCCGCACGCATGTTCAATCAACCCTAGGACATAGCCCGTTCGAGTTGTTGTTTGGGAGGCCGCCTAGGACTCTCCTCGAAATGCTGGCCGAGCAGTGGGAGGAGACCGATAGCGAAGAGAAAGAACTCCTGACGTATACTCGGGAATTGAGGGATACCTTTCATACAGTATGGGAAGAGGCCCACAGCACTTTAAGGGAGGCACAGGAGAAACAAAAGAAACACTATGACACCAAAAGTGTATTTCATAGCCTAAAGATAGGGGATAAGGCCTTAATTCTCCTCCCTACTTGTGACAATAAATTATTAGCTCGATGGCAAGGTCCCTACGAAGTGATTGGGCAAGTGAACCCCACTACATATAGATTAGCACTTCCCTGCGGCCTCGGTAGGGAACAGATGTATCATATCAACTTATTAAAGAAGTGGCAAGAACCCGTAGAGGTGCACCCGGTCCAGTTTATCACTAATGTGGTCACTGATGCAATCCCGTATCCATGTTTCCCTACGCAGTTCCCCGGTGTGGATCCCCTACCCCACACTAATCCCTCCCTTACCGAGACCCTCCGTGAACAACTAAAACAGGTAGTGAAGGAATATAGAGATGTTTTCTCCATGAGACCAGGACATACGCAGCTAGTAGAATACCCGATACGTACCAAGAATGAGGCAGTATCCCGCCAACACCCTTACCGGGTTCCAGAAGCAAAAAAATACACTATAGAGCAGGAAGTCCATACGATGTTGGAGGCTGGTATTATAGAACCATCCACCAGTCCCTGGTATTCCCCGGTGGTGTTGGTGCCAAAACCAGACGGGAGTACCCGATTCTGCATAGATTATCGACGCATCAACGAGCTAACGTACTTTGACGCGTATCCCATGCCCCGCATTGATGAGCTCTTAGAAAGGTTAGGGCAAGCAAAACATATGTCCATACTTGATCTCACCAAAGGATATTGGCAGAGCCCGTTAAGAAAAGAGGATAAGGAAAAAACTGCCTTTTCAGCCCCCTCAGGCCTCTATCAGTTTACAGTTCTCCCTTTTGGGCTTCACGGGGCCCCTGCCACCTTCCAACGTCTCATGGATAGGGTTCTATGGCCCCATCAGCAATATGCCGCCGCCTATCTGGATGACATAGTGATCTTTAGTAACACCTGGAAGGACCATCTAGAGCAGGTGAGGAAAGTGTTACAAGCATTGAGGGATGCACATTTAACTGCCAATCCCGAAAAATGTAAATTGGGGTTTCATGAAATCCAATATCTGGGATATATCTTAGGGGAGGGAAAGGTCCGACCCCGGGATGAGAAAGTAGAGGCCGTCTAACGGATACCCATACCGAGCACAAAGAAGGAAGTCAGAGCTTTTCTCTGATTAGTGGGGTATTACAGACGGTTCATTCCTCAGTTCTCCACAATAGCCGAACCTCTCACCAATCTGCTCAAAAACTCGTGTCCCAATAAGTTTACCTCCATTTCGACTGCTGTACCAGACAGTTTTAAGAAACTGAAAGAAGTATTAACTACGAATCCAGTGTTGTGTTGTCCGAACTTCCATGAGCGTTTCATACTGCAAACGGACGCCTCTGACGTAGGACTTGGGGCTGTTTTGTCACAGAAACAGGTGGATGGGTCTCTTCACCCAGTACTATATATTAGTCGAAAGCTCCTTCCACGGGAGGTTCACTACCCCACGATTGAGAAGGAATGTCAGTAGAATGTCATGAGAAAGTGGGCAGTAGAATCCTTACGCTATTATCTTATGGATCGGCAGTTTACCCTTCTCACGGATCATGCTCCCCTTACCTGGCTTGCTCACAACAAGGACTCCAATCCCAGTGTCTTGAGGTGGTTCCTTTCATTGCAGCCCTTCTCCTTCCAGGTCCTCCACTCCCCTGGCCGCCTCATGCAGAATGTTGACTTCTTCTCCCGCTACCCTTCGTCAGAGCGTCATCGGCTGCCGCTCTCTAGGGGGGGTGTATGTGACGGGCCGGACGGGGCCGACCCGCACACCGCACCTACTTGTTCTGCCGCTGCCTCTGGTGACCTCGATACGCCTTCTACTTGCTCCAATCATAACCTCCCAGGGCTGCCCCGGCGGGAAGTCCGGTGTTTAAAGGATCCGCTGCTTCTCCCTGAGTTGTTGGTGTCCAGGAGTGCTGCAGTGGAGAGGAAGACGGCCGACTTAGAAAAGCAGGAAGGCGAGGATGACGGAGAATCCAGAGCCGACTCCAGCGGCTCTTCGAGCGGGGCGGAGGTGACCGTTCTATCAGCCGTATACACCGCAGAGGAAGAGCCCAAGAAGCCGGTGGTCCCGTCCAGGGACGAAGGAGATGACCTCCGGGAAGCAGGACGCGAGTGCCAGCCACGCTTCAGGAGAAGCGTGGCAGACGCAGGTGCATGGAGTTTTCGGGGTTAAGGGTTTGGGAAGACGGGAGGAAGGGTGTTGGAAAGGACGGGAGGAAGGGTTTTGGAAAGGAAGGGAGGATAACGTAATAAAGGGGTGAAGGGCACAGTTGCACCGGGATTGCACGAGGGAAGGTACACAGAGAGAGAGAGAGAGAGAGAAAACGTAAAAGACCAGAGGGAACGTGAAGAAGTATTAAAACAGGAAAAGAGGAAAAGAAACATAGAAAACAAGGTGAAAAGGAAAAGAAACGGTAACAATGAAAGGAGATGAACAGTCAGTCTACAGGAAAATGAAATAGTGAAAACCCAAAGAGGGAAAAAGGAAGGACAGCGAAGAGAGCACAGAAACCCTCTCCTGGGAAAGAGAGAGGAAAACAGAGACAGGGCACAGGCAATCACAGAAAAGGAAGGAGGAGCAAAGACCGCGAGATAACAGAGTGAGACCCAGGGAAAGACAGAGACAGGGAGGGATAGGAAAGGAAAATGAAACACTTACCAGGTGTATTCTTCTTCTTTCCACATGTGCTTCCCGAGAAACCTAGAAGAAAAGGAAAAGAGAAGAAGAAGTTCATAAAGACAGCCAGAGGACAAGTCACGGAGAACACGAATACAACATATCAAACCCAACCAACCTTTACAAACTGTACTAAACCATCAATAAAAAGAACACTTACGTATAGAGTTGATGAGTATCGAGTGGTCATTGGCGTCCATCCTGTAACAGTCCCATTGCAATGAAATCAGCTTTCACTGTGGTCAAATCCTCCACCTGTGGGAAATCGATGTAGCTGCGCATGTGTTTAATCAGGGCAGACAACACTCTGGTCAGCACTATTGAGAACATTGGCTGAGACATTCCTGCTGCCAAGCCCACTGTCACTTGGAAGGAGCCAGGTGCCAGGAAATGGAGCGCTTATAGGACTTGCACAAGAGGGGGGATCCCGGTGGGCTGACGGATAGCAGATATCAGGTCAGGTTCCAATTGGGCACACAGCTCTGTGATTGTGGCCTGTCCAGTCTATAGGTGAGGATAATGTGCCTGTCCTCCATTGTTGCCAAGTCCACCAGGGGCCTGTACACGGGGGATGTTTCCATTTCCTATTCATCCGCAACGGTTGCAATCTAGGGGGCAAACGGTGAGCAGCTGGTCAGTATTCTATATTTCCAAACACTACACTGCATTGCATGTTGTGACTGTAACAGTACATTGTTGGATAGGCACAAATACTGCCTATGTGCACTGTGACGCAGTTAGGTGTCATGGCCTGCCCCCCCCCCTAAAATGGCATCTGCCTGTCCTGTATGGAAGGAAATGTGGTAATTCTGCTGACGTTGTGCACCGTTGCTGGAGGCGGTCGAGAACCGCCGTGCAACTCCTCATTGGATACCATTGGGCCCTATGGGTTACATTGGCCAATGGTGATGTCTGCCGGCGGTGAGGGTACGCACCGCCGCAGACGTGACCGCCATTTTCTATCTGTTCATTCACTTGCTACCTGACCTTCAACAGGAGAGGACCTACACTTCAAGTGCTGCTGTGTGATGCTATTAATTGTGTTTGACCAATTACTTTGTGTTACACCATTGCGCATATTAGTTGCTCAATGTTCACCAGTAGAACATTACATGTTATGTTCAGTTTAGCTGCCTATTGGCTTTAACATGGAGTTAGCCATTACATTCTGTATTCAGGTCAGCTGCCTATTGGCTTTGACATGGCATTAGACATTACATTCTGTATTCAGTTTAGCTGCCTATTGGCTTTGATATGGCATTAGACATTACATTCTGTATTCAATTTAGCTGCCTATTGGCTTTGACATGACATTAGACATTACATTTGATATTTAGGTAAGCTGCCTATTGGCTTTGACATGGCATTAGACATTACATTCTGTATTCAGTTTAGCTGCCTATTGGCTTTGACATGGCATTAGACATTACATTTGATATTTAGGTTAGCTGCCTATTGGCTTTAACGTGGGGTTAGACATTGCAGTTGAGACATTGCAGATGAGCTGTGTTTTTCCAAGCTGTGTTTTTCCACAAGATAGACCAAGCTGTGTTCTTCACACCAGACTATAGCTGATAAGAGAGAGTACATTTGGTGTTTTCCTTTCTGCTCAGCCTTGGGAAGAGGAGAAGTCTAGGAGATCTGGCCAGTCTCCAAAGGCTTGTGTAGTTTTCCCGAGTCTGAGAGAAGGGGGCACTCTTTTGGAACGATGGCTCTGAACAACGACAGAGTGAGGTAGATTGAATCTGCTTGACTTCAGACAGGAACGGGGACGTCAGTTGCCTGTCTCCCGTTTGGGTAGAAAATCTCTTTGTCGCAGTTGACCAGAGTCATCAACTTGCAGACCCCAGAAAGATGAAGCTGAGTTATAGGCCCTACAGCCTTGCCCTACGGTGATGAATTTTGACTTTTATGCTTTGCTTTGAAGTTATGCTATAATATAATCACATGTATTTGATGTGTACATTGCAACTGAGAAGTACTTTGATATATTTTGCTTTCATTGCTGCGACTACTTTTGAACGTGTGCTGCCAACCTACTAATTTCGTCTCTCAAGAACCTCGTGGTGATATAATAATAACAATAAATGTCTTCTTTAAACTCAGAAGTGCATTCCAGAGAGGTTCTGTAAGTTCGGTTATGAGATAAGAGCAGGAAAGCAGATTACTTTGGCATAGTCAGCAGTTTTGGGAGTCAAATTGGAGATTTCGAAGTGCACGATTTAAAAGTGTAATTGTTTTTTGTTGTTTAGAGAATTAAAGAAGCACGGCAGACCATGTTTGAAAATGCATGTGAAGTTAAACTGCCTTATGGTGCTGTGAGATACATGTTTTCTTGTTTATCAGGACTGTGTGAGTCTTGGGATGAGTGCTGTGATAAAGCATATTTAGAAAATGTGCCTTTTGAAGGAAATGATGTTTCTTTTGTTCTTGACAGAAGGGTTTGGATACTTTTATCTCCTTACAGAAAAATGCAGGAGAGATGTAGGCAGTTAGAACATGAAAATAAGAATTTACGTGAGCAAATTAGCCAGAACACATTAATGCAAGATAATGCTGAAATCTATAAAGCTGCTGTTTTAGAAGAATCTGGCTTTCCCCATTCCAGTAATGAGGGGGTTAAGACAGCTGTGAGCCAGTTTGAGCCTCAGTGTAAGCAGAGCATAGCGTAAAACACCCCACCGTTTTTGGCAGTTGAAGAGCATTCCTTAACAGATAACACTGAGAACAGAGCTCAGAATGTTATTTACAGACAAAGTAAAATTAATTCGAACAAGGCAGAGGTACTGTCGCAAAATGTGCAGTTACTGGCACAAGTAAAACAAAAGATTTTAGAGTTTCTTACTGTTTGCACTAAGCAAAAGACACCGAGTTTCATGAGCTTGTTTGATTTTTGGAAACAGTACAGCCCTCACCTGAGTGAAATCTTAACACTTTGGTATAAAGTAACTAGAAAAAAACATAAGCAGCTGCGCGCTTTTGAATTGGCAAATGAAATAATTCAGACTTTAGGTTTCTGCGCAGTGCAAGAGAGAAACACTGATTTACATGTAAATCAGGAACAGGAGAGGACAAGATTGCCCCTGGAACTTTGGAGTAAGCTTTTGACTTGTTATCAGTGGGTGATGAGTTCACCTAAATCTCACAGTTTAGGACAGGCACAGGAAGCTAGTATCATACACTGGATCTGGTACATGCAAGACAGGGCTAGAGTCACTGCAGCCCTACATGAACAGGTGTCACAAGCCCCTTTTCAGGATATGGAGAGGGTGCAGGGAGTACCACAGGTAAAAGAGTCACCAGTGAAATTGAGTGCACCATTTGAATTTGTGTCCCCTGAGGATAAAAAGCGTGTGTGTTTAACTAATGATTACAATCCAGTTACTGAAAAGTTGTTTTCTAGCACAGGAGAAGGAACAGTGTTGTGCAATGTGTGTCAGACTTTAAAGCAAGAGCTGCTTGAGATGTGTCATTTTTACACTGATTCTTGGTTCACTGCCAATGGTTTAGCCATTTGGTTTTCCACATGGCTTGTACATAACTGGTTCATTTCCCTTGCAGATGTTTTTTTAAAATATATTTTATTAAGTTTTGCAAAATACAAAACATGCATTAACACGAACGAACCCCCTCATTATAGCAACGAACTGCACATGTTACAACCCTCCTCAGCTACAGCATTTATCCCGGTCAACAAAAAAAGGAAATCTCCAAGTGTTTCTCAGATTATGCATCAATATCAAGGGACACATCTCCGGCCCATCCCGCCAGGCTTCCAGTCGACATAGTCCGCATATTCAGTCCAGGAGGTTTGTCATCAGACAACAAATCCAATATATCATCGACAGAGGGGTGAGGCAACAAAAAGAACAACCAGAAAGGCAGGCAGGACGCACAACCAGACAATACCAGCAGATCTCAATAGTACACAATCTTAACCCAGTCAGGGGGGGATAGGAAACATCAAGCGTGGGCAACTCATATCATTCCACCTGCACATTTCGGGACGTCAGATACTCACTCAGCGGAGCCCAGATATCCCTTGGCCGGGAGCCTTCAGGCATAAGATCCCAGAAGACCGTCAGCTGATCGTGACAAAAGGCAGCATCCCGCAGCCATTCGGATCTACGCGGAACCTGCCCCCTGACCCAGCACATGACAACTCTACGCTTGGCCAGTAGCAAAAGTAAGCCCACCAGCCGCCTATGCAGTCCCTTGATCTCATCCACGCACCCAAGCAGCTCAACTCTAGGAGAGATGGGCATCTCAGAGCTGGTTACCTCAGTAATCGTTTGTAAGACCTCCACCCAAAAAGCGTGAACTTCCGCACACTCCCACGCCAGGTGCAGAAAACCCGCATCCGGTGCATGGCAGCGCTCACAGCATGCATCCGCACGCAAACCCATGGAGTGCAGCCCGCTGGGTGTATAGTATAGACGATGCAAAAACTTAAAGTGCAGCAGCCGCAACCTATAATTCGGGGACAGCACTTTCATTTGGGCACAACAGCCTCGCCACATTGCCTCTGTGATATGTTCCCCCACGTCTCTCTCCCACGTGACCTTAGAGCAGTGGTTCCCAACCTTTTGACTTATGTGGACCCTCATTTTAACATTAATGGAACCCAGGGACCCCCACTGAATCATCATTGGAATCCGGGGACCCCCGCCTGAGTCATTACTGGAAGCTGGGGACCTAATTTGTCAATATTTGTTAATATTTTTTAATTTTCTAAGCAGTCGCGGACCCCCTGAGAAGGCTTCGCGGACCCCCAGGGGTCCCAGGACCACAGGTTGGGAACCACTGCCCTAGAGGACTCTCCAGAGCCGCCTCTCTGCTCCTGCATGCAGTTGTACAGTTTGGTAACCAGCCTACTCGGCTACCGCGTGCAACAGAACACCTCCAGTGCACGGAACTCCGTGAGTGCCCCCGACGAGCCAAGAAATCGGTCCTGCAACAAAGCACGAACTCTAAGAGCATACATGCGCTGCAGCGCCGTCCCGCCACTGCCATCTTGCACCTCCGATAGGCCAATCAGAAGACCGTCTATGAGCCAGTCCCCCAGCCCCGTCAAGCCCGCATCTCGAAGAAAACCACGCACCCCGCCGTCTCGGAACATCTGAGCGTCAGCAACCGCCATAACGGGCAACGAGGGAGCAAACGGCGCCTTAACCCCAGAACGCTGCATCAACATCCCCCACGCTCTTGCTGTACATGCCACCGTATCAATTCCCTTAGATCGAGACCGAGCCCGGCCCCCAAGCACACGCAGCAATCCATCCGGCCACACAGCATCGCTCTCAGGCGCCAGATGCGGCAAATATCGAATCGGATTCAACCAATAGTACGCAAAGTGCGCTTGCGCACAGTTGTAGTATAACTCCAGATCCGGAGCAGCAAGCCCACCTAACTCAAACGGTAGCGTCAGCCTTTCCCAGGAGATGCGAGACCGACGTCCCGCCCATACCAAGCGAATCAGCGCAGAGCGCAGGCGTCGCAGGAAACCCCGTGTGAGCGGAAGGGGGAGGTTAATGAAGAGATACAGGAACTTAGGAGGAACCACCATCTTCGCAATGGCGATACGCCCAATTAACAATAATGGTAGGGCGTGCCAAGTCTCAACCTTCTCCTCAAGCCACGACATTGCAGCGCCGTAATTGGTCAGCCAAAGTGTATCAACATCACAGCTCAGCTGAACTCCCAAATATCTCACCGGCCCCTCCGCCCAGGCCATGGGGTATCGAGAATCGAACTTCGTCACACTCGGGGTCAAAGGCAAGACCACCGACTTCGACCAGTTGATCATGATGCCAGAAAAGGTGCCAAAGCGCACGATTTCTTCCAATAAGATGTCCAAATTCCGATTGGGATTCCGCACGTGTAGCGCAATGTCATCAGCATACAGAGATACCAAGATAGGTCTCTGTCCGAACTGCAAGCCTCTATCTTTATACTTCTGTCGCAGCCCCGCCGCTAGCGGCTCCATCGCCGCCACGAAGAGGAGCGGGGACAGCGGGCATCCCTGACGCGTACCACGAGCAACAGGGAATGGGGCCGACACACACCCGTTAAGACGCAACCGAGCAGTAGGCAGAGTATACAATAATTTAATCCACTGCACAAACCGCGCGCTGAGACCTACCTGGGCCAGAAGTGCAAACATATACTCCCATGTCAGAGAGTCAAAAGCTTTGGCGGCATAGAGAAATACCGCCCCCGCTCTATCCTCCGCCCCCAACAAGCCCGCCACCGCAAAAAATGTGCGCAAGTTGTGACATGTGGACCTCCCGGGGACAAATCCCGACTGATCTGGGAGCACCAGTTTGGGGAGAAGTGGTTGCAAACGCGCCGCAATCATTTTTGCCAGGATTTTGTTATCAATGTTGATCAAAGAGAGTGGCCGGTACGAGTCACATCGAGCCGGATCCTTCCCAGGTTTAAGAATCGTTACTATCAAAGCCTCCCGGGGCGAGGCCGGAAGTGACCCAGTCTCCAGTGACTCCACGTATACCTCCAAAAGGCACGGGGCGGGAATATCCACATATTCCTTATAAAACGCTGGGGTCAGGCCATCAACGCCAGGGGACTTATCGCCAGGCAGGCCGCGAATCGCCGCCGCCACCTCCTCCACAGAGAAAGGTACATCCAGGTACGACCTGTGTGCCTCATCAAACCACACCAGTGCAATATCTGCAAAATACGTCTGCGCAGCTGCCGCATTCAGGCCCTCTGGGACAGCATAGAGCTGCGCAAAATATTCTGTAAAAACTTGCATTACACCATTCGTTCCAGTCACCTTCTCTCCCTCAGCACCAACAACCTCAGTGACATAGTTACTGGCCCAGGTCTTGCGCAACATATGGGCGAGCGTGCGCCCAGCTCTCTCTCCCTCCCCATAGCGGCGAGCCCCCACATGCCTCCCGTAAAACAAATTTCTCTTAGGGAGGCCTCCTCATATAAGGACACCTCTCGTCGGATCTCTGCAAGTACCTCACCAGACCAACCCTCAGCCAGACGTCGTTCCAACTCCACAAGCCTCCCCTCGATAGTAGCCATCTCCCGCCTCAAGGCCTTCAATGTACCATGTTGTTTCGAGAGACATATTCCCCGAATGACTACCTTAAATGCCTCCCATAATGTACCGGCCGACCTCACAGATCCCCGATTCTCAGCAAAAAACAGAATAATAGCCTCGTGCACCTCTGCCCGAAAGGCCTCATCACGGAGCGCCCCGCAGGGCAACCGCCACATGAATGACTGGTTCAGCTCGTTGGGTATCTTCAACTCCAATCTGACCGACGAATGATCCGATAGAGTGCGAGGGAGATGATCTACCGATCTCGTCCAGGCCTCCACGTCTCTAGTACCCAGCCAGCGATCAATACGGGACCAACTACTGTGGACATAGTTCACACACGTACCCTCTCTCGCATCTCCATGCTTCTGCCGCCACAAGTCTACTAACGCACCACTCTGCATCACCGCTGCCAGCGACTTTGCTGCCGTAACATGCTGCACTCTAGCCACACTCTCGCGATCCATCCTAGCATCCAGAATCACGTTAAAATCACCGCCCCAAATCACTGCACTGGCACCCAACGATTCCACCAAGCGCCACAGCTCCAGAAAAAACTCTGAGTCATCTACATTCGGCCCGTAGACCGCGACCAGGCGGCAGGCTCTATCTGACAGCGTACCGCTCAGTAGGACATATCTGCCATTTGGGTCGACAATTACTTCCCAAGTATGCCACTGCAGCCCCTTACGTATCAATATTGCCATTCCACAAGCATAGCTAGAGTACGTGGAGCAGTGAGTCTCGCCAACCCACCCAGCTCTCAGTCTACCCAGCGCAGTCGCGACCATATGGGTCTCCTGCAGCATACAGATATCAATTTCATGCCGTTTAACATATGCAGCCACCAACCTCGCCTTCCGCCTGTCATTGAGCCCACGCACATTCCACGTCAAGCACCGAACCACAGTCACACCATCTGCCCCCATCCCTCCCCCACATACATACGTCGCTTCGCCAGAGAGCGCATCACCACCTGACAAAGACTCAAAAAGAAAACAGCCAGAACGGCATATAAAACAGTCACCCCGCGACCCAACAAATCCCGCTCCCCCCCCACCCACTCAAGTCCCCCAATTGGACCCTTTCAGAGACCCTCCTGCTCAACCCCGAAACCCACCCCCTGAGATCAAAGCCAAAACTATCAGGACTCATCCTAGGGGCGATAGCCGGCCTAACAGCTCTCCACCCAGTATACACTAGGGAAGAGGGGCACATGGGTCAAACAGCAAAACTGGACTCCAGGCAGTCCCGTGCACGGAGGCGGACCCGCGCACCCCAGCAGTCCCAACCAGTACCACCAGCCCAGCAGAAAGCCGACT
This sequence comes from Pleurodeles waltl, assembly GCF_031143425.1. Lineage (NCBI taxonomy): Eukaryota > Metazoa > Chordata > Amphibia > Caudata > Salamandridae > Pleurodeles > Pleurodeles waltl. The sequence continues at coordinate 653,351,812 of NC_090447.1, forward strand.
AGTCATTGTCACTCAAGGCGGCACTCTCCACTCCTGACCCCCCGGGCTCCGCAGCTCCCGGCCGTCTAGGCAATCGCCGAGCAAATCTGGCCGCCTGCTTTGGGTCCGTGAAGTACAGTATTTTCCCCTCATGCCGCACCCTCAACTTGGCAGGATACAGCAGAGCGAACCTGACTCCAGCCTGGTCAACAACCGTTTAGTCGGCAAAAAAGCACGTCTCAGTGCCTGCACACCCGGGGTATAATCAGGGAAGAAACTGAGTTCCGCGTTTTTGTATACCAGCGACTTCCTCTCACTCGCCAGACGAAGAACAGTATCTCGGTCCCAGTAATTCAAGAGGGGCGCTATAATTGGGCGCGGAGGAGTTCCCGGCGGGGGCCGAGGCCCCAAGGATCTGTGCGCCCTCTCCACCACCAGCATCCGAGAGAGCTCGCCCGCGAACAGATCCGACAGCATGCTCTCCACAAAGTCCTCCATGCGGCCCATATCAGTAGCCTCCGGTAGCCCCACGATACGAATATTATTGCGGCGCGACCTCGCCTCCAAGTCCTCATTTTTATTCCGTATCACCTCCAAAATGCGCTCCATTTGTGCAATCTGTTCTCTATCCCCCCGACGTGCGTCTTCCATTTCCGACGTACGCGACTCCAAAACTTCAAACCTGGAATCGTGATCATCTACCCGGGCTTTGATGCGGTCAAGTTGTTCGGTCACATGGTCCAGTTTCGCATCAATTCCATCCAGGCTATTCTTAAGCTCTAAAAACATGGACCGCACAGACACCTCCGGGCTCCCTTCTCCGACCTCAACATCACAGGGCTGAGAGGCAGGAGCCGCGCTCCTCTTTTTCCCACCCTCAAAGGTGAGCTTTACTTGACGCTGATCAGCCTTGCCCATGATTCCAGCTCAGCTCGTATCCGACTCCTGCCCGCGCAAGAGAGGTAAGTTATATCCAAATCTGGGGACGTCTGCAATCAGGCAGCCCTTTCACAGCCACCTAGATCTCACCTCAGGTCCACCAGCCTGCGCCCAGAATGACAGGCCCGCGCCAGGACACTCCACACAGCAGCCCAGTCCGTGCCAGCACCACCTTGAACCTCCGCCAGCACCAACTCCAGCTCAATAAGTCTACGGTGCACAGGACTGCGTCCGGGCCCCAGCCAGAACCAGCACCCCCGCAAGGGGAAGCCCCTCTGACTCCAGACCTTCAGAAGATCACCTCAGATCCAGCCGCCGCCACCAGGGCCAGTTCGCCACCTCTTACTCTCCAGCGACCGTCCACAACGTCCAGCCAGGCCCTCTCAGGCAGCTCAAGACATGCCCGCTGATCTAGAACTGCCGAGCTATGCAAGGGCGCCGCTCTCAGGAGGCACTCTTCAGCAGCACTCCACGACACCTCCCTCCGTCCACTCGCCAGCAGCCGTCCCCGCGTCCCGCAGGCCTCCACCAGTCCACCGAACCAGTCCCACCTCCTCTCAGAGGGGGTCCACTGTCAGCTCCAGCGCAGCTCCTCTTGTGCCCGCCTGCACCACCAGGCCATCCGAGAACAGGCGTCACCAACAGCACCAGCGCCGCAGGATCCGCAGGGCCACGGGGTCCACGAGGGTCGCAAAGTCCACGGATGCCGCGGCCCGATCCAGCCGCCGATCAGGCCTCCTAAACCTTTCTCGCTCCCGGAACAGCGCATTCACCGGGAGCGGCTCACCGCAGGCTCCCCGCCCTCTGGAGTGCTCGTGCGGGCAGCGGCCCACAGCCAGGCCTACCCGCGCGAGTCTGGACCATAGCACCGGCCCCGATCGCGGCCACCGCCGCGTCCAAAATGACGGCGGGACTCACCCGGGGCCTCACCCAAGTCCGCTCCAGCCAGCACCGCCTGCAGGAGAAATAAATAGGATAATCGGCCCGCGGCCCAGCAGAGCCTCACTTAGTGCCGCCCATCTTGCCCGGCAGCCAGGCCACCCCCCCAATTCCCTTGCAGATGTTAAAGAGAACAATTCAGAGTCTGAAGTGTCCACCCAGAATTCTGACTTAGTGGGGATGGCTAAGTGGGTGCACCAGAAATGTGGACAGCTGGGAGAAAAAGCCACTTACAGGTGGGCAGAGATTAGAGAAATGCACATTCCCCTAGATTTGATAAAAACTGTGATTGTGCCTATTTGTCAGCATGCACAACAGCAATCTGTCCCACAAACAGTCAAAGATCAGTTGGAGAGAGGAAAGTTACCAGGACAGATATGGCAAATTGATCAGGTTTTAGGGGGAGTGATTGCTGCAGATTACAAAGGAGAAATCAAAATTATGCTGATAACTGGAAAATAATCTGATTTATTCATACAGATTGGAGACAGAATTGCTCAACTTGTCAAAAGTGCAGTGAATGGAGGTTTGGTAAAGAAAGAGTCTGCCCCAGCCCTTCTGACAGTGCAAGGAAAGGGAAGCTGTGGTGCAGCAGATAAAAACCTCAGTGCTAAGGTTTGGGTTGAAGCACCAGATAACCCTCCAGAACCTGCAAAAATCATAACAAAGGGCCCCAAGATTATAAAACAAGGAAAGGAAGAGGAAGGGCACATTTCAGATGACAAATGTTATTTGCAAGAAAAGTCATACTTTTTTCGTTTGCAGATCCTACCACGTTTCGCCACTGACCATGAGTGTGCTGTGTGGTCTCCCTTCGGGTGTGCGCGTGTGGGGTCGGGGAAGGGACCGAACCCACAACCTGAATCTGATTGAGTAAAGTACAAACCCCATGGATCCATTTTGCGCAAATGGCGCCTTCAGTTCAAGTTCAACTTGTTTGATTACATTCTTCCACTGGAACTAAGCAACCTTAACAGTTAACTGTCTGTGTTTTTTCGTGTGGAACTCTGACTTTCGCTTACATTCAAGCAAACCTTTCAGGTGGACCGTGTACCTTTACAGTAGTAGAACTCATGCTACATCAACTTGTTATTTTAGAGACACTTCAATCAGAGTATATAAGTTTCAGTCTTTTCTGTGTAGATGTATCTGATGTGAAAGGTTATGAGATAAATATGTTAATATTGCTTTTATCATTCAAATCTGATTTGCTTATAGTGTTTTTTTGTTGTTGATGTTTTTGTTTTTGTTTGAAATAAGAGGTATGAAACAAAAATGAATTGGTCATAGGGTGGAATGTGATGATATTAATTGTGTTTGACCAATTACTTTGTGTTTCACCATTGCGCATATTAGTTGCTCAATGTTCACCAGTAGCACATTACATGTTGTGTCCAGTTTAGCTGCCTATTGGCTTTAACATGGAGTTAGCCATTACATTCTGTATTCAGGTCAGCTGCCTATTGGCTTTGACATGGCATTAGGCATTGCATTCTGTATTCAGTTTAGCTGCCTATTGGCTTTGATATGGCATTAGACATTACATTCTCTATTCAGTTTAGCTGCCTATTGGCTTTGACATTACATTAGACATTACATTTGATATTTAGGTTAGCTGCCTATTGGCTTTGACGTGGCATTAGACATTACATTCTGTATTCAGTTTAGCTGCCTATTGGCTTTGATATGGCATTAGACATTACATTCTCCATTCAGTTTAGCTGCCTATTGGCTTTGACATGACATTAGACATTACATTTGATATTTAGGTTAGCTTCCTATTGGCTTTAACGTGGGGTTAGACATTGCAGTTGAGACATTGCAGATGAGCTGTGTTTTTCCAAGCTGTGTTTTTCCACAAGATAGACCAAGCTGTGTTCTTCACACTAGACTATAGCTGATAAGAGAGAGTACATTTGGTGTTTTCCTTTCTGCTCAGCCTTGGGAAGAGGAGAAGTCTAGGAGATCTGGCCAGTCTCGAAAGGCTTGTGTAGTTTTCCCGAGTCTGAGAGGAGGGGGCACGCTTTTGGAACGATGGCTCTGGACAACAACAGAGTGAGGTAGATTGAATCTGCTTGACTTCAGACAGGAACGGAGACGCCAGTTGCCTGTCTCCCATTTGGGTAGAAAATCTCTTTCTCGCAGTTGACCGGAGTCATCAACTTGCAGACCCCAGAAAGATGAAGCTGAGTTATAGGCCCTACAGCCTTGCCCTACGGTGATTAATTTTGACTTTTATGCTTTGCTTTGAAGTTATGCTATAATATAATCACATGTATTTGCTGTGTACATTGCAACTGAGAAGTACTTTGATATATTTTGCTTTCATTGCTGCGACTACTTTTGAACGTGTGCTGCCAATCTACTAATTTCATCTCTCAAGAACCTCATGGTGATGTAATAATAACAATAAATGTCTTCTTTAAACTCAGAAGTGCATTCCAGAGAGGTTCTGTAAGCTTGGTTATGAGATAAGAGCAGAAAAGCAGAACATGCCGTGACCTGTGTCTGGAACCGACCATGGCTCGTGTCACTGTGGAAAGGGCCTCTGCCTTCACAGCTGCGGAGTTGGAAAGACTGGTGAATGGGGTCCTATCCCAGTACCGAATGCTGTATGGGCCTCCAGACCAACAGGTGAGTACACTGTGAGCACGATGCACGGGGCATGAATGCATGGAGTGCTGTGTGTGAGGGCCTAGTGTGGGGGGGGGTTGGTGGAAGGGCCCTGGGCAATGTACTGCATGTATGGTGGGTAATGTCTGTGCGTGAGGGATGTGAGGGCCATGGTGGGCTATGAGTGTAACAGGCAGGATGGTCTGTCTGTCAGCTTTTCCTATGTGTATTTCTCTGCAGGTCAGCACCCATCAAAAAAAGGGTATATGGCGTGCTATCGCCAAGGACGTGCGGACCCTGGGGGTCTACGGCAGGCGGAGCACCCACTGTCAGAAATGGTAGGAGGACCTGAGACGCTGGGCACAGAAGACAACGGAGGCCCAGCTGGGGATGGCCTCCCAACGAGGAAGGGGTGCCCGTCGAAACCTGACACCCCTGATGGCCTGCATACTGGCAGTGGCCTATCCGGTGCTGGATTGGCGCTTGTGGGCATCACAGCAGCCATAAGAGGGTGAGTACAGTGCCCCAATATACTACTTGCGTGTGGTGGGGTGGCATCCGGGTGGGGGATGTGGGCCTGTGGGTGCCCCTGGGCATTGCAGGGAAGGGCCCATGTTGGGCAGGTTCTGATGCCAACCTCCTCCAACCAAGCTAGTAGGCATCCACGGCTGGGCAGCTGTCTGTGGGTCTCAGGTATACTGCAATTGGCATTTGGTATCCCTGTCCATAGGGTGGTGACTAGCATTGTGACTGTTAGTGCATTGCCTAGTGCGTAGGGCTGTTCCCTCTGTGCGTGTGTGTGTGTGCTGTGTACGCCAACAGTGGTGTTGTTGCCGCCATTGACCAAGGGTATCCTTTGTCTCTCCCTCTTTTTTGTTTTGTCACCCTGTCCTTATGTGCATTAGCATCATATGGCGGAGGAGCAGAGGCACCGGCGACGGGGAGAGCTGCCTCCCACAGGGCCCACGAGGCAGAATCCACCGACAGTGAGGGCACCAGTGCGATGGAGGACAGGGGGAGCACCATGGTGGAGACTGGAGGGGACAGTTCTGACAGTGATACCTCCTCCAATGGAAGCTCCATGGTGGTGGCGGACACCTCTCTGCCCACCCCAAATAAAGGTACAGTTGCCACCCCCGTACTAGCACCGCCCTCCCAGCAGCCCCTCAGCGTGTTTCTCATGCCCGGTCACCCAGGAGGGTGGGCATCTCCTTTGCCCCAGGCACCTCAGGCCCTGCCCAAGTTAGCCCTGCTGCCCTGAGTGAGGAGGCTATTGACCTCCTGCGATCTATCTCTGTTGGGTAGTGAACCATTGTGAATGTCATCCAGGGGCTGGAAGCCCATTTGCAACAAGCAAATGCATTCCTGGAGGGCATTCACTCTGACATGTCGGCCCAACAGAGATCAATCCAGACTCTGGCCTCCATCCTGATGGCAGCCATTGTCCCTGTTTCTAGCCTCCCCCCTCCAACCTCCTCTGACCAATCCCATTCCCGTCACCCACAACCTATACCAAGCACACAGGCAGACCAGCATGCACCCAGGACAACACACAGGAGTGGTTCAGGCAAACACAAGCACCACACATCATCCCACAGACACTCACACAAACACCATCCAGATGCAGACATACCAACATCTACTGCCTCCACTGTGTCCCCTACTCCTACTCGTCCACCTCCCTCCCAGTAGTGTCTACACTCACACCTGCATGCACTACATCCTCATCTACTGTCACCATCACGCCTATCACTACACGCCCCTCAGTGGCAGTCACAACCCCCACAGCCATGCACACATCCCCTGTGTCCTCTCCCACTGTGTCTGTGCCCCCTCCTCCCAAAGTACACAAACGTAAGCACTCAGACACCCCACAGCCATCCACCTCACAACAGCATCCAACCAATGCACCTGCACCCAAACACAGCAGACAGGCACCTCCTACAACCACTTCCTCTTCCTCCACTCCCAAACCTTCACCCTCTTCCCGCCCTAATATCCCTAAGAAGCTTTTCCTCTCCACCCTTGACCTCTTCCCTACCACTCCACCCCTCCCCCCTGTCCTTCTCATTCGGCCAGAGTGGTCAGAACCCAGGTGAGCACCTCAGCCATCCAGTCCACGGCCACAGTAGTGTTGACAGCTACTGCAGGTGGGAGAGGATCCCGGGCACCAGGCAGCAACACTGACAGGGTCCCTGTACCAGGTGCATCAAGGAAGGGCAAGGAGGCACCACCAGCTGCGACAGGGAAGGGCAAGGAGGCACCACCAGCTGCAGGACGGAAGGTCAAGGGGAAATCCCCGACTGCTGCCAGGAAGGGGCTTTCACCAGCAGACAGGATGGACAAGTGGCTCATGGTGGTTCAGCCATCAGAGGCTGCAGGAAAAGGGCTGGAGCCTCCCCGAACCACTGCCAGCGCCACCACCAGCACCACCACCAGCGCCACCACAAGCTCCACTGCCAGCAGCAGCAGCCCCAGTGGGCAGCCATCCGAGGCTGCAGGGGAAGGGCTGGAGCCTCCCCCCACCACTGCCAGCACCGCCACCAGCACCGCCACCAGCACCGCCGCCAGCAGTGCCACCAGCGCCGCCACCAGCACCACTGCCAGCAGCAGCAGCCCCAGTGGGCAGCCGTCCAGGGCTGCAGGGGATGGGATGGTGCCTCCCCCGACCACTGCCAGCACCGCCACCACGACTGCCACCCGAGCCGCCACCAGCGCCACCACCAGCACCACTGCTAGCACCAGCAGCCCCAGTGGGCAGCCGTCTGAGGCTGCAGAGGATGGGCTGGACCCTCCCCCCACCACTGCCAGCACCGCCACCAGCCCCGCCACTGCCACCACTGAGCAGCTGTCTTCACCGGCGGACAGTGTGTAGTCCTGTCTCCATGGGCTGTTGTGAGTCCTGGCCCCTGAAAATCCTTGGGACTGACATCCAGGTGAGAGACTGTGACCTTGCACTCCCCAAGATCTGCATCACAGGGCACAATGCCCTCTCCAGAACCAGTGGAGATGCCATCCACTCACCCCATCCTTCCCAGGATGAAGCACACTGGGCACAAGGACCCCTCCAGAACCAGTGGAAGAAGCCATCCACTTGAGAGACTGTGGCCTTGCACTCCCCAGGACCAAGCAGTGGTCAACCCACCCACTTGAGAGACTGTGGCCTTGCACTCCCCAGGATCAAGCAGTGGACAACCCACCCACTTGAGAGACTGTGGCCCTGTGGCCCACGGACATTGAGGACTGGACAGTGTCCCTACATTTGTATATATGTATACACATTTGTATTTTGATGCACATATTCATAGAATTTTATCGTATTACACTCACTTTCTTCAAATCATTTTGTCCTTGCATTATTCCTGAGAGGTACGGGTTGGATATGTAATGTTACTGCATCTGGTTGTGTGTGTGGTGTTGGGGGTGTGTAGGAAAGTAGCCTCTTTCTAGCATGGTTACCCCCACTATTGGCCTGTTTGTGAGTGTGTGTCAGTGTGTTTTTACTATGTCACTAGGATCCTGCTAGCCAAGACCCCAGTGCTCATAGATAAAAACCTATATGTCAGTGTGTTTTGCCTGTGTCACTGGGATCCTGCTAGCCAGGACCCCAGTGCTCATAGTTTGTGGTCTAATGTGTATGCCTGTGTAGTGCCTAACTGTCACTGCGGCTCTGCTAATCAGAACCTCAGTGCTTATGCTCTCTCTGCTTTTAAATTTGTCACTGTAGGCCAGTGACTTCATTTACCAATTTCAATTGGCATACTGGACCCCCCTTTATAAGTCCTCAGTATATGGTACCTAGCTACCCAGGGCATTGGGGTTCCAGGAGAACCATATGGGCTGCAGCATTTCTTTTGCCACCCATAGGGAGCTCAGATAAACCCTTACACGGGACTGCCACTGCAGCCTGCTTTGAAATAGTGCACACACTATTTCACAGCCATTTTCACTGCACTTAAGGAACTTATAAGTCACCTATATGTCTAACCTTCACTTGCTGAAGGTTAGGTGCAAAGTTACGAAGTGTGAGGGCACCCTTGCACTAGCAAAGGTGCCCCCACATAGTTCAGGGCCATTTCCCCGGACTTTGTGAGTGCGGGGACGCCATTACACTCGTGCACTACATATAGGTCAATACCTATATGTAGCTTCACAATGGTAACTCCGAATATAGCCATGAAACATGTCTAGGATCATGGAATTGTCCCCCCATTCCAAAACTGGTGTTGAGGAGCCAATTCCATGCATCTTGGGGGCTCCACCATGGACCCCCAGTTCTGCCAAACCAGCTCTCTGAGGCTTGCACTGCAGCTACAGCTGCTGCCACCTCACAGACAGGGTTCTGCCCTCCAGGGGTCTGGGCATCCCAGTCCCAGGAAGGCAGAACAACGTATTTCCTCTGAGAGCAGGGTGTTACACCCTCTCCCTTTGGAAATAGGTGTTACAGGCTGGGGAGGGGTAGCCTCCCCCAGCCTCTGGAAATGCTTTGAAGGGCTCAGATGGTGCCTTCCTTGCATAAACCAGTCTACACCGGTTCAGGGACCGTTTCTCCCCTGCTCTGGCGGGAAACTGGACAAAGGAAAGGGGAGTGACTACTCCCATGTCTATCACCACCCCAGAGGTGGTGCCCAGACCTCCTCCAGTGTGTCCCAGACTTCAGCCATCTTTCCTTGCAAGGTGTGGGGGCACTCTGGAGGGCTCTGAGTGGCCAGTGCCAGCAGGTGACGTCAGAGATACCTCCTGATAGGTCCATACCTGATAAGGTAGCAAATCCCCCTCTCAGGGCTGTTTAGGGTCTCTCCTGTGGGTTCTCTTCAGATTCTGCTTGCAAGTTTCCTTTAGGAGTCCTCTGCAACAACTTCAGACTCTTCTGACCTCAGATCAACCTCAGCCTGCTCCAAGAAATGCTGTAAGTGCAACAAAGTGTCTACAAGAGACACTTTTCTTCAGCAACCTCAGCTCCAAGTCAGCAACTGCAACAGATTCCATGGTGTGCATTCTCTGGGGACTCCCTGTCTTCATCCTGCACCAGAATAACCAAAGAAATCTCCAGTGGAGTGATGGAATAACTCCCCTGCTCTAGCAGGCACCTTCCAAGGCGACGACCGGTACCCTGGGACTCCTCTCACGGCGACAAGCATGCTCCTAAGGACACAGAGGTGGACATCTTCAACATAGACTGTCCTGAGGTCCTGCAGACTCAATTTGGAGGAGGTAAGACCCTGCTTTCCCCGAGAACGACGGTACCCTGTGTATTGTGTCTTCTTCGCCTCCTGAGGCGTCTGTGCACTCTTTGCAAAATTCCTTTGTGAACAGCCTGGCCCAGGTCCCCAGCACTCCACCCTGTGACGCTCAACTCGCTGAGTTGTTCTCCGGTGGTGTAGGACCTTTTTTTGTTGTGCTGCATCAACTGCATTTTGCACCTCCTTCGAACCCAGATCCTGCGGCTTCCGGGGGTGCTGGCTGGCATCCTGAGGGCTCTCTAAAGTGCTGAGAGCCCCCTCTTCCTCCTCACATAGAGGTGAGGCCCCAAGGTCCCTCCTGGGTCCATCCAGTGCCATTTTGATGAAAAATGCACTTTTGCCGTAGCCAAGGCTTGTTGGCGCTTTCCAACATGAAATCTCATCTGCAACGATCTTCACGCCGTGCAACATCTTTTGCATCATGCAGAAATCCGCTGGCATCTTCCTAGGGTGCATTTCTGCAGTCTTCAACTAACCCGAGACTCTTCTTTTGCACCCTCTTCTGAGTTGGCAGGGGCTCCTGTCCTTTCTGGAACTTCTTTTGACTTCTGGACTTGGTCCCCGTCCTTTGCAGGTCTTCAGATCCAATAATCCAGCAGTTGTTCATTGCAGACTTGGTTGGCTGCTGCAAAATCTCCAAAACAAGGTGTAGTGTGTCCTAAGGAAACTTGCAGTACTTTACTCCTGCTTTTCTGGGCTCCAGGGTGGGGTAATATACTTACCTTTACTGTAGTCTTACTCTCCCAGCGATTCTGCACACACTACACTTGTCTAGGGGGGAACTCGTGATTCACATTCCACTATGGTTTGTGTTGCCCCTAGACCTATTTTCTCCCATTGCATTCTATAGGATTTCCTACTGTTTGCATTTTCTATGACTATTTACTTGACTAATTTTGGTGTCTAGTGTATATATATTGTGTATAATACTTACCCCGAGAAGGAGTATTGTCTCTAAGATATTTCTGGTACTGTGTCACCCAAATAAATACCTTTATTTTTGTTAACACTGAGTATTGTCTTTACTTGTGTATAAGTACTGTGTAACTATAAGTGGTATTGCATGAGCTTTGCATGTCTCCTAGTTGAGCCTAAGCTGCTCTGCTATAGCTACCTCTATAAGCCTAAGCTGTTAGAACACTACTACATTCACTAACAAGGGATAACTGGAACTGGTGTAAGTACCCAAGGTACCCACTACAAACCAGGCCAGCCTCCTACAGGGAGGGGGTGTCGCGTGTTGCGTGTGTGTGTCACTCTCTTTTTCCTCCCCCCCCTCCCTTGTGTGCTAGGCGGGAGTACTCACCGTGGTCGTCTTTCCCGGCATTGGTGTTCATAATTCAGGAAAAGGTAGACGAGCATGGGAAATATGTGCAGCTCGGGCTCCATGGCGTTATGGTTGTTCCCTGAGTCTCCACAGGTGAGTCCTTAGACTTCTGTGTTCTGTTTCCACCGTGATTATGATGTTGTTGGTACCGCCCTGGAAAAGGTGGCGGATTGGTCTGTCGTAATAGTGTGGGCGGTACATTGTCTTCCGCCTGGCTGTTGGCAGTTACGGCCGTGGTGCTTGTTGATACCGCTGTGGCGGTCGGTGTGTTAAAGTGGCTGTCTGTCTGAGTGGTTTCCGCTGTGGTCATAATTCATTTTGTTTTACCACCAGCCTGTTGGTGGTATTACCGCCACTTTATCACCGCACTCCAGGGTTGTAATGAGGGCCTAAGTGTCAGGTGTTGGGTGCAAGGGTCATAATGTTAACTAGCTGATGGGAGACCATGGAGAGGGGTATCTTGATAAAGCAGTCTCAGATTTTATCGAGCCTGGAAGTTTTCCAGATCACTGATCTCATCTCCTACCACTGCTTCCACTGCTTAATTTGCTAAACTGGGTTTACTGGTACAGTTTTCAGCAAAGTGCCCTGCCTTGCCGCAGTGAAGGCACAGATTCAGTTTCCTCCTGCGTTCCTTCTCCTCTTTTGATGATGGCCCTTGCACACTCCCTAGTTGCATGGGTTCCTCTCTGTTTTTAATACTAGAAGCCTTGTGTCTCTGCTGGATTTTTCCCACGTACAGTTCCCTAGCCGCTTGTCTAGGCGAATCACTAATTCTATGTATTCTTTACAGTTGGTAGGAGGATCTATAATTTGTGCCAACACATCCTTCAGATTGTCCCGAAGTCCCCGATAGAGAAAAGAAGTCCTTTTCTCGTCAGGCCACTCGGTTTCTGCGACCAAGCGGTCAAAGGATGTAATATAGGTTAATAGGTCCTTGTTCCCTTGACGCAGGTTTAACAACTCGTTGTTGCTAGCCTGCACAAATTAATGTTTGGCGAAGAGCTTATGCATAGCTTCCTTAAACCTGTCGAAGTTGTACAGTAGAGGATCGTTGCGCTTGACCAGGACTGACCATGAGGCAGCATTATCACCCAAGAAGGAAATCCCAAAAGCCACTTTAGCGGCATCATTGGGAAACGCGGTAGGACGACACAAGATTTGCAACTGGCACTGATTCAGGAAGATGTGAAATTTAGCACTATCACCAAAGAACCGCTCAGGAGGGGCTAAAGGAACTGGTCTTGGTGTGGTTACCGAAAGCTGTACAGCCTGTTGAGTTGAGGTGGAAGCAGAAGGACCAGATATAGAAGTTGAACTACTTGAAAAAAACTCAAACCGTGGAGGCTGCATAACTGGATTTATTGTTTTACCCCTGGTGTTATCCCATGGAGTATCTTGGGGTTTGTATTGTTGAAACTCTTGTCACAAAGATTGCTTTTCCTGTCATAGGGAGGCTACTTCCTGTTGTCAACCTGCTAACACCCCATTAATTTCTTGTATGGAGGGATTGTCCTCTGAAGAATGCTGGGCTTGAGAGAGGCCCTCGAAAGTGACCCCCAGGGAATCCATCGCCCAGGCAGCCCTGTATGTTGTGGCTTGGCTTTATGTGAGAGCTCGACAACTCACCTGAAAAGCAGGTCGTCTGCAGGGCGATGACAGTTCCCCCGTCTTCCCAGGACACCTCTCAGCACTGTCGATCTTAACACGGGAGTCCTGGCAGGTGTCCCCAAAGGGAGGGGGTTTCCATGACAGAGAGAGGGAGAGAGAGAGATACTGCCACTGTTGCCTGGTCCAGCCAGGCCCCTACTCTTGAGGGTGCAGGTAATCAGTGTCACTGGGTTGTTGAGGAGTCAGGTTCTATATGGGAAAGGAACAGGTATGAGTGACGTACTGCCCACTAAGCATTTAACGCTCAGCAACTCACTAAGACCCCCAGATAATCACCTGTCGCTCAACTCGCTTCCTTGTACTTTCTCTCCACTCCAGAGGGCTGGCAGGAAAGCACCACTATTGCCTGGGACTTCTCTCTGTCCTATATCATGTTAAGTAATCACTCTTGACGTTGTTGCACACACTAAACATGTAACTTAACTAAAACACACAAAACAGGAATATTTTCTTCCCACAAGCAAATATGCCTTAAGCACTGGTTGAACAATAAAGCTCAGAAGACTTTCAAATCATGACTGCCTCCATGTTCATTTTTGTGACAGTCACTGACAATGAGTATGGATCAACGCTGAACATGATATGTAGGAATTTTTGATTTTGTTAGTAACAGGTGGCACACAAACATTAATGAGGGTTATATTCTTAGAACACGGTTTTAGGTGTGTCGCTTTCTTTCACAGATCACAAATTAAAGACAACTATCGATTGGATAAGAGTAATGATATAAATAGTCAAGGCTAAACAGTCTTTCAGACATTCTTGCTAACTACCTTGAATGTCTCTCTTTCTGAAATGAAAGTCACCAAAGTCTTTATTTTTAAAGGATTAGTTCAAAAGCATTCACACTACTGTGAGTGTCTTTTATTTTATCACTTAGTTTTACTGGAAGAAGTCCTGGATCCTGGTTTCCGACCAACAGTGAGAAAGCCTTGGGGAATTCTCTGCTGGGCTGGATCTCCAACTCAGCTTAGTCCTTTCCCTGATTGCCTGGCAACAGTGAAGAAGCTTGGAGGAGTTGGCTGACCCTCTTGACCTCAGTTGGGCAGAAACAGGAAACAAAGCCAAGCACTGCCTGACCTGCGTGAGGCTATTTATAGTCTCTCTTGGAAGAAGTCACATGTAGCACATTGCAAACAGAAGAGCAGGAGGGTGTTGCCTAGCAACCAGGACAGCAGCTGTCTACAAAGTGCAGAGGCTCAGGTGTTTACAAACCAGCCTCATGGGAGCAGAATAAAGCAGAATAAAGAAGCCTTGGCAATGGCAACTGTGCACATTAACAGCAACAAGTAACACACCTTCATTACACCCAGCAATGGCAATTCTATGCAGTTAACCGCATTTATTATTTAATGTAACATGATTAAGCCAGCATAGAACGCAAGAACTAGACCTAGACAAGGGAATCACAACAGCTAGTTCTCAATATGTTTAAAGCTAATTTTTTATGTTTTCATTGTTGATTTTGGCTTGTGCTAGTTGTAGACAAATTGAGTTACAACCAATAATAATAGCCAAATCATTGGATTGACATATGTTTTTTTTATCTCTTGCCTTCACACAGGTCAACGCCCATCAGAAGCGTACCATATGGAAAGCCATCGCCAGGAAGGTGTGGACCCTGGGGGTCTATCGTCGGCATAGCGTCCACTGTAGGAAGCGGTAGGAGGTCCCATAAGATCACAGAGGTCCAGTTGAGGAAGTTCTCCCAATGGGGAAAAGGCATGTGCTAGAGCCTGACACCCCTGATTGCCCGCATTCTGGGGGTGGCCTGACCAGAACTGGATGGGCTGTTGGGGACCCAACAGCAGCTTCAAGGGGTTGAGTACTGGCCAGAGTTGTCCATGATACCTTACAAACATTTATTTTTTTCCAGGGAACCATTTGCCCATAAACATTGTGGGTGTGCCATGCCCAATGAACAGGAAGAGTTCTGGATTGTGTAGACCTTGTAGTGGGTGCATGGTGATGTTCTTTGCCTAATGTTTTTATGACCAAGAGGAGCAGACTCCAGTCCACTGTCTATTGTCTGTTTTGCGCAGACACATGGCTGAGTAAGGCCATGATCACCTCATGTTGTTTGAAGTTCTGGGACAAGGTTGCACCAGACAGAACACTTGTCTTCACTGTTTCAGGAGGGATGCTCCCCCACTACTGTGTTTGATGTTCTGGGACCCATATTACATGTGCCACAGAATACAGTGTACTTTACCTGCAGTAACCGACCTGTACTTCCCATTGGTAAGCAGAGTTTCCAGTGACATGAGTATGCAAACATCACTGGTGGCATCATCAGTAGAGTCTGCTTGTTGCACAGTGTACATTTCCCTGGAGTTGTTTAATCAACAATACTGTTTGAAGGTACATTCAGTGACATGCATCAGGGAGTGATATGTGACAATGTTAGTTTCATAAATGAGTGCCTGCACTCATCTTTACAGGGCCATTGCTGTTTCATGTCCCAAAGGGTGCATTGTTGTGCCATACCATCAAAACTGAGTGTGTCTACCTCTTCATGTCATTGTCATTCACTGACACACAACAGACATCAAAGGTATAAGGGCCTCTAGGAATGCAAGCTGAGAATGGTGTTGTCACCCGTTCCCAGCCTGATTGGTGATGTTCCTGGTGCCATATGGACCTACATGATATGTGCATTTTTAGTAGGGATCTCCTAATGACTAGGACATGATTCTATCCAGCCCACTTTTCTATGCTAAGTGTGAGGTAGCCGAGCTACATCAGTACCCCTTTCATTGTACTATCTTGAAACAGGTCATATGGAGAAGTAGACTGGTCTAAATAAAAGGTACTATTTGAAACCTCTTGTTTTGTGACACT
This sequence comes from Pleurodeles waltl, assembly GCF_031143425.1. Classification (NCBI taxonomy): domain Eukaryota; kingdom Metazoa; phylum Chordata; class Amphibia; order Caudata; family Salamandridae; genus Pleurodeles; species Pleurodeles waltl. The sequence continues at coordinate 653,367,364 of NC_090447.1, forward strand.
TTAGGGGGGTCACGTGTATTCACGTGTGGTCGGATTGGAATGTTTATCTGTATATCACTAGGTGTATTAGTTATCACTACTGGGCATGTGCGTTGGTAACCAATATAACGATTGTTATTTATTTGTTATCTGGTTGTGGAGCACTGTGGCAACACCTCAACAGTATATTGCATGCCTATTGATATTAGCATTATGGTGTCATGTTCTCACGTTTGTTTCTTAGTCACTGGACTTACCTGGGTTTCCCTTCTTCCTTTTTGGTTTGAATTTTTGAAGTTGGAGCATTTTGGTTCTCATTCCATGCCATATGTTTGCATTTGTAGCCCTGAAGAAGTCGCTGGGGAAATCAAATAAGTTTTCCCTTGACGAAACACTTGTTGGCTGAAATGTTGGCTGAAATGTTGTTATCAGATTACAGCGATTATACAGAAAATCTTCAATGTTTGAGATGTTATTATTAAGCTGCTGGGTCTACATTAAAATCTAATTGCAGCACCACGGAAGAGGATTTTCAATTGAGTGTATTCTTTATCACTTGTTCAATTGAATTTGGTTACAATTATGTAATGAGGCCACATTTTTATTATTACGGTTCATCATTTGTCTTACAGGACACACTACAGCTTTAATTTATTTGTCGATTGTGTTCTTTTCAATAGTGATGTACAATTTATGTTCTTTTCTGTAATGAGAGAGATGCCATACATTGTTTTCATGGAGTTTGCTTAGTTCTTAAGCGTTGAAGGGTTGGGTGTTTTCCTTGTGTTGGCACCTTCCGTTGCAGAATATTTACTCGCTTGTTATAGGATCCCGAGCGCCCTTTTGAACCCTAGGTTAACACCCCTTGGTTGTATCATATGGAGAAGTATGACCAAAAAAATGTAATCAGTGTGAACCGTGCACTTGCATGTGACATTATTTTACATCTACCTTGCTGCATTAGGGGGAATCTGGGGCTTGTGTGGACACTGTAAGGATGTCCTTTTGCTAAGTATCATATCTTGTTTCAATCTGTTCAGCAGAGTAAGCTACAAGGTCCACAATATACAAGATGGGCAACCGTCTGATGACATGGATGATGAGAGAGTATTCATAATCGAAAATCTAGTCTAGGTTGGGGGGTGACATCACTATGCCAGACTATTTTCTGATAATCCAGCATGCATGCACATCCTTCTGCTAATGTTGGGTGACATGTAGTGAGCCAAGCAGATGCAGCAGTCTGTGCCCTCCTGTGGTATTTTGTGCTTGACTCTGATGGCCATATGTGTTTACACTGATGCAATCAACCCTTCTTAATGTGTCATTTCAGATACATCCAGGGCAAGCAGAGGAGACAGTGCTAACGTTGTTAGGGAAGCTTCTGGCCCCAGTGGTTCTGGCTATGAGTTGCAGGACAGGGAGGGACCCAGTGGCCACAAGGGTGCAGGAGTGGCATGGAGGACATCAGCTCAGGTTCGTCATCTTCTGAGTCTTCCTCCAGTGGAAACTCCCGAGTGGTGGCAGACTCCACAGGATCAGTACCATCTTCATCCCTGTCTGCCACACAGTTCCATCGGCACCCTCTCTGTAGCTCCCCACCCAGCTCTCGTATGAGAGGGCCAGTCTCCTTTGCTCCAGGTACCTCAGCCCCTACCCTTGTCCCACCTGCTGCAGAGTAAGGAGGCTAATGGCCTCTTGAGGTCCATCTCTGTGGGTCAGACTGCCATTCTGAATGCCATCCAGGGGTAAGTCAGCCATCTTCAGCAGATGATGGCCCACCTGGAAGGCATCTATAGTGCTATATCTGGCCTACAGATATCCTTTCAGGCTATGGCTTCCTCCCTCTGTGTATCCTCCCACCCCCCACCTAGTGTCTGTCCCCCTGCCCCTTCCCCATACCAATATCCTATTCCCCCCCCCAGCTAAAGCACACACACATTTCCACTCACACACCCAAACAGCACATCCACACATCGACAGAAACACAAGAGAAAAAACAGGCATGCATCCCCAAACACACTGACACTACACCCACCACCATCACCACCACAGACCCCATCTCATGCATTACATCCACAGCCACCACAGACAACGCAACATCCACTTATACACGCCACTCTGCATCATATCCACAAACAGCACTTCAGACACTACGCACACATGCACACAACAGACCCCCACCACCACATCCAGTACTGACAGCACCACATCCAGATGCACACCCCTCAGTCACATCCATTCACACACCACACAAAACCACACCACAGTCACCACCACAGCAACATCCACCACACCCACTCCTACCACTTCCACATCAGCAAGCACCACTGACACCACATATTGCTTATACACACCCAAAAAAAACAGACACACACAAGCAAGCATCTAACACGCTCCACCTTTAGTTGACTCACCCATACTTGCAGCACAATCACCAGATACTCCTGTACCTGCACCAACAACACTCCCAGGCACATCAGTCACAGTCACTCCTTCTCACTACAAACTCACCCCCTTCCCAAACCCGCTCCTACGTTCCCTGTGGAGGATCCATATTTTTCTTGCCACTGAACCCTTCCAAACCTCCTACTTCAACTACAAATAAGGATCCCACCCCTCCCACACCCAAGACTACCTCTCCCACCTGCAAACCAGCCTCTAGTATCCCCGCATTCACCCCTACCAGGTCCCCAGAGACCCCTTCCAAGAGACTTTCCACCCCTTCAACATCCCAGACCCACTCCTAAGCAAACCCACACTTTCCCCTTCCAAATCCACCCCTTCCCATCCTAAATCCACCCCAAACCCAAATGTCCCCTATCCAAATAATATCCCAGATGTGCCTCCCCTGCCCAATGGATGCCCCTTTGTGAGGAGAGTACCTGGCAGTGTCTGAAGAGGCAAGTTTTGTGGCACAGCACTGTGCACAAGATATATAAATGGACTGGCCATTGGCCTTTTTTTGGACAGTCTTAGTTGTCTATAAAGGTTTATTTCTTCCTCTTGAATACCTTGGTCCTTGTTTTACTTTTTCCTAGATATTTCTGTGAACATCCAAATGTTTTAATATTGTTAATATGACACAATGTCACTGTGTCTACAGTTTATGGTAGGTTATGCTCCTCATATGTTTATGGTGTGCTTTGTTATGTACATGCACATATTGTGGTGGAATGTGTTGGGGAAGGGCTTTTCTGAACAGATATTCATCATGGTGGTAAGCATATGTCCCACCTAATTTCTGTGCTTTGTGGCATTGGGGTGTGGGACTGCAGGTGTGTTATTTTACTCCTTAATGGTGATCAATGTGCAAGGTTTTTATATTTGATTTTTGTGACCAGTACAGGACTGACATAGGTTTATGGGCACTGCTACATGGATGTATATATGTAATGTATCCTAATGGGGCCTGACATTGTTTTGTGTGGTATTTCAAGTGGTAAAGTGTTCAGCACGTCTTGTGCATTGTCACCTTCATTGGGGTTGCAGTTCTTCCTTCGATGTATGTTGGATATGTGTTGATTGTGTGCAAGTTAGTCATTTGTTTCTCCACACTTGTTGGGTTGTTGGTTGTCATGGCTTTTTGGCTTATTTTTGTGACATTTGTCCATTGTTTTGTGTGTAGTTTTTACCTACTTTAGTTGTATGTGAAGAATGCAATTGCTGATGTGTTTGTTCAAATATATTGCACTTCCACATAGCACACATATACATGGCACTTGGTGATGCTGTTTTATGTCCTGGCTATACCTTTAGCCTGGTTGTCTGTGCACAGAGGCATTTAGGGGCATGGGCAAAGTGGGCTGTGGTCCAGGGACCCTGACTTTCAGGAGGCCCACTGATTGTAAGCAGCCTGTTGGACAGGGAGTATTTCAATGGTAGGCTTGCATTAGTTCTTAGGTGTGTTGTTTAGGACAACATTTTCCAAATGTGATTGTTTGATGTTGCTGATGTGTGTGGGTCTAGTGCAGTACTATAGCATAGAAGGTGTGATTGATTTCAATGCTACATCCCTACTTAGGTTTGTTGTCTATCATTACTGGACGTAGCTTATGCCCACTTTGAGGGTGCCACAGTGATTATTTGCTGTGATGTTAGTGTGGACCTGCTGTTGTGCTGGTGTATTGTGGACTAACATCACTATCCTTGTCACTTATTGAGGCACACATTTTGATATTGGGGAGTGTCCCTTAGATGTGTCAGTGAGTTGGCCAAAGACAGCATAAGAGAGGTGACTTAGGTGCATCAACATTTTGGTTGTTCCGGAAAGGGACACAACATTTTGTTTTGTCCGAGTTCCTCCATGGACCTTATGTTGCACCTGTCTGTGCATCTGTGAAGTGGAAAGCAAATGTAAAAGGGTGAGATGAGGACTTACCATTGGTTGCGTCTGCGATCATGTTTTGATGGTCATCCAGCAGCAACAGAAGGTGTACTATCGGCTCCATGATGTTAGGGTACGTGAACAAGTGAGTGAAGGTCAGTTTCTGCCTTTTATCCCTCCATTTTGGCCAGCTCATGTGTGGTGGTTTGGCCGCGACAATCACATCGGCGGCAATGTGTATCATGATCAGACCGGCGGTACGCCCTCAAACAGACGTATTGGCCTCCACTGCTGTCGTCGTGGTCTGTATTTCCTGGCGGTGACAACGATCTTTCCTATGTGCACCTGCTTAACTCGTAATTGGGTGGGCAGACTACTGATGTGGTTGTCAGGGAGAACCATACCATTTCTATAGTAGTGACCTTAACGCCAAACTCATAATCAGCCCCTAAATGTGTAAAATGTTACTGCTAAAAGTGAAGTCAGCTAATGCATTTAAAGTGTAAAGCATAGAACAAAGCTAAAATGGATAACCAACATAGGTCCAAGAAGGCCTCAGTACAAAAGCCTATATGGTGGGAAAGGGGTCAACTTTATATGAAACTGCCCTTTGTTACAGGAAAACGAACAAGCTTGTCTCTGAAGAGCAACCCAGAGACAAATGTATCTCCTTCTAGAGTGTCTGCTCTTAAAATAACACATTTTCGCATTCAAAGTACTATCACCATCACGTGGATCTATTAAAGACTACTGGAATAATAGGATGCGGTGCATCTGGTTGTTTTATTGATAAAGGATGTCATGAAAAACTAGAATTTCCACTTATAAAGAACACCTTGGTGACAGCTGTTCTTGGTATTGAAGGCAATTCCTTTGTGTCAGACGAAGTGCTTCAGGAAGTAAAATCATTACTGATTGCCTTGGAAAATAGGCGTATTGAATCATTAATGTTCAAATGTAACAACCTCTCTGAAGTTTCCATTAGTTCTTTGAACCACCTGGCAAAGAACACGCAGCCCTGAGTAGAGCTGGATAAAGGAATATCTGATTATGGGAGCTGAATATTGACACATTTCCTGGATAAGATCATGAGAACATTTCAAACAACTTTGGCATACTTTGCCATTGACAATCGCCCAGAAAAATTGGACATTCCTTCCATTTATAGGTACTTCAGAGATGTATTTAGTAAGAATGGAACAGATAAATCATCTCTCCATCGAGTATTGTACTACTGATTTTCAACCAGTTTCTCAGATCCCACATAGAAGAATGCGTCCTTTAACACCAAAGGAAAAGAGTCCTAAAGAAATACATCTGAAGAAAACCTGACTAAAGGGGTTATTCATCATTCCATTTCTCCTGCAGGGGCTGCTATATTTTTATACTGAAAACGAATAGTGAATACAGACCATGCATAAACTACAGAGAGTTAAAGACGTTCATCACCCACAACCCAAATCCTCTCCTCCTCATCTCAGTGCTTCTAGATGGATTAAAGACTTCCAAGAGCCTACAATGTGGTCCATATAAATGAAATTGGTAAGTGGAACACAGAGTTCAATACCACATATGGGCATTATGAATATCTAGGGAGGCCTATTGATCAATGCCCTTGCTGCCTTCCAGCATTTTGTGAATTATGTTTTCTGAGACATTCTCGATGCATTTGTGGTAATTTATCTAAATGACATATTGTGTTTTTCACAAACTTTACAAGACCATAGGAAATATCTCAGAGACATTTTTCTACAATTACGAAAGACTTCCCTATGCCATGAAGTAGAAAAGTGCATATTTGAGACCAACAATCTGTTGTTCCTGGACTTTATCTTTTCTAAAGAAGGAATTCAGATGTATCCAAGTAAACCAAATTCACAAGGTTCTAGGATTTGCTAATTTGTAAACTCACATTATTGAAAACATCTCTCAACTAATACGACCAGTAATAGAACTGTCTAAGAAGAAACTTTGGGTAAAGTAGGGAGAAGACCAAGAAAGAGCGTTCGGGGCCCTGGAAGCAACATCTGTTCAAATAGGGAGAAGAGAAAGGAAGAGCCTGACAGGTATTTGCTTTGCAACAGCTCCCATCCTGAGGCACACAGATTGTACACAGCCATTTCTGTTGAGACTGATGCCTCTTCATTTGTTATCGCTGCTATTTATTCCTAGAAACATCCAGAGGCCCAAATCCGGTGGCATTTTATTCTTGCATTCTGGTCCTCAAAGAAATTAGACCGTATATGATTGAGAACTATTACCTACCAAAGAGGTGTTTTCACATTAGATGCTTTGTTTAGAAGGCTCTAAATACCCTATAATTCTATGCATTATTTAAAATAACTTTTCGTGAAAAAGGATGAAATGTGCAAATGTAAGACCTACTTGTTTGTCTTTCTTTTCACCATTCCCCTATAATATCAATACAGACCAGGTTCTTATCAAGGTAAAAACTATGGTCTTTCCCACCAGGGACTAGAAGAACATTTTCAAACTTAGGAACCTCTTACAATTCTATTCCTGCAAAATGCATCACAGCACACAGAGACAAGTGTACTGCAAAAAGTACAGCAAGAAAAAGGCAAAGTGGACCAAGAACAGTGGTTGCAAGAGGACTAACAGTGAAGGAATGAATGTATTTTTAAGGAATTGTATTCCAAACAAACTTTTAATTCCTGGCGTAATATTGCAGACTCATTAGGATATTTCAAGACTTTCTTTGTGCAGGTCTTCTGGGAAAAAAGAAAACCCAGGAAATTCAGAAAATGGTTTCAAGAACACCATGGTGGCCACGTACCACAGCAACAGTTGAATGATTTATAATCAACTGTATGATTTATGTGCAAAAAAGTAGTAACTAAGAGAACAATGTGTTTGGTGCAGCATCTTTCAACAACTAGTCAGGTCTTGAATTTGATGGCCTTCGTGGTTGAACCTCCGATTCCTATGGCTCAACTGCTTAATCCAGCTTTGTAGGTCATTGTTGATTATTCTTCAGAAGTGTCTCCCTTGGTTCCCATACCTAAGTTACCTACAACTTCAAAACTGGCTATGTATTTCTGAGGAAATAATGGGACTCCAATATAAAGAACAGTGATACCCAGTTTAGATCATTATTTTGGAATATTGTATGGTACATTTGGGATAATCAATTTGAAATTGACCCATTATCATACTCAGATAGATGGGCTGATTGGGGGGCTTAATCACATCATAGAGCAATATCTGCTTTGCTTTGTTTCAGACCATCAGGAGGGTCTCTTGGATTGCATTATCAGTTTTGCTTATAACAGTTCTCTGCATCAATTCCCGGGTTTCTCAAAACTTTTCAGCACATATGGGTTTCATTCTAGAATTTGACCTTCCATATTTCATCAGTCAATGTACCAAGAGTACGGTCCTTGTTACAATCCATTTCTGCAGTTTATCAGTCCGTGCACCTTATTTTGTTACTGACCAAGACTTCTTACTAGAGGGTTGAGGAACACCAGAGAACACCAACACCAACTGTAATAAGGGAGGAGATTTAGGGCATGATTATGAGTTTCTGCGGCAGTCCGACCACGTCGTGTTGGACGTCAGACCACCATGTTACGATGCAAGCAGTTCCATAGACCAAAAACTGCTGTGGCCCCACTGGCACAGCCAGGCAGTGTAGACTGCTGTGGCCGCGAGACAGGCCAATGAGGCAGTCAGAGCCACTGTTTCTGCCAGACACATTATGATGTTGCCTTTCGCCGATGCGACTGTGGCAGTCCAACCACCTTGTCCCAGCTGGCAGAAATGGAGGCATAAGAGGCATGAACTCACCTATAGGCAGCGTCACACATCTTGTGCTGCCATGGAGCCAATACTTCACGTCCTGCCACTGCTGCTGCTGATAGATGGAGTCTAAAATCAATGCTGCCATGGACACAACCAACAGTAAGATAAAACACCTACCTGTGCCCCCAAACACCATAACAAATTGGCATACCGCCATCGACCTGGTATGGGGGCTGTGCTACGTTGACCAAGTATGATCTTGTGTGCCCCGGGTCAGAGTTGCACACAACGTGTGACTCAGTCACAGCCCCATGAAGCCCCCCTTTGGGCAGGTCACTGACACTGCACCCCCACATAAAAAAAAAAATACATGTCTGCACATCCCAGGTTCAGGGACAGTGAAGTATACACAACATTGTGTCATACAACAGTGACAACACATCAACATCAAACCCACTAAATGAAATGGCACCCTCACATTACCCACATGCCATGGCCTGTCGTGAAGACACATATGTATGGATGTTTCACGTACCTCAAACAACCCTTTCCATGCAACATTCCTATAATGGACCCTTACAGCTCACCCATAAAAGACAATGGAAGGCAAATAGGATGCACAATATTGTATGAGATAAATATACAAAGCTCACTGTTAGAAATGGAGTCTCTAGTTGGCAGGGGTATACACCCTTTTGTAGGGACCACAAACCTAGTCAGGGTAAGTCACACACAGTCCAAATAATCCTGTACCCACCCTATGGGAGTGTGGGAAAGTACCATCTTCCTTGGCATGTTACCCCCATTTTTTACCTGTATGCCAGTATGTTTTTGCCTGTCTCACTGGGATCCGGCTGGTCAGGACCCCAGTGCTCATCGTTTATGGCCTAATGCGTGTGTCTGTATAGTGCTTAACTGTGCACTGAGGCTCTGCTAATCAGAACCTCAGTGCTTACGCTCTCTCTGTTTTTAAATTTGTCACTGTAGGTTAGTGACTTCATTTACCAATTTCAATTGGCACACTGGACCCCCCTTATACGTCCCTACTATATGGTACCTAGCTACCCAGGGCATTGGGGTTCCAGAAGATCCATATGGGCTGCAGCATTTCTTTTGCCACCCATAGGGAGCTCAGATAAACCCTTACACAGGACGGCCACTGCAGCCTGCGTGAAATAGTGCACACACTATTTCACAGCCATTTTCACTGCACTTAAGTAACTTATAAGTCACCTATATGTCTAACCTTCACTTGCTGAAGGTTAGGTGCAAAGTTACTAGGTGTGAGGGCACCCTTACACTAGCAAAGGTGCCCCCACATAGTTCAGGGCCATTTCCCCGGACTTTGTGAGTGCGGGGACGCCATTACACGTGTGCACTACATATAGGTCAATACCTATATGTAGCTTCACAATGGTAACTCCGAATATGGCCATGTAACATGTCTAAGATCATGGAATTGTCCCCATTCCAAATCTGGTATTGGGGAGCTAATTCCATGCATCCTAGGGGCTCCACCATGGACCCCCATACTGCCAAACCAGCTCTCTGAGGCTTGCACTGCAGCTACAGCTGCTGCCACCTCACAGATAGGGTTCTGCCCTCCTGTGGTCTGGGCAGCCCAGTCCCAGGAAGGCAGCACAAAGCATTTCCTCTGAGACAAGGGTGTTAACACCCTCTCCCTTTGGAAATAGGTGTTACAGGCTGGGGAGGGGTATCCTCTCCCAGCCTCTGGAAATGCTTTGAAGGGCACAGATGGTGCCCTCCTTACATAAAACAAGTCAACACCGGTTCAGGGACCCCTGCTCTGGCATGAAACTGGACAAAGGAAAGGGGAGTGACCACTCCCCTGTCCATCACCACCCTAGGGGTGGTGCCCAGAGCTCCTCCAGTGTGTCCCAGACTTCAGCCATCTTGCTTTGCAAGGTGTGGTGGCACTCTGGAGGGCTCTGATTGGCCAGTGCCAGCAGGTGACATCAGGGACCCTTCCTGATAGGTCCATACCTGATAAGGTGGCCAATCCCCCTCTCAGGGATATTTAGGGTCTCTCCTGTGAGTTCTCTTCAGATTCTGCTTGCAAGTTTCCTTCAGGAATCCTCTCAGTTTCCACAGTCTGCACGCTCTGGGGACTCCCTGTCTTCATCCTGCACCAGAAGGGCCGAAGAAATCTCCAGCGGAGTGACGGAGTCGCTCCCCTGCTCCAGCAGGCACCTTCCAAGACAACGACCTGTACACTTGGACTCCTCTCACAGTGACAAGCATGCTCCTAAGGACACAGAGGATGGACATCATCGACATAGACTTTCCTGAGGTCCTGCTGACGCAATTTGGAGGAGGTAAGACCTTGCCTTCCCTGAGAGAGACAGTACCTCTGTGTACTGCATCATCTTCACCTCCTGAGTCCTCTGTGCAATATTTGCAAACTTCCTTCGTGCACAGCCTGGCCCAGGTCCCCAGCACTCCATCCTGCGACACTCAACTCACTGAGTTGTTCTTCGGCGGTGTGGGACCTTGGTTGGTTGTGCTGCATCAACTGCGTTTTGCACCTCCTTTGTCCCTGGATCCTGCAACTCCTGGGGGAGCTGGCTGGCATCCTGAGGGCTCGCTAAGGTGCAGTAGAACAGAGTTGAGGCCCCCAGGTCCCTCCTGTGTCCATCCAGCGCCATTTTGACGCAAAATGCACTTTTGTCGTAGCCAAGGCTTGTTGGCGACTTCCAACACAAAATCACATCTGCAACAATCTTCATGTCGTGGGACATCCTTTCCATTATGCAGAAACCCGCTGGCATCTTCATAGGGTGCATTCCTGCAGTCTTCGACTAACTGGGGACTCTTCTTTTGCACCCTCTTTTGGGTTGGCAGGGGCTCCTGTCCTTCCTGGAACTTCTTTCGACTTTTGGGCTTGGTCCTCTTCCTTTGCAGGTCTTCAGGTCCAGGAATCTAGCAGTTGTTCTTTGCAGACTTGGTTGGTTGCTGCAAAATCCCAATCATGAGGTGTGGTGTGTACTAAGGAAACTTGCAGTACTTTACTCCCGCTTTTCTGGGCTCTGGGGTGGGGTAATTTACTTACCTTTACTGTATTCTTACTCTTCCAGTGATTCTGCACACACTACACTTGTCTAGGGGGGAATTTGTGATTCGCATTCCTCTTTCTTAGTAAATGGTTTGTGTTTCCCCTAGAACTATTTTCTCCCATTGCATTCTTTAGCATTTCCTATTGTTTGCATTGTTCATGACTATTTACTTGTCTAATTTTGGCATCTAGTGTATATATTGTATATAATACTTACCTCCAGAAGGAGTATTGTCTCTAAGATATTTTTGGTACTGTGTCACCCAAATAAAAGGGTAACATTTTTTTTTTGGTAACACTGAGTATTGTCTTTACTTGTGTATCAGTACTGTGTAACTATAAGTGGTATTGCATGAGCTTTGCATGTCTCCTAGTTCAGTCTAAGCTGCTCTGCTATAGCTACCTCCATCAGCCTAAGCTGCTAGATCACTACTACTTCACTAATAAGGGATAACTGGACCCGGTATTGTTGTGTAACCATTTTAGGTATAGCTCCATGCACGTTATTTTAACACACTAGGCCAAGCCGCTGTGCACCTTAACCTAGATATATTTTATTCTGCTTTATTTTATTATTGTTACAATAGTCACTTTAACGGTATTGTTTTATTGTCTGTTTATCTAACTGTTTTGCCTAGGCCAGCACTCTGTTCTCAAACAAGACATTCTTGCTCACTCTGTGCTTCTTCCAAGGCTACAGCATGGTACATTGCCAGTGAACGTGGTAGAAGTTTAGGGCCAGATGTAGCAAGCAGTTTTGCCCATTCTGTGTCTATGGGAAAATGTGTTTGTACATATGGCCCTTAGTCTCCAACATTAGTAGAAAACATACATCCTTACGTAGGGACATTTTCTCAGAACATCAGCTATATTGTTATAAACACACTTCCTTGTCCCTTACACGTTAGAGGGAGATTCCAGCCAGAGAACCACGACTATATACTGATTGCCGAATGCTTCGCTACTGATGCTAACGCAGACCGCAGGCCTTTGCTCAGGTTTGGGGGATGATGCTTTCCCAGGGGAACCTGAAGGGCAGAATTAGAGCTTGACATGCTGTGCTCTATTACAGCCTTGGTAGGAGTTAGTCTATTGACCATAGTGACAATATGATAGCGTTATTTCTATGCTTCACTCTCCTAGTCACAATTTTAATATTGTTATGTTGTGTCGTCCTGGTTATTGCAGCTCACGCTTTGCTATCTAAGATGCAGTTGTTATATTAAAATCATTATTGAAACATATACTGCCTCTGTTTGTCATTTATATATGAGACTAAGGCAACTGAGAGAAACGGATGAGACCTGAGTGACCACAGCTTCCCTGAGAAACCAAGTATGTCATGCTCTCGGCTGCCCAGTCATCCCTATCCTTGGGTAGAGATGAGGCACTGCTAGTTAGCCGGAGCAAAACTCGGATTGGAGTGGCAGGTGTCACCCGCAGTGGATCAGACTTAGGCGGTCATTCTGACCGCGGCGGGCGGCGGTAGCCGCCCGCCATGTGGTCACCGCCATCTGGCCAAACCGCGGTCAAAAGACCGCGGCGGCCATTCTGGCTTTCCCGCTGGGCCGGCCGGCGCCCGCCAAAGGAGCGCCCGCCGGCCCAGCAGGAAAGGCCCTGCAACACAGGAGCCGGCTCCGAATGGAGCCGGCGGTGTTGCAGGGGTGCGACGGGTGCAGTTGCACCCGTCGCGATTTTCACTGTCTGCTAAGCAGACAGTGAAAATCATGCTGGGACCCTGTTAGGGGGCCCCTGCACTGCCCATGCCAGTGGCATGGGCAGTGCAGGGGCCCCCAGGGGACCCACGACACCTGTTCCCGCCATCGTGTTCCTGGCGGTAAAAACCGCCAGAAACAGGATGGCGGGAAGGGGGTCAGAATCTCCATGGCGGCGCTGCAAGCAGCGCCGCCATGGAGATTCAGCCCAGCCAGGGGTAATGCGTCGGGAAACCGCCGGATCCCCTTTTCTGACCGCGGCTTTACCGCCGCGGTCAGAATGGGCAGGAAAGCACCGCCAGCCTGTTGGCGGTGCTTTCTGTCGGTCACGGCCCTGGCGGTTTTTACCGCCAGAATCGGAATGACCCCCTTAGGCCCTCATTATGAACACGGCGATCCCTTTTTGTAAAGACCATGGCCTAGCAATTAAATCAAATAAAACTAAATATATGGTATTTGGGGATGCAAGGTATAAGATGAGGAGACACATCTGCCTGGAGGGCGCCCTATTGGAAAGAGTGGGAGCCTTTGATTATCTAGGTCTAAAACTGGAAGATTCACATGAATGGCATGCCCACCTCCAAAAATCAGCAATGTGCCTAAAACAAAGGGCGGGTGGCATTGCGAGATTCGCAGCCGGGTCCCCCAGATTTGCAGTCACTCCGGCTATAGAAATATATAAATCCCAAGCAAGCGGGGGGGCTCTTTATGGAGCCAAACTATGGGATTACTGCAACCTGGAGGACCTGGAAAGAGTGGAAAATTCCTTTTTAAAGAAGCTATTAAGGGTTCCTTCTAGTACACCATCTTTGCCAATTCGAATGGATCTAAATCTTCTTCCAATTAATCAGATTGCTGCCCTAAGGCCATTGTTGCATTGGATTCGGATCTGGTCCTTGGATTCTCTTATACCCTACAGACTTAGGCTGAGAAACCTGGCGAGCACCAGCGCCACTGCTAAAATCAAGTGGTGCATTTATGTAGAGCAAACTCTTTTCACACTTGGGTTGGGGAACTACTGGACAGATCCACTTTCCATCCCAAAAAACGCCATTCAGATTCTAAAGGACGCATACTAGCTCAATGTCCAAACATTGCATCTAACTGACGCTTCTCTCTCCACTATGACTGGCAGTTTTTTGCAAATTAAATGCAATTATGAGTTTGAATATTATATGGACACAATACTTTCCCCATTTGCACACGCCCTGTACATTAGATTCAGAATAGGGTCTCTCCCCCTGCGTACTTTAACCTACAATTGGTCCAACTCAGCTTATAAGTCCAAGCTATGTCCAATGGGATGCGGCTACGACGAATCCATGACCCACGTCATTTTCCAATGTCCTGCATACTCAAAACAGAGGGCTCGTTGGATTATCCCTTTATGCAGGCGGATGGGATTTAGGAACTGCCTACCAGCTTTAAGGATACTAAAATCAGATTCATCTGCGTTATTGGCATGCTCTTTGGCAAATTTTTTCGAATCAATTTGGCCTTCCCAACTTGGAATTTTAAAAGGCAAATTTTAGCCACTGTCTTCGACAGCATGCAATGTAACTACATAGCTGTGCAATATAACGCAGGACTCATTTTATAGACCAGACAATATGTGCCCACACCCGCTTATTTATTTAAACCATTATGTACTTTGACTTGTCTACTAAATTTTATTGTATTTTAAAGTCTTTTTCTTTTTTCTCTCTCTTTTAAAACTATAGATTTTGGCGGTCATTCTGATCGCGGCAGTCGGCGGTCGCCGCCCGCCAAGCGGTTACCGCCGAAAGACCGCACCGCGGTCAAAAGACCGCGGCGGCCATTCCGGCTCTCCCGCTGGGCCGGCGGGCGACCGCCGGAAGACCGCCGGCCGGCCCAGCGGGACAGCCCCTTCAACAATGAAGCCGGCTCAGAATGGAGCCGGCGGAGTTGAAGGGGTGCGACGGGTGCAGTGGCACCCGTCGCGATTTTCACTGTCTGCTAAGCAGACAGTGAAAATCTTTGTGGGGCCCTGTTAGGGGGCCCCTGCACTGCCCATGCCAGTGGCATGGGCAGTCCAGGGGCCCCCATGGGCCCCACGGCACCCGTTCTCGCCATCCTGGTTCCGGCGGTGGACACCGCCAGAAACAGGCTGGCGGTAAGGGGGGCGGAATCCCATGGCGGTGCTGCAAGCAGCGCCGCCATGGCGGGTTCCCTGGGCCAGCGGGAAACCGGCGGGAAACCGCCGGCTCCCCTTTTCTGACCGCGGCTTTACCGCCGCGGTCAGAATCGCCAAGGAAGCACCGCCAGCCTGTTGGCGGTACTTCCGCCGCACTCCGCCATGGCGGTCATGGACCGCCAAGGTCAGAATGACCCCCTTTATGTCTTATCTTTTAAAATATTTTTTTGTATTGTGCTCTTATGGTATATTGCTACTGAAATAAAGCGGATGATGATGATGATGAACATGGCGGTCCAAACCGCGCCGCCGGCGGTGGCGGTAAAAACCACCTACAGAGGAGCGGTGCGGACTGCCAAGTCAGGAACCAGCTGAAACACAGGCATCCTGAAAACCACCCATAGCAAGTAGAGGAGTGCCAACGACGATGGCAGAGTCCACCCACAGGCCGACGGAAAGGCCCAACTCGCCCATCAAATAATGAACCACTAGACCGCCGTCAGTTCCCGGGGCGGGAACCACCGCCACGCAAAGCCAGGCGGAAATGAACCAAATATAAGGAAACACTCACCGGAGGCCAACACAACGCGCCGAAGCAGACATGGATAGAGAGCTCCAGATCATGCCAGCCCTGCTCCTTGCCATATACCTCCACGACCGAGACCGTCGACGAAGACGACGACTGTAAGTACCGCAACCTACGAAACAAGAGAAGAAAGGGAACATTTACATACCCACCCACTCCACCCACCATGCAACGCTCCCACAACCCTTCACAGCAGCACAAGCCATACACCCCACAGCAAGAGGTACTTACCCGACACAAGGAAAATCCAACCTGACCATAGTACATACAAATGCCCCACACCCACAAACAATGAAACGAAAGACCAGGGTTCAAGAGTGTGCCGCAAAAACACAGGCCACACATAAATATTTATTTCAGCTCACAGAGCTAACTATTCACAACAAGGCCAATGGCCAGTCCATAGTGCCTGACGTGTGTGGGCTACAAGGGCCCCAACCAGACTCCCAAAAGTGCACAGTACTCCACCTAATGGGGCAACAATGCGGCATCCAGGCACCTCAGGGAACAGGGGAAGGAGGTGGTGGGGGTGGGGATTTGCGACGGGTGTGGGGCTTGGACTTGCGCTCGGAAGTAGAGGGGGTTTGGGTTTGGCTTTGGAAGGTGGGGGTGTGTGCTTCGAGCGAGTGGAGCCAGATGGAATTGTCTCTGCACGGGGCTTTTTCCTCTCTGGGTAAGGGACACGGGAATGTGAAGGGCGGAAATGGGTGGGCTGTGAAGTAGAAGGAGCGTAAAGGGCAAGGAGGTGCGCACGCTTAGGGGTAAGATGGGATGGGCCAGTGGGATGGAAGAGGTCAGCACAGGAGAGGAAAAGTTTTTTGGAAGCAATTGGTTTGGGCCTGGAGGAGGGTGTGGGAGTGGAGGCAGAGGGTGTGGATGTAAGTGGTGTAGGGATGCGTGTTGTGGGTGCAGGTGACTGGACAGTAAGCTGAGGTGTGGTGGATGTGTGATGGGTGGGTTTCTTGGTGCGTTTGTGTGTTTTTGGAGGAGGGGGGTGGACACAGTGGGAGAAGACAGGCTGCCTGTGTGGATGTATGTTGTGTGTGTGTCAGCAAGTCTGGTGAGTGTGCTGCAGGTGTCAACTACAGTAGTTGTGGTGAGTGCAGGTGTGGTGTCTGGGGTGCATGTCTGGATGTCTGCTATTGAGGTGAGTGCAGGAAGAGGCTCAGCAACAGTGACTGAAGGTGCAGTGCTTGGCGGTGTGCATATAGAGGAGACAGACACGGAGGCGGAAGAGGTGGGCACACTAGGGGAAGTGGATGTTGCTGTGTGTGCATGTGTATGTTGGCTGTGTGAATGCTCGTGGTGGGAGGTGTGGTGCTTGTGTTTAGAAGTGTGCTTTTTGTGTGTTGCGGTGCTTGCCTGCTTGTCAGATTGTGTGCTTTGGACGGGTGAAGGGAGTGGGGTGCTGGAAGGGGTAGAGGAGGTTGGAGGGGGGATGGAATGACCAGGGAAACTGGCTGCCATCCAAGAGGAGGCCAGAGCTTGAAAAGATCTCTGTAGGGCAGACACGGCACCGTGAATGCCATCCAGATAGGCATTGGTCTGCTGCACCTCAGAAGCCAGACCCTGGATGGCATTGACGATGGTTGTCTGCCCTACAGAGATGGTTCTCAGGAGGTCAATAGCCTCCTCTGTGAGGGCAGCAGGGCTGACTGGGGCAGGGGAGGAGGTGCCTGGGGCAAAGGAGACACCCACCCTTCTGGGTGAGTGGGCATGGGCAACTTGGTGGGGAGCAAAAGGGAGGGCGGTGATGGCATGGGGGGTGGCGGAAGATGATACTGTAGGGGTGTTCCCACTAGGGTCCGCCAACGCCAGGGAGCCCCCATCCGAGGAGGTACTGGAGTCACTACCTTTCGTGGTAGTTGCCTCCCTCGTGGTACTCCCCTCGCCCTCCAACCCACTGGTCCCCTTGGCGTTGGATGACTCTGCCTCCGAGGATCCGTGGGCTGCTGCATCCCCACTTGCCGGTGCCTCAGCTCCCTCGCCAGATGATGCTGATGTACACAAACAACACAAGAGAACGGGGATGGGGAGACAAAACAGGAGAGACACTTGTAAATAGCTGAAAGGAGTGAACATAGTGGGCAGGCATACACCCACCCAGAAGACCCCCCCAACAGGCAGCCCCATCCACTATGCCCATGGCCATGCCCCTGACTAGTAACCAGAACCCTGCTCTACACCCATCCCCTGAACTACCTAAGGACCCGATGTATAGGAGACCTGACCAAAACACCCCTACACCCTACAGGGGCCATCATGTAGATGGACTTCAGTGAGAGTCCCTGCAACTAAGCAGCATAAACCCTAATGCACACACAGACATCCATCAAGGGTTAAGATTGTGACATGAGTACTCACCCCCTTGTGACTGCTGTGCAGCCTTCAAGCGCCCATCCACGTCTGGGTACGCCACCACCAGGATGCATAGCATGAGGAGGGGGTCAGTGCCTGACGGGCACCCCTTCCACATTGGGAGGAGTTCCCCAGCTGGGCCTCACAGATTTTTCGCGCTCAGTGCCGCAGGTCCTCCCACCTCTTCCTGCAGTGGGTGCTCCGCCGGTTGTAGACCCCCAGGGTCCGCACCTCTTTGGCGATGGCATGCCAAAGTGCCCTCTTCTGGTGGGCGCTGACCTAAAAGGGAGACACAGAAATGTAACACAGAGGTCAGGCACCTGGAAAATATGTACAGCTGGCTATACGTCCACTATGGGACGGACAGTACTGACAGACTTACAGGACAGACGCACGCAGCATGGCATGAACCATGGCCCATGCAGGCTCAGAGGTGCACACATATGTACTTACAACACCATCCATTACACCCAAACAGTGCCCCCCAACCCCCGACTCACCTGTACCTCTGGCCATCCATAGAGCTTGCCGTACAGGGGCAGGACCCCGTCCACTAGCTTCTCCAATTCCTCCTCGGTGAAGGCCAAGGCTCTTTCCCCTGCAACACAAGCCACTTCCATGACCAGAGGCAGGACACAGCAGTACACTCAGTGGAGTACCTGCTCCCACAAGATCAAGGAGTCAAGTGAAGTTGGGGTGACAAATTTGCGTACGTACTGCGGGGGTGTGCACCGTCACCACCGGTGGCGATCATGATATGCCAGGATTCCCCATTGGCATCCATGTTAGCCAATGACGGTGCGAACGGCGGTAAACACCGCCTTACGCTTTTACGCCAACCGCTAGCGGTATGAGGTCACTTCCACAACGACAGTTCTGGATTACAGGGGGCAGACATTTTGGCCTTAACTACGCATTAATAAAAATGAAAATTGCACAATGCAGGCCCTATTGTTCACCTAAAACACCTATGCATGTGACCATTAACAATACCACACATAAAAAACACTGTTCACTCATTAAGATCTAGATGAAATTCTGTCAAGAACATGTTACTTTTGAGTCCCTATAATCAAGTAAGCAGTGCACAATGAATGACAATGTGTGCCTCTGTATGTGTGTTCCTCACACGTGTTTCAAATCCCTCCTAGGTACTGACCCTTTTGGTGAGGAAGAGCCCCATCTGTGTACAGACCACTTGTTGATTTGCGGACCATGATGGAGCGTCACATCATAATCAATTACAGACTCACCCGTGCAACTATTCTCGAACTTTGTGCATTACTGGATCCTGCACTAACTCCGGCAAATCGTAATCAGCATGCCATCCCTACTGAAGTGCAGGTGCTCTCTGCACTCCATTTCCTGGCCACGGGCTCATTTCAAGTGACAGTGGGAATGGGTGCAGGATTTTCACAGCCAATGTTCAGCATGGTACTGACAAGATTTCTAAATGCATTTGTACGACACCTGCAGTACTATGTGAGGTTTCACCAGAGTACTGACCTCCCTGCCATCAAATCTGACTTCTATGCAATTCCAAACATACCCCATGTGATCGGTGCCATCGATGGCACCCACATACCTATCATACCGCCAAGAGTCAGTGAACAGGTATACAGAAACAGAAAGGACTTTCACGCCATGAACATCCAATTGGTATGTACTGCAGACCAGTACATCTCACATGTGAATGCCATGTTACCCGGTTCAGTCCATGATTCCTTTGTGCTGAGGAACAGTAGTGTGCCACAGAAGATGGAACAACTACAAGAGGACAGAGGGTGGATCATCGGTAGGTGTTTCTGTCACTAAATGCCACCTAGCAGACAGCCAGGCTGTCTGACTCAGAGGCTTGACAATGCACCTTTTTCTAGGTGATTCTGGCTATCGCAACTTGTGTTGGCTTCTGACACAAGTGAGGAATCCTGGGACAGATGCAGAGAGGAATTACAATGAGGCCCATGGACTTACTAGGAGGGTGATAGAGCGCACAGTAGGTCTCCTGAAGGCTAGATTTAGTTGTCTACATATATCTGGGGGTTCCCTGGCTTATGGGCCTGAAAAGTTGTGTAGAATAGTGGTGGCCTGCTGCATGCTGTACAATGTGGCAGTGAGAAATTCTACCCCCCTCTTGGAGGTGGATGGTGCTGTATATCCTGACCAGCTTCCTCAGAGTGGGGAGGAGAGTGATGGTGATGATGAGGAAGGGGAAGATGTCAATTCCAGGATCCAACTGATACAACTCTACTTCCAGTAACTATGTGGGACTATGGGCTGACATTGGTGTTTGTGACACATACTGTCAGTGTGCTTTATCATCTAGAGGGGGGTTTGAATCTACTATTTGCAACTGGGTCCAGGTCTGAATGGTACCAAATACAATTTAGTGCTTTGTTTTTTTTTTACAACATTTAGGCACACATGTGTACTCTCATGCTACGTAATACCAATAAAGTAGTTTTCAGCCATTTGCATCCATACTTCACTTTGTTCACAAATTATGACAGGGGACAGTGTTACAGGTGTGATATGGGTTTTATTGGTGGCAGGGATTGAATAGTGCAATTTACAGTGATGGCAGTTGGTCATGGGTGGTTGTCCTCAATGCCAACATGGTGGCAGCCTTGTTGTTAGTATTGATGGGCCCATCAAAGCTTACATGAGTTCTTATTGATTGTTAGCACTGTTTAGTGGTTGGTTGTGTGGGATGGTTGGTGGGCAGATTGTTGCAGAGTTACTTCTTGAAGGGGACCTTGTTTTTGGCAGGGGTTCTAGTCCCATATCTTGGCCTGAGGGTCTGTTTGGGCGCCTGCTGTTGACCTAGAGGGGATGACATGGTTGTTCCTTGTGTTTCCTCTGAGGGTAGTTCCTGGGATGTTGCTGCTGATGGTGTCATTGTCCGGTCTGTCTCCTGTGCTGTAGTGGGGGCCTCCTGCCCTGTTTGGGTCTCAGACTGGGTTTGTACCAGCTGCAGCAGTGCTCCTGCTATGCTGGCCATTGTGGCGTTGTTCTGTTTCCAGTGCTCCATGGCCTCTTGGTGGAGTTCTTGCTGCATCCTCTGACCATGCTCCAGAGTGGATACTATCTGGGCCAATCTGTCATGGGTATGCTGGTAGGCCCCAAGGACCTCAGAGATCACGTCCCGGGCTGCAGCATCCATCCTGTGCCCCCCCTACCGGGCCACTGAGGCCCTACCACTAGGCCTAGCCCCCTGTACCTGTGTCCCCTGCACAGGTCTGGTGGTGCCACTTGTACTGGGGCCATTGTCTTCCTGCATGTTGGTAGGGGGTGACTGTGGCCTCTGTACCTGTGTTCCACCAGTCTGTGGCCTGGATACACTGGTGTGGGGGCGGTTGCCCTGGGCTGATGTCCTTGCCTGGGTGGTAGGGGTGTCAGTGGGATCCTGGATGGGGCTGCTGGATGGTGACAGTCCAGGACTGTGTGAGGGGCCAGCCTGCTCATCAGTGTCCAGGGATCCTTCCCCAGTGTCCTGTGAGGTGCCTCTTTCTCCCTGGGGGGCACTGCCACTCCTTGTCCTGTCCGTCAGGGTGGCATGGGTGTTGGTGCCTGTTGGGGGAAACGCACATGTCTGTTACAAATGCCTGATCGGATGGGAGCACAGGGCTGGGCTGTTTTGTGCAGGTGTAACTTTTTGGGCCCATGCAGGGTGCCTTTGTGAGATTTGCACTGCATTTTGTTTAGGATGTGGAGTTGAATTGTGGGTGGTGTAGTGCCATTGTGAATCATTGCAGGGGTAGGTGGCTGTGCACAGGGGAAGGGATGTGGGCCTGTTAGTGGGTTTGTGGGCATGCAGGAGGGGTGGATTCAGTTACTGTGGGCTGGGTGGGGTAGTGGTCCTGGTGGGTGTTGGTAGGGTGGTACATGCATTCCAGGTGTGATGTTTATGGGGTAAATATAGATGACTTATCCGAGTCCATTCCTCCAGTGAGTCCAGTGAATCCCTCAGGGTGTAGGATGGCCAGTACCTTTTCCTCCCAGTCTGTGTATTCGGGTGGTGTTGGTGGAGGTCCTCCCCCAGTCTTCTGGACTGCAATGTGGTGGTGCTAGATGCCATGGCCCTGACCTTCCCCCGCAGGTCATTCCATCTCTTGCGGATGTCGTCCCTGGTGCGTGGATGGTGTCCCACTGCATTGACCCTGTTGACAATGGTCTGCCATAGCTCCGTCTTCCTGGCGATGGGTGTGTCCTGCACCTGAGCCCCGAATATTTGTGGCTCCACCTTCAGGATCTCGTCCACCATGGCCCTTAGCTCCCTTTCTGTGAAGCGCGGATGTTTTGGGGGTGACATGGTGGGTGTGGTGAATGGTGTCGGGGCTGGAATCGCGGTGAGGGTGCTCTTCTGTGGGTCGTGTGAGTCTCGTGTATAGTGGTGTTCGGTGTCTGCTTCTGGTGCTCTCTGTCTTCATTGGCCTAGTTTTGTTGCAAAGGATTGTTGGGTGTGTCTGTGAGTGTTTTATGGTGTTGTGGATGTGTGTCAGGTGTGTGGGTTTCTAACTTATCCAATGTGTGCACATCTTGCTGTTGGGTCCACTTGCCACCCGTGGTGGTCGGCACTGCCAATGGTCGTTCGACTTCCACTGACCGCCAAGGTGATTTGTGCATCATTATTTGGAGTGCGGGATGTGGGTGTGCTCGGCGGTGGTGGGGTGGAAGGTCCAGCATTTCCACCGACAGGGTCCTGGCAGTGACTTGTGGAATGGTGATCTTTGGCGGGTTTGGGATTTTGGTTCATTATATGGCAGGTTTCTATTCACCTCCAACGGTGGCCTTCTGTTCACCGCCACCATGGCGGTCGGCAGTGTTTACTGCCGTGTTCATAATGACCGCCTTAGTCTCCCACACCGCGGGCGATTCTGCCACTCAAAATCCAGTAGTCTCATTAGAATAAGAATAGAATAATGAGAGCCTACATGACATGGCGCCGCCAACGTCGTGGTCGGGCTCTAATGTTCGGGTCCTCCGGAGTATCTCTGTCTCATTATATACAATGATGCCTCAATACTGTATACGGAGACGTCCGTGGTACTGAGGATTTCCACTCCAGCTACGTAGGCTATCCTATCTGAAGCTGGAGGTTGTTCAAGCTTGAACTTTAAAAGGAAAAAACCCTATTTGGTGTGCCTTCTCTGAACATATTGTCCATCTAGGATGGCTTATCCACAGCAGAGAGCAATAGCAGTTAATATGAGACAACCTCTGACTGCACACTTACTAGCAAATGGCCTAACGGCCCAGGGGATCCAGTCACATTTGTGGTGGACGCCCATCCAGCTTATAGAACAGAACTCTTCTATTCTTGGGTCACATTTCCAGCAGTTGATGGGAACACAAACACATTTGATTACTATACACATGCAAATGTACCTGGACAATACAGGGCATATGCATATTTAGAAATACCATTATCTTATCAAGAACATAATAATTGGCTTGATGGCACCCTACCACACACAATATTACCAGTAAGGTTAGGTGCTCTAAGTAATGATGGTCCTACCTGGCCTATATTGGCCACCTATACACCACATCCTGCACTAGCGAATTTAGCAGTAGCTGAGGTTCGTCGCTTATACACTGAATTAACAGCGAGATAAAGACAATAAACCACAACTTTCTTGCTCCTTGTTCAAGAGGAACTAGCTGAATCCTATGCCATTGATTGGGCTTTGGCACAGGCACCTGCATTACATCGCAATCACGTAGGATGCGATAAAGAATCCCCCTACCATGTAATTCCTATTAAAAATCAACCCCAACCACAACCTCAGTATCCAATAAAACATGATGCAAAAGCACCTCTGAGGGAAATACTCACACAATTAGAGCACCAGGGCGTAATTGAACTCTTTGTCTCCCCAATGAATAATCCATTATTCCCAGTAGCTAACCAGACCATTCATACAGAATAGTCTTAGACTACAGACACTTAAACAGTCATACATGCACATATGCTATACAAAACTCACATAGCACGGCACCCAGAAGACCGTACCGCGGTCAAAAGACCGCGGCGGTCATTCTGGGTTTCCCACTGGGCTGGCGGGCGACTGCCGAAAGTCCGCCCGCCAGCCCAGCGGGAAACACCCTTCCCACGAGGACGCCGGCTCAGAATGGAGCCGGCGGAGTGGGAAGGTGCGACGGGTGCAGTTGCACCCGTCGCGAATTTCAGTGTCTGCAAAGCAGACACTGAAATTCTTTGTGGGGCCCTCTTACGGGGGCCCCGCGGCACCCCCTACCGCCATCCTGTTCCTGGCGACTTTCCGTTTCTGGCCGCGGCTGAACCGCCGCGGTCAGAATGCCCAGCGGTGCACCGCCAGCCTGTTGGCGGTGCTACCGCGGTCATTCGCCCTGGCGGTTTTTACCGCCAGGGTTAGAATGACCACCAAAGTGCGTAAAAAATACAAAACAACACTGGACATTTCCAATGGTTTCTTCTGCCAGAATATAGCGCTTGAGAGTAGAGACTTACCAAGTTTCAGTGCACTAGGCTCCCAGAAAAAATTCTGTTGTTTACCTCAGGGGTATAAGAACAGCCCAGGACTGTTCGCAGCTTGTGTAACTGCAATTGACCCTGAAACATTGTCCTATGTAGATGATATTTATCTTATGGATGATGAATTGCTACAACATTTAAGATGGGTAGCCTGCATTGTTGTCAGATTTGCTAAATTTGGCTACAAATTCAACTTTAAATAAACAAAAATTGCCTTATCAGTGTCCTGTTCCTGGGATATGAGCTATTGAATGAGGGAAACAGCCTAGCGCCACAATTCTTAGAAAAAAGCGCACAACTTCAACCTCCAAATATGACCAAGAAACTCCAATCTCTATTGGGTTTCCCAAATTTTGGCAGAACTTCCATTCCAGATTATGCTTCATGCATAAAACCTTTATATGATTTGATACGTCCTGATTTTTCAAGTAAATTTTGGACGATTGAACATGCACGCATTCTTAGAGAACTGCACACAGACATGCTTGCAGCACAACATCTACACACAAGGGACAACAAAACACATTTGGTCATCAGAGTAATTGCTGGTGCCATCGGTTTTACCTATGTGACATTTAATGAAGGTGAGACAGTCCTAATTGCATACAAATCACACTTGTATTCAGCAGCAGAACAACGCTTTGCACCCACTGTGAAAATACTGCTGTACAGATGGCTGTCATTAAAGAAAGACCTCTAGCCTAAGGCAAACGCATTATTGTCGTTTCTCCAATCCCAGCCCTCGAGGCTGTTACAAAAGCCAGCGTTCCAAACGCAAAAGCATTACATCCACGCTGGATACAATGGGCCACGTCTTGGACAGCCACTGATGTAGACTACATTTTTTACCCAAAATTACAAACTCAAGAATTTTTGCAGTATGAACTAGAATACCCAGTTGCAGCAAACACACTGCATATCAAACAATATCATAGAGTCAAGTATACTGATGGCTCTGCACAACATGCAATTGGCACAAAACACCAATATTCTGCTGCTTGCACAGTCGTAAGAGGGTATATGGAGGACAGTAAATTTTGTCCCCTACATACATTTACGCAAACCCTAGGGGATTGCATAGCACAATTGACAGAGCTAAAAGCTCTGTTGATGGCACTGGAGCATACGGATCCTGCACAGCCAACGCTGATTGTTTGTGATTCGTACTATTGTGTCTAGTCCTTCAATACCTGCATTACTGGTGCCAGAATGGGTTCAGAGATTCTAAAGGCAACACCATTAAACAAAGAGGCCCTCATTACAACATTGGCGGTAAATCCCGCTTACCGCCGTGCAGAAGACCGCCAACACACCGCTGCGGTGGCAGAATACCGCTACAGCTATTACGACCCACAGCCCGGAATCTGCCAAAATCCAGACACCCACACAAGTCCACCAAACCAAAGGTCAGTGATAAACTGGCGATAACAAAAACTTCCACCGTCACGCCAGCTGGAATAAGCCCACACTATCACGACCCACCAATCCACGCGGCGGTCTTTCAACCGTGGTATTCCATTGGCGAAACACACCGCCGCGTTCAAAATACACACACATTTACAAAACACAACCACATTGGACAATTCGAAATACACACACCACTCCCACACACTCAATACAATATAAAACACACACCCACATCACCCACAAACCCCTACGACAAAAATTGAGAAAGAAGCCCAGAGAGAGAAACCACCATCAACAACACTAGCATCCACAGGCACACAACACCATCACTCACACAACATCCACGCACCTCAGACAACACACACAAACATATCCCCTCACAAATCACAACCGACACCACCTCACACATCACCCACACCACACCATGGCACCGCAAAGACACCCCAGGTTCTCTGAGGAGGAGCTCAGGGTCATGGTGGAGGAAATCGTCTGGGTAGAGCCACAGCTATTTGGATCACAGGTGCAGCACACCTCCATAGCTAGGAAGATGGAGCTATGGCGCAGAATCGTAGACAGGGTCAACGCAGTGGGATAGCATCCAAGAACACGGGATGACATCAGGAAGAGGTGGAACGACCTACGGGGGAAGGTGCGTTCCCTGGTCTCAAGACACCAGATTGCAGTTCAGAGGACTGGCGGAGGACCCCTACCTCCTCCCCCACAACTAACAACATGGGAGTAGCCGGTCTTGGCTATACTGCATCCTGAGGGCCTCGCAGGAGTAGCAGGAGGAATGGACTCTGGTAAGTGAAATCTTAACTATTACATCCTCCACCCTACCTGCATGCTATCACATACCCCACCCTCACCCTCACCCCATCACTCCAACACCTCACAAATGTCCCACTATCACAACCCACACATCCCAACACCAAGCCCTGCATGCAACATCAAAGCATGGACACCCATCACCAAAGCATGTCCACTACAGATACCCACACAGATCCCCAAACCAATTATCACACAAGGTCCTACACAAGAATGCAAGCACTGGAGTACAGGGTCACCCACCCATTGCACACGATGGCACACACAGATGCAATAATCATGCCTTTACACCCCGGCAGGACCCCTACCCAACATCACTGGACAGGAGGTTCCAGACATGTCCACTCCCCCCACAGAAGAGGCCCACAGTGAAGACAGCAGTTCTGTCCAACTGGATCAAGATGACCAGCCCGGCCCATCTGGGACCTCTGGACAGTCGGTTCCCCTGACACTGGCACATGCCACCACAGAGCCTCCCCCCTCAGGAAACACCAGCACAGCACCCACCCAGAAGGCCCATCCCTCTGTCCCCAGAACACATCAAGCAGCAGTGTGTCCACCACTACAGGGAACCCAGGCAAACCCACCAACCCAAGAAAATCAGGGACCTGGGGGCAGTGGCAGTGGGCACACAGTTCAGGGGACAGAGGCACAGGAAAACAGGGGAACTGGGAGGACTGCTGTGCGACAGGGGGAGTACAGGCCCAGGGAACCCACTCTCCACGAGGCCTTCTCCAACATCATGGGAGCGTACCATCATTCCCAAGAGACGATGGCAATGGTACTGGCCAAGTTTCAGGAGAGCCAGCGGCTGCAGGAGGAACAGTATCTGGGGATCAGGGAGGAACTCAAGTCCATCACCACCACCCTGGTCACCATTGTAGGGGTGCTGAAGGACCTTGTGAACACCAGGATGGACACTGTGGCACAACAAGGGGCCTCTGACACTAGCCTGGATGATGAACAGCCCACCACCTCCGCCGGCGCTAGTGGACAGGAGGCACCGCCACAGGACCACGACACCAGCACCCCACCCCCTGCAGAAGGAGAACCACCCCGCAAACAGTCCCTGAGATCCAGGACAAAGACAGAGAACAATGCCAAGACCCCCGCCAGGAAATTAGATCCCCCTGAATGTCATCCTTCTGTCCCACTTCGTCACCTTGTCCATCCATCAACTGCCCTAGCTCCACTTCCTATGCCCCTTTGGACAATGCACCTGTGAAACAAATAGACTGGACACTGCCATGGACAATCCTCCACCATCACCCCTGCCCATTTTACAACCACCTCCACTATTTTGCACTGAAATAAACACCCTTGAATCACAAAACAAGCTGGAGTCAGTCTGTGCTTTCACAAATGTGTATTTGCAATAACTATGGAATATAGCAATGTTGATTGTATTGTCAACATACCGATGTAAACAGCTCTAGTCCATGAGGTAATATAGCAGGGGTCACACAGTGGGACCCACATCTGTGAAATGCAAAGGCAAAGTGACAAGTCAAGGTCCATACACTGGGTGAAAGTGACAGACATATGATGGGTCTAACAATTGTATGAGAGGTGTGAGGCAGTGACATCTTCTTACCTGTGTCTCACTGAAAGTATTGCTGGATAATGTTGTTTCTGTTGTCGATATCCTCTTCTTCTGCCTCCTCTTCTTCACTGTCCACAGGTTCCACAGCTGCCACAGGACCTCCATCTGGACCATCCTCCTGCAGGAAAGGCACCTGTCGTCGCAAAGCCAGGTTGTGCAGCATACAGCAGGCCACGATGCTCTGGCACACCTTCTTTGATGAGTAGTAGAGAGAACCACCTGTCATATGGAGGCACCAGAACCTGGCCTTCAGGAGGCCGAAGGTCCTTTTGATCACTCTCCTAGTTCGCCCATGTCCCTCATTGTAGCGTTCCTCTGCCCTTGTCCCGGGATTTCTCACTGGGGTCAGTAGCCATGACAGGTCGGGGTACCCAGAGTCACCTGCAAATGTCGAGGGACAACTGTTAGACACACACTAACACTTAGGGACAACCCCAGACAACTATTCACAGGGTATAGGGTCCTTGACCTCACCTATTAGCCACACACGGTGCCTCTGGCGTTGCCCCATCACATAAGGGATGCTGCTATTCCTCAGAATGTAAGCGTCATGCACTGAGCCAGTAAACTTGGCATTCACATGGGAGAAGTACTGCTCGGCCAAACACACCAATTGCACATTCATTGAATGGTAGCTCTTCCGGTTTCTGTACACCTGTTCACTCCTGCGGGGGGTACCAAGGCCACATGTGTCCCATCCATGACACCTATGATGTTGGGGATATGTCCCAGGGCATAGAAGTCACCTTTCACTGTAGGCAAATCCTCCACCTGAGGGAAAACAATGTAGCTGCGCATGTGTTTAAGCAGGGTAGACAACACTCTGGACAACACGTTTGAGAACATAGGCTGGGACATCCCTGATGCAATGGCCACTGTTGTTTGAAAAGACCCACTTGCCAGGAAATGGAGTACTGACAGGACCTGCACTAGAGGGGGGATTCCTGTGGGATGGCGGATTGCTGACATCAGGTCTGGCTCCAACTGGGCACACAGTTCATGGATTGTTGCACGATCAAGTCTGTAGGTGACTATTACGTGTCTCTCTTCCATTGTCGACAGATCCACCAGCGGTCTGTACACCGGAGAATGCCGCCATCTCACCACCTGCCCAGCGTACATGCCCTATGGAGGAAAACAGCGAGCAGAGAGTCAGCCAACACTGAGGTATTACTAAATGTCATTAGCAAACATTTTTAAAACCGCAATGTGCCTGTTACCGTGTGTATGCAAGGCCTAGATAGGTGTGACGCAGTTAATATTAATGCCATGTGGCCCCCTGAAATGGCAGCTGCCTGAACTATACGGTGGGACAAGGGCATATGAGGTAACTGCGCTGGTGTTCTACACCGTCGCAGTAGGTGGTCAAAGACCGCAGTGCAATCCCGTATTGGTTAACATTGGATCCTATGGGTCCCAGGAGCCAATGACGATGCACGCCGGCGGTGACGGTGCGCACTACCGCGGACGTGACCGCCATTTTCTGTCTGTTCACTCACATGATACCTGACCTTCGACAGGAGAGGACCTACACTGCAAGTGCTGCTGTGACCTCAGTCTGGAAGCGATGATGGCTCATGTGTCTGGGGGAAGGGCCCCTGCCTTCACTCCGGAGGAGTTGGAGAAGTTAGTGGTTGGGGTCCTCCCCCAGTACACGCTACTCTACGGTCCTCCAGACAAACAGGTGAGTACACTGTGAGCATGCTGCATGGGCAATGCCTGTTTGGAGTGGTGTGGATGGAAAATACATGGGGGGGGACTGAGGCCTGCATGTGCGGACGGTGAGTGTATGTGCGTCAGGGCAAGGGTGGGAACGTGGGCCAATGACTGTGACGGTCTGGACGGTTAAAGTTTTTCCTTTTCCCACCAGAAGAAGGATATTTGGCGTGCCATCGCCAAGGATGTCCAGACCCTGGGTGTCCACCATAGACGGAGCACCCACTGCCGTAAAAGATGGGAGGACATTCGCCACTGGAGCAAGAAGACGGTGGAGGCCCAGCTGGGGATGGCTTCCCAACGTGGGAGGGGTGCCCGTCGCACCATGACCCCCCTGAGGTTCCGGATCCTGGCGGTGGGGTATCCGGAGTTGGATGGGCACTTGAGGGCATCACAGCAGCTACAAGGGGGTGAGCGCCGTCACATCCATCTGACTCTGCGCGCATTACGAGGTGTCTGGGTGGGGGAGATGGGCAGTGGGATACCCTAGGCCAGGGCAAGCTTTGTAGGCAAGGACCCTTTGTGAGGCAGGCTATGTGGCACCCCAACCCCACCAGTGGTAAGAGCCATCTACACCTAGTCAGGCTCCTGTGACTTCCATGTGTGCAGCAATCGGGCATAGGCCTTGTACCCCATGGGCATGTGATTAATCTAGGAACTCTAAGTGCATGGTGTAGTGCAAAGGGCTGCTGTGTCTGTAGTGTCCGCACTGAACATGTATTTCATCTGTCTTTCCCCCACCCTTTTTGTGGTCTCCCTGTTCTTGTGTGCAATAGAGTCATCAGGCAGAGGAGCAGTGGCACCGGAGCAGGAAGGAGCTGCATCCTACTTGGCTCTGGAGGGCGAGACAATGGAGTCTGAAGCCACCAGTGGGACAGAGGGCGAGGGGAGCTCCACGGTCGGGACAGGAGGTGACATCAGCGATAGCGACTCCTCCTCTGATGGGAGCTCCCTTGTGGTGGCGGGCCCCTCTGTGCCCCGCATCAACAGGTACAGCCGTCACCCCCCCTACCAGCACCGCCCTCCCAGCAGACCCTATCCCGTGGCCGCCCACCCAGGAGGGTGGGCATCTCCTTCGCCCCAGGCACCTCAGGCCCTGTCCCAGTCAGCCCTGCTGCCCTCAGTGAGGAGGCTATTGACCTCCTGAGATCCCTCACTTTTGGGCAATCTACCATTGTGAATGCCATCCATGGTGTTGAGAGGCATTTGCAACAAACAAATGCATACCTGGAGGGCATTCATTCTCGCCAGACAGCCCAACAGAGAGCATTTCAGGCTCTGGCCTCAGCACTGATGACAGCCATTGTCCCTGTGTCCAGCCTCCCTCCTCCAACTTCCTCCACCCAGACCCAATCCCCTGTACCTCAGCCTATCCCAAGCACACCATCAGACCAGCATGCGCACACCTCATCACACAAGGGTGGCTCTGGCAAACATAAGCACCACACATCCCACAGGCACTCACACAAGCATCATTCCCATTGCAGACATACCAACATCCACTGCCTCCACTGTGCCCCCCTCCTCCACGGCGTCCTCCTCCCTCCTTGTCTCGTCTCCACTCACACCTGCATGCACAACATCTTCAGCCACTACCTCCATCACCAGCACGCCCATCACCACACACCCCTCACCACTCACCACCCCCACTACCATTCACACATCCCCTGTGTCCTCTACCAGTGTGTCTGTGAGCCCTCCTCCCAAAGTACACACATGCAGGCACACAACCACCCAACAGCCACCCACCTCACACAGCCTCCAGCCCATGCACCTTCACCCAAATTCAGCAATCGTACACCTCCTACAACCACTACCTCTTCCTCCACTCCCAAACCCACTCCATCTACCCATCCCAGTGTGTGTAAAAAAATGTTCCTGGCAAACATTGACCTCTTCCCTACACCTCTCCCCCCCCGTCCGTCCCCTAGGGCCAGGCTTTCCAGGTCCCAACCCAGCACCTGAGCCACCACATCACCGGGCACAGTGGTCCCAGCAACAGCATGCTTTTGGAGTGCGCCAAGCATCAGGGCAGCTAGTGTGCCACAGAACGAGGGCAAGAACATTCCGCCACCTGCAAAAGTAAAAAAGTTGCCCACATGCCAGAGGGAGAAGGCGAAAACACCTGCCACCAAGGGCTCAGGGAAAACAAAAGGGGATAGTGACAAGACAGCTGCGCCACCATCCAAGGTGGGGAAGGGCCAGAAAATCAAGGGCAGGTCAGGAGAGGGCATGGTGGCACCGACAGTGGGACCAGTGTCACACCTTCTGTCCACGTCGACGCCAACCGGTACGTCAGAGAAGACTGCCACCTGCACCGCCACCAGCACTGCAGTCCCTGAGCCCGCCACCAGCAGCGCAGTCACTGAGCCCGCCACCAGCATCGCTGCCATTGAGCCCGCCACCAGCACCGCCACCACAGAGCCCGCCACCAGCACCGTCGCCACAGAGTCCGCCACCAGCACTGTGCCACAGAGCCCGCTGCCAGCACCGATGCCACAGAGGCTGCCGCAAGCACCGCTGCCACAGAGTCTGCCGCCAGCACTGATGCCACAGAGGGCACCACAAGCACCGCTGCCACATAGTCCGCCGCCACCACAGAGGCCACCGCAAGCACAGCCGCTACTGACACCGCCGCAGCCACCGCCAGCGGCCCGTGACGTCCTGAGCCAGTGGCACCACCGCAGACATGGCTGCCATCCCCAGTGGTCAGTCGACCGAGCCTGGTGGTCAGTTCCAGGAGCCTGGGCAGCTTCCATGATGCAACAACTTCAGTGGAGAAAGGCATCCACTACCTCTGTCCTTGGCAGGATGAAGCACTCTGGGCACAAAGCCCCCTCCAGAACCAGTGGAGTATCACATCCACTACCTCTGTCCTTGGCAGGATGAAGCACTCTGGGCACAAAGCCCCCTCCAGAACCAGTGGAGAAAGGCATCCACTACCTCTGTCCTTGGCAGGATGAAGCACTCTGGGCACAAAGCCCCCTCCAGAACCAGTGGAGTATAACATCCACTACCTCTGTCCTTGGCAGGATGAAGCACTCTGGGCACAAAGCCCCCTCCAGAACCAGTGGAGAAAGGCATCCACTACCTCTGTCCTTGGCAGGATGAAGCACTCTGGGCACAAAGCCCCCCCTGAACCAGTGGAGACTGTTATCCACTTGAGAGACTGTGGCTTTGCACTCCCCAGGATGCAGCAGTGGCCAAACCACCCATTCGAGAGACTTTCAGAGTCTGTGGCTTTGCACTACACAGGATGCAGCATTGGGCAAACCACCCAGTGGAGAGACTTGAGAGACTGTGGCTCTGCACTCCCCAGGATAAAGCAGTGGGCAAACCACCCACTGGAGAGTCTTGAGAGACTGTGGCTTTGCACTCCCCAGAACACAGCAGTGGGCAAACCACCCACTGGAGAGACTTGAGAGACTGTGGCTTTGCACTCCCCAGGATAAAGCAGTGGCCAAACCACCCACTGGAGAGACTTGAGAGACTGTGGCTTTGCACTCCCCAGGATACAGCAGTGGGCATGGAGCCCCCTCGTGGAGCAGTGGCGTCGTGCACTCATCCGGCTGAGGTGCCCCCCCCTTCCCTCCCCCCTGAGGTGCCTGTTTCATTTCAATCTGAGGCCCCTGCAGTGTTCTCTCCGTTTGATGTCTGGTATCGAGTGTGGGCCTCGCCCATGCATTTTGGGCCCAGTGGTCCACAGACAATTATTGGTACACTATCTGAACTTGTGTAGTTGGTGTACATAATTGTATATACTGTATTTCGAGTTTTGACTATTGTTTTTTTCATGATTACAATTGTTCAACTCATTTCCTTTTGTCCTTGCATTCTTGAAAGGGGGTTGAGGGTGTAAATGTAATGTTGCGCCATGTACTTGTGTGTATGTTGTTGTGGGTGAGGGTGGGGGTGTTGCGTGTTCTGTGTTTGTGTGTCACTCTTTTTTCCCTCCCCTGTGTTGTAGGTGCAGTACTCACCGTGGTCGTCTTTGTTGCTCCTGATAGAGGAATACCATTGCAGGGAGTATTTGGAGTTCTGGCTCCATGGCGTCCTGGTTCCTTGTGGGGTGTGGAGAGGTGAGTGTTTTCCCTTCCAAGTCCTGTTTCCGCTGTGTTTTTGTTCGCGTTGGTTCTGCCCTGGAAAAGGTGGCGGATTGGCCTCTCATAATAGTGTGGGCAGTACATTGTCTTCCGCCTGTCTGTTGGCGGTGACCGCTGCGCTGTTTGTTTGTACATCTGTGGCGGTCGGACTCTTAAAGTGGCTGTCTATGTTGGCGGTTTCCGCCACGGTCGTGATCCCATTTTTTTTCCGCCGGCCTGTTGACGGTTTTACCGCCGCTTTTACACCGACCGCCAGGGTTGTAATGAGGGCCAGAGTTCTGTGGGGGAAAGTAGCAGATCTAAAAGAAATGCTACCAAATGTCCATGTTGTACACACACTTGGACACCAGTGCGTTGGAATACATGTTGCTGGAAATACATTGGCTGCTGAAGCCACAAAGTAAGCAGTGACTGTGGCTGCTGTTGCTGCAGTAACTCGTTTGAGTTCAAAACCGGACGCAGACATATGGGCTGCCGTGACAGCTACGTCAGATGGTACGCCATATCCAAAAGGATTTCCTGACAAATATTCCTACCGTATGGGAGGTATGCTGAATGCTGAAGTTAAAATACCAGGCGTAGGGGTACGAGATATTCCCAACAAAGATATAAGATCACAATTGATGAAAGCAGCGCATGAAGGGGTGGCATCTGCCCATGCTGGTGTGGCGTCTACAATCTCAATCCTACAAGCCCGCTATTGGTGGTCAGGCCTCTACAAAGAGACCAAGCAGTATGTCCTTTGCTGTGACATCTGCCAACAAATTAAAGTTTCAACTGCCAAACGCCCGCCGCAGACAGCCCCATCTTGATTTCAAATAAACCATTACAATGTGTGTACTCGGACCATTGCGGTCCCCTAACACCGGATAGTGCAAACAAGTACATATTGGTCGCAGTTGATTCTTGCTTCAGATTTTTATGGGTGTGGCCACAACAGTCGGCTGCCGCTCAGACTATTATTAAAGATTTGCGAGTCTTTATCGGTACATATGCGGTTGCAGCTTTCCACTCGAAACAGGGCCCTGCTTTTGCCTCAAGGGCATTCAGGGACGCCATGGCTTCGTTGGGGGTTCAACTCCAGTACTCGTCTCCATTTCATCCTGAGGGAAATAGTGTTGTGGAGCGATTAAACCGTGCTTTAAAGCAATCCTTAACAGCCAGAGTCTTAGGTACAGGTTGTAGTTGGCTAAATCACCTGTATGGAGTTCAGAGAGCACTTAACAATCTGCCTAGAAGGTCCCTGGGGGGGTCGTACTTCATATGAGTGCCTGTTCGGAACTCAAATGTATGTTCTAGATCTTGATAGTCCTGGCGTTGAGGCAGCAGAAACACCTTTTGACATAGATGACTGTGTCACTGTCTTACAGGAATTGCAACAGTTCCGTGATGATAATTCTATCAGTGCTGCCTCCACAGGAATCAAGGATGCACCTGTAACGCCTAGTGGCTGGATTCCTAGAATTGGGGATCTAGTACGTGAAAAGATTACTGTGAAAAAGATTTTGGTCCTTCTTCTCGAGCACCAGTCCCAGTCTTGCGGATACACGGTACCAGAACTGTAATTCTACCTCGCTTGGCTGGTGCCAAAGAAAATCAGTTTGCCTCCATCGAGAATGTCAAACTACACCATGTGGCCGATCCTGCACAGCAGACCAAGAGGAGCAACCAGTAGTTCCCAAATCCCTCTCACTACTGGTCAAGAAGTCCCTCTACAAGTTGTAAGCAGCAACACTGACACCTCTCCGAGCTTGGGGAGGGTAGAAAATGATCTTGCATTGGTTCCACTAACATCGAATAATACAGAAATGATTGATCGATTTGATTCAACTTCAATACAAACGGATGGTGCTATTTATTCTGTGCCACCACTAGAAACACCAACTCCACCAATGAACACAACTCCAGCTTTTGCACAAACTGCTTCTGGATATTTTGCAGACATCAATGATGATGTCTCAGACTCATTTGCCTCTTTGACACATGAACTGTCAAAAACATGTAAGCTAATGAACTGGCTTAAAATAACATATATTATTTTTCTATTGCTTTCCTTGAGTGAACAAGCTTTCCTGCTTTGAATTGGTTTTGTTATCACTTTCTTTTTATTAATACATGGTCATTTTCTTCCTGAAAAATCAACAGTTGAACTGGTGGATGAGGTCCTAAAACCCCATTTTTCATCACACAAGGTCCGAAGAGACTTATCCTTTGTGAACATTTCCGCAATACCAATTCCTGATGGGGTTGTTTGGGATAAAGTAATATTTGATATATACAGTCCCACGGAAGGTATTCAAATACCATATGTGTTCAAACTATCAATGAATGATATCATAATACCAGGCATTGTTTCTGATGATTGGGATGTGAAAACAGTTGATTCTATGATGACTGAATTGCAGTATGTCACTGTATTTGAAAACAAAGATGTGTATCAATCTAAAGAAAGTTATGGTGATATGTTTTGCTATAATTATTATGGGCACCATTTCATACACAGAACGAGCAGCCCAAAAACTATTTTTAATTATACACAATGGGAACATTGTCCGACTCCACCACAAGGGAGTTCCAAAACATAT
This sequence comes from Pleurodeles waltl, assembly GCF_031143425.1. Lineage (NCBI taxonomy): Eukaryota > Metazoa > Chordata > Amphibia > Caudata > Salamandridae > Pleurodeles > Pleurodeles waltl. Next base: position 653,404,081 of record NC_090447.1, read on the forward strand.
TCTGAAAAATGTACTTATTTTTCTGGGCACGATATAAAAAATTCTGAGTCGTATTATTTTAAATTGCCACATACTAAAGATAAACACATATTATTGACGAATACGAAATGTATATATTCGGAATCCTTTGTTTCCCGGCTGACTGTAGAAGGCTATAAATATTGTCTGAAGTTGATTGACCTGAAAAGTGTATGGGGAACTAGACATTGGAAAATTAGGGGGAAGGAAGCTTTATTTAGAGCATGCCTTATACCTGTACAAATGATATTCTTAAATGAAACAGTACAACAAACAAGTTTTTTTAGGCTTAGCAAAGATTAAGGAATTAAACACGCCCAGTATACCTGCCCCTGCAAAGTTTTATAAATGGCAAAAATATACAAACGCAACTGAAGATCAGTTCGACGAATGGGTCCAGAATGGTACATTTAATGTTTCACTGACACGTCCTGGCGGGTGGTTATTGTGGCCAGTGGATACCAATGGGTGTCACCAATGTTTTATTAACTCCTCAGGAGGTTTTAGAACTAATAGGCCAGACCCTCGCTACATATCTTCTGAACATGCGGGTATAGTTACAACATACAGTGTAGGGAAACTATGCCAGCAATGGTTAAGAACTTCCTCACTAGATGCAGCAGAGAACACCTCAGTCTCCTGTCTAATAATACTGATTTACAAGATTTTCTGCTAGGCCCCAGAAAACACTGCAGAAAGCGTTTCTTTTATGAAGTATATAATGAAAGTTGGAAGCTTTCCCAACAAGAAACAGCTGCCCGGTTAAGGCAAATAGACCAGGAAAATCTAAAAAAAGGCATTAGCTGTTGTGGATAATGGGATTGATACCCTGTCTGACCTAATATACACCTTAAATAACATTGTCTCTTCTGCTATAGACATTACACAAACAGATATGTCTTCTTTACACCATGGACAGAGTCAGCTAAGGTCCATTATGCAGTTGGGTTGGACACTTCAAACATTGAAGGCGGGTCACGTTCCCTGGCAGCATGTCAGCGCAAGGGAAATATTTTTTCCCTTTAATTTGACGCGACAAAAACAACTAATAGCTAAGAAAGAATAGGCTTATGTCATGCTAAACATCGAGAAATTAGAAATGTTGACTTTTATTGTGGCTGAAATACCATCTGCTGAGTGGCTAATACACGGGGTCATCAATCTGCCTATTTCTACACTACAATTCACCTCCTGTTTAAAATACATTCCGGCGGGCAGATATGAAAGGCTGGGAGATAGTTACATCCATGAGGTGTGGGAGCTTCCCTTCTTGTACAAATGTCTCAGTGGCATGAAAGAAGCCTTTAATGCCAGACTTCAGTCAGCCCTTCGATGGTTTATAAAAAGTTGTCCTTGCATGGGGCGTGTAACGCGTCTGCAGCGAATTTGGCTTGTTATCTGAAGGGAGTTCCAGTCCATTTGATTAGACCTACGTTCCAGGTGCTTTCAAATGACAGCTATGTCCTCCTCAACGGTGAAGACTGTTGTGGGATGCGAGCCGGAATAGTTTATGTTGTTTCGGTCTGTAAGGTCATTACATGCCGCGGGAACGTACTTTTTCCCCCCACTAAGATAAAAGAGGTAGCTGACATTTGGCCTCATATTGCTACTTCAAATGGGAATTTTGACAAGTTGAGCAGACTCAAGGCTTTATTGTTTCAAAAGCATGTGGCCTTTACATCTGCACGCGAGACCTACGCACTTCAGGTGGCAGGGTCATCAGCAGAAATACAGTCCCTTTTAAGTACAAACTTTACAAGACACTTTGATGAACTCGTGGTACGGATATTTAATGCGTCTAGTACAACTGGAATCACACATTTCTTTAAAGCTGTTGGTTCTGGTTTCATTCACACCTTCTCCTACATATTCGGTTTAATACCATCAGCTATCCACTCAATGTTTTCTAGTATTTTCGGGGGATTTCCAATAACTTGGCTTTATTAGCTTGGCATTCTGCTTTTGCTATTTTTTATGTGCAATGGCTGTCCCGCCGCAACAAGGAGGAATGAAGACGCTCCCATCAGCGCAGCTGTGTCGTGAACGCATGATGCAGTATTTTGGAGCAACACTTCTGGAGCAATTGGAGTGAGGCTGGTCTCTGTCATTCAGACCGATTTTACATTGTGTGCAGCCTGTGTTTTAGTGCCTGTGGTGCTCTTTCGAACACGCACTGGAAGTCTGTCTTTCTACACAGAGCTTGCTTTAATTGGACGCTGATCTGTTGATGAGCTTGCTGAGGGCTCATTACCGGACATGCGCCTTGAGGTTGCGTTTGCTACGGGAAGCTACTTATGAGTTGCCCTTCTTCGAGGATGTGGCTCTTGACTCATCATTGGGCACACCACGGAATGCCGCCATGGCTGAGGCTATGGAACATGACTGCTCCTTGATCCTTCTTTGAGATGCCTTTCCAACTTTAACATCTGCTGAGGTGGAAAATTTCCTGTCGTCTATGGTCCTGGAATCGATTCGAACTTTTCAAAAATAACTTTGCCCTTTGAAATTCGGTCTTTTTATGCCACATGTTCACGTTTTGCATTGTCCCTTTATATGCTTATGTATCGTTTTGACTTGTCATAATTGGCATTACATTTTACATACATATCTTAGGTTGAACTTTTAGAGGCAATTTTATATGTTCTTAGGCTTTGAACCACCTTCAACCGACAAGGGGAGGGTGTTGTGTAGCCATTTAAGCTATAGCTCCATGCACGTTATTTTAACACACTAGTCCAAGCCGCTGTGCACCTTAACCTAGATATATTTTTTCGGCTTTATTTTATTATTGTTACAATAGCCACTTTTATGGTCTTGTTTTATTTTCTGTTTATCTAACTGTTTTGCCTAGGCCAGCACTCTTTTCTCAAACAAGCTCTGTGCTTCTTCCAAGGCTACAGCATGGTACATTGCCGGTGAACGTGGTAGAAGTTTAGTCTCCAGCATTCGTAGAAAACATACATCCTTACATAGGGACATTTTCTCAGAACATCAGCTATGTTGTTATAAAAACACTTCCTTGTCCCTTATACGTTAGAGGGAGATTCCAGCCAGAGAACCACAACTGTATGCCGATTGCCGAATGCTTCGCTACAGATGCTAACGCAGACCGCAGGCCTTTGCTCAGGTATGAGGGATGATGCTTTCTCAGGGGAACCTGAAGGGCAGAATTAGAGCTTAACATGCTGTGCTCTATTATAGCCTAGGTAGGAGTTAGTCTATTGACCAGAGTGACAATATGATAGCGTTATTTCTATGCTTCACTCTCCTAGTCACAATTTTAATATTGTTATGTTGTGTCGTCATGGTTATTGCAGCTCACGCTTTGCTATCTATGATGCAGTCGTTTTATTAAAATCATTACTGAAACATATACTGCCTCTGTTTGTCATTTATATATGAGACTAAGGTAACTGAAAGAAACGGATGAAACCTGAGTGACCACGGCTTCCCTGAGAAACCAAGTATGTCATGGGCTTGGCTGCCCAGTCATCCCTATCCTTGGGTAGAGATGAGACACTGCTAGTTAGCCGGAGCAAAACCCGGATTGGAGTGACAGGTGTCAACCGCAGTGGATCAGACTTAGGCCCTCATTACAACCCTGGCGGACGGTGTTAAAGCGACGGTAAGACCGCCAACAGGCCGGCGGAAAGAAATTTGCAATTACGACCGTGGCGGAAACCGCCAACAAGGACAGCCCCTTTAACACTCCGACCGCCACAGCGGTACAAACAAACAGCGCGGCGGTCACCGCCAACAGACAGGTGGAAGACAATGTACCGCCCACATTATTATGACAGGCCAATCCGCCACCTTTTCCGGGGCGGATTCACCGCGGATAAAAACATGGCGGAAACAGGAATTTCGAAGGGAAAATGCTCACCTCTACACACTCCACGAGGAACGAGGACACCATGGACCCGGAACTCCAAATTCTACCTGCGATAGTCTTCCTGCTCCTGTACCAGGAGCACGAACGTCGGCGGCGAAGACCACGGTGAGTACTGCACCTACGACACAGGGGAGGTAGAGGCAAAATACAGGGACACACACACAACACCCCATCCCCACCCTTACCCACTACAACACACACACTAATACATATCTATACATTATAGTTACACCCCCCAACCCCCCCGGAAGAATGCAAAGACAAAAGAAAATGAGTGTAACCATTGTAATCTATTAAAATGCAGTACGCAAAAATATACATATCTACACTATTAACAAAATATACACCAAGAATAGTAGTCCAGGTATTGCACCATTTATAGTCCGTGGACCACTGGGCACAAAATGCATGGGCGATGCCCACACTCGATACCAGATCAAAACAGAGAGAACACTGCAGGGGCATCAGAAAGAAATACAACAGGCACTTCAGGGGGAAGGGGGGGCACCTCAGCCGGATGAGTGCACAACACCAGATCCACGAGGGGGCTCAATGCCCACTGTTCAATCCTGGGGAGTGCAAAGCCACAGTCTCTCAAGTCTCTATAGTGGGTGGCTTGCCCACTGCATTATCCTGGGGAGTGCAAAGCTACAGTCTCTCAAGTCTCTCCAGTGGGTGGTTTGCCCACTGCATTATCCTGGGGAGTGCAAAGCCACAGTCTCTCAAGTCTCTCCAGTGGGTGGTTTGCCTACTGCATTATCCTGGGAAGTGCAAAGCCACAGTCTCTCAAGTCTCTCCAATGGGTGGTTTGCCCACTGCATTATCCTGGGGAGTGCAAAGCCACAGTCTCTCAAGTGGATAACAGTCTCCACTAGTTCTGGAGGGGGACTGGTGCCCAGAGTGCTTCATCCTGGGAAGGACAGAGGTAGGGGATGCATGTCTCCACTGGTTCTGGAGGGGGACTGGTGTCCAGAGTGCTTCATTCCTGGAAGGACAGAGGTAGTGGATGCATGTCTCCACTGGTTCTGGAGGGGGACTGGTGCCCAGAGTGCTTCATCCTGGGAAGGACAGAGGTAGTGGATGCATGTCTCCACTGGTTCTGGAGGGGGACTGGTGCCCAGAATGCTTCATCCTGGGAAGGACAGATGTAGTGGATGCATGTCTCCACTGGTTCTGGAGGGGGACTGGTGCCCAGAGTGCATCACTCACCCCGTGACGGTCCCAGTTGCATCAGTGCCCCTGCCGCTCATGGGCTAGCGGTGCTTGATTTGGCGGTGCACTGTTCAGCGGTGCTTGCCCTGTTCAGCGGTGCTTGATTTGGCGGTGCCCTGTTCAGCGGTGCTTGATTTGGCGGTGCCCTGTTCAGCGGTGCTTGAGTTGGCAATGCCCTGTTCAGCTGTGCTTGATTTGGCAGTGCCCTGTTCAGCGGTGCTTGCCCTGTTCAGCGGTGCTTGATTTGGCGGTCCTTCATGGCCCAGCGGGTCTTGTGCTGGCGGTCCTTCATGGCCCAGCGGGTCTTGTGCTGGCGGTCCTTCTGGGCAGCTGGGCTGGGGCTGGCGGGGCCCTCCTGGGCAGCTGGGCTGGGGCTGGAGGGCCCTCCTGGGCAGCTGGGCTGGGGCTGGCAGGGCCCTCCTGGGCAGCTGGGCTGGGGCTGGCGGGCCCTCCTGGGTAGCTGGGCTGGGGCTGGCGCGGCCCTCCTGGGCAGCTGGGCTGGGGCTGGCGGGGCCCTCTTGGGCAGCTGGGCTGGGGCTGGCGGGGCCCTCCTGGGCAGCTGGGCTGGGGCTGGTGGGGCCCTCCTGGGCAGCAGGGCTGGGGCTGGCGGTGGCCTCCTGGGCCGCGGGGATGATGGCGGTCTTCTCCGCAGTGCTGCTCTTCCCAGACTTGCCGGGTTTCTTGTGGCCCTTCCCCACCTTGAGAGGTGTCACAGCTGAGTCCATACTCCCACCGGGACCCCTGGGAGCGGCTTTGGTGGCTGGAGTCTTCCCCCTCTCCCACCGGGCACTGGCCAACTTCTGATGCTTCACAGGGGGGGTACTGGCTGTGCTGTGGCTCCGTGCCACACTGGCTGTCCTGGTGGCCGGTGCACTCCACATACCTGTGACTACAGGCACCACTGGTCCCGGAGATGTTGTGCCCGAGGTGCTAGTTCAGGACCTATGAGATGGACGGGGTGGGGGAGATGTGGGAAAAAGGTCAAGGCTGGACAGGAAAAGTTTTTGGGACACACTGGGACTGGTAGCTGGAGGGGGTTTGGGAGTGGAGGAAGAGGTGGTGGTTGTAGGAGGTGTACATTTGGTGACTTTGGGTGCAGGTGCATGCGCTGGAGGCTGTCGTGAATTGGATGGCTGTTGGGTGGGTGTGTGCCTGCGTTTGTGTATCTTGGGAGGGGGCGTCACAGACACACTGGGAGAGGACACAGGGGACGTGTGAATGGTAGTGGGGGTGGTGACTGCACGTGAGCGGGGTGTGCTGGTGGGTGTGCTGGTGATGGATGTAGTGGCTGTAGAGGTAGTGCATGCAGGTGTGTGTGTAGACGAGACTGGGAGGGAGGAGGGAGACGACGAGGAGGGGGATACAGTGGAGGCAGTGGATGTTGGTGTGTCTGCATGTGTGTGATGCTTGTGTGAGTGCCTGTGGGATGTGTGGTGCTTATGTTTGCCTGAGCTTCCCTTGTGTGGTGAGGTGTGTGCAGGCTGGTCTGATGGTGTGCTTGGGATAGGCAGAGGTACAGGGCATTGGGTCTGGGTGGAGGAAGTTGGAGGGGGAAGGCTAGACACAGGGACAATGCCTGCCATCAGTGCTGAGGCCAGAGTTTGAAAGGCTTGGTGAATGGCCTCCTGACCAGAATGAATGTCCTATAGGAATGTATTAGTTTGTTGCAACTGCCTTTCTACACTTTGGATGGCATTCAAAATGGTAGACTGCCCAACAGTGAGTGACCTGAGGAGGTCAATGGCCTCCTCACTGGGGGCAGCCGGGGTGGCTGGGGCAGGGCCTGAGGTGCCTGGGGCGAAGGTGATGCCCACTCTCCTGGGTGAGCGGGCACGGGGCGAAGGCTGAGGGGCTGCTGGGCAGGCGGTGCTGGTAGGGGGGTGGTGGCTGTACCTGTAGATGTGGGGGGCACAGATGTTGCCACCACCACAAGGGAGCTCCCATCAGAGGACGAGTCTGTGTCGCTGGTGTCAGCTCCTGTCCCCGCCGTGGAGCTCCCCTCACCCTCTGTCCCACTGGTGAATTCAGAGTCCATAGTGTGGCCCTCCATGGCCATGTGGGATGCAGCTCCCTTCTGCTCCGGTGCCACTGCTCCTCTGCCTGATGATGCTAATGCACACAAGAACAGGGAAACCACAAAAAGGGGGGGGAAACAGAATAAAGACATGTTGAGTGCATGGATTACCGCTACCGTTAGCGGACAAGACAGACACAGAAGCCCCCTGCACTACGCCGCGCTCTTGGGCTCTACAGTGCAATTCCTGGGAACTGGCCTACAAGGCTATGGATGACATCTGCACACATAGATGACACAGGGGCATAAATAGCTGTACTTGGCACTCTACAGAGGTGGGGGGGCCACAGGCCCATGCCTTACGGAGGGGCCTAGCCTACGGACCTCGCCCTGGCCTAGGAAAACCCACAGCCCTCCTCCCCCACCCAGACAACTCCAATGCGCGCAAAGTCAGCTGAATGAGAGTGTACTCACCCCCTTGTGTCTGCTGTGATGCCCTCAAGCGCCCATCCAACTCCGGGTAGGCCACCGCCAGGATCCTGAACATCAGTGGGGTCATGGTTCGACGGGCACCCCTCCCACGTTGGGCGGCCATCCCCAGCTGAGCCTCCGCCGTCTTCTTGCTCCAGCGGCGAATGTCCTCCCATCTTTTCCGGCAGTGGGTGCTCCGTCTGTGGTAGACCCCCAGGGTCCGGACGTCCTTGGCGATGGCACACCAAATATCTTTCTTCTGGTGGGTGCTGACCTACATGAAATGTACAGGGGAAGAAGAGAAGTCATTACCAACTGCACCGTCAAAGTGAGTGGCCCCCATCCCTACCCTTGCCATGTGGCACATGGACCCACCGTCTTTCATGCACGCAGCACTCTCCCCCCTTCCTTCTTACATCCAGCCCTCTCCACATAGGCATAGCCCATACAACATGCTCCCTGTGTACTACCTGTTTGTCTGGAGGACCTTAGAGTAGCGTGTACTGGGGGAGGACCCCATCAACGAGCTTCTCCAACTCCTCCAATGTGAAGGCAGGGTCCCTTTCCCCAGACGGACGAGCCATTGTCTCTTCTAGACTGAGGTCACAGCAGCACTTGCACTGTAGGTCCTCTCCTGTTGAAGATCAGGTATCGAGTGATTGAACAGATAGAAAATGGCGGTCACGTCCAAGGCGGTCACGTCCGAGGCGGTCACGTCCGCGGCGGTGCGTAACATCACTGCTGGCATACATCGTCATTGGCTCCTGGGACCCATAGGGACCAATGTTAACCAATGCAGCATTGCACCGCGGTCTCCGACCGCCTACCGCGACGGTGTACAACGCCAGCGCAGTTACCTCACATCCCATTGTCCCACTTTAGAGGTCAGGCAGCCGCCATTTCAGGGGGCCACATGGCCTATTTTCCAACTGCGTCACACATACCCAGGCCTAGTCTTAACACACATACAGCCTTTTGTGTTTGATTGGTGTTCTGGGTAAACTGTGGGTACGTACCTCTGAGTTGTTTGACTCTGTGGTCGCTGTTGTCCTTCATAGGCACCGTCCGCTGGGACATGTGAGGAGATGGCGGAATCCTCCGGTGTACCAACTGCTGGTGGACCTGTCGACAATGGAGGAGCGACATTTGATAATCACCTACAGGTCTGACCGTGCCACAATCCAGGAACTGTGTACCAAGTTGGAGCCAGACCTGATGTCAGCAATCCGCCATCCCTCAGGAATCCCCCCTCAAGTGCAGGTGCTATCAGTGCTCCATTTCCTTGCAAGTGGGTCAAACAACTGTGGCCATGGCATCAGGGTGTCCCAGCCTATGTTTTCCAACGTATTGTCCAGAGTGTTGTCTGCCCTGCTGAAACACATGCAGAGCTACATCGTTTTCCCTCAGGTGGAGAATTTGCCTACAGTGAAAGGTGACTTCTATGCCCTTGGACATATCCCCAACATCGTAGGTGCCATTGATGGGACCCATGTGGCTTTGGTCCCCCCCAACAGGAGTGAACAGGTGTACAGAAACCGGAAGAGTTATCATTCGATGAATGTACAGATGGTATGTTTGGCAGACCAGTACATCTCCCATGTGAATGCCATGTTCCCTGGCTCAGTGCATGACGCCTACATCCTGTAGAATAGTAGCATCCCTTATGTGATGGGTCAACTCCAGAGGCACCGTGTGTGGCTATTAGGTGAGCCCCTGGAAGCAAGACAGTGGGAATGGTTGTCTGGGGTTATCCCTACAGGTTAGTGTGTGTCTAACAGTTGTCCCTCGCCATTTGCAGGTGACTCTGGGTACCCCAACCTGTCATGGCTACTGACCCCAGTGAGGAATCCCAGGACCAGGGCAGAGGAACGCTACAATGAGGCCCATGGGCGAACTAGGAGGGTGATCGAGCGGACCTTCGGCCTCCTGAAGGCCAGGTTCAGGTGCCTCCACATGACAGGTGGATCCCTATTCTACTCACCAAAGAAGGTGTGCCAGATCATCGTGGCCTGCTGTATGCTTCACAACTTGGCTTTGTGACGACAGGTGCCTTTTCTGCAGGAGGATGGTCCAGATGGCGGTGTTGTGGCAGCTGTGGAGCCTTTGGACAGTGATGAGGATGAAGCAGAGGAAGAAGACATGCAGAACAGGGACTCAGTGATCCAGCAATATTTCCAGTGAAACACAGGTGAGAATACATTCCTGCCTACTACATGTACTTTTACGCTACTACCTCTCTACTGTCTGTCGTTTTCACCCAGTGTATGGTCACTGAGTTGTCACTTTCCCTTCCGGTTTCACAGATGTGGGTCCCAACGTGTGTCATCTGCTAAGATTCCTCATGGACTAGAGCTGTGTGACATAGGTATGTTGACATTACCATTTCAAGAACATTTTGTTACTGTAATTGCAAATACACTATTTCGAAATCACAGACAGACTCCAGATCATTTTGTGCTTTAGGTGTGTTTATTTAAATGCAAAATATTGGAGGGGGAAGTTAAATGGTGAGGGGTGATGGCGGAGGAGTGTCCATGGCAGAGTCCAGTCAATTAGTCTCACAGGTGTATTGCCCATGTGGGCATAGGAAGTGGAGCTGGGGCAGTTTAATTATGGACAGGGTGACAAAGTGGGACAGTGGGATGACAATCAGGGTGGTCTCATTTCTTGGCAGGGGTCTTGGCATCGTGCTCTGTCTTGTTCCTGGATCTCAGGGACCGTTTGCGGGGTGGTTCTCCCTCTACAGGGGGTGGGGTGCTGGTGTTGTGGTCCTGTGGTTGGGCGTCCTGTCCACTAGTGCCGGCGGAGGTTTTGGGCAGTTCATCGTCCATGCTAGGGTCAGGGGCCCCTTGGAGTGCCACAGTGTCCCTCCTGGTGTTCACAAGTTCCTTCAGCACCCCTACGATGGTGCCCAGGGTGGAGCTGATGGTTCTGAGTTCCTCTCTGAAGCCCATATACTGTTCCTCCTGCATGCACTGGGACTCCTGAAACTTGGCCAGTACCGTTGCCATCGTCTCCTGGGAGTGGTGGTATGCTCCCATGATGGAGGAGAGGGCCTTGTGGAGAGTGGGTTCCCTTGGCCTGTCCGCCCGCTGTCGCACGGCAGCCCTCCCAGTTCCCCTGTGTTCCTGGGCCTCCGTCCCCTGGACCTTGTGCCCACTGCCACTGCCCCCAGGTCCCTGTTGTTGTTGGGGTGGTGGGTTATCCTGGGTTCCCTGTAGTGGTGGACACACAGCTGCTTGACGTGTCCTGGGGACGGAGGTATGGGCCCGCTGAGTGGGTGCTGTGCTGGTGTTTCCAGAGGGGGGAAGGTCTGTGGTGGCCTGTGCCTGTGTGAGGGGAACCGACTGTCCCGAGGCCCCCGATGATCCAGCCTGATCATCTAGATCCAGTTGGACAGAGGTGCTGTCATCACTGTGGGCCTCTTCTGTGGGTGGAGTGGACATGTCTGGAACCTCCTGTCTGATGACGTTGGGTAGGGGTCCTGCAGGGGTGGAAAGGCATGATTATTGCATCTGTGTGTGTGATGGTGTGCAATGGATGGGTGACCTTGTACCCGAGTGCTGGCATTCCTGTGTGGGAGCTTGTGTGATGATGGTTTAGGGGGGTGTCTGGGTATGTGCAGTGGGCATGATTTAGTGATGGGTGTCCATGCTTTGTTGTTGCATGCAGGGCTTGGTGTTGGGATGTGTGGTTTGTGATATTGGTACATTTGTTAGGAGTTGGAGTGATAGGGGTGAGGGCGAGGGTGGGGGTATGTGATAGCATGCAGGTAGGGTGGGGGATGTAATAGTTAAGATTTGACTTACCAGAGTCCATTCCTCCACCAACTCCTGCGAGGCCCTCGGGATGCAGAATCGCCAAGACCTGCTCCTCCCATGTTGTTAGTTGTGGGTGAGGAAGTGGGGGTCCACCGCCAGTCCGCTGAACCGCACGGTGGTGTCTTGAGACCACGGAACGCATCTTCCCCGTAGGTCGTTCCACCTTTTCCTGATGTCCTCCCGATTTCTTGGGTGTTGTCCCACTGCGTTGACCCTGTCGACTATTCTTCGCCATAGCTCCATCTTCCTTCCAATTGAGGTGTGCTGCACCTGTGATCCAAATAGCTGTGGCTCTACCCGGACGATTTCCTCCACCATGACCCTGAGCTCCTCCTCCGAGAACCTGGGCTGTCTTTGCCGTGCCATGGGGTGGTATAGGTGATGTGTGGGGTGGTGTGTGTGGTGATAAGTGTGGTGATATGTAGTGGTGCGTTGTGTGAGGTGCGTGGAAGTTGTGTGGATGATGGTGTTATGTGCCTGTGGATGCTGTTGTACTTGCTGGTGGTGTCTCTCTCTGTGCTTCGTTCTCAATTTTCGGTAGTAGGGGTTTGTGGGTGATGTGGGTGTGTGTTTTATATTGTATTGGGTGTGTGGGAGTGGTGTGTGTATGTGTATCAGGTGTGTGTGTTTTGAATTGTCCAATGTGGCTGTGTTTTGTAAGAGTGTGTGTATTTTGAGCGCGGCGGTGTGTACCGCCAATGGAATACCGCAGTTGAAAGACCGCCCCGTGGATTCGTGTGTCGTGATAGTGTGGGCGTATTTCTGTTGGCGTGACAGTGTCGGTTTTGTTTTTGCCAGTTTATCACTGACCTTTGGTGTGGCGGACTTGTGTGGGTGTCTGAATTTTGGCAGGTTCCGAGATGTGGGTCATAATAGCTGTGGCGGTATTCCGCAGCCGCGGCGGTGTGTTGGCAGTCTTCTGCATGGTGGTAAGCGGCTTTTACCGCCAATGTTGTAATGACCGCCTTAGTCTCCCACACCGCAGGCGATTCTGCCACTCGAAATAGTCTCATTAGAATAATTAGAGCCTACGTGACAGTATAAGGTGTAAGTTCCCAAGGTACCCACTACAAACCAGGCCAGCCTCCTACATTGGTAGTACGGCGATGGGATAAGTACTTGCAATTGCTTTACCACTTTGTTACCTGTGCTTTTCACAAGAAAAGCTTGCTCCAATACTTAGAGCATATATAATATATACCTAGAAACAATTTTCTAACTTTCTTAAAAGTTCTTTAAACTTTGCAAAAGTTTTTACAAAGGCTTGAAAATTCTTCTTCTTTTCTCTAAAAAGGTAGCTCTGTTATTCTACTAGCTTTTTACTCACTTTCCTCATTTTTTTGCCTTTCAATATGTCTTCTGTAGAAGCTACCCCTAGAGGTATCAAGACTACCTATGAGAATCTAAACTTTAATAGTTTGAGGGGTCTCTGTACTGAAAGAAGTTTAGGGATTGGGAAGAACCCCAATAAGGAGTTCCTCTTAAATCTTCTCCTCCAAGATGAACAGGGACTCAGCACGGGTCCAGATCAGACAGGGGAATAAGTAGAGGATGACTCCAACCAGGACGGCTCAGAGGAGCAGAATGACAATCCTGGGGAGGGTACTTCCACAGCCCTGTCAATAAGCCCCCTAGTATAACTGGTAGTGGGAAGGGTTCACACATAAGTAGGGCTCCCTTCACTCGTAGAGGCCAGGTCACTAGAGTGGCCCCTGTTAGAGATAGGTCTGCCTCTGAACACTCTCATGTTACCTCTGTTACAGAGGCTTCACATAATTCTAACCCTGAGGACTAGTCCCTAGATAGGGAACTCAGAAAGCTGAGGTTAGAGGAGGCCAGACTGAGGCTAATGCAGCAACAGTTGGCCTTAGACAGGGAATCCCAGGCTGTGGAGAAAGTGAGGCAGGGTTTGGGGTTAGTTCCCCATGGTGGCAGCAGCATTTTTAGAAATACAAATGTTAGGGAACCTTCATTTGATTCTAGAAATCTGCACAAAGTTGTGCCTCCTTACAAGGAAGGTGATGACATCAACAAATGGTTTGCTGCACTTGAGAGGGCCTGTAAAGTTCAGAGGGTCCCTTATGTACAGTGGGCTGCTATCCTTTGGTTATCCTTTTCTGGCAGGGGGAGAGACAGACTTCTTATTATCAGAGAGGATGATGCAGATAATTTCCAAATTCTTAAAGATGCTCTCTTGGATGGCCTAGGCTTAACCACTGAACAGTACAGACTTAAGTTCAGAGAGACCAGAAAGGAGTCATCACAGGAAAAATAAAAGTTCATGCAGGGGGTGACCAGGATGGCAAGAAGAAGGAAAGTAAGTCACATGACAAGGGTGGGGACAAAGATAAAAAATCATCAGAGTCATCAGGGCCACAAACATCCTCTGGGGGTGGTGGGTCCAAATCCTCTTCTCACAAATATAAGAAACCTTGGTGTTTTTTGTGTAGAGTCAAAGGCCATTGGGAAACTGACAGTCATTGTCCAAAGAAAAACACCAAACCTCCCACCACCACAACCCCAACTGCAACCACTAGTGCCCCTGTAATAGCAGTGGTGGTGGGAAGAGCACTACTAATAGCCAGTCAAAGGGTATTACTGGGCGCACCATTAGTAATGTAGTTGGGGTTGGTCTAGTTAGGGAGATTACTGGGGTTGTTTTAGTCTTTGATGGTGGCATTGACCTAGCCACTTTAGTTGCTTGTCCCCTTAACATGGATAAGTACAAGCAGCTACCCCTGATTAACGGTGTTCAGGTTGAGGCCTAGAGGGACACAGGAGCCAGTGTCACCATGGTGATAGAGAAACTGGTTGCCCCTGAGCAACACCTACTTGGTCACCAGTACCAATTGACAGACGCCCATAGCAACACTGTAAGCCACTCCATGGCTGTTGTAAATCTCAACTGGGGGGAGGGGGTTACTGGTCCAAAGAAAGTTGTGGTAGCCACTGATTTACCTATAGAATGTCTGCTAGGCAATAATTTGGAGACTTCAGCTTGGGCTGAAGTGGAGTTGGAGGCCCATGCAGCAATGCTGGGCATTCCTGGGCATATCTTTGCTCTTACCAGGGCTCAGGCCAAGAAGCAAAGAGGACAGGGAAACTTGGATCCTGGAACAATGGACCAAGTGCTCCCAAAAACTAGGGGTAGGGAGGGCAAACCCTTGTCCACTATCCTTCCCTCCACAGATGATTCCCCTTTTGAGGAAGACAAGCCTGTCCCACATTGGAGGGACCCAGACAGCAAGCTGTCAAGCAGCAAAATGGTGATGTCACTGACACACACAGAGTTTACTGGGAGAATAATCTCCGTTATACTGAAGCAAGGGACCCTAAACCTGGTGCCACCAGGACACCAGTCATCCCCCTTCAGTACAGGGAATTCATCCTAACTCTGGCTCATGACATCTCTTTAGCTGGGCATTTAGGCCAGAGTAAAACATGGGACAGACTTGTTCCACATTTTCACTGGCTCCATATGTCAGAACACACAAAGGAGTTTTGCCACTCCTGTGTCACCTGCCAAGCCAGTGGTGAGAATGGTGGCAACCCAAAGGCCCCCTTAATGCCAGTGCCAGTGGTTGGGGTGCCCTTTGAAAGGGTATGGGTTGATATTGTTGGTCCCCTTGACCCTCCAATAGCTTCTGGCAATAGGTTTATTCTTGTAGTGGTGGACCATGCCACAAGGTACCCAGAAGCTATCCCCTTAAGGACCACTACAGCTCCTGCAGTGGCAAAGACCCTCCTAGGAATTTTTTCCAGGGTGGGCTTCCTTAAGGAAGTGGTGTCAGACAGAGGTAGTAAGTTCATGTCTGCATACCTAAAAGCAATGTGGAAGGAGTGTGGTGTTACCTATAAGTTCACCACCCCGTATCATCCACAGACTAATGGACTGGTTGAGAGGTTTCATAAAATTCCCAAAGGTATGATTATGGGACTCTGTGAAAAACTCAGAAGGAGATGGGATGTCCTATAACCATGCCCCATTTTTGCCTACAGGGAGGTACCCCAAAAAGGAGTGGGCTACAGCCCCTTTGAACTCCTATTTGGTCACCCTGTTAGTGGTCCCCTTGCTCTTTTTAAGGAGGGTTGGGAACAACCTTTAAAAGCTCCAAAACAGGACATATTGGACTATGTACTTGGCCTGAGAAGTAGAATGGCTGAGTACATGAAAAAGGCCAGCAAAAACGTTCAGGCCAGTCAAGAGCTCCAAAAGCAATGGTTTGACCAGAAGGCTGTTCTGACAGAGTACCACCCAGGACAGAAGGTGTGGGTATTGGATCCTGTGGCCCCAAGAGCACTCCAGGACAAATGGAGTGGACCCCATCTAATTGTATAGAAGAAGGGTGAGGTCACCTACCTGGCAGACCTGGGCCCTGCCAGAAGTCTCCTTAGGGTGCTTCATGTCAGTCGCCTACAGCCCTACTATGACAGAGCTGACTTAACCCTGATCATGGCTACAGATGAGGGACAGGAAGAAGAGAGTGACCCTCTCCCTGATCTCTTCTCCATCACTGAAACTGATGGTTTAGTGGAGGGAGTGGTTCTGGCAGACTGCCTTACTGCTAAGCAGAAGGAAGACTGCAAAAATCTCCTTGATCAGTTTTCTGAACTCTTCTCACTCACTCCTGGTACAACTTGTTGGTGTGAATTACAATTGACACTGGAGATGGTTTACCTGTCAAAAGTAAAATTTACAGGCAACCTGACCATGTCAGAGATTGCATAAAAGCTGAAGTTCAGAAAATGTTAGACCTTGGAGTTATTGAGCCTTCTGATAGCCCCTGGGCTAGACCAGTGGGGCTTGTCCCCAAACCGCGTAGCAAAGAAGGAAAGAGAGAAATGGGGTTTTGTGTGGACTATAGGGGTCTCAATACAGTAACCAAACCAGATGATCACCCTATACCTAGGGCAGATGAGCTAATAGATACACTGGCATCTGCCAAGTATCTAAGCACTTTTGACTTGACTGCAGAGTATTGGCAGATCAAAATGTCAGAAGATGCTAAAGCAAAAACTGCATTCTCTACCATAGGAGGGCATTATCACTTCACAATGATGCCTTTTGGTTTGAAAAATGCACCTGCCACTTTTCAGAGACTGGTAAATACAGTTCTCCAAGGCTTGGAAGCTTTTAGTGCAGCAAATTTGGACAATATTGCTGTCTTTAGCTCCACCTGGGAGGACCACCTGGCCCATCTCTGGAAAGTTTTGGAGGCCCTGCAAAAGGCAGGCCCAACTATCAAGGCTCCAAAGTGCCAGATAGGGCAAGGAAAAGTGGTTTATCTGGGCCACCTGGTAGGTGGGGAACAGATTGCACCACTTCAGGGGCAGATTCAGACCACTAGGGACTGGACTCCCCCTACTACTCAGACCCAGGGCAGAGCCTTCTTAGGGCTCACTGGGTATTACAAGAGGTTCATTAAGAACTATGGCTCCATTGCAGCACCTCTTAATGACCTCACAAGCAAGAAAATGCCTAAAAAGGTATTGTGGACAGCTAGCTGTCAAAAAGCTTTTGAGGAGCTTAAGCAGGCAATGTGCCCTGCACCTGTCTTAAAGAGCCCAACCTACTCCCAAAAAATTAATTGTCCAAACATATGCTTCTGAATTAGGGGTAGGGGCTGTACTAAAACAACTTAACTCAAAAAGGTCAGGATCAACCTGTTGCTTTCATTAGCAGGAGGTTGACCCCTAGAGAAAAGGGTTGGTCTGTCATAGAGAGGGAGGCCTTTGTTGTGGTCTGGGCACTGAAGAAGCTGAGACCCTACTTGTTTGGGACTCACTTCATTGTTCAGACAGACCACAAACCTCTATTATGGCTTAAATAAATGAAAGGTAAAAACCCTAAATTGTTGAAGTGGTCCATTTCCCTACAGGGGATTGGCTATACAGTGGAACATAGACCTGGGAGTACCCACCCCAATGCAGATGGACTCTCCAGATATTTCCACTTAGACAAGGAAGACTCATCTGGGCAAGGTTAGCCTTATTGTCCCTCGTTTGGGGGTGGGGGGTTGTGTAGGAAAGTACCATCTTCCTTGGCATGTTACCCCCATTTTGTAGCTGCATGTTAGTATGTTTTTGCCTGTCTCACTGGGATCCTGCTGGTCAGGACACCAGTGCTCATAGTTTATGGCCTAATGTGTGTGTATGTATAGTGCTTAACTGTGTCACTGAGACTCTGCTAATCAAAACCTCAGTTGTTATGCTCTCTCTGCCTTTAAATGTGTCACTGTAGGCTAGTGACTTTATTTACTAATTTGAATTGGCACACTGGACCCCCCTTATAAGTCCCTAATACATGGTACCTAGGTACCCAGGAGATCCATATGGGCTGCAGCATTTCTTTTGCCACCCATAAGGAGCTCAGACAAACCCTTATACAGGACTGCCATCGCAGCCTGCTTGAAATAGTGCACACACTATTTCACAGCCATTTTCACTGGACTTAAGTAACTTATAAGTCATCTATATGTCTAACCTTCATTTGCTGATGGTTAGGTGCAAAGTTACTAAGTGTGAGGGCACCCTTGCACTAGCAAAGGTGCCCCCACATAGTTCAGGGCCATTTCCCCATACTTTGAGTGCGGGGACACCATTACACGCATGCACTACATATAGGTCAAAATCTATATGTAGCTTCACAATGGTAACTCAAAATATGGCCATGTAACATGTCAAAGATCATGGAATGGTCCCCCATTCCAAATCTGGTATTGGGGAGCCAATTCCATGCATCCTGGGGGCTCCACCATGGACCCCCAGTACTGCCAAACCAGCTCTCTGATGCTTGCACTGCAGCTACAGCTGCTGTCACCACACAGACAGGGTTCTGCCCTCCTGGGGTCTGGGCAGCCCAGTCCCAGGAAGGCAGAACAAAGTATTTCCTCTGAGAGCAGGGTGGTACACCCTCTCCCTTTGGAAATAGGTGTTACAGGCTGGGGAGAGGTAGCCTCCCCCAGCCTCTGGAAATGCTTTGAAGGGCACAGATGGTGCCCTCCTTGCATAAACCAGTCTACACTGGTTCAGGGACCACTTGTCCCCTGCTCTGGCATGAAACTGGACAAAGGAAAGGGGAGTGACCTCTCCCCTGTCCATCACCACCCCAGGGGTGGTGCCCAGAGCTCCTCCAGTGTGTCCCAGACTTCAGCCATCTTGCTTTGCAAGGTGTGGGGGCACTCTGGAGGGCTCTGAGTGGCCAGTGCCAGCAGGTGACGTCAGGGACCTCTCCTGATAGGTCCATACCTGATGAGGTAGCCAATCCCCCTCTCAGTGCTATTTAGGGTCTCTCCTGTGGGTTCTCTTCAGATTCTGCTTGCAAGTTTCCTTCAGGAATCCTCTGCAACTACTTCAGCATCCTCTGACCTTGGATCAACCGCAGCCTGCTCCAAGAAATGCTGTATCTGCAACAAAGTATCCACAAGAGATGCTTTTCTTCTGCAACCTCAGCTCCAAGTCAGCAACTGCAACAGTTTCCTCAGTGTGCACGCTCTGGGGACTCCCTGTCTTCATCCTGCACCAGAAGGGCCGAAGAAATCACCAGCGGAGTGACAGAGTCACTCCCCTGCTCCTGCAGGCACCTTCAAAGATGACGACCGGTACCCTTGGACTCCTCTCACAGTGACAAGCGTGCTCCTAAGGACACAGAGGGTAGACATCATTGACATAGAGGGGGTGATTCTAACCCTGGCGGTTGGTGATAAAGCGGCGGCCAACCCGCCAACAGGCCGGCGGTCCAAAAAATGGAATTCTGACCCTGGCGGGAACCGCCAACACAGCCCGCCACATTAACACTCCGACCGCCACGGCGGTACAAACAAACAGCGCGGCGGTCACCGCCAACAGACAGGCGGCAGACAATGTACCGCCCACACCATTATGACCGGCCAATCCACCACCTTTTCCGGGGCGGGAGCACCGCCGATAAAAACACGGCGGAAACAGACTACGAACGGGAAAACGCGCACCTCTACGCACTCCACGAGGAAGGAGGACAGCATGGAACCCGAATTAAACATCCTACCTGCTCTCGTCTACCTGCTCATCTACCACGAGTACGAACGCCGGCGCAGACGACAACGGTGAGTACTGCACCTGCGACACAGGGGAGGGGGGAGGACGAAAGGTTACGTGCACACACATACGCGATACACCCACCCCCCAAACCATGTACACACCAATGCAGAGCAACAAGTCACAGTGACACCACCCAAACCCCCGTGAAAAAAGCAAGGACATAATTAAATTGTGATTCGAAATTTATGGGAAATAAAAACCACTGATAAGTCACGGACAAATAGCAATAACAATTCAAACAAATCAATTCAATATTCAGTGCATACGATAAACCGAGGCAATAAGTCCTGCACATCTAACGAAATTCCAAGTGTCCGTGGGCCAAAGTGTATCAACACAAGGGCAAAGCCCACACAGGAGACCTGAGTCCTTTGGAGAGAACACTGCAGGGGCATCTGATGAAAAAACTACAGGCACCTTAGGGGGAAGGGAAGGGGGGGGCACCACAGCCACATGAGTCCACGACGCCAGATCCACAAAGGGGCCACCATGCCCACTGTGCCATCCTGGGGAGTGCAAAGCCACAGTCTCTCAAGTCTCTACAGTGGGTGGCTTGCCCACTGTGCCATCCTGGGGAGTGCAAAGCCACAGTCTCTCAAGTCTCTACAGTGGGTGGCTTGCCCACTCTGCCATCCTGGGGAGTGCAAAGCCACAGTCTCTCAAGTCTCTACAGTGGGTGGCTTGGCCACTCTGCCATCCTGGGGAGTGCAAAGCCACAGTCCATCAGGTGGATAACAGTCTCCACCGGTCAAGGAGGAGGCATGGTGGGCACAGTGAACCGTGAACAGTAGCTCGAGACAGATCCGGCACTGTCATTGTGCCAGTGATGCATGAGACGGCGGGGCCCAGCGGAACGGTGCTTGACAGGAAGGGCCCAGCGGAGCGGTGCTTGACAGGAAGGGCCCAGCGAAGCGGTGCTTGAGACGGCGGGGCCCAGCGGAGCGGTGCTTGACAGAAAGGGCCCAGCGGAGCGGTGCTTGAGACGGCGGGGCCCAGCAGAGCGGTGCTTGAGACGGCGGGGCCCAGCGGAGCGGTGCTTGAGATGAAGGGCCCAGCGGAGCGGTGCTTGAGACGGCGGGGCCCAGCGGAGCGGTGCTTGAGACGGCGGGGCCCAGCGGAGCGGTGCTTGACAGGAAGGGCCCAGCGGAGCGGTGCTTGAGACGGCGGGGCCCAGCGGAGCGGTGCTTGAGACGGCGGGGCCCAGCGGAGCGGTGCTTGAGATGAAGGGCCCAGCGGAGCCGTGCTTGAGACGGCGGGGCCCAGCGGAGCGGGGCTTGACAGGAAGGGCCCAGCGGAGCGGTGCTTGAGACGGCGGGGCCCAGCAGAGCGGTGCTTGAGACGGCGGGGCCCAGCGGAGCAGTGCTTGAGATGAAGGGCCCAGCGGAGCGGTGCTTGAGACGGCGGGGCCCAGCGGAGCGGTGCTTGAGACGGCGGGGCCCAGCGGAGCGGTGCTTGACAGGAAGGGCCCAGCGGAGCGGTGCTTGAGACGGCGGGGCCCAGCGGAGCGGTGCTTGAGACGGCGGGGCCCAGCGGAGTGGTGCTTGAGATGAAGGGCCCAGCGGAGCGGTGCTTGAGACGGCGGGGACCAGCGGAGCGGTGCTTGACAGGAAGGGCCCAGCGGAGCGGTGCTTGAGACGGCGGGGCCCAGCGGAGTGGTGCTTGAGACGGCGGGGCCCAGCGGAGCGGTGCTTGAGATGAAGGGCCCAGCGGAGCGGTGCTTGAGACGGCGGGGCCCAGCGGAGCGGTGCTTGACAGGAAGGGCCCAGCGGAGCGGTGCTTGAGACGGCGGGGCCCAGCGGAGCGGTGCTTGAGATGAAGGGCCCAGCGGAGCGCTGCTTGAGACGGCGGGGCCCAGCGGAGCGGTACTTGAGACGGCGGGGCCCAGCGGAGCGGTGCTTGACAGGAAGGGCCCAGCGGAGCGGTGCTTGAGACGCCGGGGCCCAGCGGAGCGGTGCTTGACAGGAAGGGCCCAGCAGAGCGGTGCTTGAGACGGCGGGGCCCAGCGGAGCGGTGCTTGACAGGAAGGGCCCAGCAGAGCGCTGCTTGAGACGGCGGGGCCCAGTGGGGCGGTGCTTGAGACGGCGGGGCCCAGCGGAGCGGTGCTTGACATGAAGGGCCCAGCGGAGCGGTGCTTGAGACGGAGGGGCCCAGCAGAGCGGTGCTTGAGACGGCGGGGCCCTGTTCAGCGGTGCTCTTCTGCACGGCGGGGCCCTCTTCAGCGGTGCTCTTCTGCACGGCGGGGCCCTGTTCAGCGGTGCTCTTCTGCACGGCGGGGCCCTCTTCAGCGGTGCTCTTCTGCACGGCGGGGCCCTGTTCAGCGGTGCTCTTCTGCACGGCGGGGCCCTCTTCACCGGTGCTCTTCTGCACGGCGGGGCCCTCTTCAGCGGTGCTCTTCTGCACGGCTGGGCCCTCTTCAGCGGTGCTCTTCTGCACGGCGGGGCCCTCTTCAGCGGTGCTCTTCTGCACGGCGGGGCCCTGTTCAGCGGTGCTCTTCTGCACGGCGGGGCCCTCTTCAGCGGTGCTCGTCCAGTCGGTCAAGGGAGCCAGACCTGGCCTGGACTCCCTGCTCAGTCGCCCTCCGACCGTGCTGTTGCTGGACCCTTCGGTGACGGAGTCCTGGGCCCTTTGGTGTCCTTCCTAACACCCGGGATGGGGCTTGTGGGCCCCTCCTGCTCCGCGCTCCTGCTGGCTGACTTCTCCGCCCTGCTGCCCTTTCGCTCCTTAGATGGGGCTCTTGGGCCCTTGCCTCCCCTAGATGTTGTGGCTAGTTAAGTGGGCGAACTTTGCTCCTTGGGGGCAGCCGTGTCAGTCCTCTCACGGCGGCCCTTTAGCTTCCTGGTCCTCTTGCCTGGTGGGGGGCTGGCTGTCCCCTTGCTGCTGATGGAAGTGTCACTGCTGGCAAAGGGTGGACTCCAGAACCCATGCACCACAGTGACACTCGAAGCTGGGCTGGTGGTGGCTGAGGTGCTCTTGGGACTCTTTGCAGATGGAGGGGGTGGGTCAGTGGAGGGAAAGAGGTCAAGATTAGCCAGGAAAACTTTCTTGGGACCAAGATAAAAGGTAGGAGAAGTGGTGATGGGAGTGGAGGAAGAGGATGTGGTTGTAGGAGAGTCAGGTGTGCTGTCTTTGGGTGCAGGTGCTTGTGCTGGAGGCTGTCGTGAGGTGGATGGCTGTTGGGTGGGTGTCTGCCTGCGTTTGTGTGTCTTGGAAGAGGGGGTGACAGACACAGTGGGAGAGGACACAGGGGACGTGTAAATGGTAGTGGGGGTGGTGACTGCACGTGTGCGGACTGGACTGGAGGGTGTGCTGGTGATGGAAGCTCTGGCTGATGGTGGTGTGCATGCAGGTGTGAGTGTAGACGTCACAGGGAGGGAGGAGGGAGACGAGGAGGAGGGGGACACAGAGGTGGTAGTGACTGTTGGAATGTCTGCATCTGGGTGTTGCTTGCGTGAATGCTTGTGGGTTCTGTGGTGCTTGTGTCTGGATGAGCTGCCCTTGGGTGTTGAGGTGTGTGCAGGCTGGTCTGATGGTGTGGATGGGATAGGCTGAGGAACAGGAGACAGAGACAGGGTGGAGGCAGTCAGAAGAGGGAGGCTGGAAACAGGGACAATGGCTGCCGTCAGTGCTGAGGCCAGAGCATTGAACGATCGTTGATGGGCAGCCTGACCCGAATGAATGCCCTCCAGGTAGGCATTGCTCCGATGCACCTCCCTTTCTACCCCCTGGATGGCATTCAAAAGGGTAGTCTGCCCAACAATGATGGTCTGAAGGAGGTCAATGACCTCCTCACTGAGGGCAGCAGGGGTAACAGGGGCAGGGGCTGAGGTGGCTGGGGCGAAGGAGATGCCCGCCTTCCTGGGCGAGCGGGCACGGAGCGTAGGCTGAGGGGCTGCTGGGAGGGCGGGGCTGGTGCGCTGGGTGGCGGCTGTACCTGTAGAGGCGGGGGGCCCGGATGTTGCCGCCACCGCTAGGGAGCTCCCATCCGAGGACGTGTCACTGTCGCTGGTGTCACCACCGGTCCCCGTAGTGGTGCTCCCCTCGCCCTCCGGATCACTGGTGCCCTCGGTGTCTGTTCCTGGTCCCACCGGGGCCTTGTGACTTGCAGCTCCCTCGTGCTCCGATGCCAATTCTCCTCCGCCTGATGATGCTAATGCACACATGCACAAGAAGATGAAGAAGAAGGGTGGGGGGAGAAAAACGAAGACCAGGTTGAGTGCATGCAATGTCAACACCGTTGGCGGAGAGGACAGACACAGGAGCCTCATGCACTAAGCCGCGCATTCGGGGTACACTACTCAGTACTTCTGACTAGGACAACAGGTCTAGAGACGACAAACGCGCACATGTGTGATGCTGGACCATCGATAGCTGTACTTGTCACCCTACAGAGTTGGGGGCCGGGAGCACGGGCCATGCCTAAAGGAGAGGACTACACTACAGAAAGCGCCCTGGCCTAATGTCACCCACAACCCTCCTCCTCCACCCAGACGCCTCCACTGCCCAGAGAGATAGCAGAATGTGCTGATTCTCACCCCCTTGTGTCTGCTGTGATGTCCTCAAGCGCCCATCCAAATCAGGGTAGGCCACCGCCAGGATCCGGGACATCAGGGGGGTCAGGGTACGACTGGCACCCCTCCTAGGTTGGGAGGCCATCCCCAGCAGTGACTCGGCGGTCTTCCTGGTCCCGCGGCGGATGTCCTCCCACCTCTTGCGGCAGTGGGTGCCCCGTCTTGTGTGGACCCCCAGGGCCCGGACTTCCTTGGCGATGGCACGCCAAATGTCCACTTTCTGATGGGCGCTGACCTATTTGACATGTACAGGGTGGGAAGGAAAAATTCATCAATTTTCTGCATGTTAGATGCGATTGGCCCCTCCTCCCCAACCTTGCCATATGGCACATGCTCTCATCTGTCGTGCGTTGCACTCCTCATTCGCCCCCCACCCCACCAACTTACATCCACCCCACTCCACACAGGCATATCCCATTCAATGTGCACCCAGTGTACTTACCTGTTGGTCTGGAGGACCGTAGAGTAACGCATACCGGGTGGAGGACCCCATCCACAAGTTTCTCCAACTCCTCAGACGTGAAGGCAGGGGCCCTTTCCCCAGTCGCAGCAGCCATTGTCACTTCCAGACCGAGGTCACAGCAGCACTTGCAGTATAGGTCCTCTCCTGTGGATGATCAGGTCTCGAGTGATTAAGCAGATAGAAAATGGCGGTCACGCCCGCGGTGGTGCGTACCGCGGCGGTGCGTACCGCGACCGCCGGCGCACCTCGTCATTGGCTCCTGAAACCCATAGGCTTCAATGTTAGCCAATGCGGCTTCGTATAGCGGTCTTCGACCGCCTACCGCCACGGTGTGCCACGCCAGCGCATTGACCTCACATCCCATTGTCCCACTTCACAGGTCAGGCAGCCGCCATTTCAAGGGCCCACATGGCATAATTTGTACTGCGTCACACAGGCCTAGGCCTAGCATTGCCACACATACACGCCTTTCAATACATAGATAATCGTGTGCTATGCATGTTGTGGTGAACGTACCTGTGATTTGCTTGACTCTGTGCTCCATGTTGTCCTTCCTAGGCACCGTCCGCTGGGACTTGCGAGGAGACGGATGAATCCTCGCGTGTACCGACCGCTGGTGGACCTGTCGACAATGGAAGAACGCCATATCATACTACGATACCGACTTGACCGAGCCACTATACATGAACTGTGTGCCCAGCTGGAGCCAGCCCTGATGTCCCCCATCCGCCAACCCACAGGAATTCCCCCTCTAGTGCAGGTTCTGTCAGTCCTCCATTTTTTGGCAAGTGGCTCATTCCAGACAACAGTGGCCATGTCATCTGGAATGTCTCAGCCTATGTTTTCAAAAATCTTGTCTAGAGTGTTATCTGCCCTGACGAAACACATGCGGAGCTACATTGTATTCCCTGAGGAGGTTGATTTGGCCACTGTGAAGGGTGATTTTTATGCCCTTGGACATATCCCCAACATAATTGGTGCCATTGATGGGACCCATGTGGCTTTAGTACCCCAAAAGACGATGAGCAGGTGTACAGAAACAGGAAAAGTTACCAGTCGATGAACGTCCAGGTGGTCTGTTTGGCTGACCAGTACATCTCCCATGTGAATGCCAAGTTCCCTGGGTCAGTGCATGACGCGTATGTGATGCGGAATAGCAGCATCCCTTATGTGATGGAACAGCTACAGAGACACCGTGTGTGGCTAATTGGTGACTCTGGTTACCCCAACCTGCCTTGGCTATTGACCCCAGTGAGGAATCCCCGGACCAGGGCAGAGGAACGGTACAATGAGGCCCATGGGCGAACTAGGAGGATCATAGAAAGAACCTTTGGCCTCCTGAAGGCCAGGTTTAGGTGCCTGCATATGACAGGGGGATCCCTGATGTACTCACCAAAGAAGGTGTGCCAGATCATCGTGGCCTGCTGTATGCTTCACAATCTGGCATTGCGACGTCAGGTGCCTTTCCTGCAGGAGGATGGTCCAGATGGTGTTGTTGAAGGAGCTGTGGAGCCTGCGGAGAGTGAAGAGGAGGAAGATGAAGAGGACGACCCAGACAACAGGGACAGAGTTATCCAACAGTATTTTCAGTAGCACACAGGTAAGAATCACCCACGCCATTTAACATTTACTGAAAGCCCCCTGCATCTTTACTTTGTGTATTTCCCCCCAGTTCCTTTAAACTGAAGTTTGATTTTCCCTTCCCTTTTCAGTGCTGTATGACCCACTGCGTGACTTCTGCTTGGTTAGCCCATGGACTAATGCTTATTGACACTGGTATGTTGTCATCACAAGAATAACAGAACATTATTGATCAGTAATGTGTTATACATTTGTAAATAATACAGGCTGACTCCTGAATGATTTCAGTGCAATGAGTGATTTATTTTTAGTGCTAGATATTGGTACATGATATTAAAACGGTGATGGGTGAGGGTGGAGTTATGTCCATGGCAGAGTCCAGTTCTCGGCCGCACAGGTGCATTGTCCATATGCCTGTGGAAGGATGGAGCAGGGGCAGTTCAAGGTTGGACAGGGTGACACTTTGGGACGGTGGAATGACATCCGGGGGGATATTAGGCTGGCGGTGTCTTGGCATCCTACTCTGTCTTCCTTTGAGATCTCAGGTTCCTCTTGCGGGGTGGTTGTTCTTCAGCAGGAGGTGGGGTTCTGGTGGCCCGTCGTTCTGTGGGGGCCTCCTGACCACTAGCGCCGGCGGAGGTGGTAGGCTGTTCCTGGCTAGTGACAGGGGCCCTTTGCGGTGCCACATGGTCCCGCAATGTGGTTTCTATCCGGTTGAGGGCCTGGACTATGGTCCCCATAGCGGTAGCGATGTTCCGGAGTTCATTGCTGAACCCCATGTACCGTTCCTCCTGCTGTGCCTGGATCTCGGTGAACCTGGCCAGTACCGTCGCCATCGTCTCCTGGGAGTGATGGTATGCTCCCATGATGGTGGTGAGGGCCTCTTGGAGAGTCGGTTCCCTGGGCCTGTCCTCCCCCCCCTGTCGCACAGCAGCCCTCCCAGTTGCCCTGTTTCCCCGGGCCTCTGTCCTCTGGACGGTGTGCCCACTACCACTGCCCCCAGGTCCCTGTTGTTGTTGGGGTGTTGGGTCAGCCTGGGTGCCCTGTAGTGGCAGACACACCGCTGATTGACGCGTCCACGAGACAGAGGCATGGGCCCGCTGGGTGGGAGCTGTGCTGGTGTTCCCAGAGGGGTTTGGGTCTGCTGTGGCCTGTGTCTGTGTGTGGGGAACCGACTGTCCAGAGGTCCCCGATGGTCCGGGCTGGTCATCAGGTTCTAGGTCGACAGAGCTGCTGTCCTCGCTGGGCGCCTGTTCTGGGGGTGGGATGGACAAATCTGGACCCTCCGTGGCGGTGTTTTGGTCGTTCGGGCCCTGCAGGGGTAAAGGAGTATGGTTATTGTTTCTGTGCGTGCCATGGCGTGCATTTTGAGTGCCCTTGTCCCCCAGTGCTGGCATTCCCTTGTGGGAGGTGTTGTGAGGGTGGTGGGGGGGGGGGTGTATGGGTATATGCAATGGTCATGCTTTGGTGGTGGCTGTCTATGGTTTGTGTTGGCATTCAGGGGTTGGTGTTGTTTAGGGTGGGTTGTGCTGGTGAGACATTGGCAGGGAGGTTGTGTGCTGGGGGGTTGGGATTGGAGGTGAGGGGGGGGTTGGCATGCTGGTGGTTGGGGGGGTGAAGTAGTTGAGATTCGACTTACCAGAGTCCATTCCTCCGCCTACTCCAGCGAGGCCATCAGGATGCAGGATGTTTACCACCTCTTGCTCCCATGCTGTGAATTGGGGTGGAGTGGGTGGGGGTCCGCCGCCAGTCTTCTGCACAGCGATGTTGTGCCTGGAGATCATCGAGCGCACCTTCCCCCGTAGGTCGTTCCATCGCTTTCTGATATCTTCCCGATTTCTGGGATGCTGTCCCACAGCGTTGACCCTGTCTACGATCCTTTGCCATAGCTCAGCCTTCCTTGCTATGGTGGTGTGCTGCACCTGTGTGCCGAAGAGCTGGGGCTCAACCCTCATAATTTCCTCCACCATGACCCGGAGTTCTTGGTCAGTAAACCTTGGGTGTCTTTGGGGTGCCATGGGGTGGTGTGGATGAGGTGTGGGGTGGTGTTTGTGGTGATGTGCGTGGTGATATGTGGTGATGTGTGCGTAGATGTGGTGTGGGTGATGAAGTTGGGTTCCTGTGTGTGTTGGGGTTTTCTATTGCTGTGCTCGCTCTCTCTATCTCTATCTCTCTCGCCTTCGCTCCGATTTCCAACTAGTGGGGGTTTGTGGGTGATGTGGGTGTGTGTTTTATAGTTGATTGGATGTGTGGGACTGTTGTTTGTATGTGTCTCAGGTGTGCGTATTTCAAATTGTCCAATGTGGCTGTGTTTTGGAGCTGTGTGTGTATTTTGAGCGCGGCGGTGTGTACCGCCAATGGAATACCGCTGTTGAAAGACCGCCGCGTGGATTCGTGGGTCAGAATGGCATGGGCGTGTTTGTGTTGGCGTGACGGTGGAGGTTTGGTCATCTCCAGTTTTCCGCGGCCCGCTGATGAGGCGGCCTTCCTTGGATGTCGGATTGTTGGCGGTTTCACAGTTGGTGGTCAGAATGACTGTGGCGGTTTACCGCGGCCGCGGCAGTAGAATGGCGGACTTCTGACCGGCGGTAAGGGCCTTTTACCGCCGAGGTCAGAATGACCCCCAGAGTGTCCTGAGGTCCTGCTGACGCAATTTGGAGGAGGTAAGACCTTGCCTTCCCCGAGAGCGATGGTACCCCTGTGTACTGCGTCTTCTTCACCTCCTGAGGCCTCTGTGCACTATTTGCAAACGTCTGTTGTGCACAGCCTGGCCCAGGTCCCCTGCACTCCATCCTGTGATGCTCAACTCACTGAGTTGTTCTCCAGTGGTGTGGGACCTTCTTTGATTGTGCTGCATCAACTGCATTTTGCACCTCCTTTGTCCCCAGATCCTGTGACTCCCAGGAGTGCTGGCTGGCATCCTGAGGGCTCTCTAAAGTGTTGAGAGCCCCGTCTTCCTCCTCACACAGGGTTGAGGCCCCCAAGTCCCTCCTGGGTCCATCCAGTGCCATTTTGACGCAAGATGCACTTTTGTAGTCGCCAAGGCTTGTTGGCGACTTCCAGCACAAAATCACATCTGCAACGATCTTCACATCGTGGGACATCCTTTGCATCATGCAGGAACCCACTGGCATCTTCCTAGGGTGCATTCCTGCAGTCTTCGACTAGCCGGGGACTCTTCTTTTGCACCCTCTTCTGGGTTGGCAGGGGCTCTTGTCCTTCCTGGAACTTCTTTTGATTTCTGGACTTGGTCTCCTTCCTTTGCAGGTCCTCAGGTTCAGGAATCCAGCAGTTTTTCTTTGGAGACCTGGTTGGTTGCTCCAAAATCCCACTCACAAGGTGTAGTGTGTCCTAAGGAAACTTGCAGTACTATACTCCTGCTTTTCTGGTCTCTGGAGTGGGGTAATTTACTTACTTTTACTGTATTCTTACTCTCCCAGCAATTCTGCACACACTACACTTGTCTAGAGGGGAATTCGTGATTCGCATTCCACTTTCTTAGTATATGGTTTGGGTTTCCCCTTGACCTATTTTCTCCCACTGCATTCTATAGCATTTCCTATTGTTTACAATGTTCTATG
Organism: Pleurodeles waltl; assembly: GCF_031143425.1. Taxonomy (NCBI): domain Eukaryota; kingdom Metazoa; phylum Chordata; class Amphibia; order Caudata; family Salamandridae; genus Pleurodeles; species Pleurodeles waltl. The sequence continues at coordinate 653,433,781 of NC_090447.1, forward strand.
ACTATTTACTTGTCTAATGTTGGTGTCTAGGGTATATATTGTGTATAGTTCTTACCTCTAGAAATAGTATTGCCTCTAAGATATTTTTGGTACTGTGTCACCCAAATAAATACCTTTATTTTTGGTAACACTGAGTATTGTCTTTACTTGTGTATAAGTACTGTGTAACTATAAGTGGTATTCCATGAGCTTTGCATGTCTCCTAGTTCAGCCTAAGCTGCTCTGCTATAGCTACATCTTTCAGCCTAAGCTGCTAGAACACTACTACTTCACTAATAAGGGATAACTGGACTTGGTATAAGGTGTAAGTACCAAAGGAACCCACTACAAACCAGGCCAGCCTCCTACAGGTAGCTTGCCACTGAGCAGTCAGGCTTAACTTACAAGGCAATATGTAAAGTAAAAACACCACAAAAAGACACCACACAGATTTAGAACAATAGACAATATTTATCTGGATACAATACTGTTGAAACAATGAAAATCCAATGTACACAAGCAAAGTTATGAATTTTGTAAAGATTAAGGCCCTCATTCTGACCCTGGCGGTTTCAAACCGCCAGGGCAGAGAGCAGAGGAAGCACCGCCAACAGGCTGGCGGTGCTTCCAGGGCAATTCTGACCGCGGCGGTAAAGCCGCGGTCAGAAAAGGGGAACCGGCGGTTTCCCGCCGGTTTTCCCCTGCCCCAGGGAATCCTCCATGGCGGCGCTGCATGCAGCGCCGCCATGGGGATTCCGACCCCCTTCCCGCCAGCCTGTTCCTGGCGGTTTACACCGCCAGGAAGAGGCTGGCGGGAACGGGTGTCGTGGGGCCCCTGGGGGCCCCTGCAGTGCCCATGCCACTGGCATGGGCACTGCAGGGGCACCCTAACAGGGCCCCATTAAGATTTTTAGTGTCTGCTTGGCAGACACTGAAAATCGCGACGGGTGCAACTGCACCCGTCGCACCCCAGCAAATCCGGCGGCTCCATTCGGAGACGGCTTCATCTTTGCTGGGGCTTTCCCGCTGGGCCAGCGGGCGATCTTTTGAAGATCGCCCGCCGGCCCAGCAGGAAAGTTGGAATGCTCCCCGCGGTCATTTGACCGCGGGGCAGTGTTTGGGCGGTTTCCGCCAGGCGGGCGGCGCCCGCCGGGGTCGGAATGACCCCCTAAATCAAACTAAGGCGCTGAGAAACCACAAGGTACAGTACCTTTTGAAAACAACAAACAAGGACGTCGCACAGAGCTGGAAAGAGGCATCTGTGGAGTTGGTGCAGCATCAGTCCCTTACAGCGTCTGAGGAGAGAGGTGTCGGTGCTGCGTTGCGAGGCAGGTGGAGGTGCAGCGTCAGCTCGGTCCGGATGCAGGAGGAGATGATGCAGCGGCGTCTGCGATGCGCTGAGTCCTTGTGTCCTTCCAGCACAGTCAGAAGTCAACAGGGCAGCAGGGCAACAGCAGGGCAGCAGTCCTTTGCAGCAAAGCAGTCAAGAGAGTCAGTTGGACAGCCAGGCAGATGTTCTGACAAAGTTCAGGTGCAGGTCCAGATTTGTCGGATTTGGTGGGGTCAGATACCCAGTTTATACACCCAAAAATGCCTTTGAAGTGAGGGAGACTTCAAAGAGTGGTTTTGAAGTGCACAGGTTCCCCTTTCAGTACAGTCCTGTCTGCCAGAGTCCCAGTAAGGGGTTTGGCAGTCCATTGTGTGAGGGCAGGCCACTAGCCTTTGAAATCTAAGTGTCAGGCCCTCCACCCTTCCAGCCCAGGAAGACACATTCAGAATGCAGATGAGTGCATGTGTGAGTGAGTGTCCTGTGTTTGTGGCTTCGTGGATAAAACGCACAAGAGAGCTGTCAGCCCAGCCCAGACGTTCTTTGGAGACAGGCTGTAAGGCACAGATGTTTTGTAAGTGCATAGAAATGCTCACTTTCTAAAAGTGGCATTTCTAAAAAAAATATATAAAATCCAACCTCACCAATGAGCAGGATTTTCTATTACCATTCTGGCTATACTAAATAAGACCTGGTTATCCATTTCAGATCAGAATCTACCACTCAAAAAGTATATGAGGGCAGTCCTAATGCTAGCCTATGAAAGGAGCAGGCCTCACAGTTGTGGAAAACGAATGTAGGAGTTTTCACTACCAGGACATATAAAACACATAGGTACATGTACTGCCTTTTACCTACATAGCACCCAGCCCTATGGGTTACCTAGGACCTACTTTAGGGGTGACATATCTGTAGAAAAAGGGGAGTTTAAGGCTTGGCAAGTAATTTTAAATGCCAAGTCGAAGTGGCAGTGAAACTGCATTCACAGGCCTTGCAATGGCAGGCCTGAGACATGGTTAAGGGTTTACTTATATAGGTGGCACAATCAGTGCTGCACGCCCACTAGTCACATTTAATTTACAGGCCCTCGGCACATGTAGTGCACTTTACTAGGGACTTAGAAGTAAATCAAATATGCCAATTGGGGATGAACCAACTTTACCATGTTAAATGTAGAGAGCATATGCACTTTAGCACTGGTTAGCAGTGGTAAAGTGCGCAGAGTCCTAAAACCAGTAACAACAGTGTCAGAAAAGTGGAGGAGGCAGGCAACAAGTTGGGGGATGACCACCCTAAGGCTGTCAGGTCTAACACCCACCACAATATAAATAATACCTGCAGAACAGGGATGGCAACATCAGGGGGACCTCAGGAAGAATACTGTCCTGGGACACATTTAACTTTGCACATGCGGCTAAAAATCTGTTTGTACAGTAACTGGACTTTACGTATCCCATGGACAGCCAATAGTATAACCATGTGACATGCCTATCTGCCAAATGTGTTAGTGCAATTCAAGAAAACAAGCACAACAGCAACAGCATGGGTCACACATGTAAACAAAGTAGCTGGAAGCTACAGTCACATGGAAATGGACACATAGGCCCTCATTCTGACCCTGGCGGTTTGTAAACGCCAGGGCAGAGGGCAGAGGAAGCACTGCCAACAGGCTGGCGGTGCTTCCGGGGCAATTCTGACCGCAGCGGTAAAGCCGCGGTCAGAAAAGGGGAACCGGCGGTTTCCCGCCGGTTTTCCCCTGACCCAGGGAAACCTCCATGGTGGCGCTGCATGCAGCGCCGCCATGGGGATTCCGACCCCCTTCCCGCCAGCTTGTTCCTGGCGGTTTACACCGCCAGGAAGAGGCTGGCGGGAACGGGTGTCGTGGGGGCCCTGGGGGCCCCTGCAGTGCCCATGCCACTGGCATGGGCACTGCAGGGCCCCCCTAACAGGGCCCCATTAACATTTTCAGTGTCTGCAAAGCAGACACTGAAAATCGCGACGGGTGCAACTGCACCCGTCGCACCCCAGCAAATCCGCCGGCTCTATTCGGAGCCGGCTTCATCTTTGCTGGGGCTTTCCCGCCGGCCCAGCGGGAAAGTTAGAATGCTCCCCGCGGTCATTTGACCGCGGGGCGGTGTTTGGGCGGTTTCCGCCCGCCGGGGTCAGAATGACCCCCATAGTCAGTCAAATGTATAGGAAGGGAGCACAGTTGAAGACCCTCCATTTTGGACAAAGAAAAAACAAGCTTTCACACATGATACGAATGTACAGTGTACATCAGGGGGACTAATCTAATGCAATACATGTTGACATTGGCCAAGTCAAGATGGAATACTTACCATATAAAACAACACACAATGCAATGACAACCTAATTCTATAACCACCCACACATCCATCCAGGAAACATCTCCCCTTCTCCTGGGTGACACCAGCACTGCTCCCAAAGGCACGTCTTGCCAAAACCAGCAAATGGATCATCAAACAGGGTGAATCAAACACAACTGTGGGCATACATCAAAAATTACTCAGGAACATCAAAAAGTTAGAAAAGTAATGGCAGGACAAATGTGTATCCAAAAAACAGCTTGCCTGTATTAACAAAACTTTTAGATGCATTAAGGCCAATGGCCAGTCCACAAATTTGAGTTCTTGTGCACTTCTGTGCACCACAACTTGACTCACTGACCACTGGCATGGAAAACTCCACAGGAAGGGCCATCAAGTGGGCATGCCAGGCACCTCAATAATCCCCCTTGGGTGGGGTGGGGTCAGATCTAGAATGGGTGGATTTGGTTTTGGGTGGGGCGGGTTTTACTTTGGGACGGGTGGCCTTAACTTTGGTAGTAGTGGGCTTCTTCTTGGGGGTGTGAGGGGTATGGCTTGTTTCAGGGTGGGCGGTGCAGGTGTGACAGGGTAGAATTTGCGAGGGATGGGTTGGGATGTTTGCGGGATCCTTTTGTTTTTGGGAGCAGGGTTCACAGGGTTAAAAGCAACGTCAAAGAGGAAACTTACGCCCAAATTTAAGGCAAGTTTGCATCACTTTTGCAGCATTTTATTTTTATGCAAAGGCAGCGCTAACCCAGCTAAATATTTATAAAGTGGCTCTAGAACCATTTAGCGCCACTTTCCTGTTTTAGCGTTATTTTTCAGGAGCGCTGTTTTACGTTGCATCGTTTATCGACAATGATGTGCAAGGTGGGAGTTCCCTCCTAAACAATGATGCTAGCCCGCTAGCGCCATATCTCCAAGCCAACAGAAAAAAGGTGCAACTCCTAAGATCAGTCCGAACAAATGGCGCTAACTCCAATCAGCATCAAAAATGTAATGCCTGGTCAGACCTAGTGTTAAAATGACGCACAACCACAACTACATACGGAAAACACACAGAAGGAACACTGGAAAGCAACTGGACAGCATGAACCTGTTACTACTAGAGCTTGGCACCCGGAGAAGATGACAGCAATGACACCAAGTGCCACCAACACCACAGCAGCCCCCTCAACCACCACCACTGCAGCCACAAAGGAAGCGCAGAAGGAGGGAGAGAATATTTCGCCAGTGCACATCCATCATTCGCCTCAGGGAAGAGAGGCTATCAGACTTTATCATCTCACGTGGGAGTCCATCATACGGCTGCTCCACCACACTGCTCCCGACATCACTGCAAGAGTGGAATGTCCTACAACCATACTGCCCATGACAAAACTCCTGGCCATGCTCCACATGCTGGCCTCTGGATCATTTTAGACCACTGCAGCACGAGAGGGTGGTATCTCACAACCATCCTTTTCTGCCTTCTGCCCTAAGGTTCTGGACACCATCATCTGCCTCACACTCCACCACATCCTGTTCTCCAACACCCAGCAACTTCTGCAGGAGACAAAACAAGGATTCTACTAAATTGGGGGGGTCCTGCATGTGCTGGATACAATGGACTGCACACATGTCCAACTTGTCCCCCATGCTGCTAGGAAACACCTTTATAGGGACAGGAAACACACACGCTCAATGAATATGCAGGCCATTATGGACCATCGCTGAACAGTCACCAACATCCTCACTGAATATTCAGGCAAGGAGCATGATGTCTACATCTTCAGACACTCAACAATAAATCAACGCTTCCAGGATGGACAATATGGCAATGGCCTGCTTGTCAGTAAATCAGCATACACAACATAACACAGACAACACATTAAACATGTGAGATAAACAAAACATATACCACACTTCTCACACATAGTCATGGAAGCACAGATGTTCGGAGAACAACACATATGCCACAATCATCACTCCACCACATTCAATGCACATCACCCTCACATATGGCCACATGTACAAGTCTCTAGCTCCTCCTGACTGACACTTTTAATGATGCGCTGGCGGAGCTTTGCCCTTTCTGCATTCAAAAGGTGAAGTCAAGCCACTACATGTTTTCCACATGTTGTATAGAAAAAACTGAATTGCTCAGCAATGGGTTTTGCATTGGCAATGCCACTGTCAAAAAACGTACATATTGGCACTGCTCTACATTTACCACAATGTAGAAACCTGAGGCTGCAGCAACACATAATGCCACCCTAGTGGTGACATCACCATTCACCTATTATGAAAAATACCTGATAATCTCATTGTGTATACTTTTCCCATGTGTGGTGCATACTGCAGCACACATTGAACTAGGACATCGCCTTCATTGCTAGATCATGTGTAGGAATGAACATGTCACATCACGACAATAATCATACCCGGAAATCCGTAATCTCTCTACCATACTACAAGAGTGCCTACAGTGGACTTTGGGAGCTGTACTACTGCCAGCGCACTGGTAGAGGTCAGAAATGCACAATATCAGGGAGACATGGCACAATGTTGGCCTGTACTGGTGATGCAGGGCATTGCTGAAAAGCACTTCATGCCCTGTCCTGTCATACAGGTGTCTGTAAATGTGTCACATACATGGCAATACATCCCAAATAACTGTGCCACACTGTGCATAGTCATCACATACACATATGCATGCTAGCCAGCAAATTGCTACAACAACTCTATGCGCAAGGGAGGTCTTCCATGTCCAAGGGGGTGGAATTCACATGCAACACACAGGGTGAAACAACTGTCTCATGGCACACAACACACAAAATAGGTACAAATGTAGCCAACATTACTCCTCTGCAGGTCTAAAGTAATGGGACTAAGGGACACATATAGACAACACTACACATAGGTCCTCATTATGAACTTGGCGGTAATCACCGCCGACCGCCGTGCTGACGGTGAACAAAAGACCAGCAGTGGCGGTAGACTGCACACTGCTGAATAATGATGTCAAAAACACAGCCCGCTCAAAAATTGACAACCTTCACTCACCGCCAGGACCAATGACAGCGGGAAGGCAGGACACAGCACCCCGCCACTGCCATCCCTACAATCTCCCACCCACCAAATAATGATGCACAAATCAGCGCTGCGGACAGTGGATGGCGAACGGCCATTGGCAGTAATGACCGCTGCACTCAGAAATGGGAGCCGGCAACAACAGAAGCACATATTGGCAAATTTGAAAAACACACAGCTGACACACATCCACACCACTATAACACACACTCACACACAACCCACAATCCCTTGCAACGCCAACAGCACCACATAAAGCCACACCACAACACACATACAAACAACCACCACAAAAGTCACACACACAACACACCACCCACAACACACATCATGGCACCCACTAAGCACCCCTGCTTCACCGACAGGGAACTGAGGACCATGGTGGATGAAATACGCAGGGTCGAGCCACAGCTATTTGGGGCACAGGTGCAGCATTCGCCTTTGGTCAAGAATATGGAGCTATTGCAGAGGATAGTCAACAAGTCAACACAGTAGGAATCCATCCACGCACAAGGGATGACATCAGGAAAAGATGTAACGACCTACAGGGGAAGGTGTGTTCATGGCATCACAACACAACATTACTGTACAGAAGTCTGGCGGTGGTCCCCCACCTCCTCCCCTCAAATACACTGACTGGGAGGAGAGGGTCATGGCTATCCTGCACCCGGGGGGCCTCACTGGATTCCCTGGAGGACTGGACGCGGGTAAGTCAACTACACCTGCAATGCGTGTATCACCCCATCCCTCTACCTACCACCATGCCCCCATCCCCTACCCAGCCCACAACACCCACACACTCCTACCCATGTCCCCTGCATGCCCACAACCCCCTACAAATCACTATCCAGCCCCCTGTGCACAGACACGAACTCATGCATGAAATGGCAGGAGCACCACAACAACCAGAATGCAACACTCCCCCCTCACCAAATGCTACCACATGGGAATGGAACCTCCAATACCTCCTCAGCAGTGCTGTAAGGGACATGAAAGTGCAGGACACCCACATCTCTGTTCTCCCACACACAGGCACCACCACCCATGCCACCTGGACGGAGACGTCAAGGAATGCCAGTACTCCACCTGAAGACGAAGGCCCTACGCAGGAGAGTGCAGTGGGATGTCATGCCATTGACACTCTTATCACTCAGCCACCACCATCAGCTCTGGTGCAACGTCCTCACACCAGTGTCTCCAGGCCACGGACTGGCTGCCCACAAGTACAGAGTCCCGAGTCTCCACCCACCTCCGGCAGGATGATGATGGGTCCAATGCAAGTGGGACTGTCAGACCTGTGCAGGGGACACAGGCACAGGGGGCTAGGGCCATTGGGACAGGAGCAGCGGGTCAGGGGGTGGCCTATGGAGGGATGCTGCTGCCCAGGAGGCCATTGCTGAGGTACTGGGAGCATACCACCATTCTCAGAACAAGAACAAGATGGCCCAGATCATGGCCACACTGGAGGAGAATCAGAGGCTGCAGGTAGCACACCATCACAAGGCCGTGGGGCAATGGAAACAGCTCAATGCTACCAAGGTGACCATTCCAGGGGTGCTGCAGCTCCAGTACAACAGCCAGCATAAGTCCTCCAACCACCAGCAGGCCCCTTACACTAGCCAGGACAATGCCCTGGCATCCACATCTGCAGCTTCTAGTGGACTGGTGGCACTACAAGAGGACTCACAGGACACCAGCACCCCTTCCACTGCAGCCCAGCTTCCCCCTCGCAAACGTGCCTTCAGACCCAGACATCTCTGTGAAACACCAGGCAAGATCAAGCACACTGCCAAGAAGTGACTGTGCCCTGAACTGTCTCACTTGTGTGCCACTGAGCTACCTTGTGGACATGCCACTACCATTTCACCATCTTCCAATGGCCCCATGGACTATGCACCTGTGCAACCAACAGCTGTGGAAATGTACCTGAGTATATTGTTCACCATGTGCCCACTGTTTAAATAAATACACCTGTGCACTCAAAATATCTGTCCTTCATTAATATGAGCAAACAAATGTAAATGTGAATATAGTAGGCAGTTTACATCATAATACTGTTTTATTGCATGAGGGGGACTAAAAGACTGCAGTGTTCAAAGTATGTCACACTGTACATTCCATTGTACTCCTTCTTCACACATGAAGTCTACACATCACTGGTAAGGGACACCACAGCACTTTGCACATAAGTCATCCTGAAACAATGCAGTAAACCCATTGGTAAGATAGAATACTACCTGAGAGTCACTGGAAGTGAAGCCAGATTAGCTGGGTCCTGGAGTTGATGTCTTCCAACTCCTCTTCCCCATCACTCTCATCCATCCTCTGAGGTGGCAGGGGTGATTGGACAGCATCCACCTCATCCAATAGTGGAATAGCTTTCCTCAGAGCCAAGTTGTGCAGCATGCAACAGGCCACCACTATCTGACACACCTGTCAGGGACAGAGCACAGGGACCCTCCAGAGAGATGAAGGCAGCAAAACCTTGCCTTCAGGAGTCCTCTGGTTCTTTCAATGACCCTCCTACTGCGACCATATGCCTCATTATAATGGATTTCTGCATCTGTCCTGGGATTCCCCACAACTCTCAGTCAAGTACACAGAACGGAATCTAATGATCTTGGACATGCTAAGATTCTGTCTAGAGAATAACTATTTCCTGTTTGATGAGGAATTCTATTTGCAAACTCAAGGGGCCAAATTTGCACCACCGTACGCCTGTATTGTGATGGGCGCAAATGAGAACTTTTGGCTTTGGAATGAGAAAAATTAACATCTTTCCCAGCATATAATATTCTGGGGACGCTATATTGATGACATCTTGCTTATCTGGCAAGGCAGGAGAAGCTTACTTTATGAATTCCTGCAGTCTCTAGCACCCAACCGTTGGGGTCTTGATATCAAATATCCAACACCGAAGTGGAATATCTTGACCTTTTGATCTTTATTAAAAATGATAAATTACAGACCAGATTTTTTAGGAAAACAACGGCAGCTAATTCAATTCTCCATGCCTCAAGCTGCCACCCCCGAGTACGATCTGTAATATTCCGCAAGAAGAATATAGGAGAGCCAGACTCAATTGCACCAATATCTCTGATTATGAAACTGCTTCCACTCAAATGACGGAGAGACTCGCAGCCAGGGGTTACAAACAACACCTTTTGAATACAACTAAGGCTAAGGTAAGTGAAATGGATTGTAGTAAAATGCTTAACAAACCTCCTTCTCGCAAGCAGAATCCTACAATTCGTTTTATTACTGAATTTCATAATGGTCATCACTCAATTCATAAACTTCTCAAGAAACATTGGCATCTTTTGCAAAATAACCTATCCATTAGCCAATACATAACAAAAAATCTGCAACTCAGTTTCAGACGAGCTCCTAACCTAAGGAACAAAAGCTGTCCATCGTTTCTTCAGGTGACACTTCCGCACACACAATTATTTCCAAAACCTCAGGGTTTCTTTACCTGTAGTAAATGTTCTATCTGCAAGCTTGGCCTTTCCAAATCCAAAACAATCCTTATCAATGACCATCAACACAAAATAAATGACTTTACTAATTGTGAAAGTACTAATGCGATCTATCAAATCAAATGCCCATGTCAACAAGTCTATATAGGAAGCACTACTCGACCACTTAAAATTAGAATACAAGAACACTTTCGAAATATACAAAAATCTGATCTCAGAGCGCCATTAGTGGATCACTTTAATGAAGCCCACGCAGAAGATCGCACCTTCACTTTCTGTGGCCTCCGACGTATCAAACTGCATCCCAGAGGGGGCAACTTACCACTACAACTTCGCCAGGAAGAAAGTTGTTTAATTATCCTCTATGATACAGTTGATCATGGACTTAATAAGGACCCAGAATGGCATTACTGGCTAATGTAATGTTTTGTATATTTGTTCACATTTCACAATGATATTTGCTCATATTTTATGATGATATTTCTTTTATTTCATCAATTTAGTTAAATTGGCAGGTGCAAATATGGCTTAATAATAACATTGGGGGGTTGGTTATCCATTTTTGTACTCAATACTGTACCATATCCTGTACCCTTGTCATGGGTGTTTTACTCTGTGTACTGGTATTAATCCCTCAACACATATGCCCGATGGGGTTGGTGTTTTGTTTCCTCTTCTGTACTTTTCCTTCCCCTCCCTTTCTTTTCTCTCTCTCTCCTTTTTTCTTTTTTCCTTTTTCTTCTCTCTGCTTATAATCACCACTTCATCTCTTTTCCAAAAATTACTGGATCTCAAATATCATGTAGTTCTTTTCTTTTTCCTTTACTTTTCCATCTGGCCATTATACTGTATAACTATTTGAGGATCGCCACCTTCAAGATGGCGGCACCCGTCTCTTAGTCCTTTTTCTATGCTATTATCTAGTGACAAATATGCTCTTCCTTATTTGCTATACAATCGCAACATCCAAGATGGCGGCGCTCCTATTAGTCCTTTCTCTGTGTTGCACCGCTACACAGTGGTTGCTAATAAAAACGGTTCTGTTCAGTCAGTGCGTCCCTATTGATGGCGACGGACGCGTCTGACTGTCTCTTCCGGCAATGTGCAATTGAAACTTACGATTTGGGTTTGAACTTCTGCTCTAAATACACCTTTAGATTAGGTCTCCTCTCTCGATATATAGCACTTCTCTCCCTGTTTCTCAAGACCATTTCGATAGAATTTTGAACTACTTTTACGATATCCTAGTACCATCACTTTTTTTCTTTAACTACAAGTATGCTTTGTTTGTAACATCGTCTCCAATGTCCTAATGTGCTGTGACAAATTTGCTCTCGTATATACCTGCAGCTTTTTTTAACACATGTTTTTTTCTAGGATTTTGTCATTAGTGTAATTTGAAGTATAAATAACTACTGAAAGTAACAGTGGTCACAATGTATTTAAACAAGGAAAGTTTGCTTATGTATGCTTATTGCTATATTGAGCCATTCCTCTATTTTCTTTGGGGTAATATTTCATTGAAATAATCAGTACTTTTCTGTTTGCACTTTTAACAACAGTAGACATGTCGTGTTCTGCACTATTATATCTCAGCCTTAAACATGTTGCCTGATTTGGTAGTCTCTTGATATTGGTCCTTAAATAATGTGTTTCTCCTGCATGTTTTTTCCAGATATATTTGTCATGCCATTTCAGGATACCTTATGAGGTTTAATATGTATGCATAGGGTATGTTATTCCTTTATGCCAATTATTGCAATGTACTTTTCCTTATATTATTTTCATCCTAGGGTGATGGCTCCTTTTAGGTACATCCTGTGGTGCTGGCACCACCATCTACGCATAGATTTCAACTAATCATCACACAATTTTCTTGTTCTAAGTGTCTTCAAATTTGCGGTTGTACTTTCCTTATGCTCTTTCTAGGCACTTTTCCTTTTAATACATCAATCACTTACCGGAGGGATTCCTCTTATCTTGGCACTCTAATTGCATGGATTCCAGATCTCATTCATGTTTACACTCTTTGCCTCGTGGACTGCCTTGATTCATACATAGGCTCATGTTCTTTTGGACTAATCTTTGGGCTCTCACATCTCGGTGCCTTTCAACGTCTTATTTCTGATCTCTTAGACTTACTTTAATTTGTATATTCGTTTAGTTTTGACAGCCTTGAGAAATCCCAGGTGAAAGTACCTTGTTTGGGCGAAACACGTGTCAGCTGGCTGTGCTCACTCTGTTCTATGACTCAATTTCTGAATAAACTTTAATCTGGATAACCCTTGAGAATAGTTCTCGAATACTTTAAGGAACTTCAAGAACATTTGGCGATTGGTTGCCTTAATAGTGATTATCATAAGTGGGAACTTACCATATATCTGCTACTCAGGAGCCATTGCATGTTTGGGTAGCCAGAATCCCCTTCAAAAGTGGGCGAAAGAGGGTTGAAACACACAAATTCTACTTGCATACAACCTTCCTGTCAGCTATGTAACTGATCCAGTGTCATACACACTCACCCATGAGCCAAGCTCTGTCCCCCTGTAGTTGTCCCATCATGTGTGGCACACTGCTGTTTCTAAGGACAAAGGAGTCATGGACTGATCCTGGGAACCTTGCATTGACATGGTTAATGGACTGAGCAGCGGTACACACTAATTGGATATTAAAGGAGTGAAAGTTTTTACAATTTCTGAACACCTGTTCATTTACTTTTGGGGGTATGAGGGCTACGTGGGTACCATCAATGGACCCTATCACATGGGGAATATTTGCAAAAGCATTTGATGGAGGAGAGATCAGCCCTTTGGGTAAACTGGACATAACTCTGCAGGTGTTGCACAAAGAAATTCAGAAATTTGGACAGGACGTGGCTGAACATTGGCTGAGAAACACCTGCTGCCGTGCCCACTGTCACTTTGAATGAGCCAGTGGCTAGAAAATGTAACACAGATAGTACCTGCACCGTTGTAGGGATGGCATGGAGATTCCAATTAGCTGGCATCAGAACAGGCTCCATTTGTGCACAGAGTTCCAGGATAGTGGCTCGATTCAGGCGGTAAGTGATGATGATGTGATGTTCCTCCATGGTGGCCCGATAAACCAGGGGTCTGTAAACAGATGGGGCCCTTCCTCACCACATGGGTCTGTACCTATGGGGGGAATAGAGACACGTTGATTTGCCACAAACACTTCAGTTACAATATTTCACAATTCAACCTGTACATGCAACACTATTGCCCCTCACACAGATGCAGAGAACTTGGTAATCCTGTCTGGGTATTGTCTGGTGTGTTGTGTATTCTGCATTGCATCAAATTGTAGGCACACTTCCCACTATGATTCCATGAGGAGGATCACTGATCATACCATTACTCGACGAAGGGGAGAGGAAATGGAGCCATGGAATATTACCCCGGACAGACTGTGAAGGCGTGGTGTATGCAAACTGGCAGCCCCCTGTCCTACAGTTAGTGTAGTGTAGGAAGTGACTACATTCCGCGGGCATTAGCCGTCATGGCAGTAGGCTGTGTTCACCGCCGTGCATCTCTTCATTGGATAACATCGGTGTCTATGGGGAAGCAGTGACAGTGCACCCCGCCGCGGTAAATACCACCATTTTGCTATGCCCTTGCCACTTGACTCCTGCACCTCTAGAAGAACGGAACTCCACTGCGTGAACTGCTGTGTCCTGACTCAGGTCCTTAGAATGGTATGTGTCACAGGGCAACAGGCCCTGGCCTTCACTGCGGAGGAGCTTGAGAAGGTGGTGGACGGGGTCCTACCCCTGTATGCGAAGCTGTATCGGCGACCAGAGGCTCAGGTATGTTGCTATTAGTCCTCCTTGAATGTGTGTGAATGTGGCGGATACCTGTAGGTGTTTTTGTTGGCTGTGTGGATGCTTACCCGTGATGTGTCTGGCAATTGTCGTCTTAGCTATTGTCAATATGTGTGTCTCCATGGGCCATGTGAGTTCGAACTGGCATGGCATTTGTGTATGGGGCACCCACACTGATGTCTGTTTCTTTACTCTGTGTGTCCCATGCAGGTCAGCGCCCATCAGAAGAAAGGAATGTGGCAAGCCATTGCCAAGGAAGTGCGGACCCTGGGGGTCTACAACTGGCGGAGCACCCACTGCAGGAAGCGGTGGGAGGACCTGTGGCCCAGCTGGGGACGGCTTCCCAATGAGGGAGAGGAGCGCGTCGGACCCGAGCCCCCTAATGGCCCGCATACTGGTGGTGGCCTATCCCGATTTGGATGGGCGCTTGAAGGCAGCAGAGCATCCACAAGGAGGTGAGTACCTACATTAATGTGAGGCTACTTTGCTGAGTGTAGTTAGGTGCCATGGGGTGCATGCAGTGTGGTGGCAGGCCCATAGGCAGGTGTGTCCCTACAGCCATGCCCCCCACTACGTCCGTGGGATAGTGTCCTTAGGTAGATATGGCTGGGAATGTAGGCCTGTGAGGGGTCCCCTGTTTGGGCCATTGGTTTAGAAGTAGCCTCATGGATTAGTAGATTTGTTGTCTTGCCAAAGTCTCTCATTGTGTCCCTTTGCAAAGTGTTTTGGAGTAGAGGGCCTAGAATGGTCATGTAGTGTACTGTGGTATGTTGCCTAGCAGTCAGGGGGCACATTCAGGTGAATTGTTCTGTCTGCTGGGTGTTAGAGCATGAGATGGGTGGGGGTGTATGTGTGCCAACAGGTATTTTTGACCTAGATTTGATCTACTTCTTTCTTGTTTTGTTCCCCCGTGCTCTTGTGTCCTTGTGTGCTTTAGCATCATCTGGCGAGGGAGCTGGGGCACTGGTGAGTGGGGATGCTGCAGCCCATGGTTCCCAGGAGGCAGAGTCCACAGACGTCAAGAGGACCAGTGGATTGGAGGGTGAGGGGAGTACCACGAGAGAGGCAACTACCACTGGAGGTAGTGACTCAGACACCTCCTCTGATGGCAGCTTCCTGGTGGTGGCGGAGCCTGCTGGGCCCAGCCATTCCTTATCATCTTCCACCACCCCCATACATCACCGCCCTCCCAGTAGCTCCCCAGCATGTAGCCCATGCCAGCTCACCCAGGAGGGTGGGCGTCTCCTTCGCCCCAGGCACCTCATCTAGTGCCCCTGTTAGCCCTGCTGCCCTCACTGAGGAGACTATTGAGCTCCTGAGAAGCATCTCTGTTGGTGAGACAACCATTGTGAATGCCATCCAGGGGCTGGCATCTCAGATGCAGCAATGCAATGCGTTCCTGGAAGGCATTCATGTGCCGTGTCTGACCTCCAGAGATCTTTTCAGGCTCTGGCCTCCTCTTTGACAACAGCCAGTGTCCCTGGTCTTTCTGTCCCGCTCCCACAACTTCTACCCCTTCCAGTACCCCACTCCTTTCTCCCTTCCCAACCACACATCCAGACAGCCATTCACCCAAATCAACACCCAAGAAGCATGCAGACAAACACAAGCACCACACGTCCCACCACATGTAGGCACACACCCAACATTCAAAGGCAGACACAGCAACATCCACCTCCTCCACGGTGTCCACCCCTCCACCAAGGACACAGAAACGCTCTCAGACATCCACACCACACACATCCACCAAACATGGGCAGACTGTACAGACACCTGCATCCAAGCACAGCAGACCTATACCTCATACCTCCACTCCCTCATCCTCCACTCTCAAACCTGTCTCCAAAACCCCTCCAGCTGCACCTCGTAAGCTTTCCCTCTCCCATGTTGACTTGTTCGAACCCACTGGCCCACTCCGTCTTTCCCCTAAACATTCCCTTCCAGAAACCCACTCCTTCCTCAACCAAGTCCTCTGCAGTCTGCCCTACCCATTCCTGTGCCCCTTCCCCACAAAAGAAGAAGGCCTGTGTTGCCCCTGGTCCCTCAGCCACCCCTCGGTCCAGGCCCACTCCTCCTCCTGCTCCCAGGGGCAAGTCCAAACCCTCTCCACCTCCAGAATCTATGCCCAAGACCCCCACTTCCAAACCTGAGTCCCCAACCCCTGTCCCATAACCCTGAGGTGCCTGGTTTGCCCATTGATGCCCCTTCTCAGTGGAGTGTTCCTTTACATCGTGGGAGTCAAGTGTGGGCTATCTTTGCCCTACCAGGACTTTGTACTAGCCAATTGTCTTTTGTAAATAGTTTTTTGGAATTAAAATGTGCTGCCCAGCAGACCTGTTGGTGTTAAATTGAGCCGTTGTGAAGTGTTTCACTGTGGGGGGTGTGGTGTGCACAGGTGTGTGCATTGGTGCAGGTATTTGTTGGCTTGTGTCTGGTAAGTACATTTTGTTAGGGTGTGTTTGGCTTGGGGTGGTGGGAGGTGTTGGGTGTGCGTTGAGATGTGGGTGGGGTGGGTGGGTATGTAATTGCAGCCTTTCCTCCCTTGTATTCTAGGCTGTGGGACTTACCATCGTCGTCTTCATCGGCGGTCACCGTCCTGGAGGAATATGGCAAGGAGAAGCACTGGCATTATTTCTCGCTCCATCTCGGCATCCTAGTGTTCTGTGTGCCTCTGGTGAGTGTTTCCTTTTATTTGGGTCGTTTCCGCCAGGCTTTGAGTGGCGGTGGTTTCCACCCCGGAACTGATGGCGGTGTGGTGTTTATAATATGCTGGTGGGGCTGGACCTTCCTGCCGGCCTGGAGAAGGCCTCTGCCATCGTCGGCGGTGCTTCCAAGATGGCGGTGGGTGGATGGGCCGCTGGCTGTTTCTCCTTGCTTCATTATTTGGCGGTCTGCACTGCCGGCTGTTGGTGGTAGTTACTGCCACCACCAGCTATGCGGTCATTACCGCGAGGTTCAAAATGACCACCATAGTCCGCTTGGTGAACTGTCATGCCAGAAAATATTCTACAATCACAATGCGCCTGAGGCACAACCCATGATTGGAAAGTACACCACCTCACACCAATACAATCATGCATGCAAACAGGAACATACAGAATGCCAGATGCAAGTCAGATTCACCACTCTACTAAATAAAAACAGTGCCATGGCATTTTGGAATAAACACAAATGCACGCCTGACACTGTTTCTCCCATTCCAGTGCAGCGGACCAAGGTTACGTCATCCAGCCATGGGTCATGACCCCATCTGGAAACCCACATACAGATGCTGAGAAGGCTTACAATGAAGCACATAAAAGAAACAGGAATGTGGTGGAGAGGACATTTGGCATGCTGAAATCCAGGTTCAGGTGCCTAGGTCTAACTGGAGGAAATCTATTATCTGCACCACCCCTTGGGTGCAAATTAATACTAATCTGTGAAATTTTGCACAACATCTGTGTACGCACCAATGTCCCCTGGGGCGCACAAGTAGAGGTCACCAGTGAGGAGGATGAGGACACTGATGCACAACAGGAGGATGGGGAACAACAAAACTCCGCTGCTGGAGCACGCAGAAGGGACAATATTGTGCACAATGTCTTCACTTAGATACTGTACTCCTATCATCAATGAGTTAAGTTTTGTCAATAAATCACTTGAACTCAGATTTGCCATGGAGTATTTCTTTTCATCTTCACATACCTAATCAACTCACCCACATCTTGGAAAGCATGACTAGACCACAAAGGATGTAAATAATTTTGGTACATACTCTGGAACAAGTAACAACTACACACAATGCAATACTACATGACTGCTTGTGTGAAATGTAGACATAGCCTGTTGCACAAATAAATTACATTGCCACACACATATCACACAAGTGTGTTTGGTTGATGTTTGACAGTAGCAACCTAGTAAAAACATGTGAAGACTGCTGTTCAGATGTCTGGCCTAGGTAGGACAAGATTAGTGAATACTTATAACAGTGGGTCTGGGTCTGCTCCGTAACAAATGTCACAATCACAGGTGACAACTTAAAACATACTCCGTAGTGGCACTCACATGTATGACTTATAGAGAGTTAAATACAGAGGACAAAACACCTGAATGTCTGAATGTCTAAGGTCTTTCAGACTCTATCCAGTTTGTATTGTGCATGCATGTCAAGCAATGTCAAAACAAGTCACAACCCTTGACAAACTGTACGTGTCAAGAAGGACACAGACATGTTGAAATTTACATCGTCTAATCATAATCACACAATCTAAATACACTTATAGTGCAAAGGTTGGGGAATGCAGCTGTGTGTTAGTGCTCATGTCAAACAAAGAAATGGGGAAAGACAGCTGAGACACTCCCTTACTTAACTTTGACATCCAATATGTGCAGGTCACTCAGCCACTGCAAGTGCTGTAGCTGGTGCTCAGTGATGTGTAGGGGTCATTCATGTTATCTTGCAAACCATGGAAATGTTAGGGCAAATATTGCTTAGCCTGTAGATGAAGCAATGTGCATTATTAAAGTTTGCAGGTATGGCTTACTATGATGTGCACGAATGAAGGGAAAGAGAGAATCTGGCAGATGTGTGTAGAGGGCAATTTGCAGAAAGTGTGCCAGCAATGTTGACTTAGAAGCATACATCGCGCAATCTGCCTCCAATGTGTGTGAATGATTGCACATTGTCAAATATTCACTGTACAATTCAACAATATTGCCATGTAGCACCAGCATAATATTCACACACAGTGTGTAGCACAGTATATTTTCCAGTCACATTGCCAACAACTACAACTGTGTGTTTGGTCAGCACAAACAAGAAGCAAGTATTTGTACCTTGGGTCTGCAGATATGACCCACTTCCACTATCTACAGTCAACTTGTGCGCACACCAGCAACAATGGGGCTGTGTGGGCATACAAAGTGCCACTGGATCACTGATGATTAGCCTGCCATCAATGTCTGAGACTGTGTACTGAAAGGGAAGTCTGGCAAAACAAAAGGGTGAGTAATTGTTCAGTAAAAGTGTATTTGCTAACCAAATTATCACTAAAGTGTATCCCACATGTCCCACCTAGGTAGATCAGGCTTGGTGTAGCCTATAACTTTGAACATGGACAAATGAGAACATTCTCCATGCGGCATGGTGTCTGTTAAAAAAGTAAAGTCAGAACATTTTAGTACAGTGAGCATGTATCTACATAAGGGGACATGCTAAACACTGATATGAGCTCACAGCTTTGCTACTATGGTGCACAATTATCCATGATGGAATTGAAAATTAGTAGCTGTTGCAGCCCTAAACACACCACTGAAGTATGCATTACTGATCACACCTGAAAAACACTTTTCACTCACTACCATATCACATACATTACAACCATGCCATATGTCAGTACACCACATCCAAGAAGTTGCATGCATTCGGAACTGTATGTTACACATGTTGCATTACATCATGATGTCTGGCCCTTGGGACACAAAAGAGTGTGTCACACACTTGTACTTACATATTTCTGCTTTAGCGGGTCATAAATCAGGCCGAGTCACCACTAACCCTAGGTAAACATTTGTCAAGGGTATCATGCATGAACATGTTTTGCACATGGGCCAGCTATCATTTGTTGTGAAACAAAAAGTGGAAAATCTGGAATGACATGTTAACCCCTTCGCTGCCAGGCCTTTTCCCCCTCCTGTGCCGAGCCTTTTTTTTGCTATTTGGAGCAGTTCGCGCTTAGGCCCTAATAACTTTTTGTTCACATAAGCGACCCACGCCAAATTTGCGTCCTTTTTTTCCAACATCCTAGGGATTCTAGAGGTACCCAGACTTTGTGGGTTCCCCAGAAGGAGGCCAAAAAATTAGCCAAAATACAGTGAAAATTTAGTTTTTTTTAAAAAAATGGGAAAAAGGGGCTGCAGAAGAAGGCTTGTGGTTTTTTCCCTGAAAAGGGCATCAACAAAGGGTTTGCGGTGCTAAAATCACCAGCTTCCCAGCTTTCAGGAACAGGTAGACTTGAATCAGAAAACTCAATTTTTCAACACAATTTTGGCATTTTACTGGGACATACCCCATTTTTACGATTTTTTGTGCTTTCAGCCTCCTTCCAGTCAGTGACAGAAATGGGCATGAAACCAACGCTGGATCCCAGAAACAGCAACATTTCTGAAAAGTAGACTAAATTCCGAATTCATCAAGGGGTAATTTGTGTAGATCCTACAAGGGTTTCCTACAGAAAATAACAACTGAAAAAGAAAAATATTGAAATTGAGGTGAAAAAAACATCAATTTATCTCTACGTTTTACACTGTAACTTTTTCCTGCAATGTCAGATTTTCGAAAGCAATATACCGTTACGTCTGCTGGACTCTTCTGGTAGCAGGGATATATAGGGCTTGTAGGTTCATCAAGAACTCTAGGTACCCAGAGCCAATAAATGACCTGCACCCTGCAGTGGGTTTTCATTCTATGCCGGGTATACAGCAATTCATTTGCTGAAATATAAAGAGTAAAAAATAGCTATCAAGAAAACCTTTGTATTTCCAAAATGGGCACAGGATAAGGTGTTGAGAAGCAGTGGTTATTTGCACATCTCTGAATTCCGACCTGCCCATACTAGCATGTGAATTAGAGGGCATTTCCCAAATAGATCTCTTTTTTACACACTGTCTTACATTTGGAAGGGAAAAATGTAGAGGAAGACAAGGGGCAATAACACTTGTTTTGCTATTCTATGTTCCCCCAAGTCTCCTGATAAAAATGATACCTCACTTGTGTGGGTAGGCCTAGCGCCCGCAACAGGATATGCCCCAAAACACAACGTGGACACATCACAGAAAACAGAGCTGTTTTTAGCAAAGTGCCTACCTGTAGATTTTGGCCTCTAGCTCAGCCGGCACCTAGGGAAACCTACCAAACCTGTGCATTTCTGAAAACTAGAGACCTAGGGGAATCCAAGATGGGGTGACTTGTGTGGCTCGGACCAGGTTCTGTTACCCAGAATCCTTTGCAAACCTCAAAATGTGGCTAAAAAAACACATGTTCCTCACATTTCTGTGGCAGAAAGTTCGGGAATCTGAGAGGAGCCACAAATTTCCTTCCACCCAGCGTTCCCCCACGTCTCCCGAAAAAAATGATACCTCACTTGTGTGGGTAGGCCTAGCGCCCGGGCCAGGAAACGACCCAAAGCTCAACGTGGACACATCAAAATTTTTCAAAGAAAACAGAGGTGTTTTTTGCAAAGTGCCTACCTGTAGATTTTGGCCTGTAGCTCAGCCGCCACCTAGGGAAACCTACCAAACCTGTGCATTTCTGAAAACTAGAGACCTAGGGGAATCCAAAATGGGGTGACTTGTGTGGCTCGGACCAGGTTCTGTTACCCAGAATCCTTTGCAAACCTCAAAATGTGGCTAAAAAAACACATGTTCCTCACATTTCTGTGGCAGAAAGTTCTGGAATCTGAGAGGAGCCACAAATTTCCTTCCACCCAGCGTTCCCCCACGTCTCCCGATAAAAATGATACCTCACTTGTGTGGGTAGGCCTAGCGCCCGCGACAGGAAACGCCCCAAAGCGCAACGTGGACACATCCAAATTTGTGAAGGAAAACAGAGGTGTTTTTTGCAAAGTGCCTACCTGTAGATTTTGGCCTGTAGCTCAGCCGCCACCTAGGGAAACCTACCAAACCTGTGCATTTCTGAAAACTAGAGACCTAGGGGAATCCAAGATGGGGTGACTTGTGTGGCTCGGACCAGGTTCTGTTACCCAGAATCATTTGCAAACCTCAAAATTTGGCTAAAAAAACACATGTTCCTCACATTTCTGTGGCAGGAAGTTCTGGAATCTGAGAGGAGCCACAACTTTCCTTCCACGCAGCGTTTCCCCACGTCTCCCGATAAAAATGATACCTCACTTGTGTGGGTAGGCCTAGCGCCCGCGACAGGAAACGCCCCAAAGCGCAACGTGGACACATCCAAATTTGTGAAGGAAAACAGAGGTGTTTTTTGCAAAGTGCCTACCTGTAGATTTTGGCCTGTAGCTCAGCCGCCACCTAGGGAAACCTACCAAACCTGTGCATTTCTGAAAACTAGAGACCTAGGGGAATCCAAGATGGGGTGACTTGTGTGGCTCGGACCAGGTTCTGTTACCCAGAATCCTTTGCAAACCTCAAAATTTGGCTAAAAAAACACATGTTCCTCACATTTCTGTGGCAGGAAGTTCTGGAATCTGAGAGGAGCCACAAATTTCCTTCCACCCAGCGTTCCCCCACGTCTCCCGATAAAAATGATACCTCACTTGTGTGGGTAGGCCTAGCGCCCGCGACAGGAAACGCCCCAAAGCGCAACGTGGACACATCCAAATTTGTGAAGGAAAACAGAGGTGTTTTTTGCAAAGTGCCTACCTGTAGATTTTGGCCTGTAGCTCAGCCGCCACCTAGGGAAACCTACCAGACCTGTGCATTTCTGAAAACTAGACACCTAGGGGAATCCAAGATGGGGTGACTTGTGTGGCTCGGACCAGGTTCTGTTACCCAGAATCCTTTGCAAACCTCAAAATTTGGCTAAAAAAACACATGTTCCTCACATTTCTGTGGCAGGAAGTTCTGGAATCTGAGAGGAGCCACAAATTTCCTTCCACCCAGCGTTCCCCCACGTCTCCCGATAAAAATGATACCTCACTTGTGTGGGTAGGCCTTGCACCCGCGACAGGAAACGCTCCAAAGCGCAACGTGGACACATCCACATTTTTGAAGGAAAACAGAGGTGTTTTTTGCAAAGTGCCTACCTGTAGATTTTGGCCTGTAGCTCAGCCGCCACCAAGAGAAACCTACCAAACCTGTGCATTTCTGAAAACTAGAGACCTAGGGGAATCCAAGATGGGGTGACTTGTGTGGCTCGGACCAGGTTCTGTTACCCAGAATCCTTTGCAAACCTCAAAATTTGGCTAAAAAAACACATGTTCCTCACATTTCTGTGGCAGAAAGTTCTGTAATCTGAGAGGAGCCACAAATTTCCTTCCACCCAGCGTTCCCCCACGTCTCTCGATAAAAATGATACCTCACTTGTGTGGGTAGGCCTAGCGCCCGCGACAGGAAACGCCCCAAAGCGCAACGTGGACACATCCAAATTTGTGAAGGAAAATAGAGGTGTTTTTTGCAAAGTGCCTACCTGTAGATTTTGGCCTATAGCTCAGCCGCCACCTAGGGAAACCTACCAAACCTGTGCATTTCTGAAAACTAGAGACCTAGGGGAATCCAAGATGGGGTGACTTGTGTGGCTCGGACCAGGTTCTGTTACCCAGAATCCTTTGCAAACCTCAAAATTTGGCTAAAAAAACACATGTTCCTCACATTTCTGTGGCAGGAAGTTCTGGAATCTGAGAGGAGCCACAAATTTCCTTCCACCCAGCGTTCCCCCACGTCTCCCGATAAAAATGATACCTCACTTGTGTGGGTAGGCCTTGCACCCGCGACAGGAAACGCTCCAAAGCGCAACGTGGCCACATCCACATTTTTGAAGGAAAACAGAGGTGTTTTTTGCAAAGTGCCTACCTGTAGATTTTGGCCTGTAGCTCAGCCGCCACCTAGGGAAACCTACCAAACCTGTGCATTTCTGAAAACTAGAGACCTAGGGGAATCCAAGATGGGGTGACTTGTGTGGCTCGGACCAGGTTCTGTTACCCAGAATCCTTTGCAAACCTCAAAATTTGGCTAAAAAAACACATGTTCCTCACATTTCTGTAGCAGAAAGTTCTGGGATCTGAGAGGAGCCACAAATTTCCTTCCACGCAGCGTTTCCCCACGTCTCCCGATAAAAATGATACCTCACTTGTGTGGGTAGGCCTAGCGCCCGCGACAGGAAACGCCCCAAAGCGCAACGTGGACACATCCAAATTTGTGAAGGAAAACAGAGGTGTTTTTTGCAAAGTGCCTACCTGTAGATTTTGGCCTGTAGCTCAGCCGCCACCTAGGGAAACCTACCAAACCTGTGCATTTCTGAAAACTAGAGACCTAGGGGAATCCATGATGGGGTGACTTGTGTGGCTCGGACCAGGTTCTGTTACCCAGAATCCTTTGCAAACCTCAAAATTTGGCTAAAACAACACATGTTCCTCACATTTCTGTGGCAGAAAGTTCTGTAATCTGAGAGGAGCCACAAATTTCCTTCCACCCAGCGTTCCCCCACGTCTCCCGATAAAAATGATACCTCACTTGTGTGGGTAGGCCTAGCGCCCGCGACAGGAAACCCCCCAAAGCGCAACGTGGACATATCCAAATTTGTGAAGGAAAATAGAGGTGTTTTTTGCAAAGTGCCTACCTGTAGATTTTGGCCTGTAGCTCAGCCGCCACCTAGGGAAACCTACCAAACCTGTGCATTTCTGAAAACTAGACACCTAGGGGAATCCAAGATGGGGTGACTTGTGTCGCTCGGACCAGGTTCTGTTACCCAGAATCCTTTGTAAACCTCAAACTTTGGCTAAAAAAACACATGTTCCTCACATTTCTGTGGCAGGAAGTTCTGGAATCTGAGAGGAGCCACAAATTTCCTTCCACCCAGCGTTCCCCCACGTCTCCCGATAAAAATGATACCTCCCTTGTGTGGGTAGGCCTTGCACCCGCGACAGGAAACGCTCCAAAGCGCAACGTGGACACATCCACATTTTTGAAGGAAAACAGAGGTGTTTTTTGCAAAGTGCCTACCTGTAGATTTTGGCCTGTACCTCAGCCGCCACCTAGGGAAACCTACCAAACCTGTGCATTTCTGAAAACTAGAGACCTAGGGGAATCCAAGATGGGGTGACTTGTGTGGCTCGGACCAGGTTCTGTTACCCAGAATCCTTTGCAAACCTCAAAATTTGGCTAAAAAAACACATGTTCCTCACATTTCTGTAGCAGAAAGTTCTGGAATCTGAGAGGAGCCACAAATTTCCTTCCACGCAGCGTTTCCCCACGTCTCCCGATAAAAATGATACCTCACTTGTGTGGGTAGGCCTAGCGCCCGCGACAGGAAACGCCCCAAAGCGCAACGTGGACACATCCAAATTTGTGAAGGAAAACAGAGGTGTTTTTTGCAAAGTGCCTACCTGTATATTTTGGCCTGTAGCTCAGCCGCCACCTAGGGAAACCTACAAACCTGTGCATTTCTGAAAACTAGAGACCTAGGGGAATCCATGATGGGGTGACTTGTGTGGCTCGGACCAGGTCCTGTTACCCAGAATCCTTTGCAAACCTCAAAATTTCGCTAAAAAAACACATGTTCCTCACATTTCTGTGGCAGAAAGTTCTGTAATCTGAGAGGAGCCACAAATTTCCTTCCACCCAGCGTTCCCCCACGTCTCCCGATAAAAATGATACCTCACTTGTGTGGGTAGGCCTAGCGCCCGCGACAGGAAACGCCCCAAAGCGCAACGTGGACACATCCAAATTTGTGAAGGAAAACAGAGGTGTTTTTTGCAAAGTGCCTACCTGTAGATTTTGGCCTGTAGCTCAGCCGCCACCTAGGGAAACCTACCAAACCTGTGCATTTCTGAAAACTGGAGACCTAGGGGAATCCAAGATGGGGTGACTTGTGTGGCTCGGACCAGGTTCTGTTACCCAGAATCCTTTGCAAACCTCAAAATTTGGCTAAAAAAACACATGTTCCTCACATTTCTGTGGCAGGAAGTCCTGGAATCTGAGAGGAGCCACAAATTTCCTTCCACGCAGCGTTTCCCCACGTCTCCCGATAAAAATGATACCTCACTTGTGTGGGTAGGCCTTGCACCCGCGACAGGAAACGCTCCAAAGCGCAACGTGGACACATCCACATTTGTGAAGGAAAACAGAGGTGTTTTTTGCAAAGTGCCTACCTGTAGATTTTGGCCTGTAGCTCAGCCGCCACCTAGGGAAACCTACCAAACCTGTGCATTTCTGAAAACTAGAGACCTAGGGGAATCCAAGATGGGGTGACTTGTGTGGCTCGGACCAGGTTCTGTTACCCAGAATCCTTTGCAAACCTCAAAATTTGGCTAAAAAAACACATGTTCCTCACATTTCTGTAGCAGAAAGTTCTGGAATCTGAGAGGAGCCACAAATTTCCTTCCACGCAGCGTTTCCCCACGTCTCCCGATAAAAATGATACCTCACTTGTGTGGGTAGGCCTAGCGCCCGCGACAGGAAACACCCCAAAGCGCAACGTGGACACATCCAAATTTGTGAAGGAAAACAGAAGTGTTTTTTGCAAAGTGCCTACCTGTAGATTTTGGCCTGTAGCTCAGCCGCCACCTAGGGAAACCTACCAAACCTGTGCATTTCTGAAAACTAGAGACCTAGGGGAATCCATGATGGGGTGACTTGTGTGGCTCGGACCAGGTTCTGTTACCCAGAATCCTTTGCAAACCTCAAAATTTGGCTAAAAAAACACATGTTCCTCACATTTCTGTGGCAGAAAGTTCTGGAATCTGAGAGGAGCCACAAATTTCCTTCCTCGCAGCGTTTCCCCACGTCTCCCGATAAAAATGATACCTCACTTGTGTGGTTAGGCCTAGCGCCCGCGACAGGAAACGCCCCAAAGCGCAACGTGGACACATCCAAATTTGTGAAGTAAAACAGAGGTGTTTTTTGCAAAGTGCCTACCTGTAGATTTTGGCCTGTAGCTCAGCCGCCACCTAGGGAAACCTACCAAACCTGTGCATTTCTGAAAACTAGAGACCTAGGGGAATCCAAGATGGGGTGACTTGCGTGGCTCGGACCAGGTTCTGTTACCCAGAATCCTTTGCAAACCTCAAAATTTGGCTAAAAAAACACATGTTCCTCACATTTCTGTGGCAGGAAGTTCTGGAATCTGAGAGGAGCCACAAATTTCCTTCCACCCAGCGTTCCCCCACATCTCCCGATAAAAATGATACCTCACTTGTGTGGGTAGGCCTTGCACCCGCGACAGGAAACGCTCCAAAGCGCAACGTGGACACATCCAAATTTTTGAAGGAAAACAGAGGTGTTTTTTGCAAAGTGCCTACCTGTAGATTTTGGCCTGTAGCTCAGCCGCCACCTAGGGAAACCTACCAAACCTGTGCATTTCTGAAAACTAGAGACCTAGGGGAATCCATGATGGGGTGACTTGTGTGGCTCGGACCAGGTTCTGTTACCCAGAATCCTTTGCAAACCTCAAAATTTGGCTAAAAAAACACATGTTCCTCACATTTCTGTGGCAGAAAGTTCTGTAATCTGAGAGGAGCCACAAATTTCCTTCCACCCAGCGTTCCCCCACGTCTCCCGATAAAAATGATACCTCACTTGTGTGGGTAGGCCTAGCGCCCGCGACAGGAAACGCCCCAAAGCGCAACGTGGACACATCCAAATTTGTGAAGGAAAACAGAGGTGTTTTTTGCAAAGTGCCTACCTGTAGATTTTGGCCTGTAGCTCAGCCGCCACCTAGGGAAACCTACCAAACCTGTGCATTTCTGAAAACTAGAGACCTAGGGGAATCCAAGATGGGGTGACTTGTGTGGCTCGGACCAGGTTCTGTTAGCCAGAATCCTTTGCAAACCTCAAAATTTGGCTAACAAAACACATGTTCCTCACATTTCTGTGGCAGGAAGTTCTAGAATCTGAGAGGAGCCACAAATTTCCTTCCACCCAGCCTTCCCCCACGTCTCCCGATAAAAATGATACCGCACTTGTGTGGGTAGGCCTAGCGCCCGCGACAGGAAACGCCCCAAAGCGCAACGTGGACACATCCAAATTTTTGAAGGAAAACAGAGGTGTTTTTTGCAAAGTGCCTACCTGTAGATTTTGGCCTGTAGCTCAGCCGCCACCTAGGGAAACCTACCAAACCTGTGCATTTCTGAAAACTAGAGACCTAGGGGAATCCAAGATGGGGTGACTTGTGTGGCTCGGACCAGGTTCTGTTACCCAGAATCCTTTGCAAACCTCAAAATTTGGCTAAAAAAACACATGTTCCTCACATTTCTGTGGCAGAAAGTTCTGTAATCTGAGAGGAGCCACAAATTTCCTTCCACCCAGCTTTCCCCCATGTCTCCCGATAAAAATGATACCTCACTTGTGTGGGTAGGCCTAGCGCCCGCGACAGGAAACGCCCCAAAGCGCAACGTGGACACATCCAAATTTGTGAAGGAAAACAGAGGTGTTTTTTGCAAAGTGCCTACCTGTAGATTTTGGCCTGTAGCTCAGCCGCCACCTAGGGAAACCTACCAAACGTGCATTTCTGAAAACTAGAGACCTAGGGGAATCCAAGATGGGGTGACTTGTGTGGCTCGGACCAGGTTCTGTTACCCAGAATCCTTTGCAAACCTCAAAATTTGGCTAAAAAAACACATGTTCCTTACATTTCTGTGGCAGAAAGTTCTGTAATCTGAGAGGAGCCACAAATTTCCTTCCACCCAGCGTTCCCATCACGTCTCTCGATAAAAATGATACCTCACTTGTGTGGGTAGGCCTAGCGCCCGCGACAGGAAACGCCCCAAAGCGCAACGTGGACACATCCAAATTTGTGAAGGAAAATAGAGGTGTTTTTTGCAAAGTGCCTACCTGTAGATTTTGGCCTGTAGCTCAGCCGCCACCTAGGGAAACCTACCAAACCTGTGCATTTCTGAAAACTAGAGACCTAGGGGAATCCAAGATGGGGTGACTTGTGTGGCTCGGACCAGGTTCTGTTACCCAGAATCCTTTGCAAACCTCAAAATTTGGCTAAAAAAACACATGTTCCTCACATTTCTGTGGCAGGAAGTTCTGGAATCTGAGAGGAGCCACAAATTTCCTTCCACCCAGCGTTCCCCCACGTCTCCCGATAAAAATGATACCTCACTTGTGTGGGTAGGCCTTGCACCCGCGACAGGAAACGCTCCAAAGCGCAACGTGGCCACATCCACATTTTTGAAGGAAAACAGAGGTGTTTTTTGCAAAGTGCCTACCTGTAGGTTTTGGCCTGTAGCTCAGCCGCCACCTAGGGAAACCTACCAAACCTGTGCATTTCTGAAAACTAGAGACCTAGGGGAATCCAAGATGGGGTGACTTGTGTGGCTCGGACCAGGTTCTGTTACCCAGAATCCTTTGCAAACCTCAAAATTTGGCTAAAAAAACACATGTTCCTCACATTTCTGTAGCAGAAAGTTCTGGGATCTGAGAGGAGCCACAAATTTCCTTCCACGCAGCGTTTCCCCACGTCTCCCGATAAAAATGATACCTCACTTGTGTGGGTAGGCCTAGCGCCCGCGACAGGAAACGCCCCAAAGCGCAACGTGGACACATCCAAATTTGTGAAGGAAAACAGAGGTGTTTTTTGCAAAGTGCCTACCTGTAGATTTTGGCCTGTAGCTCAGCCGCCACCTAGGGAAACCTACCAAACCTGTGCATTTCTGAAAACTAGAGACCTAGGGGAATCCATGATGGGGTGACTTGTGTGGCTCGGACCAGGTTCTGTTACCCAGAATCCTTTGCAAACCTCAAAATTTGGCTAAAACAACACATGTTCCTCACATTTCTGTGGCAGAAAGTTCTGTAATCTGAGAGGAGCCACAAATTTCCTTCCACCCAGCGTTCCCCCACGTCTCCCGATAAAAATGATACCTCACTTGTGTGGGTAGGCCTAGCGCCCGCGACAGGAAACCCCCCAAAGCGCAACGTGGACACATCCAAATTTGTGAAGGAAAATAGAGGTGTTTTTTGCAAAGTGCCTACCTGTAGATTTTGGCCTGTAGCTCAGCCGCCACCTAGGGAAACCTACCAAACCTGTGCATTTCTGAAAACTAGACACCTAGGGGAATCCAAGATGGGGTGACTTGTGTGGCTCGGACCAGGTTCTGTTACCCAGAATCCTTTGTAAACCTCAAACTTTGGCTAAAAAAACACATGTTCCTCACATTTCTGTGGCAGGAAGTTCTGGAATCTGAGAGGAGCCACAAATTTCCTTCCACCCAGCGTTCCCCCACGTCTCCCGATAAAAATGATACCTCACTTGTGTGGGTAGGCCTTGCACCCGCGACAGGAAATGCTCCAAAGCGCAACGTGGACACATCCACATTTTTGAAGGAAAACAGAGGTGTTTTTTGCAAAGTGCCTACCTGTAGATTTTGGCCTGTAGCTCAGCCGCCACCTAGGGAAACCTACCAAACCGGTGCATTTCTGAAAACTAGAGACCTAGGGGAATCCAAGATGGGGTGACTTGTGTGGCTCGGACCAGGTTCTGTTACCCAGAATCCTTTGCAAACCTCAAAATTTGGCTAAAAAAACACATGTTCCTCACATTTCTGTAGCAGAAAGTTCTGGAATCTGAGAGGAGCCACAAATTTCCTTCCACGCAGCGTTTCCCCACGTCTCCCGATAAAAATGATACCTCACTTGTGTGGGTAGGCCTAGCGCCCGCGACAGGAAACGCCCCAAAGCGCAACGTGGACACATCCAAATTTGTGAAGGAAAACAGAGGTGTTTTTTGCAAAGTGCCTACCTGTAGATTTTGGCCTGTAGCTCAGCCGCCACCTAGGGAAACCTACAAACCTGTGCATTTCTGAAAACTAGAGACCTAGGGGAATCCATGATGGGGTGACTTGTGTGGCTCGGACCAGGTCCTGTTACCCAGAATCCTTTGCAAACCTCAAAATTTGGCTAAAAAAACACATGTTCCTCACATTTCTGTGGCAGAAAGTTCTGTAATCTGAGAGGAGCCACAAATTTCCTTCCACCCAGCGTTCCCCCACGTCTCCCGATAAAAATGATACCGTACTTGTGTGGGTAGGCCTAGCGCCCGCGACAGGAAACGCCCCAAAGCGCAACGTGGACACATCCAAATTTGTGAAGGAAAACAGAGGTGTTTTTTGCAAAGTGCCTACCTGTAGATTTTGGCCTGTAGCTCAGCCGCCACCTAGGGAAACCTACCAAACCTGTGCATTTCTGAAAACTAGAGACCGAGGGGAATCCAAGATGGGGTGACTTGTGTGGCTCGGACCAGGTTCTGTTACCCAGAATCCTTTGCAAACCTCAAAATTTGGCTAAAAAAACACATGTTCCTCACATTTCTGTGGCAGGAAGTCCTGGAATCTGAGAGGAGCCACAAATTTCCTTCCTGCAGGCGTTCCCCCACGTCTCCCGATAAAAATGATACCTCACTTGTGTGGGTAGGCCTTGCACCCGCGACAGGAAACGCTCCAAAGCGCAACGTGGACACATCCACATTTGTGAAGGAAAACAGAGGTGTTTTTTGCAAAGTGCCTACCTGTAGATTTTGGCCTGTAGCTCAGCCGCCACCTAGGGAAACCTACCAAACCTGTGCATTTCTGAAAACTAGAGACCTAGGGGAATCCAAGATGGGGTGACTTGTGTGGCTCGGACCAGGTTCTGTTACCCAGAATCCTTTGCAAACCTCAAAATTTGGCTAAAAAAACACATGTTCCTCACATTTCTGTAGCAGAAAGTTCTGGAATCTGAGAGGAGCCACAAATTTCCTTCCACGCAGCGTTTCCCCACGTCTCCCGATAAAAATGATACCTCACTTGTGTGGGTAGGCCTAGCGCCCGCGACAGGAAACGCCCCAAAGCGCAACGTGGACACATCCAAATTTGTGAAGGAAAACAGAGGTGTTTTTTGCAAAGTGCCTACCTGTAGATTTTGGCCTGTAGCTCAGCCGCCACCTAGGGAAACCTACCAAACCTGTGCATTTCTGAAAACTAGAGACCTAGGGGAATCCATGATGGGGTGACTTGTGTGGCTCGGACCAGGATCTGTTACCCAGAATCCTTTGCAAACCTCAAAATTTGGCTAAAAAAACACATGTTCCTCACATTTCTGTGGCAGAAAGTTCTGGAATCTGAGAGGAGCCACAAATTTCCTTCCTCGCAGCGTTTCCCCACGTCTCCCGATAAAAATGATACCTCACTTGTGTGGTTAGGCCTAGCGCCCGCGACAGGAAACGCCCCAAAGCGCAACGTGGACACATCCAAATTTGTGAAGTAAAACAGAGGTGTTTTTTGCAAAGTGCCTACCTGTAGATTTTGGCCTGTAGCTCAGCCGCCACCTAGGGAAACCTACCAAACCTGTGCATTTCTGAAAACTAGAGACCTAGGGGAATCCATGATGGGGTGACTTGTGTGGCTCGGACCAGGTTCTGTTACCCAGAATCCTTTGCAAACCTCAAAATTTGGCTAAAAAAACACATGTTCCTCACATTTCTGTGGCAGAAAGTTCTGGAATCTGAGAGGAGCCACAAATTTCCTTCCTCGCAGCGTTTCCCCACGTCTCCCGATAAAAATGATACCTCACTTGTGTGGTTAGGCCTAGCGCCCGCGACAGGAAACGCCCCAAAGCGCAACGTGGACACATCCAAATTTGTGAAGTAAAACAGAGGTGTTTTTTGCAAAGTGCCTACCTGTAGATTTTGGCCTGTAGCTCAGCCGCCACCTAGGGAAACCTACCAAACCTGTGCATTTCTGAAAACTAGAGACCTAGGGGAATATAAGATGGGGTGACTTGCGTGGCTCGGACCAGGTTCTGTTACCCAGAATCCTTTGCAAACCTCAAAATTTGGCTAAAAAAACACATGTTCCTCACATTTCTGTGGCAGGAAGTTCTGGAATCTGAGAGGAGCCACAAATTTCCTTCCACCCAGCGTTCCCCCACATCTCCCGATAGAAATGATACCTCACTTGTGTGGGTAGGCCTAGCGCCCGCGACAGGAAACGCCCCAAAGCGCAACGTGGACACATCCAAATTTGTGAAGGAAAACAGAGGTGTTTTTTGCAAAGTGCCTACCTGTAGATTTTGGCCTGTAGCTCAGCCGCCACCTAGGGAAACCTACCAAACGTGCATTTCTGAAAACTAGAGACCTAGGGGAATCCAAGGTGGGGTGACTTGTGTGGCTCGGACCAGGTTCTGTTACCCAGAATCCTTTGCAAACCTCAAAATTTGGCTAAAAAAACACATGTTCCTCACATTTCTGTGGCAGGAAGTTCTGGAATCTGAGAGGAGCCACAAATTTCCTTCCACCCAGCGTTCCCCCACGTCTCTCGATAAAAATGATACCTCACTTGTGTGGGTAGGCCTAGCGCCCGCGACAGGAAACGCCCCAAAGCGCAACGTGGACACATCCAAATTTTTGAAGGAAAACAGAGGTGTTTTTTGCAAAGTGCCTACCTGTAGATTTTGGCCTGTAGCTCAGCCGCCAGCTAGGGAAACCTACCAAACCTGTGCATTTCTGAAAACTAGAAACCTAGGGGAATCCAAGATGGGGTGACTTGTGTGGCTCGGACCAGGTTCTGTTACCCAGAATCCTTTGCAAACCTCAAAATTTGGCTAAAAAAACACAGGTTCCTCACATTTCTGTGGCAGGAAGTTCTGGAATCTGAGAGGAGCCACAAATTTCCTTCCACCCAGCGTTCCCCCACGTCTCCCGATAAAAATGATACCTCACATGTGTGGGTAGGCCTTGCACCCGCGACAGGAAACGCTCCAAAGCGCAACGTGGACACATCCAAATTTTTGAAGGAAAACAGAGGTGTTTTTTGCAAAGTGCCTACCTGTAGATTTTGGCCTGTAGCTCAGCCGCCACCTAGGGAAATCTACCAAACCTGTGCATTTCTGAAAACTAGAGACCTAGGGGAATCCAAGATGGTGTGACTTGTGTGGCTTGGACCAGGTTCTGTTATCAAGAATCCTTTGCAAACCTCAAAATTTGGTTAAAAAATCACATGTTCCTCACATTTCTGTGGCAGGAAGTTCTGGAATCTGAGAGAAGCCACAAATTTCCTTCCACCCAGCGTTCCCCCACCTCTCCCGATAGAAATGATACCTCACTTGTATGGGTAGGCCTAGCGCCCGCGACAGGAAACGCCCCAAAGCGCAACGTGGACACATCCAAATTTGTGAAGGAAAACAGAGGTGTTTTTTGCAAAGTGCCTACCTGTAGATTTTGGCCTGTAGCTCAGCCGCCACCTAGGGAAACCTACCAAACCTGTGCATTTCTGAAAACTAATGACCAAGGGGATTCCAAGATGGGGTGACTTGTGTGGCTCGCACCAGGTTCTGTTACCCAGAATCCTTTGCAAACCTCAAAATTTGGCTAAAAAAAACACATGTTCCTCACATTTCTGTGCCAGGAAGTTCTGGAATCTGAGAGGAGCCACAAATTTCCTTCCACGCAGCGTTCCCCCACGTCTCCCGATAAAAATGATACCTCACTTGTGTGGGTAGGCCTAGCGCCCGCGACAGGAAACGCCCCAAAGCGCAACGTGGACACATCCAAATTTTTGAAGGAAAACAGAGGTGTTTTTTGCAAAGTGCCTACCTGTAGATTTTGGCCTGTAGCTCAGCCGCCACCTAGAGAAACCTACCAAACCTGTGCATTTCTGAAAAGTAGAGACCTAGGGGAATCCAAGATGGGGTGACTTGTGTGGCTTGGACCAGGTTCTGTTACCCAGAGTCCTTTGCAAACCTCAAAATTTGGTTAAAAAATCACATGTTCCTCACATTTCTGTGGCAGGAAGTTATGGAACCTGAGAGAAGCCACAAATTTCCTTCCACCCGGCGTTCCCCCACCTCTCCCGATAGAAATGATACCTCACTTGTGTGGGTAGGCCTAGCGCCCGCGACAGGAAACGCCCCAAAGCGCAACGTGGACACATCCAAATTTGTGAAGGAAAACAGAGGTGTTTTTTGCAAAGTGCCTACCTGTAGATTTTGGCCTGTAGCTCAGCCGCCACCTAGGAAAACCTACCAAACCTGTGCATTTCTGAAAACTAGAGACCTAGGGGAATCCAAGATGGGGTGAATTGTGTGGCTCGGACCAGGTTCTGTTACCCAGAATCCTTTGCAAACCTCAAAATTCGGCTAAAAAAACACATGTTCCTCACATTTCTGTGGCAGAAAGTTCTGTAATCTGAGAGGGAGGAGCCACAAATTTCCTTCCACCCAGCGTTCCCCCACGTCTCCCGATAAAAATGATACCTCACTTGTGTGGGTAGGCCTAGCGCCCGCGACAGGAAACGCCCCAAAGCGCAACGTGGACACATCCAAATTTGTGAAGGAAAACAGAGGTGTTTTTTGCAAAGTGCCTACCTGTAGATTTTGGCCTGTAGCTCAGCCGCCATCTAGGGAAACCTACCAAACCTGTGCATTTCTGAAAACTAGAGACCTAGGGGAATCCAAGATGGGGTGACTTGTGTGGCTCGGACCAGGTTCTGTTACCCAGAATCCTTTGCAAACCTCAAAATTTGGCTAAAAAAACACATGTTCCTCACATTTCTGTGGCAGGAAGTTCTGGAATCTGAGAGGAGCCACAAATTTCCTTCCACCCAGCGTTCCCCCACGTCTCCCGATAAAAATGATACCTCACTTGTGTGGGTAGGCCTTGCACCCGCGACAGAAACGCTCCAAAGCGCAACGTGGACACATCCAAATTTTTGAAGGAAAACAGAGGTGTTTTTTGCAAAGTGCCTACCTGTAGATTTTGGCCTGTAGCTCAGCCGCCACCTAGGGAAACCTACCAAACCTGTGCATTTCTGAAAACTAGAGACCTAGGGGAATCCAAGATGGGGTGACTTGTGTGGCTTGGACCAGGTTCTGTTACCCAGAATCCTTTGCAAACCTCACAATTTGGCTAAAAAAACACATGTTCCTCACATTTCTGTGGCAGAAAGTTCTGGAATCTGAGAGGAGCCACAAATTTCCTTCCACCCAGCGTTCCCCCCACATCTCCCGATAAAATTGATACCTCACTTGTGTGGGTAGGCCTAGCGCCCGCGACAGGAAATGCCCCAAAGTGCAACGTGGACACATCCAAATTTGTGAAGGAAAACAGAGGTGTTTTTTGCAAAGTGCCTGGCTGTAGATTTTGGCCTGTAGCTCAGCCGCCACCTACGGAAACCTACCAAACCTGTGGATTTCTGAAAACTAGAGACCAAGGGGAATCCAAGATGGGGTGACTTGTGTGGCTCGGACCAGGTTCTGTTAGCCAGAATCCTTTGCAAACCTCAAAATATGGCTAAAAAAAACACATGTTCCTCACATTTCTGTGGCAGGAAGTTCTAGAATCTGAGAGGAGCCACAAATTTCCTTCCACCCATCGTTCCCCCACGTCTCTCGATAAAAATGATACCTCACTTGTGTGGGTAGGCCTAGCGCCCGCGACAGGAAACGCCCCAAAGCGCAACGTGGACACATCCAAATTTTTGAAGGAAAACAGAGGTGTTTTTTGCAAAGTGCCTACCTGTAGATTTTGGCCTGTAGCTCAGCCGCCACCTAGGGAAACCTACCAACCCTGTGCATTTCTGAAAACTAGAGACCTAGGGGAATCCAAGATGGGGTGACTTGTGTGGCTCGGACCAGGTTCTGTTACCCAGAATCCTTTGCAAACCTCAAAATTTGGCTAAAAAAACACATGTTCCTCACATTTCTGTGGCAGGAAGTTCTGGAATCTGAGAGGAGCCACAAATTTCCTTCCACGCAGCGTTTCCCCACGTCTCCCGATAAAAATGATACCTCACTTGTGTGGGTAGGCCTAGCGCCCGCGACAGGAAACGCCCCAAAGCGCAACGTGGACACATCCAAATTTTTGAAGGAAAACAGAGGTGTTTTTTGCAAAGTGCCTACCTGTAGATTTTGGCCTGTAGCTCAGCCGCCACCTAGGGAAACCTACCAACCCTGTGCATTTCTGAAAACTAGAGACCTAGGGGAATCCAAGATGGGGTGACTTGTGTGGCTCGGACCAGGTTCTGTTACCCAGAATCCTTTGCAAACCTCAAAATTTGGCTAAAAAAACACATGTTCCTCACATTTCTGTGGCAGAAAGTTCTGTAATCTGAGAGGAGCCACAAATTTCCTTCCACCCAGCGTTCCCCCCACGTCTCCCGATAAAAATGATACCTCACTTGTGTGGGTAGGCCTAGCGCCCGCGACAGGAAACGCCCAAAGCGCAACGTGGACACATCCAAATTTGTGAAGGAAAACAGAGGTGTTTTTTGCAAAGTGCCTACCTGTAGATTTTGGCCTGTAGCTCAGCCGCCACCTAGGGAAACCTACCAAACCTGTGCATTTCTGAAAACTAGAGACCTAGCGGAATCCAAGATGGGGTGACTTGTGTGGCTCGGACCAGGTTCTGTTACCCAGAATCCTTTGCAAACCTCAAAATTTCGGTATAAAAACACATGTTCCTCACATTCCTGTGGCAGGAAGTTCTGGAATCTGAGAGGAGCCACAAATTTCCTTCCACCCAGCGTTCCCCCACGTCTCTCGATAAAAATGATACCTCACTTGTGTGGGTAGGCCTAGCGCCCGCGACAGGAAACGCCCCAAAGCGCAACGTGGACACATCCAAATTTTTGAAGGAAAACAGAGGTGTTTTTTGCAAAGTGCCTACCTGTAGATTTTGGCCTGTAGCTCAGCCGCCACCTAGGGAAACCTACCAAACCTGTGCATTTCTGAAAACTAGAGACCTAGGGGAATCCAAGATGGGGTGACTTGTGTGGCTCGGACCAGGTTCTGTTACCCAGAATCCTTTGCAAACCTCAAAATTTGGCTAAAAAAACACATGTTCCTCACATTTCTGTGGCAGGAAGTTCTGGAATCTGAGAGGAGCCACAAATTTCCTTCCACGTGGCGTTTCCCCACGTCTCCCGATAAAAATGATACCTCACTTGTGTGGGTAGGCCTAGCTCCCGCGACAGGAAACGCCCCAAAGCGCAACGTGGACACATCCAAATTTGTGAAGGAAAACAGAGGTGTTTTTTGCAAAGTGCCTACCTGTAGATTTTGGCCTGTAGCTCAGCCGCCACCTAGGGAAACCTACCAAACCTGTGCATTTCTGAAAACTAGAGACCTAGGGGAATCCAAGATGGGGTGACTTGTGTGGCTCGGACCAGGTTCTGTTACCCAGAATCCTTTGCAAACCTCAAAATTTGGCTAAAAAATCACATGTTCCCTCACATTTCTGTGGCAGGAAGTTCTGGAACCTGAGAGAAGCCACAAATTTCCTTCCACCCAGCGTTCCCTGACATCTCCCGATAGAAATGATACCTCACTTGTGTGGGTAGGCCTAGCGCCCGCGACAGGAAACGCCCCAAAGCGCAACGTGGACACATCCAAATTTTTTAAGGAAAACAGAGGTGTTTTTTGCAAAGTGCCTACCTGTAGATTTTGGCCTGTAGCTCAGCCGCCACCTAGGGAAACCTACCAAACCTGTGCATTTCTGAAAACTAGAGACCTAGGGGAATCCAAGATGGGGTGACTTGTGTGGCTCGGACCAGGTTCTGTTACCCAGAATCCTTTGCAAACCTCAAAATTTGGCTAAAAAAACACATGTTCCTCACATTTCTGTGGCAGGAAGTTCTGGAATCTGAGAGGAGCCACAAATTTCCTTCCACGCAGCGTTTCCCCACGTCTCCCGATAAAAATGATACCTCACTTGTGTGGGTAGGCCTAGCGCCCGCGACAGGAAACGCCCCAAAGCGCAACGTGGACACATCCAAATTTGTGAAGGAAAACAGAGGTGTTTTTTGCAAAGTGCCTACCTCTAGATTTTGGCCTGTAGCTCAGCCGCCACCTAGGGAAACCTACCAAACCTGTGCATTTCTGAAAACTAGAGACCTAGGGGAATCCAAGATGGGGTGACTTGTGTGGCTCGGACCAGGTTCTGTTACCCAGAATCCTTTGCAAACCTCAAAATTTGGCTAAAAAATCACATGTTCCTCACATTTCTGTGGCAGGAAGTTCTGTAACCTGAGAGAAGCCACAAATTTCCTTCCACCCAGCGTTCCCTGACATCTCCCGATAGAAATGATACCTCACTTGTGTGGGTAGGCCTAGCGCCCGTGACAGGAAACGCCCCAAAGTGCAACGTGGACACATCCAAATTTGTGAA
This sequence comes from Pleurodeles waltl, assembly GCF_031143425.1. Classification (NCBI taxonomy): domain Eukaryota; kingdom Metazoa; phylum Chordata; class Amphibia; order Caudata; family Salamandridae; genus Pleurodeles; species Pleurodeles waltl. The sequence goes on from NC_090447.1 coordinate 653,472,626, forward strand.
GGAAAACAGAGGTGTTTTTTGCAAAGTGCCTACCTGTAGATTTTGGCCTGTAGCTCAGCCGCCACCTAGGGAAACCTACCAAACCTGTGGATTTCTGAAAACTAGAGACCAAGGGGAATCCAAGATGGGGTGACTTGTGTGGCTCGGACCAGGTTCTGTTACCCAGAATCCTTTGCAAACCTCAAAATATGGCTAAAAAAACACATGTTCCTCATATTTCTGTGGCAGGAAGTTCTGGAATCTGAGAGGAGCCACAAATTTCCTTCCACCCAGCGTTCCCCCACGTCTCCCGATAAAAATGATACCTCACATGTGTGGGTAGGCCTTGCACCCGCGACAGGAAACGCTCCAAAGCGCAACGTGGACACATCCAAATTTTTGAAGGAAAACAGAGGTGTTTTTTGCAAAGTGCCTACCTGTAGATTTTGGCCTGCAGCTCAGCCGCCACCTAGGGAAACCTACCAAACCTGTGCATTTCTGAAAACTAGAGACCTAGGGGAATCCAAGATGGTGTGACTTGTGTGGCTTGGACCAGGTTCTGTTACCAAGAATCCTTTGCAAACCTCAAAATTTGGTTAAAAAATCACATGTTCCTCACATTTCTGTGGCAGGAAGTTCTGGAACCTGAGAGAAGCCACAAATTTCCTTCCACCCAGCGTTCCCCCACCTCTCCCGATAGAAATGATACCTCACTTGTATGGGTAGGCCTAGCGCCCGCGACAGGAAACGCCCCAAAGCGCAACGTGGACACATCCAAATTTTGTGAAGGAAAACAGAGGTGTTTTTTGCAAAGTGCCTACCTGTAGATTTTGGCCTGTAGCTCAGCCGCCACCTAGGGAAACCTACCAAACCTGTGCATTTCTGAAAACTAATGACCAAGGGGATTCCAAGATGGGGTGACTTGTGTGGCTCCGACCAGGTTCTGTTACCCAGAATCCTTTGCAAACCTCAAAATTTGGCTAAAAAAACACATGTTCCTCACATTTCTGTGCCAGGAAGTTCTGGAATCTGAGAGGAGCCACAAATTTCCTTCCACGCAGCGTTCCCCCACGTCTCCCGATAAAAATGATACCTCACTTGTGTGGGTAGGCCTAGCGCCCGCGACAGGAAACGCCCCAAAGCGCAACGTGGACACATCCAAATTTGTGAAGGAAAACAGAGGTGTTTTTTGCAAAGTGCCTACCTGTAGATTTTGGCCTGTAGCTCAGCCGCCACCTAGGGAAACCTACCAAACCTGTGCATTTCTGAAAACTAGAGACCTAGGGGAATCCATGATGGGGTGACTTGTGTGGCTCGGACCAGGTTCTGTTACCCAGAATCCTTTGCAAACCTCAAAATTTGGCTAAAAAAACACATGTTCCTCACATTTCTGTAGCAGAAAGTTCTGGAATCTGAGAGGAGCCACAAATTTCCTTCCACGCAGCGTTTCCCCACGTCTCCCGATAAAAATGATACCTCACTTGTGTGGGTAGGCCTAGCGCCCGCGACAGGAAACGCCCCAAAGCGCAACGTGGACACATCCAAATTTGTGAAGGAAAACAGAGGTGTTTTTTGCAAAGTGCCTACCTGTAGATTTTGGCCTGTAGCTCAGCCGCCACCTAGGGAAACCTACAAACCTGTGCATTTCTGAAAACTAGAGACCTAGGGGAATCCATGATGGGGTGACTTGTGTGGCTCGGACCAGGTCCTGTTACCCAGAATCCTTTGCAAACCTCAAAATTTGGCTAAAAAATCACATGTTCCTCACATTTCTGTGGCAGAAAGTTCTGTAATCTGAGAGGAGCCACAAATTTCCTTCCACCCAGCGTTCCCCCACGTCTCCCGATAAAAATGATACCTCACTTGTGTGGGTAGGCCTAGCGCCCGCGACAGGAAACGCCCCAAAGCGCAACGTGGACACATCCAAATTTGTGAAGGAAAACAGAGGTGTTTTTTGCAAAGTGCCTACCTGTAGATTTTGGCCTGTAGCTCAGCCGCCACCTAGGGAAACCTACCAAACCTGTGCATTTCTGAAAACTAGAGACCGAGGGGAATCCAAGATGGGGTGACTTGTGTGGCTCGGACCAGGTTCTGTTACCCAGAATCCTTTGCAAACCTCAAAATTTGGCTAAAAAAACACATGTTCCTCACATTTCTGTGGCAGGAAGTCCTGGAATCTGAGAGGAGCCACAAATTTCCTTCCTGCAGGCGTTCCCCCACGTCTCCCGATAAAAATGATACCTCACTTGTGTGGGTAGGCCTTGCACCCGCGACAGGAAACGCTCCAAAGCGCAACGTGGACACATCCACATTTGTGAAGGAAAACAGAGGTGTTTTTTGCAAAGTGCCTACCTGTAGATTTTGGCCTGTAGCTCAGCCGCCACCTAGGGAAACCTACCAAACCTGTGCATTTCTGAAAACTAGAGACCTAGGGGAATCCAAGATGGGGTGACTTGGGTGGCTCGGACCAGGTTCTGTTACCCAGAATCCTTTGCAAACCTCAAAATTTGGCTAAAAAAACACATGTTCCTCACATTTCTGTAGCAGAAAGTTCTGGAATCTGAGAGGAGCCACAAATTTCCTTCCACGCAGCGTTTCCCCACGTCTCCCGATAAAAATGATACCTCACTTGTGTGGGTAGGCCTAGCGCCCGCGACAGGAAACGCCCCAAAGCGCAACGTGGACACATCCAAATTTGTGAAGGAAAACAGAGGTGTTTTTTGCAAAGTGCCTACCTGTAGATTTTGGCCTGTAGCTCAGCCGCCACCTAGGGAAACCTACCAAACCTGTGCATTTCTGAAAACTAGAGACCTAGGGGAATCCATGATGGGGTGACTTGTGTGGCTCGGACCAGGTTCTGTTACCCAGAATCCTTTGCAAACCTCAAAATTTGGCTAAAAAAACACATGTTCCTCACATTTCTGTGGCAGAAAGTTCTGGAATCTGAGAGGAGCCACAAATTTCCTTCCTCGCAGCGTTTCCCCACGTCTCCCGATAAAAATGATACCTCACTTGTGTGGTTAGGCCTAGCGCCCGCGACAGGAAACGCCCCAAAGCGCAACGTGGACACATCCAAATTTGTGAAGTAAAACAGAGGTGTTTTTTGCAAAGTGCCTACCTGTAGATTTTGGCCTGTAGCTCAGCCGCCACCTAGGGAAACCTACCAAACCTGTGCATTTCTGAAAACTAGAGACCTAGGGGAATCCATGATGGGGTGACTTGTGTGGCTCGGACCAGGTTCTGTTACCCAGAATCCTTTGCAAACCTCAAAATTTGGCTAAAAAAACACATGTTCCTCACATTTCTGTGGCAGAAAGTTCTGGAATCTGAGAGGAGCCACAAATTTCCTTCCTCGCAGCGTTTCCCCACGTCTCCCGATAAAAATGATACCTCACTTGTGTGGTTAGGCCTAGCGCCCGCGACAGGAAACGCCCCAAAGCGCAACGTGGACACATCCAAATTTGTGAAGTAAAACAGAGGTGTTTTTTGCAAAGTGCCTACCTGTAGATTTTGGCCTGTAGCTCAGCCGCCACCTAGGGAAACCTACCAAACCTGTGCATTTCTGAAAACTAGAGACCTAGGGGAATATAAGATGGGGTGACTTGCGTGGCTCGGACCAGGTTCTGTTACCCAGAATCCTTTGCAAACCTCAAAATTTGGCTAAAAAAACACATGTTCCTCACATTTCTGTGGCAGGAAGTTCTGGAATCTGAGAGGAGCCACAAATTTCCTTCCACCCAGCGTTCCCCCACATCTCCCGATAAAAATGATACCTCACTTGTGTGGGTAGGCCTTGCACCCACGACAGGAAACGCTCCAAAGCGCAACGTGGACACATCCAAATTTTTGAAGGAAAACAGAGGTGTTTTTTACAAAGTGCCTACCTGTAGATTTTGGCCTGTAGCTCAGCCGCCACCTAGGGAAACCTACCAAACCTGTGCATTTCTGAAAACTAGAGACCTAGGGGAATCCATGATGGGGTGACTTGTGTGGCTCGGACCAGGTTCTGTTACCCAGAATCCTTTGCAAACCTCAAAATTTGGCTAAAGAAACACATGTTCCTCACATTTCTGTGGCAGAAAGTTCTGTAATCTGAGAGGAGCCACAAATTTCCTTCCACCCAGCGTTCCCCCACGTCTCCCGATAAAAATGATACCTCACTTGTGTGGGTAGGCCTAGCGCCCGCGACAGGAAACGCCCCAAAGCGCAACGTGGACACATCCAAATTTGTGAAGGAAAACAGAGGTGTTTTTTGCAAAGTGCCTACCTGTAGATTTTGGCCTGTAGCTCAGCCGCCACCTAGGGAAACCTACCAAACGTGCATTTCTGAAAACTAGAGACCTAGGGGAATCCAAGATGGGGTGACTTGTGTGGCTCGGACCAGGTTCTGTTACCCAGAATCCTTTGCAAACCTCAAAATTTGGCTAAAAAAACACATGTTCCTCACATTTCTGTGGCAGGAAGTTCTGGAATCTGAGAGGAGCCACAAATTTCCTTCCACCCAGCGTTCCCCCACGTCTCTCGATAAAAATGATACCTCACTTGTGTGGGTAGGCCTAGCGCCCGCGACAGGAAACGCCCCAAAGCGCAACGTGGACACATCCAAATTTTTGAAGGAAAACAGAGGTGTTTTTTGCAAAGTGCCTACCTGTAGATTTTGGCCTGTAGCTCAGCCGCCAGCTAGGGAAACCTACCAAACCTGTGCATTTCTGAAAACTAGAAACCTAGGGGAATCCAAGATGGGGTGACTTGTGTGGCTCGGACCAGGTTCTGTTACCCAGAATCCTTTGCAAACCTCAAAATTTGGCTAAAAAAACACAGGTTCCTCACATTTCTGTGGCAGGAAGTTCTGGAATCTGAGAGGAGCCACAAATTTCCTTCCACCCAGCGTTCCCCCACGTCTCCCGATAAAAATGATACCTCACATGTGTGGGTAGGCCTTGCACCCGCGACAGGAAACGCTCCAAAGCGCAACGTGGACACATCCAAATTTTTGAAGGAAAACAGAGGTGTTTTTTGCAAAGTGCCTACCTGTAGATTTTGGCCTGTAGCTCAGCCGCCACCTAGGGAAATCTACCAAACCTGTGCATTTCTGAAAACTAGAGACCTAGGGGAATCCAAGATGGTGTGACTTGTGTGGCTTGGACCAGGTTCTGTTACCAAGAATCCTTTGCAAACCTCAAAATTTGGTTAAAAAATCACATGTTCCTCACATTTCTGTGGCAGGAAGTTCTGGAATCTGAGAGAAGCCACAAATTTCCTTCCACCCAGCGTTCCCCCACCTCTCCCGATAGAAATGATACCTCACTTGTATGGGTAGGCCTAGCGCCCGCGACAGGAAACGCCCCAAAGCGCAACGTGGACACATCCAAATTTGTGAAGGAAAACAGAGGTGTTTTTTGCAAAGTGCCTACCTGTAGATTTTGGCCTGTAGCTCAGCCGCCACCTAGGGAAACCTACCAAACCTGTGCATTTCTGAAAACTAATGACCAAGGGGATTCCAAGATGGGGTGACTTGTGTGGCTCGGACCAGGTTCTGTTACCCAGAATCCTTTGCAAACCTCAAAATTTGGCTAAAAAAAACACATGTTCCTCACATTTCTGTGCCAGGAAGTTCTGGAATCTGAGAGGAGCCACAAATTTCCTTCCACGCAGCGTTCCCCCACGTCTCCCGATAAAAATGATACCTCACTTGTGTGGGTAGGCCTAGCGCCCGCGACAGGAAACGCCCCAAAGCGCAACGTGGACACATCCAAATTTTTGAAGGAAAACAGAGGTGTTTTTTGCAAAGTGCCTACCTGTAGATTTTGGCCTGTAGCTCAGCCGCCACCTAGAGAAACCTACCAAACCTGTGCATTTCTGAAAAGTAGAGACCTAGGGGAATCCAAGATGGGGTGACTTGTGTGGCTTGGACCAGGTTCTGTTACCCAGAGTCCTTTGCAAACCTCAAAATTTGGTTAAAAAATCACATGTTCCTCACATTTCTGTGGCAGGAAGTTATGGAACCTGAGAGAAGCCACAAATTTCCTTCCACCCGGCGTTCCCCCACCTCTCCCGATAGAAATGATACCTCACTTGTGTGGGTAGGCCTAGCGCCCGCGACAGGAAACGCCCCAAAGCGCAACGTGGACACATCCAAATTTGTGAAGGAAAACAGAGGTGTTTTTTGCAAAGTGCCTACCTGTAGATTTTGGCCTGTAGCTCAGCCGCCACCTAGGAAAACCTACCAAACCTGTGCATTTCTGAAAACTAGAGACCTAGGGGAATCCAAGATGGGGTGAATTGTGTGGCTCGGACCAGGTTCTGTTACCCAGAATCCTTTGCAAACCTCAAAATTCGGCTAAAAAAACACATGTTCCTCACATTTCTGTGGCAGAAAGTTCTGTAATCTGAGAGGGAGGAGCCACAAATTTCCTTCCACCCAGCGTTCCCCCACGTCTCCCGATAAAAATGATACCTCACTTGTGTGGGTAGGCCTAGCGCCCGCGACAGGAAACGCCCCAAAGCGCAACGTGGACACATCCAAATTTGTGAAGGAAAACAGAGGTGTTTTTTGCAAAGTGCCTACCTGTAGATTTTGGCCTGTAGCTCAGCCGCCATCTAGGGAAACCTACCAAACCTGTGCATTTCTGAAAACTAGAGACCTAGGGGAATCCAAGATGGGGTGACTTGTGTGGCTCGGACCAGGTTCTGTTACCCAGAATCCTTTGCAAACCTCAAAATTTGGCTAAAAAAACACATGTTCCTCACATTTCTGTGGCAGGAAGTTCTGGAATCTGAGAGGAGCCACAAATTTCCTTCCACCCAGCGTTCCCCCACGTCTCCCGATAAAAATGATACCTCACTTGTGTGGGTAGGCCTTGCACCCGCGACAGAAACGCTCCAAAGCGCAACGTGGACACATCCAAATTTTTGAAGGAAAACAGAGGTGTTTTTTGCAAAGTGCCTACCTGTAGATTTTGGCCTGTAGCTCAGCCGCCACCTAGGGAAACCTACCAAACCTGTGCATTTCTGAAAACTAGAGACCTAGGGGAATCCAAGATGGGGTGACTTGTGTGGCTTGGACCAGGTTCTGTTACCCAGAATCCTTTGCAAACCTCACAATTTGGCTAAAAAAACACATGTTCCTCACATTTCTGTGGCAGAAAGTTCTGGAATCTGAGAGGAGCCACAAATTTCCTTCCACCCAGCGTTCCCCCACATCTCCCGATAAAATTGATACCTCACTTGTGTGGGTAGGCCTAGCGCCCGCGACAGGAAATGCCCCAAAGTGCAACGTGGACACATCCAAATTTGTGAAGGAAAACAGAGGTGTTTTTTGCAAAGTGCCTGGCTGTAGATTTTGGCCTGTAGCTCAGCCGCCACCTACGGAAACCTACCAAACCTGTGGATTTCTGAAAACTAGAGACCAAGGGGAATCCAAGATGGGGTGACTTGTGTGGCTCGGACCAGGTTCTGTTAGCCAGAATCCTTTGCAAACCTCAAAATATGGCTAAAAAAACACATGTTCCTCACATTTCTGTGGCAGGAAGTTCTAGAATCTGAGAGGAGCCACAAATTTCCTTCCACCCATCGTTCCCCCACGTCTCTCGATAAAAATGATACCTCACTTGTGTGGGTAGGCCTAGCGCCCGCGACAGGAAACGCCCCAAAGCGCAACGTGGACACATCCAAATTTTTGAAGGAAAACAGAGGTGTTTTTTGCAAAGTGCCTACCTGTAGATTTTGGCCTGTAGCTCAGCCGCCACCTAGGGAAACCTACCAACCCTGTGCATTTCTGAAAACTAGAGACCTAGGGGAATCCAAGATGGGGTGACTTGTGTGGCTCGGACCAGGTTCTGTTACCCAGAATCCTTTGCAAACCTCAAAATTTGGCTAAAAAAACACATGTTCCTCACATTTCTGTGGCAGGAAGTTCTGGAATCTGAGAGGAGCCACAAATTTCCTTCCACGCAGCGTTTCCCCACGTCTCCCGATAAAAATGATACCTCACTTGTGTGGGTAGGCCTAGCGCCCGCGACAGGAAACGCCCCAAAGCGCAACGTGGACACATCCAAATTTGTGAAGGAAAACAGAGGTGTTTTTTGCAAAGTGCCTACCTGTAGATTTTGGCCTGTAGCTCAGCCGCCACCTAGGGAAACCTACCAAACCTGTGCATTTCTGAAAACTAGAGACCTAGGGGAATCCAAGATGGGGTGACTTGTGTGGCTCGGACCAGGTTCTGTTACCCAGAATCCTTTGCAAACCTCAAAATTTGGCTAAAAAAATCACATGTTCCTCACATTTCTGTGGCAGGAAGTTCTGGAACCTGAGAGAAGCCACAAATTTCCTTCCACCCAGCGTTCCCTGACATCTCCCGATAGAAATGATACCTCACTTGTGTGGGTAGGCCTAGCGCCCGCGACAGGAAACGCCCCAAAGCGCAACGTGGACACATCCAAATTTTTGAAGGAAAACAGAGGTTTTTTTTGCAAAGTGCCTACCTGTAGATTTTGGCCTGTAGCTCAGCCGCCACCTAGGGAAACCTACCAAACCTGTGCATTTCTGAAAACTAGAGACCTAGGGGAATCCAAGATGGGGTGACTTGTGTGGCTCGGACCAGGTTCTGTTACCCAGAATCCTTTGCAAACCTCAAAATTTGGCTAAAAAAACACATGTTCCTCACATTTCTGTGGCAGGAAGTTCTGGAATCTGAGAGGAGCCACAAATTTCCTTCCACGCAGCGTTTCCCCACGTCTCCCGATAAAAATGATACCTCACTTGTGTGGGTAGGCCTAGCGCCCGCGACAGGAAACGCCCCAAAGCGCAACGTGGACACATCCAAATTTTTGAAGGAAAACAGAGGTGTTTTTTGCAAAGTGCCTACCTGTAGATTTTGGCCTGTAGCTCAGCCGCCACCTAGGGAAACCTACCAACCCTGTGCATTTCTGAAAACTAGAGACCTAGGGGAATCCAAGATGGGGTGACTTGTGTGGCTCGGACCAGGTTCTGTTACCCAGAATCCTTTGCAAACCTCAAAATTTGGCTAAAAAAACACATGTTCCTCACATTTCTGTGGCAGAAAGTTCTGTAATCTGAGAGGAGCCACAAATTTCCTTCCACCCAGCGTTCCCCCACGTCTCCCGATAAAAATGATACCTCACTTGTGTGGGTAGGCCTAGCGCCCGCGACAGGAAACGCCCCAAAGCGCAACGTGGACACATCCAAATTTGTGAAGGAAAACAGAGGTGTTTTTTGCAAAGTGCCTACCTGTAGATTTTGGCCTGTAGCTCAGCCGCCACCTAGGGAAACCTACCAAACCTGTGCATTTCTGAAAACTAGAGACCTAGCGGAATCCAAGATGGGGTGACTTGTGTGGCTCGGACCAGGTTCTGTTACCCAGAATCCTTTGCAAACCTCAAAATTTCGGTATAAAAACACATGTTCCTCACATTCCTGTGGCAGGAAGTTCTGGAATCTGAGAGGAGCCACAAATTTCCTTCCACCCAGCGTTCCCCCACGTCTCTCGATAAAAATGCTACCTCACTTGTGTGGGTAGGCCTAGCGCCCGCGACAGGAAACGCCCCAAAGCGCAACGTGGACACATCCAAATTTTTGAAGGAAAACAGAGGTGTTTTTTGCAAAGTGCCTACCTGTAGATTTTGGCCTGTAGCTCAGCCGCCACCTAGGGAAACCTACCAAACCTGTGCATTTCTGAAAACTAGAGACCTAGGGGAATCCAAGATGGGGTGACTTGTGTGGCTCGGACCAGGTTCTGTTACCCAGAATCCTTTGCAAACCTCAAAATTTGGCTAAAAAAACACATGTTCCTCACATTTCTGTGGCAGGAAGTTCTGGAATCTGAGAGGAGCCACAAATTTCCTTCCACGTGGCGTTTCCCCACGTCTCCCGATAAAAATGATACCTCACTTGTGTGGGTAGGCCTAGCGCCCGCGACAGGAAACGCCCCAAAGCGCAACGTGGACACATCCAAATTTGTGAAGGAAAACAGAGGTGTTTTTTGCAAAGTGCCTACCTGTAGATTTTGGCCTGTAGCTCAGCCGCCACCTAGGGAAACCTACCAAACCTGTGCATTTCTGAAAACTAGAGACCTAGGGGAATCCAAGATGGGGTGACTTGTGTGGCTCGGACCAGGTTCTGTTACCCAGAATCCTTTGCAAACCTCAAAATTTGGCTAAAAAATCACATGTTCCTCACATTTCTGTGGCAGGAAGTTCTGGAACCTGAGAGAAGCCACAAATTTCCTTCCACCCAGCGTTCCCTGACATCTCCCGATAGAAATGATACCTCACTTGTGTGGGTAGGCCTAGCGCCCGCGACAGGAAACGCCCCAAAGCGCAACGTGGACACATCCAAATTTTTGAAGGAAAACAGAGGTGTTTTTTGCAAAGTGCCTACCTGTAGATTTTGGCCTATAGCTCAGCCGCCACCTAGGGAAACCTACCAAACCTGTGCATTTCTGAAAACTAGAGACCTAGGGGAATCCAAGATGGGGTGACTTGTGTGGCTCGGACCAGGTTCTGTTACCCAGAATCCTTTGCAAACCTCAAAATTTGGCTAAAAAAACACATGTTCCTCACATTTCTGTGGCAGGAAGTTCTGGAATCTGAGAGGAGCCACAAATTTCCTTCCACGCAGCGTTTCCCCACGTCTCCCGATAAAAATGATACCTCACTTGTGTGGGTAGGCCTAGCGCCCGCGACAGGAAACGCCCCAAAGCGCAACGTGGACACATCCAAATTTGTGAAGGAAAACAGAGGTGTTTTTTGCAAAGTGCCTACCTCTAGATTTTGGCCTGTAGCTCAGCCGCCACCTAGGGAAACCTACCAAACCTGTGCATTTCTGAAAACTAGAGACCTAGGGGAATCCAAGATGGGGTGACTTGTGTGGCTCGGACCAGGTTCTGTTACCCAGAATCCTTTGCAAACCTCAAAATTTGGCTAAAAAATCACATGTTCCTCACATTTCTGTGGCAGGAAGTTCTGTAACCTGAGAGAAGCCACAAATTTCCTTCCACCCAGCGTTCCCTGACATCTCCCGATAGAAATGATACCTCACTTGTGTGGGTAGGCCTAGCGCCCGTGACAGGAAACGCCCCAAAGCGCAACGTGGACACATCCAAATTTGTGAAGGAAAACAGAGGTGTTTTTTGCAAAGTGCCTACCTGTAGATTTTGGCCTGTAGCTCAGCCGCCACCTAGGGAAACCTACCAAACCTGTGGATTTCTGAAAACTAGAGACCAAGGGGAATCCAAGATGGGGTGACTTGTGTGGCTCGGACCAGGTTCTGTTACCCAGAATCCTTTGCAAACCTCAAAATATGGCTAAAAAAACACATGTTCCTCATATTTCTGTGGCAGGAAGTTCTGGAATCTGAGAGGAGCCACAAATTTCCTTCCACCCAGCGTTCCCCCACGTCTCCCGATAAAAATGATACCTCACATGTGTGGGTAGGCCTTGCACCCGCGACAGGAAACGCTCCAAAGCGCAACGTGGACACATCCAAATTTTTGAAGGAAAACAGAGGTGTTTTTTGCAAAGTGCCTACCTGTAGATTTTGGCCTGTAGCTCAGCCGCCACCTAGGGAAACCTACCAAACCTGTGCATTTCTGAAAACTAGAGACCTAGGGGAATCCAAGATGGTGTGACTTGTGTGGCTTGGACCAGGTTCTGTTACCAAGAATCCTTTGCAAACCTCAAAATTTGGTTAAAAAATCACATGTTCCTCACATTTCTGTGGCAGGAAGTTCTGGAACCTGAGAGAAGCCACAAATTTCCTTCCACCCAGCGTTCCCCCACCTCTCCCGATAGAAATGATACCTCACTTGTATGGGTAGGCCTAGCGCCCGCGACAGGAAACGCCCCAAAGCGCAACGTGGACACATCCAAATTTGTGAAGGAAAACAGAGGTGTTTTTTGCAAAGTGCCTACCTGTAGATTTTGGCCTGTAGCTCAGCCGCCACCTAGGGAAACCTACCAAACCTGTGCATTTCTGAAAACTAATGACCAAGGGGATTCCAAGATGGGGTGACTTGTGTGGCTCGGACCAGGTTCTGTTACCCAGAATCCTTTGCAAACCTCAAAATATGGCTAAAAAAACACATGTTCCTCACATTTCTGTGCCAGGAAGTTCTGGAATCTGAGAGGAGCCACAAATTTCCTTCCACGCAGCGTTCCCCCACGTCTCCCGATAAAAATGATACCTCACTTGTGTGGGTAGGCCTAGCGCCCGCGACAGGAAACGCCCCAAAGCGCAACGTGGACACATCCAAATTTGTGAAGGAAAACAGAGGTGTTTTTTGCAAAGTGCCTACCTGTAGATTTTGGCCTGTAGCTCAGCCGCCACCTAGGGAAACCTACCAAACCTGTGCATTTCTGAAAACTAGAGACCTAGGGGAATCCAAGATGGGGTGACTTGCGTGGCTCGGACCAGGTTCTGTTACCCAGAATCATTTGCAAACCTCAAAATTTGGCTAAAAAAACACATGTTCCTCACATTTCTGTGGCAGGAAGTTCTGTAATCTGAGAGGAGCCACAAATTTCCTTCCACCCAGCGTTCCCCCACGTCTCCCGATAAAAATGATACCTCACTTGTGTGGGTAGGCCTAGCGCCCGCGACAGGAAACGCCCCAAAGCGCAACGTGGACACATCCAAATTTGTGAAGGAAAACAGAGGTGTTTTTTGCAAAGTGCCTACCTGTAGATTTTGGCCTGTAGCTCAGCCGCCACCTAGGGAAACCTACCAAACCTGTGCATTTCTGAAAACTAGAGACCTAGCGGAATCCAAGATGGGGTGACTTGTGTGGCTCGGACCAGGTTCTGTTACCCAGAATCCTTTGCAAACCTCAAAATTTCGGTATAAAAACACATGTTCCTCACATTCCTGTGGCAGGAAGTTCTGGAATCTGAGAGGAGCCACAAATTTCCTTCCACCCAGCGTTCCCCCACGTCTCTCGATAAAAATGATACCTCACTTGTGTGGGTAGGCCTAGCGCCCGCGACAGGAAACGCCCCAAAGCGCAACGTGGACACATCCAAATTTTTGAAGGAAAACAGAGGTGTTTTTTGCAAAGTGCCTACCTGTAGATTTTGGCCTGTAGCTCAGCCGCCACCTAGGGAAACCTACCAAACCTGTGCATTTCTGAAAACTAGAGACCTAGGGGAATCCAAGATGGGGTGACTTGTGTGGCTCGGACCAAGTTCTGTTACCCAGAATCCTTTGCAAACCTCAAAATTTGGCTAAAAAAACACATGTTCCTCACATTTCTGTGGCAGGAAGTTCTGGAATCTGAGAGGAGCCACAAATTTCCTTCCACGTGGCGTTTCCCCACGTCTCCCGATAAAAATGATACCTCACTTGTGTGGGTAGGCCTAGCGCCCGCGACAGGAAACGCCCCAAAGCGCAACGTGGACACATCCAAATTTGTGAAGGAAAACAGAGGTGTTTTTTGCAAAGTGCCTACCTGTAGATTTTGGCCTGTAGCTCAGCCGCCACCTAGGGAAACCTACCAAACCTGTGCATTTCTGAAAACTAGAGACCTAGGGGAATCCAAGATGGGGTGACTTGTGTGGCTCGGACCAGGTTCTGTTACCCAGAATCCTTTGCAAACCTCAAAATTTGGCTAAAAAATCACATGTTCCTCACATTTCTGTGGCAGGAAGTTCTGGAACCTGAGAGAAGCCACAAATTTCCTTCCACCCAGCGTTCCCTGACATCTCCCGATAGAAATGATACCTCACTTGTGTGGGTAGGCCTAGCGCCCGCGACAGGAAACGCCCCAAAGCGCAACGTGGACACATCCAAATTTTTGAAGGAAAACAGAGGTGTTTTTTGCAAAGTGCCTACCTGTAGATTTTGGCCTGTAGCTCAGCCGCCACCTAGGGAAACCTACCAAACCTGTGCATTTCTGAAAACTAGAGACCTAGGGGAATCCAAGATGGGGTGACTTGTGTGGCTCGGACCAGGTTCTGTTACCCAGAATCCTTTGCAAACCTCAAAATTTGGCTAAAAAAACACATGTTCCTCACATTTCTGTGGCAGGAAGTTCTGGAACCTGAGAGAAGCCACAAATTTCCTTCCACCCAGCGTTCCCTGACATCTCCCGATAGAAATGATACCTCACTTGTGTGGGTAGGCCTAGCGCCCGCGACAGGAAACCTACCAAGCCGCCACCTAGGGAAACCTACCAAACCTGTGCATTTCTGAAAACTAGAGACCTAGGGAAATCCAAGATGGGGTGACTTGTGTGGCTCGGACCAGGTTCTGTTACCCAGAATCCTTTGCAAACCTCAAAATTTCGGTATAAAAACACATGTTCCTCACATTCCTGTGGCAGGAAGTTCTGGAATCTGAGAGGAGCCACAAATTTCCTTCCACCCAGCGTTCCCCCAGGTCTCTCGATAAAAATGATACCTCACTTGTGTGGGTAGGCCTAGCGCCCGCGACAGGAAACGCCCCAAAGCGCAACGTGGACACATCCAAATTTGTGAAGGAAAACAGAGGTGTTTTTTGCAAAGTGCCTACCTGTAGATTTTGGCCTGTAGCTCAGCCGCCACCTAGGGAAACCTACCAAACCTGTGGATTTCTGAAAACTAGAGACCAAGGGGAATCCAAGATGGGGTGACTTGTGTGGCTCGGACCAGGTTCTGTTACCCAGAATCCTTTGCAAACCTCAAAATATGGCTAAAAAAACACATGTTCCTCACATTTCTGTGGCAGGAAGTTCTGGAATCTGAGAGGAGCCACAAATTTCCTTCCACCCAGCGTTCCCCCACGTCTCCCGATAAAAATGATACCTCACATGTGTGGGTAGGCCTTGCACCCGCGACAGGAAACGCTCCAAAGCGCAACGTGGACACATCCAAATTTTTGAAGGAAAACAGAGGTGTTTTTTGCAAAGTGCCTACCTGTAGATTTTGGCCTGTAGCTCAGCCGCCACCTAGGGAAACCTACCAAACCTGTGCATTTCTGAAAACTAGAGACCTAGGGGAATCCAAGATGGTGTGACTTGTGTGGCTTGGACCAGGTTCTGTTACCAAGAATCCTTTGCAAACCTCAAAATTTGGTTAAAAAATCACATGTTCCTCACATTTCTGTGGCAGGAAGTTCTGGAACCTGAGAGAAGCCACAAATTTCCTTCCACCCAGCGTTCCCCCACGTCTCCCGATAAAAATGATACCTCACATGTGTGGGTAGGCCTTGCACCCGCGACAGGAAACGCTCCAAAGCGCAACGTGGACACATCCAAATTTTTGAAGGAAAACAGAGGTGTTTTTTGCAAAGTGCCTACCTGTAGATTTTGGCCTGTAGCTCAGCCGCCACCTAGGGAAACCTACCAAACCTGTGCATTTCTGAAAACTAGAGACCTAGGGGAATCCAAGATGGTGTGACTTGTGTGGCTTGGACCAGGTTCTGTTACCAAGAATCCTTTGCAAACCTCAAAATTTGGTTAAAAAATCACATGTTCCTCACATTTCTGTGGCAGGAAGTTCTGGAACCTGAGAGAAGCCACAAATTTCCTTCCACGCAGCGTTCCCCCACGTCTCCCGATAAAAATGATACCTCACTTGTGTGGGTAGGCCTAGCGCCCGCGACAGGAAACGCCCCAAAGCGCAACGTGGACACATCCAAATTTGTGAAGGAAAACAGAGGTGTTTTTTGCAAAGTGCCTACCTGTAGATTTTGGCCTGTAGCTCAGCCGCCACCTAGGGAAACCTACCAAACCTGTGCATTTCTGAAAACTAGAGACCTAGGGGAATCCATGATGGGGTGACTTGTGTGGCTCGGACCAGGTTCTGTTACCCAGAATCCTTTGCAAACCTCAAAATTTGGCTAAAAAAACACATGTTCCTCACATTTCTGTGGCAGAAAGTTCTGGAATCTGAGAGGAGCCACAAATTTCCTTCCTCGCAGCGTTTCCCCACGTCTCCCGATAAAAATGATACCTCACTTGTGTGGTTAGGCCTAGCGCCCGCGACAGGAAACGCCCCAAAGCGCAACGTGGACACATCCAAATTTGTGAAGTAAAACAGAGGTGTTTTTTGCAAAGTGCCTACCTGTAGATTTTGGCCTGTAGCTCAGCCGCCACCTAGGGAAACCTACCAAACCTGTGCATTTCTGAAAACTAGAGACCTAGGGGAATCCAAGATGGGGTGACTTGCGTGGCTCGGACCAGGTTCTGTTACCCAGAATCCTTTGCAAACCTCAAAATTTGGCTAAAAAAACACATGTTCCTCACATTTCTGTGGCAGGAAGTTCTGGAATCTGAGAGGAGCCACAAATTTCCTTCCACCCAGCGTTCCCCCACATCTCCCGATAAAAATGATACCTCACTTGTGTGGGTAGGCCTTGCACCCACGACAGGAAACGCTCCAAAGCGCAACGTGGACACATCCAAATTTTTGAAGGAAAACAGAGGTGTTTTTTGCAAAGTGCCTACCTGTAGATTTTGGCCTGTAGCTCAGCCGCCACCTAGGGAAACCTACCAAACCTGTGCATTTCTGAAAACTAGAGACCTAGGGGAATCCATGATGGGGTGACTTGTGTGGCTCGGACCAGGTTCTGTTACCCAGAATCCTTTGCAAACCTCAAAATTTGGCTAAAAAAACACATGTTCCTCACATTTCTGTGGCAGAAAGTTCTGTAATCTGAGAGGAGCCACAAATTTCCTTCCACCCAGCGTTCCCCCACGTCTCCCGATAAAAATGATACCTCACTTGTGTGGGTAGGCCTAGCGCCCGCGACAGGAAACGCCCCAAAGCGCAACGTGGACACATCCAAATTTGTGAAGGAAAACAGAGGTGTTTTTTGCAAAGTGCCTACCTGTAGATTTTGGACTGTAGCTCAGCCGCCACCTAGGGAAACCTACCAAACCTGTGCATTTCTGAAAACTAGAGACCTAGGGGAATCCAAGATGGGGTGACTTGTGTGGCTCGGACCAGGTTCTGTTAGCCAGAATCCTTTGCAAACCTCAAAATTTGGCTAAAAAAACACATGTTCCTCACATTTCTGTGGCAGGAAGTTCTAGAATCTGAGAGGAGCAACAAATTTCCTTCCACCCAGCCTTCCCCCACGTCTCCCGATAAAAATGATACCGCACTTGTGTGGGTAGGCCTAGCGCCCGCGACAGGAAACGTCCCAAAGCGCAACGTGGACACATCCAAATTTTTGAAGGAAAACAGAGGTGTTTTTTGCAAAGTGCCTACCTGTAGATTTTGGCCTGTAGCTCAGCCGCCACCTAGGGAAACCTACCAAACCTGTGCATTTCTGAAAACTAGAGACCTAGGGGAATCCAAGATGGGGTGACTTGGGTGGCTCGGACCAGGTTCTGTTACCCAGAATCCTTTGCAAACCTCAAAATTTGGCTAAAAAAACACATGTTCCTCACATTTCTGTGGCAGAAAGTTCTGTAATCTGAGAGGAGCCACAAATTTCCTTCCACCCAGCTTTCCCCCATGTCTCCCGATAAAAATGATACCTCACTTGTGTGGGTAGGCCTAGCGCCCGCGACAGGAAACGCCCCAAAGCGCAACGTGGACACATCCAAATTTGTGAAGGAAAACAGAGGTGTTTTTTGCAAAGTGCCTACCTGTAGATTTTGGCCTGTAGCTCAGCCGCCACCTAGGGAAACCTACCAAACGTGCATTTCTGAAAACTAGAGACCTAGGGGAATCCAAGATGGGGTGACTTGTGTGGCTCGGACCAGGTTCTGTTACCCAGAATCCTTTGCAAACCTCAAAATTTGGCTAAAAAAACACATGTTCCTCACATTTCTGTGGCAGGAAGTTCTGGAATCTGAGAGGAGCCACAAATTTCCTTCCACCCAGCGTTCCCCCACGTCTCTCGATAAAAATGATACCTCACTTGTGTGGGTAGGCCTAGCGCCCGCGACAGGAAACGCCCCAAAGCGCAACGTGGACACATCCAAATTTTTGAAGGAAAACAGAGGTGTTTTTTGCAAAGTGCCTACCTGTAGATTTTGGCCTGTAGCTCAGCCGCCAGCTAGGGAAACCTACCAAACCTGTGCATTTCTGAAAACTAGAAACCTAGGGGAATCCAAGATGGGGTGACTTGTGTGGCTCGGACCAGGTTCTGTTACCCAGAATCCTTTGCAAACCTCAAAATTTGGCTAAAAAAACACAGGTTCCTCACATTTCTGTGGCAGGAAGTTCTGGAATCTGAGAGGAGCCACAAATTTCCTTCCACCCAGCGTTCCCCCACGTCTCCCGATAAAAATGATACCTCACATGTGTGGGTAGGCCTTGCACCCGCGACAGGAAACGCTCCAAAGCGCAACGTGGACACATCCAAATTTTTGAAGGAAAACAGAGGTGTTTTTTGCAAAGTGCCTACCTGTAGATTTTGGCCTGTAGCTCAGCCGCCACCTAGGGAAATCTACCAAACCTGTGCATTTCTGAAAACTAGAGACCTAGGGGAATCCAAGATGGTGTGACTTGTGTGGCTTGGACCAGGTTCTGTTACCAAGAATCCTTTGCAAACCTCAAAATTTGGTTAAAAAATCACATGTTCCTCACATTTCTGTGGCAGGAAGTTCTGGAATCTGAGAGAAGCCACAAATTTCCTTCCACCCAGCGTTCCCCCACCTCTCCCGATAGAAATGATACCTCACTTGTATGGGTAGGCCTAGCGCCCGCGACAGGAAACGCCCCAAAGCGCAACGTGGATACATCCAAATTTGTGAAGGAAAACAGAGGTGTTTTTTGCAAAGTGCCTACCTGTAGATTTTGGCCTGTAGCTCAGCCGCCACCTAGGGAAACCTACCAAACCTGTGCATTTCTGAAAACTAATGACCAAGGGGATTCCAAGATGGGGTGACTTGTGTGGCTCGGACCAGGTTCTGTTACCCAGAATCCTTTGCAAACCTCAAAATTTGGCTAAAAAAACACATGTTCCTCACATTTCTGTGCCAGGAAGTTCTGGAATCTGAGAGGAGCCACAAATTTCCTTCCACGCAGCGTTCCCCCACGTCTCCCGATAAAAATGATACCTCACTTGTGTGGGTAGGCCTTGCACCCGCGACAGGAAACGCTCCAAAGCGCAACGTGGACACATCCAAATTTTTGAAGGAAAACAGAGGTGTTTTTTGCAAAGTGCCTACCTGTAGATTTTGGCCTGTAGCTCAGCCGCCACCTAGGGAAACCTACCAAACCTGTGCATTTCTGAAAACTAGAGACCTAGGGGAATCCAAGATGGTGTGACTTGTGTGGCTTGGACCAGGTTCTGTTACCAAGAATCCTTTGCAAACCTCAAAATTTGGTTAAAAAATCACATGTTCCTCACATTTCTGTGGCAGGAAGTTATGGAACCTGAGAGAAGCCACAAATTTCCTTCCACCCGGCGTTCCCCCACCTCTCCCGATAGAAATGATACCTCACTTGTGTGGGTAGGCCTAGCGCCCGCGACAGGAAACGCCCCAAAGCGCAACGTGGACACATCCAAATTTGTGAAGGAAAACAGAGGTGTTTTTTGCAAAGTGCCTACCTGTAGATTTTGGCCTGTAGCTCAGCCGCCACCTAGGAAAACCTACCAAACCTGTGCATTTCTGAAAACTAGAGACCTAGGGGAATCCAAGATGGGGTGAATTGTGTGGCTCGGACCAGGTTCTGTTACCCAGAATCCTTTGCAAACCTCAAAATTCGGCTAAAAAAACACATGTTCCTCACATTTCTGTGGCAGAAAGTTCTGTAATCTGAGAGGGAGGAGCCACAAATTTCCTTCCACCCAGCGTTCCCCCACGTCTCCCGATAAAAATGATACCTCACTTGTGTGGGTAGGCCTAGCGCCCGCGACAGGAAACGCCCCAAAGCGCAACGTGGACACATCCAAATTTGTGAAGGAAAACAGAGGTGTTTTTTGCAAAGTGCCTACCTGTAGATTTTGGCCTGTAGCTCAGCCGCCATCTAGGGAAACCTACCAAACCTGTGCATTTCTGAAAACTAGAGACCTAGGGGAATCCAAGATGGGGTGACTTGTGTGGCTCGGACCAGGTTCTGTTACCCAGAATCCTTTGCAAACCTCAAAATTTGGCTAAAAAAACACATGTTCCTCACATTTCTGTGGCAGGAAGTTCTGGAATCTGAGAGGAGCCACAAATTTCCTTCCACCCAGCGTTCCCCCACGTCTCCCGATAAAAATGATACCTCACTTGTGTGGGTAGGCCTTGCACCCGCGACAGAAACGCTCCAAAGCGCAACGTGGACACATCCAAATTTTTGAAGGAAAACAGAGGTGTTTTTTGCAAAGTGCCTACCTGTAGATTTTGGCCTGTAGCTCAGCCGCCACCTAGGGAAACCTACCAAACCTGTGCATTTCTGAAAACTAGAGACCTAGGGGAATCCAAGATGGGGTGACTTGTGTGGCTTGGACCAGGTTCTGTTACCCAGAATCCTTTGCAAACCTCACAATTTGGCTAAAAAAACACATGTTCCTCACATTTCTGTGGCAGAAAGTTCTGGAATCTGAGAGGAGCCACAAATTTCCTTCCACCCAGCGTTCCCCCACATCTCCCGATAAAATTGATACCTCACTTGTGTGGGTAGGCCTAGCGCCCGCGACAGGAAATGCCCCAAAGCGCAACGTGGACACATCCAAATTTGTGAAGGAAAACAGAGGTGTTTTTTGCAAAGTGCCTGGCTGTAGATTTTGGCCTGTAGCTCAGCCGCCACCTACGGAAACCTACCAAACCTGTGGATTTCTGAAAACTAGAGACCAAGGGGAATCCAAGATGGGGTGACTTGTGTGGCTCGGACCAGGTTCTGTTAGCCAGAATCCTTTGCAAACCTCAAAATTTGGCTAAAAAAACACATGTTCCTCACATTTCTGTGGCAGGAAGTTCTAGAATCTGAGAGGAGCCACAAATTTCCTTCCACCCATCGTTCCCCCACGTCTCTCGATAAAAATGATACCTCACTTGTGTGGGTAGGCCTAGCGCCCGCGACAGGAAACGCTCCAAAGCGCAACGTGGACACATCCAAATTTTTGAAGGAAAACAGAGGTGTTTTTTGCAAAGTGCCTACCTGTAGATTTTGGCCTGTAGCTCAGCCGCCACCTAGGGAAACCTACCAACCCTGTGCATTTCTGAAAACTAGAGACCTAGGGGAATCCAAGATGGGGTGACTTGTGTGGCTCGGACCAGGTTCTGTTACCCAGAATCCTTTGCAAACCTCAAAATTTGGCTAAAAAAACACATGTTCCTCACATTTCTGTGGCAGAAAGTTCTGTAATCTGAGAGGAGCCACAAATTTCCTTCCACCCAGCGTTCCCCCACGTCTCCCGATAAAAATGATACCTCACTTGTGTGGGTAGGCCTAGCGCCCGCGACAGGAAACGCCCCAAAGCGCAACGTGGACACATCCAAATTTGTGAAGGAAAACAGAGGTGTTTTTTGCAAAGTGCCTACCTGTAGATTTTGGACTGTAGCTCAGCCGCCACCTAGGGAAACCTACCAAACCTGTGCATTTCTGAAAACTAGAGACCTAGGGGAATCCAAGATGGGGTGACTTGTGTGGCTCGGACCAGGTTCTGTTAGCCAGAATCCTTTGCAAACCTCAAAATTTGGCTAAAAAAACACATGTTCCTCACATTTCTGTGGCAGGAAGTTCTAGAATCTGAGAGGAGCAACAAATTTCCTTCCACCCAGCCTTCCCCCACGTCTCCCGATAAAAATGATACCGCACTTGTGTGGGTAGGCCTAGCGCCCGCGACAGGAAACGCCCCAAAGCGCAACGTGGACACATCCAAATTTTTGAAGGAAAACAGAGGTGTTTTTTGCAAAGTGCCTACCTGTAGATTTTGGCCTGTAGCTCAGCCGCCACCTAGGGAAACCTACCAAACCTGTGCATTTCTGAAAACTAGAGACCTAGGGGAATCCAAGATGGGGTGACTTGTGTGGCTCGGACCAGGTTCTGTTACCCAGAATCCTTTGCAAACCTCAAAATTTGGCTAAAAAAACACATGTTCCTCACATTTCTGTGGCAGAAAGTTCTGTAATCTGAGAGGAGCCACAAATTTCCTTCCACCCAGCGTTCCCCCACGTCTCCCGATAAAAATGATACCTCACTTGTGTGGGTAGGCCTAGCGCCCGCGACAGGAAACGCCCCAAAGCGCAACGTGGACACATCCAAATTTGTGAAGGAAAACAGAGGTGTTTTTTGCAAAGTGCCTACCTGTAGATTTTGGACTGTAGCTCAGCCGCCACCTAGGGAAACCTACCAAACCTGTGCATTTCTGAAAACTAGAGACCTAGGGGAATCCAAGATGGGGTGACTTGTGTGGCTCGGACCAGGTTCTGTTAGCCAGAATCCTTTGCAAACCTCAAAATTTGGCTAAAAAAACACATGTTCCTCACATTTCTGTGGCAGGAAGTTCTAGAATCTGAGAGGAGCAACAAATTTCCTTCCACCCAGCCTTCCCCCACGTCTCCCGATAAAAATGATACCGCACTTGTGTGGGTAGGCCTAGCGCCCGCGACAGGAAACGCCCCAAAGCGCAACGTGGACACATCCAAATTTTTGAAGGAAAACAGAGGTGTTTTTTGCAAAGTGCCTACCTGTAGATTTTGGCCTGTAGCTCAGCCGCCACCTAGGGAAACCTACCAAACCTGTGCATTTCTGAAAACTAGAGACCTAGGGGAATCCAAGATGGGGTGACTTGTGTGGCTCGGACCAGGTTCTGTTACCCAGAATCCTTTGCAAACCTCAAAATTTGGCTAAAAAAACACATGTTCCTCACATTTCTGTGGCAGAAAGTTCTGTAATCTGAGAGGAGCCACAAATTTCCTTCCACCCAGCGTTCCCCCACGTCTCCCGATAAAAATGATACCTCACTTGTGTGGGTAGGCCTAGCGCCCGCGACAGGAAACGCCCCAAAGCGCAACGTGGACACATCCAAATTTGTGAAGGAAAACAG
Organism: Pleurodeles waltl; assembly: GCF_031143425.1. Lineage (NCBI taxonomy): Eukaryota > Metazoa > Chordata > Amphibia > Caudata > Salamandridae > Pleurodeles > Pleurodeles waltl. Next base: position 653,495,531 of record NC_090447.1, read on the forward strand.
AGGTGTTTTTTGCAAAGTGCCTACCTGTAGATTTTGGACTGTAGCTCAGCCGCCACCTAGGGAAACCTACCAAACCTGTGCATTTCTGAAAACTAGAGACCTAGGGGAATCCAAGATGGGGTGACTTGTGTGGCTCGGACCAGGTTCTGTTAGCCAGAATCCTTTGCAAACCTCAAAATTTGGCTAAAAAAACACATGTTCCTCACATTTCTGTGGCAGGAAGTTCTAGAATCTGAGAGGAGCAACAAATTTCCTTCCACCCAGCCTTCCCCCACGTCTCCCGATAAAAATGATACCGCACTTGTGTGGGTAGGCCTAGCGCCCGCGACAGGAAACGCCCCAAAGCGCAACGTGGACACATCCAAATTTTTGAAGGAAAACAGAGGTGTTTTTTGCAAAGTGCCTACCTGTAGATTTTGGCCTGTAGCTCAGCCGCCACCTAGGGAAACCTACCAAACCTGTGCATTTCTGAAAACTAGAGACCTAGGGGAATCCAAGATGGGGTGACTTGTGTGGCTCGGACAAGGTTCTGTTACCCAGAATCCTTTGCAAACCTCAAAATTTGGCTAAAAAAACACATGTTCCTCACATTTCTGTGGCAGGAAGTTCTGGAATCTGAGAGGAGCCACACATTTCCTTCCACCCAGCTTTCCCCCATGTCTCCCGATAAAAATGATACCTCACTTGTGTGGGTAGGCCTAGCGCCCGCGACAGGAAACGCCCCAAAGCGCAACGTGGACACATCCAAATTTGTGAAGGAAAACAGAGGTGTTTTTTGCAAAGTGCCTACCTGTAGATTTTGGCCTGTAGCTCAGCCGCCACCTAGGGAAACCTACCAAACGTGCATTTCTGAAAACTAGAGACCTAGGGGAATCCAAGATGGGGTGACTTGTGTGGCTCGGACCAGGTTCTGTTACCCAGAATCCTTTGCAAACCTCAAAATTTGGCTAAAAAAACACATGTTCCTCACATTTCTGTGGCAGGAAGTTCTGGAATCTGAGAGGAGCCACAAATTTCCTTCCTCGCAGCGTTTCCCCACGTCTCCCGATAAAAATGATACCTCACTTGTGTGGTTAGGCCTAGCGCCCGCGACAGGAAACGCCCCAAAGCGCAACGTGGACACATCCAAATTTGTGAAGTAAAACAGAGGTGTTTTTTGCAAAGTGCCTACCTGTAGATTTTGGCCTGTAGCTCAGCCGCCACCTAGGGAAACCTACCAAACGTGCATTTCTGAAAACTAGAGACCTAGGGGAATCCAAGATGGGGTGACTTGCGTGGCTCGGACCAGGTTCTGTTACCCAGAATCCTTTGCAAACCTCAAAATTTGGCTAAAAAAACACATGTTCCTCACATTTCTGTGGCAGGAAGTTCTGGAATCTGAGAGGAGCCACAAATTTCCTTCCACCCAGCGTTCTCCCACATCTCCCGATAAAAATGATACCTCACTTGTGTGGGTAGGCCTTGCACCCACGACAGGAAACGCTCCAAAGCGCAACGTGGACACATCCAAATTTTTGAAGGAAAACAGAGGTGTTTTTTGCAAAGTGCCTACCTGTAGATTTTGGCCTGTAGCTCAGCCGCCACCTAGGGAAACCTACCAAACCTGTGCATTTCTGAAAACTAGAGACCTAGGGGAATCCATGATGTGGTGACTTGTGTGGCTCGGACCAGGTTCTGTTACCCAGAATCCTTTGCAAACCTCAAAATTTGGCTAAAAAAACACATGTTCCTCACATTTCTGTGGCAGAAAGTTCTGTAATCTGAGAGGAGCCACAAATTTCCTTCCACCCAGCGTTCCCCCACGTCTCCCGATAAAAATGATACCTCACTTGTGTGGGTAGGCCTAGCGCCCGCGACAGGAAACGCCCCAAAGCGCAACGTGGACACATCCAAATTTGTGAAGGAAAACAGAGGTGTTTTTTGCAAAGTGCCTACCTGTAGATTTTGGACTGTAGCTCAGCCGCCACCTAGGGAAACCTACCAAACCTGTGCATTTCTGAAAACTAGAGACCTAGGGGAATCCAAGATGGGGTGACTTGTGTGGCTCGGACCAGGTTCTGTTAGCCAGAATCCTTTGCAAACCTCAAAATTTGGCTAAAAAAACACATGTTCCTCACATTTCTGTGGCAGGAAGTTCTAGAATCTGAGAGGAGCAACAAATTTCCTTCCACCCAGCCTTCCCCCACGTCTCCCGATAAAAATGATACCGCACTTGTGTGGGTAGGCCTAGCGCCCGCGACAGGAAACGCCCCAAAGCGCAACGTGGACACATCCAAATTTTTGAAGGAAAACAGAGGTGTTTTTGCAAAGTGCCTACCTGTAGATTTTGGCCTGTAGCTCAGCCGCCACCTAGGGAAACCTACCAAACCTGTGCATTTCTGAAAACTAGAGACCTAGGGGAATCCAAGATGGGGTGACTTGTGTGGCTCGGACCAGGTTCTGTTACCCAGAATCCTTTGCAAACCTCAAAATTTGGCTAAAAATACACATGTTCCTCACATTTCTGTGGCAGAAAGTTCTGTAATCTGAGAGGAGCCACAAATTTCCTTCCACCCAGCTTTCCCCCATGTCTCCCGATAAAAATGATACCTCACTTGTGTGGGTAGGCCTAGCGCCCGCGACAGGAAACGCCCCAAAGCGCAACGTGGACACATCCAAATTTGTGAAGGAAAACAGAGGTGTTTTTTGCAAAGTGCCTACCTGTAGATTTTGGCCTGTAGCTCAGCCGCCACCTAGGGAAACCTACCAAACGTGCATTTCTGAAAACTAGAGACCTAGGGGAATCCAAGATGGGGTGACTTGTGTGGCTCGGACCAGGTTCTGTTACCCAGAATCCTTTGCAAACCTCAAAATTTGGCTAAAAAAACACATGTTCCTCACATTTCTGTGGCAGGAAGTTCTGGAATCTGAGAGGAGCCACAAATTTCCTTCCACCCAGCGTTCCCCCACGTCTCTCGATAAAAATGATACCTCACTTGTGTGGGTAGGCCTAGCGCCCGCGACAGGAAACGCCCCAAAGCGCAACGTGGACACATCCAAATTTTTGAAGGAAAACAGAGGTGTTTTTTGCAAAGTGCCTACCTGTAGATTTTGGCCTGTAGCTCAGCCGCCAGCTAGGGAAACCTACCAAACCTGTGCATTTCTGAAAACTAGAAACCTAGGGGAATCCAAGATGGGGTGACTTGTGTGGCTCGGACCAGGTTCTGTTACCCAGAATCCTTTGCAAACCTCAAAATTTGGCTAAAAAAACACAGGTTCCTCACATTTCTGTGGCAGGAAGTTCTGGAATCTGAGAGGAGCCACAAATTTCCTTCCACCCAGCGTTCCCCCACGTCTCCCGATAAAAATGATACCTCACATGTGTGGGTAGGCCTTGCACCCGCGACAGGAAACGCTCCAAAGCGCAACGTGGACACATCCAAATTTTTGAAGGAAAACAGAGGTGTTTTTTGCAAAGTGCCTACCTGTAGATTTTGGCCTGTAGCTCAGCCGCCACCTAGGGAAATCTACCAAACCTGTGCATTTCTGAAAACTAGAGACCTAGGGGAATCCAAGATGGTGTGACTTGTGTGGCTTGGACCAGGTTCTGTTACCAAGAATCCTTTGCAAACCTCAAAATTTGGTTAAAAAATCACATGTTCCTCACATTTCTGTGGCAGGAAGTTCTGGAATCTGAGAGAAGCCACAAATTTCCTTCCACCCAGCGTTCCCCCACCTCTCCCGATAGAAATGATACCTCACTTGTATGGGTAGGCCTAGCGCCCGCGACAGGAAACGCCCCAAAGCGCAACGTGGATACATCCAAATTTGTGAAGGAAAACAGAGGTGTTTTTTGCAAAGTGCCTACCTGTAGATTTTGGCCTGTAGCTCAGCCGCCACCTAGGGAAACCTACCAAACCTGTGCATTTCTGAAAACTAATGACCAAGGGGATTCCAAGATGGGGTGACTTGTGTGGCTCGGACCAGGTTCTGTTACCCAGAATCCTTTGCAAACCTCAAAATTTGGCTAAAAAAACACATGTTCCTCACATTTCTGTGCCAGGAAGTTCTGGAATCTGAGAGGAGCCACAAATTTCCTTCCACGCAGCGTTCCCCCACGTCTCCCGATAAAAATGATACCTCACTTGTGTGGGTAGGCCTTGCACCCGCGACAGGAAACGCTCCAAAGCGCAACGTGGACACATCCAAATTTTTGAAGGAAAACAGAGGTGTTTTTTGCAAAGTGCCTACCTGTAGATTTTGGCCTGTAGCTCAGCCGCCACCTAGGGAAACCTACCAAACCTGTGCATTTCTGAAAACTAGAGACCTAGGGGAATCCAAGATGGTGTGACTTGTGTGGCTTGGACCAGGTTCTGTTACCAAGAATCCTTTGCAAACCTCAAAATTTGGTTAAAAAATCACATGTTCCTCACATTTCTGTGGCAGGAAGTTATGGAACCTGAGAGAAGCCACAAATTTCCTTCCACCCGGCGTTCCCCCACCTCTCCCGATAGAAATGATACCTCACTTGTGTGGGTAGGCCTAGCGCCCGCGACAGGAAACGCCCCAAAGCGCAACGTGGACACATCCAAATTTGTGAAGGAAAACAGAGGTGTTTTTTGCAAAGTGCCTACCTGTAGATTTTGGCCTGTAGCTCAGCCGCCACCTAGGAAAACCTACCAAACCTGTGCATTTCTGAAAACTAGAGACCTAGGGGAATCCAAGATGGGGTGAATTGTGTGGCTCGGACCAGGTTCTGTTACCCAGAATCCTTTGCAAACCTCAAAATTCGGCTAAAAAAACACATGTTCCTCACATTTCTGTGGCAGAAAGTTCTGTAATCTGAGAGGGAGGAGCCACAAATTTCCTTCCACCCAGCGTTCCCCCACGTCTCCCGATAAAAATGATACCTCACTTGTGTGGGTAGGCCTAGCGCCCGCGACAGGAAACGCCCCAAAGCGCAACGTGGACACATCCAAATTTGTGAAGGAAAACAGAGGTGTTTTTTGCAAAGTGCCTACCTGTAGATTTTGGCCTGTAGCTCAGCCGCCATCTAGGGAAACCTACCAAACCTGTGCATTTCTGAAAACTAGAGACCTAGGGGAATCCAAGATGGGGTGACTTGTGTGGCTCGGACCAGGTTCTGTTACCCAGAATCCTTTGCAAACCTCAAAATTTGGCTAAAAAAACACATGTTCCTCACATTTCTGTGGCAGGAAGTTCTGGAATCTGAGAGGAGCCACAAATTTCCTTCCACCCAGCGTTCCCCCACGTCTCCCGATAAAAATGATACCTCACTTGTGTGGGTAGGCCTTGCACCCGCGACAGAAACGCTCCAAAGCGCAACGTGGACACATCCAAATTTTTGAAGGAAAACAGAGGTGTTTTTTGCAAAGTGCCTACCTGTAGATTTTGGCCTGTAGCTCAGCCGCCACCTAGGGAAACCTACCAAACCTGTGCATTTCTGAAAACTAGAGACCTAGGGGAATCCAAGATGGGGTGACTTGTGTGGCTTGGACCAGGTTCTGTTACCCAGAATCCTTTGCAAACCTCACAATTTGGCTAAAAAAACACATGTTCCTCACATTTCTGTGGCAGAAAGTTCTGGAATCTGAGAGGAGCCACAAATTTCCTTCCACCCAGCGTTCCCCCACATCTCCCGATAAAATTGATACCTCACTTGTGTGGGTAGGCCTAGCGCCCGCGACAGGAAATGCCCCAAAGCGCAACGTGGACACATCCAAATTTGTGAAGGAAAACAGAGGTGTTTTTTGCAAAGTGCCTGGCTGTAGATTTTGGCCTGTAGCTCAGCCGCCACCTACGGAAACCTACCAAACCTGTGGATTTCTGAAAACTAGAGACCAAGGGGAATCCAAGATGGGGTGACTTGTGTGGCTCGGACCAGGTTCTGTTAGCCAGAATCCTTTGCAAACCTCAAAATTTGGCTAAAAAAACACATGTTCCTCACATTTCTGTGGCAGGAAGTTCTAGAATCTGAGAGGAGCCACAAATTTCCTTCCACCCATCGTTCCCCCACGTCTCTCGATAAAAATGATACCTCACTTGTGTGGGTAGGCCTAGCGCCCGCGACAGGAAACGCTCCAAAGCGCAACGTGGACACATCCAAATTTTTGAAGGAAAACAGAGGTGTTTTTTGCAAAGTGCCTACCTGTAGATTTTGGCCTGTAGCTCAGCCGCCACCTAGGGAAACCTACCAACCCTGTGCATTTCTGAAAACTAGAGACCTAGGGGAATCCAAGATGGGGTGACTTGTGTGGCTCGGACCAGGTTCTGTTACCCAGAATCCTTTGCAAACCTCAAAATTTGGCTAAAAAAACACATGTTCCTCACATTTCTGTGGCAGAAAGTTCTGTAATCTGAGAGGAGCCACAAATTTCCTTCCACCCAGCGTTCCCCCACGTCTCCCGATAAAAATGATACCTCACTTGTGTGGGTAGGCCTAGCGCCCGCGACAGGAAACGCCCCAAAGCGCAACGTGGACACATCCAAATTTGTGAAGGAAAACAGAGGTGTTTTTTGCAAAGTGCCTACCTGTAGATTTTGGACTGTAGCTCAGCCGCCACCTAGGGAAACCTACCAAACCTGTGCATTTCTGAAAACTAGAGACCTAGGGGAATCCAAGATGGGGTGACTTGTGTGGCTCGGACCAGGTTCTGTTAGCCAGAATCCTTTGCAAACCTCAAAATTTGGCTAAAAAAACACATGTTCCTCACATTTCTGTGGCAGGAAGTTCTAGAATCTGAGAGGAGCAACAAATTTCCTTCCACCCAGCCTTCCCCCACGTCTCCCGATAAAAATGATACCGCACTTGTGTGGGTAGGCCTAGCGCCCGCGACAGGAAACGCCCCAAAGCGCAACGTGGACACATCCAAATTTTTGAAGGAAAACAGAGGTGTTTTTTGCAAAGTGCCTACCTGTAGATTTTGGCCTGTAGCTCAGCCGCCACCTAGGGAAACCTACCAAACCTGTGCATTTCTGAAAACTAGAGACCTAGGGGAATCCAAGATGGGGTGACTTGTGTGGCTCGGACCAGGTTCTGTTACCCAGAATCCTTTGCAAACCTCAAAATTTGGCTAAAAAAACACATGTTCCTCACATTTCTGTGGCAGAAAGTTCTGTAATCTGAGAGGAGCCACAAATTTCCTTCCACCCAGCGTTCCCCCACGTCTCCCGATAAAAATGATACCTCACTTGTGTGGGTAGGCCTAGCGCCCGCGACAGGAAACGCCCCAAAGCGCAACGTGGACACATCCAAATTTGTGAAGGAAAACAGAGGTGTTTTTTGCAAAGTGCCTACCTGTAGATTTTGGACTGTAGCTCAGCCGCCACCTAGGGAAACCTACCAAACCTGTGCATTTCTGAAAACTAGAGACCTAGGGGAATCCAAGATGGGGTGACTTGTGTGGCTCGGACCAGGTTCTGTTAGCCAGAATCCTTTGCAAACCTCAAAATTTGGCTAAAAAAACACATGTTCCTCACATTTCTGTGGCAGGAAGTTCTAGAATCTGAGAGGAGCAACAAATTTCCTTCCACCCAGCCTTCCCCCACGTCTCCCGATAAAAATGATACCGCACTTGTGTGGGTAGGCCTAGCGCCCGCGACAGGAAACGCCCCAAAGCGCAACGTGGACACATCCAAATTTTTGAAGGAAAACAGAGGTGTTTTTTGCAAAGTGCCTACCTGTAGATTTTGGCCTGTAGCTCAGCCGCCACCTAGGGAAACCTACCAAACCTGTGCATTTCTGAAAACTAGAGACCTAGGGGAATCCAAGATGGGGTGACTTGTGTGGCTCGGACCAGGTTCTGTTACCCAGAATCCTTTGCAAACCTCAAAATTTGGCTAAAAAAACACATGTTCCTCACATTTCTGTGGCAGAAAGTTCTGTAATCTGAGAGGAGCCACAAATTTCCTTCCACCCAGCGTTCCCCCACGTCTCCCGATAAAAATGATACCTCACTTGTGTGGGTAGGCCTAGCGCCCGCGACAGGAAACGCCCCAAAGCGCAACGTGGACACATCCAAATTTGTGAAGGAAAACAGAGGTGTTTTTTGCAAAGTGCCTACCTGTAGATTTTGGACTGTAGCTCAGCCGCCACCTAGGGAAACCTACCAAACCTGTGCATTTCTGAAAACTAGAGACCTAGGGGAATCCAAGATGGGGTGACTTGTGTGGCTCGGACCAGGTTCTGTTAGCCAGAATCCTTTGCAAACCTCAAAATTTGGCTAAAAAAACACATGTTCCTCACATTTCTGTGGCAGGAAGTTCTAGAATCTGAGAGGAGCAACAAATTTCCTTCCACCCAGCCTTCCCCCACGTCTCCCGATAAAAATGATACCGCACTTGTGTGGGTAGGCCTAGCGCCCGCGACAGGAAACGCCCCAAAGCGCAACGTGGACACATCCAAATTTTTGAAGGAAAACAGAGGTGTTTTTTGCAAAGTGCCTACCTGTAGATTTTGGCCTGTAGCTCAGCCGCCACCTAGGGAAACCTACCAAACCTGTGCATTTCTGAAAACTAGAGACCTAGGGGAATCCAAGATGGGGTGACTTGTGTGGCTCGGACCAGGTTCTGTTACCCAGAATCCTTTGCAAACCTCAAAATTTGGCTAAAAAAACACATGTTCCTCACATTTCTGTGGCAGGAAGTTCTGGAATCTGAGAGGAGCCACACATTTCCTTCCACCCAGCTTTCCCCCATGTCTCCCGATAAAAATGATACCTCACTTGTGTGGGTAGGCCTAGCGCCCGCGACAGGAAACGCCCCAAAGCGCAACGTGGACACATCCAAATTTGTGAAGGAAAACAGAGGTGTTTTTTGCAAAGTGCCTACCTGTAGATTTTGGCCTGTAGCTCAGCCGCCACCTAGGGAAACCTACCAAACGTGCATTTCTGAAAACTAGAGACCTAGGGGAATCCAAGATGGGGTGACTTGTGTGGCTCGGACCAGGTTCTGTTACCCAGAATCCTTTGCAAACCTCAAAATTTGGCTAAAAAAACACATGTTCCTCACATTTCTGTGGCAGGAAGTTCTGGAATCTGAGAGGAGCCACAAATTTCCTTCCTCGCAGCGTTTCCCCACGTCTCCCGATAAAAATGATACCTCACTTGTGTGGTTAGGCCTAGCGCCCGCGACAGGAAACGCCCCAAAGCGCAACGTGGACACATCCAAATTTGTGAAGTAAAACAGAGGTGTTTTTTGCAAAGTGCCTACCTGTAGATTTTGGCCTGTAGCTCAGCCGCCACCTAGGGAAACCTACCAAACGTGCATTTCTGAAAACTAGAGACCTAGGGGAATCCAAGATGGGGTGACTTGCGTGGCTCGGACCAGGTTCTGTTACCCAGAATCCTTTGCAAACCTCAAAATTTGGCTAAAAAAACACATGTTCCTCACATTTCTGTGGCAGGAAGTTCTGGAATCTGAGAGGAGCCACAAATTTCCTTCCACCCAGCGTTCTCCCACATCTCCCGATAAAAATGATACCTCACTTGTGTGGGTAGGCCTTGCACCCACGACAGGAAACGCTCCAAAGCGCAACGTGGACACATCCAAATTTTTGAAGGAAAACAGAGGTGTTTTTTGCAAAGTGCCTACCTGTAGATTTTGGCCTGTAGCTCAGCCGCCACCTAGGGAAACCTACCAAACCTGTGCATTTCTGAAAACTAGAGACCTAGGGGAATCCATGATGTGGTGACTTGTGTGGCTCGGACCAGGTTCTGTTACCCAGAATCCTTTGCAAACCTCAAAATTTGGCTAAAAAAACACATGTTCCTCACATTTCTGTGGCAGAAAGTTCTGTAATCTGAGAGGAGCCACAAATTTCCTTCCACCCAGCGTTCCCCCACGTCTCCCGATAAAAATGATACCTCACTTGTGTGGGTAGGCCTAGCGCCCGCGACAGGAAACGCCCCAAAGCGCAACGTGGACACATCCAAATTTGTGAAGGAAAACAGAGGTGTTTTTTGCAAAGTGCCTACCTGTAGATTTTGGACTGTAGCTCAGCCGCCACCTAGGGAAACCTACCAAACCTGTGCATTTCTGAAAACTAGAGACCTAGGGGAATCCAAGATGGGGTGACTTGTGTGGCTCGGACCAGGTTCTGTTAGCCAGAATCCTTTGCAAACCTCAAAATTTGGCTAAAAAAACACATGTTCCTCACATTTCTGTGGCAGGAAGTTCTAGAATCTGAGAGGAGCAACAAATTTCCTTCCACCCAGCCTTCCCCCACGTCTCCCGATAAAAATGATACCGCACTTGTGTGGGTAGGCCTAGCGCCCGCGACAGGAAACGCCCCAAAGCGCAACGTGGACACATCCAAATTTTTGAAGGAAAACAGAGGTGTTTTTGCAAAGTGCCTACCTGTAGATTTTGGCCTGTAGCTCAGCCGCCACCTAGGGAAACCTACCAAACCTGTGCATTTCTGAAAACTAGAGACCTAGGGGAATCCAAGATGGGGTGACTTGTGTGGCTCGGACCAGGTTCTGTTACCCAGAATCCTTTGCAAACCTCAAAATTTGGCTAAAAATACACATGTTCCTCACATTTCTGTGGCAGAAAGTTCTGTAATCTGAGAGGAGCCACAAATTTCCTTCCACCCAGCTTTCCCCCATGTCTCCCGATAAAAATGATACCTCACTTGTGTGGGTAGGCCTAGCGCCCGCGACAGGAAACGCCCCAAAGCGCAACGTGGACACATCCAAATTTGTGAAGGAAAACAGAGGTGTTTTTTGCAAAGTGCCTACCTGTAGATTTTGGCCTGTAGCTCAGCCGCCACCTAGGGAAACCTACCAAACGTGCATTTCTGAAAACTAGAGACCTAGGGGAATCCAAGATGGGGTGACTTGTGTGGCTCGGACCAGGTTCTGTTACCCAGAATCCTTTGCAAACCTCAAAATTTGGCTAAAAAAACACATGTTCCTCACATTTCTGTGGCAGGAAGTTCTGGAATCTGAGAGGAGCCACAAATTTCCTTCCTCGCAGCGTTTCCCCACGTCTCCCGATAAAAATGATACCTCACTTGTGTGGTTAGGCCTAGCGCCCGCGACAGGAAACGCCCCAAAGCGCAACGTGGACACATCCAAATTTGTGAAGTAAAACAGAGGTGTTTTTTGCAAAGTGCCTACCTGTAGATTTTGGCCTGTAGCTCAGCCGCCACCTAGGGAAACCTACCAAACGTGCATTTCTGAAAACTAGAGACCTAGGGGAATCCAAGATGGGGTGACTTGCGTGGCTCGGACCAGGTTCTGTTACCCAGAATCCTTTGCAAACCTCAAAATTTGGCTAAAAAAACACATGTTCCTCACATTTCTGTGGCAGGAAGTTCTGGAATCTGAGAGGAGCCACAAATTTCCTTCCACCCAGCGTTCTCCCACATCTCCCGATAAAAATGATACCTCACTTGTGTGGGTAGGCCTTGCACCCACGACAGGAAACGCTCCAAAGCGCAACGTGGACACATCCAAATTTTTGAAGGAAAACAGAGGTGTTTTTTGCAAAGTGCCTACCTGTAGATTTTGGCCTGTAGCTCAGCCGCCACCTAGGGAAACCTACCAAACCTGTGCATTTCTGAAAACTAGAGACCTAGGGGAATCCATGATGTGGTGACTTGTGTGGCTCGGACCAGGTTCTGTTACCCAGAATCCTTTGCAAACCTCAAAATTTGGCTAAAAAAACACATGTTCCTCACATTTCTGTGGCAGAAAGTTCTGTAATCTGAGAGGAGCCACAAATTTCCTTCCACCCAGCGTTCCCCCACGTCTCCCGATAAAAATGATACCTCACTTGTGTGGGTAGGCCTAGCGCCCGCGACAGGAAACGCCCCAAAGCGCAACGTGGACACATCCAAATTTGTGAAGGAAAACAGAGGTGTTTTTTGCAAAGTGCCTACCTGTAGATTTTGGACTGTAGCTCAGCCGCCACCTAGGGAAACCTACCAAACCTGTGCATTTCTGAAAACTAGAGACCTAGGGGAATCCAAGATGGGGTGACTTGTGTGGCTCGGACCAGGTTCTGTTAGCCAGAATCCTTTGCAAACCTCAAAATTTGGCTAAAAAAACACATGTTCCTCACATTTCTGTGGCAGGAAGTTCTAGAATCTGAGAGGAGCAACAAATTTCCTTCCACCCAGCCTTCCCCCACGTCTCCCGATAAAAATGATACCGCACTTGTGTGGGTAGGCCTAGCGCCCGCGACAGGAAACGCCCCAAAGCGCAACGTGGACACATCCAAATTTTTGAAGGAAAACAGAGGTGTTTTTGCAAAGTGCCTACCTGTAGATTTTGGCCTGTAGCTCAGCCGCCACCTAGGGAAACCTACCAAACCTGTGCATTTCTGAAAACTAGAGACCTAGGGGAATCCAAGATGGGGTGACTTGTGTGGCTCGGACCAGGTTCTGTTACCCAGAATCCTTTGCAAACCTCAAAATTTGGCTAAAAATACACATGTTCCTCACATTTCTGTGGCAGAAAGTTCTGTAATCTGAGAGGAGCCACAAATTTCCTTCCACCCAGCTTTCCCCCATGTCTCCCGATAAAAATGATACCTCACTTGTGTGGGTAGGCCTAGCGCCCGCGACAGGAAACGCCCCAAAGCGCAACGTGGACACATCCAAATTTGTGAAGGAAAACAGAGGTGTTTTTTGCAAAGTGCCTACCTGTAGATTTTGGCCTGTAGCTCAGCCGCCACCTAGGGAAACCTACCAAACGTGCATTTCTGAAAACTAGAGACCTAGGGGAATCCAAGATGGGGTGACTTGTGTGGCTCGGACCAGGTTCTGTTACCCAGAATCCTTTGCAAACCTCAAAATTTGGCTAAAAAAACACATGTTCCTCACATTTCTGTGGCAGGAAGTTCTGGAATCTGAGAGGAGCCACAAATTTCCTTCCACCCAGCGTTCCCCCACGTCTCTCGATAAAAATGATACCTCACTTGTGTGGGTAGGCCTAGCGCCCGCGACAGGAAACGCCCCAAAGCGCAACGTGGACACATCCAAATTTTTGAAGGAAAACAGAGGTGTTTTTTGCAAAGTGCCTACCTGTAGATTTTGGCCTGTAGCTCAGCCGCCAGCTAGGGAAACCTACCAAACCTGTGCATTTCTGAAAACTAGAAACCTAGGGGAATCCAAGATGGGGTGACTTGTGTGGCTCGGACCAGGTTCTGTTACCCAGAATCCTTTGCAAACCTCAAAATTTGGCTAAAAAACACAGGTTCCTCACATTTCTGTGGCAGGAAGTTCTGGAATCTGAGAGGAGCCACAAATTTCCTTCCACCCAGCGTTCCCCCACGTCTCCCGATAAAAATGATACCTCACATGTGTGGGTAGGCCTTGCACCCGCGACAGGAAACGCTCCAAAGCGCAACGTGGACACATCCAAATTTTTGAAGGAAAACAGAGGTGTTTTTTGCAAAGTGCCTACCTGTAGATTTTGGCCTGTAGCTCAGCCGCCACCTAGGGTAATCTACCAAACCTGTGCATTTCTGAAAACTAGAGACCTAGGGGAATCCAAGATGGTGTGACTTGTGTGGCTTGGACCAGGTTCTGTTACCAAGAATCCTTTGCAAACCTCAAAATTTGGTTAAAAAATCACATGTTCCTCACATTTCTGTGGCAGGAAGTTCTGGAATCTGAGAGAAGCCACAAATTTCTTTCCACCCAGCGTTCCCCCACCTCTCCCGATAGAAATGATACCTCACTTGTATGGGTAGGCCTAGCGCCCGCGACAGGAAACGCCCCAAAGCGCAACGTGGACACATCCAAATTTGTGAAGGAAAACAGAGGTGTTTTTTGCAAAGTGCCTACCTGTAGATTTTGGCCTGTAGCTCAGCCGCCACCTAGGGAAACCTACCAAACCTGTGCATTTCTGAAAACTAATGACCAAGGGGATTCCAAGATGGGGTGACTTGTGTGGCTCGGACCAGGTTCTGTTACCCAGAATCCTTTGCAAACCTCAAAATTTGGCTAAAAAAACACATGTTCCTCACATTTCTGTGCCAGGAAGTTCTGGAATCTGAGAGGAGCCACAAATTTCCTTCCACGCAGCGTTACCCCACGTCTCCCGATAAAAATGATACCTCACTTGTGTGGGTAGGCCTAGCGCCCGCGACAGGAAACGCCCCAAAGCGCAACGTGGACACATCCAAATTTTTGAAGGAAAACAGAGGTGTTTTTTGCAAAGTGCCTACCTGTAGATTTTGGCCTCTAGCTCAGCCGCCACCTAGAGAAACCTACCAAACCTGTGCATTTCTGAAAAGTAGAGACCTAGGGGAATCCAAGATGGGGTGACTTGTGTGGCTTGGACCAGGTTCTGTTACCCAGAGTCCTTTGCAAACCTCAAAATTTGGTTAAAAAATCACATGTTCCTCACATTTCTGTGGCAGGAAGTTATGGAACCTGAGAGAAGCCACAAATTTCCTTCCACCCGGCGTTCCCCCACCTCTCCCGATAGAAATGATACCTCACTTGTGTGGGTAGGCCTAGCGCCCGCGACAGGAAACGCCCCAAAGCGCAACGTGGACACATCCAAATTTGTGAAGGAAAACAGAGGTGTTTTTTGCAAAGTGCCTACCTGTAGATTTTGGCCTGTAGCTCAGCCGCCACCTAGGAAAACCTACCAAACCTGTGCATTTCTGAAAACTAGAGACCTAGGGGAATCCAAGATGGGGTGAATTGTGTGGCTCGGACCAGGTTCTGTTACCCAGAATCCTTTGCAAACCTCAAAATTCGGCTAAAAAAACACATGTTCCTCACATTTCTGTGGCAGAAAGTTCTGTAATCTGAGAGGGAGGAGCCACAAATTTCCTTCCACCCAGCGTTCCCCCACGTCTCCCGATAAAAATGATACCTCACTTGTGTGGGTAGGCCTAGCGCCCGCGACAGGAAACGCCCCAAAGCGCAACGTGGACACATCCAAATTTGTGAAGGAAAACAGAGGTGTTTTTTGCAAAGTGCCTACCTGTAGATTTTGGCCTGTAGCTCAGCCGCCATCTAGGGAAACCTACCAAACCTGTGCATTTCTGAAAACTAGAGACCTAGGGGAATCCAAGATGGGGTGACTTGTGTGGCTCGGACCAGGTTCTGTTACCCAGAATCCTTTGCAAACCTCAAAATTTGGCTAAAAAAACACATGTTCCTCACATTTCTGTGGCAGGAAGTTCTGGAATCTGAGAGGAGCCACAAATTTCCTTCCACCCAGCCTTCCCCCACGTCTCCCGATAAAAATGATACCTCACTTGTGTGGGTAGGCCTTGCACCCGCGACAGAAACGCTCCAAAGCGCAACGTGGACACATCCAAATTTTTGAAGGAAAACAGAGGTGTTTTTTGCAAAGTGCCTACCTGTAGATTTTGGCCTGTAGCTCAGCCGCCACCTAGGGAAACCTACCAAACCTGTGCATTTCTGAAAACTAGAGACCTAGGGGAATCCAAGATGGGGTGACTTGTGTGGCTTGGACCAGGTTCTGTTACCCAGAATCCTTTGCAAACCTCACAATTTGGCTAAAAAAACACATGTTCCTCACATTTCTGTGGCAGAAAGTTCTGGAATCTGAGAGGAGCCACAAATTTCCTTCCACCCAGCGTTCCCCCACATCTCCCGATAAAATTGATACCTCACTTGTGTGGGTAGGCCTAGCGCCCGCAAAAGGAAATGCCCCAAAGCGCAACGTGGACACATCCAAATTTGTGAAGGAAAACAGAGGTGTTTTTTGCAAAGTGCCTGGCTGTAGATTTTGGCCTGTAGCTCAGCCGCCACCTACGGAAACCTACCAAACCTGTGGATTTCTGAAAACTAGAGACCAAGGGGAATCCAAGATGGGGTGACTTGTGTGGCTCGGACCAGGTTCTGTTAGCCAGAATCCTTTGCAAACCTCAAAATATGGCTAAAAAAACACATGTTCCTCACATTTCTGTGGCAGGAAGTTCTAGAATCTGAGAGGAGCCACAAATTTCCTTCCACCCATCGTTCCCCCACGTCTCTCGATAAAAATGATACCTCACTTGTGTGGGTAGGCCTAGCGCCCGCGACAGGAAACGCCCCAAAGCGCAACGTGGACACATCCAAATTTTTGAAGGAAAACAGAGGTGTTTTTTGCAAAGTGCCTACCTGTAGATTTTGGCCTGTAGCTCAGCCGCCACCTAGGGAAACCTACCAACCCTGTGCATTTCTGAAAACTAGAGACCTAGGGGAATCCAAGATGGGGTGACTTGTGTGGCTCGGACCAGGTTCTGTTACCCAGAATCCTTTGCA
This sequence comes from Pleurodeles waltl, assembly GCF_031143425.1. NCBI lineage: Eukaryota > Metazoa > Chordata > Amphibia > Caudata > Salamandridae > Pleurodeles > Pleurodeles waltl. The sequence continues at coordinate 653,511,771 of NC_090447.1, forward strand.
AACCTCAAAATTTGGCTAAAAAAACACATGTTCCTCACATTTCTGTGGCAGGAAGTTCTGGAATCTGAGAGGAGCCACAAATTTCCTTCCACGCAGCGTTTCCCCACGTCTCCCGATAAAAATGATACCTCACTTGTGTGGGTAGGCCTAGCGCCTGCGACAGGAAACGCCCCAAAGCGCAACGTGGACACATCCAAATTTGTGAAGGAAAACAGAGGTGTTTTTTGCAAAGTGCCTACCTGTAGATTTTGGCCTGTAGCTCAGCCGCCACCTAGGGAAACCTACCAAACCTGTGCATTTCTGAAAACTAGAGACCTAGGGGAATCCAAGATGGGGTGACTTGTGTGGCTCGGACCAGGTTCTGTTACCCAGAATCCTTTGCAAACCTCAAAATTTGGCTAAAAAAATCACATGTTCCTCACATTTCTGTGGCAGGAAGTTCTGGAACCTGAGAGAAGCCACAAATTTCCTTCCACCCAGCGTTCCCTGACATCTCCCGATAGAAATGATACCTCACTTGTGTGGGTAGGCCTAGCGCCCGCGACAGGAAACGCCCCAAAGCGCAACGTGGACACATCCAAATTTTTGAAGGAAAACAGAGGTGTTTTTTGCAAAGTGCCTACCTGTAGATTTTGGCCTGTAGCTCAGCCGCCACCTAGGGAAACCTACCAAACCTGTGCATTTCTGAAAACTAGAGACCTAGGGGAATCCAAGATGGGGTGACTTGTGTGGCTCGGACCAGGTTCTGTTACCCAGAATCCTTTGCAAACCTCAAAATTTGGCTAAAAAACCACATGTTCCTCACATTTCTGTGGCAGGAAGTTCTGGAATCTGAGAGGAGCCACAAATTTCCTTCCACGCAGCGTTTCCCCACGTCTCCCGATAAAAATGATACCTCACTTGTGTGGGTAGGCCTAGCGCCCGCGACAGGAAACGCCCCAAAGCGCAACGTGGACACATCCAAATTTTTGAAGGAAAACAGAGGTGTTTTTTGCAAAGTGCCTACCTGTAGATTTTGGCCTGTAGCTCAGCCGCCACCTAGGGAAACCTACCAACCCTGTGCATTTCTGAAAACTAGAGACCTAGGGGAATCCAAGATGGGGTGACTTGTGTGGCTCGGACCAGGTTCTGTTACCCAGAATCCTTTGCAAACCTCAAAATTTGGCTAAAAAAACACATGTTCCTCACATTTCTGTGGCAGAAAGTTCTGTAATCTGAGAGGAGCCACAAATTTCCTTCCACCCAGCGTTCCCCCACGTCTCCCGATAAAAATGATACCTCACTTGTGTGGGTAGGCCTAGCGCCCGCGACAGGAAACGCCCCAAAGCGCAACGTGGACACATCCAAATTTTTGAAGGAAAACAGAGGTGTTTTTTGCAAAGTGCCTACCTGTAGATTTTGGCCTGTAGCTCAGCCGCCACCTAGGGAAACCTACCAACCCTGTGCATTTCTGAAAACTAGAGACCTAGGGGAATCCAAGATGGGGTGACTTGTGTGGCTCGGACCAGGTTCTGTTACCCAGAATCCTTTGCAAACCTCAAAATTTGGCTAAAAAAACACATGTTCCTCACATTTCTGTGGCAGGAAGTTCTGGAATCTGAGAGGAGCCACAAATTTCCTTCCACGCAGCGTTTCCCCACGTCTCCCGATAAAAATGATACCTCACTTGTGTGGGTAGGCCTAGCGCCCGCGACAGGAAACGCCCCAAAGCGCAACGTGGACACATCCAAATTTGTGAAGGAAAACAGAGGTGTTTTTTGCAAAGTGCCTACCTGTAGATTTTGGCCTGTAGCTCAGCCGCCACCTAGGGAAACCTACCAAACCTGTGCATTTCTGAAAACTAGAGACCTAGGGGAATCCAAGATGGGGTGACTTGTGTGGCTCGGACCAGGTTCTGTTACCCAGAATCCTTTGCAAACCTCAAAATTTGGCTAAAAAAATCACATGTTCCTCACATTTCTGTGGCAGGAAGTTCTGGAACCTGAGAGAAGCCACAAATTTCCTTCCACCCAGCGTTCCCTGACATCTCCCGATAGAAATGATACCTCACTTGTGTGGGTAGGCCTAGCGCCCGCGACAGGAAACGCCCCAAAGCGCAACGTGGACACATCCAAATTTTTGAAGGAAAACAGAGGTGTTTTTTGCAAAGTGCCTACCTGTAGATTTTGGCCTGTAGCTCAGCCGCCACCTAGGGAAACCTACCAAACCTGTGCATTTCTGAAAACTAGAGACCTAGGGGAATCCAAGATGGGGTGACTTGTGTGGCTCGGACCAGGTTCTGTTACCCAGAATCCTTTGCAAACCTCAAAATTTGGCTAAAAAAACACATGTTCCTCACATTTCTGTGGCAGGAAGTTCTGGAATCTGAGAGGAGCCACAAATTTCCTTCCACGCAGCGTTTCCCCACGTCTCCCGATAAAAATGATACCTCACTTGTGTGGGTAGGCCTAGCGCCCGCGACAGGAAACGCCCCAAAGCGCAACGTGGACACATCCAAATTTTTGAAGGAAAACAGAGGTGTTTTTTGCAAAGTGCCTACCTGTAGATTTTGGCCTGTAGCTCAGCCGCCACCTAGGGAAACCTACCAACCCTGTGCATTTCTGAAAACTAGAGACCTAGGGGAATCCAAGATGGGGTGACTTGTGTGGCTCGGACCAGGTTCTGTTACCCAGAATCCTTTGCAAACCTCAAAATTTGGCTAAAAAAACACATGTTCCTCACATTTCTGTGGCAGAAAGTTCTGTAATCTGAGAGGAGCCACAAATTTCCTTCCACCCAGCGTTCCCCCACGTCTCCCGATAAAAATGATACCTCACTTGTGTGGGTAGGCCTAGCGCCCGCGACAGGAAACGCCCCAAAGCGCAACGTGGACACATCCAAATTTGTGAAGGAAAACAGAGGTGTTTTTTGCAAAGTGCCTACCTGTAGATTTTGGCCTGTAGCTCAGCCGCCACCTAGGGAAACCTACCAAACCTGTGCATTTCTGAAAACTAGAGACCTAGCGGAATCCAAGATGGGGTGACTTGTGTGGCTCGGACCAGGTTCTGTTACCCAGAATCCTTTGCAAACCTCAAAATTTCGGTATAAAAACACATGTTCCTCACATTCCTGTGGCAGGAAGTTCTGGAATCTGAGAGGAGCCACAAATTTCCTTCCACCCAGCGTTCCCCCACGTCTCTCGATAAAAATGATACCTCACTTGTGTGGGTAGGCCTAGCGCCCGCGACAGGAAACGCCCCAAAGCGCAACGTGGACACATCCAAATTTTTGAAGGAAAACAGAGGTGTTTTTTGCAAAGTGCCTACTTGTAGATTTTGGCGTGTAGCTCAGCCGCCACCTAGGGAAACCTACCAAACCTGTGCATTTCTGAAAACTAGAGACCTAGGGGAATCCAAGATGGGGTGACTTGTGTGGCTCGGACCAGGTTCTGTTACCCAGAATCCTTTGCAAACCTCAAAATTTGGCTAAAAAAACACATGTTCCTCACATTTCTGTGGCAGGAAGTTCTGGAATCTGAGAGGAGCCACAAATTTCCTTCCACGTGGCGTTTCCTCACGTCTCCCGATAAAAATGATACCTCACTTGTGTGGGTAGGCCTAGCGCCCGCGACAGGAAACGCCCCAAAGCGCAACGTGGACACATCCAAATTTGTGAAGGAAAACAGAGGTGTTTTTTGCAAAGTGCCTACCTGTAGATTTTAGCCTGTAGCTCAGCCGCCACCTAGGGAAACCTACCAAACCTGTGCATTTCTGAAAACTAGAGACCTAGGGGAATCCAAGATGGGGTGACTTGTGTGGCTCGGACCAGGTTCTGTTACCCAGAATCCTTTGCAAACCTCAAAATTTGGCTAAAAAATCACATGTTCCTCACATTTCTGTGGCAGGAAGTTCTGGAACCTGAGAGAAGCCACAAATTTCCTTCCACCCAGCGTTCCCTGACATCTCCCGATAGAAATGATACCTCACTTGTGTGGGTAGGCCTAGCGCCCGCGACAGGAAACGCCCCAAAGTGCAACGTGGACACATCCAAATTTTTGAAGGAAAACAGAGGTGTTTTTTGCAAAGTGCCTACCTGTAGATTTTGGCCTGTAGCTCAGCCGCCACCTAGGGAAACCTACCAAACCTGTGCATTTCTGAAAACTAGAGACCTAGGGGAATCCAAGATGGGGTGACTTGTGTGGCTCGGACCAGGTTCTGTTACCCAGAATCCTTTGCAAACCTCAAAATTTGGCTAAAAAAACACATGTTCCTCACATTTCTGTGGCAGGAAGTTCTGGAATCTGAGAGGAGCCACAAATTTCCTTCCACGCAGCGTTTCCCCACGTCTCCCGATAAAAATGATACCTCACTTGTGTGGGTAGGCCTAGCGCCCGCGACAGGAAACGCCCCAAAGCGCAACGTGGACACATCCAAATTTGTGAAGGAAAACAGAGGTGTTTTTTGCAAAGTGCCTACCTGTAGATTTTGGCCTGTAGCTCAGCCGCCACCTAGGGAAACCTACCAAACCTGTGCATTTCTGAAAACTAGAGACCTAGGGGAATCCAAGATGGGGTGACTTGTGTGGCTCGGACCAGGTTCTGTTACCCAGAATCCTTTGCAAACCTCAAAATTTGGCTAAAAAATCACATGTTCCTCACATTTCTGTGGCAGGAAGTTCTGTAACCTGAGAGAAGCCACAAATTTCCTTCCACCCAGCGTTCCCTGACATCTCCCGATAGAAATGATACCTCACTTGTGTGGGTAGGCCTAGCGCCCGTGACAGGAAACGCCCCAAAGCGCAACGTGGACACATCCAAATTTGTGAAGGAAAACAGAGGTGTTTTTTGCAAAGTGCCTACCTGTAGATTTTGGCCTGTAGCTCAGCCGCCACCTAGGGAAACCTACCAAACCTGTGGATTTCTGAAAACTAGAGACCAAGGGGAATCCAAGATGGGGTGACTTGTGTGGCTCGGACCAGGTTCTGTTACCCAGAATCCTTTGCAAACCTCAAAATATGGCTAAAAAAACACATGTTCCTCACATTTCTGTGGCAGGAAGTTCTGGAATCTGAGAGGAGCCACAAATTTCCTTCCACCCAGCGTTCCCCCACGTCTCCCGATAAAAATGATACCTCACATGTGTGGGTAGGCCTTGCACCCGCGACAGGAAACGCTCCAAAGCGCAACGTGGACACATCCAAATTTTTGAAGGAAAACAGAGGTGTTTTTTGCAAAGTGCCTACCTGTAGATTTTGGCCTGTAGCTCAGCCGCCACCTAGGGAAACCTACCAAACCTGTGCATTTCTGAAAACTAGAGACCTAGGGGAATCCAAGATGGTGTGACTTGTGTGGCTTGGACCAGGTTCTGTTACCAAGAATCCTTTGCAAACCTCAAAATTTGGTTAAAAAATCACATGTTCCTCACATTTCTGTGGCAGGAAGTTCTGGAACCTGAGAGAAGCCACAAATTTCCTTCCACCCAGCGTTCCCCCACCTCTCCCGATAGAAATGATACCTCACTTGTATGGGTAGGCCTAGCGCCCGCGACAGGAAACGCCCCAAAGCGCAACGTGGACACATCCAAATTTGTGAAGGAAAACAAAGGTGTTTTTTGCAAAGTGCCTACCTGTAGATTTTGGCCTGTAGCTCAGCCGCCACCTAGGGAAACCTACCAAACCTGTGCATTTCTGAAAACTAATGACCAAGGGGATTCCAAGATGGGGTGACTTGTGTGGCTCGGACCAGGTTCTGTTACCCAGAATCCTTTGCAAACCTCAAAATTTGGCTAAAAAAACACATGTTCCTCACATTTCTGTGCCAGGAAGTTCTGGAATCTGAGAGGAGCCACAAATTTCCTTCCACGCAGCGTTCCCCCACGTCTCCCGATAAAAATGATACCTCACTTGTGTGGGTAGGCCTAGCGCCCGCGACAGGAAACGCCCCAAAGCGCAACGTGGACACATCCAAATTTTTGAAGGAAAACAGAGGTGTTTTTTGCAAAGTGCCTACCTGTAGATTTTGGCCTGTAGCTCAGCCGCCACCTAGAGAAACCTACCAAACCTGTGCATTTCTGAAAACTAGAGACCTAGGGGAATCCAAGATGGGGAGACTTGTGTGGCTTGGACCAGGTTCTGTTACCCAGAGTCCTTTGCAAACCTCAAAATTTGGTTAAAAAATCACATGTTCCTCACATTTCTGTGGCAGGAAGTTATGGAACCTGAGAGAAGCCACAAATTTCCTTCCACCCGGCGTTCCCCCACCTCTCCCGATAGAAATGATACCTCACTTGTGTGGGTAGGCCTAGCGCCCGCGACAGGAAACGCCCCAAAGCGCAACGTGGACACATCCAAATTTGTGAAGGAAAACAGAGGTGTTTTTTGCAAAGTGCCTACCTGTAGATTTTGGCCTGTAGCTCAGCCGCCACCTAGGGAAACCTACAAAACCTGTGCATTTCTGAAAACTAGAGACCTAGGGGAATCCAAGATGGGGTGACTTGTGTGGCTCGGACCAGGTTCTGTTACCCAGAATCCTTTGCAAACCTCAAAATTCGGCTAAAAAAACACATGTTCCTCACATTTCTGTGGCAGAAAGTTCTGTAATCTGAGAGGGAGGAGCCACAAATTTCCTTCCACCCAGCGTTCCCCCACGTCTCCCGATAAAAATGATACCTCACTTGTGTGGGTAGGCCTAGCGCCCGCGACAGGAAACGCCCCAAAGCGCAACGTGGACACATCCAAATTTGTGAAGGAAAACAGAGGTGTTTTTTGCAAAGTGCCTACCTGTAGATTTTGGCCTGTAGCTCAGCCGCCACCTAGGGAAACCTACCAAACCTGTGCATTTCTGAAAACTAGAGACCTAGGGGAATCCAAGATGGGGTGACTTGTGTGGCTCGGACCAGGTTCTGTTACCCAGAATCCTTTGCAAACCTCAAAATTTGGCTAAAAAAACACATGTTCCTCACATTTCTGTGGCAGGAAGTTCTGGAATCTGAGAGGAGCCACAAATTTCCTTCCACCCAGCGTTCCCCCACGTCTCCCGATAAAAATGATACCTCACTTGTGTGGGTAGGCCTTGCACCCGCGACAGAAACGCTCCAAAGCGCAACGTGGACACATCCAAATTTTTGAAGGAAAACAGAGGTGTTTTTTGCAAAGTGCCTACCTGTAGATTTTGGCCTGTAGCTCAGCCGCCACCTAGGGAAACCTACCAAACCTGTGCATTTCTGAAAACTAGAGACCTAGGGGAATCCAAGATGGGGTGACTTGTGTGGCTTGGACCAGGTTCTGTTACCCAGAATCCTTTGCAAACCTCAAAATTTGGCTAAAAAAACACATGTTCCTCACATTTCTGTGGCAGAAAGTTCTGGAATCTGAGAGGAGCCACAAATTCCCTTCCACCCAGCGTTCCCCCACGTCTCCCGATAAAAATGATACCTCACTTGTGTGGGTAGGCCTAGCGCCCGCGACAGGAAATGCCCCAAAGCGCAACGTGGACACATCCAAATTTGTGAAGGAAAACAGAGTTGTTTTTTGCAAAGTGCCTGGCTGTAGATTTTGGCCTGTAGCTCAGCCGCCACCTACGGAAACCTACCAAACCTGTGGATTTCTGAAAACTAGAGACCAAGGGGAATCCAAGATGGGGTGACTTGTGTGGCTCGGACCAGGTTCTGTTACCCAGAATCCTTTGCAAACCTCAAAATTTGGCTAAAAAATCACATGTTCCTCACATTTCTGTGGCAGGAAGTTCTAGAATCTGAGAGGAGCCACAAATTTCCTTCCACCCAGCTTTCCCTGACATCTCCCGATAGAAATGATACCTCACTTGTGTGGGTAGGCCTAGCGCCTGTGACAGGAAACGCCCCAAAGCGCAACGTGGACACATCCAAATTTGTGAAGGAAAACAGAGGTGTTTTTTGCAAAGTGCCTACCTGTAGATTTTGGCCTGTAGCTCAGCCGCCACCTAGGGAAACCTACCAAACCTGTGCATTTCTGAAAACTAGAGACCTAGGGGAATCCAAGATGGGGTGACTTGTGTGGCTCGGACCAGATTCTGTTACCCAGAATCCTTTGCAAACCTCAAAATTTGGCTAAAAAATCACATGTTCCTCACATTTCTGTGGCAGGAAGTTCTGGAACCTGAGAGAAGCCACAAATTTCCTTCCACCCAGCGCTCCCCCACATCTCCCGATAGAAATGATACCTCACTTGTGTGGGTAGGCCTAGCGCCCGTGACAGGAAACGCCCCAAAGCGCAACGTGGACACATCCAAATTTGTGAAGGAAAACAGAGGTGTTTTTTGCAAAGTGCCTACCTGTAGATTTTGGCCTGTAGCTCAGCCGCCACCTAGGGAAACCTACCAAACCTGTGCATTTCTGAAAACTAGAGACCTTGGGGAATCCAAGATGGGGTGACTTGTGTGGCTCGGACCAGGTTCTGTTACCCAGAATCCTTTGCAAACCTCAAAATTTGGCTAAAAAATCACATGTTCCTCACATTTCTGTGGCAGGAAGTTCTGGAACCTGAGAGAAGCCACAAATTTCCTTCCACCCAGCGTTCCCCCACATCTCCCGATAGAAATGATACCTCACTTGTGTGGGTAGGCCTAGCGCCCGTGACAGGAAACGCCCCAAAGCGCAACGTGGACTCATCCAAATTTGTGAAGGAAAACAGAGGTGTTTTTTGCAAAGTGCCTACCTGTAGATTTTGGCCTGTAGCTCAGCCGCCACCTAGGGAAACCTACCAAACCTGTGCATTTCTGAAAACTAGAGACCTAGGGGAATCCAAGATGGGGTGACTTGTGTGGCTCGGACCAGGTTCTGTTACCCAGAATCCTTTGCAAACTTCAAAATTTGGCTAAAAAAACACATGTTCCTCACATTTCTGTGGCAGGAAGTTCTGGAATCTGAGAGGAGCCACAAATTTCCTTCCACCCAGCGTTCCCCCACGTCTCCCGATAAAAATGATACCTCACTTGTGTGGGTAGGCCTAGCGCCCGCAACAGGAAACGCCCCAAAGCGCAACATGGACACATCCAAATTTTTGAAGGAAACAGAGGTGTTTTTTGCAAAGTGCCTACCTGTAGATTTTGGCCTGTAGCTCAGCCGCCACCTAGGGAAACCTACCAAACCTGTGCATTTCTGAAAACTAGAGACCTAGGGGAATCCAAGATGGGGTGACTTGTGTGGCTCGGACCAGGTTCTGTTACCCCGAATCCTTTGCACACCTCAAAATTTGGCTAAAAAAACACATGTTTCTCACATTTCTGTGGCAGAAAGTTCTGGAATCTGAGAGGAGCTACAAATTTCCTTCCACGCAGCGTTTCCCCACGTCTCCCGATAAAAATGATATCTCACTTGTGTGGGTAGGCCTAGCGCCCGCGACAGGAAATGCCGCAAAGCGGAACGTGGACACATCCAAATTTGTGAAGGAAAACAGAGGTGTTTTTTGCAAAGTGCCTACCTGTAGATTTTGGCCTGTAGCTCAGCCGCCACCTAGGGAAACCTACCAAACCTGTGCATTTCTGAAAACTAGAGACCTAGGGGAATCCAAGATGGGGTGACTTGTGTGGCTTGGACCAGGTTCTGTTACCCAGAATCCTTTGCAAACCTCAAAATTTGGCTAAAAAAACACATGTTCCTCACATTTCTGTGGCAGAAAGTTCTGGAATCTGAGAGGAGCCACAAATTTCCTTCCACCCAGCGTTCCCCCACGTCTCCCGATAAAAATGATACCTCACTTGTGTGGGTAGGCCTAGCGCCCGTGACAGGAAACGCCCCAAAGCGCAACGTGGACACATCCAAATTTGTGAAGGAAAACAGAGGTGTTTTTTGCAAAGTGCCTACCTGTAGATTTTGGCCTGTAGCTCAGCCGCCACCTAGGGAAACCTACCAAACCTGTGCATTTCTGAAAACTAGAGACCAAGGGGAATCCAAGATGGGGTGACTTGTGTGGCTCGGACCAGGTTCTGTTAGCCAGAATCCTTTGCAAACCTCAAAATTTGGCTAAAAAAACACATGTTCCTCACATTTCTGTGGCAGGAAGTTCTAGAATCTGAGAGGAGCCACAAATTTCCTTCCACCCATCGTTCCCCCACGTCTCTCGATAAAAATGATACCTCACTTGTGTGGGTAGGCCTAGTGCCCGCGACAGGAAACGCCCCAAAGCGCAACGTGGACACATCCAAATTTTTGAAGGAAAACAGAGGTGTTTTTTGCAAAGTGCCTACCTGTAGATTTTGGCCTGTAGCTCCGCCGCCACCTAGGGAAACCTACCAACCCTGTGCATTTCTGAAAACTAGAGACCTAGGGGAATCCAAGATGGGGTGACTTGTGTGGCTCGGACCAGGTTCTGTTACCCCGAATCCTTTGCAAACCTCAAAATTTGGCTAAAAAAACACATGTTCCTCACATTTCTGTGGCAGAAAGTTCTGGAATCTGAGAGGAGCCACAAATTTCCTTCCACGCAGCGTTTCCCCACGTCTCCCGATAAAAATGATACCTCACTTGTGTGGGTAGGCCTAGCGCCCGCGACAGGAAACGCCCCAAAGCGCAACGTGGACACATCCAAATTTGTGAAGGAAAACAGAGGTGTTTTTTGCAAAGTGCCTACCTGTAGATTTTGGCCTGTAGCTCAGCCGCCACCTAGGGAAACCTACCAAACCTGTGCATTTCTGAAAACTAGAGACCTAGGGGAATCCAAGATGGGGTGACTTGTGTGGCTTGGACCAGGTTCTGTTACCCAGAATCCTTTGCAAACCTCAAAATTTGGCTAAAAAAACACATGTTCCTCACATTTCTGTGGCAGAAAGTTCTGGAATCTGAGAGGAGCCACAAATTTGCTTCCACCCAGCGTTCCCCCACGTCTCCCGATAAAAATGATACCTCACTTGTGTGGGTAGGCCTAGCGCCCGTGACAGGAAACGCCCCAAAGCGCAATGTGGACACATCCAAATTTGTGAAGGAAAACAGAGGTGTTTTTTGCAAAGTGCCTACCTGTAGATTTTGGCCTGTAGCTCAGCCGCCACCTAGGGAAACGTACCAAACCTGTGCATTTCTGAAAACTAGAGACCAAGGGGAATCCAAGATGGGGTGACTTGTGTGGCTCGGACCAGGTTCTGTTAGCCAGAATCCTTTGCAAACCTCAAAATTTGGCTAAAAAAACACATGTTCCTCACATTTCTGTGGCAGGAAGTTCTAGAATCTGAGAGGAGCCACAAATTTCCTTCCACCCATCGTTCCTCCACGTCTCTCGATAAAAATGATACCTCACTTGTGTGGGTAGGCCTAGTGCCCGCGACAGGAAACGCCCCAAAGCGCAACGTGGACACATCCAAATTTTTGAAGGAAAACAGAGGTGTTTTTTGCAAGGTGCCTACCTGTAGATTTTGGCCTGTAGCTCAGCCGCCACCTAGGGAAACCTACCAACCCTGTGCATTTCTGAAAACTAGAGACCTAGGGGAATCCAAGATGGGGTGACTTGTGTGGCTCGGACCAGGTTCTGTTACCCCGAATCCTTTGCAAACCTCAAAATTTGGCTAAAAAAAAACATGTTCCTCACATTTCTGTGGCAGAAAGTTCTGGAATCTGAGAGGAGCCACAAATTTCCTTCCACGCAGCGTTTCCCCACGTCTCCCAATAAAAATGATACCTCACTTGTGTGGGTAGGCCTAGCGCCCGCGACAGGAAACGCCCCAAAGCACAACATGGACACATCCAAATTTTTGAAGGAAACAGAGGTGTTTTTTGCAAAGTGCCTACCTGTAGATTTTGGCCTGTAGCTCAGCCGCCACCTAGGGAAACCTACCAAACCTGTGCATTTCTGAAAACTAGAGACCTAGGGGAATCCAAGATGGGGTGACTTGTGTGGCTCGGACCAGGTTCTGTTACCCAGAATCCTTTGCAAACCTCAAAATTTGGCTAAAAAAACACATGTTCCTCACATTTCTGTGGCAGGAAGTTCTGGAATCTGAGAGGAGCCACAAATTTCCTTCCACGCAGCGTTTCCCCACGTCTCCCGATAAAAATGATACCTCACTTGTGTGGGTAGGCCTAGCGCCCGCGACAGGAAACGCCCCAAAGCGCAACGTGGACACATCCAAATTTTTGAAGGAAAACAGAGGTGTTTTTTGCAAAGTGCCTACCTGTAGATTTTGGCCTGTAGCTCAGCCGCCACCTAGGGAAACCTACCAACCCTGTGCATTTCTGAAAACTAGAGACCTAGGGGAATCCAAGATGGGGTGACTTGTGTGGCTCGGACCAGGTTCTGTTACCCCGAATCCTTTGCAAACCTCAAAATTTGGCTAAAAAAACACATGTTCCTCACATTTCTGTGGCAGAAAGTTCTGTAATCTGAGAGGAGCCACAAATTTCCTTCCACCCAGCGTTCCCCCACGTCTCCCGATAAAAATGATACCTCACTTGTGTGGGTAGGCCTAGCGCCCGCGACAGGAAACGCCCCAAAGCGCAACGTGGACACATCCAAATTTGTGAAGGAAAACAGAGGTGTTTTTTGCAAAGTGCCTACCTGTAGATTTTGGGCTGTAGCTCAGCCGCCACCTAGGGAAACCTACCAAACCTGTGCATTTCTGAAAACTAGAGACCTAGCGGAATCCAAGATGGGGTGACTTGTGTGGCTCGGACCAGGTTCTGTTACCCAGAATCCTTTGCAAACCTCAAAATTTCGGTATAAAAACACATGTTCCTCACATTCCTGTGGCAGGAAGTTCTGGAATCTGAGAGGAGCCACAAATTTCCTTCCACCCAGCGTTCCCCCACGTCTCTCGATAAAAATGATACCTCACTTGTGTGGGTAGGCCTAGCGCCCGCGACAGGAAACGCCCCAAAGCGCAACGTGGACACATCCAAATTTTTGAAGGAAAACAGAGGTGTTTTTTGCAAAGTGCCTACCTGTAGATTTTGGCCTGTAGCTCAGCCGCCACCTAGGGAAACCTACCAAACCTGTGCATTTCTGAAAACTAGAGACCTAGGGGAATCCAAGATGGGGTGACTTGTGTGGCTCGGACCAGGTTCTGTTACCCAGAATCCTTTGCAAACCTCAAAATTTGGCTAAAAAAACACATGTTCCTCACATTTCTGTGGCAGGAAGTTCTGGAATCTGAGAGGAGCCACAAATTTCCTTCCACGCTGCGTTTCCCCACGTCTCCCGATAAAAATGATACCTCACTTGTGTGGGTAGGCCTAGCGCCCGCGACAGGAAACGCCCCAAAGCGCAACGTGGACACATCCAAATTTGTGAAGGAAAACAGAGGTGTTTTTTGCAAAGTGCCTACCTGTAGATTTTGGCCTGTAGCTCAGCCGCCACCTAGGGAAACCTACCAAACCTGTGCATTTCTGAAAACTGAAGACCTAGGGGAATCCAAGATGGGGTGACTTGTGTGGCTCGGACCAGGTTCTGTTACCCAGAATCCTTTGCAAACCTCAAAATTTGGCTAAAAAATCACATGTTCCTCACATTTCTGTGGCAGGAAGTTCTGGAACCTGAGAGAAGCCACAAATTTCCTTCCACCCAGCGTTCCCTGACATCTCCCGATAGAAATGATACCTCACTTGTGTGGGTAGGCCTAGCGCCCGCGACAGGAAACGCCCCAAAGCGCAACGTGGACACATCCACATTTTTGAAGGAAAACAGAGGTGTTTTTTGCAAAGTGCCTACCTGTAGATTTTGGCCTGTAGCTCAGCCGCCACCTAGGGAAACCTACCAAACCTGTGCATTTCTGAAAACTAGAGACCTAGGGGAATCCAAGATGGGGTGACTTGTGTGGCTCGGACCAGGTTCTGTTACCCAGAATCCTTTGCAAACCTCAAAATTTGGCTAAAAAAACACATGTTCCTCACATTTCTGTGGCAGGAAGTTCTGGAATCTGAGAGGAGCCACAAATTTCCTTCCACGCAGCGTTTCCCCACGTCTCCCGATAAAAATGATACCTCACTTGTGTGGGTAGGCCTAGCGCCCGCGACAGGAAACGCCCCAAAGCGCAACGTGGACACATCCAAATTTGTGAAGGAAAACAGAGGTGTTTTTTGCTAAGTGCCTACCTCTAGATTTTGGCCTGTAGCTCAGCCGCCACCTAGGGAAACCTACCAAACCTGTGCATTTCTGAAAACTAGAGACCTAGGGGAATCCAAGATGGGGTGACTTGTGTGGCTCGGACCAGGTTCTGTTACCCAGAATCCTTTGCAAACCTCAAAATTTGGCTAAAAAATCACATGTTCCTCACATTTCTGTGGCAGGAAGTTCTGTAACCTGAGAGAAGCCACAAATTTCCTTCCACCCAGCGTTCCCTGACATCTCCCGATAGAAATGATACCTCACTTGTGTGGGTAGGCCTAGCGCCCGTGACAGGAAACGCCCCAAAGCGCAACGTGGACACATCCAAATTTGTGAAGGAAAACAGAGGTGTTTTTTGCAAAGTGCCTACCTGTAGATTTTGGCCTGTAGCTCAGCCGCCACCTAGGGAAACCTACCAAACCTGTGGATTTCTGAAAACTAGAGACCAAGGGGAATCCAAGATGGGGTGACTTGTGTGGCTCGGACCAGGTTCTGTTACCCAGAATCCTTTGCAAACCTCAAAATATGGCTAAAAAAACACATGTTCCTCACATTTCTGTGGCAGGAAGTTCTGGAATCTGAGAGGAGCCACAAATTTCCTTCCACCCAGCGTTCCCCCACGTCTCCCGATAAAAATGATACCTCACATGTGTGGGTAGGCCTTGCACCCGCGACAGGAAACGCTCCAAAGCGCAACGTGGACACATCCAAATTTTTGAAGGAAAACAGAGGTGTTTTTTGCAAAGTGCCTACCTGTAGATTTTGGCCTGTAGCTCAGCCGCCACCTAGGGAAACCTACCAAACCTGTGCATTTCTGAAAACTAGAGACCTAGGGGAATCCAAGATGGTGTGACTTGTGTGGCTTGGACCAGGTTCTGTTACCAAGAATCCTTTGCAAACCTCAAAATTTGGTTAAAAAATCACATGTTCCTCACATTTCTGTGGCAGGAAGTTCTGGAACCTGAGAGAAGCCACAAATTTCCTTCCACCCAGCGTTCCCCCACCTCTCCCGATAGAAATGATACCTCACTTGTATGGGTAGGCCTAGCGCCCGCGACAGGAAACGCCCCAAAGCGCAACGTGGACACATCCAAATTTGTGAAGGAAAACAGGGGTGTTTTTTGCAAAGTGCCTACCTGTAGATTTTGGCCTGTAGCTCAGCCGCCACCTAGGGAAACCTACCAAACCTGTGCATTTCTGAAAACTAATGACCAAGGGGATTCCAAGATGGGGTGACTTGTGTGGCTCGGACCAGGTTCTGTTACCCAGAATCCTTTGCAAACCTCAAAATTTGGCTAAAAAAACACATGTTCCTCACATTTCTGTGCCAGGAAGTTCTGGAATCTGAGAGGAGCCACAAATTTCCTTCCACGCAGCGTTCCCCCACGTCTCCCGATAAAAATGATACCTCACTTGTGTGGGTAGGCCTAGCGCCCGCGACAGGAAACGCCCCAAAGCGCAACGTGGACACATCCAAATTTTTGAAGGAAAACAGAGGTGTTTTTTGCAAAGTGCCTACCTGTAGATTTTGGCCTGTAGCTCAGCCGCCACCTAGAGAAACCTACCAAACCTGTGCATTTCTGAAAACTAGAGACCTAGGGGGATCCAAGATGGGGAGACTTGTGTGGCTTGGACCAGGTTCTGTTACCCAGAGTCCTTTGCAAACCTCAAAATTTGGTTAAAAAATCACATGTTCCTCACATTTCTGTGGCAGGAAGTTATGGAACCTGAGAGAAGCCACAAATTTCCTTCCACCCGGCGTTCCCCCACCTCTCCCGATAGAAATGATACCTCACTTGTGTGGGTAGGCCTAGCGCCCGCGACAGGAAACGCCCCAAAGCGCAACGTGGACACATCCAAATTTGTGAAGGAAAACAGAGGTGTTTTTTGCAAAGTGCCTACCTGTAGATTTTGGCCTGTAGCTCAGCCGCCACCTAGGGAAACCTACCAAACCTGTGCATTTCTGAAAACTAGAGACCTAGGGGAATCCAAGATGGGGTGACTTGTGTGGCTCGGACCAGGTTCTGTTACCCAGAATCCTTTGCAAACCTCAAAATTCGGCTAAAAAAACACATGTTCCTCACATTTCTGTGGCAGAATGTTCTGTAATCTGAGAGGTAGGAGCCACAAATTTCCTTCCACCCAGCGTTTCCCCACGTCTCCCGATAAAAATGATACCTCACTTGTGTGGGTAGGCCTAGCGCCCGCGACAGGAAACGCCCCAAAGCGCAACGTGGAAACATCCAAATTTTTGAAGGAAAACAGAGGTGTTTTTTGCAAAGTGCCTACCTGTAGATTTTGGCCTGTAGCTCAGCCGCCACCTAGGGAAACCTACCAAACCTGTGTATTTCTGAAAACTAGAGACCTAGGGGAATCCAAGATGGGGTGACTTGTGTGGCTCGGACCAGGTTCTGTTACCCAGAATCCTTTGCAAACCTCAAAATTTGGAGAAAAAAACACATGTTCCTCACATTTCTGTGGCAGGAAGTTCTGGAATCTGAGAGGAGCCACAAATTTCCTTCCACCCAGCGTTCCCCCACGTCTCCCGATAAAAATGATACCTCACTTGTGTGGGTAGGCCTAGCGCCCGCGACAGGAAACGCCCCAAAGCGCAACATGGACACATCCAAATTTTTGAAGGAAACAGAGGTGTTTTTTGCAAAGTGCCTACCTGTAGATTTTGGCCTGTAGCTCAGCCGCCACCTAGGGAAACCTACCAAACCTGTGCATTTCTGAAAACTAGAGACCTAGGGGAATCCAAGATGGGGTGACTTGTGTGGCTCGGACCAGGTTCTGTTACCCCGAATCCTTTGCACACCTCAAAATTTGGCTAAAAAAACACATGTTTCTCACATTTCTGTGGCAGAAAGTTCTGGAATCTGAGAGGAGCTACAAATTTCCTTCCACGCAGCGTTTCCCCACGTCTCCCGATAAAAATGATATCTCACTTGTGTGGGTAGGCCTAGCGCCCGCGACAGGAAATGCCGCAAAGCGCAACGTGGACACATCCAAATTTGTGAAGGAAAACAGAGGTGTTTTTTGCAAAGTGCCTACCTGTAGATTTTGGCCTGTAGCTCAGCCGCCACCTAGGGAAACCTACCAAACCTGTGCATTTCTGAAAACTAGAGACCTAGGGGAATCCAAGATGGGGTGACTTGTGTGGCTCGGACCAGGTTCTGTTACCCAGAATCCTTTGCAAACCTCAAAATTTGGCTAAAAAATCACATGTTCCTCACATTTCTGTGGCAGGAAGTTCTGTAACCTGAGAGAAGCCACAAATTTCCTTCCACCCAGCGTTCCCCCACGTCTCCCGATAAAAATGATACCTCACATGTGTGGGTAGGCCTTGCACCCGCGACAGGAAACGCTCCAAAGCGCAACGTGGACACATCCAAATTTTTGAAGGAAAACAGAGGTGTTTTTTGCAAAGTGCCTACCTGTAGATTTTGGCCTGTAGCTCAGCCGCCACCTAGGGAAACCTACCAAACCTGTGCATTTCTGAAAACTAGAGACCTAGGGGAATCCAAGATGGTGTGACTTGTGTGGCTTGGACCAGGTTCTGTTACCAAGAATCCTTTGCAAACCTCAAAATTTGGTTAAAAAATCACATGTTCCTCACATTTCTGTGGCAGGAAGTTCTGGAACCTGAGAGAAGCCACAAATTTCCTTCCACCCAGCGTTCCCCCACCTCTCCCGATAGAAATGATACCTCACTTGTATGGGTAGGCCTAGCGCCCGCGACAGGAAACGCCCCAAAGCGCAACGTGGACACATCCAAATTTGTGAAGGAAAACAGAGGTGTTTTTTGCAAAGTGCCTACCTGTAGATTTTGGCCTGTAGCTCAGCCGCCACCTAGGGAAACCTACCAAACCTGTGCATTTCTGAAAACTAATGACCAAGGGGATTCCAAGATGGGGTGACTTGTGTGGCTCGGACCAGGTTCTGTTACCCAGAATCCTTTGCAAACCTCAAAATTTGGCTAAAAAAACACATGTTCCTCACATTTCTGTGCCAGGAAGTTCTGGAATCCGAGAGGAGCCACAAATTTCCTTCCACGCAGCGTTCCCCCACGTCTCCCGATAAAAATGATACCTCACTTGTGTGGGTAGGCCTAGCGCCCGCGACAGGAAACGCCCCAAAGCGCAACGTGGACACATCCAAATTTTTGAAGGAAAACAGAGGTGTTTTTTGCAAAGTGCCTACCTGTAGATTTTGGCCTGTAGCTCAGCCGCCACCTAGAGAAACCTACCAAACCTGTGCATTTCTGAAAACTAGAGACCTAGGGGAATCCAAGATGGGGAGACTTGTGTGGCTTGGACCAGGTTCTGTTACCCAGAGTCCTTTGCAAACCTCAAAATTTGGTTAAAAAATCACATGTTCCTCACATTTCTGTGGCAGGAAGTTATGGAACCTGAGAGAAGCCACAAATTTCCTTCCACCCGGCGTTCCCCCACCTCTCCCGATAGAAATGATACCTCACTTGTGTGGGTAGGCCTAGCGCCCGCGACAGGAAACGCCCCAAAGCGCAACGTGGACACATCCAAATTTGTGAAGGAAAACAGAGGTGTTTTTTGCAAAGTGCCTACCTGTAGATTTTGGCCTGTAGCTCAGCCGCCACCTAGGGAAACCTACCAAACCTGTGCATTTCTGAAAACTAGAGACCTAGGGGAATCCAAGATGGGGTGACTTGTGTGGCTCGGACCAGATTCTGTTACCCAGAATCCTTTGCAAACCTCAAAATTTGGCTAAAAAATCACATGTTCCTCACATTTCTGTGGCAGGAAGTTCTGGAACCTGAGAGAAGCCACAAATTTCCTTCCACCCAGCGCTCCCCCACATGTCCCGATAGAAATGATACCTCACTTGTGTGGGTAGGCCTAGCGCCCGTGACAGGAAACGCCCCAAAGCGCAACGTGGACACATCCAAATTTGTGAAGGAAAACAGAGGTGTTTTTTGCAAAGTGCCTACCTGTAGATTTTGGCCTGTAGCTCAGCCGCCACCTAGGGAAACCTACCAAACCTGTGCATTTCTGAAAACTAGAGACCTTGGGGAATCCAAGATGGGGTGACTTGTGTGGCTCGGACCAGGTTCTGTTACCCAGAATCCTTTGCAAACCTCAAAATGTGGCTAAAAAATCACATGTTCCTCACATTTCTGTGGCAGGAAGTTCTGGAACCTGAGAGAAGCCACAAATTTCCTTCCACCCAGCGTTCCCCCACATCTCCCGATAGAAATGATACCTCACTTGTGTGGGTAGGCCTAGCGCCCGTGACAGGAAACGCCCCAAAGCGCAACGTGGACACATCCAAATTTGTGAAGGAAAACAGAGGTGTTTTTTGCAAAGTGCCTACCTGTAGATTTTGGCCTGTAGCTCAGCCGCCACCTAGGGAAACCTACCAAACCTGTGCATTTCTGAAAACTAGAGACCTAGGGGAATCCAAGATGGGGTGACTTGTGTGGCTCGGACCAGGTTCTGTTACCCAGAATCCTTTGCAAACTTCAAAATTTGGCTAAAAAAACACATGTTCCTCACATTTCTGTGGCAGGAAGTTCTGGAATCTGAGAGGAGCCACAAATTTCCTTCCACCCAGCGTTCCCCCACGTCTCCCGATAAAAATGATACCTCACTTGTGTGGGTAGGCCTAGCGCCCGCGACAGGAAACGCCCCAAAGCGCAACATGGACACATCCAAATTTTTGAAGGAAACAGAGGTGTTTTTTGCAAAGTGCCTACCTGTAGATTTTGGCCTGTAGCTCAGCCGCCACCTAGGGAAACCTACCAAACCTGTGCATTTCTGAAAACTAGAGACCTAGGGGAATCCAAGATGGGGTGACTTGTGTGGCTCGGACCAGGTTCTGTTACCCCGAATCCTTTGCACACCTCAAAATTTGGCTAAAAAAACACATGTTTCTCACATTTCTGTGGCAGAAAGTTCTGGAATCTGAGAGGAGCTACAAATTTCCTTCCACGCAGCGTTTCCCCACGTCTCCCGATAAAAATATATCTCACTTGTATGGGTAGGCCTAGCGCCCGCGACAGGAAATGCCGCAAAGCGCAACGTGGACACATCCAAATTTGTGAAGGAAAACAGAGGTGTTTTTTGCAAAGTGCCTACCTGTAGATTTTGGCCTGTAGCTCAGCCGCCACCTAGGGAAACCTACCAAACCTGTGCATTTCTGAAAACTAGAGACCTAGGGGAATCCAAGATGGGGTGACTTGTGTGGCTTGGACCAGGTTCTGTTACCCAGAATCCTTTGCAAACCTCAAAATTTGGCTAAAAAAACACATGTTCCTCACATTTCTGTGGCAGAAAGTTCTGGAATCTGAGAGGAGCCACAAATTTCCTTCCACCCAGCGTTCCCCCACATCTCCCGATAAAAATGATACCTCACTTGTGTGGGTAGGCCTAGCGCCCGTGACAGGAAACGCCCCAAAGCGCAACGTGGACACATCCAAATTTGTGAAGGAAAACAGAGGTGTTTTTTGCAAAGTGCCTACCTGTAGATTTTGGCCTGTAGCTCAGCCGCCACCTAGGGAAACCTACCAAACCTGTGCATTTCTGAAAACTAGAGACCAAGGGGAATCCAAGATGGGGTGACTTGTGTGGCTCGGACCAGGTTCTGTTAGCCAGAATCCTTTGCAAACCGCAAAATTTGGCTAAAAAAACACATGTTCCTCACATTTCTGTGGCAGGAAGTTCTAGAATCTGAGAGGAGCCACAAATTTCCTTCCACCCATCGTTCCCCCACGTCTCTCGATAAAAATGATACCTCACTTGTGTGGGTAGGCCTAGTGCCCGCGACAGGAAACGCCCCAAAGCGCAACGTGGACACATCCAAATTTTTGAAGGAAAACAGAGGTGTTTTTTGCAAAGTGCCTACCTGTAGATTTTGGCCTGTAGCTCAGCCGCCACCTAGGGAAACCTACCAACCCTGTGCATTTCTGAAAACTAGAGACCTAGGGGAATCCAAGATGGGGTGACTTGTGTGGCTCGGACCAGGTTCTGTTACCCCGAATCCTTTGCAAACCTCAAAATTTGGCTAAAAAAACACATGTTCCTCACATTTCTGTGGCAGAAAGTTCTGGAATCTGAGAGGAGCCACAAATTTCCTTCCACGCAGCGTTTCCCCACGTCTCCCGATAAAAATGATACCTCACTTGTGTGGGTAGGCCTAGCGCCCGCGACAGGAAACGCCCCAAAGCGCAACGTGGACACATCCAAATTTGTGAAGGAAAACAGAGGTGTTTTTTGCAAAGTGCCTACCTGTAGATTTTGGCCTGTAGCTCAGCCGCCACCTAGGGAAACCTACCAAACCTGTGCATTTCTGAAAACTAGAGACCTAGGGGAATCCAAGATGGGGTGACTTGTGTGGCTCGGACCAGGTTCTGTTACCCCCGAATCCTTTGCACACCTCAAAATTTGGCTAAAAAAACACATGTTTCTCACATTTCTGTGGCAGAAAGTTCTGGAATCTGAGAGGAGCTACAAATTTCCTTCCACGCAGCGTTTCCCCACGTCTCCCGATAAAAATGATATCTCACTTGTGTGGGTAGGCCTAGCGCCCGCGACAGGAAATGCCGCAAAGCGCAACGTGGACACATCCAAATTTGTGAAGGAAAACAGAGGTGTTTTTTGCAAAGTGCCTACCTGTAGATTTTGGCCTGTAGCTCAGCCGCCACCTAGGGAAACCTACCAAACCTGTGCATTTCTGAAAACTAGAGACCTAGGGGAATCCAAGATGGGGTGACTTGTGTGGCTTGGACCAGGTTCTGTTACCCAGAATCCTTTGCAAACCTCAAAATTTGGCTAAAAAAACACATGTTCCTCACATTTCTGTGGCAGAAAGTTCTGGAATCTGAGAGGAGCCACAAATTTCCTTCCACCCAGCGTTCCCCCACGTCTCCCGATAAAAATGATACCTCACTTGTGTGGGTAGGCCTAGCGCCCGTGACAGGAAACGCCCCAAAGCGCAACGTGGACACATCCAAATTTGTGAAGGAAAACAGAGGTGTTTTTTGCAAAGTGCCTACCTGTAGATTTTGGCCTGTAGCTCAGCCGCCACCTAGGGAAACCTACCAAACCTGTGCATTTCTGAAAACTAGAGACCAAGGGGAATCCAAGATGGGGTGACTTGTGTGGCTCGGACCAGGTTCTGTTAGCCAGAATCCTTTGCAAACCGCAAAATTTGGCTAAAAAAACACATGTTCCTCACATTTCTGTGGCAGGAAGTTCTAGAATCTGAGAGGAGCCACAAATTTCCTTCCACCCATCGTTCCCCCACGTCTCTCGATAAAAATGATACCTCACTTGTGTGGGTAGGCCTAGTGCCCGCGACAGGAAACGCCCCAAAGCGCAACGTGGACACATCCAAATTTTTGAAGGAAAACAGAGGTGTTTTTTGCAAAGTGCCTACCTGTAGATTTTGGCCTGTAGCTCAGCCGCCACCTAGGGAAACCTACCAACCCTGTGCATTTCTGAAAACTAGAGACCTAGGGGAATCCAAGATGGGGTGACTTGTGTGGCTCGGACCAGGTTCTGTTACCCCGAATCCTTTGCAAACCTCA
The DNA here is from genome assembly GCF_031143425.1 of Pleurodeles waltl. Lineage (NCBI taxonomy): Eukaryota > Metazoa > Chordata > Amphibia > Caudata > Salamandridae > Pleurodeles > Pleurodeles waltl. The sequence goes on from NC_090447.1 coordinate 653,534,380, forward strand.
AAATTTGGCTAAAAAAACACGTTCCTCACATTTCTGTGGCAGAAAGTTCTGGAATCTGAGAGGAGCCACAAATTTCCTTCCACGCAGCGTTTCCCCACGTCTCCCGATAAAAATGATACCTCACTTGTGTGGGTAGGCCTAGCGCCCGCGACAGGAAACGCCCCAAAGCGCAACGTGGACACATCCAAATTTGTGAAGGAAAACAGAGGTGTTTTTTGCAAAGTGCCTACCTGTAGATTTTGGCCTGTAGCTCAGCCGCCACCTAGGGAAACCTACCAAACCTGTGCATTTCTGAAAACTAGAGACCTAGGGGAATCCAAGATGGGGTGACTTGTGTGGCTTGGACCAGGTTCTGTTACCCAGAATCCTTTGCAAACCTCAAAATTTGGCTAAAAAAACACATGTTCCTCACATTTCTGTGGCAGAAAGTTCTGGAATCTGAGAGGAGCCACAAATTTGCTTCCACCCAGCGTTCCCCCACGTCTCCCGATAAAAATGATACCTCACTTGTGTGGGTAGGCCTAGCGCCCGTGACAGGAAACGCCCCAAAGCGCAATGTGGACACATCCAAATTTGTGAAGGAAAACAGAGGTGTTTTTTGCAAAGTGCCTACCTGTAGATTTTGGCCTGTAGCTCAGCCGCCACCTAGGGAAACGTACCAAACCTGTGCATTTCTGAAAACTAGAGACCAAGGGGAATCCAAGATGGGGTGACTTGTGTGGCTCGGACCAGGTTCTGTTAGCCAGAATCCTTTGCAAACCTCAAAATTTGGCTAAAAAAACACATGTTCCTCACATTTCTGTGGCAGGAAGTTCTAGAATCTGAGAGGAGCCACAAATTTCCTTCCACCCATCGTTCCTCCACGTCTCTCGATAAAAATGATACCTCACTTGTGTGGGTAGGCCTAGTGCCCGCGACAGGAAACGCCCCAAAGCGCAACGTGGACACATCCAAATTTTTGAAGGAAAACAGAGGTGTTTTTTGCAAGGTGCCTACCTGTAGATTTTGGCCTGTAGCTCAGCCGCCACCTAGGGAAACCTACCAACCCTGTGCATTTCTGAAAACTAGAGACCTAGGGGAATCCAAGATGGGGTGACTTGTGTGGCTCGGACCAGGTTCTGTTACCCCGAATCCTTTGCAAACCTCAAAATTTGGCTAAAAAAAAACATGTTCCTCACATTTCTGTGGCAGAAAGTTCTGGAATCTGAGAGGAGCCACAAATTTCCTTCCACGCAGCGTTTCCCCACGTCTCCCGATAAAAATGATACCTCACTTGTGTGGGTAGGCCTAGCGCCCGCGACAGGAAACGCCCCAAAGCGCAACATGGACACATCCAAATTTTTGAAGGAAACAGAGGTGTTTTTTGCAAAGTGCCTACCTGTAGATTTTGGCCTGTAGCTCAGCCGCCACCTAGGGAAACCTACCAAACCTGTGCATTTCTGAAAACTAGAGACCTAGGGGAATCCAAGATGGGGTGACTTGTGTGGCTCGGACCAGGTTCTGTTACCCAGAATCCTTTGCAAACCTCAAAATTTGGCTAAAAAAACACATGTTCCTCACATTTCTGTGGCAGGAAGTTCTGGAATCTGAGAGGAGCCACAAATTTCCTTCCACGCAGCGTTTCCCCACGTTTCCCGATAAAAATGATACCTCACTTGTGTGGGTAGGCCTAGCGCCCGCGACAGGAAACGCCCCAAAGCGCAACGTGGACACATCCACATTTTTGAAGGAAAACAGAGGTGTTTTTTGCAAAGTGCCTACCTGTAGATTTTGGCCTGTAGCTCAGCCGCCACCTAGGGAAACCTACCAACCCTGTGCATTTCTGAAAACTAGAGACCTAGGGGAATCCAAGATAGGTTGACTTGTGTGGCTCGGACCAGGTTCTGTTACCCCGAATCCTTTGCAAACCTCAAAATTTGGCTAAAAAAACACATGTTCCTCACATTTCTGTGGCAGAAAGTTCTGTAATCTGAGAGGAGCCACAAATTTCCTTCCACCCAGCGTTCCCCCACGTCTCCCGATAAAAATGATACCTCACTTGTGTGGGTAGGCCTAGCGCCCGCGACAGGAAACGCCCCAAAGCGCAACGTGGACACATCCAAATTTGTGAAGGAAAACAGAGGTGTTTTTTGCAAAGTGCCTACCTGTAGATTTTGGCCTGTAGCTCAGCCGCCACCTAGGGAAACCTACCAAACCTGTGCATTTCTGAAAACTAGAGACCTAGCGGAATCCAAGATGGGGTGACTTGTGTGGCTCGGACCAGGTTCTGTTACCCAGAATCCTTTGCAAACCTCAAAATTTCGGTATAAAAACACATGTTCCTCACATTCCTGTGGCAGGAAGTTCTGGAATCTGAGAGGAGCCACAAATTTCCTTCCACCCAGCGTTCCCCCACGTCTCTCGATAAAAATGATACCTCACTTGTGTGGGTAGGCCTAGCGCCCGCGACAGGAAACGCCCCAAAGCGCAACGTGGACACATCCAAATTTTTGAAGGAAAACAGAGGTGTTTTTTGCAAAGTGCCTACCTGTAGATTTTGGCCTGTAGCTCAGCCGCCACCTAGGGAAACCTACCAAACCTGTGCATTTCTGAAAACTAGAGACCTAGGGGAATCCAAGATGGGGTGACTTGTGTGGCTCGGACCAGGTTCTGTTACCCAGAATCCTTTGCAAACCTCAAAATTTGGCTAAAAAAACACATGTTCCTCACATTTCTGTGGCAGGAAGTTCTGGAATCTGAGAGGAGCCACAAATTTCCTTCCACGCTGCGTTTCCCCACGTCTCCCGATAAAAATGATACCTCACTTGTGTGGGTAGGCCTAGCGCCCGCGACAGGAAACGCCCCAAAGCGCAACGTGGACACATCCAAATTTGTGAAGGAAAACAGAGGTGTTTTTTGCAAAGTGCCTACCTGTAGATTTTGGCCTGTAGCTCAGCCGCCACCTAGGGAAACCTACCAAACCTGTGCATTTCTGAAAACTTGAGACCTAGGGGAATCCAAGATGGGGTGACTTGTGTGGCTTGGACCAGGTTCTGTTACCCAGAATCCTTTGCAAACCTCAAAATTTGGCTAAAAAATCACATGTTCCTCACATTTCTGTGGCAGGAAGTTCTGGAACCTGAGAGAAGCCACAAATTTCCTTCCACCCAGCGTTCCCTGACATCTCCCGATAGAAATGATACCTCACTTGTGTGGGTAGGCCTAGCGCCCGCGACAGGAAACGCCCCAAAGCGCAACGTGGACACATCCAAATTTTTGAAGGAAAACAGAGGTGTTTTTTGCAAAGTGCCTACCTGTAGATTTTGGCCTGTAGCTCAGCCGCCACCTAGGGAAACCTACCAAACCTGTGCATTTCTGAAAACTAGAGACCTAGGGGAATCCAAGATGGGGTGACTTGTGTGGCTCGGACCAGGTTCTGTTACCCAGAATCCTTTGCAAACCTCAAAATTTGGCTAAAAAAACACATGTTCCTCACATTTCTGTGGCAGGAAGTTCTGGAATCTGAGAGGAGCCACAAATTTCCTTCCACGCAGCGTTTCCCCACGTCTCCCGATAAAAATGATACCTCACTTGTGTGGGTAGGCCTAGCGCCCGCGACAGGAAACGCCCCAAAGCGCAACGTGGACACATCCAAATTTGTGAAGGAAAACAGAGGTGTTTTTTGCAAAGTGCCTACCTCTAGATTTTGGCCTGTAGCTCAGCCGCCACCTAGGGAAACCTACCAAACCTGTGCATTTCTGAAAACTAGAGACCTAGGGGAATCCAAGATGGGGTGACTTGTGTGGCTCGGACCAGGTTCTGTTACCCAGAATCCTTTGCAAACCTCAAAATTTGGCTAAAAAATCACATGTTCCTCACATTTCTGTGGCAGGAAGTTCTGTAACCTGAGAGAAGCCACAAATTTCCTTCCACCCAGCGTTCCCTGACATCTCCCGATAGAAATGATACCTCACTTGTGTGGGTAGGCCTAGCGCCCGTGACAGGAAACGCCCCAAAGCACAACGTGGACACATCCAAATTTGTGAAGGAAAACAGAGGTGTTTTTTGCAAAGTGCCTACCTGTAGATTTTGGCCTGTAGCTCAGCCGCCACCTAGGGAAACCTACCAAACCTGTGGATTTCTGAAAACTAGAGACCAAGGGGAATCCAAGATGGGGTGACTTGTGTGGCTCGGACCAGGTTCTGTTACCCAGAATCCTTTGCAAACCTCAAAATATGGCTAAAAAAACACATGTTCCTCACATTTCTGTGGCAGGAAGTTCTGGAATCTGAGAGGAGCCACAAATTTCCTTCCACCCAGCGTTCCCCCACGTCTCCCGATAAAAATGATACCTCACATGTGTGGGTAGGCCTTGCACCCGCGACAGGAAACGCTCCAAAGCGCAACGTGGACACATCCAAATTTTTGAAGGAAAACAGAGGTGTTTTTTGCAAAGTGCCTACCTGTAGATTTTGGCCTGTAGCTCAGCCGCCACCTAGGGAAACCTACCAAACCTGTGCATTTCTGAAAACTAGAGACCTAGGGGAATCCAAGATGGTGTGACTTGTGTGGCTTGGACCAGGTTCTGTTACCAAGAATCCTTTGCAAACCTCAAAATTTGGTTAAAAAATCACATGTTCCTCACATTTCTGTGGCAGGAAGTTCTGGAACCTGAGAGAAGCCACAAATTTCCTTCCACCCAGCGTTCCCCCACCTCTCCCGATAGAAATGATACCTCACTTGTATGGGTAGGCCTAGCGCCCGCGACAGGAAACGCCCCAAAGCGCAACGTGGACACATCCAAATTTGTGAAGGAAAACAGAGGTGTTTTTTGCAAAGTGCCTACCTGTAGATTTTGGCCTGTAGCTCAGCCGCCACCTAGGGAAACCTACCAAACCTGTGCATTTCTGAAAACTAATGACCAAGGGGATTCCAAGATGGGGTGACTTGTGTGGCTCGGACCAGGTTCTGTTACCCAGAATCCTTTGCAAACCTCAAAATTTGGCTAAAAAAACACATGTTCCTCACATTTCTGTGCCAGGAAGTTCTGGAATCTGAGAGGAGCCACAAATTTCCTTCCACGCAGCGTTCCCCCACGTCTCCCGATAAAAATGATACCTCACTTGTGTGGGTAGGCCTAGCGCCCGCGACAGGAAACGCCCCAAAGCGCAACGTGGACACATCCAAATTTTTGAAGGAAAACAGAGGTGTTTTTTGCAAAGTGCCTACCTGTAGATTTTGGCCTGTAGCTCAGCCGCCACCTAGAGAAACCTACCAAACCTGTGCATTTCTGAAAACTAGAGACCTAGGGGAATCCAAGATGGGGAGACTTGTGTGGCTTGGACCAGGTTCTGTTACCCAGAGTCCTTTGCAAACCTCAAAATTTGGTTAAAAAATCACATGTTCCTCACATTTCTGTGGCAGGAAGTTATGGAACCTGAGAGAAGCCACAAATTTCCTTCCACCCGGCGTTCCCCCACCTCTCCCGATAGAAATTATACCTCACTTGTGTGGGTAGGCCTAGCGCCCGCGACAGGAAACGCCCCAAAGCGCAACGTGGACACATCCAAATTTGTGAAGGAAAACAGAGGTGTTTTTTGCAAAGTGCCTACCTGTAGATTTTGGCCTGTAGCTCAGCCGCCACCTAGGGAAACCTACCAAACCTGTGCATTTCTGAAAACTAGAGACCTAGGGGAATCCAAGATGGGGTGACTTGTGTGGCTCGGACCAGGTTCTGTTACCCAGAATCCTTTGCAAACCTCAAAATTCGGCTAAAAAAACACATGTTCCTCACATTTCTGTGGCAGAAAGTTCTGTAATCTGAGAGGTAGGAGCCACAAATTTCCTTCCACCCAGCGTTTCCCCACGTCTCCCGATAAAAATGATACCTCACTTGTGTGGGTAGGCCTAGCGCCCGCGACAGGAAACGCCCCAAAGCGCAACGTGGAAACATCCAAATTTTTGAAGGAAAACAGAGGTGTTTTTTGCAAAGTGCCTACCTGTAGATTTTGGCCTGTAGCTCAGCCGCCACCTAGGGAAACCTACCAAACCTGTGTATTTCTGAAAACTAGAGACCTAGGGGAATCCAAGATGGGGTGACTTGTGTGGCTCGGACCAGGTTCTGTTACCCAGAATCCTTTGCAAACCTCAAAATTTGGCGAAAAAAACACATGTTCCTCACATTTCTGTGGCAGGAAGTTCTGGAATCTGAGAGGAGCCACAAATTTCCTTCCACCCAGCGTTCCCCCACGTCTCCCGATAAAAATGATACCTCACTTGTGTGGGTAGGCCTAGCGCCCGCGACAGGAAACGCCCCAAAGCGCAACATGGACACATCCAAATTTTTGAAGGAAACAGAGGTGTTTTTTGCAAAGTGCCTACCTGTAGATTTTGGCCTGTAGCTCAGCCGCCACCTAGGGAAACCTACCAAACCTGTGCATTTCTGAAAACTAGAGACCTAGGGGAATCCAAGATGGGGTGACTTGTGTGGCTCGGACCAGGTTCTGTTACCCCGAATCCTTTGCACACCTCAAAATTTGGCTAAAAAAACACATGTTTCTCACATTTCTGTGGCAGAAAGTTCTGGAATCTGAGAGGAGCTACAAATTTCCTTCCACGCAGCGTTTCCCCACGTCTCCCGATAAAAATGATATCTCACTTGTGTGGGTAGGCCTAGCGCCCGCGACAGGAAATGCCGCAAAGCGCAACGTGGACACATCCAAATTTGTGAAGGAAAACAGAGGTGTTTTTTGCAAAGTGCCTACCTGTAGATTTTGGCCTGTAGCTCAGCCGCCACCTAGGGAAACCTACCAAACCTGTGCATTTCTGAAAACTAGAGACCTAGGGGAATCCAAGATGGGGTGACTTGTGTGGCTCGGACCAGGTTCTGTTACCCAGAATCCTTTGCAAACCTCAAAATTTGGCTAAAAAATCACATGTTCCTCACATTTCTGTGGCAGGAAGTTCTGTAACCTGAGAGAAGCCACAAAGTTCCTTCCACCCAGCGTTCCCCCACGTCTCCCGATAAAAATGATACCTCACATGTGTGGGTAGGCCTTGCACCCGCGACAGGAAACGCTCCAAAGCGCAACGTGGACACATCCAAATTTTTGAAGGAAAACAGAGGTGTTTTTTGCAAAGTGCCTACCTGTAGATTTTGGCCTGTAGCTCAGCCGCCACCTAGGGAAACCTACCAAACCTGTGCATTTCTGAAAACTAGAGACCTAGGGGTATCCAAGATGGTGTGACTTGTGTGGCTTGGACCAGGTTCTGTTACCAAGAATCCTTTGCAAACCTCAAAATTTGGTTAAAAAATCACATGTTCCTCACATTTCTGTGGCAGGAAGTTCTGGAACCTGAGAGAAGCCACAAATTTCCTTCCACCCAGCGTTCCCCCATCTCTCCCGATAGAAATGATACCTCACTTGTATGGGTAGGCCTAGCGCCCGCGACAGGAAACGCCCCAAAGCGCAACGTGGACACATCCAAATTTGTGAAGGAAAACAGAGGTGTTTTTTGCAAAGTGCCTACCTGTAGATTTTGGCCTGTAGCTCAGCCGCCACCTAGGGAAACCTACCAAACCTGTGCATTTCTGAAAACTAATGACCAAGGGGATTCCAAGATGGGGTGACTTGTGTGGCTCGGACCAGGTTCTGTTACCCAGAATCCTTTGCAAACCTCAAAATTTGGCTAAAAACACATGTTCCTCACATTTCTGTGGCAGGAAGTTCTAGAATCTGAGAGGAGCCACAAATTTCCTTCCACCCATCGTTCCTCCACGTCTCTCGATAAAAATGATACCTCACTTGTGTGGGTAGGCCTAGTGCCCGCGACAGGAAACGCCCCAAAGCGCAACGTGGACACATCAAAATTTTTGAAGGAAAACAGAGGTGTTTTTTGCAAGGTGCCTACCTGTAGATTTTGGCCTGTAGCTCAGCCGCCACCTAGGGAAACCTACCAACCCTGTGCATTTCTGAAAACTAGAGACCTAGGGGAATCCAAGATGGGGTGACTTGTGTGGCTCGGACCAGGTTCTGTTACCCCGAATCCTTTGCAAACCTCAAAATTTGGCTAAAAAAAAACATGTTCCTCACATTTCTGTGGCAGAAAGTTCTGGAATCTGAGAGGAGCCACAAATTTCCTTCCACGCAGCGTTTCCCCACGTCTCCCGATAAAAATGATACCTCACTTGTGTGGGTAGGCCTAGCGCCCGCGACAGGAAACGCCCCAAAGCGCAACATGGACACATCCAAATTTTTGAAGGAAACAGAGGTGTTTTTTGCAAAGTGCCTACCTGTAGATTTTGGCCTGTAGCTCAGCCGCCACCTAGGGAAACCTACCAAACCTGTGCATTTCTGAAAACTAGAGACCTAGGGGAATCCAAGATGGGGTGACTTGTGTGGCTCGGACCAGGTTCTGTTACCCCGAATCCTTTGCACACCTCAAAATTTGGCTAAAAAAACACATGTTTCTCACATTTCTGTGGCAGAAAGTTCTGGAATCTGAGAGGAGCTACAAATTTCCTTCCACGCAGCGTTTCCCCACGTCTCCCGATAAAAATGATATCTCACTTGTGTGGGTAGGCCTAGCGCCCGCGACAGGAAATGCCGCAAAGCGCAACGTGGACACATCCAAATTTGTGAAGGAAAACAGAGGTGTTTTTTGCAAAGTGCCTACCTGTAGATTTTGGCCTGTAGCTCAGCCGCCACCTAGGGAAACCTACCAAACCTGTGCATTTCTGAAAACTAGAGACCTAGGGGAATCCAAGATGGGGTGACTTGTGTGGCTTGGACCAGGTTCTGTTACCCAGAATCCTTTGCAAACCTCAAAATTTGGCTAAAAAAACACATGTTCCTCACATTTCTGTGGCAGAAAGTTCTGGAATCTGAGAGGAGTCACAAATTTCCTTCCACCCAGCGTTCCCCCACATCTCCCGATAAAAATGATACCTCACTTGTGTGGGTAGGCCTAGCGCCCGTGACAGGAAACGCCCCAAAGCGCAACGTGGACACATCCAAATTTGTGAAGGAAAACAGAGGTGTTTTTTGCAAAGTGCCTACCTGTAGATTTTGGCCTGTAGCTCAGCCGCCACCTAGGGAAACCTACCAAACCTGTGCATTTCTGAAAACTAGAGACCAAGGGGAATCCAAGATGGGGTGACTTGTGTGGCTCGGACCAGGTTCTGTTAGCCAGAATCCTTTGCAAACCTCAAAATTTGGCTAAAAAAACACATGTTCCTCACATTTCTGTGGCAGGAAGTTCTAGAATCTGAGAGGAGCCACAAATTTCCTTCCACCCATCGTTCCCCCACGTCTCTCGATAAAAATGATACCTCACTTGTGTGGGTAGGCCTAGTGCCCGCGACAGGAAACGCCCCAAAGCGCAACGTGGACACATCCAAATTTTTGAAGGAAAACAGAGGTGTTTTTTGCAAAGTGCCTACCTGTAGATTTTGGCCTGTAGCTCAGCCGCCACCTAGGGAAACCTACCAACCCTGTGCATTTCTGAAAACTAGAGACCTAGGGGAATCCAAGATGGGGTGACTTGTGTGGCTCGGACCAGGTTCTGTTACCCAGAATCCTTTGCAAACCTCAAAATTTGGCTAAAAAAACACATGTTCCTCACATTTCTGTGGCAGGAAGTTCTGGAATCTGAGAGGAGCCACAAATTTCCTTCCACGCAGCGTTTCCCCACGTCTCCCGATAAAAATGATACCTCACTTGTGTGGGTAGGCCTAGCGCCCGCGACAGGAAACGCCCCAAAGCGCAACGTGGACACATCCAAATTTGTGAAGGAAAACAGAGGTGTTTTTTGAAAAGTGCCTACCTGTAGATTTTGGCCTGTAGCTCAGCCGCCACCTAGGGAAACCTACCAAACCTGTGCATTTCTGAAAACTAGAGACCTAGGGGAATCCAAGATGGGGTGACTTGTGTGGCTCGGACCAGGTTCTGTTACCCAGAATCCTTTGCAAACCTCAAAATTTGACTAAAAAATCACATGTTCCTCACATTTCTGTGGCAGGAAGTTCTGGAACCTGAGAGAAGCCACAAATTTCCTTCCACCCAGCGTTCCCCCACATCTCCCGATAGAAATGATACCTCACTTGTGTGGGTAGGCCTAGCGCCCGTGACAGGAAACGCCCCAAAGCGCAACGTGGACACATCCAAATTTGTGAAGGAAAACAGAGGTGTTTTTTGCAAAGTGCCTACCTGTAGATTTTGGCCTGTAGCTCAGCCGCCACCTAGGGAAACCTACCAAACCTGTGCATTTCTGAAAACTAGAGACCTAGGGGAATCCAAGATGGGGTGACTTGTGTGGCTCGGACCAGGTTCTGTTACCCAGAATCCTTTGCAAACCTCAAAATTTGGCTAAAAAAACACATGTTCCTCATATTTCTGTGGCAGGAAGTTCTGGAATCTGAGAGGAGCCACAAATTTCCTTCCACCCAGCGTTCCCCCACGTCTCCCGATAAAAATGATACCTCTCTTGTGTGGGTAGGCCTAGCGCCCGCGACAGGAAACGCCCCAAAGCGCAACGTGGACACATCCAAATTTTTGAAGGAAAACAGAGGTGTTTTTTGCAAAGTGCCTACCTGTAGATTTTGGCCTGTAGCTCAGCCGCCACCTAGGGAAACCTACCAAACCTGTGCATTTCTGAAAACTAGAGACCTAGGGGAATCCAAGATGGGGTGACTTGTGTGGCTCGGACCAGGTTCTGTTACCCAGAATCCTTTGCAAACCTCAAAATTTGGCTAAAAAAACAAATGTTCCTCACATTTCTGTGGCAGGAAGTTCTGGAATCTGAGAGGAGCCACAAATTTCCTTCCACTCAGCGTTCCCCCATGTCTCCCGACAAAAATGATACCTCACTTGTGTGGGTAGGCCTAGCGCCCGCGACAGGAAACGCCCCAAAGCGCAACGTGGACACATCCAAATTTTTGAAGGAAATAGAGGTGTTTTTTGCAAAGTGCCTACCTGTAGATTTTGGCCTGTAGCTCAGCCGCCACCTAGGGAAACCTACCAAACCTGTGCATTTCTGAAAACTAGAGACCTAGGGGAATCCAAGATGGGGTGACTTGTGTGGCTCGGACCAGGTTCTGTTACCCCGAATCCTTTGCAAACCTCAAAATTTGGCTAAAAAAACACATGTTCCTCACATTTCTGTGGCAGAAAGTTCTGGAATCTGAGAGGAGCCACAAATGTCCTTCCACGCAGCGTTTCCCCACGTCTCCCGATAAAAATGATACCTCACTTGTGTGGGTAGGCCTAGCGCCCGCGACAGGAAACGCCCCAAAGCGCAACGTGGACACATCCAAATTTGTGAAGGAAAACAGAGGTGTTTTTTGCAAAGTGCCTACCTGTAGATTTTGGCCTGTAGCTCAGCCGCTACCTATGGAAACCTACCAAACCTGTGCATTTCTGAAAACTAGAGACCTAGGGGAATCCAAGATGGGGTGACTTGTGTGGCTCGGACCAGGTTCTGTTACCCAGAATCCTTTGCAAACCTCAAAATTTGGCAAAAAATTCACATGTTCCTCACATTTCTGTGGCAGGAAGTTCTGGAACCTGAGAGGAGCCACAAATTTCCTTCCACCCAGCGTTCCCCCATGTCTCCCGATAAAAATGATACCTCACTTTTGTGGGTAGGCCTAGCGCCCGCGACAGGAAACGCCCCAAAGCGCAACGTGGACACATCCAAATTTTTGAAGGAAACAGAGGTGTTTTTTGCAAAGTGCCTACCTGTAGATTTTGGCCTGTAGCTCAGCCGCCACCTAGGGAAACCTACCAAACCTGTGCATTTCTGAAAACTAGAGACCTAGGGGAATCCAAGATGGGGTGACTTGTGTGGCTCGGACCAGGTTCTGTTACCCGGAATCCTTTGCAAACCTCATAATTTGGCTAAAAAAACACATGTTCCTCACATTTCTGTGGCAGAAAGTTCTGGAATCTGAGAGGAGCCACAAATTTCCTTCCACGCAGCGTTTCCCCACGTCTCCCGATAAAAATGATACCTCACTTGTGTGGGTAGGCCTAGCGCCCGCGACAGGAAACGCCCCAAAGCGCAACGTGGACACATCCAAATTTGTGAAGGAAAACAGAGGTGTTTTTTGCAAAGTGCCTACCTGTAGATTTTGGCCTGTAGCTCAGCCGCTACCTATGGAAACCTACCAAACCTGTGCATTTCTGAAAACTAGAGACCTAGGGGAATCCAAGATGGGGTGACTTGTGTGGCTCGGACCAGGTTCTGTTACCCAGAATCCTTTGCAAACCTCAAAATTTGGCAAAAAAATCACATGTTCCTCACATTTATGTGGCAGGAAGTTCTGGAACCTGAGAGAAGCCACAAATTTCCTTCCACCCAGCGTTCCCCCACGTCTCCCGATAGAAATTATACCTCACTTGTGTGGGTAGGCCTAGCGCCCGCGACAGGAAACGCCCCAAAGCGCAACGTGGACACATCCAAATTTGTGAAGGAAAACAGAGGTGTTTTTTGCAAAGTGCCTACCTGTAGATTTTGGCCTGTAGCTCAGCCGCCACCTAGGGAAACCTACCAAACCTGTGCATTTCTGAAAACTAGAGACCTAGGGGAATCCACGATGGGGTGACTTGTGTGGCTCGGACCAGGTTCTGTTACCCAGAATCCTTTGCAAACCTCAATATTTGGCTAAAAAAAAACAGGTTCCTCACATTTCTGTGGCAGAAAGTTCTGGAATCTGAGAGGAGCCACAAATTTCCTTCCACCCAGCGTTCCCCCACGTCTCCCGATAAAAATGATACCTCACTTGTGTGGGTAGGCCTAGCGCCCGCGACAGGAAACGCCCCAAAGCGCAACGTGGACACATCCAAATTTGTGAAGGAAAACAGAGGTGTTTTTTGTAAAGTGCCTACCTGTAGATTTTGGCCTGTAGCTCAGCCGCTACCTATGGAAACCTACCAAACCTGTGCATTTCTGAAAACTAGAGACCTAGGGGAATCCAAGATGGGGTGACTTGTGTGGCTCGGACCAGGTTCTGTTACCCAGAATCCTTTGCAAACCTCAAAATTTGGCAAAAAAATCACATGTTCCTCACATTTATGTGGCAGGAAGTTCTGGAACCTGAGAGAAGCCACAAATTTCCTTCCACCCAGCGTTCCCCCACGTCTCCCGATAGAAATTATACCTCACTTGTGTGGGTAGGCCTAGCGCCCGCGACAGGAAACGCCCCAAAGCGCAACGTGGACACATCCAAATTTGTGAAGGAAAACAGAGGTGTTTTTTGCAAAGTGCCTACCTGTAGATTTTGGCCTGTAGCTCAGCCGCCACCTAGGGAAACCTACCAAACCTGTGCATTTCTGAAAACTAGAGACCTAGGGGAATCCACGATGGGGTGACTTGTGTGGCTCGGACCAGGTTCTGTTACCCAGAATCCTTTGCAAACCTCAAAATTTGGCTAAAAAAAAACAGGTTCCTCACATTTCTGTGGCAGAAAGTTCTGGAATCTGAGAGGAGCCACAAATTTCCTTCGACCCAGCGTTCCCCCACGTCTCCCGATAAAAATGATACCTCACTTGTGTGGGTAGGCCTAGCGCCCGCGACAGGAAACGCCCCAAAGCGCAACGTGGACACATCCAAATTTGTGAAGGAAAACAGAGGTGTTTTTTGTAAAGTGCCTACCTGTAGATTTTGGCCTGTAGCTCAGCCGCCACCTAGGGAAACCTACCAAACCTGCGCATTTCTGAAAACTAGAGACCAAGGGGAATCCAAGATGGGGTGACTTGTGTGGCTCGGACCAGGTTCTGTTAGCCAGAATCCTTTGCAAACCTCAAAATTTGGCTAAAAAAACACATGTTCCTCACATTTCTGTGGCAGGAAGTTCTAGAATCTGAGAGGAGCCACAAATTTCCTTCCACCCATCGTTCCCCCACGTCTCTCGATAAAAATGATACCTCACTTGTGTGGGTAGGCCTAGCGCCGGCGACAGGAAACGCCCCAAAGCGCAACGTGGACACATCCAAATTTTTTAAGGAAAACAGAGGTGTTTTTTGCAAAGTGGCTACCTGTAGATTTTGGCCTGTAGCTCAGCCGCCACCTAGGGAAACCTACCAACCCTGTGCATTTCTGAAAACTAGAGACCTAGGGGAATCCAAGATGGGGTGACTTGTGTGGCTCAGACCAGGTTCTGTTACCCAGAATCCTTTGCAAACCTCAAAATTTGGCTAAAAAAACACATGTTCCTCACATTCCTGTGGCAGGAAGTTCTGGAATCTGAGAGGAGCCACACATTTCCTTCCACCCAGCGTTCCCCCACGTCTCGCGATAAAAATGATACCTCACTTGTGTGGGTAGGCCTAGCGCCCGCGACAGGAAACGCCCCAAAGCGCAACGTGGACACATCCAAATTTTTGAAGGAAAACAGAGGTGTTTTTTGCAAAGTGCCTACCTGTAGATTTTGGCCTGTAGCTCAGCCGCCACCTAGGGAAACCTACCAAACCTGTGCATTTCTGAAAACTAGAGACCTAGGGGAATCCAAGATGGGGTGACTTGTGTGGCTCGGACCAGGTTCTGTTACCCAGAATCCTTTGCAAACCTCAAAATTTGGCTAAAAAAACACATGTTCATCACATTTCTGTGGCAGGAAGTTCTAGAATCTGAGAGGAGCCACAAATTTCCTTCCACCCATCGTTCCCCCACGTCTCTCGATAAAAATGATACCTCACTTGTGTGGGTAGGCCTAGCGCCCGCGACAGGAAACGCCCCAAAGCGCAACGTGGACACATCCAAATTTTTGAAGGAAAACAGAGGTGTTTTTTGCAAAGTGCCTACCTGTAGATTTTGGCCTGTAGCTCAGCCGCCACCTAGGGAAACCTACCAACCCTGTGCATTTCTGAAAACTAGAGACCTAGGGGAATCCAAGATGGGGTGACTTGTGTGGCTCGGACCAGGTTCTGTTACCCAGAATCCTTTGCAAACCTCAAAATTTGGCTAAAAAATCACATGTTCCTCACATTTCTGTGGCAGGAAGTTCTGGAACCTGAGAGAAGCCACAAATTTCCTTCCACCCAGCGTTCCCCCACATCTCCCGATAGAAATGATACCTCACTTGTGTGGGTAGGCCTAGCGCCCGTGACAGGAGACGCCCCAAAGCGCAACGTGGACACATCCAAATTTGTGAAGAAAAACAGAGGTGTTTTTTGCAAAGTGCCTACCTGTAGATTTTGGCCTGTAGCTCAGCCGCCACCTAGGGAAACCTACCAAACCTGTGCATTTCTGAAAACTAGAGACCTAGGGGAATCCAAGATGGGGTGACTTGTGTGGCTCGGACCAGGTTCTGTTACCCAGAATCCTTTGCAAACCTCAAAATTTGGCTAAAAAAACACATGTTCCTCATATTTCTGTGGGAGGAAGTTCTGGAATCTGAGAGGAGCCACAAATTTCCTTCCACCCAGCGTTTCCCCACGTCTCCCGATAAAAATGATACCTCACTTGTGTGGGTAGGCCTAGCGCCCGCGACAGGAAACGCCCCAAAGCGCAACGTGGAAACATCCAAATTTTTGAAGGAAAACAGAGGTGTTTTTTGCAAAGTGCCTACCTGTAGATTTTGGCCTGTAGCTCAGCCGCCACCTAGGGAAACCTACCAAACCTGTGTATTTCTGAAAACTAGAGACCTAGGGGAATCCAAGATGGGGTGACTTGTGTGGCTCGGACCAGGTTCTGTTACCCAGAATCCTTTGCAAACCTCAAAATTTGGCGAAAAAAACACATGTTCCTCACATTTCTGTGGCAGGAAGTTCTGGAATCTGAGAGGAGCCACAAATTTCCTTCCACCCAGCGTTCCCCCACGTCTCCCGATAAAAATGATACCTCACTTGTGTGGGTAGGCCTAGCGCCCGCGACAGGAAACGCCCCAAAGCGCAACATGGACACATCCAAATTTTTGAAGGAAACAGAGGTGTTTTTTGCAAAGTGCCTACCTGTAGATTTTGGCCTGTAGCTCAGCCGCCACCTAGGGAAACCTACCAAACCTGTGCATTTCTGAAAACTAGAGACCTAGGGGAATCCAAGATGGGGTGACTTGTGTGGCTCGGACCAGGTTCTGTTACCCCGAATCCTTTGCACACCTCAAAATTTGGCTAAAAAAAACACATGTTTCTCACATTTCTGTGGCAGAAAGTTCTGGAATCTAAGAGGAGCTACAAATTTCCTTCCACGCAGCGTTTCCCCACGTCTCCCGATAAAAATGATATCTCACTTGTGTGGGTAGGCCTAGCGCCCGCGACAGGAAATGCCGCAAAGCGCAACGTGGACACATACAAATTTGTGAAGGAAAACAGAGGTGTTTTTTGCAAAGTGCCTACCTGTAGATTTTGGCCTGTAGCTCAGCCGCCACCTAGGGAAACCTACCAAACCTGTGCATTTCTGAAAACTAGAGACCTAGGGGAATCCAAGATGGGGTGACTTGTGTGGCTTGGACCAGGTTCTGTTACCCAGAATCCTTTGCAAACCTCAAAATTTGGCTAAAAAAACACATGTTCCTCACATTTCTGTGGCAGAAAGTTCTGGAATCTGAGAGGAGCCACAAATTTCCTTCCACCCAGCGTTCCCCCACGTCTCCCGATAAAAATGATACCTCACTTGTGTGGGTAGGCCTAGCGCCCGTGACAGGAAACGCCCCAAAGCGCAACGTGGACACATCCAAATTTGTGAAGGAAAACAGAGGTGTTTTTTGCAAAGTGCCTACCTGTAGATTTTGGCCTGTAGCTCAGCCGCCACCTAGGGAAACCTACCAAACCTGTGCATTTCTGAAAACTAGAGACCAAGGGGAATCCAAGATGGGGTGACTTGTGTGGCTCGGACCAGGTTCTGTTAGCCAGAATCCTTTGCAAACCGCAAAATTTGGCTAAAAAAACACATGTTCCTCACATTTCTGTGGCAGGAAGTTCTAGAATCTGAGAGGAGCCACAAATTTCCTTCCACCCATCGTTCCCCCACGTCTCTCGATAAAAATGATACCTCACTTGTGTGGGTAGGCCTAGTGCCCGCGACAGGAAACGCCCCAAAGCGCAACGTGGACACATCCAAATTTTTGAAGGAAAACAGAGGTGTTTTTTGCAAAGTGCCTACCTGTAGATTTTGGCCTGTAGCTCAGCCGCCACCTAGGGAAACCTACCAACCCTGTGCATTTCTGAAAACTAGAGACCTAGGGGAATCCAAGATGGGGTGACTTGTGTGGCTCGGACCAGGTTCTGTTACCCAGAATCCTTTGCAAACCTCAAAATTTGACAAAAAAATCACATGTTCCTCACATTTATGTGGCAGGAAGTTCTGGAACCTGAGAGAAGCCACAAATTTCCTTCCACCCAGCGTTCCCCCACGTCTCCCGATAGAAATTATACCTCACTTGTGTGGGTAGGCCTAGCGCCCGCGACAGGAAACGCCCCAAAGCGCAACGTGGACACATCCAAATTTGTGAAGGAAAACAGAGGTGTTTTTTGCAAAGTGCCTACCTGTAGATTTTGGCCTGTAGCTCAGCCGCCACCTAGGGAAACCTACCAAACCTGTGCATTTCTGAAAACTAGAGACCTAGGGGAATCCACGATGGGGTGACTTGTGTGGCTCGGACCAGGTTCTGTTACCCAGAATCCTTTGCAAACCTCAAAATTTGGCTAAAAAAAAACAGGTTCCTCACATTTCTGTGGCAGAAAGTTCTGGAATCTGAGAGGAGCCACAAATTTCCTTCCACCCAGCGTTCCCCCACGTCTCCCGATCAAAATGATACCTCACTTGTGTGGGTAGGCCTAGCGCCCGCGACAGGAAACGCCCCAAAGCGCAATGTGGACACATCCAAATTTGTGAAGGAAAACAGAGGTGTTTTTTGTAAAGTGCCTACCTGTAGATTTTGGCCTGTAGCTCAGCCGCTACCTATGGAAACCTACCAAACCTGTGCATTTCTGAAAACTAGAGACCTAGGGGAATCCAAGATGGGGTGACTTGTGTGGCTCGGACCAGGTTCTGTTACCCCGAATCCTTTGCAAACCTCAAAATTTGGCAAAGAAATCACATGTTCCTCACATTTATGTGGCAGGAAGTTCTGGAACCTGAGAGAAGCCACAAATTTCCTTCCACCCAGCGTTCCCCCACGTCTCCCGATAGAAATTATACCTCACTTGTGTGGGTAGGCCTAGCGCCCGCGACAGGAAACGCCCCAAAGCGCAACGTGGACACATCCAAATTTGTGAAGGAAAACAGAGGTGTTTTTTGCAAAGTGCCTACCTGTAGATTTTGGCCTGTAGCTCAGCCGCCACCTAGGGAAACCTACCAAACCTGTGCATTTCTGAAAACTAGAGACCTAGGGGAATCCACGATGGGGTGACTTGTGTGGCTCGGACCAGGTTCTGTTACCCAGAATCCTTTGCAAACCTCAAAATTTGGCTAAAAAAAAACAGGTTCCTCACATTTCTGTGGCAGAAAGTTCTGGAATCTGAGAGGAGCCACAAATTTCCTTCGACCCAGCGTTCCCCCACGTCTCCCGATAAAAATGATACCTCACTTGTGTGGGTAGGCCTAGCGCCCGCGACAGGAAACGCCCCAAAGCGCAACGTGGACACATCCAAATTTGTGAAGGAAAACAGAGGTGTTTTTTGTAAAGTGCCTACCTGTAGATTTTGGCCTGTAGCTCAGCCGCCACCTAGGGAAACCTACCAAACCTGTGCATTTCTGAAAACTAGAGACCAAGGGGAATCCAAGATGGGGTGACTTGTGTGGCTCGGACCAGGTTCTGTTAGCCAGAATCCTTTGCAAACCTCAAAATTTGGCTAAAAAAACACATGTTCCTCACATTTCTGTGGCAGGAAGTTCTAGAATCTGAGAGGAGCCACAAATTTCCTTCCACCCATCGTTCCCCCACGTCTCTCGATAAAAATGATACCTCACTTGTGTGGGTAGGCCTAGCGCCGGCGACAGGAAACGCCCCAAAGCGCAACGTGGACACATCCAAATTTTTGAAGGAAAACAGAGGTGTTTTTTGCAAAGTGCCTACCTGTAGATTTTGGCCTGTAGCTCAGCCGCCACCTAGGGAAACCTACCAACCCTGTGCATTTCTGAAAACTAGAGACCTAGGGGAATCCAAGATGGGGTGACTTGTGTGGCTCAGACCAGGTTCTGTTACCCAGAATCCTTTGCAAACCTCAAAATTTGGCTAAAAAAACACATGTTCCTCACATTCCTGTGGCAGGAAGTTGTGGAATCTGAGAGGAGCCACACATTTCCTTCCACCCAGCGTTCCCCCACGTCTCGCGATAAAAATGATACCTCACTTGTGTGGGTAGGCCTAGCGCCCGCGACAGGAAACGCCCCAAAGCGCAACGTGGACACATCCAAATTTTTGAAGGAAAACAGAGGTGTTTTTTGCAAAGTGCCTACCTGTAGATTTTGGCCTGTAGCTCAGCCGCCACCTAGGGAAACCTACCAAACCTGTGCATTTCTGAAAACTAGAGACCTAGGGGAATCCAAGATGGGGTGACTTGTGTGGCTCGGACCAGGTTCTGTTACCCAGAATCCTTTGCAAACCTCAAAATTTGGCTAAAAAAACACATGTTCATCACATTTCTGTGGCAGGAAGTTCTAGAATCTGAGAGGAGCCACAAATTTCCTTCCACCCATCGTTCCCCCACGTCTCTCGATAAAAATGATACCTCACTTGTGTGGGTAGGCCTAGCGCCCGCGACAGGAAACGCCCCAAAGCGCAACGTGGACACATCCAAATTTTTGAAGGAAAACAGAGGTGTTTTTTGCAAAGTGCCTACCTGTAGATTTTGGCCTGTAGCTCAGCCGCCACCTAGGGAAACCTACCAACCCTGTGCATTTCTGAAAACTAGAGACCTAGGGGAATCCAAGATGGGGTGACTTGTGTGGCTCGGACCAGGTTCTGTTACCCAGAATCCTTTGCAAACCTCAAAATTTGGCTAAAAAATCACATGTTCCTCACATTTCTGTGGCAGGAAGTTCTGGAACCTGAGAGAAGCCACAAATTTCCTTCCACCCAGCGTTCCCCCACGTCTCCCGATAGAAATTATACCTCACTTGTGTGGGTAGGCCTAGCGCCCGCGACAGGAAACACCCCAAAGCGCAACGTGGACACATCCAAATTTGTGAAGGAAAACAGAGGTGTTTTTTGCAAAGTGCCTACCTGTAGATTTTGGCCTGTAGCTCAGCCGCCACCTAGGGAAACCTACCAAACCTGTGCATTTCTGAAAACTAGAGACCTAGGGGAATCCACGATGGGGTGACTTGTGTGGCTCGGACCAGGTTCTGTTACCCAGAATCCTTTGCAAACCTCAAAATTTGGCTATAAAAAAACAGGTTCCTCACATTTCTGTGGCAGAAAGTTCTGGAATCTGAGAGGAGCCACAAATTTCCTTCCACCCAGCGTTCCCCCACGTCTCCCGATAAAAATGATACCTCACTTGTGTGGGTAGGCCTAGCGCCCGCGACAGGAAACGCCCCAAAGCGCAATGTGGACACATCCAAATTTGTGAAGGAAAACAGAGGTGTTTTTTGTAAAGTGCCTACCTGTAGATTTTGGCCTGTAGCTCAGCCGCTACCTATGGAAACCTACCAAACCTGTGCATTTCTGAAAACTAGAGACCTAGGGGAATCCAAGATGGGGTGACTTGTGTGGCTCAGACCAGGTTCTGTTACCCCGAATCCTTTGCAAACCTCAAAATTTGGCAAAAAAATCATATGTTCCTCACATTTATGTGGCAGGAAGTTCTGGAACCTGAGAGAAGCCACAAATTTCCTTCCACCCAGCGTTCCCCCACGTCTCCCGATAGAAATTATACCTCACTTGTGTGGGTAGGCCTAGCGCCCGCGACAGGAAACGACCCAAAGCGCAACGTGGACACATCCAAATTTGTGAAGGAAAACAGAGGTGTTTTTTGCAAAGTGCCTACCTGTAGATTTTGGCCTGTAGCTCAGCCGCCACCTAGGGAAACCTACCAAACCTGTGCATTTCTGAAAACTAGAGACCTAGGGGAATCCACGATGGGGTGACTTGTGTGGCTCGGACCAGGTTCTGTTACCCAGAATCCTTTGCAAACCTCAAAATTTGGCTAAAAAAAAACAGGTTCCTCACATTTCTGTGGCAGAAAGTTCTGGAATCTGAGAGGAGCCACAAATTTCCTTCGACCCAGCGTTCCCCCACGTCTCCCGATAAAAATGATACCTCACTTGTGTGGGTAGGCCTAGCGCCCGCGACAGGAAACGCCCCAAAGCGCAACGTGGACACATCCAAATTTGTGAAGGAAAACAGAGGTGTTTTTTGTAAAGTGCCTACCTGTAGATTTTGGCCTGTAGCTCAGCCGCCACCTAGGGAAACCTACCAAACCTGTGCATTTCTGAAAACTAGAGACCAAGGGGAATCCAAGATGGGGTGACTTGTGTGGCTCGGACCAGGTTCTGTTAGCCAGAATCCTTTGCAAACCTCAAAATTTGGTTAAAAAAACACATGTTCCTCACATTTCTGTGGCAGGAAGTTCTAGAATCTGAGAGGAGCCACAAATTTCCTTCCACCCATCGTTCCCCCCACGTCTCTCGATAAAAATGATACCTCACTTGTGTGGGTAGGCCTAGCGCCGGCGACAGGAAACGCCCCAAAGCGCAACGTGGACACATCCAAATTTTTGAAGGAAAACAGAGGTGTTTTTTGCAAAGTGCCTACCTGTAGATTTTGGCCTGTAGCTCAGCCGCCACCTAGGGAAACCTACCAACTCTGTGCATTTCTGAAAACTAGAGACCTAGGGGAATCCAAGATGGGGTGACTTGTGTGGCTCAGACCAGGTTCTGTTACCCAGAATCCTTTGCAAACCTCAAAATTTGGCTAAAAAAACACATGTTCCTCACATTCCTGTGGCAGGAAGTTCTGGAATCTGAGAGGAGCCACACATTTCCTTCCACCCAGCGTTCCCCCACGTCTCGCGATAAAAATGATACCTCACTTGTGTGGGTAGGCCTAGCGCCCGCGACAGGAAACGCCCCAAAGCGCAACGTGGACACATCCAAATTTTTGAAGGAAAACAGAGGTGTTTTTTGCAAAGTGCCTACCTGTAGATTTTGGCCTGTAGCTCAGCCGCCACCTAGGGAAACCTACCAAACCTGTGCATTTCTGAAAACTAGAGACCAAGGGGAATCCAAGATGGGGTGACTTGTGTGGCTCGGACCAGGTTCTGTTAGCCAGAATCCTTTGCAAACCTCAAAATTTGGTTAAAAAAACACATGTTCCTCACATTTCTGTGGCAGGAAGTTCTAGAATCTGAGAGGAGCCACAAATTTCCTTCCACCCATCGTTCCCCCACGTCTCTCGATAAAAATGATACCTCACTTGTGTGGGTAGGCCTAGCGCCGGCGACAGGAAACGCCCCAAAGCGCAACGTGGACACATCCAAATTTTTGAAGGAAAACAGAGGTGTTTTTTGCAAAGTGCCTACCTGTAGATTTTGGGCTGTAGCTCAGCCGCCACCTAGGGAAACCTACCAACCCTGTGCATTTCTGAAAACTAGAGACCTAGGGGAATCCAAGATGGGGTGACTTGTGTGGCTCAGACCAGGTTCTGTTACCCAGAATCCTTTGCAAACCTCAAAATTTGGCTAAAAAAACACATGTTCCTCACATTCCTGTGGCAGGAAGTTCTGGAATCTGAGAGGAGCCACACATTTCCTTCCACCCAGCGTTCCCCCACGTCTCGCGATAAAAATGATACCTCACTTGTGTGGGTAGGCCTAGCGCCCGCGACAGGAAACGCCCCAAAGCGCAACGTGGACACATCCAAATTTTTGAAGGAAAACAGAGGTGTTTTTTGCAAAGTGCCTACCTGTAGATTTTGGCCTGTAGCTCAGCCGCCACCTAGGGAAACCTACCAAACCTGTGCATTTCTGAAAACTAGAGACCTAGGGGAATCCAAGATGGGGTGACTTGTGTGGCTCGGACCAGGTTCTGTTACCCAGAATCCTTTGCAAACCTCAAAATTTGGCTAAAAAAACACATGTTCATCACATTTCTGTGGCAGGAAGTTCTAGAATCTGAGAGGAGCCACAAATTTCCTTCCACCCATCGTTCCCCCACGTCTCTCGATAAAAATGATACCTCACTTGTGTGGGTAGGCCTAGCGCCCGCGACAGGAAACGCCCCAAAGCGCAACGTGGACACATCCAAATTTTTGAAGGAAAACAGAGGTGTTTTTTGCAAAGTGCCTACCTGTAGATTTTGGCCTGTAGCTCAGCCGCCACCTAGGGAAACCTACCAACCCTGTGCATTTCTGAAAACTAGAGACCTAGGGGAATCCAAGATGGGGTGACTTGTGTGGCTCGGACCAGGTTCTGTTACCCAGAATCCTTTGCAAACCTCAAAATTTGGCTAAAAAATCACATGTTCCTCACATTTCTGTGGCAGGAAGTTCTGGAACCTGAGAGAAGCCACAAATTTCCTTCCACCCAGCGTTCCCTGACATCTCCCGATAGAAATGATACCTCACTTGTGTGGGTAGGCCTAGCGCCCGCGACAGGAAACGCCCCAAAGCGCAACGTGGACACATCCACATTTTTGAAGGAAAACAGAGGTGTTTTTTGCAAAGTGCCTACCTGTAGATTTTGGCCTGTAGCTCAGCCGCCACCTAGGGAAACCTACCAAACCTGTGCATTTCTGAAAACTAGAGACCTAGGGGAATCCAAGATGGGGTGACTTGTGTGGCTCGGACCAGGTTCTGTTACCCAGAATCCTTTGCAAACCTCAAAATTTGGCTAAAAAAACACATGTTCCTCACATTTCTGTGGCAGGAAGTTCTGGAATCTGAGAGGAGCCACAAATTTCCTTCCACGCAGCGTTTCCCCACGTCTCCCGATAAAAATGATACCTCACTTGTGTGGGTAGGCCTAGCGCCCGCGACAGGAAACGCCCCAAAGCGCAACGTGGACACATCCAAATTTGTGAAGGAAAACAGAGGTGTTTTTTGCAAAGTGCCTACCTCTAGATTTTGGCCTGTAGCTCAGCCGCCACCTAGGGAAACCTACCAAACCTGTGCATTTCTGAAAACTAGAGACCTAGGGGAATCCAAGATGGGGTGACTTGTGTGGCTCGGACCAGGTTCTGTTACCCAGAATCCTTTGCAAACCTCAAAATTTGGCTAAAAAATCACATGTTCCTCACATTTCTGTGGCAGGAAGTTCTGTAACCTGAGAGAAGCCACAAATTTCCTTCCACCCAGCGTTCCCTGACATCTCCCGATAGAAATGATACCTCACTTGTGTGGGTAGGCCTAGCGCCCGTGACAGGAAACGCCCCAAAGCGCAACGTGGACACATCCAAATTTGTGAAGGAAAACAGAGGTGTTTTTTGCAAAGTGCCTACCTGTAGATTTTGGCCTGTAGCTCAGCCGCCACCTAGGGAAACCTACCAAACCTGTGGATTTCTGAAAACTAGAGACCAAGGGGAATCCAAGATGGGGTGACTTGTGTGGCTCGGACCAGGTTCTGTTACCCAGAATCCTTTGCAAACCTCAAAATATGGCTAAAAAAACACATGTTCCTCACATTTCTGTGGCAGGAAGTTCTGGAATCTGAGAGGAGCCACAAATTTCCTTCCACCCAGCGTTCCCCCACGTCTCCCGATAAAAATGATACCTCACATGTGTGGGTAGGCCTTGCACCCGCGACAGGAAACGCTCCAAAGCGCAACGTGGACACATCCAAATTTTTGAAGGAAAACAGAGGTGTTTTTTGCAAAGTGCCTACCTGTAGATTTTGGCCTGTAGCTCAGCCGCCACCTAGGGAAACCTACCAAACCTGTGCATTTCTGAAAACTAGAGACCTAGGGGAATCCAAGATGGTGTGACTTGTGTGGCTTGGACCAGGTTCTGTTACCAAGAATCCTTTGCAAACCTCAAAATTTGGTTAAAAAATCACATGTTCCTCACATTTCTGTGGCAGGAAGTTCTGGAACCTGAGAGAAGCCACAAATTTCCTTCCACCCAGCGTTCCCCCACCTCTCCCGATAGAAATGATACCTCACTTGTATGGGTAGGCCTAGCGCCCGCGACAGGAAACGCCCCAAAGCGCAACGTGGACACATCCAAATTTGTGAAGGAAAACAGAGGTGTTTTTTGCAAAGTGCCTACCTGTAGATTTTGGCCTGTAGCTCAGCCGCCACCTAGGGAAACCTACCAAACCTGTGCATTTCTGAAAACTAATGACCAAGGGGATTCCAAGATGGGGTGACTTGTGTGGCTCGGACCAGGTTCTGTTACCCAGAATCCTTTGCAAACCTCAAAATTTGGCTAAAAAAACACATGTTCCTCACATTTCTGTGCCAGGAAGTTCTGGAATCTGAGAGGAGCCACAAATTTCCTTCCACGCAGCGTTCCCCCACGTCTCCCGATAAAAATGATACCTCACTTGTGTGGGTAGGCCTAGCGCCCGCGACAGGAAACGCCCCAAAGCGCAACGTGGACACATCCAAATTTTTGAAGGAAAACAGAGGTGTTTTTTGCAAAGTGCCTACCTGTAGATTTTGGCCTGTAGCTCAGCCGCCACCTAGAGAAACCTACCAAACCTGTGCATTTCTGAAAACTAGAGACCTAGGGGGATCCAAGATGGGGAGACTTGTGTGGCTTGGACCAGGTTCTGTTACCCAGAGTCCTTTGCAAACCTCAAAATTTGGTTAAAAAATCACATGTTCCTCACATTTCTGTGGCAGGAAGTTATGGAACCTGAGAGAAGCCACAAATTTCCTTCCACCCGGCGTTCCCCCACCTCTCCCGATAGAAATGATACCTCACTTGTGTGGGTAGGCCTAGCGCCCGCGACAGGAAACGCCCCAAAGCGCAACGTGGACACATCCAAATTTGTGAAGGAAAACAGAGGTGTTTTTTGCAAAGTGCCTACCTGTAGATTTTGGCCTGTAGCTCAGCCGCCACCTAGGGAAACCTACCAAACCTGTGCATTTCTGAAAACTAGAGACCTAGGGGAATCCAAGATGGGGTGACTTGTGTGGCTCGGACCAGGTTCTGTTACCCAGAATCCTTTGCAAACCTCAAAATTCGGCTAAAAAAACACATGTTCCTCACATTTCTGTGGCAGAATGTTCTGTAATCTGAGAGGTAGGAGCCACAAATTTCCTTCCACCCAGCGTTTCCCCACGTCTCCCGATAAAAATGATACCTCACTTGTGTGGGTAGGCCTAGCGCCCGCGACAGGAAACGCCCCAAAGCGCAACGTGGAAACATCCAAATTTTTGAAGGAAAACAGAGGTGTTTTTTGCAAAGTGCCTACCTGTAGATTTTGGCCTGTAGCTCAGCCGCCACCTAGGGAAACCTACCAAACCTGTGTATTTCTGAAAACTAGAGACCTAGGGAATCCAAGATGGGGTGACTTGTGTGGCTCGGACCAGGTTCTGTTACCCAGAATCCTTTGCAAACCTCAAAATTTGGAGAAAAAAACACATGTTCCTCACATTTCTGTGGCAGGAAGTTCTGGAATCTGAGAGGAGCCACAAATTTCCTTCCACCCAGCGTTCCCCCACGTCTCCCGATAAAAATGATACCTCACTTGTGTGGGTAGGCCTAGCGCCCGCGACAGGAAACGCCCCAAAGCGCAACATGGACACATCCAAATTTTTGAAGGAAACAGAGGTGTTTTTTGCAAAGTGCCTACCTGTAGATTTTGGCCTGTAGCTCAGCCGCCACCTAGGGAAACCTACCAAACCTGTGCATTTCTGAAAACTAGAGACCTAGGGGAATCCAAGATGGGGTGACTTGTGTGGCTCGGACCAGGTTCTGTTACCCCGAATCCTTTGCACACCTCAAAATTTGGCTAAAAAAACACATGTTTCTCACATTTCTGTGGCAGAAAGTTCTGGAATCTGAGAGGAGCTACAAATTTCCTTCCACGCAGCGTTTCCCCACGTCTCCCGATAAAAATGATATCTCACTTGTGTGGGTAGGCCTAGCGCCCGCGACAGGAAATGCCGCAAAGCGCAACGTGGACACATCCAAATTTGTGAAGGAAAACAGAGGTGTTTTTTGCAAAGTGCCTACCTGTAGATTTTGGCCTGTAGCTCAGCCGCCACCTAGGGAAACCTACCAAACCTGTGCATTTCTGAAAACTAGAGACCTAGGGGAATCCAAGATGGGGTGACTTGTGTGGCTCGGACCAGGTTCTGTTACCCAGAATCCTTTGCAAACCTCAAAATTTGGCTAAAAAATCACATGTTCCTCACATTTCTGTGGCAGGAAGTTCTGTAACCTGAGAGAAGCCACAAATTTCCTTCCACCCAGCGTTCCCCCACGTCTCCCGATAAAAATGATACCTCACATGTGTGGGTAGGCCTTGCACCCGCGACAGGAAACGCTCCAAAGCGCAACGTGGACACATCCAAATTTTTGAAGGAAAACAGAGGTGTTTTTTGCAAAGTGCCTACCTGTAGATTTTGGCCTGTAGCTCAGCCGCCACCTAGGGAAACCTACCAAACCTGTGCATTTCTGAAAACTAGAGACCTAGGGGAATCCAAGATGGTGTGACTTGTGTGGCTTGGACCAGGTTCTGTTACCAAGAATCCTTTGCAAACCTCAAAATTTGGTTAAAAAATCACATGTTCCTCACATTTCTGTGGCAGGAAGTTCTGGAACCTGAGAGAAGCCACAAATTTCCTTCCACCCAGCGTTCCCCCACCTCTCCCGATAGAAATGATACCTCACTTGTATGGGTAGGCCTAGCGCCCGCG
This sequence comes from Pleurodeles waltl, assembly GCF_031143425.1. Lineage (NCBI taxonomy): Eukaryota > Metazoa > Chordata > Amphibia > Caudata > Salamandridae > Pleurodeles > Pleurodeles waltl. The sequence continues at coordinate 653,562,106 of NC_090447.1, forward strand.
ACAGGAAACGCCCCAAAGCGCAACGTGGACACATCCAAATTTGTGAAGGAAAACAGAGGTGTTTTTTGCAAAGTGCCTACCTGTAGATTTTGGCCTGTAGCTCAGCCGCCACCTAGGGAAACCTACCAAACCTGTGCATTTCTGAAAACTAATGACCAAGGGGATTCCAAGATGGGGTGACTTGTGTGGCTCGGACCAGGTTCTGTTACCCAGAATCCTTTGCAAACCTCAAAATTTGGCTAAAAAAACACATGTTCCTCACATTTCTGTGCCAGGAAGTTCTGGAATCCGAGAGGAGCCACAAATTTCCTTCCACGCAGCGTTCCCCCACGTCTCCCGATAAAAATGATACCTCACTTGTGTGGGTAGGCCTAGCGCCCGCGACAGGAAACGCCCCAAAGCGCAACGTGGACACATCCAAATTTTTGAAGGAAAACAGAGGTGTTTTTTGCAAAGTGCCTACCTGTAGATTTTGGCCTGTAGCTCAGCCGCCACCTAGAGAAACCTACCAAACCTGTGCATTTCTGAAAACTAGAGACCTAGGGGAATCCAAGATGGGGAGACTTGTGTGGCTTGGACCAGGTTCTGTTACCCAGAGTCCTTTGCAAACCTCAAAATTTGGTTAAAAAATCACATGTTCCTCACATTTCTGTGGCAGGAAGTTATGGAACCTGAGAGAAGCCACAAATTTCCTTCCACCCGGCGTTCCCCCACCTCTCCCGATAGAAATGATACCTCACTTGTGTGGGTAGGCCTAGCGCCCGCGACAGGAAACGCCCCAAAGCGCAACGTGGACACATCCAAATTTGTGAAGGAAAACAGAGGTGTTTTTTGCAAAGTGCCTACCTGTAGATTTTGGCCTGTAGCTCAGCCGCCACCTAGGGAAACCTACCAAACCTGTGCATTTCTGAAAACTAGAGACCTAGGGGAATCCAAGATGGGGTGACTTGTGTGGCTCGGACCAGATTCTGTTACCCAGAATCCTTTGCAAACCTCAAAATTTGGCTAAAAAATCACATGTTCCTCACATTTCTGTGGCAGGAAGTTCTGGAACCTGAGAGAAGCCACAAATTTCCTTCCACCCAGCGCTCCCCCACATGTCCCGATAGAAATGATACCTCACTTGTGTGGGTAGGCCTAGCGCCCGTGACAGGAAACGCCCCAAAGCGCAACGTGGACACATCCAAATTTGTGAAGGAAAACAGAGGTGTTTTTTGCAAAGTGCCTACCTGTAGATTTTGGCCTGTAGCTCAGCCGCCACCTAGGGAAACCTACCAAACCTGTGCATTTCTGAAAACTAGAGACCTTGGGGAATCCAAGATGGGGTGACTTGTGTGGCTCGGACCAGGTTCTGTTACCCAGAATCCTTTGCAAACCTCAAAATGTGGCTAAAAAATCACATGTTCCTCACATTTCTGTGGCAGGAAGTTCTGGAACCTGAGAGAAGCCACAAATTTCCTTCCACCCAGCGTTCCCCCACATCTCCCGATAGAAATGATACCTCACTTGTGTGGGTAGGCCTAGCGCCCGTGACAGGAAACGCCCCAAAGCGCAACGTGGACACATCCAAATTTGTGAAGGAAAACAGAGGTGTTTTTTGCAAAGTGCCTACCTGTAGATTTTGGCCTGTAGCTCAGCCGCCACCTAGGGAAACCTACCAAACCTGTGCATTTCTGAAAACTAGAGACCTAGGGGAATCCAAGATGGGGTGACTTGTGTGGCTCGGACCAGGTTCTGTTACCCAGAATCCTTTGCAAACTTCAAAATTTGGCTAAAAAAACACATGTTCCTCACATTTCTGTGGCAGGAAGTTCTGGAATCTGAGAGGAGCCACAAATTTCCTTCCACCCAGCGTTCCCCCACGTCTCCCGATAAAAATGATACCTCACTTGTGTGGGTAGGCCTAGCGCCCGCGACAGGAAACGCCCCAAAGCGCAACATGGACACATCCAAATTTTTGAAGGAAACAGAGGTGTTTTTTGCAAAGTGCCTACCTGTAGATTTTGGCCTGTAGCTCAGCCGCCACCTAGGGAAACCTACCAAACCTGTGCATTTCTGAAAACTAGAGACCTAGGGGAATCCAAGATGGGGTGACTTGTGTGGCTCGGACCAGGTTCTGTTACCCCGAATCCTTTGCACACCTCAAAATTTGGCTAAAAAAACACATGTTTCTCACATTTCTGTGGCAGAAAGTTCTGGAATCTGAGAGGAGCTACAAATTTCCTTCCACGCAGCGTTTCCCCACGTCTCCCGATAAAAATATATCTCACTTGTGTGGGTAGGCCTAGCGCCCGCGACAGGAAATGCCGCAAAGCGCAACGTGGACACATCCAAATTTGTGAAGGAAAACAGAGGTGTTTTTTGCAAAGTGCCTACCTGTAGATTTTGGCCTGTAGCTCAGCCGCCACCTAGGGAAACCTACCAAACCTGTGCATTTCTGAAAACTAGAGACCTAGGGGAATCCAAGATGGGGTGACTTGTGTGGCTTGGACCAGGTTCTGTTACCCAGAATCCTTTGCAAACCTCAAAATTTGGCTAAAAAAACACATGTTCCTCACATTTCTGTGGCAGAAAGTTCTGGAATCTGAGAGGAGCCACAAATTTCCTTCCACCCAGCGTTCCCCCACATCTCCCGATAAAAATGATACCTCACTTGTGTGGGTAGGCCTAGCGCCCGTGACAGGAAACGCCCCAAAGCGCAACGTGGACACATCCAAATTTGTGAAGGAAAACAGAGGTGTTTTTTGCAAAGTGCCTACCTGTAGATTTTGGCCTGTAGCTCAGCCGCCACCTAGGGAAACCTACCAAACCTGTGCATTTCTGAAAACTAGAGACCAAGGGGAATCCAAGATGGGGTGACTTGTGTGGCTCGGACCAGGTTCTGTTAGCCAGAATCCTTTGCAAACCGCAAAATTTGGCTAAAAAAACACATGTTCCTCACATTTCTGTGGCAGGAAGTTCTAGAATCTGAGAGGAGCCACAAATTTCCTTCCACCCATCGTTCCCCCACGTCTCTCGATAAAAATGATACCTCACTTGTGTGGGTAGGCCTAGTGCCCGCGACAGGAAACGCCCCAAAGCGCAACGTGGACACATCCAAATTTTTGAAGGAAAACAGAGGTGTTTTTTGCAAAGTGCCTACCTGTAGATTTTGGCCTGTAGCTCAGCCGCCACCTAGGGAAACCTACCAACCCTGTGCATTTCTGAAAACTAGAGACCTAGGGGAATCCAAGATGGGGTGACTTGTGTGGCTCGGACCAGGTTCTGTTACCCCGAATCCTTTGCAAACCTCAAAATTTGGCTAAAAAAACACATGTTCCTCACATTTCTGTGGCAGAAAGTTCTGGAATCTGAGAGGAGCCACAAATTTCCTTCCACGCAGCGTTTCCCCACGTCTCCCGATAAAAATGATACCTCACTTGTGTGGGTAGGCCTAGCGCCCGCGACAGGAAACGCCCCAAAGCGCAACGTGGACACATCCAAATTTGTGAAGGAAAACAGAGGTGTTTTTTGCAAAGTGCCTACCTGTAGATTTTGGCCTGTAGCTCAGCCGCCACCTAGGGAAACCTACCAAACCTGTGCATTTCTGAAAACTAGAGACCTAGGGGAATCCAAGATGGGGTGACTTGTGTGGCTCGGACCAGGTTCTGTTACCCCGAATCCTTTGCACACCTCAAAATTTGGCTAAAAAAACACATGTTTCTCACATTTCTGTGGCAGAAAGTTCTGGAATCTGAGAGGAGCTACAAATTTCCTTCCACGCAGCGTTTCCCCACGTCTCCCGATAAAAATGATATCTCACTTGTGTGGGTAGTCCTAGCGCCCGCGACAGGAAATGCCGCAAAGCGCAACGTGGACACATCCAAATTTGTGAAGGAAAACAGAGGTGTTTTTTGCAAAGTGCCTACCTGTAGATTTTGGCCTGTAGCTCAGCCGCCACCTAGGGAAACCTACCAAACCTGTGCATTTCTGAAAACTAGAGACCTAGGGGAATCCAAGATGGGGTGACTTGTGTGGCTTGGACCAGGTTCTGTTACCCAGAATCCTTTGCAAACCTCAAAATTTGGCTAAAAAAACACATGTTCCTCACATTTCTGTGGCAGAAAGTTCTGGAATCTGAGAGGAGCCACAAATTTCCTTCCACCCAGCGTTCCCCCACGTCTCCCGATAAAAATGATACCTCACTTGTGTGGGTAGGCCTAGCGCCCGTGACAGGAAACGCCCCAAAGCGCAACGTGGACACATCCAAATTTGTGAAGGAAAACAGAGGTGTTTTTTGCAAAGTGCCTACCTGTAGATTTTGGCCTGTAGCTCAGCCGCCACCTAGGGAAACCTACCAAACCTGTGCATTTCTGAAAACTAGAGACCAAGGGGAATCCAAGATGGGGTGACTTGTGTGGCTCGGACCAGGTTCTGTTAGCCAGAATCCTTTGCAAACCGCAAAATTTGGCTAAAAAAACACATGTTCCTCACATTTCTGTGGCAGGAAGTTCTAGAATCTGAGAGGAGCCACAAATTTCCTTCCACCCATCGTTCCCCCACGTCTCTCGATAAAAATGATACCTCACTTGTGTGGGTAGGCCTAGTGCCCGCGACAGGAAATGCCCCAAAGCGCAACGTGGACACATCCAAATTTTTGAAGGAAAACAGAGGTGTTTTTTGCAAAGTGCCTACCTGTAGATTTTGGCCTGTAGCTCAGCCGCCACCTAGGGAAACCTACCAACCCTGTGCATTTCTGAAAACTAGAGACCTAGGGGAATCCAAGATGGGGTGACTTGTGTGGCTCGGACCAGGTTCTGTTACCCCGAATCCTTTGCAAACCTCAAAATTTGGCTAAAAAAACACGTTCCTCACATTTCTGTGGCAGAAAGTTCTGGAATCTGAGAGGAGCCACAAATTTCCTTCCACGCAGCGTTTCCCCACGTCTCCCGATAAAAATGATACCTCACTTGTGTGGGTAGGCCTAGCGCCCGCGACAGGAAACGCCCCAAAGCGCAACGTGGACACATCCAAATTTGTGAAGGAAAACAGAGGTGTTTTTTGCAAAGTGCCTACCTGTAGATTTTGGCCTGTAGCTCAGCCGCCACCTAGGGAAACCTACCAAACCTGTGCATTTCTGAAAACTAGAGACCTAGGGGAATCCAAGATGGGGTGACTTGTGTGGCTTGGACCAGGTTCTGTTACCCAGAATCCTTTGCAAACCTCAAAATTTGGCTAAAAAAACACATGTTCCTCACATTTCTGTGGCAGAAAGTTCTGGAATCTGAGAGGAGCCACAAATTTGCTTCCACCCAGCGTTCCCCCACGTCTCCCGATAAAAATGATACCTCACTTGTGTGGGTAGGCCTAGCGCCCGTGACAGGAAACGCCCCAAAGCGCAATGTGGACACATCCAAATTTGTGAAGGAAAACAGAGGTGTTTTTTGCAAAGTGCCTACCTGTAGATTTTGGCCTGTAGCTCAGCCGCCACCTAGGGAAACGTACCAAACCTGTGCATTTCTGAAAACTAGAGACCAAGGGGAATCCAAGATGGGGTGACTTGTGTGGCTCGGACCAGGTTCTGTTAGCCAGAATCCTTTGCAAACCTCAAAATTTGGCTAAAAAAACACATGTTCCTCACATTTCTGTGGCAGGAAGTTCTAGAATCTGAGAGGAGCCACAAATTTCCTTCCACCCATCGTTCCTCCACGTCTCTCGATAAAAATGATACCTCACTTGTGTGGGTAGGCCTAGTGCCCGCGACAGGAAACGCCCCAAAGCGCAACGTGGACACATCCAAATTTTTGAAGGAAAACAGAGGTGTTTTTTGCAAGGTGCCTACCTGTAGATTTTGGCCTGTAGCTCAGCCGCCACCTAGGGAAACCTACCAACCCTGTGCATTTCTGAAAACTAGAGACCTAGGGGAATCCAAGATGGGGTGACTTGTGTGGCTCGGACCAGGTTCTGTTACCCCGAATCCTTTGCAAACCTCAAAATTTGGCTAAAAAAAAACATGTTCCTCACATTTCTGTGGCAGAAAGTTCTGGAATCTGAGAGGAGCCACAAATTTCCTTCCACGCAGCGTTTCCCCACGTCTCCCGATAAAAATGATACCTCACTTGTGTGGGTAGGCCTAGCGCCCGCGACAGGAAACGCCCCAAAGCGCAACATGGACACATCCAAATTTTTGAAGGAAACAGAGGTGTTTTTTGCAAAGTGCCTACCTGTAGATTTTGGCCTGTAGCTCAGCCGCCACCTAGGGAAACCTACCAAACCTGTGCATTTCTGAAAACTAGAGACCTAGGGGAATCCAAGATGGGGTGACTTGTGTGGCTCGGACCAGGTTCTGTTACCCAGAATCCTTTGCAAACCTCAAAATTTGGCTAAAAAAACACATGTTCCTCACATTTCTGTGGCAGGAAGTTCTGGAATCTGAGAGGAGCCACAAATTTCCTTCCACGCAGCGTTTCCCCACGTTTCCCGATAAAAATGATACCTCACTTGTGTGGGTAGGCCTAGCGCCCGCGACAGGAAACGCCCCAAAGCGCAACGTGGACACATCCACATTTTTGAAGGAAAACAGAGGTGTTTTTTGCAAAGTGCCTACCTGTAGATTTTGGCCTGTAGCTCAGCCGCCACCTAGGGAAACCTACCAACCCTGTGCATTTCTGAAAACTAGAGACCTAGGGGAATCCAAGATGGGGTGACTTGTGTGGCTCGGACCAGGTTCTGTTACCCCGAATCCTTTGCAAACCTCAAAATTTGGCTAAAAAAACACATGTTCCTCACATTTCTGTGGCAGAAAGTTCTGTAATCTGAGAGGAGCCACAAATTTCCTTCCACCCAGCGTTCCCCCACGTCTCCCGATAAAAATGATACCTCACTTGTGTGGGTAGGCCTAGCGCCCGCGACAGGAAACGCCCCAAAGCGCAACGTGGACACATCCAAATTTGTGAAGGAAAACAGAGGTGTTTTTTGCAAAGTGCCTACCTGTAGATTTTGGCCTGTAGCTCAGCCGCCACCTAGGGAAACCTACCAAACCTGTGCATTTCTGAAAACTAGAGACCTAGCGGAATCCAAGATGGGGTGACTTGTGTGGCTCGGACCAGGTTCTGTTACCCAGAATCCTTTGCAAACCTCAAAATTTCGGTATAAAAACACATGTTCCTCACATTCCTGTGGCAGGAAGTTCTGGAATCTGAGAGGAGCCACAAATTTCCTTCCACCCAGCGTTCCCCCACGTCTCTCGATAAAAATGATACCTCACTTGTGTGGGTAGGCCTAGCGCCCGCGACAGGAAACGCCCCAAAGCGCAACGTGGACACATCCAAATTTTTGAAGGAAAACAGAGGTGTTTTTTGCAAAGTGCCTACCTGTAGATTTTGGCCTGTAGCTCAGCCGCCACCTAGGGAAACCTACCAAACCTGTGCATTTCTGAAAACTAGAGACCTAGGGGAATCCAAGATGGGGTGACTTGTGTGGCTCGGACCAGGTTCTGTTACCCAGAATCCTTTGCAAACCTCAAAATTTGGCTAAAAAAACACATGTTCCTCACATTTCTGTGGCAGGAAGTTCTGGAATCTGAGAGGAGCCACAAATTTCCTTCCACGCTGCGTTTCCCCACGTCTCCCGATAAAAATGATACCTCACTTGTGTGGGTAGGCCTAGCGCCCGCGACAGGAAACGCCCCAAAGCGCAACGTGGACACATCCAAATTTGTGAAGGAAAACAGAGGTGTTTTTTGCAAAGTGCCTACCTGTAGATTTTGGCCTGTAGCTCAGCCGCCACCTAGGGAAACCTACCAAACCTGTGCATTTCTGAAAACTTGAGACCTAGGGGAATCCAAGATGGGGTGACTTGTGTGGCTTGGACCAGGTTCTGTTACCCAGAATCCTTTGCAAACCTCAAAATTTGGCTAAAAAATCACATGTTCCTCACATTTCTGTGGCAGGAAGTTCTGGAACCTGAGAGAAGCCACAAATTTCCTTCCACCCAGCGTTCCCTGACATCTCCCGATAGAAATGATACCTCACTTGTGTGGGTAGGCCTAGCGCCCGCGACAGGAAACGCCCCAAAGCGCAACGTGGACACATCCAAATTTTTGAAGGAAAACAGAGGTGTTTTTTGCAAAGTGCCTACCTGTAGATTTTGGCCTGTAGCTCAGCCGCCACCTAGGGAAACCTACCAAACCTGTGCATTTCTGAAAACTAGAGACCTAGGGGAATCCAAGATGGGGTGACTTGTGTGGCTCGGACCAGGTTCTGTTACCCAGAATCCTTTGCAAACCTCAAAATTTGGCTAAAAAAACACATGTTCCTCACATTTCTGTGGCAGGAAGTTCTGGAATCTGAGAGGAGCCACAAATTTCCTTCCACGCAGCGTTTCCCCACGTCTCCCGATAAAAATGATACCTCACTTGTGTGGGTAGGCCTAGCGCCCGCGACAGGAAACGCCCCAAAGCGCAACGTGGACACATCCAAATTTGTGAAGGAAAACAGAGGTGTTTTTTGCAAAGTGCCTACCTCTAGATTTTGGCCTGTAGCTCAGCCGCCACCTAGGGAAACCTACCAAACCTGTGCATTTCTGAAAACTAGAGACCTAGGGGAATCCAAGATGGGGTGACTTGTGTGGCTCGGACCAGGTTCTGTTACCCAGAATCCTTTGCAAACCTCAAAATTTGGCTAAAAAATCACATGTTCCTCACATTTCTGTGGCAGGAAGTTCTGTAACCTGAGAGAAGCCACAAATTTCCTTCCACCCAGCGTTCCCTGACATCTCCCGATAGAAATGATACCTCACTTGTGTGGGTAGGCCTAGCGCCCGTGACAGGAAACGCCCCAAAGCACAACGTGGACACATCCAAATTTGTGAAGGAAAACAGAGGTGTTTTTTGCAAAGTGCCTACCTGTAGATTTTGGCCTGTAGCTCAGCCGCCACCTAGGGAAACCTACCAAACCTGTGGATTTCTGAAAACTAGAGACCAAGGGGAATCCAAGATGGGGTGACTTGTGTGGCTCGGACCAGGTTCTGTTACCCAGAATCCTTTGCAAACCTCAAAATATGGCTAAAAAAACACATGTTCCTCACATTTCTGTGGCAGGAAGTTCTGGAATCTGAGAGGAGCCACAAATTTCCTTCCACCCAGCGTTCCCCCACGTCTCCCGATAAAAATGATACCTCACATGTGTGGGTAGGCCTTGCACCCGCGACAGGAAACGCTCCAAAGCGCAACGTGGACACATCCAAATTTTTGAAGGAAAACAGAGGTGTTTTTTGCAAAGTGCCTACCTGTAGATTTTGGCCTGTAGCTCAGCCGCCACCTAGGGAAACCTACCAAACCTGTGCATTTCTGAAAACTAGAGACCTAGGGGAATCCAAGATGGTGTGACTTGTGTGGCTTGGACCAGGTTCTGTTACCAAGAATCCTTTGCAAACCTCAAAATTTGGTTAAAAAATCACATGTTCCTCACATTTCTGTGGCAGGAAGTTCTGGAACCTGAGAGAAGCCACAAATTTCCTTCCACCCAGCGTTCCCCCACCTCTCCCGATAGAAATGATACCTCACTTGTATGGGTAGGCCTAGCGCCCGCGACAGGAAACGCCCCAAAGCGCAACGTGGACACATCCAAATTTGTGAAGGAAAACAGAGGTGTTTTTTGCAAAGTGCCTACCTGTAGATTTTGGCCTGTAGCTCAGCCGCCACCTAGGGAAACCTACCAAACCTGTGCATTTCTGAAAACTAATGACCAAGGGGATTCCAAGATGGGGTGACTTGTGTGGCTCGGACCAGGTTCTGTTACCCAGAATCCTTTGCAAACCTCAAAATTTGGCTAAAAAAACACATGTTCCTCACATTTCTGTGCCAGGAAGTTCTGGAATCTGAGAGGAGCCACAAATTTCCTTCCACGCAGCGTTCCCCCACGTCTCCCGATAAAAATGATACCTCACTTGTGTGGGTAGGCCTAGCGCCCGCGACAGGAAACGCCCCAAAGCGCAACGTGGACACATCCAAATTTTTGAAGGAAAACAGAGGTGTTTTTTGCAAAGTGCCTACCTGTAGATTTTGGCCTGTAGCTCAGCCGCCACCTAGAGAAACCTACCAAACCTGTGCATTTCTGAAAACTAGAGACCTAGGGGAATCCAAGATGGGGAGACTTGTGTGGCTTGGACCAGGTTCTGTTACCCAGAGTCCTTTGCAAACCTCAAAATTTGGTTAAAAAATCACATGTTCCTCACATTTCTGTGGCAGGAAGTTATGGAACCTGAGAGAAGCCACAAATTTCCTTCCACCCGGCGTTCCCCCACCTCTCCCGATAGAAATTATACCTCACTTGTGTGGGTAGGCCTAGCGCCCGCGACAGGAAACGCCCCAAAGCGCAACGTGGACACATCCAAATTTGTGAAGGAAAACAGAGGTGTTTTTTGCAAAGTGCCTACCTGTAGATTTTGGCCTGTAGCTCAGCCGCCACCTAGGGAAACCTACCAAACCTGTGCATTTCTGAAAACTAGAGACCTAGGGGAATCCAAGATGGGGTGACTTGTGTGGCTCGGACCAGGTTCTGTTACCCAGAATCCTTTGCAAACCTCAAAATTCGGCTAAAAAAACACATGTTCCTCACATTTCTGTGGCAGAAAGTTCTGTAATCTGAGAGGTAGGAGCCACAAATTTCCTTCCACCCAGCGTTTCCCCACGTCTCCCGATAAAAATGATACCTCACTTGTGTGGGTAGGCCTAGCGCCCGCGACAGGAAACGCCCCAAAGCGCAACGTGGAAACATCCAAATTTTTGAAGGAAAACAGAGGTGTTTTTTGCAAAGTGCCTACCTGTAGATTTTGGCCTGTAGCTCAGCCGCCACCTAGGGAAACCTACCAAACCTGTGTATTTCTGAAAACTAGAGACCTAGGGGAATCCAAGATGGGGTGACTTGTGTGGCTCGGACCAGGTTCTGTTACCCAGAATCCTTTGCAAACCTCAAAATTTGGCGAAAAAAACACATGTTCCTCACATTTCTGTGGCAGGAAGTTCTGGAATCTGAGAGGAGCCACAAATTTCCTTCCACCCAGCGTTCCCCCACGTCTCCCGATAAAAATGATACCTCACTTGTGTGGGTAGGCCTAGCGCCCGCGACAGGAAACGCCCCAAAGCGCAACATGGACACATCCAAATTTTTGAAGGAAACAGAGGTGTTTTTTGCAAAGTGCCTACCTGTAGATTTTGGCCTGTAGCTCAGCCGCCACCTAGGGAAACCTACCAAACCTGTGCATTTCTGAAAACTAGAGACCTAGGGGAATCCAAGATGGGGTGACTTGTGTGGCTCGGACCAGGTTCTGTTACCCCGAATCCTTTGCACACCTCAAAATTTGGCTAAAAAAACACATGTTTCTCACATTTCTGTGGCAGAAAGTTCTGGAATCTGAGAGGAGCTACAAATTTCCTTCCACGCAGCGTTTCCCCACGTCTCCCGATAAAAATGATATCTCACTTGTGTGGGTAGGCCTAGCGCCCGCGACAGGAAATGCCGCAAAGCGCAACGTGGACACATCCAAATTTGTGAAGGAAAACAGAGGTGTTTTTTGCAAAGTGCCTACCTGTAGATTTTGGCCTGTAGCTCAGCCGCCACCTAGGGAAACCTACCAAACCTGTGCATTTCTGAAAACTAGAGACCTAGGGGAATCCAAGATGGGGTGACTTGTGTGGCTCGGACCAGGTTCTGTTACCCAGAATCCTTTGCAAACCTCAAAATTTGGCTAAAAAATCACATGTTCCTCACATTTCTGTGGCAGGAAGTTCTGTAACCTGAGAGAAGCCACAAAGTTCCTTCCACCCAGCGTTCCCCCACGTCTCCCGATAAAAATGATACCTCACATGTGTGGGTAGGCCTTGCACCCGCGACAGGAAACGCTCCAAAGCGCAACGTGGACACATCCAAATTTTTGAAGGAAAACAGAGGTGTTTTTTGCAAAGTGCCTACCTGTAGATTTTGGCCTGTAGCTCAGCCGCCACCTAGGGAAACCTACCAAACCTGTGCATTTCTGAAAACTAGAGACCTAGGGGTATCCAAGATGGTGTGACTTGTGTGGCTTGGACCAGGTTCTGTTACCAAGAATCCTTTGCAAACCTCAAAATTTGGTTAAAAAATCACATGTTCCTCACATTTCTGTGGCAGGAAGTTCTGGAACCTGAGAGAAGCCACAAATTTCCTTCCACCCAGCGTTCCCCCATCTCTCCCGATAGAAATGATACCTCACTTGTATGGGTAGGCCTAGCGCCCGCGACAGGAAACGCCCCAAAGCGCAACGTGGACACATCCAAATTTGTGAAGGAAAACAGAGGTGTTTTTTGCAAAGTGCCTACCTGTAGATTTTGGCCTGTAGCTCAGCCGCCACCTAGGGAAACCTACCAAACCTGTGCATTTCTGAAAACTAATGACCAAGGGGATTCCAAGATGGGGTGACTTGTGTGGCTCGGACCAGGTTCTGTTACCCAGAATCCTTTGCAAACCTCAAAATTTGGCTAAAAACACATGTTCCTCACATTTCTGTGGCAGGAAGTTCTAGAATCTGAGAGGAGCCACAAATTTCCTTCCACCCATCGTTCCTCCACGTCTCTCGATAAAAATGATACCTCACTTGTGTGGGTAGGCCTAGTGCCCGCGACAGGAAACGCCCCAAAGCGCAACGTGGACACATCAAAATTTTTGAAGGAAAACAGAGGTGTTTTTTGCAAGGTGCCTACCTGTAGATTTTGGCCTGTAGCTCAGCCGCCACCTAGGGAAACCTACCAACCCTGTGCATTTCTGAAAACTAGAGACCTATGGGAATCCAAGATGGGGTGACTTGTGTGGCTCGGACCAGGTTCTGTTACCCCGAATCCTTTGCAAACCTCAAAATTTGGCTAAAAAAAAACATGTTCCTCACATTTCTGTGGCAGAAAGTTCTGGAATCTGAGAGGAGCCACAAATTTCCTTCCACGCAGCGTTTCCCCACGTCTCCCGATAAAAATGATACCTCACTTGTGTGGGTAGGCCTAGCGCCCGCGACAGGAAACGCCCCAAAGCGCAACATGGACACATCCAAATTTTTGAAGGAAACAGAGGTGTTTTTTGCAAAGTGCCTACCTGTAGATTTTGGCCTGTAGCTCAGCCGCCACCTAGGGAAACCTACCAAACCTGTGCATTTCTGAAAACTAGAGACCTAGGGGAATCCAAGATGGGGTGACTTGTGTGGCTCGGACCAGGTTCTGTTACCCCGAATCCTTTGCACACCTCAAAATTTGGCTAAAAAAACACATGTTTCTCACATTTCTGTGGCAGAAAGTTCTGGAATCTGAGAGGAGCTACAAATTTCCTTCCACGCAGCGTTTCCCCACGTCTCCCGATAAAAATGATATCTCACTTGTGTGGGTAGGCCTAGCGCCCGCGACAGGAAATGCCGCAAAGCGCAACGTGGACACATCCAAATTTGTGAAGGAAAACAGAGGTGTTTTTTGCAAAGTGCCTACCTGTAGATTTTGGCCTGTAGCTCAGCCGCCACCTAGGGAAACCTACCAAACCTGTGCATTTCTGAAAACTAGAGACCTAGGGGAATCCAAGATGGGGTGACTTGTGTGGCTTGGACCAGGTTCTGTTACCCAGAATCCTTTGCAAACCTCAAAATTTGGCTAAAAAAACACATGTTCCTCACATTTCTGTGGCAGAAAGTTCTGGAATCTGAGAGGAGTCACAAATTTCCTTCCACCCAGCGTTCCCCCACATCTCCCGATAAAAATGATACCTCACTTGTGTGGGTAGGCCTAGCGCCCGTGACAGGAAACGCCCCAAAGCGCAACGTGGACACATCCAAATTTGTGAAGGAAAACAGAGGTGTTTTTTGCAAAGTGCCTACCTGTAGATTTTGGCCTGTAGCTCAGCCGCCACCTAGGGAAACCTACCAAACCTGTGCATTTCTGAAAACTAGAGACCAAGGGGAATCCAAGATGGGGTGACTTGTGTGGCTCGGACCAGGTTCTGTTAGCCAGAATCCTTTGCAAACCTCAAAATTTGGCTAAAAAAACACATGTTCCTCACATTTCTGTGGCAGGAAGTTCTAGAATCTGAGAGGAGCCACAAATTTCCTTCCACCCATCGTTCCCCCACGTCTCTCGATAAAAATGATACCTCACTTGTGTGGGTAGGCCTAGTGCCCGCGACAGGAAACGCCCCAAAGCGCAACGTGGACACATCCAAATTTTTGAAGGAAAACAGAGGTGTTTTTTGCAAAGTGCCTACCTGTAGATTTTGGCCTGTAGCTCAGCCGCCACCTAGGGAAACCTACCAACCCTGTGCATTTCTGAAAACTAGAGACCTAGGGGAATCCAAGATGGGGTGACTTGTGTGGCTCGGACCAGGTTCTGTTACCCAGAATCCTTTGCAAACCTCATAATTTGGCTAAAAAAACACATGTTCCTCACATTTCTGTGGCAGGAAGTTCTGGAATCTGAGAGGAGCCACAAATTTCCTTCCACGCAGCGTTTCCCCACGTCTCCCGATAAAAATGATACCTCACTTGTGTGGGTAGGCCTAGCGCCCGCGACAGGAAACGCCCCAAAGCGCAACGTGGACACATCCAAATTTGTGAAGGAAAACAGAGGTGTTTTTTGAAAAGTGCCTACCTGTAGATTTTGGCCTGTAGCTCAGCCGCCACCTAGGGAAACCTACCAAACCTGTGCATTTCTGAAAACTAGAGACCTAGGGGAATCCAAGATGGGGTGACTTGTGTGGCTCGGACCAGGTTCTGTTACCCAGAATCCTTTGCAAACCTCAAAATTTGACTAAAAAATCACATGTTCCTCACATTTCTGTGGCAGGAAGTTCTGGAACCTGAGAGAAGCCACAAATTTCCTTCCACCCAGCGTTCCCCCACATCTCCCGATAGAAATGATACCTCACTTGTGTGGGTAGGCCTAGCGCCCGTGACAGGAAACGCCCCAAAGCGCAACGTGGACACATCCAAATTTGTGAAGGAAAACAGAGGTGTTTTTTGCAAAGTGCCTACCTGTAGATTTTGGCCTGTAGCTCAGCCGCCACCTAGGGAAACCTACCAAACCTGTGCATTTCTGAAAACTAGAGACCTAGGGGAATCCAAGATGGGGTGACTTGTGTGGCTCGGACCAGGTTCTGTTACCCAGAATCCTTTGCAAACCTCAAAATTTGGCTAAAAAAACACATGTTCCTCATATTTCTGTGGCAGGAAGTTCTGGAATCTGAGAGGAGCCACAAATTTCCTTCCACCCAGCGTTCCCCCACGTCTCCCGATAAAAATGATACCTCTCTTGTGTGGGTAGGCCTAGCGCCCGCGACAGGAAACGCCCCAAAGCGCAACGTGGACACATCCAAATTTTTGAAGGAAAACAGAGGTGTTTTTTGCAAAGTGCCTACCTGTAGATTTTGGCCTGTAGCTCAGCCGCCACCTAGGGAAACCTACCAAACCTGTGCATTTCTGAAAACTAGAGACCTAGGGGAATCCAAGATGGGGTGACTTGTGTGGCTCGGACCAGGTTCTGTTACCCAGAATCCTTTGCAAACCTCAAAATTTGGCTAAAAAAACACATGTTCCTCACATTTCTGTGGCAGGAAGTTCTGGAATCTGAGAGGAGCCACAAATTTCCTTCCACTCAGCGTTCCCCCATGTCTCCCGACAAAAATGATACCTCACTTGTGTGGGTAGGCCTAGCGCCCGCGACAGGAAACGCCCCAAAGCGCAACGTGGACACATCCAAATTTTTGAAGGAAATAGAGGTGTTTTTTGCAAAGTGCCTACCTGTAGATTTTGGCCTGTAGCTCAGCCGCCACCTAGGGAAACCTACCAAACCTGTGCATTTCTGAAAACTAGAGACCTAGGGGAATCCAAGATGGGGTGACTTGTGTGGCTCGGACCAGGTTCTGTTACCCCGAATCCTTTGCAAACCTCAAAATTTGGCTAAAAAAACACATGTTCCTCACATTTCTGTGGCAGAAAGTTCTGGAATCTGAGAGGAGCCACAAATGTCCTTCCACGCAGCGTTTCCCCACGTCTCCCGATAAAAATGATACCTCACTTGTGTGGGTAGGCCTAGCGCCCGCGACAGGAAACGCCCCAAAGCGCAACGTGGACACATCCAAATTTGTGAAGGAAAACAGAGGTGTTTTTTGCAAAGTGCCTACCTGTAGATTTTGGCCTGTAGCTCAGCCGCTACCTATGGAAACCTACCAAACCTGTGCATTTCTGAAAACTAGAGACCTAGGGGAATCCAAGATGGGGTGACTTGTGTGGCTCGGACCAGGTTCTGTTACCCAGAATCCTTTGCAAACCTCAAAATTTGGCAAAAAATTCACATGTTCCTCACATTTCTGTGGCAGGAAGTTCTGGAACCTGAGAGGAGCCACAAATTTCCTTCCACCCAGCGTTCCCCCATGTCTCCCGATAAAAATGATACCTCACTTTTGTGGGTAGGCCTAGCGCCCGCGACAGGAAACGCCCCAAAGCGCAACGTGGACACATCCAAATTTTTGAAGGAAACAGAGGTGTTTTTTGCAAAGTGCCTACCTGTAGATTTTGGCCTGTAGCTCAGCCGCCACCTAGGGAAACCTACCAAACCTGTGCATTTCTGAAAACTAGAGACCTAGGGGAATCCAAGATGGGGTGACTTGTGTGGCTCGGACCAGGTTCTGTTACCCGGAATCCTTTGCAAACCTCATAATTTGGCTAAAAAAACACATGTTCCTCACATTTCTGTGGCAGAAAGTTCTGGAATCTGAGAGGAGCCACAAATTTCCTTCCACGCAGCGTTTCCCCACGTCTCCCGATAAAAATGATACCTCACTTGTGTGGGTAGGCCTAGCGCCCGCGACAGGAAACGCCCCAAAGCGCAACGTGGACACATCCAAATTTGTGAAGGAAAACAGAGGTGTTTTTTGCAAAGTGCCTACCTGTAGATTTTGGCCTGTAGCTCAGCCGCTACCTATGGAAACCTACCAAACCTGTGCATTTCTGAAAACTAGAGACCTAGGGGAATCCAAGATGGGGTGACTTGTGTGGCTCGGACCAGGTTCTGTTACCCAGAATCCTTTGCAAACCTCAAAATTTGGCAAAAAAATCACATGTTCCTCACATTTATGTGGCAGGAAGTTCTGGAACCTGAGAGAAGCCACAAATTTCCTTCCACCCAGCGTTCCCCCACGTCTCCCGATAGAAATTATACCTCACTTGTGTGGGTAGGCCTAGCGCCCGCGACAGGAAACGCCCCAAAGCGCAACGTGGACACATCCAAATTTGTGAAGGAAAACAGAGGTGTTTTTTGCAAAGTGCCTACCTGTAGATTTTGGCCTGTAGCTCAGCCGCCACCTAGGGAAACCTACCAAACCTGTGCATTTCTGAAAACTAGAGACCTAGGGGAATCCACGATGGGGTGACTTGTGTGGCTCGGACCAGGTTCTGTTACCCAGAATCCTTTGCAAACCTCAATATTTGGCTAAAAAAAAACAGGTTCCTCACATTTCTGTGGCAGAAAGTTCTGGAATCTGAGAGGAGCCACAAATTTCCTTCCACCCAGCGTTCCCCCACGTCTCCCGATAAAAATGATACCTCACTTGTGTGGGTAGGCCTAGCGCCCGCGACAGGAAACGCCCCAAAGCGCAACGTGGACACATCCAAATTTGTGAAGGAAAACAGAGGTGTTTTTTGTAAAGTGCCTACCTGTAGATTTTGGCCTGTAGCTCAGCCGCTACCTATGGAAACCTACCAAACCTGTGCATTTCTGAAAACTAGAGACCTAGGGGAATCCAAGATGGGGTGACTTGTGTGGCTCGGACCAGGTTCTGTTACCCAGAATCCTTTGCAAACCTCAAAATTTGGCAAAAAAATCACATGTTCCTCACATTTATGTGGCAGGAAGTTCTGGAACCTGAGAGAAGCCACAAATTTCCTTCCACCCAGCGTTCCCCCACGTCTCCCGATAGAAATTATACCTCACTTGTGTGGGTAGGCCTAGCGCCCGCGACAGGAAACGCCCCAAAGCGCAACGTGGACACATCCAAATTTGTGAAGGAAAACAGAGGTGTTTTTTGCAAAGTGCCTACCTGTAGATTTTGGCCTGTAGCTCAGCCGCCACCTAGGGAAACCTACCAAACCTGTGCATTTCTGAAAACTAGAGACCTAGGGGAATCCACGATGGGGTGACTTGTGTGGCTCGGACCAGGTTCTGTTACCCAGAATCCTTTGCAAACCTCAAAATTTGGCTAAAAAAAAACAGGTTCCTCACATTTCTGTGGCAGAAAGTTCTGGAATCTGAGAGGAGCCACAAATTTCCTTCGACCCAGCGTTCCCCCACGTCTCCCGATAAAAATGATACCTCACTTGTGTGGGTAGGCCTAGCGCCCGCGACAGGAAACGCCCCAAAGCGCAACGTGGACACATCCAAATTTGTGAAGGAAAACAGAGGTGTTTTTTGTAAAGTGCCTACCTGTAGATTTTGGCCTGTAGCTCAGCCGCCACCTAGGGAAACCTACCAAACCTGCGCATTTCTGAAAACTAGAGACCAAGGGGAATCCAAGATGGGGTGACTTGTGTGGCTCGGACCAGGTTCTGTTAGCCAGAATCCTTTGCAAACCTCAAAATTTGGCTAAAAAAACACATGTTCCTCACATTTCTGTGGCAGGAAGTTCTAGAATCTGAGAGGAGCCACAAATTTCCTTCCACCCATCGTTCCCCCACGTCTCTCGATAAAAATGATACCTCACTTGTGTGGGTAGGCCTAGCGCCGGCGACAGGAAACGCCCCAAAGCGCAACGTGGACACATCCAAATTTTTTAAGGAAAACAGAGGTGTTTTTTGCAAAGTGCCTACCTGTAGATTTTGGCCTGTAGCTCAGCCGCCACCTAGGGAAACCTACCAACCCTGTGCATTTCTGAAAACTAGAGACCTAGGGGAATCCAAGATGGGGTGACTTGTGTGGCTCAGACCAGGTTCTGTTACCCAGAATCCTTTGCAAACCTCAAAATTTGGCTAAAAAAACACATGTTCCTCACATTCCTGTGGCAGGAAGTTCTGGAATCTGAGAGGAGCCACACATTTCCTTCCACCCAGCGTTCCCCCACGTCTCGCGATAAAAATGATACCTCACTTGTGTGGGTAGGCCTAGCGCCCGCGACAGGAAACGCCCCAAAGCGCAACGTGGACACATCCAAATTTTTGAAGGAAAACAGAGGTGTTTTTTGCAAAGTGCCTACCTGTAGATTTTGGCCTGTAGCTCAGCCGCCACCTAGGGAAACCTACCAAACCTGTGCATTTCTGAAAACTAGAGACCTAGGGGAATCCAAGATGGGGTGACTTGTGTGGCTCGGACCAGGTTCTGTTACCCAGAATCCTTTGCAAACCTCAAAATTTGGCTAAAAAAACACATGTTCATCACATTTCTGTGGCAGGAAGTTCTAGAATCTGAGAGGAGCCACAAATTTCCTTCCACCCATCGTTCCCCCACGTCTCTCGATAAAAATGATACCTCACTTGTGTGGGTAGGCCTAGCGCCCGCGACAGGAAACGCCCCAAAGCGCAACGTGGACACATCCAAATTTTTGAAGGAAAACAGAGGTGTTTTTTGCAAAGTGCCTACCTGTAGATTTTGGCCTGTAGCTCAGCCGCCACCTAGGGAAACCTACCAACCCTGTGCATTTCTGAAAACTAGAGACCTAGGGGAATCCAAGATGGGGTGACTTGTGTGGCTCGGACCAGGTTCTGTTACCCAGAATCCTTTGCAAACCTCAAAATTTGGCTAAAAAATCACATGTTCCTCACATTTCTGTGGCAGGAAGTTCTGGAACCTGAGAGAAGCCACAAATTTCCTTCCACCCAGCGTTCCCCCACATCTCCCGATAGAAATGATACCTCACTTGTGTGGGTAGGCCTAGCGCCCGTGACAGGAGACGCCCCAAAGCGCAACGTGGACACATCCAAATTTGTGAAGAAAAACAGAGGTGTTTTTTGCAAAGTGCCTACCTGTAGATTTTGGCCTGTAGCTCAGCCGCCACCTAGGGAAACCTACCAAACCTGTGCATTTCTGAAAACTAGAGACCTAGGGGAATCCAAGATGGGGTGACTTGTGTGGCTCGGACCAGGTTCTGTTACCCAGAATCCTTTGCAAACCTCAAAATTTGGCTAAAAAAACACATGTTCCTCATATTTCTGTGGGAGGAAGTTCTGGAATCTGAGAGGAGCCACAAATTTCCTTCCACCCAGCGTTTCCCCACGTCTCCCGATAAAAATGATACCTCACTTGTGTGGGTAGGCCTAGCGCCCGCGACAGGAAACGCCCCAAAGCGCAACGTGGAAACATCCAAATTTTTGAAGGAAAACAGAGGTGTTTTTTGCAAAGTGCCTACCTGTAGATTTTGGCCTGTAGCTCAGCCGCCACCTAGGGAAACCTACCAAACCTGTGTATTTCTGAAAACTAGAGACCTAGGGGAATCCAAGATGGGGTGACTTGTGTGGCTCGGACCAGGTTCTGTTACCCAGAATCCTTTGCAAACCTCAAAATTTGGCGAAAAAAACACATGTTCCTCACATTTCTGTGGCAGGAAGTTCTGGAATCTGAGAGGAGCCACAAATTTCCTTCCACCCAGCGTTCCCCCACGTCTCCCGATAAAAATGATACCTCACTTGTGTGGGTAGGCCTAGCGCCCGCGACAGGAAACGCCCCAAAGCGCAACATGGACACATCCAAATTTTTGAAGGAAACAGAGGTGTTTTTTGCAAAGTGCCTACCTGTAGATTTTGGCCTGTAGCTCAGCCGCCACCTAGGGAAACCTACCAAACCTGTGCATTTCTGAAAACTAGAGACCTAGGGGAATCCAAGATGGGGTGACTTGTGTGGCTCGGACCAGGTTCTGTTACCCCGAATCCTTTGCACACCTCAAAATTTGGCTAAAAAAACACATGTTTCTCACATTTCTGTGGCAGAAAGTTCTGGAATCTAAGAGGAGCTACAAATTTCCTTCCACGCAGCGTTTCCCCACGTCTCCCGATAAAAATGATATCTCACTTGTGTGGGTAGGCCTAGCGCCCGCGACAGGAAATGCCGCAAAGCGCAACGTGGACACATACAAATTTGTGAAGGAAAACAGAGGTGTTTTTTGCAAAGTGCCTACCTGTAGATTTTGGCCTGTAGCTCAGCCGCCACCTAGGGAAACCTACCAAACCTGTGCATTTCTGAAAACTAGAGACCTAGGGGAATCCAAGATGGGGTGACTTGTGTGGCTTGGACCAGGTTCTGTTACCCAGAATCCTTTGCAAACCTCAAAATTTGGCTAAAAAAACACATGTTCCTCACATTTCTGTGGCAGAAAGTTCTGGAATCTGAGAGGAGCCACAAATTTCCTTCCACCCAGCGTTCCCCCACGTCTCCCGATAAAAATGATACCTCACTTGTGTGGGTAGGCCTAGCGCCCGTGACAGGAAACGCCCCAAAGCGCAACGTGGACACATCCAAATTTGTGAAGGAAAACAGAGGTGTTTTTTGCAAAGTGCCTACCTGTAGATTTTGGCCTGTAGCTCAGCCGCCACCTAGGGAAACCTACCAAACCTGTGCATTTCTGAAAACTAGAGACCAAGGGGAATCCAAGATGGGGTGACTTGTGTGGCTCGGACCAGGTTCTGTTAGCCAGAATCCTTTGCAAACCGCAAAATTTGGCTAAAAAAACACATGTTCCTCACATTTCTGTGGCAGGAAGTTCTAGAATCTGAGAGGAGCCACAAATTTCCTTCCACCCATCGTTCCCCCACGTCTCTCGATAAAAATGATACCTCACTTGTGTGGGTAGGCCTAGTGCCCGCGACAGGAAACGCCCCAAAGCGCAACGTGGACACATCCAAATTTTTGAAGGAAAACAGAGGTGTTTTTTGCAAAGTGCCTACCTGTAGATTTTGGCCTGTAGCTCAGCCGCCACCTAGGGAAACCTACCAACCCTGTGCATTTCTGAAAACTAGAGACCTAGGGGAATCCAAGATGGGGTGACTTGTGTGGCTCGGACCAGGTTCTGTTACCCAGAATCCTTTGCAAACCTCAAAATTTGACAAAAAAATCACATGTTCCTCACATTTATGTGGCAGGAAGTTCTGGAACCTGAGAGAAGCCACAAATTTCCTTCCACCCAGCGTTCCCCCACGTCTCCCGATAGAAATTATACCTCACTTGTGTGGGTAGGCCTAGCGCCCGCGACAGGAAACGCCCCAAAGCGCAACGTGGACACATCCAAATTTGTGAAGGAAAACAGAGGTGTTTTTTGCAAAGTGCCTACCTGTAGATTTTGGCCTGTAGCTCAGCCGCCACCTAGGGAAACCTACCAAACCTGTGCATTTCTGAAAACTAGAGACCTAGGGGAATCCACGATGGGGTGACTTGTGTGGCTCGGACCAGGTTCTGTTACCCAGAATCCTTTGCAAACCTCAAAATTTGGCTAAAAAAAAACAGGTTCCTCACATTTCTGTGGCAGAAAGTTCTGGAATCTGAGAGGAGCCACAAATTTCCTTCCACCCAGCGTTCCCCCACGTCTCCCGATCAAAATGATACCTCACTTGTGTGGGTAGGCCTAGCGCCCGCGACAGGAAACGCCCCAAAGCGCAATGTGGACACATCCAAATTTGTGAAGGAAAACAGAGGTGTTTTTTGTAAAGTGCCTACCTGTAGATTTTGGCCTGTAGCTCAGCCGCTACCTATGGAAACCTACCAAACCTGTGCATTTCTGAAAACTAGAGACCTAGGGGAATCCAAGATGGGGTGACTTGTGTGGCTCGGACCAGGTTCTGTTACCCCGAATCCTTTGCAAACCTCAAAATTTGGCAAAGAAATCACATGTTCCTCACATTTATGTGGCAGGAAGTTCTGGAACCTGAGAGAAGCCACAAATTTCCTTCCACCCAGCGTTCCCCCACGTCTCCCGATAGAAATTATACCTCACTTGTGTGGGTAGGCCTAGCGCCCGCGACAGGAAACGCCCCAAAGCGCAACGTGGACACATCCAAATTTGTGAAGGAAAACAGAGGTGTTTTTTGCAAAGTGCCTACCTGTAGATTTTGGCCTGTAGCTCAGCCGCCACCTAGGGAAACCTACCAAACCTGTGCATTTCTGAAAACTAGAGACCTAGGGGAATCCACGATGGGGTGACTTGTGTGGCTCGGACCAGGTTCTGTTACCCAGAATCCTTTGCAAACCTCAAAATTTGGCTAAAAAAAAACAGGTTCCTCACATTTCTGTGGCAGAAAGTTCTGGAATCTGAGAGGAGCCACAAATTTCCTTCGACCCAGCGTTCCCCCACGTCTCCCGATAAAAATGATACCTCACTTGTGTGGGTAGGCCTAGCGCCCGCGACAGGAAACGCCCCAAAGCGCAACGTGGACACATCCAAATTTGTGAAGGAAAACAGAGGTGTTTTTTGTAAAGTGCCTACCTGTAGATTTTGGCCTGTAGCTCAGCCGCCACCTAGGGAAACCTACCAAACCTGTGCATTTCTGAAAACTAGAGACCAAGGGGAATCCAAGATGGGGTGACTTGTGTGGCTCGGACCAGGTTCTGTTAGCCAGAATCCTTTGCAAACCTCAAAATTTGGCTAAAAAAACACATGTTCCTCACATTTCTGTGGCAGGAAGTTCTAGAATCTGAGAGGAGCCACAAATTTCCTTCCACCCATCGTTCCCCCACGTCTCTCGATAAAAATGATACCTCACTTGTGTGGGTAGGCCTAGCGCCGGCGACAGGAAACGCCCCAAAGCGCAACGTGGACACATCCAAATTTTTGAAGGAAAACAGAGGTGTTTTTTGCAAAGTGCCTACCTGTAGATTTTGGCCTGTAGCTCAGCCGCCACCTAGGGAAACCTACCAACCCTGTGCATTTCTGAAAACTAGAGACCTAGGGGAATCCAAGATGGGGTGACTTGTGTGGCTCAGACCAGGTTCTGTTACCCAGAATCCTTTGCAAACCTCAAAATTTGGCTAAAAAAACACATGTTCCTCACATTCCTGTGGCAGGAAGTTGTGGAATCTGAGAGGAGCCACACATTTCCTTCCACCCAGCGTTCCCCCACGTCTCGCGATAAAAATGATACCTCACTTGTGTGGGTAGGCCTAGCGCCCGCGACAGGAAACGCCCCAAAGCGCAACGTGGACACATCCAAATTTTTGAAGGAAAACAGAGGTGTTTTTTGCAAAGTGCCTACCTGTAGATTTTGGCCTGTAGCTCAGCCGCCACCTAGGGAAACCTACCAAACCTGTGCATTTCTGAAAACTAGAGACCTAGGGGAATCCAAGATGGGGTGACTTGTGTGGCTCGGACCAGGTTCTGTTACCCAGAATCCTTTGCAAACCTCAAAATTTGGCTAAAAAAACACATGTTCATCACATTTCTGTGGCAGGAAGTTCTAGAATCTGAGAGGAGCCACAAATTTCCTTCCACCCATCGTTCCCCCACGTCTCTCGATAAAAATGATACCTCACTTGTGTGGGTAGGCCTAGCGCCCGCGACAGGAAACGCCCCAAAGCGCAACGTGGACACATCCAAATTTTTGAAGGAAAACAGAGGTGTTTTTTGCAAAGTGCCTACCTGTAGATTTTGGCCTGTAGCTCAGCCGCCACCTAGGGAAACCTACCAACCCTGTGCATTTCTGAAAACTAGAGACCTAGGGGAATCCAAGATGGGGTGACTTGTGTGGCTCGGACCAGGTTCTGTTACCCAGAATCCTTTGCAAACCTCAAAATTTGGCTAAAAAATCACATGTTCCTCACATTTCTGTGGCAGGAAGTTCTGGAACCTGAGAGAAGCCACAAATTTCCTTCCACCCAGCGTTCCCCCACGTCTCCCGATAGAAATTATACCTCACTTGTGTGGGTAGGCCTAGCGCCCGCGACAGGAAACACCCCAAAGCGCAACGTGGACACATCCAAATTTGTGAAGGAAAACAGAGGTGTTTTTTGCAAAGTGCCTACCTGTAGATTTTGGCCTGTAGCTCAGCCGCCACCTAGGGAAACCTACCAAACCTGTGCATTTCTGAAAACTAGAGACCTAGGGGAATCCACGATGGGGTGACTTGTGTGGCTCGGACCAGGTTCTGTTACCCAGAATCCTTTGCAAACCTCAAAATTTGGCTATAAAAAAACAGGTTCCTCACATTTCTGTGGCAGAAAGTTCTGGAATCTGAGAGGAGCCACAAATTTCCTTCCACCCAGCGTTCCCCCACGTCTCCCGATAAAAATGATACCTCACTTGTGTGGGTAGGCCTAGCGCCCGCGACAGGAAACGCCCCAAAGCGCAATGTGGACACATCCAAATTTGTGAAGGAAAACAGAGGTGTTTTTTGTAAAGTGCCTACCTGTAGATTTTGGCCTGTAGCTCAGCCGCTACCTATGGAAACCTACCAAACCTGTGCATTTCTGAAAACTAGAGACCTAGGGGAATCCAAGATGGGGTGACTTGTGTGGCTCAGACCAGGTTCTGTTACCCCGAATCCTTTGCAAACCTCAAAATTTGGCAAAAAAATCATATGTTCCTCACATTTATGTGGCAGGAAGTTCTGGAACCTGAGAGAAGCCACAAATTTCCTTCCACCCAGCGTTCCCCCACGTCTCCCGATAGAAATTATACCTCACTTGTGTGGGTAGGCCTAGCGCCCGCGACAGGAAACGACCCAAAGCGCAACGTGGACACATCCAAATTTGTGAAGGAAAACAGAGGTGTTTTTTGCAAAGTGCCTACCTGTAGATTTTGGCCTGTAGCTCAGCCGCCACCTAGGGAAACCTACCAAACCTGTGCATTTCTGAAAACTAGAGACCTAGGGGAATCCACGATGGGGTGACTTGTGTGGCTCGGACCAGGTTCTGTTACCCAGAATCCTTTGCAAACCTCAAAATTTGGCTAAAAAAAAACAGGTTCCTCACATTTCTGTGGCAGAAAGTTCTGGAATCTGAGAGGAGCCACAAATTTCCTTCGACCCAGCGTTCCCCCACGTCTCCCGATAAAAATGATACCTCACTTGTGTGGGTAGGCCTAGCGCCCGCGACAGGAAACGCCCCAAAGCGCAACGTGGACACATCCAAATTTGTGAAGGAAAACAGAGGTGTTTTTTGTAAAGTGCCTACCTGTAGATTTTGGCCTGTAGCTCAGCCGCCACCTAGGGAAACCTACCAAACCTGTGCATTTCTGAAAACTAGAGACCAAGGGGAATCCAAGATGGGGTGACTTGTGTGGCTCGGACCAGGTTCTGTTAGCCAGAATCCTTTGCAAACCTCAAAATTTGGTTAAAAAAACACATGTTCCTCACATTTCTGTGGCAGGAAGTTCTAGAATCTGAGAGGAGCCACAAATTTCCTTCCACCCATCGTTCCCCCACGTCTCTCGATAAAAATGATACCTCACTTGTGTGGGTAGGCCTAGCGCCGGCGACAGGAAACGCCCCAAAGCGCAACGTGGACACATCCAAATTTTTGAAGGAAAACAGAGGTGTTTTTTGCAAAGTGCCTACCTGTAGATTTTGGCCTGTAGCTCAGCCGCCACCTAGGGAAACCTACCAACCCTGTGCATTTCTGAAAACTAGAGACCTAGGGGAATCCAAGATGGGGTGACTTGTGTGGCTCAGACCAGGTTCTGTTACCCAGAATCCTTTGCAAACCTCAAAATTTGGCTAAAAAAACACATGTTCCTCACATTCCTGTGGCAGGAAGTTCTGGAATCTGAGAGGAGCCACACATTTCCTTCCACCCAGCGTTCCCCCACGTCTCGCGATAAAAATGATACCTCACTTGTGTGGGTAGGCCTAGCGCCCGCGACAGGAAACGCCCCAAAGCGCAACGTGGACACATCCAAATTTTTGAAGGAAAACAGAGGTGTTTTTTGCAAAGTGCCTACCTGTAGATTTTGGCCTGTAGCTCAGCCGCCACCTAGGGAAACCTACCAAACCTGTGCATTTCTGAAAACTAGAGACCAAGGGGAATCCAAGATGGGGTGACTTGTGTGGCTCGGACCAGGTTCTGTTAGCCAGAATCCTTTGCAAACCTCAAAATTTGGTTAAAAAAACACATGTTCCTCACATTTCTGTGGCAGGAAGTTCTAGAATCTGAGAGGAGCCACAAATTTCCTTCCACCCATCGTTCCCCCACGTCTCTCGATAAAAATGATACCTCACTTGTGTGGGTAGGCCTAGCGCCGGCGACAGGAAACGCCCCAAAGCGCAACGTGGACACATCCAAATTTTTGAAGGAAAACAGAGGTGTTTTTTGCAAAGTGCCTACCTGTAGATTTTGGGCTGTAGCTCAGCCGCCACCTAGGGAAACCTACCAACCCTGTGCATTTCTGAAAACTAGAGACCTAGGGGAATCCAAGATGGGGTGACTTGTGTGGCTCAGACCAGGTTCTGTTACCCAGAATCCTTTGCAAACCTCAAAATTTGGCTAAAAAAACACATGTTCCTCACATTCCTGTGGCAGGAAGTTCTGGAATCTGAGAGGAGCCACACATTTCCTTCCACCCAGCGTTCCCCCACGTCTCGCGATAAAAATGATACCTCACTTGTGTGGGTAGGCCTAGCGCCCGCGACAGGAAACGCCCCAAAGCGCAACGTGGAC
Organism: Pleurodeles waltl; assembly: GCF_031143425.1. Lineage (NCBI taxonomy): Eukaryota > Metazoa > Chordata > Amphibia > Caudata > Salamandridae > Pleurodeles > Pleurodeles waltl. The sequence continues at coordinate 653,589,704 of NC_090447.1, forward strand.
ACATCCAAATTTTTGAAGGAAAACAGAGGTGTTTTTTGCAAAGTGCCTACCTGTAGATTTTGGCCTGTAGCTCAGCCGCCACCTAGGGAAACCTACCAAACCTGTGCATTTCTGAAAACTAGAGACCTAGGGGAATCCAAGATGGGGTGACTTGTGTGGCTCGGACCAGGTTCTGTTACCCAGAATCCTTTGCAAACCTCAAAATTTGGCTAAAAAAACACATGTTCATCACATTTCTGTGGCAGGAAGTTCTAGAATCTGAGAGGAGCCACAAATTTCCTTCCACCCATCGTTCCCCCACGTCTCTCGATAAAAATGATACCTCACTTGTGTGGGTAGGCCTAGCGCCCGCGACAGGAAACGCCCCAAAGCGCAACGTGGACACATCCAAATTTTTGAAGGAAAACAGAGGTGTTTTTTGCAAAGTGCCTACCTGTAGATTTTGGCCTGTAGCTCAGCCGCCACCTAGGGAAACCTACCAACCCTGTGCATTTCTGAAAACTAGAGACCTAGGGGAATCCAAGATGGGGTGACTTGTGTGGCTCGGACCAGGTTCTGTTACCCAGAATCCTTTGCAAACCTCAAAATTTGGCTAAAAAATCACATGTTCCTCACATTTCTGTGGCAGGAAGTTCTGGAACCTGAGAGAAGCCACAAATTTCCTTCCACCCAGCGTTCCCCCACATCTCCCGATAGAAATGATACCTCACTTGTGTGGGTAGGCCTAGCGCCCGTGACAGGAGACGCCCCAAAGCGCAACGTGGACACATCCAAATTTGTGAAGAAAAACAGAGGTGTTTTTTGCAAAGTGCCTACCTGTAGATTTTGGCCTGTAGCTCAGCCGCCACCTAGGGAAACCTACCAAACCTGTGCATTTCTGAAAACTAGAGACCTAGGGGAATCCAAGATGGGGTGACTTGTGTGGCTCGGACCAGGTTCTGTTACCCAGAATCCTTTGCAAACCTCAAAATTTGGCTAAAAAAACACATGTTCCTCATATTTCTGTGGGAGGAAGTTCTGGAATCTGAGAGGAGCCACAAATTTCCTTCCACCCAGCGTTTCCCCACGTCTCCCGATAAAAATGATACCTCACTTGTGTGGGTAGGCCTAGCGCCCGCGACAGGAAACGCCCCAAAGCGCAACGTGGAAACATCCAAATTTTTGAAGGAAAACAGAGGTGTTTTTTGCAAAGTGCCTACCTGTAGATTTTGGCCTGTAGCTCAGCCGCCACCTAGGGAAACCTACCAAACCTGTGTATTTCTGAAAACTAGAGACCTAGGGGAATCCAAGATGGGGTGACTTGTGTGGCTCGGACCAGGTTCTGTTACCCAGAATCCTTTGCAAACCTCAAAATTTGGCGAAAAAAACACATGTTCCTCACATTTCTGTGGCAGGAAGTTCTGGAATCTGAGAGGAGCCACAAATTTCCTTCCACCCAGCGTTCCCCCACGTCTCCCGATAAAAATGATACCTCACTTGTGTGGGTAGGCCTAGCGCCCGCGACAGGAAACGCCCCAAAGCGCAACATGGACACATCCAAATTTTTGAAGGAAACAGAGGTGTTTTTTGCAAAGTGCCTACCTGTAGATTTTGGCCTGTAGCTCAGCCGCCACCTAGGGAAACCTACCAAACCTGTGCATTTCTGAAAACTAGAGACCTAGGGGAATCCAAGATGGGGTGACTTGTGTGGCTTGGACCAGGTTCTGTTACCCAGAATCCTTTGCAAACCTCAAAATTTGGCTAAAAAAACACATGTTCCTCACATTTCTGTGGCAGAAAGTTCTGGAATCTGAGAGGAGCCACAAATTTCCTTCCACCCAGCGTTCCCCCACGTCTCCCGATAAAAATGATACCTCACTTGTGTGGGTAGGCCTAGCGCCCGTGACAGGAAACGCCCCAAAGCGCAACGTGGACACATACAAATTTGTGAAGGAAAACAGAGGTGTTTTTTGCAAAGTGCCTACCTGTAGATTTTGGCCTGTAGCTCAGCCGCCACCTAGGGAAACCTACCAAACCTGTGCATTTCTGAAAACTAGAGACCAAGGGGAATCCAAGATGGGGTGACTTGTGTGGCTCGGACCAGGTTCTGTTAGCCAGAATCCTTTGCAAACCGCAAAATTTGGCTAAAAAAACACATGTTCCTCACATTTCTGTGGCAGGAAGTTCTAGAATCTGAGAGGAGCCACAAATTTCCTTCCACCCATCGTTCCCCCACGTCTCTCGATAAAAATGATACCTCACTTGTGTGGGTAGGCCTAGTGCCCGCGACAGGAAACGCCCCAAAGCGCAACGTGGACACATCCAAATTTTTGAAGGAAAACAGAGGTGTTTTTTGCAAAGTGCCTACCTGTAGATTTTGGCCTGTAGCTCAGCCGCCACCTAGGGAAACCTACCAACCCTGTGCATTTCTGAAAACTAGAGACCTAGGGGAATCCAAGATGGGGTGACTTGTGTGGCTCGGACCAGGTTCTGTTACCCCGAATCCTTTGCAAACCTCAAAATTTGGCTAAAAAAACACATGTTCCTCACATTTCTGTGGCAGAAAGTTCTGGAATCTGAGAGGAGCCACAAATTTCCTTCCACGCAGCGTTTCCCCACGTCTCCCGATAAAAATGATACCTCACTTGTGTGGGTAGGCCTAGCGCCCGCGACAGGAAACGCCCCAAAGCGCAACGTGGACACATCCAAATTTGTGAAGGAAAACAGAGGTGTTTTTTGCAAAGTGCCTACCTGTAGATTTTGGCCTGTAGCTCAGCCGCCACCTAGGGAAACCTACCAAACCTGTGCATTTCTGAAAACTAGAGACCTAGGGGAATCCAAGATGGGGTGACTTGTGTGGCTTGGACCAGGTTCTGTTACCCAGAATCCTTTGCAAACCTCAAAATTTGGCTAAAAAAACACATGTTCCTCACATTTCTGTGGCAGAAAGTTCTGGAATCTGAGAGGAGCCACAAATTTGCTTCCACCCAGCGTTCCCCCACGTCTCCCGATAAAAATGATACCTCACTTGTGTGGGTAGGCCTAGCGCCCGTGACAGGAAACGCCCCAAAGCGCAACGTGGACACATCCAAATTTGTGAAGGAAAACAGAGGTGTTTTTTGCAAAGTGCCTACCTGTAGATTTTGGCCAGTAGCTCAGCCGCCACCTAGGGAAACGTACCAAACCTGTGCATTTCTGAAAACTAGAGACCAAGGGGAATCCAAGATGGGGTGACTTGTGTGGCTCGGACCAGGTTCTGTTAGCCAGAATCCTTTGCAAACCTCAAAATTTGGCTAAAAAAACACATGTTCCTCACATTTCTGTGGCAGGAAGTTCTAGAATCTGAGAGGAGCCACAAATTTCCTTCCACCCATCGTTCCTCCACGTCTCTCGATAAAAATGATACCTCACTTGTGTGGGTAGGCCTAGTGCCCGCGACAGGAAACGCCCCAAAGCGCAACGTGGACACATCCAAATTTTTGAAGGAAAACAGAGGTGTTTTTTGCAAGGTGCCTACCTGTAGATTTTGGCCTGTAGCTCAGCCGCCACCTAGGGAAACCTACCAACCCTGTGCATTTCTGAAAACTAGAGACCTAGGGGAATCCAAGATGGGGTGACTTGTGTGGCTCGGACCAGGTTCTGTTACCCCGAATCCTTTGCAAACCTCAAAATTTGGCTAAAAAAAAACATGTTCCTCACATTTCTGTGGCAGAAAGTTCTGGAATCTGAGAGGAGCCACAAATTTCCTTCCACGCAGCGTTTCCCCACGTCTCCCGATAAAAATGATACCTCACTTGTGTGGGTAGGCCTAGCGCCCGCGACAGGAAACGCCCCAAAGCGCAACATGGACACATCCAAATTTTTGAAGGAAACAGAGGTGTTTTTTGCAAAGTGCCTACCTGTAGATTTTGGCCTGTAGCTCAGCCGCCACCTAGGGAAACCTACCAAACCTGTGCATTTCTGAAAACTAGAGACCTAGGGGAATCCAAGATGGGGTGACTTGTGTGGCTCGGACCAGGTTCTGTTACCCCGAATCCTTTGCACACCTCAAAATTTGGCTAAAAAAACCCTTGTTTCTCACATTTCTGTGGCAGAAAGTTCTGGAATCTGAGAGGAGCTACAAATTTCCTTCCACGCAGCGTTTCCCCACGTCTCCCGATAAAAATGATATCTCACTTGTGTGGGTAGGCCTAGCGCCCGCGACAGGAAATGCCGCAAAGCGCAACGTGGACACATCCAAATTTGTGAAGGAAAACAGAGGTGTTTTTTGCAAAGTGCCTACCTGTAGATTTTGGCCTGTAGCTCAGCCGCCACCTAGGGAAACCTACCAAACCTGTGCATTTCTGAAAACTAGAGACCTAGGGGAATCCAAGATGGGGTGACTTGTGTGGCTTGGACCAGGTTCTGTTACCCAGAATCCTTTGCAAACCTCAAAATTTGGCTAAAAAAACACATGTTCCTCACATTTCTGTGGCAGAAAGTTCTGGAATCTGAGAGGAGCCACAAATTTCCTGCCACCCATCGTTCCCCCACATCTCCCGATAAAAATGATACCTCACTTGTGTGGGTAGGCCTAGCGCCCGTGACAGGAAACGCCCCAAAGCGCAACGTGGACACATCCAAATTTGTGAAGGAAAACAGAGGTGTTTTTTGCAAAGTGCCTACCTGTAGATTTTGGCCTGTAGCTCAGCCGCCACCTAGGGAAACCTACCAAACCTGTGCATTTCTGAAAACTAGAGACCAAGGGGAATCCAAGATGGGGTGACTTGTGTGGCTCGGACCAGGTTCTGTTAGCCAGAATCCTTTGCAAACCTCAAAATTTGGCTAAAAAAACACATGTTCCTCACATTTCTGTGGCAGGAAGTTCTAGAATCTGAGAGGAGCCACAAATTTCCTTCCACCCATCGTTCCCCCACGTCTCTCGATAAAAATGATACCTCACTTGTGTGGGTAGGCCTAGTGCCCGCGACAGGAAACGCCCCAAAGCGCAACGTGGACACATCCAAATTTTTGAAGGAAAACAGAGGTGTTTTTTGCAAAGTGCCTACCTGTAGATTTTGGCCTGTAGCTCAGCCGCCACCTAGGGAAACCTACCAACCCTGTGCATTTCTGAAAACTAGAGACCTAGGGGAATCCAAGATGGGGTGACTTGTGTGGCTCGGACCAGGTTCTGTTACCCAGAATCCTTTGCAAACCTCAAAATTTGGCTAAAAAAACACATGTTCCTCACATTTCTGTGGCAGGAAGTTCTGGAATCTGAGAGGAGCCACAAATTTCCTTCCACGCAGCGTTTCCCCACGTCTCCCGATAAAAATGATACCTCACTTGTGTGGGTAGGCCTAGCGCCCGCGACAGGAAACGCCCCAAAGCGCAACGTGGACACATCTAAATTTGTGAAGGAAAACAGAGGTGTTTTTTGCAAAGTGCCTACCTGTAGATTTTGGCCTGTAGCTCAGCCGCCACCTAGGGAAACCTACCAAACCTGTGCATTTCTGAAAACTAGAGACCTAGGGGAATCCAAGATGGGGTGACTTGTGTGGCTCGGACCAGGTTCTGTTACCCAGAATCCTTTGCAAACCTCAAAATTTGACTAAAAAATCACATGTTCCTCACATTTCTGTGGCAGGAAGTTCTGGAACCTGAGAGAAGCCACAAATTTCCTTCCACCCAGCGTTCCCCCACATCTCCCGATAGAAATGATACCTCACTTGTGTGGGTAGGCCTAGCGCCCGTGACAGGAAACGCCCCAAAGCGCAACGTGGACACATCCAAATTTGTGAAGGAAAACAGAGGTGTTTTTTGCAAAGTGCCTACCTGTAGATTTTGGCCTGTAGCTCAGCCGCCACCTAGGGAAACCTACCAAACCTGTGCATTTCTGAAAACTAGAGACCTAGGGGAATCCAAGATGGGGTGACTTGTGTGGCTCGGACCAGGTTCTGTTACCCAGAATCCTTTGCAAACCTCAAAATTTGACTAAAAAATCACATGTTCCTCACATTTCTGTGGCAGGAAGTTCTGGAACCTGAGAGAAGCCACAAATTTCCTTCCACCCAGCGTTCCCCCACATCTCCCGATAGAAATGATACCTCACTTGTGTGGGTAGGCCTAGCGCCCGTGACAGGAAACGCCCCAAAGCGCAACGTGGACACATCCAAATTTGAGAAGGAAAACAGAGGTGTTTTTTGCAAAGTGCCTACCTGTAGATTTTGGCCTGTAGCTCAGCCGCCACCTAGGGAAACCTACCAAACCTGTGCATTTCTGAAAACTAGAGACCTAGGGGAATCCAAGATGGGGTGACTTGTGTGGCTCGGACCAGGTTCTGTTACCCAGAATCCTTTGCAAACCTCAAAATTTGGCTAAAAAAACACATGTTCCTCACATTTCTGTGGCAGAAAGTTCTGGAATCTGAGAGGAGCTACAAATTTCCTTCCACGCAGCGTTTCCCCACGTCTCCCGATAAAAATGATATCTCACTTGTGTGGGTAGGCCTAGCGCCCGCGACAGGAAATGCCGCAAAGCGCAACGTGGACACATCCAAATTTGTGAAGGAAAACAGAGGTGTTTTTTGCAAAGTGCCTACCTGTAGATTTTGGCCTGTAGCTCAGCCGCCACCTAGGGAAACCTACCAAACCTGTGCATTTCTGAAAACTAGAGACCTAGGGGAATCCAAGATGGGGTGACTTGTGTGGCTTGGACCAGGTTCTGTTACCCAGAATCCTTTGCAAACCTCAAAATTTGGCTAAAAAAACACATGTTCCTCACATTTCTGTGGCAGAAAGTTCTGGAATCTGAGAGGAGCCACAAATTTCCTGCCACCCAGCGTTCCCCCACATCTCCCGATAAAAATGATACCTCACTTGTGTGGGTAGGCCTAGCGCCCGTGACAGGAAACGCCCCAAAGCGCAACGTGGACACATCCAAATTTGTGAAGGAAAACAGAGGTGTTTTTTGCAAAGTGCCTACCTGTAGATTTTGGCCTGTAGCTCAGCCGCCACCTAGGGAAACCTACCAAACCTGTGCATTTCTGAAAACTAGAGACCAAGGGGAATCCAAGATGGGGTGACTTGTGTGGCTCGGACCAGGTTCTGTTAGCCAGAATCCTTTGCAAACCTCAAAATTTGGCTAAAAAAACACATGTTCCTCACATTTCTGTGGCAGGAAGTTCTAGAATCTGAGAGGAGCCACAAATTTCCTTCCACCCATCGTTCCCCCACGTCTCTCGATAAAAATGATACCTCACTTGTGTGGGTAGGCCTAGTGCCCGCGACAGGAAACGCCCCAAAGCGCAACGTGGACACATCCAAATTTTTGAAGGAAAACAGAGGTGTTTTTTGCAAAGTGCCTACCTGTAGATTTTGGCCTGTAGCTCAGCCGCCACCTAGGGAAACCTACCAACCCTGTGCATTTCTGAAAACTAGAGACCTAGGGGAATCCAAGATGGGGTGACTTGTGTGGCTCGGACCAGGTTCTGTTACCCAGAATCCTTTGCAAACCTCAAAATTTGGCTAAAAAAACACATGTTCCTCACATTTCTGTGGCAGGAAGTTCTGGAATCTGAGAGGAGCCACAAATTTCCTTCCACGCAGCGTTTCCCCACGTCTCCCGATAAAAATGATACCTCACTTGTGTGGGTAGGCCTAGCGCCCGCGACAGGAAACGCCCCAAAGCGCAACGTGGACACATCTAAATTTGTGAAGGAAAACAGAGGTGTTTTTTGCAAAGTGCCTACCTGTAGATTTTGGCCTGTAGCTCAGCCGCCACCTAGGGAAACCTACCAAACCTGTGCATTTCTGAAAACTAGAGACCTAGGGGAATCCAAGATGGGGTGACTTGTGTGGCTCGGACCAGGTTCTGTTACCCAGAATCCTTTGCAAACCTCAAAATTTGACTAAAAAATCACATGTTCCTCACATTTCTGTGGCAGGAAGTTCTGGAACCTGAGAGAAGCCACAAATTTCCTTCCACCCAGCGTTCCCCCACATCTCCCGATAGAAATGATACCTCACTTGTGTGGGTAGGCCTAGCGCCCGTGACAGGAAACGCCCCAAAGCGCAACGTGGACACATCCAAATTTGTGAAGGAAAACAGAGGTGTTTTTTGCAAAGTGCCTACCTGTAGATTTTGGCCTGTAGCTCAGCCGCCACCTAGGGAAACCTACCAAACCTGTGCATTTCTGAAAACTAGAGACCTAGGGGAATCCAAGATGGGGTGACTTGTGTGGCTCGGACCAGGTTCTGTTACCCAGAATCCTTTGCAAACCTCAAAATTTGGCTAAAAAAACACCTGTTCCTCATATTTCTGTGGCAGGAAGTTCTGGAATCTGAGAGGAGCCACAAATTTCCTTCCACCCAGCGTTCCCCCACGTCTCCCGATAAAAATGATACCTCTCTTGTGTGGGTAGGCCTAGCGCCCGCGACAGGAAACGCCCCAAAGCGCAACGTGGACACATCCAAATTTTTGAAGGAAAACAGAGGTGTTTTTTGCAAAGTGCCTACCTGTAGATTTTGGCCTGTAGCTCAGCCGCCACCTAGGGAAACCTACCAAACCTGTGCATTTCTGAAAACTAGAGACCTAGGGGAATCCAAGATGGGGTGACTTGTGTGGCTCGGACCAGGTTCTGTTACCCAGAATCCTTTGCAAACCTCAAAATTTGGCGAAAAAAACACATGTTCCTCACATTTCTGTGGCAGGAAGTTCTGGAATCTGAGAGGAGCCACAAATTTCCTTCCACCCAGCGTTCCCCCATGTCTCCCGACAAAAATGATACCTCACTTGTGTGGGTAGGCCTAGCGCCCGCGACAGGAAACGCCCCAAAGCGCAACGTGGACACATCCAAATTTTTGAAGGAAACAGAGGTGTTTTTTGCAAAGTGCCTACCTGTAGATTTTGGCCTGTAGCTCAGCCGCCACCTAGGGAAACCTACCAAACCTGTGCATTTCTGAAAACTAGAGACCTAGGGGAATCCAAGATGGGGTGACTTGTGTGGCTCGGACCAGGTTCTGTTACCCCGAATCCTTTGCAAACCTCAAAATTTGGCTAAAAAAACACATGTTCCTCACATTTCTGTGGCAGAAAGTTCTGGAATCTGAGAGGAGCCACAAATGTCCTTCCACGCAGCGTTTCCCCACGTCTCCCGATAAAAATGATACCTCACTTGTGTGGGTAGGCCTAGCGCCCGCGACAGGAAACGCCCCAAAGCGCAACGTGGACACATCCAAATTTGTGAAGGAAAACAGAGGTGTTTTTTGCAAAGTGCCTACCTGTAGATTTTGGCCTGTAGCTCAGCCGCTACCTATGGAAACCTACCAAACCTGTGCATTTCTGAAAACTAGAGACCTAGGGGAATCCAAGATGGGGTGACTTGTGTGGCTCGGACCAGGTTCTGTTACCCAGAATCCTTTGCAAACCTCAAAATTTGGCAAAAAAATCACATGTTCCTCACATTTCTGTGGCAGGAAGTTCTGGAACCTGAGAGGAGCCACAAATTTCCTTCCACCCAGCGTTCCCCCATGTCTCCCGATAAAAATGATACCTCACTTTTGTGGGTAGGCCTAGCGCCCGCGACAGGAAACGCCCCAAAGCGCAACGTGGACACATCCAAATTTTTGAAGGAAACAGAGGTGTTTTTTGCAAAGTGCCTACCTGTAGATTTTGGCCTGTAGCTCAGCCGCCACCTAGGGAAACCTACCAAACCTGTGCATTTCTGAAAACTAGAGACCTAGGGGAATCCAAGATGGGGTGACTTGTGTGGCTCGGACCAGGTTCTGTTACCCCGAATCCTTTGCAAACCTCAAAATTTGGCTAAAAAAACACATGTTCCTCACATTTCTGTGGCAGAAAGTTCTGGAATCTGAGAGGAGCCACAAATTTCCTTCCACGCAGCGTTTCCCCACGTCTCCCGATAAAAATGATACCTCACTTGTGTGGGTAGGCCTAGCGCCCGCGACAGGAAACGCCCCAAAGCGCAACGTGGACACATCCAAATTTGTGAAGGAAAACAGAGGTGTTTTTTGCAAAGTGCCTACCTGTAGATTTTGGCCTGTAGCTCAGCCGCTACCTATGGAAACCTACCAAACCTGTGCATTTCTGAAAACTAGAGACCTAGGGGAATCCAAGATGGGGTGACTTGTGTGGCTCGGACCAGGTTCTGTTACCCAGAATCCTTTGCAAACCTCAAAATTTGGCAAAAAAATCACATGTTCCTCACATTTATGTGGCAGGAAGTTCTGGAACCTGAGAGAAGCCACAAATTTCCTTCCACCCAGCGTTCCCCCACGTCTCCCGATAGAAATTATACCTCACTTGTGTGGGTAGGCCTAGCGCCCGCGACAGGAAACGCCCCAAAGCGCAACGTGGACACATCCAAATTTGTGAAGGAAAACAGAGGTGTTTTTTGCAAAGTGCCTACCTGTAGATTTTGGCCTGTAGCTCAGCCGCCACCTAGGGAAACCTACCAAACCTGTGCATTTCTGAAAACTAGAGACCTAGGGGAATCCACGATGGGGTGACTTGTGTGGCTCGGACCAGGTTCTGTTACCCAGAATCCTTTGCAAACCTCAAAATTTGGCTAAAAAAAACCAGGTTCCTCACATTTCTGTGGCAGAAAGTTCTGGAATCTGAGAGGAGCCACAAATTTCCTTCCACCCAGCGTTCCCCCACGTCTCCCGATAAAAATGATACCTCACTTGTGTGGGTAGGCCTAGCGCCCGCGACAGGAAACGCCCCAAACCGCAACGTGGACACATCCAAATTTGTGAAGGAAAACAGAGGTGTTTTTTGTAAAGTGCCTACCTGTAGATTTTGGCCTGTAGCTCAGCCGCTACCTATGGAAACCTACCAAACCTGTGCATTTCTGAAAACTAGAGACCTAGGGGAATCCAAGATGGGGTGACTTGTGTGGCTCGGACCAGGTTCTGTTACCCAGAATCCTTTGCAAACCTCAAAATTTGGCAAAAAAATCACATGTTCCTCACATTTATGTGGCAGGAAGTTCTGGAACCTGAGAGAAGCCACAAATTTCCTTCCACCCAGCGTTCCCCCACGTCTCCCGATAGAAATTATACCTCACTTGTGTGGGTAGGCCTAGCGCCCGCGACAGGAAACGCCCCAAAGCGCAACGTGGACACATCCAATTTGTGAAGGAAAACAGAGGTGTTTTTTGCAAAGTGCCTACCTGTAGATTTTGGCCTGTAGCTCAGCCGCCACCTAGGGAAACCTACCAAACCTGTGCATTTCTGAAAACTAGAGACCTAGGGGAATCCACGATGGGGTGACTTGTGTGGCTCGGACCAGGTTCTGTTACCCAGAATCCTTTGCAAACCTCAAAATTTGGCTAAAAAAAAACAGGTTCCTCACATTTCTGTGGCAGAAAGTTCTGGAATCTGAGAGGAGCCACAAATTTCCTTCGACCCAGCGTTCCCCCACGTCTCCCGATAAAAATGATACCTCACTTGTGTGGGTAGGCCTAGCGCCCGCGACAGGAAACGCCCCAAAGCGCAACGTGGACACATCCAAATTTGTGAAGGAAAACAGAGGTGTTTTTTGTAAAGTGCCTACCTGTAGATTTTGGCCTGTAGCTCAGCCGCCACCTAGGGAAACCTACCAAACCTGTGCATTTCTGAAAACTAGAGACCAAGGGGAATCCAAGATGGGGTGACTTGTGTGGCTCAGACCAGGTTCTGTTACCCAGAATCCTTTGCAAACCTCAAAATTTGGCTAAAAAAACACATGTTCCTCACATTTCTGTGGCAGGAAGTTCTAGAATCTGAGAGGAGCCACAAATTTCCTTCCACCCATCGTTCCCCCACGTCTCTCGATAAAAATGATACCTCACTTGTGTGGGTAGGCCTAGCGCCGGCGACAGGAAACGCCCCAAAGCGCAACGTGGACACATCCAAATTTTTGAAGGAAAACAGAGGTGTTTTTTGCAAAGTGCCTACCTGTAGATTTTGGCCTGTAGCTCAGCCGCCACCTAGGGAAACCTACCAACCCTGTGCATTTCTGAAAACTAGAGACCTAGGGGAATCCAAGATGGGGTGACTTGTGTGGCTCAGACCAGGTTCTGTTACCCAGAATCCTTTGCAAACCTCAAAATTTGGCTAAAAAAAACACATGTTCCTCACATTCCTGTGCCAGGAAGTTCTGGAATCTGAGAGGAGCCACACATTTCCTTCCACCCAGCGTTCCCCCACGTCTCGCGATAAAAATGATACCTCACTTGTGTGGGTAGGCCTAGCGCCCGCGACAGGAAACGCCCCAAAGCGCAACGTGGACACATCCAAATTTTTGAAGGAAAACAGAGGTGTTTTTTGCAAAGTGCCTACCTGTAGATTTTGGCCTGTAGCTCAGCCGCCACCTAGGGAAACCTACCAACCCTGTGCATTTCTGAAAACTAGAGACCTAGGGGAATCCAAGATGGGGTGACTTGTGTGGCTCGGACCAGGTTCTGTTACCCAGAATCCTTTGCAAACCTCAAAATTTGGCTAAAAAATCACATGTTCCTCACATTTCTGTGGCAGGAAGTTCTGGAACCTGAGAGAAGCCACAAATTTCCTTCCACCCAGCGTTCCCCCACATCTCCCGATAGAAATGATACCTCACTTGTGTGGGTAGGCCTAGCGCCCGTGACAGGAGACGCCCCAAAGCGCAACGTGGACACATCCAAATTTGTGAAGAAAAACAGAGGTGTTTTTTGCAAAGTGCCTACCTGTAGATTTTGGCCTGTAGCTCAGCCGCCACCTAGGGAAACCTACCAAACCTGTGCATTTCTGAAAACTAGAGACCTAGGGGAATCCAAGATGGGGTGACTTGTGTGGCTCGGACCAGGTTCTGTTACCCAGAATCCTTTGCAAACCTCAAAATTTGGCTAAAAAAACACATGTTCCTCATATTTCTGTGGGAGGAAGTTCTGGAATCTGAGAGGAGCCACAAATTTCCTTCCACCCAGCGTTCCCCCACGTCTCCCGATAAAAATGATACCTCACTTGTGTGGGTAGGCCTAGCGCCCGCGACAGGAAACGCCCCAAAGCGCAACGTGGACACATCCAAATTTTTGAAGGAAAACAGAGGTGTTTTTTGCAAAGTGCCTACCTGTAGATTTTGGCCTGTAGCTCAGCCGCCACCTAGGGAAACCTACCAAACCTGTGCATTTCTGAAAACTAGACACCTAGGGGAATCCACGATGGGGTGACTTGTGTGGCTCGGACCAGGTTCTGTTACCCAGAATCCTTTGCAAACCTCAAAATTTGGCTAAAAAAAAACAGGTTCCTCACATTTCTGTGGCAGAAAGTTCTGGAATCTGAGAGGAGCCACAAATTTCCTTCCACCCAGCGTTCCCCCACGTCTCCCGATAAAAATGATACCTCACTTGTGTGGGTAGGCCTAGCGCCCGCGACAGGAAACGCCCCAAACCGCAACGTGGACACATCCAAATTTGTGAAGGAAAACAGAGGTGTTTTTTGTAAAGTGCCTACCTGTAGATTTTGGCCTGTAGCTCAGCCGCCACCTAGGGAAACCTACCAAACCTGTGCATTTCTGAAAACTAGAGACCAAGGGGAATCCAAGATGGGGTGACTTGTGTGGCTCGGACCAGGTTCTGTTAGCCAGAATCCTTTGCAAACCTCAAAATTTGGCTAAAAAAACACATGTTCCTCACATTTCTGTGGCAGGAAGTTCTAGAACCTGAGAGAAGCCACAAATTTCCTTCCACCCAGCGTTCCCCCACATCTCCCGATAGAAATGATACCTCACTTGTGTGGGTAGGCCTAGCGCCCGTGACAGGAGACGCCCCAAAGCGCAACGTGGACACATCCAAATTTGTGAAGAAAAACAGAGGTGTTTTTTGCAAAGTGCCTACCTGTAGATTTTGGCCTGTAGCTCAGCCGCCACCTAGGGAAACCTACCAAACCTGTGCATTTCTGAAAACTAGAGACCTAGGGGAATCCAAGATGGGGTGACTTGTGTGGCTCGGACCAGGTTCTGTTACCCAGAATCCTTTGCAAACCTCAAAATTTGGCTAAAAAAACACATGTTCCTCATATTTCTGTGGGAGGAAGTTCTGGAATCTGAGAGGAGCCACAAATTTCCTTCCACCCAGCGTTCCCCTACGTCTCCCGATAAAAATGATACCTCACTTGTGTGGGTAGGCCTAGCGCCCGCGACAGGAAACGCCCCAAAGCGCAACGTGGACACATCCAAATTTTTGAAGGAAAACAGAGGTGTTTTTTGCAAAGTGCCTACCTGTAGATTTTGGCCTGTAGCTCAGCCGCCACCTAGGGAAACCTACCAAACCTGTGCATTTCTGAAAACTAGACACCTAGGGGAATCCACGATGGGGTGACTTGTGTGGCTCGGACCAGGTTCTGTTACCCAGAATCCTTTGCAAACCTCAAAATTTGGCTAAAAAAAAACAGGTTCCTCACATTTCTGTGGCAGAAAGTTCTGGAATCTGAGAGGAGCCACAAATTTCCTTCCACCCAGCGTTCCCCCACGTCTCCCGATAAAAATGATACCTCACTTGTGTGGGTAGGCCTAGCGCCCGCGACAGGAAACGCCCCAAACCGCAACGTGGACACATCCAAATTTGTGAAGGAAAACAGAGGTGTTTTTTGTAAAGTGCCTACCTGTAGATTTTGGCCTGTAGCTCAGCCGCCACCTAGGGAAACCTACCAAACCTGTGCATTTCTGAAAACTAGAGACCAAGGGGAATCCAAGATGGGGTGACTTGTGTGGCTCGGACCAGGTTCTGTTAGCCAGAATCCTTTGCAAACCTCAAAATTTGGCTAAAAAAACACATGTTCCTCACATTTCTGTGGCAGGAAGTTCTAGAATCTGAGAGGAGCCACAAATTTCCTTCCACCCATCGTTCCCCCACGTCTCTCGATAAAAATGATACCTCACTTGTGTGGGTAGGCCTAGCGCCGGCGACAGGAAACGCCCCAAAGCGCAACGTGGACACATCCAAATTTTTGAAGGAAAACAGAGGTGTTTTTTGCAAAGTGCCTACCTGTAGATTTTGGCCTGTAGCTCAGCCGCCACCTAGGGAAACCTACCAACCCTGTGCATTTCTGAAAACTAGAGACCTAGGGGAATCCAAGATGGGGTGACTTGTGTGGCTCAGACCAGGTTCTGTTACCCAGAATCCTTTGCAAACCTCAAAATTTGGCTAAAAAAACACATGTTCCTCACATTCCTGTGGCAGGAAGTTCTGGAATCTGAGAGGAGCCACACATTTCCTTCCACCCAGCGTTCCCCCACGTCTCGCGATAAAAATGATACCTCACTTGTGTGGGTAGGCCTAGCGCCCGCGACAGGAAACGCCCCAAAGCGCAACGTGGACACATCCAAATTTTTGAAGGAAAACAGAGGTGTTTTTTGCAAAGTGCCTACCTGTAGATTTTGGCCTGTAGCTCAGCCGCCACCTAGGGAAACCTACCAACCCTGTGCATTTCTGAAAACTAGAGACCTAGGGGAATCCAAGATGGGGTGACTTGTGTGGCTCGGACCAGGTTCTGTTACCCAGAATCCTTTGCAAACCTCAAAATTTGGCTAAAAAATCACATGTTCCTCACATTTCTGTGGCAGGAAGTTCTGGAACCTGAGAGAAGCCACAAATTTCCTTCCACCCAGCGTTCCCCCACATCTCCCGATAGAAATGATACCTCACATGTGTGGGTAGGCCTAGCGCCCGTGACAGGAGACGCCCCAAAGCGCAACGTGGACACATCCAAATTTGTGAAGAAAAACAGAGGTGTTTTTTGCAAAGTGCCTACCTGTAGATTTTGGCCTGTAGCTCAGCCGCCACCTAGGGAAACCTACCAAACCTGTGCATTTCTGAAAACTAGAGACCTAGGGGAATCCAAGATGGGGTGACTTGTGTGGCTCGGACCAGGTTCTGTTACCCAGAATCCTTTGCAAACCTCAAAATTTGGCTAAAAAAACACATGTTCCTCACATTTCTGTGGCAGGAAGTTCTGGAATCTGAGAGGAGCCACAAATTTCCTTCCACCCAGCGTTCCCCCATGTCTCCCGATAAAAATGATACCTCACTTGTGTGGGTAGGCCTAGCGCCCGCGACAGGATACGCCCCAAAGCGCAACGTGGACACATCCAAATTTTTGAAGGAAACAGAGGTGTTTTTTGCAAAGTGCCTACCTGTAGATTTTGGCCTGTAGCTCAGCCGCCACCTAGGGAAACCTACCAAACCTGTGCATTTCTGAAAACTAGAGACCTAGGGGAATCCAAGATGGGGTGACTTGTGTGGCTCGGACCAGGTTCTGTTACCCCGAATCCTTTGCAAACCTCAAAATTTGGCTAAAAAAACACATGTTCCTCACATTTCTGTGGCAGAAAGTTCTGGAATCTGAGAGGAGCCACAAATTTCCTTCCACGCAGCGTTTCCCCACGTCTCCCGATAAAAATGATACCTCACTTGTGTGGGTAGGCCTAGCGCCCGCGACAGGAAACGCCCCAAAGCGCAACGTGGACACATCCAAATTTGTGAAGGAAAACAGAGGTGTTTTTTGCAAAGTGCCTACCTGTAGATTTTGGCCTGTAGCTCAGCCGCTACCTATGGAAACCTGCCAAACCTGTGCATTTCTGAAAACTAGAGACCTAGGGGAATCCAAGATGGGGTGACTTGTGTGGCTCGGACCAGGTTCTGTTACCCAGAATCCTTTGCAAACCTCAAAATTTGGCAAAAAAATCACATGTTCCTCACATTTATGTGGCAGGAAGTTCTGGAACCTGAGAGAAGCCACAAATTTCCTTCCACCCAGCGTTCCCCCACGTCTCCCGATAGAAATTATACCTCACTTGTGTGGGTAGGCCTAGTGCCCGCGACAGGAAACGCCCCAAAGCGCAACGTGGACACATCCAAATTTGTGAAGGAAAACAGAGGTGTTTTTTGCAAAGTGCCTACCTGTAGATTTTGGCCTGTAGCTCAGCCGCCACCTAGGGAAACCTACCAAACCTGTGCATTTCTGAAAACTAGAGACCTAGGGGAATCCACGATGGGGTGACTTGTGTGGCTCGGACCAGGTTCTGTTACCCAGAATCCTTTGCAAACCTCAAAATTTGGCTAAAAAAAAACAGGTTCCTCACATTTCTGTGGCAGAAAGTTCTGGAATCTGAGAGGAGCCACAAATTTCCTTCCACCCAGCGTTCCCCCACGTCTCCCGATAAAAATTATACCTCACTTGTGTGGGTAGGCCTAGCGCCCGCGACAGGAAACGCCCCAAAGCGCATCGTGGACACATCCAAATTTGTGAAGGAAAACAGAGGTGTTTTTTGCAAAGTGCCTACCTGTAGATTTTGGCCTGTAGCTCAGCCGCCACCTAGGGAAACCTACCAACCCTGTGCATTTCTGAAAACTAGAGACCTAGGGGAATCCAAGATGGGGTGACTTGTGTGGCTCGGACCAGGTTCTGTTACCCAGAATCCTTTGCAAACCTCAAAATTTGGCTAAAAAAACACATGTTCCTCACATTTCTGTGGCAGGAAGTTCTGGAATCTGAGAGGAGCCACAAATTTCCTTCCACCCAGCGTTCCCCCACGTCTCCCGATAAAAATGATACCTCATTTGTGTGGGTAGGCCTAGCGCCCGCGACAGGAAACGCCCCAAAGCGCGACGTGGACACATCCAAATTTTTGAAGGAAAACAGAGTTGTTTTTTGCAAAGTGCATACCTGTAGATTTTGTCCTGTAGCTCAGCCGCCACGTAGGGAAACCTACCAAACCTGTGCATTTCTGAAAACTAGAGACCTAGGGGAATCCAAGATGGGGTGACTTGTGTGGCTCGGACCAGGTTCTGTTTCCCAGAATCCTTTGCAAACCTCAAAATTTGGCTAAAAAAACACATGTTCCTCACATTTCTGTGGCAGAAAGTTCTGGAATCTGAGAGGAGCCACAAATTTCCTTCCACCCAGCATTCCCCCAAGTATCCCGATAAAAATGATACCTCGCTTGTGTGGGTGGGCCAGGTGCCTGCAAAAGAGTAAGGGCCGAAACTTGTAGAGATAGAGGGGATAGGACAGCGAGTTTATAAGGACATATTCTTTTATACATCTTTAGGCTGACTCTGCTTTGGGGACCCACATAAGTGAGGTGTCATTGTACTTGGGAGACTGAGGGGAACACTGGGGAGTAGGAATTTTGTGCTGGAGTGGTGGCCCTACGAAGAAAAGTCAGGAAAATATGCTTTTTTAAGCAAATTTTGAGGTTTACAGAGGAGTCTGGGTAAGAAAATGTTGGGGGATCCAGGCAAGCCACACCTCCCTGGACTCCTTGGGGTGTCTAGTTTTAAAAAATGTCTGGGTTTGGTAGGTTTCCCTAGATGAAGGCCGCACACAGGACCAAAAACATAGGTGCCCTCTCCCCCAAACACAGGTAGTTTTGTAATATATCGTTTTGATGTGCCCACATACGTCCGTGATGTGCCAAACACTAAAATTTTGAAAAGAAACACACTTAGGTTATGTGAAAAAGACCCCTCACCCACCAACCAAGTTGGTGGCATGCTTCATCATCGGGGTCCCACCTGAGGCACCTAGCGTGTCACAGGTGTGCTGCGACACCTGATTACAGCGGAGCAGGTTTTGTCATTTTTACCACACATACTGGTTGGATTTGGCACGAGGGTGAGTGATGGTTCAGTGGATCAAATTTTACTAACAAGAGCTTTCACAAAAATGAAATGCACTGTTAGTAACTGTAAGGCAAAAAACTGAACCAATGACTCTCAGCTCGTGAGCTGTAAAGCCGCGACAAGGCACCAACCGCTTTACAGTCCATTCACACAACTTTCATACATGACACACACAAGGCCATTCACACCGCCAGCCACGGGCCCAGCAGATTACAACACTCACATCGACAGACAGCGCCACTCAAGGGCCCATCACTTACATACGCCCACATGCCTGATACAACAATCATACCAGCTGATGGGAGTGTGTGGACTGGTGTTTGGCTGGCAGTGTGTTGCAGTAGCCAACAGCAAGTCAATATGTACACTCTCAGCCAAGCCCCACTCCACACACAATGGCATCATTTTTTTTTTTTTTAAACAGAGGAACCCCTAACTAAGTAGAAAGAATTACAAAACTACAAACAAAAAAGCTCTAACTAAGAACATGACAGAAATGCTAACCATGAAACTAAACACATGAAAATACAAAACAGACAGGAGTTTACACTCATGGTTGTTCCCAGAAATTCTTCTGGGTGTGGTAATTCTTAAAACAACAACCGACACACAGCCCAGGCTTTGAAGGACAATCTGGGCAGTACATTCGAGTCTCCCTCCGGATACCTCTTCGAAAACACACTCTACATTTCTTAGCTGGAAAGTCTTTTTTGGGTGTGGGAGGAATGTGCTCAGCAAAGTGGCGATCTTTCAATCTAGCCACATCCTCCACCACTGCTTCTCTAGGAACTCTGGCCTGTTCCACCACAATAAGGCTCTCTATCACTGACTCCTGAAATTTCACAAATGTCATCTTTGACTCTGGAGACCTATCCCTAAACACAATAAAAGCATTGAAGGTTGCTAAGTGGAAGAGGTGAAGTGCTAACTTCTTACACCAAACGTAAGACTTACGAATAGCAGTATAAGGTTCCAACCTCTGGTCAACTCTATCTACACCTCCCATGTGCTTATTATAATCTAAAATGCACACAGGTTTGCGCACTTCAGCAACCTGGCCCCAAACAGTCGCAGGGGAAGTACTCTCATCATGGATGGTACTTAGCATGTAGACATCCCTCTTGTCTGAAAATTTCAAAGCTAGCAGCTCCTCGTTCCGCAAGGCACAGCACTGTCCCCTCTCAAGTTTTTTACAGACAAGCTCCCTTGGATAGCCTTTCCGGTTAGAACGGATTGTGCCACAAGCAACTGTGTCCACTCTAAACAATTCCTTGAACAACTGCACACCAGTGTAGAAGTTTTCTACATACAAATGGTGACCTTTGTTGAACAGTCGTCTACCAAGATCCCACACAATTTTCTCAGTAACTCCAAAAGTGGGAGGACAACCAGGGGGGTCAATATTGGAATCCCTACCAGTGTACACACAGAAACTATACACATATCCTGTCCTACTTTCAGACAGCATATACAATTTAATTCCATATCGTGCCCTTTTGCTAGGAATGTACTGCCTAAAAGCCAAACGACCCTTGAAGAGGACCAAAGACTCGTCCACACTTAACTCTTTGCCTGGAACATAGACCTCCGAAAACCGATCTACAAAATGATCAAGGACAGGCCTAATCTTAAAAAGACGTTCAGAATCTGGGTGATCTCGTGGCAAGGCTAATGCATTGTCAACAAAATGCAGCATCCTAAGAAGAAGCAAATACCGATTACGACTCATGGTCGCTGGAAATATAGCTGTTGCCATCAAGGGACTAGTAGACCAAGAAGAAACCAGTGACGGCTTCCTTATCAACCCCATCAAAAAAGTCAAACCCAAAAACTTTTTTATCTCCTCCAAATTTGTGGGAATCCAC
Source organism: Pleurodeles waltl (assembly GCF_031143425.1). Taxonomy (NCBI): domain Eukaryota; kingdom Metazoa; phylum Chordata; class Amphibia; order Caudata; family Salamandridae; genus Pleurodeles; species Pleurodeles waltl. The sequence goes on from NC_090447.1 coordinate 653,610,191, forward strand.
TGGGCAGCTCTAGAGTGTGGCCTAAGTCTAGCAGCGTTGTCCCTCAAATGCTGCGCCGCATACAAATTAGTCCGCTCAACAATCTCTTCCAAAAACATATCATCCATGAATAACTCAAAGAAATTGATAGGCAAAAAGTTCTCTGTATTGAGGTTACACCCCGGGAGACCAGTAAAGGCAGGCAACTCTGGCTGCTCCATGTTTGGGGCAACCCAGACATCAGGTCTTATAACGGGAAACCTTTCAGCCCCAGGTTGCTGCACTATTGGCACATCAATGTCCTCCTCTAAAATAGGCCCTTCATCTGCACTGAGTGTGCCTTCATCATCAGAAGATTCCCCTCCAACAGAAACATCACTGCCAGAATCTCTGACTTCCTCCTCTGCCTCAGATGCAGAGTCCGTCTCATAGTCATGATCAGACTGTGACTCAAAAAGCATACCAACCACCTGCTGAGCGGTCATCCTGCGGCTAGCCATGATCTCTCCTGCTAAAATTAACTGGACAAATTCACCACCAACAACCAGCACTGTGTAAGACAAGTAACAAAGTGTAGCTTTGTTAGTAAGAGTTATAAACTCAAAAACTATACCGCTCACTTGCCTGAAAAAGCTTGATTCACCAGCAACTACACAGCAATCACCAATGATATCCCACTAAAAAGAAAGAAAGAAAGGCAAATTAGAAATAAGACAAAACAAATATCATTGTGCACAAACCTAAGGACAATTTCACACACAATCCTGCATTTAGTACACCCCCTACAAACATGTCATTCATGCATGGCAACAATACTCCTTTGGAGTAAATTGTTTTTACTTACCTAAAATATGCAACTGTGCAATCTGCAGGCCAACCACCGCCAAAACCGGAAGGAGCCACAGCAAATAAAGCAAAAGCTTTGAACTAGAACAAAAAGGAGGAAATTTTTTTTTATCACAAATGCAAAGACTTCTTCAGTTGACAAACACCCCACCATCAAATATTTAGAAATTGGTGCCTAAGTGGATTCTGCCATAGGGGCAGATGGGCCTACTAAACTAATAGGCCTGTCTGCCCCAAGGAAGCCAGAAAACACCTTTAGTAGTGTGTCCCCATGGAGAGCGACCCTTGCCAAAGAGGACAGCCCTCAAACAAAAAAAAAACAAAAAAAACACACACAACACTATCTTTGGTGCCTAAGTGGCTTCTGTCCCCCTTGGGGGCAGATCAGCCTAAAAATAATAGGCTGATCTGTCTCCAAGGGGTGCAGAAATGGCCTGGGTACATGTGCCCCCAAAGTGGGGGGTGACCCTTGCCCAAGGCCCCCCCATCCACTAACACACACACACACACACACACACACACACACACACACTATCCCTGGTGTCTAAGTGGTTTCTGCCCCCCTTGGGGGCAGGTGGGCCTAACAAAATAGGCCCATCTGTCCCCAGGGGGTGCAGAAATGGCCAACAGGTCAATGCCCCCCACAAAAATAAACAAATAAAAAAAATCCCTGGCGTTCTAGTGGTTTCTGCCCCCCTTGGGGGCAGATCAGCCTAAAAATAATAGGCTGATCTGTCCCCAAGGGGTGCAGAAATGGCCTGGGTACATGTGCCCCCAAAGTGGGGGGCGACCCTTGCCCAAGGCCCCCCCCCATCCACTAACACACACACACTATCCCTGGTGTCTAAGTGGCTTCTGCCCCCCTTGGGGGCAGGTGGGCCTAAAAAAATAGGCCAATCTGCCCCCAGGGGGTGTAGAAATGGCCAACAGGTCAATGCCCCCCTTGGGGATGCGCCCCGTGACCAAGGGGACGCCCCCCCCCCCAAAAATAAACAAATAAAAAAAATCCCTGGCGTTCTAGTGGTTTCTGCCCCCCTTGGGGGCAGATCAGCCTAAAAATAATAGGCTGATCTGTCTCCAAGGGGTGCAGAAATGGCCTGGGTACATGTGCCCCCAAAGTGGGGGGCGACCCTTGCCCAAGGCCCCCCCATCCACTAACACACACACACACACACTATCCCTGGTGTCTAAGTGGCTTCTGCCCCCCTTGGGGGCAGGTGGGCCTACAAAAATAGGCCCATCTGCCCCCAGGGGGCAGAAATGGCCAACAGGTCAATGCCCCCCTTGGGGGGGCGCCCCGTGCCCAAGGAGACGCCCCCCACAAAAATAAACACATAAAAAAAAAACTGGCGTTGTAGTGGTTTCTGCCCCCCTTGGGGCAGATCAGCCTAAAAATAATAGGCTGATGTGCCCTCAAGGGGGGCAGAAATGGCCCTAAACGACATGCCCCCCAAAGGGGAGCGACCCTTGCCAAAGGGGGCGCCCCCCCATCCACTACACACACAATCCCTGGTGCCTAAGTGGCTTCTGCCCCCCTTGGGGGCAGATGGACCTAAAAAAATAGGCCGATCTGCCCCCAAGGGGGGCAGAAAAGGCCAACAGATCTCTGCCCCCTTGGGGGGGCCGCCCCTTGCCCAAGGGGGCACCCCCCCCACATAAATACACATAAAAATAAAAATCCCTGGTGATCTAGTGTTTTCTGCCCCCCTTGGGGGCAGATCTGGCTAAAAAGTAGCCCAATCTGCCCCCAAGGGGGGCAGAAATGACCGTATATAATTGCCCCCTAAAGGGGAGCGACCCTTGCCCAAGGGGCCGCTCCCCGCGTGCCACAGACTAAAATAAATACAAACAAAATAAAATCCCTGGTGTCTAGTGGGCATTCCTGCTGCCCGATCGCAATGCGATCGGGCAGCAGGAATGCTCAAAGAGACACCGGGGAAAGGAAAAGCCTTTCCTTTCCCCCGGTGCCTCTTTGGCCCAAACCCCCCACCCACCGGGAAGAGGAACTCACCTCTTCTCTCAACACCGCACAGGAAGCAAATGGCTTCCTGTGCGGCGATATCCCCATAATGAAGTCAGCGCGCAATCGCACGCTGATGTCATTATGGGGGGGTGGGGAGGTCGGGGGTGGAAGGGGAAGGGCTTCCCCTTCCATCCCTGACTTTGGGGGGTGGGGGGAAGCACACAGAGGGAGTGAGAGCGTGGACCCTGATGCTGCCAGTAAGTGTTACCTTATATGTCTAATGTGTAGTGCAAGAGTTGTATGTGAGGTTGTATGATGTGTGCAATGCCATGTTAAGATAGCATGTGTGTCAGTTATGACACTATGGTCCATCCTTAGATATTGACAGTATGTCTGATGTCATGTTGAGGATGTAGAGTGCAACAAATTAATGCACTGGTGGCAACGTGTGCTGCAAGGGTATTGCGCGTTTTGGAAAATGTGCACAAACACAGTGATGTCAGTCAAGATATGTGGCAGAAGTGTAGGGTCTAATAAATGTATGGATTTTGCCAACATATTGGTCACAGCACATTACTGCACTGTGTGCCACATGTAGCACACAGTAACTCTGGGCATGTTACAATTAAGGATCATGTGAAGAGGTCATTAAAGGCCTTTTATAATGAGCCACTTGCGCCGTCGGGGCTTCACTTCTCTTCAGTTAACATGTTAACACTAGCCATTCAGTTAACACCGGCCATTCAAGGAGCTTTTTGAGAGCCTCATAGTTAGTTGAGTCCACGTTGAAGTTTCAGACCTTGTTCTGATGGTGGTACATGTCTACGGATTAAAGCAAAAAGATGTATGCAGAGGGTCAAACATGATCTACCCAGCATGATGAGTGCGACTGAGCATGGTCACATTACTGGTGAATGGGACGTACATGATGAATGTTTACCTGGTACATAGGAGATGTTGCAAGCTTGTGCACTGATAGTGTGCAACATTGGTTAGCATTTATACCTGGGACATGAACAATATATTGTAGATGGTTGTGATGCAGAATTGTATTGACTTTTGCCTTGATGATGTTTTGTGAGTTATGGTGGACAACGTGTGTTATCTGAAGATGCTGTTTCCATTGCATGCTTGTTCTTTCTTGCCCAACGCAGGTTTTAATGGCATGATCCCTTCATGTTTTAGCAGCCACAATGAATCCAGCACAGAAGCGTGCTTTTGGAAAAAGAGCAGACCCATAGAGACACATACTTGCTGTTGAGAAAGGGTACCACAGGATGGTCCTAAGGAATCAGAGTGAGAAAGCATCGGGGTCCTGGTGGGCATTTCCTCAGGGAAGACTGGCCAAAAAGGCCGCAACCAGCACCCACACAAGTGTCAAGTCTAAGCAGAAGGTCAGGGGTGGCTCTGCACGTTCCGCCCCCTCAACAGCTACAGGCCCTACTCCAACACCATCACATCCCCTGCCAAGACCAGCAATCACAGCTCCTACTTTTAAACTGGAAATGTGGAAGGACATTGCAGACCTAAAGCTGAGGTTGGACAAATTGGAGCAAAAAAAACAGATAAGATGTACAAGATGCTGCGGCCCATCAAAAAGAAGATGAAGAGCCGCTGACTTGGACCCTTTATTCTTATCAGTACCTTCCCTTCCCCTAGTTTTAACAGTTCTTAGTTATGGTGTGTTTTAGATAGGTTGGCATAGATTAGTTACCGTAGTGTAGGTTAGTTTGAGGACATCGTTTGTTTGGTTAAGGGGGTGGGTTTTGGGGGTTTTACTGTTTTGGGGTGTTTTTGAGGGGGGGTTATGTTCTTTGGTATTTGTGCAAGATTTTTTTTTTTCAATTAAAAACAAAAAGAAAAAATGTATATTTGTTCAGGCAATAGGTTTAGTTAGTCAATGTTTAGCTGTAGTTTATGTTGTCTGATGTCTCTTAAGGGGGGGTCAATGTTTGTCGCCTGGCTTTACATGTATTGGATAGGTTAAGATAAGATTAGTTAGCTGTATGGATAACTTATGATTAGATAATTTAGTTTAGGTTAATGTAGGTTAGTATGTAGTTTAGGAAATTGATAGCTAGAAATGTTTTAGTATTATTAAAATTTCTCTACCGCTACAATATTTTCTCCATAACGATTAACTATCTGGGTGGTAACATGACTGCACAGGTCACGTTAGACAAATGCCTTTGGGTGTGCATCCAATAGTGATTGACATGTGTAACTATGAGTATCCCTTATGGCCAAGTACCTGTCTGATTGGCAGTCGTGTAACATCAGCTACTCAATACACTATTCTGCACTGTACATGAGACTCTGGTTGTGCATGGATACACATCCCAAAACATGTTATCTGACACCATCAATTTTGTGTGGGTAAGTAATGTGACATTCATTTGTAAAAAGTTTGGAACATTGCACTCCACCTCAATAGGGAAATTGGTACTGGCACACTCATCGCTACCTATGTCTTATTTGGTTGTCACATCAATGTTGTACTGGTTTAACCATCCAAGCTCTTTACAGACACTTGTGTTTTGTATCATAAAAGCCATCACTAAACTTGCATGGTACCTGTTTTATTACATGCTTGAAGACTCAGAACTTTTGTGCCAGTCCACAATACTATTAGTCAACTTAATCATGTTTGAGTCAATGTGAGTGGCTAGGTGTCTGACACAAAGATACGCATGTCCTTTTGTTAAGTACTCAGTGTATTGGCTTCACACAATGCATATATTTCAGACAGTTAATGGATCACAGACAAAAGCAACACATATGTTAATTTACTAATTTATTTACATGTGCAAGTTTTGTCTCAGATGATGTACAATGTACAGGATATTTACCCCATGAGAAATCCTAAGCCATTGAATGTCCGGTCAGAGTCCTAGGGGAAGGGACATGTCATGAGACATGTGTAGGAGAGGAGTGCATCAGTGAGGAGGTGTTCAATTTGCCAATAGGTAGGATTTGAAACTATAACAGTCCATGTGTGATATGTCAACAGTGGGAGAATGAAGGAGACACATTGCCAGTTGTTACAACACTGGAATGACCTAAGTACAGACCTGAAGAGATACTGTCCATGTGCCACATATTGTAGCTACCAGGTGTTTTTTTCTGGTGAATGATGTTTCTTCCACATCTTCATCCTCTGATGTGTGTGGTGCCTCTTGTGCCATGGGTGCTGCTGGTGTTGAAGTTGAGGGGGGCACACACACATCAGGGGATAGAGATGTGAAATCAAAGGTCCAACATTGGTCATCTGTGGGAAAATGAAAGGCATCACTGCAGCAATAAGAAACTGCTGGTTTCGCAACACAGCAGCTACATCAGAGTGGTAGGCAGCCAGGGTTTCAATAAGGGAGGCCACCATAACCTGCATGGACTCCAGGACGTTTTGGATAGCCCCCAGCCTGTCGTCAATCATGCTGGTGCCACTTTGGGAGAGCAATTGATCTAGCCCCTGCCTCAGGACACCAGCTATGTCGGCCAGGGACTGCTGGAGTCCATGTAGCGGAGAGTGGGTGCCTCTGATAGCAGAAGAGTTGTCCTTATTCAGCCTGAGACACCTCTGCACTCACTCTAGGCTGCCCACCATTATCTCCATCCCCACCCGCACCTGCTGTGCCAGCTCTGCTGGACTCCTGCCGCTGTTTTCTGAAAGATAATGTCTGGGTCTTCCAAGTCCAGGACTGTGGCTGTACTGGTCAGTGCTGTGTGTTGGTTGTTGGGTGGTTCTTGCGGAGGCCCTGCAAGGCTGTGTGTCCTTTCTGCGACTGGAGATGGTGTCTGGATGGCACCCAGGACATCCTGGAGAGTGTCAGCATTGATGGTTGTCAGCTGGTCATACAAATCATTGGAGAAATCCAGGACAGGCCGCTCTGCTGGAGGTAAGGCATCATCTTCTGCAATGGGATAGTGAAATGTCAATCTTGGACTGTAGTAGGTGTTGACATGAGTCATCATGATCTTGATACTGGTGCCTTAGTGACATGGTACAGACCCACACATCAAGGCACTCATTTATGGGCACCTAGTGGCACACTTTTCCACCTGAGCATCATTTCTATTTAGTCACCATAGGCACAATCTGTCAGTTCACATTTCTCAGTCTGTTACACCCACTTTGCATGCCTTATCAGGCCTAGTATTTGTGTGCCCCTCTCACACCTGACACTGCATGTGTATTGTTGGGGATCATTCCATGCAATACATGTGTAACACACCCAACTTCTGATGCCTTCCAAATTTGTCACACCTGGGCTTGCTTCAGTTTAGTCTAAGAACTCAAGGGTGGTGTTGGAGTGACAAGTGGGTGTCTGAGAACTTTGTATTTCCCATGATTTTAGTTGTTCAATGTGTGTTGCATTGTGCATTGCACATAGGGTAAAATGTACATGTATATGGTGCATTGATCCTGAGGCACCACATTCCTTGCAGCCCCCTTGCTCCAGCTGATGACACCATGGTAGCACCTTATTTACATTACTGTTCACCACGGTGGACATTTCCACAGTAGGCTCATGAGTTATGCCGCTATTGTAGTGCTTCACTGCACTGGGGCCATAAATGATGGCACTAGTGCAGCAAAGCACAGGGAGGTCGATTAATTACAATAGTTGGGTCACATTTGCCTTTGGCAGACCCTACAGATGACATTGAAATATGGCACAGTGAATGCTTTATGATTTGTCTGCCCAATTTGTTCTTCCCTCCCTGAAGGGGTACTGTCCCCCTTGCATACATCATATCTGGCACAGGCAAATTGTGGTGCAAGGACTTACAAAGCGGAGCTATACATGCATTGTGTAACTTGGTTAATGTGGTAAAAGGGGCATGGGCAGCTTCAGGCCACATTGATGCAGCACTAAGGCCTTGTAAATATGGCCCCTAGTGAGCTGATAAGACCACTTGTAGCTGATGTTATGCATGAAGGAGGCCCTTTGTGCCTGACACTAGCCATCCCCACTACACAGGCAAACTTGCAGCATGGTGATATGGGAGCTACTTGTACAGCAGCATCAATGATAATCACAGACATGCCCCATATGTTGTGTATGAACACATTTGTGTCCATTCCCAATGGTGCATGGAGGCATATCCCGGTTCTTGCTGGCCCACCCTGTGCAAAAGGCCTAGTACATGTTGCCCAATAAGAGTTACACATAGACAAATGGTTCAGTTGAAATAGTTAAGGGAGTGATGTGAGAGTTGAGAAATGGTCTGTGCATATAGGGGGAAGGTGAAAGCACATTACAAGTGTTTGGCCGTTATTGTGCCCTCATGCAACCTTTTTGCATGCATACAGTGTGTCCAGTGTGCCTCCCTATTCTGCCATTTATTAGTTTCAAGATTTCCCCCCACTGCAACTCACCCCGCATTTGTGGTAGTTCTTGAAAGTCTGCACTGTCCTGTCCTGAGACTCCGGTGACCACCTCTTCCGGGATGACCACTGTGACCATCTCCTCCAGCTCATCCAGGTTCTCCTGGGGTGCCAGACTTTCACCTCCAGTCTGTAGTGCTGCCTTTCGGTTGCTGGCCAGTTTCTCTTTAGTTCTGCACTTGCAGTTGTGCCAGCACGTCTTACATTTGGTGACAGTCCTTTTTACCTCTGCCACACTGTTGACTTTCTCGACTATTGACTGCCATATGGCCGCCTTCCTACCTAGTGGCAATTTGGAGGTGACAAATTGCAGGTGTTGGTGCTCTGTCACCTATCTGACCAAGATATCATTCTCCTCCTCATTGAAACAACACTTTGGGGGTTATTCTAACTTTGGAGGAGGTGTTAATCCGTCCCAAAAGTGACGGATTTACCACCAGCCGTATTACGAGTCCATTATATCCTATGGAACTCGTAATACGGCTGGTGGTATATCCGTCACTTTACCGTCACTTTTGAGACGGATTAACACTCCTCCAAAGTTAGAATAACCCCCTTAATCTTCCTTCTCCCCCTTCTCATTTGAGTCTGTCTGTCCATCCTGGCTTGTATGGGGCTGATTGAAGTCTCTCTGGGGGTCTACCCTGTCCTGCATTCTCCATCTTGAGTCCTCCTGGCTTTTGTTTTTAGTATTCTAGTGAGCTATTTTTACACTTTTGAAGCAAAAATGGCGCTAGCACGATTAGCGTCAAATCATGCTAACACCACTTTTGCAGCATTAGCATAATTTTTCTTTACAACCTGTCTCAAAGGTTAGCTTTTTATATCACAGTGTTAAAAATCCCTAGTGGTAACTTCACAATATGTACTTTGTCTAAATAGACTCATGGAAGTTGTACCAACGTTGCTTTGATAGACAGAAAAGTACACAGGAGACATTTCGGGCAAAATGTCTGGGAGATTTGTCTACAAATATCCATACCACAATGAATCAGCAAGCCCCAGGGAAAACACATGTCTTGATTGGTACTGCTGGGAATACCCTTAGATTGCATAAGTAAAAGACAATAGTCCGTTGAATGTTGTAGAGGCTCAGGGAATCTCCAGTACCTGTAGAAGGCCCTTAACATGTTGCTCACCATGAAGGCACATCACTGTTTCTTTTTGTCATGCAAACACAGATTCCCTTGGATGAATGAGTGTACACAACCACATATGATTGCCACATTCTTGTAAATCACTCTCTGATGCATGTTAACATTTAGGTAATGGCCCTTCACCATTGAACATGTGCTAAGTACTTCGCCAAATGAATCTACATCAGTGGCATGGAAATGCACATTGTGAGTCACAACTTTAGTACTACTTGACATTTCCTTCATTGCTTCTGCAAATGTACGAAGCCAAATTACATGGAGTGACTGGTGAGGGTATGTGTGAGCCACCAAGCAATGGTGACACACACTGTCTGTGGCACCACATGAACTGTAGGCCCATCACATGTGTCCTAGTCCTTACACATGTTGGCATGCACACATATGTGAGGGAATCAGACTAAATCCCATGAAGAGAGGCAGGCCATGCATTAAACAGCAGTGAAAATGATATGGCAAAAGTGAAAGGTACACATGCTAACATATAGGTATAAGGAAGGATGGAAGCAGTCATGTTACCAAAATCATGTCAATGGACAATCACTACTTACCAAGGAACATAGTTTCACTGTCACTGAACCCAAAGTGCAATATATGCTCTGTCACATGTATGATGCCCACCTTCACATGAAAGACAGTAGTGAGGCACCAGCATTTGTGACACCCTGAAGACAAGTGGCCTGTGGGGGCAGACGCCAGTGGTCTATTACCTCATGTTGGAAGTTGCTGGGACTGACAAACTGAAGACAAGTGGACTGTTGGGTACAAATCACACCCACAACAACAAACAACATGAACTGATTGATCACTGTACTCAGCCATGTGTTGGTCATGGAGAGTAAATTGGTTGTGTCCTAGGTCACTGGGCCAATAGGCAAGGCATATCAGCATGCACCAACTTTCATGCCTATACAAATAAGTACTCACATTGTGTGTCACACGTGGCCCATCACCAAGCTTCAGGAGGAGATGGCAGACTTCAACTCATCAACTTGGCAATGTAACAGGCAGGAACCTGCCTAAGACTCACACCCTTGTAGCTGCTGTGCTCCCCTCAAGTGCCCATCAAGCTCAGGGTAGGCCACCGCCAGAATGCAGGCCATCAGAGGGGGTCAGGCTCTGGCATGCACCCCGTCTACTTTTGGAGGACAGCCCCAGCTGGACCTTGCCGTTCTTTTGGGCCCAGCGTCTCAGGTCCTCGCAGCTCCTGCGACACTGGTTGCTCCGCCGGCTATGGACTCCCAGGGTCCACAACCTTCCAGGAGATGGCTCTCTGAATCCCTTTCTTCTGATGGCATTGATCTGTATGCATGCAATAGAAAAATGACAAAGCCACAATTCCATTTTTTTGGCCAACTTGGTTGTGTCATAGACATTTCAGAAACACCAAGTACAAAAGTGTTGTAATTGTCAACACACCACAATTGTAGGGTAAAGTGTAAAGCAAACATGCTGATGAGTACAGGGACATAAATATACACTTTTGGAGTCATCTGCATACTAACCAATTAACCTGCTCATGGCCTACACTGACAAAGCAAGCCTACTGAGATCAAGCAGCCCAAGCTCGAGCAACATGCACTGTGATGTGAGCCACAATGAAACACAACACACCATTGTAACCTTCTGAAGGGTGAACTCCTTTACCTGACAGGACAGACACATTTACATCCTGCCACATTGGCTCAATGCACACAGTCCCGACAGGAAACTTCCAAAGTACAGACCATACCAAGTGACAATGACAGGGCTGCCATGAGTGGCACGTAAAGTCACTTCCCTGTGCATGGGCTACCCAATGTAATCTCATACCACGTCAGAGTGGGTTTGTGTGGTATATACTTGAAGCACAGGACACACCTTTTACCATATGTGGCAATCATACAGAGATGGCATCCAACTTATTAAGATATGCTTGGTCTAATATCTAACACATAGTAAAGTTAGACTTAGACCAAAAGTCTAAACTTGGACCAAAAGTCTATCTTTACTACAAGTAAATTTAGACTTTTGGTCTAAGTTTAGACTTTTGGTCCAAGATTAGACCAAAAGTCTAACTTTACTGTGAGTAAAGTTAGTCTTTAGGTCTAAACTTAGACTTTTGGTGTAAACTTAGACTTTTGGTGTAAGTTTACGTTTGTGAATCAGGTCCAAAATTGGGCCCGGTTAAATGCATCACTACATCAATATATGTGTCTGATCATCACAAACAATCTAAAGCAGCCTTGTAGTGTAGGTTCTCCTATACAATTACCAGTGTAGTGTGTTGATGGTCACAGATGGCATATTATGGTAGTGCACTGTCCAGCAGCGGTGACAGTATTTTTTGTGGTCAGAACAGACTGTTAAATTTTGAAGAACACATGAGGAGCAGGTAGTTGGGTGATGCCCAGATTCATGCAGTTGACACATTTGTACCCAACCATGTGACTCGCATTTGGCCCTTGAGTAGTAGACAGCTTTGATATGTAATGGATGTAATGTATTTTCATACAGTAATAATTTCTCGCATGATTTTGGTCCTATTCATCATGTATGTTGGTGCGGACACAGTGACTAATGCTCCAATTCATTTGATTCCACAAATAGGTACCCTGAGAGAGGGAGGAGGCGACAAACACAAGTATACTGTCCATTGCCAGACCTTCAATACAATGGAACAACGTCATATTATCAAACAGTTCCGTCTCAATAGGCAAACAATTGTGGATTCATGCCATCAGCTGGAGCCAAATCTGATGCCTGAAAACACCAATCCAACCTGCATACCACCCAATGTTAATGTCATGGCAGTATTATACTTCCTGGCCACAGGATCCTTCCAATATACAGTGGCCATATCTGGTGGTATGTCCCAACCCATGTTCAGTGGTGTGTTAACAGATGTGCTATCAGCAGTGATGTAACACATTGACAGCTATATCACATTCCCCAGATGTGAGGATTTAGCCAATGTGAAGGCTGACTTCTAGGGCTTTGGTCAACTTCCACATGTGATGGGGGACTTTGATGGCACCCATGTTGCATTAGTGCCTCTGCAGGTCATGAACAAGTCTAGCGCAACAGGAAGCACTTCCATTCTGTCAACATGCAAGTTATCTGCTTGTCTGATCTCTAAATCTCAAATGTCTGTGCCTGTTTTCTGGGGTCAGCCCATGATTCCTTTGTAACAGCACCATACCCTAGTTGATGTCCCAATTGCAACCAAGTCAAATCAAATCAAATCATTAACATTTATAAAGCGCGCTACTCACCCGTGCGGGTCTCAAGGTGCTAGGGGAAAGGGGGGGTTACTGCTGCTCGAATAGCCATGTTTTTAGGAGTCTCCGGAAAGCGGGGTGGTCCTGGGTGGTCCTGAGGCTGGTGGGGAGGGAGTTCCAGGTCTTGGCCGCCAGGAAGGAAAAAGATCTCCCACCTGCCGTGGAGCAGCGGATGCGAGGGACGGCAGCGAGTGCGAGACCAGAGGAACGGAGGAGGCGGGTGGGGACGTAGAAGCTGAGGCGTCGGTTGAGGTTTTCCGGTCCCTTGTTTTGGAAGGCTTTGTGTGCGTGGGTGAGAAGACGAAAGGTGATCCTTTTGCTGACTGGGAGCCAATGCAGGTGTCTCAGGTTTGCGGAGATGTGGCTGTTGCGGGGTACGTCGAGGATGAGGCGTGCCAATGCGTTTTGAATGCGTTGCAGGCGATTTTGGAGTTTGGCTGTGGTCCCGGCGTAGAGGGTGTTGCCATAGTCCAGGCGGCTCGTGACGAGGGCGTGGGTCACGGTTTTTCTAGTGTCGGTGGGGATCCAGCGGAAGATCTTGCGGAGCATGCGGAGGGTGAGGAAGCAGACGGAGGACACGGCGTTGACTTGCTTGGTCATGGTGAGAAGAGGATCCAAGATGAAGCCGAGGTTGCAGGCGTGGTCTGTGGGGGTCGGTGCGGTGCCGAGGGCCGTGGGCCACCAGGAGTCATCCCAGGCAGATGGGGTGTTGCCGAGGATGAGGACTTCCGTTTTTTCAGAGTTCAGCTTTAGGCGGCTGAGCTTCATCCAATCTGCGACGTCCTTCATACCCTCTTGTAGGTTGGTCTTGGCGCTGGCGGGGTCCTTGGTGAGGGAGAGTATAAGTTGGGTGTCGTCGGCGTAGGAGGTGATGATGATGTCGTGCTTGCGAACGATGTTGGCGAGGGGGCTCATGTAGACATTGAAGAGTGTCGGGCTGAGCGATGAGCCTTGAGGTACGCCGCAGATGATCTCGGTGGGTTCTGAGCGAAACGGAGGGAGGTAAACTCTTTGGGAACGGTTTGAGAGGAAGGAGGCAATCCAGTCCAGGGCCTGGCCTTGGATCCCGGTGGAGCGGAGGCGGGTGATTAGGGTGCGGTGACAGACGGTGTCGAAGGCAGCCGAGAGGTCGAGGAGAATGAGGGCGACTGTTTCACAGTTGTCCATCAGGGTTCTGATGTCGTCAGTGACTGAGATGAGGGCGGTTTCCGTGCTGTGGTTGGTTCGGAATCCGGTTTGTGAAGGGTCGAGCAGGTTGTTGTTTTCCAGGAAGGTGGTCAGCTGTTTGTTGACGGTCTTCTCTATTACCTTGGCTGGGAAAGGCAGAAGAGAGATGGGGCGGAAGTTTTTCAGGTCGCTCGGGTCAGCCGTAGGTTTCTTTAGTAGGGCGTTGACTTCAGCGTGTTTCCAGCATTCGGGGAAGGTAGCAGAAGAAAAAGAAGAGTTGATGACGGTCTGGAGGTGCGGGGCGATGATGTTGTCGGCTTTGTTAAAGATGAAGTGAGGGCAGGGGTCCGAAGGGGCGCCGGAGTGGATAGAGTTCATGATGGATTTGGTTTCTTCAGTGTTGATGTGGGTCCAGTTGTTGAGGGTAATGGCCGGGGGTGCGGGTTCGGTGGTGTTATGTTGGGTCTGGTGTCCGAAGCTGTCGTGGAGGTCGCTGATCTTGCGATGGAAGAAAGTGGCGAGGGATTCGCACAAATCCTGTGAGGGCGTGACGGCGTTGGCGTTGGGGTTGGAGAACTCCTTGACGATGCTGAAGAGTTCTCTGCTGTTGTGGCTGTTTTTGTCCAGTCTGTCGGTGAAAAAGTTATTTTTAGCAGCGCGGATCAGGCGGTGGTGTTCGCGGGTAGCGTTATTGAGGGCGGTCATGTTGTCAGCGGTGTGGTCCTTGCGCCATGCCTTCTCGAGGGCGCAACAAGTTTTCTTTGATTCTTTGAGGGTGTCAGAGAACCAGAGAGGTTTTTTGGTGTTGGTCTGTCGATGCGTGCGTTTGAGGGGAGCAAGGTTGTCTGCGCAGTTGGAGATCCAGTTTGTGAGGCTGAGGGCTGCGTCGTTGGGGTCGGTGGTGAGGGTGGGTTGGTTGGCGGCGAGTGCTGAGAAGAGTTGCTCTTCGGGGATCTTGTTCCACTGTCGACGAGGGATGGGTTGAGTGCGGAGGTGGCGGGTCTCGCGTCGGAATGTGAAGTGGACACAGCTGTGGTCGGTCCAGTGTAGAGCGGAGGTGTGGCTGAAGAAGACGTGTTTGCTGGCAGAGAAGATAGGGTCAAGCGTGTGTCTGGCGATGTGGGTGGCGGTGTTCACCAGTTGTTTGAGGCCGAGGTTGGCGAGGTTGTCGAGCAGGGTGGTGGTGTTGGGGTCGTTGTTTTGTTCCAGATGGAAGTTGAGGTCACCTAGGAGGATGTAGTCCGGTGAGGCGAGGGCGTGTGGGGAGATGAAGTCGGCTATGGCGTCGCTGAAGGGGGCGCGCGGTCCGGGAGGACGGTAGACGAGGGATCCTCTGAGGGTGGTCCTCGGGTCGGTGCGAATCTGAAAATGCAGGTGTTCAGCGGCGAGAGGGGTGTCTTCGGTGGAGGTGGTGACGCTGATGGAGTCTTTGAAGACGATGGCGATACCTCCTCCTACTTGGTTGGTGCGGTCTTTTCTGGAGATCTTGTAGCCTTCGGGGATGGCGGTGGCGATGTCTGGAGCAGAGGAGGCGTTCATCCAGGTCTCCGTGATGAAGGCGACGTCCGGTGCTGTGGAGTCCAGGAGGTCCCAGAGTGCTTGTGGACGGATCGAGCGTTGACCAGGATGCACTTGAGGTGGTTGATGGTGCGTGGGCTTGTGGTCGTGGTAGTTGCGTGGTGGAAGATGCGTTTGCAGGAGTTGCAGGCGAAGGGTCCATGGGTGCGTTTGGGGTGAGCTTGGAAGCAGGTGTTGGAGCGTCCTGGGTTGAGGGCGTGGAGGGTGGTGGGGTCGTAGCGGATCAGCGGGGCTTGGGAGAGCTGGGGACCAGGGGTCGTGGCGCTGGGCGCGGGCCAGGCGCGGACGGGCGCAGACGGGCTTGCCTCTGGCGCGTCAGCGGCGCGGTCGCACAGCGGCCGCCATATGAGGTAGGAGGGGGGGAGGGGTCAGCTGGGGGCGAATGGGAGCTGGGGGGCGGGGGCGTGCAGGAGGTCGCGGCGGGAAATCACGAGGGAGGGGGGGGACAGGTAGAGTGAGAAGAGCTGGGGGAGGGGGGTTTAAGGGAGGAGGGGGGTGAGTGTTAGGAGGTTTAGGAGATTAGGGAGAGAGATAGGAGTAGGGTTGTGAAGATAGGGGAGGGGGGTTGTAGAGGTGGGTGAGGGTGAGAGGTAGAGTGAGAGGACAGGAAGATAGGTAATAGAGGGGGTGGCGGGAAGGGGGGAAGAGATAGAGAAATAGATAGAGAAAATAGATAGATAGAGAAATCGATAGATAGAGAAATAGATAGATAGAGAGATAGGCAGATAGGAGGAGGTGGAGAGTGAGGGAGTTAGATAGTGGGATAGAGAGATAGAGAGATAGGTAGATAGGAGGAGTGAGG
Source organism: Pleurodeles waltl (assembly GCF_031143425.1). Taxonomy (NCBI): domain Eukaryota; kingdom Metazoa; phylum Chordata; class Amphibia; order Caudata; family Salamandridae; genus Pleurodeles; species Pleurodeles waltl. Next base: position 653,626,329 of record NC_090447.1, read on the forward strand.
GAGGTAGATAACGAACGGGTTAGATAGGGGTGATAGAGAGGGGGAGGCGAGTGAGGGAGGGGGATGAGGCAGGAGCAGGAGGGCAGGTGCGGGGAGAAGAAGACGGAGGAGGCAGAAGAGCCGAAGGCAGAAGATAGAAGACAGAAGACAGAAGAGCAGAAGACCGGAAGAACAGAAGAACAGAAGACCGGAAGAACAGAAGAACAGGAGAACAGAGGACCGGAAGAACAGAAGAGCAGGAGACCAGAAGAACAGAAGAACAGCAGAAGATCACAGAAGAGCAGAAGATCACAGATGAAGATACGGAAGACGAGGAACAGAAGGCAGAGGACAGGCAGAAGACCTCAGAAGAAGATGAAGAAGAAGAGAGGCGACAGGAGAGGCAGAGAAGCACACAGAAGAAGAGAGAAGACGGGGAGAAGAAGAGTACAGAAGAAGATTACAGACGAGGAGCGAGGAGGAAGAACAGAGAAGAAGAAAAGAAGAAAAGAAGCAGGAGCAGGAGAGAGGGTGAGTAGCGCGGGGCAGGGCGAGGGGCTGGGAGGTGGGGGGTACTTACTGTGAGGTCGGTTTCAGGAACTCAGGAACCTGGAGGAGCTGGAGGAGCTGCAGCGGCAGGGGGAGCGACCTACCCTTGGGTCAAGGGTCGCTACCACTGTCGCGCAGCGGCCGCCATATGAGGTAGGAGGGGGGAGGGGTCAGCTGGGGGCGAATGGGAGCTGGGGGGTGGGGGCATGCAGGAGGTCGCGGCGGGAAAGCGCGAGGGAGGGGGGGACAGGTAGAGTGAGAAGAGCTGGGGGAGGGGGGTTTAAGGGAGAAGGGGGGTGAGTGTTAGGAGGTTTAGGAGATTAGGGAGAGAGATAGGAGTAGGGTTGTGAAGATAGGGGAGGGGGGGTTGTAGAGGTGGGTGAGGGTGAGAGGAAGAGTGAGAGGATAGGAAGATAGGTAATAGAGGGGGTGGCGGGAAGGGGGGGAGAGATAGAGAAATAGATAGAGAAAATAGATAGATAGAGAAATCGATAGATAGAGAAATAGATAGATAGAGAGATAGGTAGATAGGAGGAGGTGGAGAGTGAGGGAGTTAGATAGTGGGATAGAGAGATAGAGAGGTAGGTAGATAGGAGGAGTGAGGGAGGTAGATAGCGAACGGGTTAGATAGGGGTGATAGAGAGGGGGAGGCGAGTGAAGGAGGGGGATGAGGCAGGAGCAGGAGGGCAGGTGCGGGGAGAAGAAGACGGAGGAGGCAGAAGAGCCGAAGGCAGAAGATAGAAGACAGAAGACAGAAGAGCAGAAGACCGGAAGAACAGAAGAACAGAAGACCAGAAGAACAGAAGAACAGGAGAACAGAGGACCGGAAGAACAGAAGAGCAGGAGACCAGAAGAACAGAAGAACAGCAGAAGATCATAGAAGAGCAGAAGATCACAGATGAAGATACGGAAGATGAGGAACAGAAGGCAGAGGACAGGCAGAAGACCTCAGAAGAAGATGAAGAAGAAGAGAGGCGACAGGAGAGGCAGAGAAGCACACAGAAGAAGAGAGAAGACGGGGAGAAGAAGAGTACAGAAGAAGATTACAGACGAGGAGCGAGGAGGAAGAACAGAGAAGAAGAAAAGAAGAAAAGAAGCAGGAGCAGGAGAGAGGGTGAGTAGCGCGGGGCAGGGCGAGGGGCTGGGAGGTGGGGGGTACTTACAGTGAGGTGGGTCTCAGGAACTCAGGAACCTGGAGGAGCTGGAGGAGCTGCAGCGGCAGGGAGAGCGACCTACCCTTGGGTCAAGGGTCGCTACCACTGTCGCGCAGCGGCCGCCATATGAGGTAGGAGGGGGGAGGGGTCAGCTGGGGGTGAATGGGAGCTGGGGGGCGGGGCGTGCAGGAGGTCGTGGCGGGAAAGCGCGAGGGAGGGGGGGACAGGTAGAGTGAGAAGAGCTGGGGGAGGGGGGTTTAAGGGAGGAGGGGGTGAGTGTTAGGAGGTTTAGGAGATTAGGGAGAGAGATAGGAGTAGGGTTGTGAAGATAGGGGAGGGGGGGTTGTAGAGGTGGGTGAGAGGTAGAGTGAGAGGATAGGAAGATAGGTAATAGAGGGGGTGGCGGGAAGGGGGGGAGAGATAGAGAAATAGATAGAGAAAATAGATAGATAGAGAAATCGATAGATAGAGAAATAGATAGATAGAGAGATAGGTAGATAGGAGGAGGTGGAGAGTGAGGGAGTTAGATAGTGGGATAGAGAGATAGGTAGATAGGAGGAGTGAGGGAGGTAGATAGCGAACGGGTTAGATAGGGGTGATAGAGGGGGGGAGGCGAGTGAGGGAGGGGGATGAGGCAGGAGCAGGAGGGCAGGTGCGGGGAGAAGAAGACGGAGGAGGCAGAAGAGCCGAAGGCAGAAGATAGAAGACAGAAGACAGAAGAGCAGAAGACCGGAAGAACAGAAGAACAGAAGACCGGAAGAACAGAAGAACAGGAGAACAGAGGACCGGAAGAACAGAAGAGCAGGAGACCAGAAGAACAGAAGAACAGCAGAAGATCACAGAAGAGCAGAAGATCACAGATGAAGATACGGAAGACGAGGAACAGAAGGCAGAGGACAGGCAGAAGACCTCAGAAGAAGATGAAGAAGAAGAGAGGCGACAGGAGAGGCAGAGAAGCACACAGAAGAAGAGAGAAGACGGGGAGAAGAAGAGTACAGAAGAAGATTACAGACGAGGAGCGAGGAGGAAGAACAGAGAAGAAGAAAAGAAGAAAAGAAGCAGGAGAGAGGGTGAGTAGCGCGGGGCAGGGCGAGGGGCTGGGAGGTGGGGGGTACTTACTGTGAGGTGGGTCTCAGGAACTCAGGAACCTGGAGGAGCTGGAGGAGCTGCAGCGGCAGGGGGAGCGACCTACCCAGAGAGGGCCTGTCTGGTTGGTAAGTCACAGGTATCCTGATTTTGTTGGTGCGGTGTCAGGTGCTACAATCATTAAGTGAGTGACTCACTGAGGCACTTATGTCTCATTCCAAAACAGGAGACTCAGCATATCCCAACCGTCCTTGGTATTTAACACCGCTGAGGAATCCAACGACGCCAGGGGAAGTCTGCTTCAGTGAGGTTCAAGGAAGAACACGGCGGGTAGTGGAATGGGCTTTTGGGCTCCAGAAGGCCAGATTTCACTGTCTGGACAAGACTGGGAGAGCCCTCTTCTACTCACCCGGGAAGGTGTGTCAGATCACCGTGGCATGCTCCATAATATTGCCCTGTGGAGGAATATCCCTTACATCCCGTAGGAAGGGGAGTCTGCTGTGCCACTGGGTGAGAATCCTGAAATGCCAAATGAAGATGATAGTGGTGAAATGGAAGGAGCTGACTTGCGACAAGATCACATCAACAGCTTCTTCTTGTGAGTATAAGTATGTAGTGAGATGTTATTACTTTGACTGTACAATGAACTGTAGTTGTGATAATGTGTGGAGTATATTTTTGGAAATAGTAAGCAAGCAGCTGCTCAGGCAAAATCTGCTAAAGGATGTTTGATGAAGAGCTTTTGACAGATTCACATTTTTATGATATTGCTTTGTTTGTCTCAGATTTTTCAAATGGACTATGTTCCCAGACGTTTGCTATGTGACTTGTGTCATATGTATGGTCTCATAACTATACTACATGTTTTGTTCTTTTTTCAGGTACCGTCACCATGAGATCTCTGTTTGGGCATTGGCAGGTACATTGTGCTATTGGGACATGGGTTGTTCCTGGGATTGTATTTCACAGACTTTGGGAGTAGAAGACCTGGGTCAAGACAGCTTGCACAGTGATAGGATGGAAGTTCAGAAGACTCCATTGGACTTTTTCATTGTTGTGTGGTATCCAATATGCTTCGTGTGTGTCATCATGTGGGCATTATAAATGTTGTTTGCCAAAATAATGTCAGTTCCCCTTCACATTGGCTAACCACTCTTTTTGTCTGATCTGTTTGTAACTGTTAATGTGTTTCATTATTGTAGGACAAAGTGCCTGTGGCACATCACTGACATTTGTTTGTGTCATACTACCAAATGCAGTAGCACTGGATTGGAATGACCCTGTGATCATGGATAGCTGTACTGCCATCTACCTGGGTGTTGCATTTTATGAGGTGGGCTTCCTTTTGAGAGCTAGGGGACATGGCTCCAGTTGATGACACCACCCATATCCATTTTTGCCTACTTAACAGGTCAGTGTCTGAAATGTCCATTCCTAAATTGTTCTAGGGGTATTTACAAATATATATTTGTGGCCTACACAGTTTGATATGGTCATGTCTGAATTTCTATGTTTCTAATATCTTCACAGCCTATGTGCTGAACAATGTAATAAAACCTCTTTTGAAGCAAGACACTTGTATATATGTATTGGTGTGTAATGTTTGTAACCCTGAGCTGGACACATTGTAGTTTCAACATATCCCTGTTTGCACAAGTAGTGTGTATCTTCATTGCATGGTTCACATATCTACATAGCTAAATGTGCATTTTAAGACAGCAGACAATAAGTTTGTGCCTGGTGAATTTATTACAATGCTAATACAAAAAATAATTTGGGACAGAAAGACACACAAATGTACACTGAAGGGATCAGTCATGGTAAATGAAATCATTGCAGTAGATGCCACACCATTGGAAGTTCAAAGTGCAGAGTACTCCTCCATTTGGAACTGGAGTGTGGTTCAGGATCATCAGTCCACAGAGTGTATGTGTGACATACAAAGGACGACATTAAGGTTGAGGTTTCTTGCTGCTGGTGGTGGGTGTCTTGCTATCATCTGCACCTCCTGAATTCTTGCATGGACGTCCCTGCTTGGAAGGAGGGGGATCAGCCGCTGCAGAGGCAGGGGTGTTCTAGGGTAGTTGTACCTCTGGAAGGCCCTCCCTTACTGTGGTTTCTGCTGATATACTTGGCCTTAAGTTATTTGGCCCACAGGAAGGGGTGGATGGTGGCCCAAAAGCACTGCTGAGGATCATGTGGGTGTCCGTCAGCACCCCTCTTAGGGCCCCAATGTGTGAATTGTGTTCATCCATTCTTTGGATCATGTCCCGCTGCAGCTGCTTCATTTCCTGGAGTTCAGTCAGTACCTGGACCATCACGACTGGAGACTCCTGATAGACCCCAAGAAGTGGCTGGTGATATCCTTGTCAACAGCAGGCCCAGTGGCCTCACTCCGCTGGCCCACGGCATCCACTTCCACCTCCCATGCACCATACCCCCACAAGTCTGTGATTTTGGTACAGGATGCTCTCACTACCTGGGTCCTGGACCCACAGTGTCAGGAGTTTTGGGTTGTACCTCAGGATCCAGGGCTCTGGGGCACACAATGGTTTGAACGGTGCTAGGTACACAGGTTGGGGTGCGTTGCCTGTGATGTTGATGCAACAGGGCTGGGAGTTGTTGTTGTGGGCACAGTGAGACTCACTGTTGCTGTCTGAGCAGGTTGTCCAGATGTGCCAGCTCGACCTGTTGAGTAAGAGGGTATATTGTTATGTGTTGTAGTGGGACATCTACCTCCAAAGGTTTTGTGTTACAGAAATTAGAGACATGGGACATTCTTAAGTGGCAGGTTGGCCTATTGTGCCATGTTACCATGGTTTAGGAGTATTTGACATGACGTGTGAAGCTTGCCTACAGTATTAGACTCAAGCTGCTCATTAGATGTGCTGATCAGTTGCACTTTGGATGAGGGAATGAAAATCCATCTTACTAACAGTGAAGCCAACAAAGAGGAGAGGCAACATGTGCATTTGCCCATTCCGAGGCCTAGATGAGTGTGAAACAGGCAAACACACAACTTTGTTGAATCTGTATCTGCAGTCATCATGTGTGCAGTGATGTCAATGTGTTTGTTGCTGCTACCATTCTGCTGGTGCAGTTATGGCCTTAGGAATTCTTGTGGCCAGATTTACAATGCCCTACCGCCTCCTTCCGCCACACTAGCATTTTTTTTTAAATACTAATATGGCTCAAGGACGCAATTTTTGCAGCACCATATTTACAATGCATGCATTGCGCCTCTTTGCGACCCCTTGCTCCACATTATGCTTGCGTCAGGCATAATGTATGCAAGGGGGGTGTTCTGGCGTTAGGAGGCAAAAATGGTGCAGTAAAATCTACAAGATTTTACTGCACCATTTTTGGTGCCATTTTTAATGCCTTCTCAGAGCAAGAGTTAAAATGATGCACCCATCTTACCCTATGGGCCTTCTTGCACTTTGCTCCACTAGTGTCAACATTTTTGAGGCTAGTGGAGCAAAGTGCCAAAATAGCATCAAACATTCTGATGCTATTGGCCTAACGTGTGCCATGGTGCACCGTATGAAAAATACGACGTACACATGGTGTCGTTAAGTGGGGCAGGGATGACGAAAGAAAACTGGTGCATCGGTACTGATGCGCCAGTTTCTTGTAGATCTGGCCCTTGGTGTACACACTTGGTAAGGTGTCCTTCCTTCCTCAATGGTTTAATCTTGGGATACCAGGTCCAAATTGAGCTAGGTAGACAGACACTGAACTGAGCATGATCCATATATTGCACACTCACAGGTAAGTAAACTTCATTTGAGTGTTAACAAACAGGTGTATTTGGGTAAGTGAACACTGGCTGGTGGTTGGAGATAGAGACACAGGGCCTATTGTGATTTGCACTCAGGTTACTCCCTCTACTTCCCAGCACATGACAAATGGTATACTCCCAGGTAAGTAAACTTCACTTTGGAGTACACAAACAGATGTATTTGGGCAAGTGGATACTGGGCTGGTGGTTGGAGTTAGAGAACAGGGCATTTTGGGCTTTGCAGTCAGATCACTCCCTCTACGTTCCAACACTTGACAAATAGTATACTCCCAGGTGAGTAAACTTCCTTTGGGAGCACACAAACAGATGTATTTGGGCAATTGGATACTGGGCTAGTGGTTGGAATTAGAGAAGCAGGGCCTATTGTGAGTTGCAGTCAGGTCACTCCCTCTATTTCATACATTAGACAAATGGGATCCTCCCAGGTGAGGAAACGTCATTTGAGAGTTCACATACAGATGTATTTGGGTAAGTGAACACTGGGCTGGTGGTCAAAGTTAAAAAAACAGGTCCTATTGGGAGATGCAGTCAGGTCACTCCCTCTACTTCACACACTAGACAAATGGTATCCTCCCAGGTGAGTAAACCTAATTTGAGAGTTCACATACAGATGTATTTGAGCCAGTGAATACTGGGCTGGTGGTTGGAGTTGGAGGAACAGTTCCAATTGGGAGTTGCAGTCTGGTCACTCACTCTACTTCATACACTAAACAAATGGTATCCTCCCAGGAGATTACACTTCATTTGTGAGTTCACATATATATGTATTTGGGTAAGTGAAAACTGGGGTGGTGGTTGGAGTTAGAGAAACAGGGCCTTTTGTGCTTTGCAGTCGGGTTACTCCCTCTACTTCCCAACCCTTGACAAATGGTATCCTCCCAGGTGAGCAAACATAATTTCAGAGTTAACAGACAGGTATATTTGGGCAAGTGTACACTGGGCTGGTGGTTGGATGTAGAGAAACAGGGCCTCCTGAGAGTTGCAGTCAGTTCAATCCTTCTACTTCCCAACACTTGACAAATGGTATCCTCCCAGGTGAGTAAACTTCATTTGAGAGTTAACAAACAGGTGTATTTGGGCATGTGAACACTGGGCTAGTGATTAGATCACAGAAACATGGCCTCCTTAGTTTTGCCGTCCAGACACTCTCTCTACTCTCCAAAACTTGACAAATGTTGGGTATAGCAAATCCGTTGCCAGACTGCATTTAGGTTGGAGCATACATTTACATGTTGAGACATACTATGAGTCCTGGGATGAATTTCTGATATTGAAACACTTACAGGCACCATTCCAACTTTATAGCATTTGATGGGCCTTGGTAGCTGTGATGTTAGGTCCAACAATACACATTGACAGCCTTACTTCTCAGATACTCTGGGTATTGAATGTTGTTAAAGTAAATGAACAACACAGTGGCAAAAGCTGAGCTGTGAGCATGCATGACATTAGAATTTAGCAACAGTAGTTGAGTTGTAACTTACCAGACTCCACTCCCCCAGGTATTCCTGTCAAGCTCTCCAGATGCTGGATGGCCAAGACCTTCTCCTCCCAGGGAAAGAGTTGTGATGGGGCACTGGGAGGGCCACTACCAGTCTTGTTGACCTCCATCTGTTGTCTGGAGGACAGGGAACGCACCTTGCCTCTTAAGTTGGTCTACCTTTTCCTAATGTCCTTTGTGTTCAGGGTGGTGCCTACAGCATTCACTCTGTTGACAATCGTTTTGCCACAGTTCAATTTTCCTACTGAGAGGAATGTGCTGGACTTGTGCTCCAAACAACTGTGGTTCTACTCTTATGATTTCATCCACCAGGACTCTCAACTCATCCTCTGAAAAACAGGGATTTTTGAAACTTGACATGGTAGGGAACTAAAACGGGTGACAGGGAGTTACTTACAAAAGGAAGGTGATATATCCAATTGGGCTTTTGTCTGTGCTTTGCTGAATGCTTACTGCGGCAGTTGCCTGCCGTTTGCTGACTGCCACATGGGGACCGTCATGTTGACTGTGTGTTTGTAATAGGTTCAGTGGTTGACGGTGGCACTGACAGCACCAGAGTATGGACTGCCAAAATAGCAGACTGCTGCGCTGCTGGCGGTCACCACTTTGGCTTGGCGTGCGGTAGTTCAGCCTGTACACATCGTAATACAACGGTCTGGGGACCGCCGGCACAGTGGCCTTTTTGGGACTGCCAACATGGCAGTCTGGTGGTCTGACTGTGAAACTCGTAATTAGGCCCTTATTTATTCACAACACATCCAGTCATTCCTGGGTCACATTCAGAGTTTGCCCCCTCTTTGTGGGTTCCTTACTCATTCAAGTGTTTTTTGGTTCTGAAGCTACTCAACTCAAATTAATAGATGACTGGAAAGTCCCTCCAGTGTTACGTGTCCACAATTACACCATCCTGTGTCAATCAATAAGTCAGACCTCTGCCAGTAATAACAGCTAACGGCTATCAAGAGTTAGAGGGTACTTTAAACTCCACATTTAGAAAAAACCTTTTCCAGTACATCTACTTGTGGAAACAGTACAATGCATCAAATATGTCTTGTAGACCAGCTTCCTTTGCACATGCTCTCAGACCGAAAAGGAACATTCTTGTTTTCCCAACAACCCATTTCCTGCAAGTCGAGAGTGGGGGCAGAACTTTTTGGAGGCATTCTGGTGGTCATTCTGACCTCGGCGGTAAAAGGCGCCTACCGCCGGTCAGAAATCCTCCATAATCCCGCCGCGGTCGCGGAAACCCGCCACGGTCATTCTGACCCGCAGAAGGCAAACCTCCGAAAATCCGACCGCCACAATAGACCGCCAGACCAGCGGTCGGCGGAAAGGTGGAGGTGACCAAACCTCCACCGCCACGCCAACAGAAATACGCCCATCCCATTACGACCCACGAATCCACGCGGCGGTCATTCAAACGCGGTATTCCATTGGCGGGACACACCGGCGCGGTCAGAATACACACCAACGAACAAAACTCACCCACATTGGACGATTTGAATCCCACACACCTGATACACATACACACACCACTCCCACACACACAATACAATATAAAACACCCACCCACATCACCCACAAACCCCTACGCTTACAAAATCGTAAAGAAGGCAAGAGCGAGACACCAGCATCCAAAACATAACAGCCACAGCCACTCAACACCATCACCCACACACTATTCACACACAAAACAACACACACCACCACACTCAACTCACTTAAATACACATACTCCACCCCACACATCATACACACCACCCCATGGCACCCCAAAGACAACCCCGCTTCACAGACGAAGAACTCAGGGTTATGGTGGAGGAAATCGTTCGTGTAGAGCCCCAGCTGTTCGGCACACAGATACAATACACCAGCATTGCCCGGAGGACGGAGCTATGGCAGAGGATTGTCGACAGGGTGAACGCAGTGGGACAGCACCCCAGAAATCGGGAAGACATCAGGAAGCGATGGAACGACCTACGGGGGAAGGTGCGTTCCATGGTATCCAGGCACAACATCGCCGTGCAGAAGACTGGCGGAGGACCCCCACCTCAACCCCCACAATTCACATCATGGGAGGAGGAAGTCTTGAACATCCTGCATCCTGACGGCCTCGCAGGAGTCGGCGGAGGAATGGATACTGGTAAGTTGAAGCTTCAATACTGCTTCCCCCCCACCTGCATGCCAAATCAGACCCCAACCCTCACCCCCATCCTCGAACCCCATCCTCACCCCCACCCTCACCCCCACCACCATCCTCACCCCCACCACCATCCTCACCCCCAACACCATCCTCACCTCCACCCCCACCACACCTATTCCCCGCCAATGTCTCACCATCACAACCCACTCATCCCAAAACCTAGGCCTGCATGCGTCCACTAAGCATGGACACCCATCACCAAAGCATGCCCAATGCATATACACATCCCCCCCACAAGCCACCCTCACCAAAGCCCCCACACACGAATGCCAGCACTTGGGGACACGGGAACCCACAGATACACCCATATGCCACACATTGAAACTATAACCATACCTCTATACCCCTGCAGGACCCGACCGTCAACACACCGCCGCGGAGGGCCCAGAATTATCCCCACCCCCCACCCAAGAGGCCGTCAGCGATGACAGCAGCTCTGTCGATCTGGACACCGATGACCAGCCCGGACCATCGGGGACCTCTGGACAGTCGGTTCCCCTCACACAGGCACAGGCCACTATAGACCCTAACCCCTCTGGGAACACCAGCACAGCTCCCACCCAGCGGGCCCATGCCTCTGTCTCCAGGGCGCGTCAATCTGCGGTGTGTCTACCACTACAGGGCACCCAGGATAACCCACCACCCCAACAACAACAGGGACCTGGGGGCAGTGGTAGTGGGCACACCGGCCAGGGGGCAGAGGCCCAGGGAAACAGGGCAACTCGGCGGGCAGCTGTGCGACAGGGGGGGGAGGAGAGGCCCAGGGAACCCACTCTCCACGAGGTCCTCACCACCATCATGGGAGCATACAACCGCTCCCAGGAGACGATGGCGACGGTACTGGCCCGGTTCCAGGAGATCCAGGTGCTGCAGGAGGAACACTATCGGGGGTACAGGGAGGACATCCGAGCCATCAACACCACCCTGGTTACCATGGTAGGGCTGCTGCAGGACCTCGTAAACAGCAGGGCGGACACTGAACAACACCCAAGGGCCCCTGCCACTAGCCGGGACCAAGAACAGCCATCCACCTCCGCCGGCGCTAGTGGACAGGAGGCCCCCGCACAGCAGCAGCCCACCAGACCCCCACCTCCTGCAGGAGAAGAACCACCCCGCAAGAGGGCCCTGAGATCTCGCAAGACAGAGTAGGATGTCAAGACCCCCGCCAGCAATGGATACCACCTGATGTCATCCCACTGTCCCACATTGTCACCCTGTCCATCCTCGAACTGCCCATGCTCCATCTCTCCACAGGCCTCTGGACAATGCACCTGTGTGACTGTTACTCTGGACTCTGCCATGGACATTCCTTCACCATAGCCCCCACCCACTTGAAACCACCCATCCCATTTTGAGCACTTCAATAAACACCTATTTTGCACCAAAATATCAGGAGTCTGGCTGTGATTTCAATAGATTGTAATTGACATGACAGTGCAAATATGTCCTTGTACATGGTGAAGTCAACAAACAGCTGCCACAAAGCTGTAGTCCATGGGGAAACGAAGCACAGGACTCGTAGTGGGGACCCCAGATCTGAAATAGGGAGGGAAAAGCCAAAACTCAGTCATCATACACTGGGGCAAATAGATAGGCAGCAGAGATGCTGCAGAGTAGTTAACATTTACTAAATTATCTTTGAAATGTTACCTGTGTCCTATTGGAAGTACTGTTCAATGATTCTGTCCCTGTTGTCTGTTTCAGCCCCGTCGTCTTCCTCCTCGTCACTCTCCTCAGGTTCCACCGCTGCCACAACACCACCGTCTCGACCATCCTCCTGCAGGAAAGGCACCTGGCGGCGCAAAGCCAGGTTGTGAAGCATGCAGCAGGCCAAGATGATGTGACACACCTTCTTAGGTGAGTACATTAGGGATCCACCGGTCATATGCAGGCAGCGAAACTTGGCCTTTAGGAGGCCAAAGGTGCGTTCGATCACCCTCCTAGTACGCCCATGGGCCTCATTGTACCGTTCCTCTGCCCTGGTCCGGGGATTCCTTACTGGGGTCAGTAGCCACGACAGGTTGGGGTACCCAGAGTCCCCCACTAGCCATACACGGTGTCTCTGTAGCTGTTCCATCACGTAAGGGATGCTGCTATTCCTGAGGATGTAGGCGTCATGCACTGACCCTGGGAATTTGGCATTTACATGCGAGATGTACTGGTCAGCCAAACACACCACCTGGATGTTCATTGAATGGTAACTTTTTCTGTTCCTGTACACCTGCTCCCTGTCTCTTGGGGGAACCAAAGCCACATGGGTCCCATCAATGGCACCAATTACGTTGGGAATATGTCCAAGGGCGTAGAAATCACCCTTCACTGTAGCCAGTTCGCCCACCTCAGGGAAAATGATGTAGTTCCTCACGGATTTCATCAGGGCAGACAACACTCTGGATAACACCTTTGAAAACATGGGCTGAGACATCCCAGAAGCAATTCCCACGGTTGTCTGAAATGACCCACTTGCCAAGAAATGGAGTACTGACATGACCTGCACCAGAGGGGGAATCCCTGTGGGTTGGCGGATGGGGGACATCAGGTCGGGCTCCAGCCGGGCACACAGTTCATGGATAGTGGCACGGTTAAGACGGTAGGTCAGGATAATGTGGCGTTCTTCCATTGTCGCCAGGTCCACCAGCGGTCAGTACACGGGAGGATTCATCCGTCTCCTCGCCCAACCCAGCGGACGGTGCCTAGGAAGGACAACATGGAGCACACAGTCAGGCAACCCACAGGTACGTACTCACAGCTAGCACAGTATACGATTCTCTATGCAGTGAATGGCGTGTCTGAGTGGCTATGCAAGGCCTAGGCCTGTGTGACGCAGTTGAGATTGAGCCATGTGGGCCCTGGAAATGGCGGCTGCCTGACCTGTGAAGTGTGACAATGGGATGTGAGGTCAATGCGCTGGCGTGGCACACCGCGGCGGGCGGCGGGCGAAGACCGCGGCGCGAAGCCGCATTGGTTAACATTGAAGCCTATGGGTTTCAGGAGCCAATGGCGAAGGGCGCCGGCGGTGGCGGGACGCACCGCCGCGGTACGCACCGCCGCGGACGTGACCGCCATTTTCTATCTACTTATCCACTTGCGACTTGAACTTTCACAGGAGAGGACCTATACTGCAAGTGTTGCTGTGACCTCGGTCTGGAAGGGACAATGGCTGCTGCGACTGGGGAAAGGGCCCCTGCCTTCACTGGAGAGGAGTTGGAGAAACTTGTGGATGGGGTCCTCCCCCAGTATGCGCTACTCTACGGTCCTCCAGACCAACAAGTGAGTTTAATTCTATCTGGATTTGGGCCACTGGCTGGCTTGGGGGCCTGGCGGGGATGGGGGGCATGTTGGGCCTGGCGGGGGGCCTGGCGGGGATGGGGGCCATGTTGGGCCTGGCGGGGGGCCTGGCGGGGATGGGGGGCATGTTGGGCATGGCGGGGGGCCTGGCGGGGGGCCTGGCGGGGATGGGGGGCATGTTGGGCATGGCGGGGGGCCTGGCGGGGATGGGGGGCATGTTGGGCATGGCGGGGGGCCTGGAGGGGGGCCTGGCGGGGATGGGGGGCATGTTGGGCCTGGCGGGGGGCCTGGCGGGGATGGGGGGCATGTTGGGCCTGGCGGGGGGCCTGGCGGGGATGGGGGGCATGTTGGGCATGGCGGGGGGCCTGGCGGGGGGCCTGGCGGGGATGGGGGGCATGTTGGGGCTGGCGGGGGGCCTGGCGGGGGGCCTGGCGGGGATGGGGGCCATGTTGGGCCTGGCGGGGGGCCTGGCGGGGATGGGGGGCGTTGGGCCACTGGAAAGGAAAATGCTGAGTAACTTGAACGTGGTATTTCTCCCTCCCTGTACGTGTCACATAGGTCCGCGCCCATGAGAAGATCGGGATTTGGCGTGCCATCGCCAAGGAAGTCCGGGCCCTGGGGGTCCACCATCGACGGGGCACCCACTGCCGCAAGAGGTGGGAGGACATCCGCCGCGGGACCAAGAAGACCGCCGAGTCTCTGCTGGGGATGGCCTCCCAACGTAGGCGGGGTGCCTGCCGTCAACTGAGCCCCCTGATGTTCCGGATCCTGGCGGTGGCCTACCCTGATTTGGATGGGCGCGTGAGGGCAGCACAGCAGACACAAGGGGGTGAGTCCAAGCATTATCTACTCTGTTGTTGCGCAGTGGAGGTGTCTGGGTGGGGGAGGAGGGCTGTGGGTCCCCCTAGGCCAGGGCGATATCTGTAGGCTGGGCACCCCCGTAAGCCCCTGTGTCCCCAGCCACCACCCTCAGTAGTGTGTCAGTACAGCCATCCCTGGGCCGTGTCATCCATGGGTGCAGTTGACAACTCTAGGCGTGTAGGGCATGTTCCACGGAATGCGTAGCGGACCCCAAGTGCGCAACTTAGTGCAGGGGGCATCTGTGTCTGTCATGTCCGCTAACTGTACCGGAGATCCATGTAATCAATATCCCTTTATTTCTCTCTCCCCCCCCCTTTTTGTTTGTCTTTCTGTGCTTGTGTGCATCAGCATCATCAGGCGGAGGAGAAGTGGCATCGGGGCAGGAAGGAGCTGCATCTCACATGGCCCAGGAGGGCCATGCCACAGAGTCTGACTGGACCAGTGAGACGGAGGGCGAGGGGAGCTCCACGACGGGGACGACTGGAGCCTGCAGCGACACGGACACGTCCTCGGAAAGGGGCTCCCTTGCGGGGGTGGCACCATCCGTGCCCCCCGCCATTACAGGTACAGCCGCCACCCAGCGCACCATCTCCGCCCTCCCAGCAGCCCCTCCGCGTTCGCCCCGTGCCCGCTCTGCCAGGAAGCCGGGCATCTCCTTCGCCCCAGGCACCTCAGGCCCTGCCCCTGTTACCCCCGCTGCCCTCAGTGAGGAGGTCATTGACCTCCTCCGAACGCTCATTGTTGGGCAGACTACCCTTTTGAATGCCATCCAGGGGGTGGAGAGGGAGGTTCATCGCAGCAATGCGTACCTGGAGGGCATTCATTCGGGTCAGGCTGCCCATCAGCGATCGTTCCAGGCTCTGGCCTCAGCACTGACGGCAGCCATTGTCCCTGTCTCCTGCCTGCCTCTACTAACTCCCTCCTCCCAGTCTCCTGTTCCTCTGCCTGTCCCACCCACACCATCAGACCAGCCTGCACACACCTCAACACCCAAGAGAAGCTCATCCAAACATAAGCACCACAGATCACGCAGACATTCACACACGCAACATTCCGATGCAGACATGCCAACAGTCACTACCACCTCTGTGACCCCCACCTCCTCGTCTCCCTCCTCCCTCCCTGTGACGTCTACACTCACACCTCCATTCACCTCACCATCAGCCAGTGTTTCCATCACCAGCACACCCTCCACTCCAGTCCGCACACGTGCAGTCACCACCCCCACTGCCATTTACACGTCCCCTGTGTCCTCTCCCACTGTGTCTGTCACCCCCTCTTCCACACCACACAAAAGCAGCCACCCACCCACCCAACAGCCATCCACCTCACGACAGCCTATCCCTCCTGCACCTGCACCCAAAGACAGCAAACGTGACTCACCTACAACCACATCCTCTCCCTCCACTCCCATTCCCACTGTACCTACCACTCTCCATTGTCCCAAGAAGCTCTTCCTCGCCACTACTAACTTCTTTCCTGACCCTGAGCCCCCCCCTCCTTCTCGTCGGGGTAAGAAGAGCACCTCAGCCACCACCAGCCCTGCAGCCCCCTTGACAAGGGTGCAGGGGTATTGGAGCCCGCCAGCCCGCATGTCTGGATCTTCGCCCAGCAGCAAGGGGACAGCCAGCCCACCCCCTGGGAAGAGGAGCAGAAGGCGGAAGGGGCGCCGCAGGAGCCCGCCTTCTACATCCCCCCCGGACACCACCCAGAGACAGTCACCAGCCACAGCTCCAAAGGGAGGAAAGGGCCACAGGCCGACGACTAAGGAGGGCAAGGGCAGCAAGTTGGAGAGGTCAGGCAGCAGGCCTGCTGCCCAGGAGGAGCCCACAACCCCCATAGCCGCTGCCCCGGGAGGAACCGGCACAGCTGCCCCGGGAGAGCCCACCAGCCCCATAGCCGCTGCCCAGGGAGGACCCAGCCCAGCTGGCCAGGAGGGCCCCACCACCCACAGCCCAGGTGGGCAGTGAAGGAGCACCATCCCCGCTGCCCAGGAGGGCACCACCAGGCATTTAGCAGTTGGCCATAGACCGTCCGCCGTCTCAAGAACCGCTGAACTGGGCCCTTCAAGGCAAGAACCGCTGAACTGGGCCCTTCAAGGCAAGAACCGCTGAACTGGGCCCCGCCGTCTCAAGAACCGCTCCGCTGGGCCCTTCAAGGCAAGAACCGCTGAACTGGGCCCTTCAAGGCAAGAACCGCTGAACTGGGCCCTTCAAGGCAAGAACCGCTGAACTGGGCCCCGCCGTCTCAAGAACCGCTGAACTGGGCCCTTCAAGGCAAGAACCGCTGAACTGGGCCCCGCCGTCTCAAGAACCGCTCCGCTGGGCCCTTCAAGGCAAGAACCGCTGAACTGGGCCCTTCAAGGCAAGAACCGCTGAACTGGGCCCCGCCGTCTCAAGAACCGCTGAACTGGGCCCTTCAAGGCAAGAACCGCTGAACTGGGCCCTTCAAGGCAAGAACCGCTGAACTGGGCCCCGCCGTCTCAAGAACCGCTGAACTGGGCCCTTCAAGGCAAGAACCGCTGAACTGGGCCCCGCCGTCTCAAGAACCGCTGAACTGGGCCCTTCAAGGCAAGAACCGCTGAACTGGGCCCCGCCGTCTCAAGAACCGCTCCGCTGGGCCCTTCAAGGCAAGAACCGCTGAACTGGGCCCTTCAAGGCAAGAACCGCTGAACTGGGCCCCGCCGTCTCAAGAACCGCTGAACTGGGCCCTTCAAGGCAAGAACCGCTGAACTGGGCCCTTCAAGGCAAGAACCGCTGAACTGGGCCCCGCCGTCTCAAGAACCGCTGAACTGGGCCCTTCAAGGCAAGAACCGCTGAACTGGGCCCCGCCGTCTCAAGAACCGCTGAACTGGGCCCTTCAAGGCAAGAACCGCTGAACTGGGCCCCGCCGTCTCAAGAACCGCTGAACTGGGCCCCGCCGTCTCAAGAACCGCTGAACTGGGCCCCGCCGTCTCAAGAACCGCTCCGCTGGGCCCTTCAAGGCAAGAACCGCTGAACTGGGCCCTTCAAGGCAAGAACCGCTGAACTGGGCCCCGCCGTCTCAAGAACCGCTGAACTGGGCCCTTCAAGGCAAGAACCGCTGAACTGGGCCCTTCAAGGCAAGAACCGCTGAACTGGGCCCCGCCGTCTCAAGAACCGCTGAACTGGGCCCTTCAAGGCAAGAACCGCTGAACTGGGCCCTTCAAGGCAAGAACCGCTGAACTGGGCCCCGCCGTCTCAAGAACCGCTGAACTGGGCCCTTCAAGGCAAGAACCGCTGAACTGGGCCCTTCAAGGCAAGAACCGCTGAACTGGGCCCTTCAAGGCAAGAACCGCTGAACTGGGCCCCGCCGTCTCAAGAACCGCTGAACTGGGCCCCGCCGTCTCAAGAACCGCTGAACTGGGCCCTTCAGGGCAAGAACCGCTGGCCCTTTGGCAGACGTGGCAGGGCAGGATCTATCTCGGGCAGGGCTGCAGGATGTCCTCTGGCCAACTTGCCTCCTCCAGTGGCAGTGGGGTCTGTTATGGACTGTATGGACTGTGGCTTTGCTCTCCCCAGGATGGCCCAGTGGGCAGGCCACCCACTGTATGGACTGTATGGACTGTGGCTTTGCTCTCCCCAGGATGGCCCAGTGGGCAGGCCACCCACTGTATGGACTGTTTGGACTGTGGCTTTGCTCTCCCCAGGATGGCCCAGTGGGCAGGCCACCCACTGTATGGACTGTATGGACTGTGGCTTTGCTCTCCCCAGGATGGCCCAGTGGGCAGGCCACCCACTGTATGGACTGTATGGACTGTGGCTTTGCTCTCCCCAGGATGGCCCAGTGGGCAGGCCACCCACTGTATGGACTGTATGGACTGTGGCTTTGCTCTCCCCAGGATGGCCCAGTGGGCAGGCCACCCACTGTATGGACTGTTTGGACTGTGGCTTTGCTCTCCCCAGGATGGCCCAGTGGGCAGGCCACCCACTGTATGGACTGTATGGACTGTGGCTTTGCTCTCCCCAGGATGGCCCAGTGGGCAGGCCACCCACTGTATGGACTGTATGGACTGTGGCTTTGCTCTCCCCAGGATGGCCCAGTGGGCAGGCCACCCACTGTATGGACTGTATGGACTGTGGCTTTGCTCTCCCCAGGATGGCCCAGTGGGCAGGCCACCCACTGTATGGACTGTATGGACTGTGGCTTTGCTCTCCCCAGGATGGCCCAGTGGGCAGGCCACCCACTGTATGGACTGTTTGGACTGTGGCTTTGCTCTCCCCAGGATGGCCCAGTGGGCAGGCCACCCACTGTATGGACTGTATGGACTGTGGCTTTGCTCTCCCCAGGATGGGCCAGTGGTCATGGAGTCCCCTCGTGGATCTGGCGTCGTGTACTCAAGTGGCTGAGGTGCCCCCCCTTCCCTTCCCCCTGAGGTGCCTGTCCTATTTTCTTTCTGATGCCCCTGCAGTGTTCTCTCCGTGGAGTTCTTGTCGTGGGACTGGGCCTTGCCCCTTTGCACAGGACCCCTGTGATCCACGGACAGTGGTTGGACTACATTTAGTAGCTGTATATATTTTGTACATAGTTTATTTATTTTTTGGGATTAATGGCGTACATATTTCAATATATCTGCCCGTTTATGATCTCTTCTTTTGGTCTTTGCATTATTTCGGAGGGGGGTGGTTTGTGGGTTGTGACAGTGATCTGTGGGAATGCATTGATGTGTGTGTTGTAGTGGGTGTGGGTGGGTGGGTGTGTGCCGGTAATCTTTTCCCTCCCCTGTGTCGTAGGTGCAGTACTCACCGATGTCTTCCGCGCCGCCGGGCGTGCTCCTGGTATATGAGGAGGAATAGGAGTGCGGGGATGACCTGTAACTCTGGCTCCATACTGCCGGAATCTCGCGTGGAGTGCGTAGAGGTGAGCGTTTTCCCGTTCGTAGTCTGTTTCCGCCGTGTTCTTATCGGCGGTGCTCCCGCCCCGGAAAAGGTGGCAGATTGGTGGGTCGTAATAGGGTGGGCGGTACTTTGTCTGCCGCCGGGCTGTTGGCGGGAACCGCCGCGCTGTTTGTTTGTACCGCTGTGGCGGTCGGAGTGTTAAGTTGGCGGGCTGTGTTGGCGGTTCCCGCCAGGGTCAGAATGCCATTTTTAATACCGCCGGTCTGTTCGCGGTCCGACCGCCGCCTCTCCGCCGACCGCCAAGGTCAGAATGAGGGCCTCTGTCTTAACTCTATAGAAGCAAGTGAAAGAAAGAAAATATTTTACTACACAACTTAGAGGAGTTACAAGAATACAAAGAAAATAAATTAGATATGGTACTTGGAGGTTGCAGAGGACCAGACAGTAACATTTTTGGATATGCCCTGGTTGGACTTTTCAGGCAAGGCAAATGGTAAGGGCCTATCGGGTCAATAGCAAAGGTGCTTCTGGGGCAAATTACGAAGCAGAGGCCCTCATTCAGTTAGGTTGTTCAATGTTTCGAGTCCTGCAATTTTGTTTTGTTCTCCCTCTCTCTCATTTAATTTTCCCTCTGTTCGATAGAACTTACCTTTTAATGATGCTCCTCTGACAGCATTGGGTTGTCTAATCTGGCTTCCACACATAGCCGCTGCACTTCAGGAGACAGTGGCCCTCATTATGACATTGACGGTAAATCCAGCTTACTGCCATGCTGACGGCTGCCAACTTACCGCCACGGCGGCGGATATCCGTTCACCATATTATGACACACACACACCAATCTGACAGAACACAGCCACAGACACAAATCCGCCAGACCAAAGGTCAGTGATAAAGTGGTGGTATCAAAACCCACACCGTTATGCCAACAGAACAACGCCCACCACATTATGACCCACGAATCACCACGGCGGACATGCAACGGCAGTAAACCATTGGCGGTACATACCGCTGCGCTCTCAATGTATACCCACAGACAAAACAACACCACATTGGACAATTCAAACAACACACACCTGACACCCATACACACACCGTACCCACACACGACGCCACTAAAAAAGAAAGACACCCACATTACCCACAACCCTTTGCGATTACAATTCATTGGCACGAAACTGACACCAAGACCACCAAGACCACTGACAAAACTACATACACACACCACATACACCCATACATCCCTCACGCACCCCACTTCACACACCCCAACACATTACCCAACACACCCTCACCAACAAACATCACATAACACATATGGCACACAAAGGCACCCCCTTTTCACATAGGAGGATTTAAGGGTCATGGTGGAGGAAATTGTCCGGGTAGAGCCACGGCTCTTTGGAGCACAGGTGCAGCAGATATCCATTGCAAGGAAGATGGAGCTATGGCAGAGAATCGTGACAGCCCAGAAATAGGGACGACATCAGGAAGAGGTGGAACGACCTACAGGGAAGGTACGTTCCATAGCAACAAGACCCCAGCTCACTATACAGAGGACTGGCAGTGGACACCTACCTCCTCCCCCACAACTCACAGCATGGGAGGAGCAAGTCTTGGCAATACTGCATCCTGAGGGCCTGGCCGGAGTAGGAGGACCGGACTCTGGTAAGTCAACTTTCAACAATTATCACCTCCCATACCTGCATGCCATCACTTACCCTCACCCTCACTCCCACCACTCCACTACATCTCAAACACCCCAACATCGCATCTCACTTATCCCAATGCCAAGCCCTGCATGCTGTACCAATGCATGGACACCCCTCACAGCCCTGCATGGACACTCTTCACTAAAGCATGCATAGCAGAGAGAACTAACAATCCCACCATACACCAACATACAGAAGTAAAAGCTGACAGGGCAACACCAACCATAGAGGGGAAGCCAATATGTCATACACATGAAGCATAACACATCATTTACATCCCCACAGGTACTCCAGCCAATGTTACCGGAGAGGAGGTGCCAGCACTATCCAATCCCCCAACAGAAGAGGCCCACAGTGATGACAGTAACTCTGGACTTCAGGATCTGGACAATATACCTGGCCAATCAGGGACCACTGGACAGCTGGTTACCCAAGCCCACTCACAGACCACCACAGAGCCTCCCCCATCAGGATCCAACCCCACAGCATCCACCCAGCGTACCCAAACCTCTGTCCCCAGGACATGTCAATTAGCAGTGTGCCCACCTGAACAGGGACCCCAGGTTACCCTCGCACCCAAGACAATCAGGGACATGGGGTCAGTAGCAGTGGGCACACTGTTCAGTGGACAGAGGCACAGGCCAACAGGGACACTGGGAGGACTGCTGTGTGCCAGGGGGAGGACAGGCCCAGGCAACCAACTCTCCAGGAGGCACTCTCCGAGATCCTGGGAGCATATCAACATTCCCAGGACACGATGGGCCAGATCCAGGTGGCTGAAGGAGGGACAGTACCAGGGATCAGGGAGGACGTGGAAGCCATCAACAACACCCTGATCTCCATAGCAGGGGTACTAGCAGACATGGCCAACATTATGAGAGAGGCAGTCTCACACCAGCCGGCCCCCGCCGCTAGCCAGTCTTCTGAACAGCCTTCCACTTCTGCTGCCGCTAGTGGCCAGGAGGCCCTGTCACAGGACTCACAGGCCACCAGCATCCCTCCCTCTGCAGAAGGTGAACCACCCCACAAAAGTTCCCTGCAATCCAGACAGAAGCCAGAGACACTTGCCAAGACCCCTGCCAGGAAATGAGACTCTCCTGATTGTTCCCCTTGTGTCCCACTCAGTCACCCTGTCCACCTTGAACTGCCATTGTTCCCCTTCCTATGTCCCGTTGGACAATGCACCTGTACTGCAAACAGACTGGAGCAATACCCTGGACTTTACTCCATCATCACCCCATCCCATTGCACTTTCCCCCTATATGTTAGCACTTCAATAAACACCCTTTGAAATAAATCAATTTTGAGTAAGTCATGTATTTCAAATATGTATTGATTGAAACAGGTACAACCAGTGCAAGAAAATTGTACATAGAATGAGCATAGAATTAATGACCTGTAGTTGGCTGTTGTGATCACACCAGGAGTATTTGTCAAATCACCAACATCTGCAAAATGAATAGCCACAGGTAACAGTAAGTGAGCATAGAAGTGTGAAATACCAGCATGTCAATGCCACACAGAATACAACCAAAGTCATTGAAATGTAAAGTTACACTGTCTCACCTGTGTGTCATTGGAAGTAATAAAAGATTACAGTTGCTCTGTTGTCCTCATTCTCATCCTCTGCCTCCTCATCCTCACTGTCCACAGGGTCAACTGCTGCCACAGAGGCATCTCCAGTCTCATCCTCCAACAGAAAAGGGACATGGCATCTGAGGGCCAGGTTGTGCAACATGCAGCATACCACGACTATCTGGCGGACCTTCTTGGGGGAAGTAGCACAGGGATCCTGTTAGATGGAGGCACCTGAACCTGGCCTTCAGGAGGCCAAAGGTTATCTCAATTATCCTTCTGGTTCACCCATGTACCTCATTATAACGTTCTTCTGCCCTTGTCCTGGCATTCCTCACAGGGGTCAGCAGCCATGATAGGTTTGGATAACCAGAGTCACCTGCAAATATTGAGGGACATCATTTAGCCACACATTATCCTATATGGCCCACGTCATACCCATACACCAACATATACTGGGTGGGAACCAGGGCTCACCTATTAGCCACACCCTGTACCTCTGTAATTGGCCCATCACATTTGGGATGCTGCTATTCCTCAGGCCAAGGCATCATGCACCGACCCAGGGTACTTAGCATTGACGTGGGAGATGTACTGGCCCGCCAACCACACCATCTGCACATTCATAGAGTGGAAACTCTTATGATTCCTGAACACCTTGCGGGGAGACAAATGCAATATGTGTTCCGTCAGTCGCCCTAATTATGTTGGGGATATGTTCCATTGCATAAAATTCAGCCTTCACAGTAGCCAGATCCTCAACCTTGGGGAATGCAATGTAGCTGCACATGTGTTTTATCAGGGCAGACAATACTCTTGTCAGCACTATTGAGAACATTGCCTGTGTCATTCCTGCTGCCAAGCCCACTGTCACTTGGAAAGAACCAGTTGCCAGGAAATGGAGCACTGATAGAACTTGCACAAGAGGGGGGATCCCAGTGGGATGACGGATAGCAGATATCAAGTCAGGCTCCAATTGGGCACATAGCTCTATGATTGCGGCCCCTGTCCAGCCTATAGGTGAGTATTATGTGCCTGTCATCCAGTGTAGCCAAGTCCACCTGGGGTCTGTACACAGGGGTATGTCTCCATCTCCTATTCATCTGCAGTGGTAGGAATCTAAGGGACAAAAGAGTGAGGAGGCTGTCACAAACTGAACAATGGAGCCACAACAGTAGTTTGCAATTTGTATACATGTAATAGGTCAGTGTGATCTGTCCAGTATGTGCCTATTTCTCCTGTGACACAGCAATATTCCATAGGCCTCCCCCCCCGAAATGGCATCCACCTGTCCTGTGTGGAGGGACAGGTGGAAGTGAGGTAATGCCGCTGACGTTGTGCGCTGTGGCGGGAAGCGGTCGGGAACTGCCGTGCAATTCCTCATTGGTTAATATTGGGCCCTATGGGGTGCATTGGCCAATGGTGATCTGCGCCAGCAGTGACAGTTTGCACTGCCGCGGACGAGACCGCCATTTTCTATCTGATTCCTCACTTGATCCCTGAACTTCCGTAGGAGAGGACCTACACTGCATGTGCTGCTGTGACCTGTGTCTGGAACCTACCATGGCCTGTGTGACCAGAGAAAGGGCCCCATCCTTCGCTTCAGAGGAATTGGAGAGACTGGTGGATGGGGTCCTACCCCGGTACGGACTGCTGCTTTTGCCTCTAGACCAACAGGTGAGTACACTGTGGGCACGATGCATGTGGCATGCATGTATGGAGGTGTGTGTGAAGGCATCGTGTAAGGGGGGATGGATGTCTTCCTGGCTGGGTTACATTGAGTGCAGGGCTATGTGTGTGCCAATACTGCTGGAAACGGGTATGGTGGGCCGTTTGTGTAACTGCTGGACTGTTTGTCTAATGGTGTTCTCCTGTCTGTATTGCCTCTGTAGGTCAGTGCCCATCAAAAGAAGGGTATATGGCGTGCCATCGCCAAGGAGGTACGGACCCTGGGGGTCTATGGCAGGCAGAGCACCTACTGTCGGAAAAGGTGGGAGGACCTGAGGCGCTGGGCACAGAAGACCGTGGAGGCCCAGCTGGGGATGGCCTCCCAACAAGGAAGAGGTGCCCGTCGAACCCTGACCCCCCTGATGGCCCGCATACTGGCGGTGGCCTATCCAGAGCTGGATGGGTGCTTGAGGGCAACACAGCAACCACAAGGGGGTGAGTACAGTGGCCATCATTGAAGTAAATGAGAGGAGGAGTGATATCTGGGTGGTGGGTGGGTGTCAGTGGGTGCCCCTAGGCCAGGCCAGACATAACAGCGTAGGTCCTCTGGTGGCTAAGGGTCTGAAGGGAAAATACTGCCTACCTATCTTGTTAGCATCCACTACTGGTCAGGGCTGCGTAGGTCCCGGGTGTGCTGCTGTTGGCGGTGTGTGCTCCTCCTCATGCTGTGGTGGCTAGCAATATCACTTGTAGTGCAATACATAATGCGTAGGCCTGTACCCTGTGTGTGAGGGTGCTGTGTACGCCAACAGTGGTGTTGGTGCAGTCATTGACCCAGTGTGTCCTTTGTCTCTCTCCCCCCCTTTCTTGTTTTGTCATCCTGTCCTTATGTGCATTAGCATCATCTGGCGGAGGAGCAGAGGCACCGTTGACGGAGGAAGCTGCATCCCACAGGACCCAGGAGACAGAGTCCACCGACGCTGAGGGCACCAGTGGTATGGAGGGTGAGGAGAGCACCACGCCGGAGACTGGAGGGGACAATACAGACTCTGATACCTGCTCCGATGGGAGCTCCCTGGTGGTGGCAGACACCTCCGTGACCACGCCAGCTACAGGTACAGCCACCACCCCCGTACCAGCACTGCCCTCCCAGCAGCCCCTCAGCGAGTTGCCCGTGCCTGCTCACCCAGGAGGGTGGGCATCTCCTTCACCCCAGGCACCTCAGGCCATGCCCCAGTGGGCCCTGCTGCCCTGAGTGAGGAGGCTATTGACCTCCTGAGTTCCATCTCTGTAGGGCAATCAACCATTGTGCATGCCAGCCAGAGGCTGGCAGCCCAGATACAGCAATCTAATGCATTCCTGGAGGGCATTCACAGTGGATTGGCAGCCCAACAGAGATTGATTCAGGCTCTGGCCTCCTCTCTGATGGCAACCATTGTCTCTGTTTCAACTGTCCCCCCTCCAACTTCCACTTCCCAGTCCCAGTCTCCCCAACCCATCCCAAGGCACACAGCCAGACGAACATGCACACAGGACAACACCCAAATGTGTCACAGGCAAACACAAGCACCACACTTCATCCCACAGGCACTCACACAAACACCATTCAGTTGCAGACACAACAACATCCACTATTTGCACTGTCTCCCCAGTTACGTCCACACTCACACCTGAGTGCAGTACATCATCATCCACTACCTGCATCATCACCACACCAAGCAGAACAGACACCTAACTGGCAGACACCTCCACAACATCCATGCACATGTCCCCTGGGTCCTCTCCCACCGTGTCTTTCCCCCCACTCCTAAAGTACACAAACGCAAGCACTCAGACACTCAACAGCCATTCACCTCACAACAGCATACAACCCAAATCCAGCAGACAAACACCTCCAACAACCACTCCCTCATCCTCCACTCCCAGTTATTCTCCCTCTTCTTGCCCCAATGTCTCTAAAAAGCTTTTCCTTTCCACCATTGACCTCTTGCCTGCCCCTCCCCCCGTCGTGCACATATGGCCAGGGTATCAAGAACCCAGCGAAGCACCTCAGCCAAACAGTCCACGGGCCCAGTTCCATCAGCACCTACTCGTGGTGGAAAGGATTCCAGGCCACAAATACTGAAGGGGAAGGAGCCTGCACCAGCCATCACAATGGGCAAGGAGCCTGCACCAGCCAGCAAAAAGGGGAAGGAGCCCGCACCAGCCAGCAGAAAGGGCAAGGAGCCTGCACCAGCCAGCAGAAAGGGGAAAGAGCCTGCACCAGCCAGCAGAAAGGGCAAGGAGCATGCACCAGCCAGCAAAAAGGGAAGGAGCCTGCACCAGCCAGCAGAAAGGGCACTGCCAGCCGTGGTTGTGCAGCCATCAGTGAGTGCAGGGGCTGAGCAGGAGCCTCCCACTACCACCACCACCACAGTGCAGCCATCAGAGGGTGCAGGTGCTGAGCAGGAGACCACCACCACCACAGTACAGTCATCAGAGGGTGCAGGAACTGAGCAGGAGCCTCCCACTACCACCACCACCACAGTGCAGCCATCGGAGGGTGCAGGGGCTGTGCAGGAGCCTCCCCCCACCATCACCACCAGAGTGCATCCATCACCGCCGGCAGGCGCCATATGATCCAGCCTCCATGGGCTGCTGTGAGGCCTTTCCCCTCCAGAACCAGTGGGCAAGTCACCCACTTGAAGGACTGTGGCCTTGTACTCCTCAGGATCAAGCACAGGGCATGTTGCCCCCGCATAAGCAGTGGGCAAGTCACCCACTTGAGAGACTGCGGCCTTGCACTCCCCAGGACTAAGCACAGGGTATATTGCCCCCTCCAGAACCAGTGAGAAAGACATCCACTTGAGAGACTGTGGCCTTGCACTCCCCAGGACCAAGCACAGGGCATGTTGCCCCCTCCAGAACCAGTGGGCAAGTCACCCACTTGAGAGACTGTGGCTTTGCACTTCCCAGGACCAAGCACAGGACATGTTGCCCCCTCCAAAACCAGAGGGGTATTCACCCACTTGAGAGACTGTGGCCTTGTACTCCCCAGGACCAAGCACAGGGCATGTTGCCCCACCCAGAACCAGTGGTCTTGCTTCCGCATCTGGCTGAGGTGCTCCCCCAACCCTCCCCCTGGGGTGCCTGTCTATTTGCCAACTGATGCCCCTGCAGTGTTCTCTCCATATTGGTGCAAGGAACGAGCAGGCCTTGGACTTTGCCCTGTGGCCATGTGGCCCTGTGAACTGAAGACTGGGCAGTGTCCCTTTTTTATACATTTGTACATAGCTATTGCATTGTCAAATCGAATTATTAATTTTGTGTTGATCTTATTACAATCACTTTAGTCAGTTCCTGTTGTTTTTGCCTTATTCATCCGATTTACAGGGATACATTGTTTTCTTGAGCAGCTGGTTGTGTGTATGGTGTGTGTGTGTGGGGTGTGTGTTGTGCGTGTGTGTCACTGTCGTTTACTTCCCCCTCCCTTGTGTGCTAGGCGGCTGTACTCACTGTCGTCGTCTTCGCCGGCGTTGGTGTTCATGGTGGAGCATAACGTGGAAGGTCATCAGGAATAGTTGCAGTTCTGGTTCCATGGTGGTGTGGTTCTTCCCCGTGTCTCCAATGGTGATTCCTTTCACTTCTGTGATGTGTTTTTACCAGGCTTTTGATGGCATTGGTACTGCCCCAGAAAAGGTGGTGGAGTGATGTGTCTTAATATGGTGGGCGGAAGTTTGCCTTCCACCTGGCTGTAGGCGGCTACCGCCATGGTGCTTGTTGTTTCCACCCTGGCGGTCAGTGTAGTATATTGACTGTCTTTCGGAGATCTAACCGCCACGGTCATAATTTGGTGGTACTTACCGACAGCCTGTTGCCGGTATTCGCCACTTTATCACCGACCGCCAGGGTCGTAATGAGGGTCAGTGTCTCCTGGTGCTCCTGAGCTTCAGACAGGTATATGGTCACTTCCTGCATTTGTTTGCATTTGTCTCTGGCATTCCAAATTTGAAGACTGAGGTGAGTCCATATCCATTGACATTTAACTGAGATACCATATTGACTGAACTGAACAGATATCTATACGTACCTTGTGTGTGTTTATATCAATAAACTAATATGTGGCTGTTATTGTGTGAGCATTGCCACTGCTGCTCCCTCTTCCTGTTTGGGTGGTGTGAATCTTCCTAAATAACCAAGAGATGAAGCAGAGACATACAGCGGGTCATTCCGACCCTGGCGGTCGGTGGCTGCCAGGGCCACCGACCACGGGAGCACCGCCAACAGGCTGGCGGTGCTCCTACGAGCATTCTGACCGCGGCGGTTTAGCCGCGGTCAGACGCGGAAAGCCAGCGGTCTCCCGCTGACTTTCCGCCGCTCGTAGGAATCCTCCATGGCTGCGGAGCGCGCTCCGCAGCCATGGAGGATTCCGACTCCCCCTCCCGCCATCCAGTTCCTGGTGGTTCTCCCGCCGGGAACCGGATGGCGGGAGGGGGAGTCGCGGGGCCCCCGTAAGAGGGCCCCTAAAAGTATTTCAGTGTCTGCAAAGCAGACACTGAAATACGCGACGGGTGCAACTGCACCCGTCGCACCTTCCCACTCCGCCGGCTCTATTACGAGCCGGCGTCATCGTGGGAAGGGAGTTTTCCCCTGGGCTGGCGGGCGGTCTTGCGAAGACCGCCCGCCAGCCCAGGGGAAAACTCGGAATACCCTCCGCGGTCTTTCGACCGCGGAGCGGTATTTCGGAGGGGGGAAGTCTGGCGGGCGGCCTCCGCCGCCCGTCAGACTCAGAATGAGGGCCACAGTGTTTCTTCATTTACTTCTATCTGCCCCCATTTTCCCTGACAACATTGAGTTGTTTAGGTTTCTGTTTTGATCCAGGTAAATCATTTCTGGTGGTAACTGGTAAATTTTCATCAGAGCCTCGCTGAACCAAACACCACAACCCCATCCAATCCTGTAATATTGGAGTAAAGATGTGTGGGAAGGAAAGAACTGCTGTGGAGAGCAGCTCTGGTGGGAGGCTGAATTCAGTGCTCTATGAGGAGCAGTTGGTGGTGAGTTTTTTGGGTAATTTAAATCTCGTGAACCGGATTGATGTCAGAGGTAGAAGGAAGAAAAAGGGTGAATAAGGGATGTTTGTGCAAGCTGGGCATGCAATTAATTGAGCTTTAAACCTTGTAGAGAACTAATTAATGCCCAAAGTATTTGAGGAAGAGGAAAGAGGGGGTTTGGTTGAAAGGAGGGAAGAGTGAGTATACTGGCACTGCTAAGGTTGGGCAAAAGGGGTGTTATGCAGGAGCTAAGTGGAGGACATAATGGTGTGCAGGGTTAGGGAGGTAGGTGGAAAAGAAAAGAGGGATGCAGATTTGTTTGTAGATAAGAGATGAGATTGAATTGATAATATATGAGTGGTGGTTGAGTTTACTTTGGTATGATTCATGTATGTGTGAGGAGAGGTGTGAATGGACAAGTGTTAGTCATTCATCTTGTTTGGGGTGTATTTTTTTTTTAGATTTATAAGGCATGTTATACCTCTTAATAAGATGAAATGTCAGGATATACAAACAAAAGGTGAAATAGCAACATTGGAAATCCACGAAATTGCTACGTTCATCAGTTGCTCACATTGTACTTCCAGCAGACTAGACTACGGAAACACCCTCTATGTCGGTCTCCCTGCCCAACTCCTCCACCACCTCCAGACCATTCAGAATGCAGCAGTAAGACTCAACTGGACCTCCCCATGTGAACCCACATCACTCCCCACCTCAGAAGTCTCCACTGGTTGCCCGTACACAAGAGGTGAAAATTCAAGGTTCTCACCCTTGCAAACAAATCCCTCCATTGCATCGGATCCAATCTCATCTACCACAGACCTGGCTCTTCGACGAGTTACCAGTTCACACAAACCACCCACAGAGCCTGGATACACCCCCGGGTGATAAGCCACCCTTTATAAATCCCATGATTGATTGATTGATGGTATCATTTTTTGTATCATGCAGACCATCTGAGAGTGCTTAGGCATTTATATCTAAACTGGATTACAGTATTTGGGGTGGGGGACAGCAGTCAGGTTTCTTAAAGAGGTACTCTGACCAGTGTTAGATAGTTATCATTATTAATGAGTATACCAGGAAGTTCTGCATATTATGTATCAGTTCTTACAATCATTGCCATTGTCCATTTTATCGTCTGAATTTCCATTTCACACACCTCTTTCCCATTTTGCCATCCATCATTTAGACAATAATAACAAGGGTATGGTGTCTGATTTTTAGGTAAACTTGCATTTAGAGCAAGAAATATATTTGTTTATTTCACTATTTGTACAGAAATGTATAATTTGATTGATTCTTCTTTCATGTGGTACATTTCTTACAGAAAGGCCTGGACTCTGCCTCTCCTATCTTTTCAGTAATAATATTCTTTGACAGATCTCATTGTTCCCACGTTCTTGACAAAAAAGTTTTTTTCGTGCAAACTTCCATGGCTATGGAAGTAACTCATTGTTGCTGGAAAAAAACCCTCTAGAATGTGTATCGGACGCGAGTGCTGTATCCTACATCTTTATTGCCCGCCCAAATTTTATTTGCACCAATACGTCTCACCTGCTACTCTCTTCCGTGTTATAACTGTCGCTAAAAGTTAGAACAACCAGCATCTATTACTGTCCGACACGGACCGCTCATGGATCTGCCTCTGTGGTATATGTTTCTTTTGTGCAAACGTCCGACCCAGGCCTTGCTTAGGAGCCACAAGGCCCACCCCAAATTAACTGTTCAAACAAATTTCAGGTATAAAGAGGACTCCAGAGGCTGAAGTTCCTTATCTTAAGAGATATAATATCAGTATGTTATCCTACTCACTGCCAGTCAGTGGACAAGTGTGTTGTACAGATAGTCTACTCACGAGAAGTGTGCCAAGTGGCATACTTGGCTTATTTACCAAATACTGAAATGATGTGTCTTTCACCTACAAGGTTTAAATAGGAAGAGGGAGATCAGCATGTTTCTGTTGCTTTGTGTCTTTGGGTAGGCATCCACTTTACGTTGCTGCTGGGCTTGCACATCCTGTCTGCTGATCGGCACTGGACTCCCTTTGCAGGTGGACAGGTGAGTGCCCCCGAACCTGATTTATTTCTTCCTTGGGTACGGGCTGGATTTGGGATTCCTAATCTGTTACCTGCTGAGCTATGGTTTGTGACATATTCTCTGTCTCGTTGCCCCCCGCTGGCCACTGAGTTCCCCAGGACATCTTCTAAATTTGTTGGATGCAGTGTGTTACTCTTGTGATGTTTGGCCTTCTTTTCAAAGCTTCATAATAGACTTCGAGTCTGGTGGTGTGCTTGTGCTTCATGGTGATGCTGTGCGCCTCTGGGTAGCTATCTATTCCTCACTTGCTGAGAATGTGGATCTCTTTCTATGGACCCTTTGGTCAGAGTAGCTAGCACTTCCTTCCGAAGGAGATGGCGGAATCTGGGTGAACTGCAACATATATTTATATGTGACAAGATCCAGGACTTATTTGTCCGATGCTATTTTCTGCCATAGATGACAACTTTTTGTAACGGTTTTTCCCACTGGAAGGTGTAATCAGCACCAGAACGTTGTCACTGTAGGTAAGCTTGCCTAAGTGCTACTGAGAGGGTTGCTAAGTCAGATACTTCTCAATGGATAATTGTCTTTCTTGGGTCCCTCTAAAGATTGTTTCATTCGAAATTGTAATGCCCCAAAAGATCATGCAGTGTCAAGAGTCACCGTTGACTGCTTGCATGGAGTCGTAAACGTGCATGGCATACAGAGCGTCGGCATGGTACTATACAAATATTAGATATATTTGTACCTCAAATTTTAAATGTTGCGGCCTTGATCCATAATATTCATGGACCACTGACCCTGCCAGTTGTAAGAATACTATTGAAGCTTTATATACAGCACAATCCTTGCTGACATCTCACCCCACTACAGCAGCATTTTTTTTTCTCCATCTTCCGGCAAACATTTTATTTATGTGGCCATGTCAGACCACATCCGGGTGGCTATACCTGCCCGTATTGCCAGTGAATTGACAGTCCTTACAGTAGCCTGGACCTAGATGAGAACATGTCCTTGCTGGTTAGGTGGAATTATGAATGATAGGGTTTTCCATGATTGCAATTCCTCCTAAATATATGAGCAATTGGAATAGGTTTTACAGCTTTCCTATTTAAATTCATAAAGAAAAAACAAACTAATTTCTTGTTTGCTATAGGAAACTGGAAGTGTTTGGTTGCTCGCTCTGAAAGGTATGGAAACCCCCAAATAAATCTGGTGGGGGAATCCACCAGTTGCAGCTGTAATATGCTCCGAAGCTCTAGTATGAGATACATGGACCTGACCCATGCTCTACAGCTGGAGGCGGAGTGGTGTAATGGCTCCATATATTGCCCCTCAATATATTGACTGTTGAAGACATGCTCATATTGGTACCTCAAAGCTCAACACTAAATTATCCTGGATTATGTGTGATTTTCATCTTAATTTGGATTGTGATCAAGTTCGACGAGGCGGATGTAAACGACTAGGCTCATGTAGACAATGTTTGTTGTTGACGAGGTCTTCACGCAGAAGAGGCCTTCGTAGAGGATGCAGTCATAGACAAGGCAGTCGTCGACAAAGCATACAGAGATAAGGTCATCGTAGATGTGGTTCCGTAGACTAGGTCATTGTACCGTCATAGATGAGGCCATATTAGATGACCAGTGTAGATGAGGACACCGTAGATGAGGCCCGTCATAGATGAGGCCATCATAGATGAGGCCCTTTGTAGACGAGGTAATAATAGTCAACATTGTCATCAACTTCCTCAAAGTAATTCCTTTTAATGATGACTTACAGGCGGTTTTTCAGATGCCCCATTGTAAGGTTATGAGGGTCTCTCTGATGTATTGTTGTAGTTGAAGAGGGAATTGAGGGTTTTTTCCATTTTATTTTTCTTTTCTCTGTGAGAAGTGCCTTATGAAGGCTCATAGTAAGTCTTATTTTGGCTTTTCTGTGCGCCTTCTGGGGAGCCTGGCGCAACATCTCCCGCTGACCTCTCCTGTGAGGTGAAGGAATCTTCACTGTCCTCATTATTAGTGACAGATTTAAGATTTTGCAATCCCAGTAATAGCCTCATCTCTCAGAACGTGAGAGTTTTAGAGGAAAAGGTTAGACATATTTATGCAATCTTTTACCTTGTTTTCTGCTACTCTGACATATTAGTGCGAGGGTTAGAGAAATGAAACAGGAAATATAATCTTGGATGATCCAAAAAGAAGTAAATGCTAAAATACTGAGCAGAGCTCAGGTGGACTTTCTTCACATGACGTGCAACAGAAAATCTGAGGGACTCAGCCTCTGTTCAAAGTGTTGAAGAGGGTGCTGTCACCTGATTGGTTATAGTTCAAGCTTGGTCCTTTTTAAAAAAAAGGAAACAGATAGGCTATTAAACTGAACTTTTCATTGCCATTATAGCCTATTACAGTGATAAATACAGCGTTATTATGTCACTGTAGGATTTCCACTTTGACAACGGGGAATAATTCAAGTATGTGAAAATATGGAACATCCAATACTGGAGAACACTGCATTCTTCCTAATAGGGTGCACCTTCCCTGTTTGCACCCTGCACACATTCTTTAAGGTGTAATAGGACCTCTGGTGGTGTTTGGTCAGATTGACAGGGAAATTCCAGAATAGCTACATTTCTGTAATCTCAAGAATAATGGGCATGAGCAACCAGATTGGGCACCTATTTATACCTGGTGTATGCCTAAAATGTCTGCCAGGCTAAGAATTATTGATAGGGTTGCCACCTGGTCGGTTTTTCACTGGAACCACTGGTATGTTAATGTCCTGCTGGTGCCAAACTAAGCAAAACCACTTAAACCTGGTAGTTCTAGCAATCGTCTCATGCATGCCAACATGTTAGAAGAGGAAAGAGGGAAATTAAAAACAATAATCGAGAGACTGTGTTTCCCCTATTGACTTCTGTTGAATAAGAGGCCATTTCAAGCGAGAGACAGCCAATACAAAACCATTTTTGGGTTCAAAATACAGGGGTCTCCCACCTGAATTGGGTCAATTGGCATGTATGTTATTTGTACAGATGTATGATGTAACAACACATGCTTTTTCCACGCATGTCTTTACCAAGAACATTTTGTAGTAAAGGCAAAGTTGGTAATGGCATATGCATGGTAAAAAGTAGAGGTAAGTATAACATACATTATTATATTATAAATATATATATATGTGTTTGTATTTATATTTATATATATACATATATATGTATATATATGTGATATATATATATATTTCTTATAAATGTACATGTATATATACAAACACACCTTTCCACCAAAAAACCCTACCTACCCTAAACCTTAAAAATTACCTTACCATCCCAAAACCAATACCCACCTTAAAACCTAAACACCTCTTACCACCCTAAATCCCCTACCCACCCTAAAACCTTAAAATGCCTTTACCACCCAAAAACCCATACCTGCACTAAAATACAAAAAATGCCCTTACCACCCCAAAACCCATACCTACCCTAACCCTATAAATGCCCTTACCACCCCAAAACCCATACCCACCCTAAAACCTAAAAATGTCCTTACCACCCCAAAGCCCATACCCACCCTAAAACCTAAAAATGCCCTTACCACTCCAAAACCCATACCCACCCTAAAACATTAAAATGCCCTTATCACTCAAAAACCAATACCCACCCTAAAACCTATAAATGCCCTTACCACCCAAAAAACACATACCCACCCTAAAACCTAAAAATGTCATTACCACCCAAAAAGCTATATCCACCCTAAAACGTAAAAATGCCCTCACCACCCCAAATCCCATACCCACCCTGCAACTTAAAAATGCATTTACCACCAATAACCGTTACCCACCCTAAACACTATAGATGTATATATAAGGAAAATGTCACTTACCCAGTGTACATCTGTTCGTGGCATGAGACGCTGCAGATTCACATGCTGTGCATTATCCTGCCATCTAGTGTTGGGCTCGGAGTGTTACAAGTTGTTTTTCTTCTAAGAAGTCTTTCGAATCTCGAGACCGAGGGACTCCTCCCTTTCGGCTCCATTGCGCATGGGCGTCAACTCCATCTTAGATTGTTTTCCCCGCAGAGGGTGAGGTAGGAGTTGTGAGTATACTAGATGTGCCCATGCAATGGAGCAGGTATGTATGTACATAATGTGTATTAAAATAATAGTTATTTACAAATTTACAATTTTCATTCAACTAATAACGGCTACAGGCTCCCAGGGAGGTGGGAGGGCGCATGTGAATCTGCAGCGTCTCATGCCACGAACAGATGTACACTGGGTAAGTGAAATTTTCCGTTCGGTGGCATGTGTAGCTGCAGATACACATGCTGTGCATAGACTAATAAGCAGTAATCTCCCCCAAAATGCGGGAGCTTAGCCTGTAGGAGTTGAAGTTGTCTGAAATAATGTTCTTAATACAGCCTGTCCTACTGTGGCTTGTTGTGTTGCTAACACATCTACACAGTAATGCTTAGTGTAATGTATGAGGCGGAGACCAGGTGGCTGCCTTACAAATTTCAGTCATAGGTATATTCCCAAGAAAAGCCATTGTGGCAACTTTCTTCCTAGTGGAATAATGCTCTTGGTGTAATAGGTAGATCTCTTTTTGCTTTAATATAGCAAGTTTGAATACATTTAACTATCCATCTGGCGATGCCTTTTTTGGATATAGGATTTTCAAGAGGTTTTTGAAAGGCTACAAATAATTGTTTTGTTTTACGAAATTGTTTTGTTCTGTCAATGTAATACATTATTGCTCTCTTTCTGTCCAATGTATGTAAGGCTCTTTCGGCTGCTGAGTCTGGTTGCGGAAAGAAGACTGGGAGTTCCACTGTTTGGTTTAGGTGGAATGGTGATATGACCTTTGGTAGGAATTTGGGATTTGTACGGAGAACCACTTTATGTTTATGTATTTGTATAAAGGGTTCCTGAATAGTAAATGCTTGTATCTCACTTACTCTTTTAAGGGATGTGATAGCTATTAGGAAGGCTACTTTCCAAGTTAAGTATTGCATCTCACAAGAGTGCATGGGTTCGAATGGTGGTCCCATGAGTCTTGTTAATACAATATTAAGATTCCACGAAAGTACTGGTGGTGTCCTTGGGGATATGATTCTTTTTAGTCCCTCCATAAATGCTTTGATGACTGGGATTCTAAA
The DNA here is from genome assembly GCF_031143425.1 of Pleurodeles waltl. Classification (NCBI taxonomy): domain Eukaryota; kingdom Metazoa; phylum Chordata; class Amphibia; order Caudata; family Salamandridae; genus Pleurodeles; species Pleurodeles waltl. The sequence goes on from NC_090447.1 coordinate 653,662,803, forward strand.
AAGCGATGATGTATGTGTTATCTGCAGATAGGCAGATATCGCAGTGAGATGTATTTTAATGGAAGAGAATGCTAGATTATACTTTTGTAAGTGTAATAAGTAGCTTACAATATCCTTTGTGGATGCATGTAGTGGTTGAATCTGATTAGTGTGGCAGTAGTAAACAAATCTTTTCCATTTGTTTGCGTAACAATGTCTCGTCGTAGGTTTTCTAGCTTGTTTAATGACCTCCATACACTCTTGTGTAAGGTTTAAATGTCCGAATTCTAAGACTTCAGGAGCCAGATTGCTAGATTGAGAGATGCTGAATTTGGGTGTCTGATCTGTTATTTTGTGTTGTGTTAACAGATCTGGTATGTTTGGTAATTTGATGTGAGGTACTACTGATAAGTCCAACAGTGTTGTGTACCACGGTTGGCGAGCCCAGGTTGGTGCTATGAGTATTAGTTTGAGTTTGTTTTGACTTAGTTTGTTGACCAGATAAGGAATGAGTGGGAGAGGGGGAAAAGCGTAAGCAAATATCCCTGACCAACTGATCCAAGTGCATTGCCCTTGGATTGAGGGTGTGGGTACCTGGACGCGAAGTTTTGGCATTTTGCGTTTTTTTTTGTTGCGAATAGGTCTATGTTTGGTGTTCCCCAGCGGAGGAAGTGATCCTGTAGGATCTGGGGATGAATTTCCCATTTGTGAGTTTGCTGGTGATCTCGACTGAGATTGTCGGCTAACTGGTTCTGAATGCCTGGTATGTATTGTGCTATCAGGCGAATGTGATTGCGAATTGCCCAACGCCAAATTTTTTGTGCTAAGAGACACAGTTGTGACAAGTGTGTCCCTCCTTGTTTGTTGAGATAATACATTGTTGTCATGTTGTCGGTTTTGACAATAATGTGCTTGTGGGCTACCAGTGGTTGAAATGCTTTTAATGCTAGAAACACTGCCAACAGTTCTAAATGATTTATGTGGAGTTGTTTTTGTTGATTGTCCCATTGTCCCTGTATGCTGTGCTTGTTGAGGTGTGCTCCCCTCCCCATCATGGAAGCATCTGTTGTGATCACATCTTGAGGCACTGGGTCCTGGAATGGCCGTCCTTGGTTTAAATTTATAGGGTTCCACCATTGAAGCGAGAAGTGTGTCTGGTGGTCTATCAACACTAGGTCTTGGAGTTGACCCTATGCTTGTGTCCATTGTTTTGCTAGGCACTGTTGTAAGGGCCGCATGTGTAATCTTGCATTTGGGACAATGGCTATGCATGAAGACATCATGCCTAGAAGTTTCATTACAAACCTTACAGGGTAGTGTTGGTTTGGCTGTATGTTTGATGTTATATTTTGGAACGCTTGGACCCTTTGTGGACTTGGAGTGGCAATCCCCTTTTGTGTGTTGAGTGTTGCTCCCAAGTATTGTTGTATTTGGGATGGCTGCAGATGTGATTTCTGGTAATTTATAGAAAACCCTAGTCTGTGCAGAGTTTCTATAACGTATTGCGTGTGAAGAAGACACTGTTGCTGAGTGTTGGTTTTTATTAGCCAGTCGTCTCAGTATGGAAATACGTGCATGTGCTGTCTCCTTATGTGAGCGGCTACTACTGCAAGGCATTTTGTGAATACCCTTGGGGCTGTTGTTATCCCGAACAATAACACTTTGAATTGATAGTGTACGCTGTGTATTACAAACCTTAAGTATTTTCTGTGAGAAGGATGGATGGGTATGTGAAAGTAGGCATCCTTGAGATCTAATGTTGACATGTAGTCCTCCTTTTTTAGTAAGGGAACCACGTCTTGAAGTGTTACCATGTGGAAGAGATCGGACTTGATGAAGAGATTCAGTGTTCTGAGGTCTAATAGAGGTCTTAGCGTTTTGTCCTTCTTTGGAATTAGGAACTATAGTGAGTAGACGCCTGTTCCTTTCTGATGGTTGGGTACTAACTCTTGCATGTTTTTGTAGTAATGCTTGGACCTCTATTTGTAATAGGTCTAAGTGTTGTTTGGACATAATGTGTGCCCTTGGGGCCACATCTGGCGGGAAATTTGTGAATTCTATGCAATAATCATGTTGGATAATGGCTAGGACCCATGCGTCCGTAGTAATGTGTGTCAAGTTTTGATAGTATGCGGTAAGTCTCCCCCCCACAGGTGTTAAGTGTTGGGGTTCTGTGACATTGAAGTCACTGTTTGGTTTGGCTTGTTTTATGTGTCTGGAACTTTCCCCTTCCTCTTGGGAATTGTCTGCCTCTATATGAGCCACGAAACCCTCCCCTCTGGTATTGTGCCTGATAGGTGGGTCTGGTTTGCGAGGTGAAAGGCTCTGGTGTTTGCATTAGAAGCCCCCCTCTAAATTGTGGCTTTCTAAATGTGCCTCTGCCCTGTGGGGAGTAGAGCGCGCCCATGGCTTTGGCCGTGTCTGTGTCCTTCTTTAATTTTTCAATTGCTGTGTCCACTTCCGGCCCAAACAATTGTTCCTGGTAAAAAGGCATGTTCAAGACTGCTTGTTGGATTTCTGGCTTGAATCCAGAGCTTCGTAACCATGCATGCCTGCAAATGGTTACCGCAGTGTTGACTGTTTGTGCTGCCTTGTCTGCAGAGTCTAATGCGGACCTTATTTGGTTGTTGGATGTTGCTTGCCCTTCTTCCACAACCTGCTGGGCACGTTTCTGGTGTTCTTTGGGCAAGTGTTGTATAATGTGTTGCATCTCGTCCCAGTGTGCCCTGTCGTAGTGAGCAAGTAGGGCTTGTGAGTTTGCGATCCGCCATTGATTGGCTGCCTGTGCTGCCACTCGTTTGCCCGCTGCGTCAAACTTCCTACTCTCTTTGCCAGGCGGTGGAGCGTCTCCTAGCGATTGAGAGTTTTACCTCTTTCTTGCTGCTCCTACAACCACAGAGTCTGGTGTAAGTTGCTGTGTTATAAACACAGGATCCGTTGGGGGAGGCTTGTATTTTTTCTCCACCCTAGGCGTGATAGCCCTTCCTTTAACTGGCTCCTGGAATATCTGTTTTGCATGTTTGAGCATGCCCGGGAGCATTGGCAGACTTTGGTAGGAAGTGTGGGGGGATGCCAAGGTGTTGAACAGGAAATCATCCTCTATTGGCTCAGAGCGCATTGCTACATTGTGGAACGTAGCTGCCCTTGATAGTACCTGTGTATATGCAGTACTGTCCTCTGGAGGGGACGGCTTTGTTGGGTAGCAGTCCGGACTGTTGTCTGATACTGGTGCATCATAAAAGTCCCACACATCAGGATCATCCTGCGTCATCATTGTATGCGTAGGTGACTGCATAGGAGGTGTTCCCACCGGAGACAACTGTGGTGAGTGTAGTGGAGAAGGTTGTGGCGAAAAACTCGGTGGTGGTGTTTTTTCTTTGGCCACCTTCGCCTTTGGCTGCATTTCTGACTCTTGAAATGCCAGTTTTCTTTTAGTTTTAATTGGAGGAAGAGTTTGTATTTTACCAGTCTCTTTCTGGATATGCAACCTCCTTTGGGTATGGTCTGGCTCAACTATACCTATTTCCTGCTCAAATCTGTGTTTTTCATTCATTTGCCTGGAAAGTCCTTGCTCTTCTGTGTAAGAGCTTCTTTTCGGCTCCGAAGCAGCTTTTTTCAGTACCGATGTTTCTGATAAAGTCTTTCTCGGTTCTGACGTTATTTTTCTCACCTTGGGTGAGTCGAACTCTCAGTGTCGAGATCGTTCGGTGCCGGAATCTCGACCGGAGTCGGAAGTCTTCAGCAAATCTCTGGCCTTTTTCGGTGCCGATGTTTGGTCACCTTTTTGTTTGATGGGTTAAGCCATGGCCTGCAGGCGGTGGCGTCCCCTTGGCCTTAACGATCTTTGTGTGAGTTTTGGACGGGGCAGTTTTACTCACTTTTTTCTGCATTGTCGTGGTTCTCTCACTTTCGGAATCGTCAGAGTCCGTCCCCTGGATGGAAATTCTTTCCTCTTCCTGGGCGTCGAGTTGTTCTCTCGGTGTCGACGCCATTTGTAGTCTTCTCGCTCGTCGATCACGAAGGGTCTTTTTTGACCGAAACGCTCGACAGGCCTCCCAAGTATCCTCCCTGTGTTCTGGTGATAAACACAGATTACAGACCAGGTGTTGGTCTGTATAAGGATACTTCGAGTGGCACTTCGGACAGAAGCGGAAGGCGGTCCGATCCATTAGTCTTTGTCGATGGATGCGTTTGGGACGACCAGGCCCCGCTGACGAGCGGAAGGCCCGAAGGGCCTCCGGAGCGCTTCTGAGATCGGTGCCGATACGATAACACTAACCCAGTACCGAGCGAGAACAATACCGTTGAATTTTCGATAATTAGCTAACTTTCCCAATTCAAAATCTGGAGTGAAGAGGAACACGTCCGAACCCGATGGCGGAAAGAAAACAATCTAAGATGGAGTCGAAGCCCATGCGCAATGGAGCCGAAAGGGAGGAGTCCCTCGGTCTCGTGACTCGAAAATACTTCTTCGAAGAAAAACAACTTGTAACACTCCGAGCCCAACACTAGATGGCAGGATAATGCACAGCATGTGTATCTGCAGCTACACATGCCGAACATATACGTATATCATTCAACCCACTTAATACTTACCTGTACTTACCTTTAACACTTTTACCATGCATACACCTTTACCATGCATGCTTTTACAATGAATTTTGTGATTAAGGCATGTGTGATAAAGGTATATTCGTGGTGAAGGCATGCATGGTAAAGCCATGTGTGGTAAACGCATATGTGTTGTAAAAGCATTGTGGTATATGCATCTTGTTGCATTTACCACATTGTAAGTGATGCTTCCCCATTGGATTTATCGCAAACTATGCCCAGGGGCCACCTTAGAGGTGCGCCCTGAATGAGCTACTACCCTGGCATGGTTGCTGGCCGGTCACAACCAGTCTGCCTCCACCAGACAACATCCTGGTACCTTGCAATGAGAGATCCGTCCCTCTGGGTCCCAGAACAAAGTCATTCCTGAGTGGAGGTGTGAACACCCTCTCCCTCAGGAATGTGCACTGCCCTGCTAGCGAGCTTCAAAGGGCTTACCACCCTTGAAACTCGATCCCTAATCAGGTGTAGGGAAGTGACCTCTGCCCACAGGAAGTGGTCACTTAGTGGGTGTAGCCATCCCAAGGAAAATGACCCATTGGTCATTAGTATGTACTCCCCTAAGCTCCCAACAACTACTGTATTTAGAGGGCATTCCTAGACCAAGAAATCAGATTCCAAAGACAAAAGAAGAGCAGCAAAAAGAAGACCCAAGGCTTGAGAACTGAAATCCTGCTGCACAAGAAAAATGTGCCAAATCCTGCCTGCTGCACCTAGGACTCAATAATTGCAGCTGAGGGGTTGCTTGGGCACTGGACAAACTCCACAAATCCCCAGAGGACCCCCACACTTTGAAAATCACCAAAGATCTCCCTCCAGTATGAAGGCATCACTCTCCTGCAAACAAAGATCAACGCCCCAGTGAAGGCCACTTCACTGACCGGCTGCTGACCAAGGAACTGGATACCGCAGCTGGACCACACTCCACCTGACGGACCATAAAGACAAACCCTGCAAGAGTGCCAAGTTTGGTGCCACTGCGCCCTCCAGCAGCCAAACCGTATAATTGCTCCAGGTAGTGGTCATGTAATGTTGGACACCCAGAAGAACAGTCCATTCCATACTGTCAAGGGACTTAAGAAACCACCTGCACCTTGCACCAGAGTGCTCCTGCTGACCTGCAAGCAACCCTCAAAGTGACCTACCTCGGGCTTGCAAGAGCACCTTTGCACACAGCTCCTGGCTCACCGATTGGCTCTGCAGCCGGCCTCCCTGTTGTTCCTTCTGGAGCAGCCCTCTGAGTCTTCCACCCTGTTCTCCAGCTCTCAAACCTTCAGAGTGAGGGATTTGACCTGTCCCACCAGAGCAGTTAGTGTTGGATGGTTGTCATGAATTTCGGTTTCTGCTTGAGTGACATGGGCAGACAGTTTACCTTGGTCCTGTCATAAGAGTCCATCTCCACAGCGAGGGTGTCCACTCAACTGCGTAGGTCTTGTCCGGTGTCCGCAATAGACCCAAACATCTTGTCCAGCTGTTCATCAGCAGGCATTCTGGCAGATGCCCCAGAGAGCGAGTCCTCTGTTGGACCGTCCAGGTTCTTGGGGCAGGAACGCCTTGGCAGCAGAGGGCCAGCCCCTTTTACCCACCGTCCCATGGTGGGGCCCAGAAAATGGTGCACGGTCAGGTGCTGGTGACGTGTGAAGTCGCTGCAGTCCTGAGGAGGCAGACGTTGGACAGTGACTGGTGAGATAATGCTCCCTGATGGCCCATCAGACACCCACGCAGCTCCCAAAGGGAAGGCAGCAGGGCGGCATGAGCGACCACCAGGAATTATACTTCCCTTTCAGTCAAACAATAATGAAAGGGCAGGGAGGACCAGAAGTGCCATGTGGGAGCAAGGCACTGGGCGAGCCCACCTCTCCCTACAGTCAATGTAATCCAGAAATCAAGTGGGGGGCACAAGCAGATAAGGACACCACCACCGGCCCCATTAGTGACAAGGACTGTCAATGGACCAAGCTCAGGCAGCACCCACAGAGTCTGGTGCCCAACCAGGAACATAGGGCAATCAAATGATGGGGGGCCTCCTCCAGCAACCAGGCCCACCGCAGTCATGCCAACAATCAAGTTCAATGCCACACCTCCAAACCGTTAGCAAACAGCAGGTAATCTAGAGACACCAACAGCACCAGCCCTGGTCCCTCACCACTCAACAGGAGGCTGTTAGTCATGCAGGATGTGGAAGTCCAAGTAGGCCTCATCAGGCCTTCGCCATGGGCACTGATGTCACAGGATGCTGCATCTAAGCAGGCAATGGTGGTAGCAGTGGTGTTGATTGCAGGGGGGTGAGTAGTGAGCACCCAGTATAGGTGTTCAGTATGCAGGGTCCTTGTGGAGTGCCCAGAACCCTCCCCTGCCTCCTCAATGGTACTCATGGTGTCAGCCACACAAGGCCAGGCCACTGACCTCTGACACAGTCATTCTGGTCGCAGGCTTAACTCTGGGGTCAACCCCGCTCTGCTCCAGGTAGGCTCCCTCCAGGTTAGTTAGGGGCATTGATAGGCGTCCCGTCTTCAGACGTCACAGCACGTTCAAGGCCGCTGTCTGATGTGCCCCAGGCCAGGCTGGGATGCACCTGCGTCAGGGCTGCCACTACCAATTTCCGTGGAAATGAGCGGAGCCCAGGGCAGTAGTTGACCCCACTGATGCTGCATGGTGTTATCCATGCTCCCTGCCTGCGTCGGGGAACACACCTCAGGGATGTTGGCTATGGACAACGGATCTCAGGCCACATAGCGCATCGGCTCTGAAAGGTGACCTCTAGCTTGCGGCTCCCCAGCCACGCCCCTTCCCACTTTTTATCATGCAAGGCCTGTCCTTTACCTTCCTCCCACTTGCATGTTGGAGCTGTGGGAACCCTGTGTGTTCCTGTATGGCCAATAAATCCACGCCATTAGGTGAAGCCCTGTCCCCATGTGCAGAAGTGTCTGGGTAATGGCGTATGTTAGTGGTTGTAGGAGGCTGGCCTGGTTTGTAGTGGGTACCTTCGGTACTTACACCTTACACCAGATCCAGTTATCCCTTATTAGTGAAATGTAGTAGTGTTCTAGCAGCTTGGGCTGACAAAGGTAGCTATAGCAGAGCAGCATAGGCTGAACTAGGAGACATGCAAAGCTCCTACAATACCACTTATAGTTACACAGTACTTATACACAAGTAATGAAAATACTCAGTGTTACCAAAAATAAAGTTAGTTTATTTGGGTGACACAAGAACAAAAATATCGTTGAGGCAATACTCCTTCTGGAGGTAAGTATAATACGCAATATATACACTAGACAGCAAAATAAGGTAAGTAATTAGACATAAGATAGTGCACACAGTAGGAAATGCTATAGAATGCAATGGGAGAAAATAGGTCTGGGGAACACAAACCATATACTAAGAAAGTGGAATGTGAACCACAAATTCCCCCCTAGACAAGTGTAGTGTGTACAGAATCGCTAGGAGAGTAAGAATACAGTAAAGGCAAGTAAATTGCCCCACCCCAGAGCCCAGAAAAGCAGGACTAAAGTACTGCAAGTTTCCTTAGGACACACTACAAGTTGTAATGAGAGTTATTGCAAGAACCAAGCAAGACTGCAAACAACAAATGGTAGATTCCTGGACCTGAAGGCCTGCAAAAGAAGGAGATCAAGTCCAGAAGTTGAAAGAAGTTCCAGGAAGGACAGGAGCTCCTGCCAACCCAGAAGAGGGTGCAAAAGAAGAATTCCCGATTGGACGAAGACTTCAGAAATGCACCCAAGGAAGATGTCAGCGGGTTCCTGTGTGATGCACTGGATGTCCCACGAAGAGAAGTTGGATGCAGGTGAGTTTTGGCACTGGATTTCTCCAACAAGCCTTGGTTTCAGCAAAGTTGTGTTTTCCATCAAAATGGCACTATCTGGACCCAGGAGGAACCTGGGGTCCTCAATTCTGTGTGAGGAGAAAGAGGGGGCTCTCAGCACTTTAGAGAGCCTTCAGAGCACCAGATAGCACCCACAGGAGTCCCAGGACACGGGGACAAAGGAGGTGCAAAATGCGGTTGGTGCAGCACTACAAAGGAAAGTCCCACGCCGCCAGAGAACAACTCAGCGAGTTGAGCGTTGCAGGATAGAGTGCTGGGGACCTTGGCCAGGATGTGCACGAAGGAATTTTGCAAAGAGTGCAGAGAGGCCTCAGGAGGTGAAGAAGATGCGGTGCACAGGGGTAATGTCGTTCTCGGGAAGTCAAGGTCTTACCTCCTCCACATTGGGACAACAGGACCTCAGGACAGTCTGTGTCGAAGGGGTCCACCACCAGTGTTCCAAGGAGCACGCTCGTTGCCAGGAGAGGAGTCCAAGAGAACTGGTCGTTGACTTAGAAGGTGCCTGCTTGAGCTGGGAAGTGACCCCGTCATTCCACTGGAGATTTCTTCGGTCCTTCTGGTGCAGGTTGAAGACAGGGAGTCCCCAGACTGTGCTCACCATGGAAACTGTTGCAGTTGCTGGCTGGAGCTGAAGTTACAGAGAAAAAGTAGCCCTTCTGGATACCTTGTTGCTGTTACAGTGATTCCTGGAGCAGTCTGCGGTCGATCCGAGGTCAGAGGATGAAGTATTAATTGCAGAGGGTTTCTGATGGAAACTTGCAAGCAGAATCTGAAGAGAAACCCACAGAAGAGACCCTAAATAGCCCTGAGAAGGGGATTGGCTACCTTATCAGGTATGGACCTATCAGGAGGGGTCTCTGACGTCACCTGCTGGCACTGGCCACTCAGAGGCCTCCAGAGTGACCCCACACCTTGCAAAGCAAGATGGATGAAGTATGGGACACACTGGAGGAGCTCTGGGCACCACTCCTAGGGTGGTGATGGACAGGTGAGTTGTCACTCCCCTTTCCTTTGTCCAGTTTCACGCCAGAGCAGGGACTGGGGGTCCCTGAACCGGTGTAGCCTGGCTTATGCAGGGAGGGCACCATCTGTGCCATTCAAAGTATTTCCATAGGCTGGGGGAGGCTATCCCCCCAGCCTGTAACACCTATTTCCAAAGGGAGAGGGTATAACACCCTGCTCCCAAAGGAAATGTTTGTTCTGCCTTCCTGGGACTGAGCTGCTCAGACCCAAGGAGGGCAGAACCCTGTCTGTGAGGTGGCAGCAGCTGCAGCTGCATTACAAGCCTCAGAGAGCTGGTTTGGCAGTACTGGGGGTCCATGGTGGAGCCCCCAAGATGCATGGAATTGGCTCCCCAATACCTGATTTGGAATGGGGGGATAATTCCATGAACTTAGACATCTTACATGGCCATATTCGGAGTTACCATTGTGAAGCTACATATCGGTATTGGCCTATATGTAGTACACGCGTGTAATGGCGTCCCCGCATTCACAAAGTCCTGGGAATTGGCCCTGAACTATGTGGGGGTACCTTTGCTAGTGCAAGGGTGCCCTTACACTTAGTAACTTTGCTCCTAACCTTCAGCAAGAGAAGGTTAGACATATAGGTCACATATAAGTTACTTAAGTGGAGTGAAAATGGCTGTGAAATAGTGTGTGCACTATTTCACGCAGGATGCAATGGAAGGCCTGTGGAAGGGTTTGTCTTAGCTCTTTATGGGTGGCAAAAGAAATGCTGCAGCCCATAAGGATCTCCTGGAACCCCAATGCCATGGATACGCAGGTACCATATACTAGGGACTTATGAGGGGGGTCCAGTAAGTGAAGTCACTAGCCTATAGTGACAAATTTAAAAGGCCAAATCCCAAGTAGTTTGCCTGATGTCAGAAGTTGTAATACATGCATCTATGTAATCTCTGAGGGCATTAGGAATATGTGGGAAAGTATGCCTGCCAGGAACTGGTCACTGCGCCAACGTACAGGAGGGGCGCCTTGTATATGGAGGAGTAATATTCAAGGAATGTGATTAAAATGGTGCGCTGTGTGTATAAGTTGTCTCCGTTAGGCAGGGATGTCTGTAGGATTGGGCGTGAGCGGGTGTCCTATCAAGCCAACCACACGAGAAGTCAAACCGATTTGTCTACCTCTTTATGTGTCTTGGCAATTTGGGCACTGAGGTTAAAGCAGGGAAGTTATTCTAGGAGGGTGACATGGCGGATCCTGGCATCGACCAGCTCTGGGGTCTTAGAAGAATCCTGAACCACAGCTCTTTCACGTACGTATGGGCACGTGTTTCAACCTCAGTAATCTCCTGCAGAAGAACTTTGCGGACTTCTACCACTCCTTGCAGGCAAATCCCTCTCATGACCACCTTAAACGCTTCCCTTTCAAGTGCCCCAGTAGATGCGATGGCCTGGCTCTCCTTGAAGTAGGGCCTAGTGTGTGAATCTTGAGAATCATGAAAAACTGGATCTTGTTCCTGAGATAGGCGCCATATGGGCACTGGGGGACTGGGACATTCTATGTCACGTCCACTATGTGAGAGTCATGGTCAGAAATAATGCAACCCAGGGAGTTGGCATGTGTGATCATGTCTCGAATGGAGGAGGAGCGAATGTAGAGGTTATGTGATGTAGAGTGGAATGAGTAGAGTTGAGTGTGTGGATGTAAGGTACTCCAAGCGTCTGAAAGTGCCTATAGTGGAGCCCATCCCGCAAAGTACTCTGATTGGGTGCATGGGAGGGGTTGGGGGGGTGGGAGCGGTCTAGTTGTATATCAAGTATACAATTGTAGTCTCCGCGCACTATCCAATGCACTCCAGCTCTATGACCCAGTACCCATACCAATGTGACCCAGAACATAACCTGATCGGTGGATAAAAGGATGCACAAGGCTTCCAGTCAGCCCTTGACCTGCACATATCGTGCCTCTTTGTCTATAACTGTATCAAGCAGCTGAAGTGGATGCCCGGATGAACCAACACCAATACCCTGTGTGCAAATGCCAAGAAGGTGGTGTCAATGATATTCCCTCTGCAGCGTTTTTGCAAGTGTTGCAGTTCCATAGCAGCGGTGTGGGTTTCTTGTCGGAATGTGATGTGTGCCTTCTGACGCTTAATTTAGGAGAGGACTGAATAGCACTTTCTCGCCATGTGCATGCAATGCAAGTTTAGGGTAGGAAACCTAGGTAGCAGTAGTAGTCATTGTGTGTGTTTGTAGATGGCCAGAAGGGTCTCTAGGCATCCCCCAGGAAGTCCCCCCGTTTGTGATAGTGTGACCGCCCAACCGCTGTCATAGGGTAGGTCTCCGCCTACTTTGCAGAATTGTGTGGTGGTGGACTGGGTGAACATGGAAAGAAACAGAATCAACAACTCACAGGGCCTATTGCTAACGACAATATGCCCAAACGTGCTAGGGTAGCAAACCATTAAAGATGTTAGGGTAGTGGCTTAACTGTAAAGAACCAGATGCGAGGGTAGCTGAGTCCCTGTTTTCATCATCAAAGTTGTTTGGGGCTCAACACTGGTGTGTTTCAGTGTGGTCTTCCACCCCCTTCATCTATGCACCGGGCAAGGCCTTGTGAGTTTCTGGTCCTGGGGTAGTTTGTGTGTTCTCCAGTGCTGAGAGACAATCAATGTTTTGAGTCTTGTGTGACTGCATCCTGCACGCCCCTGCACTACAGTATGTTGTCTGCTGTTTGCAGATTCACCAGCGGTAGAGTTTGTGAACCAATAGGGGAAGTATCCTTCATCATGGAGTCTTCATCCATTGAGAAGATGTGTGGGCTCTTCTCTCTGTCTGAGGAGCGGGTGCTGTCCCACAGAGATGGCATGGCCTGGAGGGCTCAAAGGCAATTCTCTATGACCTCCTGACCTGCTTCAGAGCAGGAGGTTTGTGCGCCATGATCAGCAGAGAAGGACCCCCCTGGTCTGGTTACATCTTCTATTCCCTTTCGCCGAGAGGTGGGGGAGCCTCCTCCTCACTTGACCATGGTGCATGTTGGCCCAGTCCCACGGATCCCTAGGGTCAGTGAGGAAAAGAGATTTACCATCCACAAGGAACCTGAGGCGATCCAGAACCATAAGGAGTACTGGATGTTCAGTTTTCATAGCCTTTTCTTTACTCCTAGGAAGGAGGCTCACTGACGATGGACCACCTAAGTGTAATCTGGGAATAACATGTTTTGTCCTCGAGCCACAGGGGCCTGGCGAGTCTGACAACTTTTAGTATAGAGTCTTGATCTCTAAAATGGAGGAGTTTGACCAGCATGGGGTGCAGCGGCTCCCCTCTGTCAGGTGGGTGTCCTGGGACCCTGAAAGCCCTTTCCCGAGGGAAGTACGGTGCCAAATTGGATGTGGGGATAAAGGTTTTGAACCAATTTTCTAGCAAGGTCAGTGGATCTCGACCTTCTATCTCCTCTGGAAGACCCAGAATGCCAAGGTTCCTTCTGCATGTGCATCCTTTGGCGTCCTCCGCCCTCTCCTTGAGCACCCGCACTCGATCTTGAGGGTCATGATTGCCTTCTGGTTCTTTGCAGTCTGTGGCTGTAGTTCAGCCAGTGTTTTCTCTGCCTCTGTGACTCAGTGGCCGTCTCATAAAAATCCTAGTTCTGCCACTAGGGAAGTATCTTGTTTGCCATGGATATCTGGATTGTTCAATTGCTTCTAGGATTTTGGCTGGCTTGTCGTTGAGTGGCGTTGAGTGGCGTTGAGTGGCGTTGAGTGGCTCCTGGGGGCACATGAGGTCCTCAAATAAAGGGGTCTTCGGCACTGTGCTGGGTGGGTCAGCCACCCAGGATGCCTTTGTGAAAAGAACAGATGATGGACAAAATGTAGAACAAATTAAACATTTACCCCAAATCACAGACCTGGGTTTAATCCATCAGTTTATTTTGCTCGCCATGCCTTTGTAGGTGTAGCTGACCTTAGGTGGCCCATCGTAGGGGAGGTAGGAGAGGTAGCAGCGTCAGGTAAGATCCAGCTGTAGAGTTGCAGACAAGAAGGGTGATCTTCTGATAGCATCACTACAGAGCTTCTAGATTAAGTAATTCCTGTGTTGGGGTAGCCCTAGGTGTTGATGTAGTGTGAAGGACATAGGGCTGTGTGTGCCCATAGTTCATCCTTGGTGCTTAGTGGCTCAGTCTTTGACGTGGTAGGTGCAGAGGCACGCCCAGGATTGAGCCAGCCCGTTGCAACTGTCCACCCTCCCCGCTCGAGTCAGTCTTCAGCATGCAGTGGGGGCCTCTTCCCTATCTGTGCCGAGGTGCGGCACTGTCTTTATGATAGAACCGAGTGGGAAGCAGGCTGCAAGGTTATCCTTATGATGTCTTTTAGGAGGGGCCCAGGAATCCAGGTGAGCGCCCCCCGCTCCAAGGTTCCGTCAATCTCCCTTGACTGTGGCTGAGTTCATCTCTATGGATCACTCCCCTCCTCTAGCCAGTCCTCTCTCACTATCAGGCCTTTGCCTTCTACCGCCCTGAGTCATGGGGAGAGTGCTGGGGTCTCACTCAGAGATACTACCCTACTGTCTGCGCCTCCTCAGGTCACTCAGGCTCTCAGCAACGCATTTGCAGCCTGCCTTAACCACACAAATACATAGTTAAGACATATGCATTGTTCAGGCAAGCATTGTTTAGCTTATGGCCTTCCGCTACACGTGGCTGTGCCCGTGTAGTTTAGGGCGTTTCCCCTTAGCAGACTCCTAAAACAAAAAAACATGGCGAGTATTTTTCTCTTGGAAAGGTGGCAACACTAAATATGAAACTTTACGTTTCAACTGAAAGCACCCTTAACAATCGCTTTTACATTTATTTGCAGTCATTTGTTCCATAGTCCACATGGAAAACTCAAATACTCATTTATTTTTTAAGGTAATAACTTCAACAAAGAATGTGAGTAACATTTTGTTGCTCCCATCAAAAACTTACTCATCTGCGAGGTCCCAATTCAAGGCCACCCATGTGGGTTATGAAAAAAACTAGAGAGTTTTTTCATGACAGTTGATCTCTGGGCTCTCCTGGTGGTTCTACTTTGGACTAATTCCTTCCTTCGTGGCTGGGATGATTGGTTTGTCCTTTTTGATTGGGCTTTGGTCTACCCCTTCCCTAGTATGTGCTTGGGGTTTTGGGTTGTTCTTTTCTACTCCCCCCTCAATTTGTGGCTCCTGTGAAAGGGTTTGCAATTTTCCTCTCACCTGGCACCTCTGCCTTCCTTTGCTTGGGTTCTTTGTACCTCTTGATCCCCTATGTGTGTGCAGCTCTTGTTCCCTCCTGGATGGAGCTTGTGGTTGCTGGCCAAGTGCTGCTCTGAGCCTCTTCATGCCCAGGGTTAATTTATAAAAGAATAAGTGCCAGGGCCTAACGTCTTGCTTAGAAGCCCAAGACCGGAGCTAACTATCAAAGGCCAGGGTGCCAAATGTCAAGGCTATATAGTCTTGATTCCACCTCATGCCTCTTTCATCCATGACCAGCCACTCCCTCCCCATTTAGCACACTATTGAATGTTCTTTATTATCCCTGCTCTCTCCCTTTGTCTCTGTTTTTCCATCATTCTATTCCTCCTCCTTTCCCTCTTTTATGTTTTTCTCTCCTGTGCTCTGCGTCAAATTCTGTTGAAGAAAAATAATTGTTGCTTCTCAAAAATGGGTTCCAGTGGGCCTCACTTGCAACCAGTGGCTCAAATTAGGCACTGTTTCTTCCCCTTCCACTCAGTCTTATGTTGCTAGGAGATTTGGGGCTCAGTGGCCTCAGTTTGTATTTGTTCTTCTAGTGGATCTTCTGTTTTTTAAGTATATTTTGCCCCATCCTGTTTATTTGGCATATGATTTGGTGGAGAATTTCCCATGTACTTTTTGTTGGGACCT
The DNA here is from genome assembly GCF_031143425.1 of Pleurodeles waltl. NCBI lineage: Eukaryota > Metazoa > Chordata > Amphibia > Caudata > Salamandridae > Pleurodeles > Pleurodeles waltl. The sequence goes on from NC_090447.1 coordinate 653,678,102, forward strand.
CATCAGAAGGTGGGGCACTATTTTGTTGGATTAATCTCCTAACTCCTAGGTGAGGTGACTTGCCTCATGTTCCTTTAGGCAAAGTTTTTACACAGGGGTATTCCTGTGCCTCCGGCTATATTTGGGGTGTTGTGACCTTCTTGTCTGACAGTCTAACAGGGCATCTCCACTGTGGGATACATGCCTGGTCATTGATCTTGGTTTCTGATGACCTGTGGACAGGCCTGCAGTTGGGACTGCAGAGGGGCTTCCAAACGAGCCTGTGAATAGGTATCCTCATTCTTGGGAATGGTCTCTTGTATGCCTTGTTCATTGGATGTGTTGTGCCGTTGTAAATTGTGTCCTTGTCTGCTGTTTTCAGAGTTTGAGTCTTTGGCCCTTTGGGTGCCCTGGTGGGTTTTCTCTGGGCTTCCTTCTTCTCCGTTGCTGTTTGCCTCTGGGTGCACAGAGTGATAAGTGCTGCCTTCTCTTGCCCTTTTTCTTATTTCATCCTCAACATCCCACACCTTGTGGGTGTTTTTTTAAATGTGGTGTGCAGCTCTGGCTTGCCCCTCACATGAGGCTTGAGCACTTTGTAGTTCATTCAGTGCTCCTGAAGTATACTGGTGTTGGTGTCTTCTTTAATGGTCCAGCCCTTTCAGTTCTGCATGCGTGCTTGATCGATCCTGGAAGTGTGGTTTTCTTTGCAGTTGTATTAGGTTCATTCTTATGGTTCCGCCTTTTTGGGCCTATATGGGCTATTCTGGGGTCTACGGTCCTGAGTCGGTTTGGTTTTTGAGCTTAGGGAATGGGATGTCCTGGAAGGGCTTCTTCTGGTTGCTGCATCCTCTTTAGGTCTGGTTTTAGCCAAGGCCTATTGATTTTACTAAAATTATATGTATAATATGCTTAATTATAGGGGCTTTCAGCCAGCCCTCTTCATCCATTTGTCTGTTATTGTGTCATTGACATTTGTCTTCCTCCCACTACAGCATATTGCATGAGAAAGTGGGGAAATCCACTTCAGTGCTTGGCTAACTTTTTTTAGGTTGATCAGGGCCTGGCAGCTTTCCCAACAATAAAGTTTTGCAAAAGCCATGACAAAAAAAACAAGCATTGACCAGTCCAAAGGCTGGTGGGCAATGCTAGGCATATTGGCTTTGCTAATGCTTGCTTATTATGTCTGCTGGTTCTGGGCTCTCTTGGTTATTCCCCTCTGCTCCTTGTTGAGGTAGGAGCTTGACCTTCCCTCGGTCTGCTTTGCCTACTGTTACATGCCTTCTTGATGCAGCTTTGGGCACCTGCTCCATATTTTGGTATAAGATCTAGTCAAGCACTTTGCCTAGTGCTCCTAGTTGGGCAAAGGACAGGGTCTGCACCTGATCTTGGTTGTAGCTGTCTGGTTCCTTGCTTCAGGGTCTCCAGAATTTCTTTCCCTTATTGCCTTGTACTCTGGAGTTCCAGTGCTTGTCTAGAACCACCTATTCTCTGGTGTGTGTAGGCGAGACAATGCATTTCATCTTCTGGGCATATCTCTTCCAGTGCAATGGTGGGCTTGACCTTTTTGTAGGATATGTTTCCTTTGGGGCCTTCTAGGTTTTTAACACTGATGTGCCTGTTCCTTTGAGCTGCGTCATTTGTTTTTGCGTGCTGCTCATTGAACTGTCGCTGTGTTGGTGACTGTGGGCTATGGTTATGCATTTCTCTTTGGTAACTTCCTGGAATACAGGATACCAGGTAACAACTCATGTGGTAAGTGGGGCAGCGGCAGCAAAACATAAGGCCCGACCATGCAGCTAGGAGGACACAGTGGATCAACCCCAACCTCTACTCTTGCTAGCAGCGCAAACCAGTAGGGGCCCAGGAGCACGCAAGGGGCTCTCATGTACCACTAATCACAAAAACGTACCCCTTCCCACAAAGATCTTGCCCCAGCACCATAATCAAGTAGCAGGGCCGCACGGAGGAGTGGCAGCCTCACACATCCCCTGGACAAACCAAAGCAGACCTCACACACAGAGAGGGGAGATCCTCTACCTCTCAGCTGAGAGGCATAATCAGGGAAGATCAGAAAGAGAGTGGGGGATAGTGCCCAATATCGACAGGGGGATCACCTCTTAATATCGAGGGTGCCACCCCAGTAAAAGACCTCACAGGCAAGAGGGACCTTGCTGGCAGGGGAGAGCACCAGTGGCGGTTCTTTGGGGCCCTCTGTGGCATTCATGAATGACACACAACATAGTTGCACCATGGGCAGACAAAAAGGCCTCCAAGCGCATTCCTGCTCTCAGTCGCCGACTCCATATCAAGAACCACACCCTGAACGATAGCCGGGAGCCCTCAGGCCCTAACATGCTACAGCCCTATAAACTGGATGTTATCCTTCAGGCTATCGAATCCTCGAGAACCGTAGTAGAGGCCCGAATCGAGGAAATCCACGTCGAGTTTGGGCTCCACCAAGAAGATCAGCGCAAGCTAATGGCCAGGGTCACAGACTCCGAACATCAGCTTTCAGATCTAAACCTGTGATTATCAGCACAAGAACAGACGTCCAGGGACCTTGTGGACTGGGTAAAATGCCTGGAAGTGCAGGTGGAAGATGCAGAAGGTAGGGCCCGGCGCGACAACATATGAATCCTGGGACTCCCGGAGGGTGCAGAGGGCTCCCAATCGACGATAGTCTTTCTAGAGGACTGGGTAAAGATGTTTACACCCATCAGCACTCTGTCCCCTCACTTCACAATGGATAAAGCTCACCAGGTCCCAGCCTGTTAGCCTCCACCGGGATCGCCTCCATTCCCATTGGTGGCCCGGCTGCTCCACAGGGACAGGGACGCACTCCACCAGGCAGCAAGATCAGCACCCTTCGCGTGTGAAAATAGCCAGGTCTCTGTGTTTCCAGACTATACAATACAAACTCAACACAATTGTGCCTCCTTCCTGGTGGTGAAGTGCAGGATCAGCAAAATGGCAATCCAATATTCCCTCACTCTTCCCGGCAAAACTAAAAATTGTACATGACAATCATGTGCACTTGTTTGATAACTCTCCACTGCCTGGGATTGGATTGTAATTCCCCTCAGGGTTACCTGCGGGCCTGTGCCCTCCCAGCTGGCCTAGCTGCGGCCCAGACCCAGTAGAGGACACAGAAGGGGCCCTATCCCCCAACTCATCCTGACACAGCCAGAAATCGGCCCTGGATGCGGCATTGCAATCTGCCAGGCCTTGCCGTCCCACCACTCGGACTCCAGCACTCCAAGCAGTGATGCAAAGAAACACTTCAGCGAAGAACTCCTGCTAGAACTACAAAAAAGGCCAGCGGTGACCCCGCAAACTGTAGATGAACTTTAGGGCTCACGTTCCTCACTAACAATTTCAGGCCCACATAAAGCAACATGGAATCAGGGGGCAGCATTTGCTGTTCATGCCCTTTCACTGGCTCAACCTGAGACCCCCTCTGGGTGCCCACTCACAGACACTTTGTTGATTGTTGGACAAACGGCCTTTTACCCCTCATGTTGGACGGATAATAGAAATGCTTTCCAGCTGCCCCCACCTTCCAGATGGAGTTTTGTTACAGTCTGAGGGTGACCCACAAGGAGTCAGGCCCCATATACAGTTGTTTACTGTTATACTGTTGATTTGTTGGCGACCTTTCCTCTACAGGGCAATGCTTACATTGAATCTGGAAAATCCCGCCTACTACTAGGGCGTCCCTGCTTAATGTGCCACCCCAGCATCCCCCATCCGCGCCCACACCACTACCCATGACCATGGCGCACATGGCACAGTTCCTCACCCTAAATGTGAGAGGGATGCACTCAGCCCGGCAATGGTACTTCACATACGCTTACCTCAAACACCAGAATGCACAAGTATACTTTTTACAGGAAACTCATCTTGTAGAGAGGGAGCTCCAGTGCCTTAGATGCCGCTGCAGACAGACCATCATAGGCACAACATACTCAGCATTTGCAAGAGGGTCTTCATTTGGCTCTGTCCAGGCATCCCTTTCCAACTATGCACATCAATAGTGGACAAGGACGCCAGATATGCGTTTGCCGAGGAATACCTCGATGGGGAGCGAGTGCTCCTTGGCAGCATGTATGCACCCAACACGGATTAAACCACTTTTTGGGCTACTCTGTCTAGCATACTCACACAATGAATAGACATCCCCTGGCTTCTAGGATGCGACTATAATAATGTTTTGGACATCGCAATAGACCAGTCCCAGTCCCCGCTCCCCTCGGCCCCTACCACCAGTCCTCCTGCACATTCTCTGCGTGGGTAGACCAATGGATGCTGCAAGATTCATGAACGGCTCACAACCTGCAAATTTGCTTATATTCTCACTACTCTGCCCCCCATGATTTGTATATTTGACTAGACACATCCCTCTGCTTCCCTGAACTGACCGCCCGCATAACAACTACCTAGGCAGGGTCCTTTCTGACAACGCGGCGCACATCCTAGAGATAGAATGGGGGGCCCCTTGACCCCTGGTGCCTCTCTGGAGGCTTCAGAAGGGTATCTTAGAGGACCAAGTATTCACTGACTCTCATCTCCCATGCATTACTGACAACTTTGCCGACAACCACTGCACAGCCATGATGAGAAGAGTACAATGAGGTGAATTAAGGTAATAGCACAGGGGCACTGTTTATAGAAGATTACAGGGGTCAGGCATCAACTGTCACGATCGTTCCGGGAGGCAGATAGGGAGGTCACAGAGCTCGGTAACAGACCACCTAGAGATGTGCCGACCCGCAAACCCTTGCTACAGGCCAAGAAGAAGAAGACAGTCTTGGTGGAGCACCTCCGTGGATTACTGGTGTCTGTTTCTATAAATAAAAATGTATCACTGCTTGAGGGTACCTAAAGGTGGCAGTTCAGCTTCTTCTTACCTGGGGCAGGGCTATCTCCATGATGAAGTGTGGTAAGTGCATTTGAACCACTGAGAGTTGCAAGCCTACAGGTACAAACGGATTGACAAAAAAAAAAAAAGTTGAAAAAAAACAAATGTGGCACATTATGCTACATAATTTGCCTTTTTATGCAGCATAATTTAATCAATCCTGCGCATACATTTGTGATCTCCTGTCACATAACTCAAGTGGCCCTGATCTTGGCCTTTAACGTTATATGCTTCCTCATTTGGTGTTAATTATATTTGTCGAGGAGGTCCTTCCCCTGCTGCATGTTTGGCTTCAATAGATATATCTGGGAATTAAGTTCCAGTAGAGAAGTCTGTGGAACTTGGCAGGATTGAGAACCTCCCCTATTTGCGTTCTGTGGGACTGTGAGGGCTAGATCCCGCATTTGCTTTCATAGAACGTCGGTAGAATGTTAGGTAATTTTATCAACCTTGTGTGTGTTCATGTTTTCCCTAGTTTCAGAACCCCTTTCAGAGGGCCATGGGCATGTAGGAGCTACTGGGCCTGACGGTGGTGGCTGAGGACTTTTACTTCTGATGTCCTGAGGCCAGAACTACTAAGGATCCTAAGCAACTGAGCGCTCCTTCTTCACTTAACTCTTAGAGGCAGCTGTGAACAAGCAGCCAAAGTCTCCCTTGGAGAGGAAGTGCACATACAGGTATGTTAATACAACTCATAAATCAAAGTGCACACAGTATGAACAATAAATCAATCTCCAGTCAAATACTTACTTTTATAAGAAAAAGAAGTATGTTAGTTCTAACCCTACTCATTCAAAATAATAAAGACATTCATAAGCAACTACATGATCTCCTTGAGGTGGGGGGCTCTAGTAGTTGTCAGACAAATCCCTGTCCCACACTTTTCCTTAAAACATGGTTGGGATTATTCTCCATTCACTGAAGGGCGCATCCAGGGAATGCTCACTTATAGGCTGTACTCAAGATTTTCCCTTTGACCCTTCACAAACTAGTCAAAAGTGTCTATGGCTCTACAGCATCATTAGCAGTGAGTCCCGTGGGGCTCACGGACCCAATTCTATTCTTAACCACTACAGCTGTATGGAAGCATTAAGCAGTGCAGTGAGTGCCCTCTTCTCAGGCTCTCATAAGTCCTGATTGTTTGTGGTAGAGTTGGGCTGCCTGCTGTATCCCTTGGTTGGCGCATGCTCTCTCCCCAAGCAGCCCTGGTGGTTGGTCCCAGTAATCGAAGCTGCTCCTGCTCCGCGAAGACAAGCTGAGGCACTCCTCGCCTCATTGGGGTGTTTGAAGTTTTAATTTGCGGCACTGCTTCTTATGAAGTGTACATTTGCCTTTTCTTCATTCCTCTTGAAAGGCTGTGTGTCACAGCAGGAAAAACTCAGAAGGTAAGAGACCCGCAGTAGATTTAATGGGAATCACCAGAATTCACACAGCTGGATGCCAGCCACAGTAAGGATCCCAGCCTTACTCGTCATCATTCCCTTATCAGCCCCATCTCATCCATGAGATGTGTCCATGCCCGTTCCTTGTGATCTATCACTGAATCACAGAGCACCCTTTTGAAATGTAAATGGGGAGTCTTTTCCTCTTTTCCTCCAGTGTGTGTGTCCGACCCAGCTCACAGGAATGCAGTGATACATAAATCTGTTTGGGGGGATTTTTCTACTCCTCATGTCTTCACCATGCAGGTCTGGGCTTCCAAAAATGGAACACATGGTCCTCCATGTAGTGTACCATTACAGGCACACTTGCACTCAGTGTACATTCGCAGCACAATTTAATTCCAGTACTGTTGCCACCATGCATTGTGCCACTATAGACACATATATTCAGCACACACATTCAGGCCCTCATTACAACCCTGGCAGTCGGTGTTAAAGCAGCGGTAATACCGCCAACAGGCCAGCAGAAAAAAAATTGGAATCACGATCATGGCGGAAACCGCCATTATAGAGATCCACTTTAACACTCCGACCGCCACAGCAGTAGAAACAAACACTGCGGCGGTAACCATCAACAGATAGGCGGAACACAAGGTTCCGCCCACTGTATTACAACCCGCCTATCCGCCCACTATTCCGGGGCGGTAACAACGCCATCAAAAGCACGGCAGAAACAGTACTTGGAACAGAAACCACTCACCTTTCAACACTTTACAAACAACCAGGACGCCATGGAGCCCGAGTTACAGGTCCTGCCCATGCTGGTCTACCTCCTCTTGTATCAGGAGCAGCAAAGACGCCGGCGACAACCACAGTGACTACTGCACCTAGCACACAGGAAAAAGAGAGTGACACACATGCAACAAGCAACACCCCCACCCCCACCCTCACCCACAACAACATACACACAAATACATGCAGCAACATTATATATATACCCCGTCACCCCCTAGAAGAATTCAAGGACAAAAGGAAATGATTGTAATAAGTGTAATCATGGAAATATCAGATAGGCCAAATTCAAATATCAGTATATACAAATATGTACACCAACTACACAAGTCCGGATATGAATGAAATCATTGTCCGTGGATCAGTGTCCCAAAATGCGTGGGCGAAGCCCACACAAGATACCTGGCTTGAAACGGAGAGAACACTGCAGGGGCATCAGATGCAAAGTAAACAGGCACCTCAGGGGGAGGGGGGGCACCTCAGCCGGATGAACGGACTTCGCCACTGCTTCACGAGGGGGCTCCATGCCGACTGCTTTATCCTGGGGAGTGCAAAGCCACAGTATCTCAATTCTCTCCAGTGGGTGGTTTGCCCACTGCATTATCCTGGGGAGTGCAAAGCCACAGTCTCTCAAGTGGATAACAGTCTCCACTGGTTCTGGAGGGGGCATTGTGCCCAGAGTACTTCATCCTGCCAAGGACTGAGGTAGTGGATGTGAATCTCCACTGGTTCTGGAGGGGCTTTGTGCCCAGAGTGCTTCATCCTGCCAAGGACTGAGGTAGTGGATGTGAACCTCCACTGGTTCTGGAGGGGGCATTGTACCTAGAGTGCTTCACATGCAGTGTGGGAGGTCCCATTCCCTCACCTGGGTGTGTGTGCCACGAGATTGCCTGGGAACAGGTAGCATGATACTCCATGGAGGCAGAGACACACTCCACCCTGCTGCGACTTCGCCTGCCACCTGCAGGTACAAACAGTGCTGGGAGTCATGCCTCATGTATGCTGGGCAGGGTCCAGGACGTCTCCTGCAGCCTCGTACAGCTGGCCACTGGGGATGATTGCCGTGTCAGCTGTGGTGGCCCTGTCTGAGCACGTCGCAGGGCTGGTGGCGATGGTTGCGGCGGTGTTTGTGGCGGAGGTGCTGGCGGTGGTGCATGTGTTTGCACCTGTTGAGGGACACAGCAGGACGTCTCCTGCAGCCTCGGATGGCTGCCCACTGGGGATGATGCTGGGGACTGTTGCTGAGGCAGCAGACGTGCAGGTGGCGGTGTCCACCGCCGTACAGGTTGGTTCTGGTTGACAGAAGGGGTGACTCTGGTCCCTCAGCCGGAGCCTCCGTGCCCTGTCCTGACCTGCTCTTTGGCTTGTGTCCCTTTCCCACCTTTGATGTTGCTGCTGGTGCCTTGCCACAGTCCCCTTTTGGCTTGGAGGAGCCCTTGATTGCTGGTAGGTGCGGCTTCTCCCTCCGGCATGTCGGCACCTTCTTCACCTTGGCAGGTGTAGGAATGGCCTACTCCTTGGCCTCGCTAGGTGGCACACTGGCAGCCCTGATGGGTGCCGCCCGCGATGTGACCGGACTTGCTGAGACCACAGTGCTGGATGATTTGGTGGCTGTGGTGCTGGGCTGGGACCTGGACAGCCTGGCCCTAGGGGAAGGACGGGGGGGAGAGGTGTGGGGAAGAGGTCAAAGTTTGCGAGGAAGAGTTTCTTAGACACACTGGGATGTGAAGATGGAGGGGGTTTGGGAGTGGAGGAAGAGGTAGTGGTTGTAGGAGGTGTACGTCTGCTGAATCTGGGTGAAGGTGCATGGGCCGGAGGCTGTTGTGAGGTGGATGGCTGTTGGGTGGGTGTGTGCCTGTGTTTGTGTAGTTTGGGAGGAGGGCTCACAGACACACTGGGAGAGGACACAGGGGATCAATCAATCAATCATTGGATTTATAAAGCGCACTACATACCCGTGAGGGTCTCAAGGCGCTTGGGGGGCGGGGGACTGGAGTTACTGGTCGAAGAGCCAGGTCTTGAGGAGTCTTCTGAAGGTGAGAAGGTCTTAGGTCTGTCGCAGGTTGGTGGGGAGGGTGTTCCAGGTTTTGGAGTCGAGGTAAGAGAAGGATCTGCCGCCAGAGGTCTTTCTTCGGATGCGGGGGACAACTGCGAGGGTGAGGTTAGAGGAGGGGAGCTGACGGGTGGGGGTGTAGAAGCTGAGTCTGTCGTTTAGGTAGGCTGGTCCGGTGTCGTGGAGCGCTTTGTGAGCGTGGGTAAGAAGCTTGAAAGTGATCCTTTTGTCCACAGGGAGCCAGTGAAGGTTTCTCAGGTGGTGGGAGATGTGGCTGTGGTGGGATACGTTGAGGATCAGTCGGGAGGAGGCATTTTGGATGCGTTAGAGGCGTTGTAGGTCTTTTGCTGGGATGCCTGTGTAGAGTGCTTTGCCGTAGTCCAGCCTGCTGCTGACTAGAGCCTGTGTCACTGTTCTTCTTGTTTCTGTCGGGATCCACTTGTAGATTCTGCGGAGCATGCGGAGTGTATTGAAGCAGGAGGAAACTGCGTTGACCTGTTTAGACAAGGTGAGGGAGGAGTCAAGGATGAAGCCCAGGTTGTGAGCGTGGTCGGTCGGTGTCGGTGGGGTTTCTAGTGCGGTGGGCCACCAGGAGTCGTCCCAGGTGGAGGGGGTGGGTCCGAGGATGAGGACCTCCGTCTTGTCTGAGTTTAGTTTCAGACGGCTGATTCTCATCCATTCGGCGATGGATTTCATCCCCTCGTGGAGTTTGGTTTTGACGGTGCACGGGTCTTTGGTGAGTGAGTGAGAGGATGAGCTGGGTGTCGTTGGCGTAGGTGAGGATGTTGAGGTTGTGTTGTTGGGCCACTTGTGCGAGGGGGGCCATGTAGATGTTGAACAGCGTCGGGCTGAGGGATGAGCCTTGGGGGACGCCGCAGATGATGTCGGTGTCTTCGGAGCAGAAGGGGGGGAGGCGGACTCTCTGGGTTCTGCCGGAGAGGAATGAGACGATCCAGTCGAGGGCTTTTCCTTGAATTCCGGTTTCGTGGAGGTGTGATTCCAGGGTGCGGTGGCAGACTGTGTCGAAGATGGCAGAGAGGTCCAGGAGGATGAGGGCTGATGTTTCGCCATTGTCCATTTGGAGTCTGATGTCGTCTGTGGCGGCGAGAAGGGCGGTTTCGGTGCTGTGGTTTCGTCTGAAGCCGGACTGGGAGGGGTCTAGGATGCCGTTGTCTTCGAGGTGGCTGGTTAGTTGTGTGCTGACGATTTTTTCAATCACCTTTGGTGGAAAGGGGAGCAGGGAGATGGGTCGGAAGTTTTTGAGGTCGTTGGGGTCTGCTTTAGGTTTCTTGAGGAGGGCGCGGATTTCGGTGTGTTTCCATTTTTCAGGGAATGTCGCTGTTTCGAAGGAGATGTTGATGACCTTCCGTAGTTGAGGGGCGATGGTGGTGTCGGCTTTGTTGTATATGTGGTGTGGGCAGAGGTCTGACGGAGATCCTGAGTGGATGGAGTTCATGGTCTTGCATGTCTCTGTGTCGCTCGCGTTGGTCCAGGAGGTCAGGTGGTTTGCACAGGTGGAGTGTTCGGGGGTGGGGTCTGGCGTGGGAGTGGCATCAAAACTGTTGTGGATGTTGATGATCTTCTGGTGGAAGAAGGTGGACAGTGCGTTGCAGAGTTCTTGGGATGGAGGGATGTTGTTGACGTTGGCGCTGGGGTTGGAGAGTTCTTTCACGATGCTGAAGAGCTCTTTGCTGTTGTGTGTGTTATTGTCCAGGCGGTCTTTGAAGTGGGATCGTTTGGCTTGTCTGATGAGTTGGTGGTGCTTGCGGGTGGCGTCCTTGTGGGCTGTGAGGCTGTCAGGTGTGCGTTTGAGGAGCCATTCCTTTTTTAGCTTCCGGCAGTCGCGTTTGGAATTTAGCAGTTCGTCGGTGAACCAGGTGGCTTTTCTTCTGGCTTGGTTGTCGGTGGGTTTATTGAGTGGCGCGAGGGTGTTGGCGCAGTCGTTGATCCACTGGGTGAGGTTGTTGGCGACGGTGTCTGGGTCGGTGGAGTTGGGGGGTGGGTTCTGGACGAGGGCGTTGGTAAGCTGGTCTTCCGTAACTTCATTCCAGCATCGGCGGGGTGGTTGTTGGGTGCGATGGTGCTTGGTATGTTTTTTGTAGGTGAAATGGATGCAGTGGTGGTCGGTCCAGTGGAGTACGGTGGTATGGTTGAAGGTGATGTGGGCGCTTGAGGAGAAGATGGGATCAAGCGTGTGGCCGGCGCTGTGGGATGGTGTGTTGACGAGTTGTCTGAGGCCGTGGTTGGCGAGGTTGGCGATCAGAGTAGTGGAGTTGGTGTCATTGTTGTTCTCCAGGTGGAAATTTAGGTCTCCGAGGAGGATGTAATCCGTTGAGGTGAGTGCTTGGGTGCTGGTGAGGTCGGTGAGGGATTCGCTGAATGGTGCTCGTGGTCCGGGGAGGTCTGTAGATGAGCATTCCTCTGAGAGTGGTGTTGGGGTCGGTGTGGATGCGAAGTGTAGGTGTTCGGCGGTTTTGAGGGAGTCGTCGGTGTGGGTGTCGACTTTGAGGGAGGATTTGTGGGCGATGGCTATGCCTCCTCCGATTCCGTTGTTGCGGTCCCTACGGATGATCTTGTAGCCGTCCGGGATGGCAATTGCGATGTCGGGCGCCGAGGAGTCGTTCCACCAGGTTTCGGTCAGGAAGGCTACCTCTAGGGCGGTGGAGTCGAGCAGGTCCCAGAGCTCGATTGCGTGCTTGCGTGCGGAGCGGGTGTTAAGGAGTATGCAGTGGAGGTGGTTTGCTCCGGTCTTTGTAGGACTCCTTGTTTTGTCGCAGGTGAATTTGCAAGCGCGGCAGGCGAAGGGTCCGTGGGTGGTCCTTGGTGAGGATTTGGAGCATGCTGTGCTGCGGCCGGGGGTGAGGGCGTTGAGTTGGTCGGCCGTGTAGCGGCGTCTGGAGGCGCAGTGGTCTCGCGGACCAGGGGAGGTGGTGTTGGGTGCGGTCCAGGCGCGGACAGGTGCAGACGTGGTTGCCTTTGGCACGCCTTCGGCGAGGGGCCGCAGGGGACGCAGCGGCAGGGAAAAGGAGTGAAAAAAGGTGAGAGAACTGGGGGGGAGGTGGGAGGGGCCGCAGGGGATGCATCGGCGGGGAAAAAGGAGGAGAAAAACTGAGAGAGAACTGGGGGGGGAGGTTGGAGGGGCCGCAGGGGACGCATCAGTGGGAAGAGAGGAGGGAAGCAGAGAACGGTAAAGATGGTGGTGGCGCGGTGGGGGAAAGCGGGGAGCGACCTACCTGCAAGCAGGGTCAAAGGGATGTGTGAATGGTAGTGGTGGTGGTGAGTGCAAGTGAGCGGTGTGTGGTGATGGGCGTGCTGGTGATGGAGGTAGTGGCTGAGGATGTAGTGCATGCAGGTGTGATTGGAGACAAGACAGGGAGGGAGGAGGAGGACATGGAGGCAGTGGATGTTGGTGTGTCTGCATGGGGATGGCGCTTGTGTGAGTGCCTGTGGGATGTGTGGTGCTTATGTTTGCCATGTCCACTCTTGTGTGTTGATGAGTGTGCATGCTGGTCTCATGGTGTGCTTGGGATAGGCTGAGGTGCAGGGGATTGGGTCTAGGTTGAGGAAGTTGGAGGTGGGAGGCTGGACACAGGGACAATGGCTGCCATCAGTGCTGAGGCCAGAGCCTGAAATGCTCTCTGTTGGGCCGCCACGCCAGAATGAATGCCCTCCAGGTATGCATTTGTTTGCTGCAAATGCCTCTCAACACCCTGGATGGCATTCAAAATGGTTGATTGCCCAACAGTGAGGGATCTCAGGAGGTCAATAGCCTCCTCATTGAGGGCAGCAGGGCTGACTGGGGCAGGGGCTGAGGTGCCTGGGGTGAAGGAGCTGCCCACCCTCCTGGGTGAGCGGGCATGGGAAACTCGATGAGGAGCTGCTGGGAAGGTGGTGCTGGTAAAGGGGGGTGGCGGCTGTACCTGTTGATGCGGTGGGCACAGAGGTGCCCGCCACCGCAAGGGAGCTCCCATCAGAGGAGGAGTCGCTGTCGCTGGTGTCTGCTCCTGTCCCCGTCATGGAGCTCCCCTCACCCTCCGTCCCACTGGTGCCTTCAGACTCCGTTACTTCACCATCCAGGGCCATGTGAGAAGAAGCTCCCTCCTGCTCCGGTGCCACTGCTCCTCCGCCAGATGATGCTAATGCACACAAGGACAGGGCGACAAAACAAAAAGGGGGGGGAGACAGAAGAGACACATGGTCAATGCCTGCAACACCACTACCGTTGGCGGACACAACACACAGGGAGCAGCCCTATGCACTAAGCCATGCACTGCCAGGGCAGGGGAAAAGCACATGCCCATAGGGGACTCTGTCGAGAACCATTTTATGCACAGCTGGAAGCCATAGGAGCCTGACTAGGTGTAGGGGACAAATACCATCTTTGGGGTTGGACTTGGAATGAGGCTGCAAATCAATGGATCTACCTTTGCGCGTCTGCCCTGGCCTAGGGGAACCCCCAGCCCACCTCCCCCACCCAGACAACTTGTCAAGCGTGCAGAGTCAGCTGAATGAGAGTGTACTCACCCCCTTGTGGCTGCTGTGATGCCCTCAAGCACCCATCCAACTCCGGATATGCCACCGCCAGGATCCGTTACATCAGGGGGGTCATGGTGCGACGGGCACCCCTTCTGCATTGGGAAGCCATCCCCAGCTGAGCCTCCGCCGTCTTCTTGCTCCAGCAGCGCAGGTCCTCCCATCTTTTCCGGCAGTGGGTGCTACGTCTATGGTAGACCCCCAGGATCCGCACTCCCTTGGCGATGGCACGCCAAATACCCTTTTTCTGGTGGGGGCTGACCTGGAGGAAAAGTGAAGTAAAAGTTGATGTTACTCCCCCGTACATTTCGTCTCACACATTGGCCACAAACCTCCCACCCTGGCCCAGGAATACATACACACACCATCCTCACATGCTGGCCTGTCACCCGCCCCTGTCTCTTCCATCCAGGACACTCCATACAATAATGTGCCACCCAACATGCACACTGTTTACTCACTTGTTTGTCTGGAGGACCGTACAGTTGCGTGTACTGTGGGTGGACCCCATCCACTAGTCTGTCCAACTACTCCGTAGTGAAGGCAGGGGCCCTTTCCCCAGACACTGTAGCCATTGTTGCTTCCAGACACAGGTCACAGCAGCACGTGCAGTGTCGGTCCTCTCCTGTTGAAGGTCAGGTATCAAGTGAGTGAACAGATGGAAAATTGCGGTCACGTCCGCGGCGGTGCGTGCTGTCACCGCCGGCATACATCGTCATTGGCTCCTGGAAACCATAGGGCACAATGATAACCAAGGGTGAATAGCGCCGCAGTCTTCAACCGCCTACCGCGACGGTGTACAACGCCAGCGCCGTTCCCTCATTTTCCCTTGTCCCACCTTACAGGTCAGGCATCCGCCATTTCAGGGGGCCACATGGCAGGCCAACTAACTGCGTCACACCTATTTAGGCCAGGAATAGAGACAGACAAAGGAACATTGGCAAAGTTTAACGTTTGTGCTAAACAGCCTTGTGAAACCTATGTGGTGTCTGACCCTCAGCTCACCATTCTCCTCCATAGGGAATGTCCGCTGGGGCAGGTGATGAGATGGCAGCATCCTCCAGTGTACAGACCCCTGGTGGACCTGTTGACAATGGAAGACAGACACATCATTATCACTTACAGACTTGATCGTGCAACAATCCAGGAACTGTGTGCCGAGTTGGAGCCAGATCTGATGTCAGCTTTCCGCCGTCCCACAGGAATCCCCCCTCTAGTGCAGGTCCTATCAGTACTCCATTTCCTGGCCAGTGGGTGTTTTCAAACAAGAGTAGCCAGGGCATCAGGGATGTCACAGCCAATGTTCTCTAACGTGTTGTCCAGAGTGTTATCTGCCCTGCTGAAACACATGCGCAGCTACATCATTTTCCCTCAGGTGGAGGATCTGCCCACAGTGAAAGGTGACTTTCATGGCCTGGGATATTTCCCCAAGATCATTGGTGCCATTGATGGGACACATGTGGCATTTGTCCCCCCTCGCAGGAATGTACAGGTGTACAGAAACCACAAAAGCTACCATTCTATGAATGTGCAGATGGTGTGTTTGGCAGACCAGTACATCTCCCATGTGAATGCCAAGTATCCTGGCTCAGTGCATGATGCTTACATTTTGAGGAACAGCAGCATCCCTTATGTGATGGGGCAACTCCAGAGGCACCGTGTGTGGCTAATAGGTGAGCCCAAGGTCCCAACACAGTTTGAATAGGTGTCTGGGTATGGGAGATTCCCTAATGTTTGGAGGATGTCTAACAGTTGTCCCTCGATATTTGTAGGTGACTCTGGTTAACCCAACCTGTCATGGCTACTGACCCCAGTGAGGAATCCCAGGACAAGGGCAGAGGAACGCTACTATGAGGCACATGGGCGAACTAGGAGGATAATAGAGCGCACTTTCGGCCTCCTGAAGGCCAGATTCCGGTGCCTCCATCTGACCAGTGGGATACTACTCACCAAAGAAGGTGTGCCAGATCATCGTGGCCTGCTGTATGTTGCATAACCTGGCTTTGCGACGCCAGGTGCCTTTTCTGCATGAGGATGGGCCTGATGGTGGTCTTGTGGTAGCTGTGGAGACTGTGGACAGTGAAGAAGAGGAGGCAGAAGAAGAAGATGTAGACAACCGAAACAACATCATCATGCAATACTTCCAGTGAGACACAGGTTAGAGGACGGAACTGCTTCACACATCTCATATTATTGTAGGACCTAGCATAATTCTGCCTTTTGATCTTTGTGTATGGACCCTGACTTGTCACTTTGGCTTTCCATTTCACAGATCTGGGTCCCACTTTGTGCCCTCTGCTATGTTTACTGCTGGCCTACAAGTGTGTAACATTGGTATGTGAACAGGTACATTGAAATTGCTATATTTCAGAGATGATGCAATTACACATTTGTGAAAGCACAGACTGACTCCAGATTGTTTTGTTATTCAAGGGTGTTTACTTCTGTGCTAATAAGTGGAGGGGATGTGCAATGGGCTGGGGTGATGGTGGAGGAATGTCCCTGGCAGAGTCCAGTCTATTGGTCTCACAGGTGCATTGTCCAGTGGGACATAGGAAGGGGAGCAATGGCAGTTTAAGGTGGACAGGGTGTCAAAGTGGGACAGAAGGGTGACATTCAGGAGGGTCTTATTTCCTGGCGGGGGTCTTGGCAATGTTCTCTGTCTTGTTTCTGGATCTCAGGGACCGTTTGCGGGCTGGTTCTCCTTCTGTAGGGGGTGGGGTGCTGGTGGCCTGTTGGTCCATGGCGGTGCCTCCTGTCCACTAGCGCCGGCGGAGGGCTGTCCATCGTCCAGGCTAGTGTCAGGGGCCAGTTTGTGTGCCACTGTGTCTCTCATGGTGCTGACACGGTCTGCCAGCACCCCTGCAATGGTGACCAGGGTGTTGTTGATGGACTTCAAGTCCTCCCTGATCCCAAGGTAATGTTCCTCCTGCAGCCGCTGAGTCTCCTGAAACTTGGCCAGTACCGTGTCCATGGTCTCCTGGGAATGGTAGTATGCTCCCATGATGTTGGAGAGTGCCTCATGGAGTGTTGGTTCCCTGGGCCTGTCCTCCCCCTGTCGCACAGCAGTCCTCCCAGCTTCCCTGTTATCCTGTGCCTCTGTCCCCTGAACCATGTGCCCACTGCCACTGACCCCAGGTCCCTGATTTTCTTGGGTTGGTGGGTTTGCCTGGGTTCCCTGTAGTGGTGGACACACTGCTGATTGACGTCTCCTGGGGACAGAGGGATGGGCCCGCTGGGTTGGTGCTGTGCTGGTGTTTCCTGAGGGGGGAGAGTCTGTGGTGGCTTGTGACAGTGGCAGGGGAACCGACTGTCCAGAGGTCCCTGATGGGCCGGGCTGGTCATCTTGGTCCAGGCGTGCAGAGCTGCTGTCATCACTGTGGGCCTCTTCTGTGGGGGGACTGGATATGTCTGCCACCTCCTCTCCAGTGATGTTGGGTATGGGTCCTGTTGAGGTGTAAATGCATAGTTTTAGTATCTGTGTGTGCCATCTTGTGCATTGGGTGAGGTACCCTCTACTCCTGTGCTTGCATAATTATGTTTGCCCTTTTGTGATAGTTGGTTTGGGGTCTGTGTGGGTATCTGTACTGCACATGCTTTGGTGATGGTGGTCCATACATAGGTGTTGCATGCAGGGCTTGGTATTGGGATGGGTGGGTTGTGATGGTGGGTTATATGTGAGCTGTTGGAGTGATGGGGGGTGAGGGTAGGGGTAGGAGTTTGTGATGGCATGCAGGTGGGGTGGGGGATATAGTAGTAAAAATATGACTTACCAGAATCCAGTCCTCCTGCTACTCCTGTGAGGCCCTCAGGATGCAGTATTGCCAAGACTTGCTCCTCCCATGTTGTTAGTTGTGGGGGAGGAGGTGGGGGTCCACCGCCAGTCCTCAGTACAGCAATCTGGTGTCCTGATACCATTGAACGCACCTTCCCCCATAGGTCGTTCCACCTCTTCCTGATTCCATCCCATGTTCTTGGATGCTGTCCCACTGCGTTGACCCTGTCGACGATTCTCCGCCATAGCTCCATCTTCCTCGCAAAGGAGGTGTGCTGCACCTGTGACCCAAAAAGCTGTGGCTCTACCCGGATGATTTCCTCCACCATGACCCTGAGCTCCTCCTCTGAAAACCTGGGGTGTCTTTGAGGTGCCATGATGTGGTGTGGGTGATGTGTGAGGTGCTATCTGTTGTGATGTGTGGGGGGATGTGTTGCTGTGTGTTGTTTGAGGTGCGTGGATGTTGTATGAGTGATGGTGTTGTGTGCCTGTGGATGCTGGTGTTGTGTTTGCTAATCTCTCTCTCGGGGCTTCTTCCAAAATCGTTTGTTGTAAGGGGTTGTGGGTAATGTGGGTGTGTGTTTTATAGTGGTGTGAGTGTGTACGTGTGGTGTGTGTATGTGTGTCAGGTGTGTGTATTTTGAATTGTCCAATGTGGTTGTGTTTTCTAAATGTGTGTGTATTTTGAGCGCGGCGGTGTGTACCGCCAATGGATTACCGCAGTTGTAATTCATGGGTTGTGATAGTTTGGGCGTATTCTTGTTGGCGTGACAGTGTAGGTTTTGGTATCGCCAGTTGTGTGTGGCAGACTTGTGTGGGTGTCTGTATTGTGGCAGATTCCAAGATGTGGGTCGTAATACCTGTAGCGGAATTCCACCGCTGCAACGGTATGTTGGCGGTCTTCAGCACGGCAGAAAGTGGGATTTATCGCCAGGGTTGTAATGAGGGCCTCAGTCTGAGTCCACTGTTCGGTACAATATCTTTTTTGTACCAGGGTGTGGTATTGGCTACCACACACACTGCCAGCACACATACTCACAATGTGAGTGCTGCATAACACCTGACCCTTCCTGTTTTGTACTTCACACAAGCACACATACACCCAGCACAGGATACCATTGCGCACTCACTGCACAGCACCACATCTCTCAAGTAATGTATTCCCCGCAGGCATACATACACTCAGCACATGCAAGAACCACGTATATACTGCACAGTACTGCTCTATTCCTGTACTATACCCTTCCCAAGCACACATATCTCCAGCACAGTGTCATTACTACTGCACTTCACAGCAGTCCACATCTACCTGATGTAGACCAAGGGTGAGTTAAGCACACAGATGCGTAACTTTAAAAAAGGTAAGTGAGCCTATAGGCATCACTCTAGTGACACAGGGAAAAAAGAACCTTTTAATTTCTACTGATCACTACACAGTTTGCTGCCATCACCACACTTGTGCTACTTAACTCTTAGTGAAGCAGGGGTGTGGAATTTAATAAAATGTCTACTTGTCCATGGGACAGGTTGCTTCATAAATGTACTTGTACTGTAGAAAAATCTACTTGTCTCTTTGGTGCCATTTAGTGCAGCGACAAATTATGGCAGCAATTTAATTATATAAGAACTCTGATAAAAGCCTCTCTGATTATGCCTTGGCTGGTACTATAGCAGCATATGCCTTATTTTGCCACCTCTCTGCCGATCTACATACTGGGGCTGGAGGTAGCGGTAAGCAATTGTTCCAGAGTTAGAATGTCCTTTAGAGTCTGTGCAGACCTACTAACTTGCATGTTTTAAAGGTTTTCCCCAGCTCTTCACTAATCCTTTTCAACACTGAGAAAGGTTGGAAATTTACTCCAGACAAGGATAGGTATTAAAACATCTCCCAGGTTTGGGAGAAAAGTGGTTAAAGAAAAAAGTTAACCTATAAACGCTCAACAGAGTTTTGCATGAGCAAATCTACACCTGCGTATTTGCTCAAGCTAATATACAGTTCACAAATACTTCCTAGGAGTACAATTTTCTGGTCTACTTCTGGAAATACATGTGAATTTGTGCATTAATCCAAAGACCCTCATGTGTGACAAGTTCCTTGCTAGACAATCCTGTGCTACATTACATTACAATGATGGCAATCTGCTCTTTCACAAGAAGCATATTGGCACACAAAGTAGTTTTGTTCAGTGTCAGGCGCTACTGTGGCAATATGTGCTTTTTGCGACCAAAAAATAATTTTACTTTTTGCTAATACTTGTTACAATGGAGAGGGCCCAGCAGCTCCCACAACAATAAAGTTTTACAAAAGCCATGTTAAAACAAGACCGCATTTACAAAACCAAAAACTGACCACCAATGTCAGAGCTTTTGGCTTTGCCAATGCTTATTTATATTCATTTTCACCTTCACTTTCAATAGGGGATATTTTCAATTAATTTGTAGCTATAACTTTTGAAGTGTTTTTGCTAGAATTCACCAAATGTAACTAAAATAATCTCCAATGAGATAACAATCAGTCTTTATCTATACTATCTGTGACGGGCCGGACTGGGCCGACCCGCACAATGCGCCTTCTTGTTCTGCTGCTTCCCCTCCTGACCCGGATGGACCTTCTTGTTCCTCCAATCGCGGCGTCCCATGGCCATCCCAGCGGGAACTTGGGCTTTTAAAGGGCCTGCCGTCGCTTCCCGAAAGGAAAGCGATCGGGAGTGGTGCTGAGAAGAGGAAGATGGCCGACGAGACGAAAGAAGAAGACGAGGATGACAGGAGTTCCCCAGACGTGTCCGGCAGATCCTCGGGCTGTACGGAGCCGTCCGCACCGTCAGAAGGTTGTCCCATTCAGGGACGAAGGAGACAGAATCCGGGGAGCAAGACGCGAGTACCCGCCACGCTTCAGGAGAAGCATGGCAGAAGCAGGTGCGTGGGGCCTTCCTGAGCAGGGTTAGGGAGGACGGGAGGGGGAAGGATTTATTGGGGAAAAGGTTGAAGGGCACAATTTACACAAAATCGCACGAGTGAGGGTGAACAGGTGCAAAAGGGTAAAACACTGAGAGGAGGGGAGGAGCGTAAAGAAAAGAGGACACGAGGGAAACGAGGGAGCAAAATAAACAAAGAAAGCAGAAAAGGAAAAGAAGAGGAAAGAATAATAAGAAAAGAGAGATGTCCATGGAATAATAGAAACAAGTAACGGGCACTTCACGCAGAAATAGGATAACGAGGTACCGAGGCAGAAGAAACAAAAGACAAGGGACAGAGAAGAGTCCAAGAAGTCACCACCCTTAGAAAAAAGAAGAGGAAAGAAAGATAGTGGTTAACAGACAAACGGGGAAAAGAGTTAAGAGTAAACTCAAAAGACCAGGACATAGCAGAGTGAAGAAAAGGGAAAGACACAGGCAGGAAGAGACATAGAAGAAAACACGAATCACTTACCACGATTATTCTTCTTCTTCCCACATGTGCTTCCCGAGAGTCCTAGAGATAAAGAAAGAAGAAGAAGGCCATAAATCCCTGCCAGGAGGAAAGATACGGAGAGCGAGAATACAACAATACATCCATCTACCATCACAAACTGTTATATACAATCAATAAAATACCACTTACCTGTATATCTGACGAGTACTGAGTGATTACTAGCACCCATCCTGCAACACTAGCCCAAGTGCATGGGCAGTGCAGGGGCCCCCAGGTGGGCCCAGAGTCACCCATTCCACCAGCCTTTCCCTGGCAGTGTAAACTGTCAAGAAAAGGCTGGCAGAATGGGACTCATGATCCCCAGGCCAGCGCTGCTTGCAGCGATGCCCTGTCGGATTTGAAACGCCAAGACCGCCAGGCTGCCAGGTGGCAGCAGCCTGGTGGTGGTGGCGTTTCCACTGTGGCGTCTCCGCTAGGGTCATAATATGGCAGGCAGACCGCCACTACCGCTGCGGTCCACCCGCCATCTGTGAGTCTGGCGATCCATGGACCGGCAGACTCATAATGAGGGCCATAGTCGCTAAAAGTGTGGAACCGCCATAATTGCCATGCCAATAGTGCCAGTGTAGATTTTAAAAATGATGTTAGGATAACTAAATATATCCAATGCCATGCCAATAGCGCCAGTGTAGATCTGAAAAATGATGTTAGGATAACTAAATATATCCAATGCCATACCAATAGTGCCAGTGTAGATTTTAAAAATGATAAGTTAGTATTGCTAAATAAATAATGTTTCCATTCCATGAAAACAACATTAATGGAGAGCAATTGTTTGTCAACTACTGAATATTTACTCTTTGCTGGAGACAACTTTCAAGAGAAAAAGCGACAGGATGTAAGTTCTGTCTAAGAATCCTGTTGGGACATCACTCCTCCTATCATGACCTGAAATGCATCAGCCTTCACTAGAAAAGGTTTACTTATGTCACGATGATATAGAATTGCGGCATTTTGTAAACATTATTTTAGTTGCTGAAGTGCTTTTTTGGCCTATTCTGGCCAAACAAAACACACCCCTTTCTTTAGCAATTTGGTTACTGAGGAGAATATTGTGGAAAAATTATCAATGAAACATTTAAAAGTTTGCAAATCCAAAAAAATGAAGAACTTATTTCACAGATCCACATGCTTTTCAATCAGTTGTTGTCTTTACCCTGTCATGATCCATAGCTACTCTATTTGGTGAAAAATAAAATCTCTTAATTACTGTGGGGGACATCCCGAAAATGCATTTCTGAAGTTTTGCAATCAAAAGGTTGTCTTGCAAAGTTTGAAGAAATGATTGTTCATGTTCCGTTTGTTCCTTCCCTAAGTTAGAATCAATCAAAATGTCATCAATATATACCACTGCACAGATATCCAAATATTCCAGAGAGCCCTGCATAGTGAAGAATTGAAATGTTGCAGTGCATTACAACCTACCTCAAAAGTCATTACAGTATACTCAGGCAACCCAAATTTGGTTTGAAAAGCCATTTTCCTTTCATCACCCTCCTTGACCCAAATCAAACGCTAGGATCCTCACAAATCATGTTTAGTGTAGATAAATGTTTTATGACCTTGAGCTAAGAAATCTAATGGCAATGGAAAGGTTTTTTTTTATGGTAGTATGGGTTAAAGCTCAATAGTCAATACAATACTTCAATTCACTACTTTTCTTGCAGATAAAAAAGAGGTGAGGAAGTAAGAGACTTTGAATGACGAATAAAACCTATCTCAAGTAATTAATCCAAATATTTTCTCAAGTGTTAATTTTCCTTCTCTGAGGGCATGTATACAACTGCATTGGATGATGGAACCTGGCTGTAATTCATTGTTAACAATTATATTTCCTATGTGGGGGAAGTGGTTGCCTTAGTCGTCTCAAAAACATCTATGAATTCTTCATACATCTATGGTAGTGGTGCTTCCTAAATTACATCTGATGCAGCAATTGATTTACTAACATTGATCTCATTTTTATTCCTCATTTTTCTTTTATAAAAATCTTACTTAAGTTAAAAAAAATAGCTAGCAAATCAATACCTGGATTTTGTTTGTATAAGAACGGCAGATTTCAAGTCTGATATTTTGGAGTGTCAATTAATTTGAAATAATTTTTTTCTTTACGATAGCCTGCATTCATATTTGCAAACATATTTTTGTGAAACTATTGGGCCAGGGGATAAATCTGTTCCATAGACTTCTCTTTCTGACTGTGGATGCCTCTTACATACAAAGGGTGTTTTAATGGAATTGATAAATGTAACATCCACAAAACTCCTGACTGCCCCAGAATAATTCAAAGCGACTATCATCAGATTGTTTGCATGATCTAATATTGCCACAGAGAAAAAACACAAAAATGCATAGTTCATTTTAATGCTAGATTTAAATCATGAGAGGTCTAAAAAGATCTTACACTCTAAAGTGTGACCTCAGTCACTGCTAAATGACTGATTTTCCATGCTGATCAATCCTGATTCAGACTCCTGAATTTATTTTTTGGTTTAGTTGCACAGTCACAAAAAAGAAAGACCAGATTTCCCACAAAACAATCAAAGCTTTAATCCTCTTCTACAGTCTTTTTCTTCCTTGTAAAAAGGCAACTTATTCCTCCTGTTTGCATTGGCTCAGGATATTCTGATTTCGTGACTGACTCAGTTCTCTTTCCCTTTATGAGAATTACTCTACATTCTCTTTTATTACTCTCATGGCATCTCTTTGTCAAACTATGATCTAATATACCTACCAAGTCTAGTAAGTCTGAACAGTTTTGTGGTAATTCGGCTTTCTAAGCAAACATGTTTTTCAGTTATTCTTACTTCCTTGTAGCCTGTGGCCAATATGATTCAGTCACTTATGATTAAATTCACTGAGATATGTGAGGAAATCATTATCTATTTGTTTTAAATTAAAGAGCTCATTGTCTGCTGATTGAAGAAAGGTAAGTTTTGAAAAATGTTTTGTCAACTCCTCTTTAAAATCATAGTGGTTCTGCCCAAGAGACTGTAGTACCTTCCAAATATGACAACACGAACGCCATGCTAGACTGATTATAAAAACCTGCTTCCCAAAACATATAGTACAATTGATCTTTGACCAAAAAAGGTGCAAGTATATTTGTGTCACCACTAAAGTGTTTTGGAGGAGTTAACAGTAGTTGCTTGTGGAGTAACTACTTGAAATATTGGATCATTTATAGATGTGATCTGATGTTTCCTCTGACTGATGAGAATTCTTGGTTGAATCTCCTTTGAACTGAAATGTAGCTAGCAAAATCACAGTTTGGGGTCATGTACAAGTGGTAGAATAGTTCATGGGTTTATTGAACATTGTAAATTACAAAACTTAGTATTAAATGTGAGGTGAGGGATTGAGACTGAGTTAGGTCACTACACAAGGCCCAGAAATATCTTCCTGTAACTTTGTTGCACAGAAGCATGGCATTAACCGGGAGGGAGAAGCTCAAGGAGATGTCTCTGCCAGCCTTGGGACTAAACAGTACCTATGGAAAAAGAAAGAGGACATGAATGGAGCTGGAAGTTAGAAACAGAGGAGAAACAAACAGAAACGATAGATAGGAAAGAGTATAAAAAGAAAAGCTAGACTGCATTTCCCATCCACCAGCAGTCTGAAGACAAGTCGTAAGAAGCACAGCCAGCAGGGATGAGGTAGGCTGAATCCAACACATGAAGAAAGAGTAGAGGCGGAGGAGATATCGTGAAGTGGTGGTGCCATTCCAGTGGCACCCAAGAAGAGGTGAAAGAGAACAGAAGCAGTGTGGATCCATCGAAAGAGACCCTTTGACAACCTTTGAGTGTGCCGCTGAGGCTTAGAGAGCAATAGGTGACCAAAGGGAGTCACCTGCCTGACATATCGCCCTGTCCCTGCCAAGATACAGGAGGATTGTGGCTTACTCCAGTGGGTGAAAGGAACTTGTAGGGGAGAACACCTTTAAATGAGGAGCAGGGGAGAGAGATCAAATGAAGCTATGTGCACCGTGGTGATAAGGAGAAGTTCAAAGTGTAGAATGAAGGAACCTAAAGTATACTATTCCCTTCACTTAAAAATAGTTTCAGTACATCCTGTCTATGAAAAAACTAAACCTCAGGATGAGTTGAAGGGGAACGGAATAACAGAGGGTCTTGGGGATCACAAAGAACTTTTCCTTTTGGGGTAACAATATGGGAATAAAGACTCATGGAGATACAAAGAAAGAGGAAAGGTGAATAAAAAAATAAGAGAGACTGTAAAGCTAGTCCTTTTACTTACCTGAGGGTTTCTATTCTGTCTAAGAGACTCATGATGGAGACACCAGATTGGGTGTGGCCTGATACCTTTACAGAAGCCTGTAAGAAAGTGGAAGCAAAAACTTGTCTATTGAGGTGGGACAGGCAACGTGACCTTCAAACTGTGCTAAACTTTACGTTTTTTTTAGCTGTGACAACTAACAGCTAAGTTGATTAAAATACCCTCCTTAGTAACTTATTAAGTTCAGCCTTTTATGTACTGAGCAGAACTTGTGACAAACTGCTTAATCATTTGCGCAGGACGTACTGAAGTAACCGTTTTGGGATTCATATCCTCAGGTCAGGATTAAAAGTTATTGGATTGTCGTCCTGTCACAGCCAGAACAAACACCATCCTTTATAATGATCCTGAGGAGACGATAGGAACTCCCAAACAAAGTGAATTGCTATCTCATAACACCATCTAGACACACTCTCACAATATAAACTATGCTTAAGAGTGTGGGAAAGCAAGAATCACTGACACTAAAGTGTTCAATTGTCTTGTCTATTGGGCTTGACACACACAAGTTTCTCAGGAAGTGTTTGCCCTGAATAAGAAAAAAACAAAATTAAGAGGCATCCGAACTCCCAAAAACATAGATGTTTTCCTAAATTAATACTTTAACTTCAAATTACCAAACTTGTCAGTGATCAGTGAATTTTGCAGTCAAACCTTTTCTTCGCTAGATTTCCATATAAGTTTCTCTGTGACCTCAATGAGTATCAGAACGGAAGATTGTTAACATTTAGAAGAAAGTTTGACAAATTATGAAATTAATTGACACAAAATCAAAATTGAATGAGATCCTGTTGGAAATGGCCTTTTCTGCAGGGCCATCCCTGGACCTTTTGCCTTCCTCCTTCTCTTTTTCTTACCCTGTTTTTGTTTGCTTTAGGACTCTGGGCACTTTACCACTGCTATCCAGTGCTAAAGTACATGTGCTCTATGTCTAAAACATGGTAACATTGGCTTCCCCATGACTGGTATATTTGATTTACTAGTAGGTTCCTATTACAGTGCACCATGTGTGCCCACGGCCTGTAAGTCAAGTGCAACTAGTGGGCCTGCAGCAATGGTTGTGCCACCCACAACAGTAGACTTTCAGATATGCCTCAGGCCTGCTATTGCAGAGCCTGTGTGTGCAGTTTAAACAGCCATTTCGACCTGGCAAGTGTACCCTTCCTTTTTATTGTGTGAACCCTAAGGTCCCTCAGCGGGTCTTCAGGACTCCTGTACCCGGCCCACACTCCATCACGGTCAGACTACACTTTTGGATTTCCCCATGTAGAGGGCCACCAGATAGTTCCAGTTGGAGCTAGTGTCTTCTAAGCACTACATTTTGATCTAACTTATAAAAATTCCTAAATTGATTTATGTATGTTGGATTTTTGTTGTTTTGGTCTTGCTTGACTCAGAAAAATATCGGCTATTTTTCTGAACTGGTGTGGAGTCCACCTGTGTTACTGTGTGTGTGCACAAGCAATTTACACATTGCCTCTTTAGTTGAGCCTGACTTCTCTGTTCCAAGCTACCAGAGGCTGAGCCCAGGTAAATGTTTAGTGTGTATTTTACTTGCTCTGACTAGGATTGTGGTCCCTGCTTGGACAGAGTGCAAACCTCTGCCAACTAGAGACCAAATTTCCAACAGATCCCAAGGGGAAAAAATGGGAACAACACCAACTGGGAAACCAGCAAAGTTCTGTTTCCTCACTCCGGGGAGAGGAAAACAGCAACAATCAAGGACATCCCAAAGGAAGAGGACAAGAAGGAAAAAGCAACTACAAAAAAGCAAGATATAGATAGAATAAAAGACAACAAAGGCTAAATGAGAAGGGAAAAAAGGAACTAGAAATAGAGGCACAGTGAATATAACAAGAAATGTGATAAACATTATAAAATGATTACCTTACCAGAGCAGAGGGTGAGGTCTTATCATTGGGGTTATTCGTCTGTCCTAGTTCAAATTAAAATCACACACAATGTAATATAGATCTGTTTAATTTCACCAGAAAATTCAAACTTAAAAAAATTAAATCATGTGATACTAATGAATACTGGCATTATTAAAGACTTTGAATCCATACATTCCAATCCTAACATTGGTGAGGTTGAATTGCTATACATTCTGTGTGAGCTAGATGAGGATATAGTTGCTGTTGACAATGCTATTCTCAATGTAGCAGGTATGAATATCATTGTTGACCTGAGTTGTCCATGTGAATTCAAACCAGAATCAGTGATCCTAACTTCACTGCCATTAGATGCTATAGATGTTGTTGGGAAAGGAGTGATTACAGGCTTAAAGAAATTGAAATATGTCATAAATTGGGGATATACAAATTTAAACAGAGTGCAAAGGGGGCTTTAAAATTTTTACACAATAATGAGAACTTGGTGATTGGCCAATCAGAAGAAGGTGGAGATACTGATGTCCATTCCAAACGAGAATACTTAAAGGAAGGTTATAAACAACTCCAGGATGTCTCATGTTATGAAGAAGTTAAGAAAAATGTAATTAGTCAGGCTAACAAAATCTATTGGAATATGCTCTCCAACTGCAGAGCACGGGGCCTTCTTAAGTAGGAGGAATATCAATATCTGAAATGTAACCATCCTAAAATTCATGTATTATACTTAATCCCTAAAATCCACAAAGATGCCAAGAACTTCCCTGGTAGACCTATTCAATAGAGTGCTGTTTAGAGAACATCCAAATATATTGACTTCTTTCTTTGCATCTTAGTACAATCATTACTCTTTTATATCAGAGATAGTGGTGATTCTTCAAGACTCGTAGATGGAATATCATAGGAACAGTATTATCATCTCATGACTTTTAATGTGAAAAGTTTATTCACCACCTTGCAACATGAGCCAGCTGTGGCAACATGCCGTCATTTTCTTAGAGCTAGATGTTTATCATTTCACTTACATTCTGAAATGTCACTAGGCGTGATTAAATTTTGTCTTGACAACAACTTTTTTATTTTTGTTGGTATATTCTACAGGCAAACCCAGGGCACTGTGAAGGGAATGCTTCACCACTAGCCGCGCTAGCTTATTTATCGGCTGGTAGGAGGAGCAGGTCACCAGTGCAAAAAAGAATTACATTGAACATATAACGCTTTGGTTCATTATATAGATGGCATATTCATCATATGGCGGCAAACCAAAATACTCAGCTATCAATTTTGTGAGAGAACTGAACATTATTGTTCCCAATCTACAATTCACCAGCAATATCTATGCACTTGCTGTGGAATTTGTGGATTCAAAGACCCAAAACTCACACCCTAAGTTAACTATAACTCGCGCCTTCACCATACACAGCTAATTACTCCACATATTATCACTGATGAGATCCTGTATGGCATCTTTGATATTATCACTGCAACATTTGCAATAAAATTATTGATAAGAAAACTGTGCATGGCAAGGGCGCAAGTTATAGTTACCTTAGGGTGTGAGTTATAGATACATAAAAGGACTCTAACTGCTGAATTTTTATGGTTTTTTACGAGTAAATTCAGAACCTAACTATAACGTCCCTGTAACCTTTGTTTTTTTCATTGAATATTTATATAGATACGACAGTTAACACTTCTGGATTCCTCCCTTTTGTATCCCTCCATTACTCTAGTCAATCCAACTAACAAACTCACATATCCTCTGCTCAAATTAACTCATACTAATACTAATACTGAACTCACATTTCCCTCTACTAATCCACCACTAATTCCTCTTGAGTTCCAGAGCTGCATGCTACTTGCCGAAAAGCGCTGACGCCTTGTTAGGTGTAGTAAGCGCTATATAAATACAATTACAATTAATATATATATATATTTAATGCATATGTATTATTTTATTACAAAATATGTTTTCAAATTAAAACATTAATGTAAGATTACATTTTAATTAAATGTAATTACATTTCTTTTAATTGATTCTATAAATCAGTTCTACTAAGTATTAATGCATATTAAATATATTTTTATTTTAGTTGGTACTTTTTACTTGAAATGTCAGGAGAAGTAATTTACTATAATTTAATATATTCATATTATTTAATGTGTAATTGAAAACTAAATTAGTCATGCAGTAGCATTTTTCCTTTCTTCTATTTTAAAACAGATATGCAAGTTTAATTTACAATAATATTTAACATAAAGCTTTTTTTTTTACTAATTGTTATTGACCTAAACAAACTTTTTTATTTGTCCCTATTCATTACCACAGGGAGATGCCAAAAGTGAAATGCTGTTTAATGATTGAATCTGTTGAAATATTTGTGTTTACGTTAGGAATTTACACTTAAAACCAAATGCAGGAGATTTGTTTAACAAAAATTAAAATACTTGCAACACACCTTTTGATGAAATGAGTAATTGTTCTCAACTACACCACCAATTCCAGCTGAAATTCATTTTAGCACCAAACAATCACAGCCAACTTGAACACACAGGAAATGTGCACACACAACAAATCCTTTACCTGTGTTCACTATGCCACTGAACATCTTTTAGGTTTGAGCTTTGTTTTTAGGAGGACTTTTTTATTTACAGGCAAAGGATCAACATCATTGAGATGTTTAGGGAAGCTGTCATTATCAGATACCACTTTTCAACTTAACAGTGTTGGTGACTGGAAGTTGGAGCGGATGCTCCTCCAGCCTGCTCATAGACCATTCATGACTATGTCAAAATACTGGCTGCATTCCATGTATTTGCCACTGATTCTTTTGAGAGGGTCTTCTCTGACACCATTGACATATCACAGGCTAGCCAGTTTCAATGCTTGCAACAGAAGAGTGCATCAGGTTATCTCCATCCCACAGCCTCTGGCAGAAAGGAAAGAGGTGGCAAAGGAATGTTACTTCCCTTATGTGCTAAGTGCTAATGACTGTACCCATGTTGCACTTCTGTACCTCAACTCACAGCACACCTTTTCCACAACAGACACTGCAGGCACTCTATAAATGTGTAGGTTGTCTGCGATGCCAGGGTCTGTTTCACTGATGACTATGCTGCCTCTCATGAAAGCACATATGACAGCTACATTTTCTGACAATCATCTCTTGCATGTTACTTGTTTACAGGGGATTTCAGTAACGTAACTTATTGATAAGTAAGAAACACCTCACCTCTCAGACAGAGTGGGGACGCTGAGATGTACCGCATGAGTAGTACTTGGGGCACATGGAACCAATCTGAGCCGAAAGGTCACCGACCTGAGAGGACATTAGGCGGGACACCACAAAAGAACGTGCAAGTCCAGCAGAGGAAAACAAGGGAAGAATGTAATCGGAAGCCTGCTAGGATGCTTCTTGTATTCAGACATTATAATTTTGAGGCCTGGAGTTCAAGCAGCGTGAGAGTTCCTGTGCTGTGACCAGAGTAGTGGTCGTGCCCTCTGACACTGACTTCTTCTCCCTCTGGGAGCTGGTCCGGTCTTCTCTGGCAATGAGACAGGTAAAGCCTCTAAACAGCCAAGCATAACACGAGGATCAGATAATTGCTTGTGGGACACTGTGAGGTTCTAATTTGAGTTAAGTCCAATCCGAGTTACACCTGAGACCCTGAGGAGAGGGGGTGCAGGTGCCGACTGGCGCTGTGTGGTCACAAGGCTAAAAGCAAGGGTGAAACACTACATATCTGTTTGCGAATGGCACTGTGAAGTGCTATGAAGTGATACTACTGTGGAGATTCCATCACACTGCCTCACCCGTATCTCTTATTTTTATTTTCATTTCACAGGCGCCAAAGCCCTTGCTGTGCTCCCTCACTTGTCAGACCCACTCCAGCTTCTGCAGGACCGCACAACAAACCTAGTTTTTTTCACATTTCCTTCTACTTAGCTTGAGAAGACAGACTGCAGGTAGGGCCTGGAGGGCCGTGGCAGTCATGCATCTGTGGCAGGGGGCAAGGTGGTGAGTGGTGGGGTGAGGTGTGGTTAGACCAGCTCATGCATTCCTGCTAAAGGCTACAGCTATAGTAGTAGTAGTTTTCCAGGCAAACAGTTTGGCAGATCTCAGTCGGTCTTAGACTTTGGGCCATGCAGAACATTGGCTGATGGTGGAGTTAACTTACAAAACTATACACTGGCACTGTAAAAAGAAAAAGGAAAAGATAAGAGAAGGAAAAGCGTGATTTGAGGCACTCTGACAGTAGCTTAAAATTGCCTCTCCTGACTTCCTTCCAATAGACTAGGTATTTTCTTAAACCCTGCAAGGAAGGGAGCTGGAAAGGAGTTGTTGAAGAAGAAAACCCTACGTTCTGTGTTTGTTTTTTAGTCCAATTTGGATGGAAATTCTGGCTTCCTAACCTATTCTTATGTAATATCACCCCAGTGCCTGAGGAAAACTAGGTGTGACCAGAGTGTTGGCATGGTGTGGCTGGTACTTGGACGGTCATCTTGAGCTAATTATCCTTCAAATAGCCTCCTTGGTGTGTTATCCACACCTCTACTTGGTATTATTATTTAATCTACAGTCCCAACTAACAATCAGTAATATAGCTGTAATTGTTAGGAAAGCATCTCGCCAAAGAACGTGGTGCTCCATGGGGCAAGAAATCCTACTGGATTTTCCCCAAAACAATTCTGTAATTGCTGATTGTGTGGAGCTGGTAGAGCCAGCAGATTTTATGGAGACTGTTGAGATCATTGAAGGTACTTCAGTTGAGCAGTTTGAGGGGCTGTGTGGGTGAGGGTTGATCTAATGGAAATTGAGGAAAGAGTAGAGCCAATAGGAGATTCCCAGGAAAAGAATCATAAATTTGCTCTGCCAAAACAGCTTTGTTACATTTTGGGAAAACCTTTTAAATCTGTGGGATCACTGCATCTTTTCGAAAGTTGTATTGCAAACCCAGACTGTGTTAACAAAAATTCTGATCCTAATTGTCATCATCACACAAACTATAACTGTTTTGCAGGAGTCACATCATCTGTGTCTCATGGAATTAATTTTGCAGATGGGGACTCTGTTTCAATGGCTCCCCAATTTTCCGTTGTTATGAAATTGATGTGTGGTCAGTCACGTGTTGCAACAATAGTAGATAATCTGGTCAATGTGGATTATGATTTTGACTTTGATTCTGTTCTAATTTGATAAGTGATGCTACTTTTGAGGTTGTAGATCATTTGAAGAATGACATGGGAGTCTTTTCAGGTGTCAGTCTAAATTCTAGGTGTAATGGTGACAATTGGAGGTCAAGGTCTGCACCTAATGTCTTGATGTATTCAAGCCCCAACTGTTGCTGGAACAAAGAACTCAAATGTTCTTAACTTTAAGTCCCACTCTGGAATAGATATTGAGGATGTATTACATCTAAAAACACCAGGCATTGGTTCCTCACTCTCTAACTCACTTGAAGGTTCTCCTAACTTTTCAATGCTAACACTGTACACTGATACAGTCTACTTTATAGGAGATGTAAGAAGCCCTAGTCATAGCAAATTTGCAAAATGCTATGCAAATTTAGCTATTAGAAAGCATTAAGATTGCATTAAATCTAAATTTGCGGGAGGATGTTATGACTAAAAAAGGAAAAGTTTCAACAAAGGTATCAGCAATTAACACAATGTTATTGAATGACTTTATATAAAAGTACCCTTGTTTCATTTACAAGCACTACTTAGTTAAAAAGAATCCTTTCCAGATATGAGCCCTCATCATGACTTCAGCGGTCTTTTTCAAAGACCGGCAAAGCTGCTGGTGTGGAAATATTGACCACCCTAATACGACTGATCTCTGACTTCCGTCCGAAATCGGGTGAAATTCCGAGACCAGTTGTGCTGGCAGTCGGCAGTGCAGAGGCGGTACCACCACGGTACCGCCATGTTAAAAAGAGACCACACACAGAATTACAACCTGCAATATGGTGTGGCGGTGTCCAGATGGTGAGGTGCTGCTGGCAGTGGAAGTCCCCTCCTGGACGACCTGCCTGAAGGAAGAGGCAAGTGGATCATCCAACAGGGGAGGGTGTTGTGTAGCCATTTTATGTATAGCTCCATGCACGTTAGTTTAACATACTAGGCCGCTGTGCACTTTGCCCTAGATACATTTTATTCAGCTTCGCATTGTTATTTTACAATAACCAGTTTTTACGGTCTTGTTTTAATTTCTTCTATCACACTGTTTAGCTTAGTTCAGCACTGTGTTCTCAAATAATGCATTCTTGATCGCCCTATGCTTCAGTCAAGGCAACAGTCTGGTACATTGCCGGTAAACGTGGTAGAAGTTTAGTCTCCAGCATTCGTAGGAAATGCACATCCTTAGGTAGGGACATTTTCTAAGAACATCTGAGTTTTAGTTATAAAAACACTTTCTAGTCCTAGTACACATCAAGAGGGAGATTCCAGCCTGGGAACCACAACTGTATGCTGAATGCCCCGTTGCAGATGCTGATGCAGATTACTGGCCTTTGCTCAGGTATGAGGGTTGATGTCCTCCCAGGGGAACCTGAAAGGCAGGCTTAGAGCTTAACATGCTGTGCTCAAAATATAACTTAGAGAGAGAATAAAATAGTGGCACCATGATAGCCTTATTCTTGTGTTTCATTCTCATAGTCACTATTTTAATATTACTGTGTTGTGTAGTTCTGGTTATTGCAGCTCACGCTTTGCTATCCAAAATGCAGTTGTTTTATTAAACCAATCTTTAAAATGTATACTGCCT
This sequence comes from Pleurodeles waltl, assembly GCF_031143425.1. Classification (NCBI taxonomy): domain Eukaryota; kingdom Metazoa; phylum Chordata; class Amphibia; order Caudata; family Salamandridae; genus Pleurodeles; species Pleurodeles waltl. The sequence goes on from NC_090447.1 coordinate 653,711,957, forward strand.
TTATTGTCATTTATATATGAGACGGCATTGTGTATGAGAGAACCGGTTGTGATCTGAGTGACCATGACTTCCCTGAGAAGTGCTGATATGTCATGCGCTCGGCTGCCCAATTGTCTCTGCCATTTGGGAGAGATGAGGCAGTGCTAGTTAGCCGGAGCAAAACCCGGATTTGGAGTGACAAGCGTCATCCACAGTGGGTCAGACTCAGTCCCCCCACATTGTGGACAATCTTGCTGCTCAAAATCCAGTAGTCTCATTAAGATAATGAGATCCTACGCGACATGGCACCGCCAACGTTTGGTCAGGCTCTAATTTTCGGGTCCACCGGAATATCTCAGTCTCATTTTATAGAATAAAACCTCAGTTACGTATACGGAGACGTCCGCGGTACGGAGGATTTCCACCACAGCCGTATAGATAATCCTATTTCAGCTGGCGGTTGTTCAAGCTTGAACTTTAAAAGGAAAAAAAAAAACAGCTTGGTGTGCCTTCTCTGAACTCTTAGTGCTTTATTATGGCGAATCCCCAGGTTGTACAAATAGCTGTTAACATGAGACAACCTCTCACAGCACACTTACTAGCAAAAGGCCTCACGGCCCAGGGAGGTCCAGTCACGTTTGTGGTGGACGCCCACGCAGCTTATAGAACAGAGCTTTTTTACTCTTGGTTCACATTTCCAGCAGTTGATGGAAACTCAAATACATTTCACACATAGACAGTTGCAAACGCGCCTGGACAATACAGGGCGTACGCATATTTAGAGATACCTCTATCTTATCAAGAACATAATAATTGGCTTGATGGCGCCCTACCCCATACAATATTACCAGTAAGGTTAGGTCCACTAAGTAATGACGGTCCTACCTGGCCTTTATTGGCCACATATACACCACATCCTGTGGTTGCGAATTTAGCAGTAGCTGAGGTTCGACGCTTATACATTGAGTTAATAGCAATATACAGACGATTAGTGCAATTTGTGATGCAAACTTTAAATACAAACCCAGCGCGTGCTGCTCCAGCACAACCACATGCAGTTACACCAGGTATAAATCCGGTGACTGTACATTCAATTATGGGTAAGTTCCCAGCCAAACGAGAGGAGACTCCGTTCTGGCTAGCACAAAAAATTAATACGCTGGAAGCAGTATTTCCCCATATAGGACCTCAGGATAAACATAGAATATTGACTATGTGCTTGCCATTTGGGATGGTCCCTACAGTAGAAAACTGTAATACATGGGGCAAAGTATTTGCCGCGCTCTATACAACGGGCCACGGTACACCGACACTTGTCAACCTACCGGAAGTGCTTAAACAATCTCAAGATGAATACGGGGCTGCCCCGGCCCTAGATTTGGGAATGCAGCTGATGGGCAATTTTGCCACAGTTTCTTCAAGCATCCTAAGTAACCTTAAAGGGGAAGCAGTTGCACTTGCAGTGCGCATGCAGCTCAGTGACGTTCCGCAACAAGATCAGAAATGGGAGCTGCCTAAAATAATTGCGGAAACATATTCAAGTATCGGTCGAGATAGCCTAGGGGCTAGACCACAAAAACCTCAATTTCAGGGTAAAATTAATAAAGATAATACTAAACAACAACCTGAGGGTAATAAGAAACACTGGGATAAAAAGCAACAAACACCTAAAAAGGAAAGAGGAGAATGTCCGCGTATGGAGACCCCACAGAATAGATATAATCTCAGGAATAGAGAGAATATAAAAACGCCTGGTAGATATCAATATACTGATACACGCCAATCTCGTTCCTTTCAGGACTCATCGGAAAAAAGAAATGAGAGAGGTGGGCGATCAGAGCGAAGAACAGAGTACGTGAAACCGAGACAGGAATCACAACACTCTTCGGAGGTTTCTGTTAAAAAGGAAGAGAAACCAGTACAACAAAAAAACAATTTAAAAAGAAAAAGGTGGCAGCGGTCTCATTTCGACATGCCACACAGGAAGAGGGTCCTCTTGAAGAACAAAAATTGGGCTCTAGCACTGCTAGACTGCGTGGCAGAGGTCACAATAGTTCGCCGGAATCTTCTAGAGAATCTGGAGGTGAAAGCAACTGATGACTTTATACAAGTAGAAACAGCGGACATGCGTGTCTCCGAGCCTGATAAAGTGTACAAAGAACACTACAATTAGAAGGAGACATTGAACGCACGATACACGCAATCTTTTGGGACCGTGTGGTTAAAGTATATGATATCTTGTTGGCTAAACAAGATCGGCCGCCTGATTTCGTCCGCACCTGCCCATATGGAGAAGAGGTCATTAAACCTTCTTTCTCGCCACTTGTTCCGGAGGAACTCGCCGAGTCCTATTCTATAGAATGGGCTCTAGCACAAGCACCCGCGTTATATAGAAATCACGTGGGGTGGGATAGGGACTCTCCCTACCATGTCATTCCTATTAAAAGTGAACCTTAGCCACAACCGCAGTATCCCATAAAACATGAAGCAAGGTCACCGGTGAGAGAAATACATACACAATTAGAATACCATGGTGTGATTGAACCCTGTGTCTTGTGACCATTTATATAGAATAGTCTTAGACTACAGACATTTGAACGGACATACACATACATATGCTATACAAAACTCACATAGCACTGCACTAATGAGCAACATAGTACAGAAAAAATACAAAACAACTTTAGACATCTCGAATGGATTCTTCTGCCAGAATATAGCGCCTGAAAGCAGGGACTTAACAAGCTTTAGCGCATTAGGCTCTCAGAAAAAATTCTGTTGTTTGCCTCAGGGGTATAAGAACAGCCCAGGACTGTTTGCGGCTCGTGTGACTGCTATTTTACATGAGATAGACCCTGAAGCATTGTCATATGTGGATCATATATATCTCACGGATGACGAGTTACTACAACATTTAAGACGGGTAGCCCGCATTGTTGTAGGGTTTGCCGAACTTGGCTACAAATTTAACTTAAAAAAATCAAAAATTGCCTTCCTCAGCGTCCTGTTCCTGGGATATGAGCTGTCGAGTGAAAAATGTGCACAATTGCAACCACCGAATACGATTAAAAAACTTCAATCATTGTTGGGTTTTCTAAATTTTGGCAGAACATACATGCCTGATTATGCAACACGCATAAAACCTTTATATGACTTAATACGTCCCGATTTTTCAAGTAAATTCTGGACAGTTGAACATACAGGCACTCTTTGAGAATTGCAGACCGACATGCTAGCAGCAAAACATTTACACACAAGGGACAACAAAACACATTTGGTCATCAGGGTAATAGCTGGGGCCATCGGTTTCACCTATCTAACATTTAATGAAGGTGAGACAGTCCCAATTGCATACAAATCATATTTGTATTCAGCTGCTGAACAACGCTTTGCACCGACGGAGAAAATTCTCAAGTGTGTCCAGATGGCTGTTATTAAAGAAAGACCTCTTGCCCAAGGGAAACGCCTCATTGTTGTTTCTCCAATTCCAGCCCTAGAGGCTGTTACAAAAGCCAGCGTACTGAACGCAAAAGCACTTCATCCACGTTGGATACAATGGGCTACATCTCTAACATCCACTGATGTAGACCACATTTTCGATCCAAAGTTACAAACTCAAGAATTTCTACAATATGAAGTAGAATATCCAGGTCCAGCGAATACCTTGCCTATTGATCAAGATCATAGAGTCATGTACACCGATGGCTCTGCGCAACCAGCGATTGGAACTAAACATCAATATTCTGCTGCTTGCGCAGTCGTAAGCGACTACATCCTCCTAGGCGACCTCAACTTTCATCTTGAACAAAACAACGACCCCAACACCACCACCCTGCTCGACAACCTCGACAACTTGGGCCTCAAACAACTGGTGAACACTGCCACCCACATCGCCAGACACACGCTCTACCCTATCTTCTCCGCCAGCAAACACATCTTCTTCAGCCACATCTCCGCTCTACACTGGACCGACCACAGCTGTGTCCACTTCACATTCCGACGCGAGACCCGCCACCTCCGCACTCAACCCATCCCTCGTCGACAGTGGAACAAGATCCCCGAAGAGCAACTCTTCTCCGCACTCGCCGCCAACCAACCCACCCTCACCACCGACCCCAACGACGCAGCCCTCAGCCTCACAAACTGGATCTCCAACTGCGCAGACAACCTTGCTCCCCTCAAACGCACGCATCGACAGACCAACACCAAAAAACCTCTCTGGTTCTCTGACACCCTCAAAGAATCAAAGAAAACTTGTCGTGCTCTCGAGAAGGCCTGGCGCAAGGACCAAACCGCTGACAACATGACCGCCCTCAAGAACGCTACCCGCGAACACCACCACCTGATCCGCACTGCTAAAAGGAACTTTTTCACCGACAGACTGGACAAAAACAGCCACAACAGCAGAGAACTCTTCAGCATCGTCAAGGAGTTCTCCAACCCCAACGCCAACGCCGTCACGCCCTCACAGGATTTGTGCGAATCCCTCGCCACCTTCTTCCACCGCAAGATCAGTGACCTCCACGACAGCTTCGGACACCAGACCCAACCAAATACCACCAAACCCGCACCCCGACCATCACCCTCAACAACTGGACCCACATCAACACTGAAGAAACCAAATCCACCATGGAGTCTATCCACTCCGGCGCCCCTTTGGACCCCTGTCCTCACTTCATCTTTAACAAAGCCGACGACATCATCGCCCCGCACCTCCAGGCCGTCATCAACTCTTCTTTTTCTTCTGCTACCTTCCCTGAATGCTGGAAACACGCCGAAGTCAACGCCCTACTAAAGAAACCTACGGCTGACCCGAGCGACCTGAAAAACTTCCGCCCCATCTCTCTCCTGCCTTTCCCAGCCAAGGTAATAGAGAAGACCGTCAACAAACAGCTGACCACCTTCCTGGAAAACAACAACCTGCTCGACCCTTCACTAACCGGATTCCGAACCAACCACAGCACGGAAACCGCCCTCATCTCAGTCACAGACGACATCAGAACCCTGATGGACAACGGTGAAACAGTCGCCCTCATTCTCCTCGACCTTTCGGCTGCCTTCGACACCGTCTGTCACCGCACCCTAATCACCCGCCTCCGCTCCACCGGGATCCAAGGCCAGGCCCTGAACTGGATCACCTCCTTCCTCTCAAACCGTTCCCAAAGAGTTTACCTCCCTCCGTTTCGCTCAGTACCCACCGAGATCATCTGCGGCGTACCCCAAGGCTCATCACTCAGCCCGACACTCTTCAATGTCTACATGAGCCCCCTCGCCAACATCGTACGCAAGCACGACATCATCATCACCTCCTACGCCGACGACACCCAACTTATACTCTCCCTCACTAAGGACCCCGCCAGCGCCAAGACCAACCTACAAGAGGGTATGAAGGACGTCGCAGATTGGATGAGGCTCAGCCGCCTAAAGCTGAACTCTGAAAAAATGGAAGTCCTCATCCTCGGCAACACCCCGTCCGCCTGGGACGACTCCTGGTGGCCCACGGCCCTCGGCACCGCACCGGCCCCCGCAGACCACGCCCGCAACTTCGGCTTCATCTTGGACCCTCTTCTCACCATGACCAAGCAAGTCAACGCCGTGTCCTCCGCCTGCTTCCTCACCCTCCGCATGCTCCGCAAGATCTTCCGCTGGATCCCCGCCGACACTAGAAAAACCGTGACCCACGCCCTCGTCACGAGCCACCTGGACTACGGCAACACCCTCTACGCTGGAACCACAGCCAAACTCCAAAATCGCTTGCAACGCATTCAAAACGCCTCGGCCCGCCTCATCCTCGACGTACCCCGCAACAGCCACATCTCCACACACCTGAGACACCTGCATTGGCTCACAGTCAGCAAAAGGATCACCTTTCGACTTCTCACCCACGCACACAAAGCCCTCCACGACAAGGGACCGGAATACCTCAACCGACGCCTCAGCTTCTAAGTCCCCACCCGCCTCCTCCGTTCCTCTGGCCTCGCACTCGCTTCCGTCCCTCGCATCCGCTGCTCCACGGCGGGTGGGAGATCTTTCTCCTTCCTGGCGGCCAGGACCTGGAACTCCCTCCCCACCAGCCTCAGGACCACCCAGGACCACTCCACTTTCCGGAGACTCCTAAAGACCTGGCTTTTCGAGCAGCAGTAACCCCCTCTTTCCCCTAGCGCCTTGAGACCCGCACGGGTGAGTAGCGCGCTTTATAAATGTTAATGATTTGATTTGATTTGATATATGGAGGGGGAGAAATTCTGTCCCCTACATACCTATAAACAGACCTTAGGGGATTGTTCAGAACAATTGATGGCACTAGAACATACGGATCCAGCACAGTCCACACTGATTGTTTGTGATTCATATTACTGTGTCCAGTCGTTTAATGAATATCTGCATTACTGGTGTCAGAATGGGTTCAGAGATTCCAAAGGCAACACCATAAAACAAAGACTCCTGTGGGGGAAGGTAGCAGACTTGAAAGAGACACTACCGAAAGTTCATGTTGTGCATACACTTGGACACCAGCGCGTTGGAATACACATTGCTGGAAATACTTTGGCAGATGAATGTCAACACCAGAGCAGTACGCGCTCTATTGGCGACAAAAATGCAAAGACCCAGCACTCTCAAAACAACGTAATTTATGCATTGTGCTGATATGTTGTGGTTTAACCTTTTGCATTGCAGAGTTCAATCCTGACAACTTATTTTTAATATGTTTACAAATACTGTTCCTTTGCAATGTATTGCTGCAGGTTTTCAGAGTGTGTTAGGGTGTGGCCCCTTTCCAGGGCCTTCCAGAGACTTTCCCTGCAACTTTCCCTGGGCGTGGTTCTGGGCTGGGCCAAGACTCTATAAAAGAGAGTCAGCCCAACTCCCTCTGCTCACTATTCAGAGGTCCCGGTGCAGAGCAGCAGCTACTTCCTGAGCTCCTGTCCCGGTGGCCTATTTGATCTTCCAGGCCTCTGCCCTTCATTCTTCATTGGTGATCCTTGTTCTGGGCGGTAAGACGGTGGTTGGGCTGACCTCCTGACGCCGTATTCGAGAACTTTCATATTCTTGGCCTAATTCTTTAATGATTAACAGATTACTTTGCACGCTACCATTTCCTGACATTTGCATGGTGGCTTGCGAATCGGCAAGACGCGCGATTCGTTTCATGCTGATTTGATCTTGTTATTCATTGCGCGCTACCATTTCTTGACATTTGTATGGTGGCTTGCGAATCGGCAAGAGGCGCAATTCGTTTCATGATGATTTGACTTTGTTATTCATTGTGCGCTACCATTTCTTGACATTTACATGGTGGCTTAAGAATCAGCAAAAGACGTGCGATTCATTTCATGGCGCTTTAATCTTGTTATTCATTGTGCGCTGTTATTTTTTGGCATTTACATTGTGGCTCACGAATCGGCAAGACGCGCAATTCGTTTAATGGTGATTTAACCTTGATATTCATTGCGTGCTACCATTTCTTGACATTTTACATGGTGGCACTTGAATCGGCAAAACGCACGATTCTCTTTTCAAGCTTAATTCATGTTGTTCATTGTATGCCATTTATTCTAAGACATTTATTAGGTAATATTCGAGTTGACAAGTTGTGTTATTTGTTTCCTGAATCCATATTGTGTTATTCATGGTGCACAATCCTTTTATGGTGTTTACTATATATATGAAAATCTGCAATGTGCGCAATTCGTGTTGAAACATTTCAAGAGAACACAGAAGACCAGAGTTTCTAGATGCAATATTGCATGGTCCTAGTATGCATTCTCAAAAAGGATTCATATGACTGGTTTAGAACTTATTCAGAATGTTTTCCTGATTCTCATGTAAAGGAAAGTACTTGAATTTGAAAGTTTCATTTAATCCATCTTGATTCCCTTACAGGTATCCGGCCATCTCGAAACTTAGTCATTTTAAACTTAACTCTAGATTGTTCATGTTTTCAGAGTGACTAGGCTTAGAATCATAGTTTAGTATTGATTTCAGGAGATATAATTTTCATATTGCGTGTTTTAACCTTTTTCTTACTACAGGTCTCCTTCCCAGCCGTTCCCTTCCTAATCCCCTCTTCCCCTCTTGAACTCTCTTAGTCTCTGTGATTTATCTATCAGAGTCTTGGAGCTGTTCAGTGGTGGACGTGTTGGGAACGTGCACAAACCCCGAGGATCTGGTGACTCTGACAGAATAGTGAGCCCACTAATTATTATCCTCCTGGCTTGTGTATGTTCTCAGCATGGCCACGCTAGACGAGTTAGTCAAGGCTATCACCCAGCTCCAAGCAGAGGTGGTTTCAGCCAAAGAATTGACAACTAGCTTAGTAGAGAGAGTGAGTCAGTTGCAAGACAAGGTAGAGAAGAAGGAACAAAGTCCCACAGGTGTGTCTTGTCCAGTTACCTCTTCTCAGGCTTCTGGAAGTAATCCGATTTCCCTAAATGTTCCTTCTGCAATTCCTTTAGCTCCTCCAGAACGTTTCTCAGTGACCCTTTGAAAGCGCAATCTTTCCTGGTTCAAGTGGAACTACACTTCACCTGCAGACCAAATACTTTTCCCGATGCCCAGTCCAAAGTAGCTTTTTTGTTATCATATCTGACTGGGGATGCAGCTACTTGGGCAATTACTCTTGTGCGTAAAAATAGTCCCTTGTTGTATAACTGGAGAAATTTTGTTCGTGAATTTGAGAGAGTTTTTGATCGTAGAACTGTAACACAGTCAGCAGATCGTGAATTATTAGATTTACGCCAAGGAAATCAAGTCCTAGTGTTGTATTTAGCCAACTTTAACCGTCTGGTTGCCGAGACATCCTGGCCTGAAGAAAAACAAGCGGTCTTGTTGTTCAAGGGACTCAAGGAGGAATTAAAAGATATCTTAGCGCAAATCGATCCACAACCTACAGACTGTCAGGAATTAATAAATCTTGGGCCAGATGTATCAAATGTTTTTGCATTCCCAAACGGTGCGAATCTCAAAAATCGGCCGTTTGCGAGTGCAAAAACGTGGTCTGCGATGCATGAAAGGCATTCGCAGACCAAAAATAAGAAATTGCAAAATTTGCGATTTTTTGCGTTGCGACCTGGTTTTGCGAGTCCTATATAAAGAGGCCCAGAATGCCTCAGACTCTTTTCCACAATGGCTGCACTCTACGTCATGGCGAGGAGGATGAGGATCTTGGCAGGTTTGAGGAGAGGGAGGAGGAGACAGGAGCTCATTTTCAGAGTGCGCATTACACTTTTTGACCAGACAGAGGAGGAAATATTTGAGAGGTATAGGTTGACCTCAGCCATGATACTTGATCTGATAGCTGAGCTACAACCCATACTGCAGTGCAGAACACTAAGGACTCACAGCATACCCACCCATGTGCAGGTATTATGCTCCCTACACCTACTTGCCTCAGGGAGCTATCAAGGGGTCATAGCAGCAGCTGGAGGGGTTTCACAGAGTACCCTCTCCAGATTTTTCAATGCATTTATCAACGCCATGCTCAGCAAACTCCAACAGTACATCAGATTCCCCAACACCCCACAGGAAATACAGCAGACAAAAATAGAGTTTTACCAGATAGTACAGTTCCCCCACGTCCTAGGTGCCATAGATGGCACACATGTGGCAATCCGTCGACCATCAGCCACAGAGTATGTGTACCGAAACCGTAAATACCAACATTACATGAATATTCAGGTGATATGCAATGCCTCCTATATCATAACTGATCTTGTGGCCAGGTACCCAGGGAGCACACATGATTCGTACATCTTTTGCCACAGCGGGATTCACACAAGACTGCTAGCTGGGGAGTTTGGTGAAGGATATCTACTAGGTAATGTCACTCTGTACAGTGGTGCATAAATGGCGAACCCATGTCAGATGGCTCAGTTACTCATCACACCTTCTGTCCCTTCCAGGAGACAGTGCCTATGCAGTACGCACCTACATGATGATGCCCTACCTCAATCCCTCAACACCAGCAGAACGGAGATACAATGCAGCACACAGGGCAACCCGCAACGTGGTGAAGCGCACATTTGGAGTGCTGAAGAGTCGCTTCCGTTGCCTCCACAAAAGTGGAGGGGCACTACAGTACAGTCCAGAGACCACATGTAGAATAGTGGCTACTTGTGCAATCTTGCACAATATAGCTACAGCCAGGGGAATACCCATAGAAATATGTGATACTGAATCAGATGAGGATGACAATCCCATACCACCTCTACAGCCAGCAGACAGGACCAGTGCAGCAGAGGGAAGGCAAAGGCGTGCTGACATCACACACAACCATTTCAGACGTGAGTATGAATGACAAAAATCCACTGACAACTGTACCTGTAGTGATATAAATGTATTACCTTACGACAGGTAATGAATGATTGAGAAATAAATGAAACAGGTGATGTTACAAACGTAAATTAACTAATGAACAGAGTCACGCACTATTCCCTCATAGTGGCAACAGCAGTGTAATGGTGGCAAGAGTCACTTTCTTTCCCACGCACACCACTCGGGTGCCCAGTTAAGTCACTGGCACCTTGATTGTCACCTTCAGTGGCAGTGCTGTGCGTGGCACTGTGCCGTCTGGTGTCTGCTGCTGGTACGGCAACACTACTGAGACTTGAACTGTCCTCAGGGTCCCCCAAGGCTACCTCACTGGGAGTGGCAGATCTCTGTCCCATTATGTGTTCAATCACATTTGTGATGTGAACTAGTCCCTGGACAACGTCCCTGCTGCTATGTGCAGCCTCCACTTGTGCCGCCACTGTGTGACGGGCGATTAGTGCAGTGGAATTAGCCATCCTGTTGGAGGACCAGCAGTAGCTGCCAAACATTGTCCGGAATCTGTGTTCCTGTCTGCGCCGGCTAACCGTTTCATGGCGCAGCTCCTGGCAGAGGTCACGGACAGCACTAGTTAGGTCCCTGGTGTCCTCTGAAACCTGCACCTGTCCCTCACGCAGCTGTAAAATATTGCCATTTAGTGCGTCCAGTTGGCGATGCAGGCCCATCATGTGTCGGTTGTGCACTCGCAGGTTCCGGTCTAAACTGAGGATCCGCTTGTCTTGCAGGCGCTGCTGCTGCAACATAGCAGGCTCAAGGCCCCCGAATAAGGACGGACCCTCACCTGCCTCATGATGTTGCTGCAGGAACCCTGTTCCAATCCTGCGTGGTGCTGGCTGACCCCTGCCCTCCAGAATCTGGCTGCGCCTGTCTGGTGCAGACGGTGTGCTTGGCCCTTCCAAGTGCTCATCCGAGTCACCGCTGAACTCTGGCAGTGGTAGTGCCCTGGGCCTGCGGCGGACAGTGGACATATGGAGGGACCCACTGGTGTTGGTGTCTGAGGGCTGATGGGTGTCCGTCTCTCCTACACATCTACTGTGTGTGGCTGCTGGGCCTGGCCCATCTGCAACAACAATATGCAGCATGTCAGTTCTGTATGTTACATTATCTGTCAGAAAATGGCAATAAAGGTACAGGTACTGCTCTACACGGTGTTGTGTGTGTTGTGTGTGTTGTGTTACCTTGGGTGTCACTATACTTCATTACATTGTTATGCTACTGTCTGTACTAGTTTGTGGACTACCACTCCCATAATGCATTGTTGTGCGGCTTCTAAGATGTGGACTGGACTACTTCACACACTGCTTCACATTACATGCAAATTCCTAAGGGGCTTTTGTGAATACACATATCGGGTTCCCAAACATCATTGCACTTACCTTGGCTGGTACTCGGTGTGCCGGAGGTGTCGATATCTGTGACCCCAGTCACAGCTTCAGGGAGGAGTGTGGATTCCACCAGGTCCTCCAATGGTGTGGATGGTACTTCTTTTGGTGTTCCGCCACCTGTACCCCTGGCCTCCGCAAGTCTCCTTGCCACCCTCTCCTTTGCACAGGAGCGCAGGTCGTACCACCTTTTTTAACTTTCCTCTATGAAGCGCTGTGCCACTCCAATGGCGCAGATTTTTGTTTGAATGTCCAGCCATAATCTTCTCTTTTCACTCTCAGGAACCTGGAGTGAAGTTTTCCCGAACAGGCGGTCATGGCTCCTCACCACCTCCTCAGTCAGGACCTCAAGCTCCTGTTCACTAAATTTAGGCTTGCGCTTCCTTTCTGCCTTCTCCTGTGCTGGTCCTGGGGTCTCCATCCTGGCTCAGGTGTTTCTGCTCCTGCTGAGTGCTACTCTGTGTGGCTGGGCTGCTCTCTCTCAGGATGCTGGTTTGGGTGTGGCACCTCAAACTGCCTGGGATGACTCATTTCCTGCTGGTGATGTCATCAGGCTCCTCCAGGTATGCATTCTCGAACTTTCTCGCAATTTGCGATTTTTTACCGAATCGCAAAAAAATCGCTAATTGCGAGAATGCAAATTGCGATTCGATAAATGGGCCTCGCAAACCACAAATTCCGATTTTTAAGAAATCGTGAATTCCGAATCGCAATTTTGTTACATGGCCAATTGCGACTCGGAAATAGCGATTTCTTAAAAATCGCTATTTGCGATTCGCATGCTCATGTTTTCATACATATGGCCCCTTGTCTTGAGACTTGATCATCGTTTAGCAGAACGTAAAGGAACGCGCAAAAAGATTGAAAAATATTCATGGCGCGTTCATGATAACAGAGACTCAAGAACTCCAAAAGAAAGAACGCCGGAACCGATGGAAATTGGAACCATCAGAAGACCTTTGACCAAAGATGAAAAGGACCTATGCAGAAAAAATGGACAATGTCTTTACTGTGGGCGAAAAGGTCATTTTGCCAAAGATTGTCCAATCAAACCAAAGAACAAGCAAGGTCCAGTTCAGAAGATCACAGCCAATGCACCAATCGAGTTGGAAAACGAAAACACCCGAGATGCAGAGAAGGGTTGCTCTTGGGTGTCACTGTGGACCCTTCACAATCTAGACATCTTAAACTGGAAATAAGAGTTCAGGTCAAGAAAAAGATCTATTTCAAAAAAGCTCTAGTCGTTTTTGGGGCTACTGGGAACTTTGTTGATGTCCAATTGGTTCATGCATGGGAGATCCCATGTATTGAAAAGAAGACCCCAGAAATCATCCAGGCAGTCGATGGAAAACTGGAGGTCCGGTAACTCTTCAGACTATCCCCTTGTCAATGATTTGTGAAGATAAGAATCAAAGAAAGAAACATAAAGAGAAAATCATCCTTGACGTGATCCATGCTCCCCAATATGGGATTATCCTCAGCTTGCCATGGTTAACTCATCACAATCCGGAGATCAATTGGGCAGAACTAAAAATCTTGTTCTCATCTGCGCTATGTAACGAACAATGTCTCCAAAAGATTCAAGTACCAAAAGTTTGCATCTCTTACATAGCTACTGCCGCGGAGAAAGAAATTCAGCTGCCCAAACAGTATTCATCTTACAAAGATGTATTTGATGAGAAAGGAGCAGAGACTCTACCTCCTCATAGATCTTATGACTGTCAAATTGATCTAGCCCCAGGTGCGATACTTCCCAACTGTCGTGTATATGCCCTGTCAGAACATGAAAATCAACATTTACGAAAATACCTAGATCAATTTTTGGAGAATGGCTTCATTCGCCCCTCTAAGTCTCCTGCAGCTTCGCCTTTGTTTTTTGTTCCAAAAGCTAATGGAGAACTTCGAACTTGCATCGACTATAGGGGTTTGAACAAAGTCACCATCAAGAATAAATATCCTTTACCCCTAATTCCGGTCTTATTGGAACAAGTAAAGAGAGCAAAAATCTACACGAAGCTTGACCTTCGAGGTGCTTATCATTTGGTCAGAATGAGAGAGGGTGACGAATGGAAAACAGCGTTCAAGACAAGATATGGCCTTTTTGAATACACAGCCATGCCTTTTGGTCTGTGTAATGCTCCAGCAGCATTTCAATTTTTCTTAAATGACATTCTTAGAGAGTACCTCGACATATTTGCCATAGTCTACATCGATGACATTTTGATCTACTCAGACAATGAAAATGAACATGTCCAACATGTCAAGAAAATTCTTGCAGCCCTTCGAAAACACCATTTATATTGCAAACTAACCAAGTGTGAGTTTCATGTTACCACAGTTGAGTTTTTAGGGGTTATTCTTACCCCTCAAGGTATGGTGATGGCAGAAAAGAAAGTAAAAGCCGTATCTGATTGGCCCACCCCAAAGACTGTTCGTGATGTACAATGTTTCCTGGGGTTTGCAAATTTTTATCGGAGGTTCATAAATCATTTCTCCCAGACAGTGGCTCCAATCACTAAGCTACTAAGAAAGAAAGAAAAGTTTGTATGGTCCCCAGAAGCTGATCAAGCCTTCTCGACTTTGAAGGAAGCTTTCTCCACTGCCCCAGTCTTGACTCATCCTGATGCGAATCAACCTTTCATAGTGGAAGCTGATGCTTCAGATGTAGCAATTTGAGCCGTCTTATCACAATGAAATAAAGACACTGGTCAACTTCATCCTGTAGCTTATATGACTCGGAAGTTGAACGAAACCAAACAGCACTATGTCATTGCTGAAAAAGAGCTTCTGGCGATTCGTGACACTTTTAAAGAATGGAGACATCATTTGTTGAGTGCCAAATACACTGTCACAGTATATACTGATCATCGTAATCTTCAATTCATGAGTTCCGCCAGACTTTTGACCCCTCGGCAATTACGCTGGATGCTTTTTTTTGCCAAATTTGATTTTGTAGTAACCTTCCGGCCTGGTAAAGATAATCGCAAGGCTGTCGCCTTGTCCCGTCAAGAGTCTACCACGTTGCCTGCATTTCAAGCCTCCAGAGCTATCATTGCTCCTGACAAGGTTTTATGTATCATAAAAACTGAAGATTTCTTTGAAGAAATTCGCAATTCTTTCACTGTTGAAAAATGGCAAACATGGGCCCAAGCAGATCCCAAAAGATCAATCAAGCAAGGTTTACCCTTTCATAACGCTCGTTTGTTCGTACCCACTACCAAACATCGCAAGATAGTGTTTCATTGGTTGCATATTATACCTACGGCAGGTCACCCAGGTACTCCTCAAACTCTTGATCTGATCCAACGCTATTTTTGGTGGCCTACCCTAACAAAAGATGTAAAAGCAATGGTGAACAACTGTGAAGTTTGTGCTCGCATTAAAACAAGTCATTCAAAACCAAAAGGGTTGTTACATCCATTTCCAACCCCAAGTCGTCCATGGGAGCACATTTCTTAAGACTTTATTACCGGTCTGCCAGTGGTTCAACAGCATTCAGTACTTCTGGTGGTAGTAGATAGTCTGACGAAATATCGACATTTCATTGCCTGTAAAAATTGTACACTTCTAGTGAATTGGCAACTATTTAACTGAACAGAGTGGTTTGTTATCATGGACTGCCAAAGGTTATCCTCTCCGATCGGGGGTCACAATTTTCCTACAATTTCTGGAAGACATGGTGTAAAACATTCCAAGTGACATCTACGCTATCTACCAGTCACCATCCTCAAACAGATGGTCAAACGGAGAGACTAAATCAGACTTTAAAACAATATCTACGTGCCTACGCTGAAAAGGCACTTCATTCTTGGACATCTATGCTCTGGTTAGCTGAGTTAGCTTGCAATAACTCATTCCACACTTCTATTGGCATTACACCATTTTTTGGTTTATTTGGCTATCATCCTGACACCTTGCCCATCACAATTCCTCAAGAAAGTTCTCTTACTCCAGCTGTGTCAGAAACCATTCAGCATTTACATCAAACCCAGAAACTGATTCAACAGCATTTAGAAAAAGCCAAACAAAAATATAAAAGGCATTATGACAAGAAACATTGTGAGGGACCGCAATATCAACCAGGTGACAAAGTGTGGCTTTCCACAAAACATATAGACTTCAAGAAGAAGCACATGTTTCACCCCAAATTCATAGGTCCTTATACTGTCCTTCAGCAAATCAATCCGGTGACCTATAAACTACAATTGCCCGGATCCTTACAGATTCATCCAGTGTTCCACACTTCCCTCTTGAAAAAAGCAGTCCAAAAGGTCCACCCTCATCTAGCTCCTGTTGTAGTACAAGGGGAAGAAGAATACGAAGTCAAGAAAGTGTTGGATTCTAAACTGAGAGGGCGTAATCTATGGTACTTAATCTCATGGAAAGGTTATGGTCCTGAAAGTAACTCATGGGTTTCCGCATCTGATGTTCATGCTCCAGTACTTGTGAGACGCTTTCATCATCTTAATCCAAGCAAACCAGGCCCTAGAGCGCCTCTGGGAGAGGGGAGTACTGTCAACACCAGAGCAGTACGCGCTCTATTGGCGACAAAAATGCAAAAATCCAGCACTCTCAAAACAACGTAATTTATGCATTGTGCTGATATGTTGTGGTTTAACCTTTTGCATTGCAGAGTTCAATCCTGACAACTTATTTTTAATATGTTTACAAATACTGTTCCTTTGCAATGTATTGCTGCAGGTTTTCAGAGTGTGTTAGGGTGTGGCCCCTTTCCAGGGCCTTCCAGCTACTTACTGAGCTCCTGTCCCGGTGGCCTATTTGATCTTCCAGGCCTCTGCCCTTCATTCTTCATTGGTGATCCTTGTTCTGGGCGGTAAGACAGTGGTTGGGCTGACCTCCCGACGCCGTATTAGAGAACTTTCATATTCTTGGCCTAATTCTTTAATGATTAACAGATTACTTTGCACGCTACCATTCCCTGACATTTGCATGGTGGCTTGCGAATCAGCAAGACGCGCGATTCGTTTCATGCTGATTTGATCTTGTTATTCATTGCACGCTACCATTTCTTGACATTTGTATGGTGGCTTGCAAATCAGCAAGACGCGCGATTCGTTTCATGATGTTTTGACTTTGTTATTCATTGCGCGCTACCATTTCTTGACATTTACATGGTGGCTTAAGAATCTGCAAAAGACGCGCGATTCATTTCATGATGATTTGACTTTGTTATTCATTGCGCGCTACCATTTCTTGACATTTACATGGTGGCTTAAGAATCAGCAAAAGACGCGTGATTCGTTTCATGGTGCTTTAATCTTGTTATTCATTGCGTGCTGTTATTTTTTGGCATTTACATCGTGGCTTACGAATCGGCAAGACGCGCAATTCATTTAATGGTGATTTAACCTTGATATTTATTGTGTGCTACCATTTCTTGACATTTTACATGGTGGCACTCGAATCGGCAAAACGCACGATTCTCTCTTCGAGCTTAATTCATGTTGTTCATTGTATACCATTTATTCTAAGACATTTATTAGGTAATATTCGAGTTGACAAGTTGTGTGATTTGTTTCCTGAATCCATATTGTGTTATTCATGGTGCACAATCCTTTCATGGTGTTTACTATATATATGAAAATCTGCAATGTGCGCAATTCGTGTTGAAACATTTCAAGAGAACACAGAAGACCAGAGTTTCTAGATGCAATATTGCATGGTCCTAGTATGCATTCTCAAAAAAGGATTCATATGACTGGTTTAGAACTTATTCAGAATGTTTTCCTGATTCTCATGTAAAGGAAAGTACTTGAATTTGAAAGTTTCATTTAATCCATCTTGATTCCCTGACAGGTATCCGGCCATCTCGAAACTTAGTCATTTTAAACTTAACTCTTGATTGTTCATGTTTTCAGAGTGACTAGGCTTAGAATCATAGTTTAGTATTGATTTCAGGAGATATAATTTTCATATTGTGTGTTTTAACCTTTTTCTTACTACAGGTCTCCTTCCCAGCCGTTCCCTTCCTAATTCCCTCTTCCCCTCTTGAACTCTCTCAGTCTCTGTGATTTATCTATCAGAGTCTTGGAGCTGTTCAGTGGTGGATGTGTTGGGAACGTGCACAAATCCCGAGGATCTGGTGACTCTGACAATGAAGCCGCAATGTCGGCAGTGGCAGTAGCCACTGTAGCTGCAGTGACTCGTTCGAGTTCCAAACCAGATACAGACACTTTGGCTGCCATAAAAGCTACGGCTGATGGCACGCCTTATCCTAAAGGATTCCCTAACAAATATCAATACTATATGGGAGGTATGCTGAACGCTGAAGTTAAAATTCCAGGCGTAGGCGTACGTGACATCCCCAACAAAGATATAAGACCACAATTGATCAAAGCAGCGCATGAGGGGGTGGCATCTTCACATGCTGGTGTGGCGGCTACAATTTCACTCTTACAGGCCCGTTATTGGTGACCTGGTCTCTACAAAGAGACTAAGCAGAAAGTCCTTTGTTGTGACATCTGTCAACAAATTAAAGTTTCTACGGCCAAGCGCCTGCCGCAGACACCCCTCTCAATTTCCAATAGACCATTACAGTGTGTGCACTTGGACCATTGCGGTCCACTAACACCTGACAGTGCATACAAATACATATTAGTCGCTGTTGATTCATGCTCCAGATTTGTGTGGGTGTGGCCACAACGCTCAGCTGATGCTCGGACTGTTATTAAAGATTTGCGAGTCTTTATCTGTACATATGCAGTTGCGGCGTTCCATTCGGACCAGGGCCCTGCTTTCGCCTCAAGAGTATTCAGGGACACCATGGCTTTGTTGGGGGTCCAACTGCAGTACTCGTCTCCATTTCATCCCGAGGGAAATAGTGTTGTGGAGCGATTAAACCGCAATTTAAAGCAATCCTTAACAGCCAGAGTCTTAGGTACGGGTCGTAGTTGGCTAACCCACCTGTATGGAGTTCACAGAGCACTAAATAACCTGCCTAGAAGGTCCCTGGGGGGGTCGTACTTCATATGAGTGCCTGTTCGGAACTCGAATGGTTGATCCGGATCTTGATGGTCCTGGCGTGGAGGCAGCAGAAACACCTTTTGACATAAATGATCGTGTCACTGTCTTACGGGAATTACAACAGTTCAGTGAAGATAACTCTTCTAAAAGTTCTGCCTCCACAGGAATTAAGGATGTGCCTGAACATCTACCGGCTGGATTCCCAGGGTTGGGGATCTTGTATGTGAAAAGGTTGCAGTGAAAAAATAATTTGCCCCTTCTTATCGGGCACCAGTCCCTGTATGGGGATACACGGTACCAGAACTGTTATTCTACCACCGTAGCCAGGTGCCAAAGAAAATTGTTTTGTTTCAATTGACAATGTCAAACTATAACATGTGGCCGATTCTGCACAGCTGACCAAGAGGAACATCCAGTAGTTCCCGAATCCCTCCCACTACTGGAGAAGAAGTTCCGCTTCAAGTTGTTTATACCAACACTGACACCTCTCCGAGCTTGGGTAGGGTGGATGATGATCTTGCATTAGGTCCACTAACAACAAGCAATTTAGAAACGTTTGATCAAGTCACCACGACTATTAGCCAGATGGATGGTGCTGTCTACAGTGTACCACCCCAGGAAACACCAACTCCACCATTGACCACGGCTACGCCATTTGCACGAACTGCCTCTGGTTACTTTGCCGACTTAAACGACGGTCTATCAGACTCGTTTGCCTCTTCGACAGCTGACCTGTCAGGTGCACGTAAGCTAATACATTGGCTTTAAGACACATATTTCGCTTTTCCATGGAACTATGTATGGATTTCTTTGGCTGTCCTAGCCTTTCTGCTTTGGATTGGTTTTGTTATTACTTTTTTGTTGTTGATACATGGTCATTTTCTTCCGGAGAGATCAGCGTTGAACAGGTGGAGGAGGTTTTGAAACCACATTTTTCATCACATAAGGTCCAAAGAGACTTATCCTTTGTGAACATTTCCGCAGTGCCAATTCCTGATGGGATTGTTTGGGACAAAGTGATGTTTGATATATATGGTCCCACGGAAATCATTCAAATACTGTATGTGCTAAAATGATCTATGAATGATATAGTCATACCAGGCATTGTGTCTGATGATTGGGATGTGAAAACAGTTGATTCTGTGATGACAGAATTGCAATATTATACTGTCTATGAAAACGAAGATGTTTACCACTTTAAAGAAAATTATGGTGATATGTTTTGCTATAATTATTATGGACACCACTTCATACATAGAGAGAGTAGTCCCAAAACAATATTTAATTACACACAATGGGAACATTGTCCAACTCCACCACAAGGGAGTTCAAAAACTTATGCTGAAAAGTTTGCATATTTTTCTGGGCATTGTCAAAAAAATGCTGAGTCATATTATTTTAAAGTAACTCCAACTCAGGACATACATATGTTATTGACCAACACGAAATTTATATATTCGGAATCCTTTGTTTCCCGGTTATCAATTGAAGGTTATGAATATTGGTACATTGATTTGAAAAGTGTTTGGGGAAAAAAAAATTGGCAGACTTAGGGTACAGAAACATTGTTTAGAGCATGTTTCATCCCTGTTCAAATGATCTTTTTAAATGAAACAGTGCAACAAACAAGTTGTTTAGGCTTAGCAACAATTAGAGAATTAAACATGCCCAGTATACCTGCCCCTGCAAAATATGGCAATTGGCAAAAATACACAAATGCAACCATACACAAGCTTAAAGAGTGGGTCCAGAATGGTACGTTTAATGCTTCACTGACACGTCCAGGCGGGTGGTTATTGTGGCCCATAGATACCAACGGGTGTCATCAACGTTTTTTCACCTCCTCTGGGGGTTTCCGGACGAGTAGGCCAGACCCTCGCTATATATCACCAGAACATGCTGACATAATTACAACCTATAGTGTAGGAAAATTGTGGCAACAGTGGCTAAAATCGTCCTCACTTGATGCGGTTAAAGCGCACCTGAATCTCTTGTCTAACAACACTGACTTACAAGATTTCTTGTCAGGTCCCAAGATACCACATAGGAAGCGTTTCTTGTATGAAGTATACAATGAAATATGGAAACATTCCCAACAAGAGGCTGCAGCCCGGTTAAGGCAAATAGACCAGGAAAATTTAAAAAAGGCATTAGCTGTTGTGGATAATGGGATTCACACCTTGTCCGACCGGATGTATATAATTAACAACATTGTTTCTTCTGCTATAGACATTATACGATCTGATATGTCTTCTTTATATCATGGACAGAGTCTGACCAGGTCCATTATGCAGTTGGGTTGAACACTTCAGACATTGAAGGCGGGTCACGTTCCGTGGCAGCACATCAGTGCCAGGGAAATATTTTTTTCCTTTAATTTGACGCGGCAACAACAACTAATGGCTAAGAAAGAAGCGACTTTTGTCATGCTTAACATTGAAAAGATAGAAAGACTGCCTTTTACCTTGGCCAAGATTCCTTCGGCAGAGTGGTTAATATGCAGGGTTATTAATCTGCCCATTTCAACATTACAATTCACTTCTTGTTTGAAATACGTTCCGGTAGGCAGATATGAAAAGTTGGGAAATAGTTACATCCATGAGGTGTGGGAGCTTCCCTTCTCGTACAAATGCCTCAATGGCATGAAAGAGGTCTTTCTTAGCGGTAGTGAATGCGAGTCTTCAGTTAGCCATTCAATGATTTGTAAGCAGCTGTCCTTGCATGGGGCGTGTAATGCCTTGGTTGCAAACTTGGCTTGCTATCTGAAGGGAGTTCCAGTCCCCTTGATTAAACGCACGTTCCAGGTGCTTTCAAATGGCAGCTACGTCCTTCCCAATAGTGAATACTGTTGTGGCATGCGGGCCGGAATAGTTTACGTTGTTTCGGTTTCTAAGGTAGTTACATGCTGCGGGAACGTGTTGTTTCCCCCCACTAACTTAAGGGAGGTAGCTGACATCTGGCCTCATATTGCTACTTCCAAGGTGAATTTTGACAAGTTGAGTAGACTCAAGGCTTTATTGTTTCAGCAGCATGTGGCCCTTACATCTGCACGCAAGACCTATGCACTTCAAGTGGCAAGGTCGTCGGCAGAAATACAGTCCCTGTTAAATATGAACTTTCCGAGACACTTTGGTGAACTCGTGGGACGTATATTTAATGCGTTCAGAACGGCTGGAGTAGCACATTTTTTCAAAGCTGTTGGTATTGGTTTTGTTCACACCTTCTCCTCTATATTCAGTTTGATACCTTCAGCTATTCACTCAATTTTCGGTAATATTTTTGGGGGATTTCCAATAACTTTGGCTTTATTAGCTGGCATTTTGCTGTTGCTGTTGCTTTTCCGTAATGGCTGTCCCACTGCAACAAGGACAAATGAAGGCGCTCCCATCAGCGCAGCTGTGTCGTGAACGCATGATGCAGCAGTTTGGAGCAACACTCCTGGAACATTTGGGGTGTGACTGGTCTTTGTCATTCAGACCGGTTTTGGATTGTGTGCAGCCCGTGTTTCGGTGCTGTTGGTGATCTTTTGAACATACACTTGCAGTTTGTCTTTCACAGCAACGCCCCTCTGTGATTGAGGCTGATCTGTTGATGTTCTTGTTGAGGGTTCATTACCAGACATGCGCACTGCGGGTGCTTTTGCTGAGAGAAGCTGATTACGAGCTACCCTTCCTGGAGGGAGTTAACATCGACTCGTTAATGGGCACGGCACGGGATGCAGCCTTGGTTGATACTGGGGCTTTGGAACACACCTGCTCCTTAGTCGTTTTTTGCGCGGATTTACTGGTTCTGTCATCTGCCGAAGTGGAAGATCTCCTGCTTTCCATGAATTGTGGTTGATTCTGAACTGTTCTAAATTGACATTTCAATTTGAATTCGTCTCTGAACCGCATGCTCATTTCTAAATTGTCAAGTAATATGCTTGTGTGTCCTCTTAACTTGTCAAAATTAAGTAGAGTTTTAAATATATTTTAGGTTAGGGTATTTTAGCTTTGGCTTGAACCACTTTCTACCGACAAGGGGAGGGTGTTGTGTAGCCATTTTATGTATAGCTCCATGCACGTTAGTTTAACATACTAGGCCGCTGTGCACTTCGTCCTAGATATATTTTATTCAGCTTCGCATTGTTATTTTACAATAACCAGTTTTTACGGTCTTGTTTTAATTTCTTCTATCACACTGTTTAGCTTAGTTCAGCACTGTGTTCTCAAATAATGCATTCTTGATTGCCCTGTGCTTCAGTCAAGGCTACAGTCTGGTACATTGCCGGTAAACGTGGTAGAAGTTTAGTCGCCAGCATTCATAGAAAATACACATCCTTTCGTAGGGACATTTTCTAAAAACATCTGCGTGTTAGTTATAAAATCACTTTCTGGTCCTAGTACACGTCAAGCGGGAGATTCCAGCCAGGGAACCACAACTGTATGCTGAATGCCCCGTTGCAGATGCTGATGCAGATTACAGGCCTTTGCTCAGGTATGAGGATTGATGTCCTCCTGGGGGAACCTGAAAGGCAGGCTTAGCGCTTAAAATGCTGTGCTCAAAATATAACTTAGAGAGTGAATAAAATAGTGGCACCATGATAGCCTTATTCTTGTGTTTCACACTCATAGTCACTATTTTAATATTACTGAGTTGTGTAGTTCTGGTTATTGCAGCTCACGCTTTGCTATCCAAAATGCAGTAGTTTTATTAAACCAATCTTTAAAACTTATACTGCATTTATTGTCATTTATATATGAGACCGCATTGTGTATGAGAGAACCGATTGTGACCTGACTGACCACGACTTCCCTGAGATATACTGATATGTCATGTGCTCGGCTGCCCAATTGTCTCTGCCATTTGGGAGAGATGAGGCACTGCTAGTTAGCCGGAGCAAAACCCGGATTTGGAGTGACAAGCGTCATCCACCATGGGTCAGACTCAGTCCCCCACATTGTGGACAATCCTGCTGCTCAAAATCTAGTAGTCTCATTAAGAGAATGAGAGCCTACGTGACAAGGGCGTGTGTGCGTCTCTGCGTGTGTGAATGTGGGGGTGTTTGTGGGTGCGTGTCTGTGAGTTATTGTTTGGGATGGGGCGGGGTGAGTGTGGATGGGGAGGGGGTGAGTGATTGGGGATGGAGGTGAGTGATTGTGGTTGGGGTGAAGGGTGTGAGTGTCAGGATGGTGTTGGGGTGAGTGATTGTGGATGGGGTGGGGGTGAGTGCGTGAGTGCGGGTGTGAGCAATTGAGTAAGTGAGTGCGATTGAGGAGACGGAAGGGGTGAGTGCGTGTATGCGTGTGCATGTGTATGTAAGTGGAAGGGGAGGGGGTGAGTGTTTGTGTGAGTGGACGGCTGAGGGTGGTGCATGTTTGTATGAGTGAACAGGGAGGGTGGTGTGTGTTTGTGTGAGTGAACGGGAGAGGGTGGTGCATGTTTGTGTCAGTGGACGGGAGGGTGGTGTGTGTTTAAATGAACAGGGTGAGTGCATGTATGCAGTGCAGGGGGAGGGGGATGTGAATGTATGTATGTATGCACTGGGGAGGGGGAGGGGTGTGTGAATGTATGTATGCGCTGGGGAGGGGTGTGTAAATGTATGTATGCGCTGGGGAGGTGCGAGTGAATGTGTGCATGAGTGCAGTGTTTGTGTATACATGTTAGTGTGAATGGGGTGTATGACACGAGTGCGTGGGTGAGTTTGTGTGTGGGAGTACGTGAGTGCATGTGTGCAGGTATGTGGACATGTGTCCGAGTGTATCCTGGCAACAGGAATGCTTATTCCTGTTGCCAGGGTACAAGACAGCCAGCTTTTTCTGGCAATGCGACTGGCAGAAAAATGCTGGCGGTCTCTCGCCTTGTGACACCACAAGCGGTATCACGCCATCCGCCGTGCTGGAGGTGCTTGCGGAACGTGGTCATGTGGCAGGACGAGTGGAGGCTCAGCGGTTTGGCTTCCGCCAAACTCCTAATTTGGCGGTATTCACCGCTGGCCCATCAGCGGTGACACCTCCACTGCGGCCCAGGTTCATAATGAGGGCCATAGTTTAGCTCAAAGCACAGCAAAGAGACGGATAACCCCACTCTCCACAAGAATAGGCAGAGAAACAACTCAGGCCTTTCAGGATGTCAACAACTGGGAAATTAAAGCTACTACGAAATGTGTGATAAAAATGGGAAGGTCAGCATCAAAAACTGTGAAAGGAACATGCAAAACTCCTACGCAGACCAAATTGAAAACTAGGCACAACTCCATGAGTAGTACGCCATCCCATGCCTTAAATAACAGGGGGTGAGGGTGGGGAATATGATCAATTGCATTGGAGGTGGTAGGAATAAAATTTGAAGATATTGTACTTTAAACTGCAAATCAGGGGACATAGTCAAAGCCAGCAGGTCTCGCACATGTGAGAGCTATTAGCTTTGCCATGTGTTACATGGGCACTGAATATATTTCCCGTTTTTAAAAATCAATAAATTATTTACTTTAAAAAAGGGACAGTGATACACACAGCAAAATGTAGCAGATGGAATAAATATTGATGAAAACATATAAAAGGAAAAAACACAAAGAAAGAAGGGGACGAAGAAAGAAAATGGGGCAATTTGAAGTAATACAAACAATCCAAGTGTGCACTGAGGGACAGGATGATGGGAATGAGATTGTCAATTCTATTTCATCTGTTTAGTTCAGTTTCATGAAATGACCTACAGATGAGTGTGATGCGCCTTATTAGGAAAAAAACAAAATGACACATACCATAAAAACGCAAAATAAATTTAGACGTAAAATCTTCTGTAATTAAGTGGTTTTATAACTCCCACTTTTTTGTTTGTTGTTTACATGTTAAGTACACTCTGGACCCTGAGTGATGAGAGCCCCATTTCCAGCACAGCTTGCAGTGGGTGAGGCTCTTAACATTAAAATGAAGCACACCATAAAAATGTACTATAAACAAACAGGATAGGGAAGATTTCAGCTAGTGGTACTTTCAGTTGGATAAAGTAATACTCGTATAAATTGTTTGAATACATTACCATTCAGATTAAAAATGAAAAACAAAAACAGTAAAATAAAAGAAGCAGGCAAACTAAACAAGAAACGAAAACATGCGATTAATGGAGATTTTCTTAGATTTCAGTGAAAGTGAAGAAACTCTCCATTTTATTACAAGGCACGGAGGCTCCTATTATGCTAGATCAAAGCATAGAAACTAACAGACTGGCTACATGAGACACTAGTTTGCACTAAAAAATTCTAAAAGTTGCAACATTTGACCAATTGGCTGATTTGAGAATGTCAGCTAAACTCAATCCTGCCCAAAAGGCTTTGGATGCCATAGCGCCTCTGGTAGAATGTGCCCCAAAAACAGAAATGTCAATACCCGCCAAATTCATGATCCATTTCACCCAACAGGCTAGAGTGGTAGAAGAAACAGAGTTATGCAGAGTTTTAAAAGAGATTAGGAGCTGAGGTCCTGTTGACTTTCTCAAATCTTTCGTTCTAGAAATATTTTCTGTTAAACAGCTTCCCACACACAGATTTGGAAGATCCGGGAAATATGGATAAAATACAGACATTAAATTTGTTTTTGTTCTTCTTCGAACCTGAAAGAAGACACATGCAGCAGTATACTGTACAGAGGAGACATCTAGAGCTCAAACATCTGAAATGCGTTTTAGAGATACTAGGCAAAGGAACATAGTTAATTTAGCAGAAAGAAATTTCAAATCCAAGAGGGAATTAGGTTGTTCTTTTAGAAAAAAACTGTAAAATAGCATTAACATCCCACATAGAACTATACTTAGGTAAAGGAGGTTTAGAAAATCTTAGGGCCATATTTATACTTTTTGACGCAAAACTGCGCTAACGCAGTTTTGCGTCAAAAAATTAGCGCCGGCTAACGCCATTTCGATGCGCCGTGCGGGCGTCAAATTTATACTTTGACGCACGGCGGCGCAACCAACAGGTGGGAGTCATTATTTTGTGACGCACACAGCGGCGTCAAGTCATAAAGGAAACCAACGTTAACGCAACGCAAATGACTGTGGGTTGATTTACGACAGCGCAACCCGGAAAGCGCTGTTTATTTTGACGCAGTTGCGTCAAATTTACCCGCGAAAACTGCCCTTTCAGCAGAGGAGAGCCAAAATGGATCCCAGATGCCACAACAGACCCCAGGAAGATGACAGCAGACCAGGAACCAGCCAGGATGATCCATACAGGAACCAGGACATTTTCAGAAAAAAAAGAAAGTGTTGCATCAGTGCAGAGGAGCAGGAAATCCTGGTTAAAGAGGTGACGGAACACCAGCACCAATTGTTCATCACCTCTAAATTGCCTATCAGTAGGAGAGAGGCCATATGGAAACAAATTGTGGACAAGATCAGCAGTGTGGCTGAAGAACGCAGAACAGTCACCGAGTGTAAGAAACGCTGGCATGACTGCAAACGTAGGACAAAAGAAAAAATGGCCAGGAACAGGAAGGCAGCACTGCAGACTGGAGGGGGGAGTCCAGCACACCAGGAGGCCCTGGACCACATGGAGGAGATGGTCGCAGCCGTCATCCCTGAGGAGATCGTCACAGGGATTCAAGGACAGGACAGCGCAGACTACCACGACACAACGCACATGCAGGGTAAGTCGCATGGGGAATCATAATACAATAATGATAACTGCAACCGGGGGGGAATACCTACTACACAATGCATGTAACTCAGCATATATATGAAGTGGCATGGGTAAAGGGGCACGGCAGGGGGGCATGGCCAGCACAGACTGAAGCTGGGGCACGACAAAATACAGCACCAACAACAGTCCCATGGGGCCATCCTGTAATCACAACAATGGAGCCAAGGGAAGGCAGCAACAGGTGGGAAGGCCACTACGTAAAACTTAGATCCAGGCACTCGTCAGTCAAAATATATCCTACATAAACTAGGTCCCCATCTGTAATCCAGTAGCCAAAACAACAACTGCAATGTAACTGCGACAACAGTTGACAATAACACCTCTGATCTCTGTGCAGCTATAGTAGCAAATGGCAGGAACCTCCCCATGGAACATACATACCTAAATTAGGGGGTGAGGATGACATCTGCAACTATTTATAGAAATAAGACAAAGGCACCAGTACACTCAAATGCCAATGTCCATACTTGACACATACATCAGCCAAATTAAATAGCAATAGGAGCCACACAGCACTAAGGACACACACATGCTGCATACGTCAGGGTCCCTCACGTGCCTGGCTAACAAAGCAACATCACTAATGTCATACTGCTCAGACAACAACATTGAGGAGGGGACACATGCAACTGGTCAGTGAAACACACCTGCACAGTCTGAGAACCAAATAGGACCTTGATACGATAAACAGGGCAATCCAATTAAACACACATTACCCAACATCATCTCGAAACATCAACAATGTTTACATCCATACCACATCCTAACATTGCCATGCATAGGATATGCCACATAACATGTACATTTAGGTCAATGTGAATAAAAAGTGTTTGGGGCAGGTCCTGAGAGGCAAGTGTGCTGCCAGGGCATTCACAACACCCACAGCCAGTCAAAGTGTAGTGTGGTAAGTTTTACGTATACTTTGCGCATTAGCTTCAGGCTTTATGCCTTTGTGCACCTTGCCCTGAATGTACTTTTACTCATTTGCTAACAGCTTAGAGCCTCTGTGCACTTTGCACTAAATGCTATTTATTAGGCTTCGTATCAGTAATTTTGTAAATAGCCAGTTCTACGGTGTTGTTTTTTAGTCATATCAGACTGTTTTGCCTACTACAGCACTGCAGTTCTCCAGAACATATTCACTCTGTGCTCCAGTCAAGGATACAGTCTGGTACAATGCCGATAGACGTGGTAGGAGTTCAGATTTGGCGTTCCTGCGTAGGGACACTTTGTCATCACAATGACATGTTAGTTATAAAATCACTTCCTTGTCCCAATACACGCAAGAGGGAGTTTCCGAACAGAGAACCACAACTAGACGCTGCCTGCCTTGCTGCAGATGCTGAACCAGATCACAGGCCATTGCTCAGATATGAGAGCTGATGTCTCCCCAGTGATTCAGACAGGCAAGCTCCAAGCTTAACATGCTGTGCTCTAAATAGAACAAGCAGAGGGAGAGTAGAAACAGTTAGGCACCATGATAGCTTTGTTCAAATGTTTTACACTCCTGGTGACTATTTCAATTCTACCATGTTGTATTGTTTGGGTTATTGTGGCTCACACCTAATTATCTAAAAGTCAGTTGTTTTATGAAATCATCATATAAAACCAATATGGTCTTTGTCATTTGTAAATGAGATCATACTGGAAAAGAGAGAATTGTTTTGGATCTGAGTGACCACGACTTCCCGGAGAAGTTCCAAAGATGTCATGCGCTCGGCTGTCTAATAATTTCTTTGCCGTGGGAGACATGAGGCACTGCTAGTTAGCCAGAGCAAAAAGAAAGAATTAGGGTGACAGAGTTATTTACAAGTGGGTCAGACTCAGTCCCCCACACCATTAGCTATCCTGCTGCCTAGAAATCCAGTAATCTCATGTAGGATAATGAGAGCCCACGCGACAAAATGTCTCTCCATAAGAATAGATATACACGGAGGGACGAGTAGGACAAAAAGATGGCTATTCCCAAATTTGGACAAAGCAACACCTAGAGGCAATTAGGCAGACAAGTCTGATAACTCAATATCATACATGTGACACACAGGTGGGCCATAGGCCTATAACAATGCCCATATGAAGGACAGCAGATACCAATACCAAACCAGAGCACAAAGTTAAGTCATCCAAAAGCTTGCATCTTATGGCAAAATTGTCACAACACAGACACACTAATTGTACCCTCTTTCATTGCAGAGGAACATGGATCTCCTGCCGATATGCCTGTCCCTGATTTCCCTGATGACATGGATGACGAGCCCATACATTTTTCCCAGGAGACCATCCAAAAGGTAATTGAAAGCCTCCAGACCCCACCTTCAGTCACAAGGAGGAGCACAGAAGAAGCAGCCATCACAGAATAACCACCCACCACCCCAATTGTGAGACCTGCCAGCTCCAACACAGCTGAGGACTCTGACGACACTGGCACCAGCTTTGAAAGAACTGTAGTTGGTGTCCAGCTGGAGCTGGCCAAGGAGGTGCGGGTGGGGATGCAAAACATGGCAGCCAGCCTTGAGGGGGTGCTTTAGTGCATGACGTCATTTGCAGATCAGGCAGCTGCTACGGAAGCCCGAACATCTCTCTTGCAGGAACTTGCCAAAACACTGAAGGAAATCAGCACAGCTGTCATCCAGTTGACACAACACCTACAACTGCAATCCAGTCAACGTGTGCACGAATGCAACATTGAACCCCTCAGGGCCGACCTGGCTGCCTACCATCGTGATGTGGCTGCCATTCTCAAAAACCAGCAGGCCCTCCTTGCTGCAGTACTGCCCTTAATAACTCCACAGGGAGCAGCCCCGGGATGTCTGCCTCCACGTCTTCTAACACTGAGGTGTGTGTTGCCCCTTCACAACCAACAACAACAAGGACAAACCAGGCAACACACACATCAGAAGAAGAAGACATGGAACAGATCACATTCTCATGGAAGAGTACCCGGAAGCACTAGTCCCTGCACCATGGCTTACTTTGACCAAGGTCCTACGTTTTGACAAATGCCAGTCTCACTACAACTACACTCAATGACTGTTCTGCAATCCACTGTATGACTTGTCAGCACTGCCAGTGAATGTCTCTCTCCTACTATTTGCCAATTCCTGTCCCTCTGCACTGTCTATCATGATATCACCCCAGCATGTCAGGAGCATCATCCACACCCCTTCTGTAGGATCACTATGTAAGAATGCACCAGAACGGACCCAGCAATCATGGACAATGGACATTTTGCACTACAGCACCTATAAATAAATAGCACTTGCACACCTAATATGTCTCTGTGTTATTTCACACTTCAACTGTGCA
The DNA here is from genome assembly GCF_031143425.1 of Pleurodeles waltl. Classification (NCBI taxonomy): domain Eukaryota; kingdom Metazoa; phylum Chordata; class Amphibia; order Caudata; family Salamandridae; genus Pleurodeles; species Pleurodeles waltl. The sequence goes on from NC_090447.1 coordinate 653,742,611, forward strand.
GTACATAACTCCAAAGTGCCTGTGTGGCAACCATGTAGCTTGTCAATACAACTGTCCTGACATCATGTAGTCTGATACATCTGTGCAGTGGCCAGGATTGCATCATAGCCTTACCATACTGAGGAGAATAACTGATGAAGGGACTAACCACACACAATCATGGTGTTTTGGACAGAATGATGCACCATCTATAGCAATTCTAGTCAACTAATGGTGGCTGAGATATGTAGGCACCATGCAATACTAAAACATGAAATTATGCTGCAAAATGTAAGCAAACATAAACAAATAACACTGCATCAATCACCCTTTCTGAGTATACTTCCATGAAGGAAAGTCATGCAGAATTAGCCCACACATGATGTAGGTCAGCAATGAAGGCAACAAGACAAGAGTGTTAACAACACCTCATCTACAATGATCTCCCTGAACATCACACTGCAGTCCGACCTATGAAATTACCCACAATAACAAGTCTGGAAGCACACTTTGTGAAGTAGAATACATACTCACCAACACAAAACCTTGGTGATCAATGCAAACTACCAATGGTGGGTCTCCCAAATGGTGGATACTTACCAAGTGATCACAGGGGTAGCTGGCATGTTAAACCTCCATTTTCTGGGGATGGCTAGCATAGGACACTAATGTCATACAAAAACATTCACCTACACTGATGTCAAGGCCATGATAAAGTAGCACCTAACGCATCATGTAAAGGGTTAACTATATATTTATTACTATTTATTCACACAAGAGGCAACTAAGGGAAAAGTAATACCTACACTAATCTAACCTGACTACTACTAACCCACAACTGTCCCTAACTAACCTAAGCTAAACTTACTCTACACATATAACGAAACGATCTAAACATCAACCCCCCACCCACCATTATGAGACAGGACACATGCAGGACAACACTTACTAACCTACACACATACTATACTATCCTAAACAATCATATATTTTTTTGTAATTTTTTTTTTTTTTTTAAGAAACAGGAATCCCAACATTGACACCCACCCAAAAAATAAAGATAGAAAGAATAAGGACCCCCCCACCCTCTTCCCTAACACTAACTAAGCTAATTACCTATACTAACCTAATACTAATCCCCAAAACCCAACTATCAGTGCAAAATAGGAAAGAGGAGAGAGGGGTAAAAGTAAAACAAGGCAAATGTCCTAGAGGTTGGCCCTCTGTAGGGTCCGCCTGATGGAGCGAACCCTTTTTTTTATATACGCCACATCCTGGCTCAGCTTGTCCACCTTATTAAACACCTTGTCCAATTTACGGCTCAATGCCAGGAATGCGGCTGGGTCCACAGGAGGGGCTGATGCTGTCTGTGTGCCGGCCGAGGTGGACCTTGTGCCAGCAGTTGAATGCCCACTGGACTGTCCTGGTTGTTGAACATGGCTGGGTCCAGGTCTGGATGAGGAGCCAGGGTCAACTGTGCCCGACGTTGCTGGGGCCACTTGGGGAGACCTGGTGGATGTGGTGTTGGTGGCTGTTGTGGGCAATGTAGGCCCACCCTGTGGTGAGGCCCACCATGCCCCGGAGGCCCGATCTGATTGATATTTTCGGGCCATCCTCCGGTACCCTGACTGCACCTGCAGGATGTGCCTGTATCGCATGGCACGCCTCTCAAATTGGTGTCTATCTGCGGCACTCATGTTTGCAGCTGTGAAGAGAAATGGCAAATATTTACCTTTGGAATTGCATTGGGTGGAGTAGCACAATGGGTTATTTGTACATTACTTGTAATGTATTTGTTGCAGCAATTGTCACAACATAGTTTACTTAAAGTCTCAGAGGAAGTACATGTGAAGCCTGCATACATAAGGGCATCTCACACCTAGCATATCCATGTCTCTACATGATGGATGACATCAGCCTAAACTACTCATCCAAATAATGCCTAATGCATCTGACATTATGGCTGAACCTCTTCCGCATACTGACTTCACTACATATGTCACTCTATGTGATAACTATCACAACCCTCACTCAATGCCATTTGTAATTTGTGGTTTGCTAATATTGAACCCATGGGCCATAACCGAATGTGTACACTAGGGGCCAGATGTAGGAAGACGGAAAATTGCGACTTTCAATTTGCTATGCAGAACGGTGTCTCCGGCACCGTCTGCGAGTCGCTATGGGGTCGCAAAGACCCACCTCATTAATATCAATGAGGTGGGTCCCAATTTGCGCCCCCTTAGCGACTATGGGCACTCACGGGGATGGAGGCCTGCTGGGAACAGCAGACCTCCATGTCCGTGACTGCTTTTAAATAAAGCAGGTGTTTTTTTCCCCACGTGTAGCCCGTTTTCCTTAAAGGAAAACGAGCTGCACTTAGAAAAATAAACCAAAACCTTTATTTTCGGATTGTTTCAGGGCAGGTAGTGGTCCCTTGGACCACTGCCTGCTCTGCCAAAATATTTTTGGGTCCACTCACAAAGGAGAAGGGGTCCTATGGGGACCCCTTCCAGTTTGCGAGTGGGTTACCATCCACTTCAAGTGGATGGTAACTGCCACTCCCTTTGCGACCACGTACTCGGTCGCAAATGGAATTGCATACCACTGCGAGTCGCAATTAGGAAGGGAACACCCCTTCCTATTTGCGAGTCGGAAATGCATTACTGCATAGCAAACAGACGTTTGCCACTCGCAAAGGGCGATATTTGCCGTTTGCAACTTGAAAACTGTTTCTACATCTGGCCCTAGGTTCCAAACAAATTTGCAAAAGGTCACAAGTACGTGTAAAATACTGGTTGCTACAGTCCTAGGTACCCTATCCCCAATCACATGGCAGTCTTTGACGGTGGGGTGGGAAGAACAACCAACAATCCCAGGTTCAATGCACACCCAGGAGTGTATAGAAAGGTCAACAAGTATGTGCCTTCCCACACAACACCAATGAAGGGCTAGCAACACGTTGGAGTCAGCCAAACATTGTCATATCCAAGGTCCACACATGTCAAAATGCTCTGTACGTGAAAAAATGATGACGCCCATGCTGTATGCGTGGAAATGTGAAGCAACATGGACAATATGGTGGACATGTCATGTACCTTATTAATTTATTAATTTTCATATCATATTTTTTGACTCTGCATTCTGTGCACTCCTGTACGTGAAAAAATTATGACGCCCATGCTTTATGCGTGGAAATGTGAAGCAACATGGACAATATGGTGGACATGTCATGTACCTTATTAATTTATAAATTTTCAGATCATATTTTTTGACTCTGCTTTCTGTGCACTCCTGTACGTGAAAAAGCTATGACGCCCATGCTGTATGCGTGGAAATTTGACGCAACATGGACAATATGGTGGACATGTACCTTATTAATTTAGTAATTTTCATATCATATTTTTTGACTCTGCATTCTGTGCACTCCTGTACGTGAAAAAATTATGACGCCCATGCTGTATGCGTGGAATTTTGACGCATTTTTTAATTATGTCTTCATTTTTTTAAGTTGGGGAAGGAAATTTGTCATGGCCAAACGGTGCTATGTGATACACATTTGTGGTTAGCTATGACACATGTCCCTTATTGGATGTATAGAAGGCATTCACACTGTAATATTTATGATACCTTAAAAAAATTTATTAACCATAGTTGTACACATATTTTGGGTAATTGCTGATGGCTATTTTGAAATGATGGATAGGATACCATGATGTATTCCTTCTCAAAAATGTGTCCACAATTATCATGGTAATGCATTTATCTATAGTCCAAACAGGGAGTGCAATAGTCACTTACAGTTTTTATGGGGCTAACCATGTCCTATTATGCTTTTGTGTATCTGATTTGTGTTTGACTTTTGACATGTAGGCCACACATGCGCCTTATGCATGTGTTTAGTTCACAAGTACATGATTCTTGTATATTTGGGGGGCGGTAGGGGTGGACTTAGGCCCCCAGCACCCTAGGGCTTGCCCATCCAGATTTGTTAATGTATCCATGGCTTTTATTTATTCTGTTATGCAAAACCTGCAGCAGCAGGCTAATGTAAGGCCATAGGGTATGAATCACTGTTAGCCATTCATTCATCTCATTTGCCCATTTGACGTTTGCACTATTGATGATTTGGAGCAATCTGACATACCATTTTGCAATGACTATGTTTGCAAAATCTCAGCGTTCCTCATGTGCTGATGACAAATAGATTGTTGATGTATGTGGCCCTTTATGCATTACCTTGTTTAGTGGCATGTTACATTCTTCCTGCTAGGTTCAAACTGGGACACTACTGTGATGGGCAGCTTGCAAATATTTGGTTGATTGGATGACATATGTTTATATGTGTGTGCAAATGTGGATCCACTATCACCTGTCTGGGTGTATGTTGTCACTGTAACTTCAAGGTCTCCTCATGAGTTAGTGGCAGCTAATGTTGTTCCAATTGGGTAATGTTCATATCAAAAACTTGAGAGAAGCCATTGAGGACATGGTCACGTACACATGGATGGTCCCACCCTGTCACTGAACACGTGTGATGAGACTTTCAAATGATCTACATTTTTGGGCTGAGTGAGAGACTGTCTCAGGTGTCTGGATCAGGCATGTGTAATTGCCACATTTGTACTCCTGTTGGCCTCTGTGGATGGTAATGTATCATGTAACATCCTACCCTCTGTGCATACATTTGGGATGTTTTTTTTTTGTGTCATGATTGTTATATCATTATTGCTCAATGAGACGACATTCTTCTTCAGCAATTTCGAACTAAAGGTGGGCAGAAATGAATAGGCCAAAGCATGATGTGGTGTTTGTTATCTGTGTTTATTTACAATTGTGCAATAAGTGTTGATATAAGAAAATATGAAAAAAAATTATTTACAAGCTGTTGGTGCCTACGCACTCCTGCTGCCGTGTTTGGTTGTTCCCCCTCCTGTTGCAGGCCAGCATCCTCCTCTTCGTCATCTTCAGGCATGTCTCGGTTAGGTTCAAGGAGGGGAATGTTCCTTTTTACACAAATGTTGTGGAATATGGCACAAGTGAGTATGATCTTACAGACCATCTCTGGGGAATAGAGTAGGCTACCGCCAGTGATGTCAAGGCAGCGGGACCTTGACTTTAGGATCCCAAAGGTCCGCTCAACAATGCTGCGTGTCCTCTTATGGGCGTCGTTGTATGCCCGCTCTGCAGCAGTAGTGGGGTTCCCAAATGGTGTCATTAACCAAGGCTGGATGTCATACCCCTGATCAGCTGAAATAGAAACACAGAATGGGATCAATTAGATGTAGAAAGCACTCTTGTACAGACCTGATTGCAGTAGTTGTCTTGTGTTGTCTGTGACTCTTTTGTGTACTAATGTGACAACCTATACTTAGGGTAAAAGTTTTGCATTGAGTTTTTTCCTTGGCTGAGCAAGTGTTTGTTAGCTAGCCGTTTGTCAGCAGTCTGTATTTTTATTTTCATAACAGTGTGCCCTCCCTTGACTTGTGACTTGTGATACAGGTGTCCGTGTGTCTTCACTGGGGGTGAGATGATAGTTCCATGCAGAGTTAACACATGAAAGTGTAGTTAAGACGTTCATATGAAAGTACCCTGGACATCCCATACCTTAAGACTTATGCAATGTATTAATGTACAGGTTATTGTGACACTTCCAATTTGCAAGGTGACATTTAGGCAACCACACTCATTAATGTCTTCACATTAAGCTGTGGAGTACATTCCAATGTGCGACAGGTTCAATGGTGACTTCAGAAACATGGCTAGTGATGTCAGGACCTCAGTGTGTTCCTGGCTAGGTGTTGCTATTGTGGTGTATGTGTTGTGTGTCCTAGAGGGTTGCTGTGCAGTGTGTATATAAGTTGGATTTTTGTACTTACCAACAAGTAGTCCATTGCCATAACGTCCATCCTGGAAGTGTTGGTTGATGGTAGAGTGACGGAAGATGAATGCGTCATGTACACTCCCAGGATATTTTGCCACAATGTTGCTGATCAATCCTTGGTGATCGACTATGGCCTGCACATTGATTGAATGTGTGTGCTTCCTGTTGCGGTAGAGGTGTTCTGTTGCAGCAGGTGGCACAAGGCGTACGTGTGTGCAGTCGATTGCACCAAGGATGTGTGGGAAGCCACTGATGGCGTAGAACCCCTGTTTTGTTTCCTGCTGCTTCTGCAGTGTGTTAGGGAAGCAGATGTGGAGGGGTGTCAGGCAAATGATGGCATTCAGTACTTTTGGCAGGAATGCGGAGAATGATGGTTGTGATATTCCACCAACCAGGGCACCAGTTGTCTGAAACGAGCCACTTGCCAGCAGGTGAAGCACGGCAAGCAGCTTTGTTTCTGTTGGGATGGTGTGGGGTGTCACCAAAGTGGGGGCCAACTGCTGTTCAATATTTCTCAGCAGCTGCTGAATGGCCTGCCAGTTCAACCGGTACCTCTGGATGATGTTGTGTTCCCTGAGGCCATGCAGGGTTGTTCTTGGGTGGAATATCCTCTCCTGCCTTCTGCGCTGCCTTTGGGGTCCCTGCTGTTGTTGTAGCTGCTGTTGTTGCTGCAGGGCTCTGCGTCGACGTGCACGCTGAATGAAAATCACCTCCATGTCTCCCTGTTGCTGCTCTGCTGCTCTGTTGTTTGTTCTGTGTGTTCTGATTAAATACAGGTGTGTTTGCCCCATTTTAACGCCTGCCCCGGACCCAGGCGTTAAATTTTGACGCAAATCGGGCTTTGCGTCATTTTTTTGCGCGCCTCCCGGCCGAGAGTCATTTTTGCCGGAAGCATAAATACGGCGCACGGCTGTGTGCGTCGTTTTTTGGACGGGAACGCCTACCCTGCATATCATTAACGCAGGGCGGGTTGCCGCATCCAGAAAATGGCGCACATTGCAGATTTTTCCCTTGCGCGGACTCGGGCGTCAGGGTTTAAATATGGGGCAACGTTTGCGCTGATTGTGCGTCAAAATTTTTGACGCACATTCGGCGCAAACGGAGTATAAATATGCCCCTTACTCCCTTCAAAAGACAGCATATTAGTGGATGCTCTCCATTCGGTTTATCATTGACACTAGCATGTTCGGAAGAAATTGCTGACCTATACATATTAACAGTTCTATATGTTCTGTCTTGAGAGGCTAAGGAAGCCAAAAAATTGACGAACAAAATTACATCTGCTGAAAAGGGATTGGCACCCCTGTCCATACGCCTATTATGTCACACTCCCCAGGCTGACTTGTAAGCCTTGGTTGTTCCAGGTGCCCAGGCTTGACGTATGAAGCTTGCAACTTCCTGGGAAATTCCTGGGGTTCTCCAGGAAGACCTGAAACCATCCATGCTACCAGCCATAGTGATTGGCTGATGATTAGATTGTGAGGCGCACCTAGAGGGTTCAGAAGAAGGGAAGGAAATTGTGGGAGAAGGACTGGAAAGTCTACTGAGAATTCCAGAGCTGATGGGAACCAAGGTTCACCCTGCCAAAATGGGGTGATTAGCAAAATCTTCGTAGCTTGGTGTCTGATCTGAGCTAAAACTCTGGATATCATAATGAAAGGAGGAAATGCATAATTCATCTGGTTGGACCAATCTTGTAGGTATGCGTTGGTAGCTAAAGCTTGTGAGTCCGGTCTCCAACTGTAAAAGCGAGGGAGTTGGGTGTTCAATTGGGAGGCAAAAAGGTCGACAGAGAAGGGACCTAATCTGGAAGAAAGATTTTTGAAGACAGAAGGATGAAGATGCCAGTTGCTGGAGTCCTGAAGAAACCTGGAGCACCAGTCTGCTATCGTGTTCATGTTTCCCGGTAGGTATTCTGCTTGAAGGGAAATCTGATTCTGGAGGCAGAATTCCCAAAGGCACTTTTCTAATTCGGCTAATGGTTTGGATCTTGTGTCTCCTAAATGATTTATATACTGAACCACTGATAGATTGTCCATTTGGAGGAGTATAGTACAACCTACCTTGCCTTTGGCAAATGTTCGGATCGCAAAGGAACCTGCAAGAATCTCCTAACAGTTTATGTGCAACAATAACTCCTCTTTTGACCCCTCCAGTCGAGAACTGACCATATCTTGCACCCCAACCAGTCCGACTTGCATCAGATTCTAATACAAGATCTGGTGCGGTAGAGAAAATTGCTCTCCCGTTCCAGGCGTCCAGATAATCCAGCCACCACTGGAGTTCAGCGCATGATTCTTGATCTAGGAAAACAAGGTCTTTGTAACCGCAACCATTGCGAAGATGATGGATTTTTAGACGATGAAGAGCTTGATAATGGAGAGGACCTGGAAAGTTAGCCTGAATGGAAGAGGCTAGAAGACCTGTTATGAGCGCTAAACCCTTGAGCGTAAGCACTGACTTGTTCAAAACAGAGAATCTCTTTCCTTATATGAAAATAATTCTGTGCCGGAAGCTGGAGAATGGATTTGTCTGAATCTATAAGGAATCCCAGAAATTTCATCTGATGAGAAGGGTTGAGATCCGACTTTTCTTTGTTGATGAGAAACCCCAGACTCTGCAAGAGGGATATAAAACTTGTTAACTGTTCTGTCAGGACGGCCCTTGCAAGATTAGGAAATTGTCCAGATAAGCCAGAAGTCTGACTCCCTGAGCTCTTATATGTGTTACAACTGGCTACAGAACCTTGGTAAAGCACCATGGAGCTGAAGAGAGGCTGAAGGGAAGGCTTTTGAAACAGAAGAACTGGCCCTTCCATTGAAATTGACGGAACTTTCTGAAAGACTGGTGGATTGGAATAGAAAGATACGCATCTTGGAGGTCTAAACGAACCATCCAATCTTTCTCCAACAACGAGTCCCTGAGATGTAGGATAGTTTCCATCTTGAAATGGTGATATACCACAAAATTGTTGAATAATTTTAAATTTATCACCAGATGATGCTGACTGCCACCAACATACCGCTGCTGCAGCGGTTTACCTCTACCCAGATTATGACACACACAAAGCAAGCCATCACTATACAGACACACACATAAGTCCGCCAGCCCAAAGGTCAGTGATAAAATGGCGGTACCAAAACCCACACTTTTACGCCAATAGAACTACGCCCACAGCATTATGACCCACGAATCACTGCGGCAGACATTCAAAGACGGTAAAATACACATACTCAAACAAAACTACGCCACATTGGACAATTCAAACTACACACATCTGACACACATATACACACCACACCCACACACCCACACCACTATAAAACACACACCCACAATACCCACAACCCTTTATGACTAACAAAAATTGCCATTAGCGAGAGATACAGCAAGAGCACCCACACAACCAGAGAAACAGAACACCATCATCCATACACCATCCACGCACCTCACAGCACACAGCCCAACACATCACCCCACACACCCTCACATACACCACACACACTACACCATGGCACCACAAAGGCACCCCAGGTTCTCAGAGGAGGAGCTAAGGGTCATGGTGGAGGAAATCATGCGGGTAGAGCCACAGCTATTCCGATCACAGGTGCAGCAAACATCCATTGCTTGGAAGATGGAGCTATGGCAGGAGGATCGTGGACAGGGTCAACGCTGTGGGACAGCACCCCAGAACAAGGGATGACATCAGGAGGAGGTGGAACAACCTACGGGGGAAGGTGCATTTCGTGGTAGCAAGACACCAGATAGCAGTACAGAGCACTGGCGGTGGACTCCCACCTCCTCCCCCACACAACTAACAACATGGAAGGAGCAAGTCTTGGCAAAACTGCATCCTGAGGGCCTGTCAGGAGTAGCAGGAGGACTGGACTCTGGTAAGTCAACTCTTTACTACTGTCACCCCTCCTTACCTGCATGCCATCACATACCCCCACCTCTACCCTACCCCCATCACTCGAACACCTCACACACACCCCGCCATCACAACCCACCCATCCCAATACCAAGCCCAGCATGCAACACCAATGCATGGACACCCATCACAGAATTGCATGGACACCCATCACCAAAGCATGCACACTTGAGACAATCACCTAGCCAACCAAATCACCAGACACAGAAGCCTAAGCTGCCAGGGCAAACACAATCTAACAGGGCAACACACCCATGCACAATATGTCACACGCAGAAACTATAACACTGCATTTACATCCCCACAGGTCCCCCACACAACATCACCCTGAGAGGAGGTGCCAGCAACATCCAGTCCCCCCACAGAAGACGCCCACAGTGATGTCAGCAGCCCTGCATGCCTCGATCAGGATGACCAACATGGCCCATCAGGGACCTCAGTACAGTCTGTCACCCAGCCACAGTCCCATACCACCACAGAGCCTCCCCCCAGGAAACACCACCAAAGTACCCACCCAGTGGGCCCATCACTCTGTCCCCAGGACACGTCAATCAGCAGTGTGACCACCACTACAGGGACCCCTGGACACCCCACAAATGCAGGACGATCAGGGACCTTGGGTCAGTGGAAGTGGGCATACGGTTCAGGGGACAGAGGCACAGGACAACAGGGAAGCTGGGAGGACTGCTGCGACAGGGGGAGGACAGGCCGAGGGAACCGCCTCTCCACAAGGCACTCACCAACATCCTGGGAGCATACCACCATTCCCAGGAGATGATGGGCCAGATACTGGCCAAGTTGCAGGAGACCCAGCGGCTGCAGGAGGGACAGTACCTGGGGATCAGGGAGGACTTGAAGGACATCCACACCACCCTGGTCACCATTGCAGGGGTACTGGCAGACATGGCCAACATCATTAGGGAGGCAGTGGCACACCTCCGCCGACGCTAGTGGACAGGAGGCCCCGCCACAGGAACAACAGGCCACCAGCACCCCACCCCCTGCAGAAGGAGAAACACCCCACAAACAGTCCCTGTGATCCAGGCAGAAGCCAGAGACTATTGCCAAGACCCACACCAGGAAATAAGACTCTCCTGAATGTCACCCTTGTGTCCCACCCTGTCCACCTTGAACTGCCATTGCTCCCTTTCCTGTGCCCCCTTGGAAAATGCACCTGTGATCCACATAGACAGGACTGTATCCTGGACTTTCCTCCACCATCACCCCAGCCTTGTACATCCCCCTCTACATATTAGCACATAAATAAACACCCTTTGAAAAAATACAAGTATAGAGTATTTCAAATGATTTAAGTATGTATTTGTTAAACAAGGTTTAAACATTGCAATTCAACTGTACAGTAATGTATACATAGGTATGACCAGTAGTTTTCTGCAGTCAATACACAAGGAGCCAGAGTGGGGCACAGATATATGTAAATAGACATGTCAAAGGGTACAGTAAGTGGACATAGTAGTGGGAATATCAGCCTGCCAGTGAAAAATTACAAATCAAAATTGCAATGGAAGGTGAAGTTACAGTGTCTTACCTGTGTGTCACTGGAAGTACAGTTGAATGATTGATGTTCTATTGTCCACATCCTCATCCTCTGTTCCATCTTCGTCATTGTCCACAGGCTGTCCACAGGCTCCCCGCTGCCACATGCCCATCTCCAGCCTCATCCTCCTGCAGAAAAGGCACCTGGCGACGTAAGGCAAGGCTGTGCAACATGCAACATGCCACGATGATCTGGCACACCTTCTTGGGTGAGTAGCACAGGGAACCACCTGTTAGATGTAGGCACCGAAACCTGGCCTTCAGGAGGCCAAAGGTTTGCTCTATAATTCTTCTTGTTCGCCCCTGTGCCTCATTGTAACGTTCCTCTGCCCTTGTCCTGGGATTCCTCACAGGGGTCAGTAGCCATGAGAGGCTGGGGTAACCAGAGTCACCTGCAAATACTGAGGGATAACATTTAGCAAGACACTAACCCTTAGGGCCAACCCCATACCAATACACCGACATATAGTAGGTGGGGACATGGGCTCACCTATTAGCCACACACTGTGCCTCTGGAGTTCAGCCATCACATATGGGATGCTGCTATTCCGAAAGGATGAAGGCATCATGCACAGAACCAGGATACTTTGCATTGACATTGGAGATGTACTGGTCCACCAGGCACACTATCTGCACATTCATAGAGTAAAAGCTCTTTCGATTTCTGAACACCTGTTCATTTCTCTGGGGGCGAGGGGGTACAAATGCAATATGTATCTATTGCTCCATAGAAGTCAGCTTTCACTGTGGCCAAATCCTCCAGCTGGGGGAAAACAATGTAGCTGCACATGTGTTTCATCAGGGCAGACAACACTCTTGTCAGCACTATTGAGAACATTGGCTTGAGACATTCCTGCTGCCAAGCCCACTGTCACTTGGAAGGAGCCAGTTGCCAGGAAATGGAGCACTGATAGGACTTGCACAAGAGGGGGGATCCCAGTGGGGTGACGGATAGCAGAGATCAGGTCTGGCTCCAATTGGGCACACAGCTCTTGCATTGTGGCCCTGTCAAGCCTGTAGGTGAGGATAATGAGCCTGTCCTCCATTGTTGCCATGTCCACCAGGGGCCTGTACAAGAGGGGATGTCTCCACCTCCCATTCATCCGCTGAGGTTGTAATCTAGGGGTAAAACGATGAGCATCTGGTCAATAGTCAACATTTCCTAAATGTACAGTGCAATGTAAGTTGTGACAGAAACAGTATGTTGTTCTATAGGGCAAAATGGTACCTATGTGTGCTGTGACGCAGTTAGGTGCCATGGCCTGCCCCCCCCCCGAAATGGCGCCCACCTGACCTGTTGGAAGGGACATGTAGAAACGAGGCAATGCCGCTGACGGTGTGTTCTGTTGTGGGAGACGGTCGACTACCGCCGGGCAACTCCTCATTGGTTATCATTGGGCCCTATGGGTTACAGTAGCCAATGGTGATGGACCTCGGCAGTGACAGTACGCACCGCCGCGGATGTGACCGCCATTTCCTATCTGTTCTCTCACTTGCTACCTGACTTTCAACAGGAGAGGACATAGATGCATGTGCTGCTGTGACCTGTGTCTGGAAATGACCATGGCTTGAGTCACTGGTGAAAGGGCCCCTGCCTTCACCGCTGCAGAGTTGGAGAGACTGGTGGATGGGGGTCCTACCCCAGTACCGAATGCTGCATGGGCCTCCAGACCAAGAGGTGAGTACATTGTGAGCACGATGCGTGGGGCATAAATGCATGGAGTGCTGTATGTGAGGGCTTTGTGTAAGGCGGGGTGGTTGAGGGGTCCTGGGCAGCATGCTGCATGTATGGCGGGCAATGTATGTGCGTAAGGGGATGGAGGGATATGGTGGGCCATTAGTGTTACAGGCCGGACGGTATGACTGATACCCTTTTTCTATGTGTATTTCCTCTGTAGGTCAGCGCCCATCAGAAAAAGGGTATATGGCATGCCATCGCCAAGGATGTGCAGACCCTGGTGGTCTATGGCAGGCGGAGTACCCACTGTCGGACACGGTGGGAGGACCTGAGACACTGGGCAAGGAAGACGGCGGAGGTCTAGCTGGGGATGGCCTCCCAACGAGGAAGGGGTGCCCGTCGAACCCTAACCCCCCTGATGTTCCGCATACTGGCGGTGGCCCATCCAGAGCTGGATGGGCGCGTGGGGGCATCACAGCAGCCACAAGGGCGTGAGTACAGTTTCCCAATATACTACTTGCGCGTGATGGGGTTGACATTGCAGGGTAGGTTCCATGTGGGGCATGGGCCGATGAACTCCACCTCCAACCAAGCTAGTGGGCATCCACTACTGGGCAGGGGTCTGTGGGTATGCTGTAATTGTGGTTAGGTATTCCTGTCCATAGGCTGGTGACGAGCATTGTGACTGGTAGTGCTTTGCCTAGTGCGTAGGGCTGTTCCCTGTGTGTGAGTGTGTTGTGTATGCCAACGGTGGTGTTGTTGCTGCCACTGACCAAGTGTTTCCTTTGTCTCTTCCCCCCCTTTTTTGTATCATCCTGTCCTTATGTGCATTAGCATCATCTGGCGGATGAACAAAGCCACCGGTGACTGAGGAAGCTGCGTCCCACATGGCCCCTGAGGCCGAATCCACCGACAGTGAGGGCACCAGTGGGACGGAGGGCAGGGGGAGCACCATGGCAGAGACAGGAGAGGATAGTTCTGAAAGTAATAACTCCTCCGATGGAAGCTCCCTAGTGGTAGTGGACAGCTCTGTGACTACCCCAACTACAGGTACAGCCGCCACCCCCGTAACAGCACTGCCCTCCCAGCAACCCCTCAGCGAGTTTCCCGTGCCCGCTCACCCAGGAGTGTGGGCATCTCCTTTGCCCCAGGCACCTCAGGCCCTGCCCCAGTGAGCCCTGCTGCCCTGAGTGAGGAGGCTATTGACCTCCTGCAATCTATCTCTGTTGGGCAGTCAACCATTGTGAATGCCATCCAGGGGCTGGCAAGGCATTTGAAACAAACAAATGCATTCCTGGAGGGCATTCCCTCTGGCATAGCGGCTGAACAGTGATCATTCCAGGCTCTGGCCTCCTCCCTGATGGCAGCCATTGTCCCTGTCTCTAGCCTCCTCCCTCCAACTTCCTCTGCCCAGTCCCATTCCCCTGAACCCCAACCTATCCCAAGCATACAGGCAGACCAGCATGCACCCAAGGCAACACACAGGAGTGGCTCAGGCAAACACAAGCACCACAGATCATCTCACAGGCACTCACAGAAACACCATCCAGATGCAGACACACCAATATCCACTGCCTCCACTGTGTCCCCCTCCTCCTCCTCGTCCACCTCCCTCCCAGTAGCGTCTACACTCACACCTGCATGCACTACATCCGCATCCACTACCACCATCACGCCTATCACTGCACGCCCCACACTGGCAGTTACCACCCCCACATCCATGTACACGTCCCCTGTGTCCTCCCCACTGTGTCTGTGCCCCCTCCTCCCAAAGTACACAAACGCAAGCACTCAGACACCCAACAGCCATCCACCTCACAACAGCATCTAGCCCATGCACCTGCACCCAAACACAGCAGACATACACCTCCAACCACCACTCCCTCTTCCTCCACTCCCAAACCTTCACCCTCTTCCCGCCCCAGTGACCCTAAGAAGCTTTTCCTCTCTGTCATTGACCTCTTCCCTACCCCCCGTCCTTCACGTCGGGCCAGGGTGGGCAGAACCGAGGCTAGCACCTCATCCACACAGTCCACGGCTATAGTTGTTTTGGCAGCTACTGCAGGTGTGAGCGGCTCCAAGGTAACACCCATCAGCACTGGCAGTGTGCCTGCATCAGCTGCAAAGGGGAGGGCAAGGATGTACCATTAGCTTCCAAGGGGAAGGAGTCACCACCACATGGCAAGGGCAAGGAGGCACCACCACATGGCAAGGAGGCACCAACACATGCAAGGGCATGGAGGCACCAACACATGGCAAGGGCAAGGAGGCACTAACACATGGCAAGGTCAAAGGGCCTGCCACTTCAGGCAGGAAGGATAGGAGGCCTGGTGCTGGGACTGAATCTGAGCCCAAAACACCAACCATGGCACTTCAGCCGTCCGAGGCTGCAGGGGAAGGGCTGGAGTCTCCCCCCCCCACCACTGGCAGCACTGCCACCAACACCACTGCCAGCAGCAGCAGCCCCGGTGGGCAGCCGTCCGAGGCTGCAGGGGAAGGGCTGGAGCCTCCCCCACCACTGGCAGCCCCGACACCAGCACCGGCACTGCCACCACTGTACAGCCATCACCGCCGGCGGGCAGTGTATAGTCCGTCCTCCATGGACTGTAATGTATCCTGGCCACTGCAAATCATGTGGGTGTAACAGCCAAGTGAGTGACTTTGACCTTGCACTCCCCAAGAACTGCATCACAAGGCCCCCTCCAGAACCAGTGGAAGAAGCCATCCACTCACCCCCTCTTTGCCGGGATGAAGCACACTGGGCACAAGACCCCCTCCAGAACCAGTGGAAGAAGCCATCCACTCACCCCCTCCTTGCCAGGATGAAGCACACTGGGCACAAGGCCCCTCCAGAGCATGTGGGAAAACCACCCACTAGAAAGACTGTGGCTTTGCACTCCAAAGGAGCAAGCAGTGGGCAAACCACCCACTTGAGAGACTGTGGCTTTGCACTCCCCAGGAGCAAGCAGTAGGCAAACCACCCACTTGAGAGACTGTGGCCTTGCACTCCCCAGGACCAAGCAGTGGGCAAACCACCCACTTGAGAGACTGTGGCTTTGCACTCCCCAGGACCAAGCAGTGGGCAAACCACCCACTTGAGAGACTGTGGCTTTGCACTCCCCAGGACCAAGCAGTGGGCAAACCACCCACTTGAGAAACTGTGGCCTTGTCCTCCCCAGGACCAAGCAGTGGGCAAACCACCCACTAGAGAGACTGTGGCTTTGCACTCCCCAGGACCAAGCAGTGGGCAAACCACCCACTTGAGAGACTGTGGCCTAGCACTCTCTAGGACCAAGCAGTGGGCAAACCACCCACTATAAAGACTGTGGCTTTGCACTCCCCAGGGCATTTCACAGGGCATATAGCCCCCTCCAGGACCAGTGGTGTTGTACCATCTTCTGACTGAGGTACCCCCCATTTCCCATCCCCCTGAGGTGCCTGTGTATTTTCGACCGGATGCCTCAGCAGTGTTATCTCCGTGTTGATGCAGGAGTAAGGTTGGGCCTTGGCCTATGTGATGTGGCCCTGTAGCCCACAGACATTCTGAACTAGGCAGTGTCCCTCCATTTGTATATATGTAAAAACTGTTTTGATTTTTTGAGGACGTATTTCTAATTTTTTATTTTATTACACTCACTTTAATCACTTCCTCTTGTCCTTGCATTATTTTTGAGGGGTAAGGGGTGGCTGTGTAATGTTACTGCATCTGTTTGTGTGTATGGTGTTGGGGGTGGGGGTGTTGCGTGTTGCGTGTGTGTGTCACTCTCTTTTTCCTCCCCCTTCCCCTGTGTGCTAGGCGGCAGTACTCACTGTGGTCGTCGTCGCCGGCGTTGGTATTCCTGGTGTAGGAGGAGGTAGACCAGCATGGGGATCACCTGCAGTTCGGGCTCCATGGCGTTGTGGTTGTTGCCTGAGTGTCCAGAGGTGAGTCCTTTGCCTTCGATGTACTGTTTCTACTGTGCTTTTGATGTTGTTAGTACCGCCCCGGAAAAGGTGGCTATATTGGCCAGTTGTAATACTGTGGGTGGTACATTGTCTTCCGCCTGGCTGTTGGCGGTTACCGCCACAGTGCTTGTTGCTACTGCCGAGGTGGTCGATGTGTTAAAGTGGCTGTCTGTGTGGGCAGTTTCCGCCGTGGTCAAAATTCCACTTTTTTTACCGCCGGCCTGTTGGCAGTATTACCGCCGCTTTATCACCGACCGCCAGGGTTGTAATGAGGGCCTGAATCTCTTGAGAGAGAAGCCTTTCCTGTCCTTTGGAAAACCCCAGCGGATTTGGAAAGCACTCCTGCGGAGGAGTGGAATAAAGCTCTATGCAATAACCTGAAATTGTTTGCAGAACCCACGGATCTGCAGTTATCTTTTCCAATTCAGTAGAAACAAACTTGTCCGCCCCAACTAACAACAGACCAGAACATGGATCTCGTACCTGAATTTTGGAATCCTCTGGCTCTGTATCCACGTTGTCTGAATGACCGATCCCTCTTTGGATAGAATTGTAGCTTGAAATCCTGCTGGGATCCAAAGGATCCTCTGGTCTGATTAACCGCACCTCTTTGGCCAACTCGGCCGGCAAAGCGGCTCCTACCTTTGCCGGCCCTTTTTGTGTAATGAAGTCTGCGCCTTGTCAATGGACGCAAAGGTGGCCACATATCTGCTGAGCTCCTTGGTAAAGGAGTCTCCAAAAGGCAATCCATTAGCATCCTGACCCATCTCTTTAGAAGCTAAGTTGCTTAATTTGGGATCAATTTCCTAAAGAAGGCTCTTCGCCTCTCCTGCGCCATAGCTGCATTAGTATTACCTAAATGGCATATAGCTCCCTGAGCCCAATTTGATACAATGACAGGGTCGACTTTGGTGCCCTCCACTCTGGCTTTTTCTGCCAAGTCTAAAATCCTCATGAGAGGACCACAAAGATCCAACAATCTTTCCTGGCAATTGGTCCAGGCTCTATTCACCCCTTTTTTGGGGTCTTTGCCAAACTAGCATATTAGGATCAATCACAGGAGTAGACAAGAGGTTATTAGCTAAAGACGGTCTAGGACATTCTGATTTTAGTCTATTACGTGACAATTTATCCAAAGGTTGTTGTAATTAATTGGAGACATAAGTGGCAACATGATCACAAGGCATCCACTCAGTGGAGTTTGGGTGACAGATAAGCGCAGGATCAAACATCGGTTGACCTGAAAAATCAAAAATAGGTTCATTAGCATTAGAAACCTTTGAGGACTCTCCCAGTTCAGAAAGAGACATTTTACACCTCTTCTCCCCAGGCCCTGACCAGATCATTATGGGGGTCATTCCAACCCTGGCGGTCGGTGTTAAAGCGGCGGCCAACCCGCCAACAGGCAGGCGGTGCAAAAAATGGAATTCTGACCCTGGCGGAAACCGCCAACAGAGACCGCCACTTTAACACTCCGACCGCCACGGCGGGACAAACAAACAGCGCGGCGGTGACCGCCAACAGACAGGCAGGAGACAATGTACCGCCCACCCTATCACAACTCACCAATCCGCCACCTTTTCCGGGGCGGGAGCCCCGCCGATAAAAACACGGTGGAAACAGACTATGAACGGGAAAACGCTCACCTCTACACACTCCACGAGGAATCTGGACAGCATGGAACCCGAATTACACATCCTACCAGCTATTGTCTACCTGCTCCTCTACCAGGAGCACGAACGCCGCCGCAGGAGACAACGGTGAGTACTGCACCTACGACACAGGGGAGGGGGGAGGAGAAAAGATTACGGGCACACACATACGCGACACACCCACCCTCACCCGCAACTACCTACACATCAATGCAGAGCAACAACTCAGAGTGACACCCCCCAAACCCCCCAGAAGAATGCAAAGACAAAATAAAATGATCATGAAATGCAAAATATATTGTAAGGCTACGTAAAACTTTTTTTCAAACATCTATAACTATATACACATATGTAAATTGTCCTGTCCAAATTGGGTTTCAGTCATTGTACGTGGGCCGAAGGGCCTCAACACATGGGCAAAGCCCACACAGGAGACCCGAAGCCATTGGAGAGAACACTGCAGGAGCATCAGATAGGAAAACTACAGGCACCTCAGGGGGAAGGGAAGGGGAGGCACATCAGCCAGATGAGTCCACGACGCCAGATCCACGAGGGGCCTCCATGCCCACTGTGCCATCCTGGAGAGTGCAAAGCCACAGTCTCACAAGTCTCTACAGTGGGTGGATTGCCCACTGTGCCATCCTGGGGAGTGCAAAGCCACAGTCTCACAAGTCTCTACAGTGGGTGGATTGCCCACTGTGCCATCCTGGGGAGTGCAAAGCCACAGTCTCACAAGTCTCTACAGTGGGTGGATTGCCCACTGTGCCATCCTGGGGAGTGCAAAGCCACAGTCTCTCAAGTGGATTACAGACTCCACTGGTACTGGAGGAGGCATGGTGCCCAGAGTGCATCGTGCAGCCCTGCCCGACACAGATCCGGGCCTGCCCCTTCTGCCAATGGGCCAGCGGTGCTTGAGACGGCGGTGCCCAGCGGAGCGGTGCTTGAGATGAAGGGCCCAGCGGAGCGGTGCTTGAGACGGCGGTGCCCAGCGGAGCGGTGCTTGAGATGAAGGGCCCAGCGGAGCGGTGCTTGAGATGAAGGGCCCAGCGGAGCGGTGCTTGAGACGGCGGTGCCCAGCGGAGCGGTGCTTGAGATGAAGGGCCCAGCGGAGCGGTGCTTGAGATGAAGGGCCCATCGGAGCGGTGCTTGAGATGAAGGGCCCAGCGGAGCGGTGCTTGAGACGAAGGGCCCAGCGGGAGCGGTGCTTGAGATGAAGGGCCCAGCGGAGCGGTGCTTGAGATGAAGGGCCCAGCGGAGCGGTGCTTGAGATGAAGGGCCCAGCGGAGCGGTGCTTGTCTTGAAGGGCCCTGTTCAGCGGTTCTTGACACGGCGGTGGCCTGTTCAGCGGTGCTTGTCTTGAAGGGCCCTGTTCAGCGGTGCTTGACACGGCGGTGGCCTGTTCAGCGGTGCTTGTCTTGAAGGGCCCTGTTCAGCGGTGCTTGACACGGTGGTGGCCTGTTCAGCGGTGCTTGTCTTGAAGGGCCCTGTTCAGCGGTGCTTGTCTTGAAGGGCCCTGTTCAGCGGGGCTTGACACGGTGGTGGCCTGTTCAGCGGTGCTTGTCTTGAAGGGCCCTGTTCAGCGGTGCTTGTCTTGAAGGGCCCTGTTCAGCAGGGCTTGTCTTGAAGGGCCCTGTTCAGCGGTTCTTGACACGGCGGTGGCCTGTTCAGCGGTGCTTGACACGGCGGTGGCCTGTTCAGCGGTGCTTGTCTTGAAGGGCCCTGTTCAGTGGTGCTTGTCTTGAAGGGCCCTGTTCAGCGGTTCTTGACATGTGTCTCCAGGGCACCATATCCGGCCAATACATGGAGTTCACTCGCCATCCGACTTCTCGCTTCCGGGGCCCTCCTGTGCTGGAGTCCCGGGCCCGTGGGTGTCCTCCTTCACACCCGGAATGGGGCTGGTGGGGCCCTCCTGGGCAGCTCGCCTGCTGCCGGACTTGTCAGCCGTGCTGCCCTTGCCATCCTTCCGTGATTCTCTGTGGCCCTTGCCTCCCTTTGTAGATGCGCCAGGTGGCACCCCACATCCTGACGGTGCCAGGGTAGTGCCTTTGGAGGCTGCCGTCTCTGGCCTCTCGCGCCGGGCCTTGCCTTTCTTGGTTTTCTTCCCAGGGGGTGGGCTGGCTGTCCCTTTACTGCTGGCCGATGTTGCTGCCCTTGAAGGTGGTGGACTCCAATATCCCTGTACTATGGACCTTGTAGGTCCAGGGGTTGTGGTGGCTGAGGTGCTGATTGGACTCTTACGAGATGGAGGGGGTGGGTCAGGTGATGGAAAGAGGTTAATTTTGGACAGGAAAAACTTTTTAGGAGCAGTGGGAAGGGTAGGTGCAGTGGGTATGGGAGTGGAGGAAGAGGATGTGGTTGTAGGAGAGTCAAGTGTGGTGTCTTTGGGTTCAGGTGCTTGTGACGGAGGCTGTCGTGAGGTGGATGGCTGTTGGGTGGGTGGCTGCCTGCGTTTGTGTGGTTTGGAAGAGGGGGTGACAGACACACTGGGAGAGGACACAGGGGACGTGTAAATGGCAGTGGGGGTGGTGACTGCACGTGTGCGGAGTGTTCTGGTAGGTGTGCTGGTGATGGACGTAGTGACTGATGTTGTGCATGCAAGTGTGAGTGGAGACGTCACAGGGAGGGAGGAGGGAGACAAGATGGAGGGGGACACAGAGGAGGCAGTGGCTGTTGGTATGTCTGCATGTGGCTGTTGCTTGTGTGAATGCTTGTGTGATTTGTGGTGCTTATGTCTGG
This sequence comes from Pleurodeles waltl, assembly GCF_031143425.1. Classification (NCBI taxonomy): domain Eukaryota; kingdom Metazoa; phylum Chordata; class Amphibia; order Caudata; family Salamandridae; genus Pleurodeles; species Pleurodeles waltl. The sequence continues at coordinate 653,763,973 of NC_090447.1, forward strand.
ATGAGCTGGCCTTGGGTGTTGAGGTGTGTGCAGGCTGGTCTGTAGGTGTGTCTGGGATAGGCAGAGGAACAGGGGAGTGGGACTGGGTGGAGGAAGTTGGAGGAGGGAGGCAGGAGACAGGGACAATGGCTGCCGTCAGTGCTGAGGCCAGAGCGTTGAACGATCGCTGATGGGCAGCCTGACCCGAATGAATGCCCTCCAGGTAGGCATTGCTCCGGTGCACCTCCCTTTCTACCCCCTGGATGGCATTCAAAAGGGTAGACCCGCCCAACAATGAGTGTCCTGAGGAGGTCAATGACCTCCTCACTGAGGGCAGCAGGGGTAACTGGGCAGGGCCTGAGGTGCCTGGGGCGAAGGAGATGCCCGCCTTCGTGTGCGAGCGGGCACGGGGCGATCGCAGAGGGGCTGCTGGGAGGGCGGAGCTGGTGCGCTGGGTGGCGGCTGTACCTGTTGTTGCGGTGGGCACGGATGTTGCCGCCACCACAAGGGAGCTCCCTTCCGAGGACGTGCCTGTGTCGCTGATGTCTCCACGTGTCCCCGTTGTGGAGCTGCCCTCGCCCTCGGTCTCACTGGTGAACTCAGAGTCGGTTGCATGGCCCTCCAGGGCCATGTGAGATGCAGCTCCCTCGTGCTCCGATGCCACTTCTCCTCCGCCCGATGATGCTAATGCACACATGAGCAGGAAGAGCAGCAAAAAAGGGGGGGGGGAAGATGAAGACATGTTGAGTGCATCCATTGGCAACACAGTTGGCGGAGAGGACAGACACAGAAGCCCCCTGCACTACGCCGCGCACTTGGGGTATACTACTCAATCATTGGGACTTGGCCTACAAGCCTATAGACGACAACTGCACACATAGGTGACACAGGGCCATGGATAGCTGTACTTGGCACCCTAGAGAGGTGGGGGCGGGGGCACAGGGCCATGCCTTACGGAGGGGCCTAGCCTACAGAAATCGCCCTGGCCTAGGGATACCCACAGCCCTCCTCCCCCACCCAGACACCTCCACTGCGCGCTAAGATAGCAGAATGTGCTGGTACTCACCCCCTTGTGTCTGCTGTGATGTCCTCACGCGCCCATCCAAATCTGGGTAGGCCACCGCCAGGATCCGAGACATCAGGGGGGTCAATTGACGAGTGGCAACCCTCCTACGTTGGGAGGCCATCCCCAGCAGAGCCTCCGCGGTCTTCCTGCTCCCGCGGCGGATGTCCTCCCACCTTTTGCCGCAGTGGGTGCCCCGTCTGTTGTGGACCCCCAGGGTCCGGACGTCCTTGGCGATGGCACGCCAAATGTCGATTTTCTGATGGGCGCTGACCTATGTGACATGTACAGGGGGAGAAAAAACATTATTATGATTTTCTGCATGCTCGATGTGAGTGGCCCCCCATCCCCACCCTTGCCATGTGGCACATGCTCTCATCCGTCCTTTGATGCATGCCTCAATCGCTCCCCTCCCCACCATCTTTCATCCACCGACTCAACACAGGCATTGCCCCCAAAGCATGCTCCCAGTGTACTTACCTGTTGGTCTGGAGGACCGTAGAGTAGCGCATACTGGGGGAGGACCCCATCCACGAGTGTCTCCAATTCTTCAGAAGTGAAGGCAGGGGCCCTTTCCCCAGTCGCAGCAGCCATTGTATCTTCCAGACCGAGGTCACAGCAGCACTTGCAGTATTGGTCCTCTCCTGTGGATGATCAGGTCTCGAGTGATTAAGCGGATAGAAAATGGCAGTCACGTCCGCGGCGTTGCATAGCGCGGCGGTGCGTCCCGCGACCGCCGGCGCACTTCGTCATTGGCTCCTGAAACGCATAGGGTTCAATGTTAACCAATGCGGCTTTGCGCCGCGGTCTTCGACCGCCTACTGCCACGGTGTGCCACGCCAGCGCATTGACCTCACATCCCATTGTCGCACTTCACAGGTCAGGCAGCCGCCATTTCAAGGGCCCACATGGCTTAATTTCTACTGCGTCACACATGCCTAGGCCTTGCATCGACACTCATACAAGCCATTCAATGCATAGAGAATCGTGTACTGTGCAAGCTGTGGGAACTTACCTGTGGGTTGATTGACTCTGTGCTCGCTGTTGTCCTTCCTAGGCACCGTCCGCTGGGACTTGCGAGGAGATGGAGGAATGTTCCCGTGTACAGACCGCTGGTGGACCTGTCGACAATGGAGGAACGACATGTCATTCTGACACACAGGCTTGACCGAGCCACTATACATGAACTGTGTGCCCAGCTGGAGACAGACCTGATGTCACCCATCCGCCAACCCACAGGGATCCCCCCTCTAGTGCATGTGCTGTCAGTACTCCATTTCTTAGCAAGTGGGTCCTTTCAAACAACAGTGGCCATTTCATCAGGGATGTCTCAGCCTATGTTTTCCAAGGTGTTGTCCAGAGTGTTGTCTGCCCTGCTCAAACACATGCAGAGATACATCGTTTTCCCTGAGGTGGGGGATTTGCCTACAGTGAATGGTGATTTCTATGCCCTTGGACATATTCCCAACATCATTGGTGCCATTGATGGGACACATGTGGCTTTGGTACCCCACAGTGAAAGTGAACAGGTGTACAGGAACAGAAAAAGTTATCATTCCATGAATGTCCAGGTGGTCTGTTTGGCTGACCAGTACATCTCCCATGTAAATGCCAAGTTCCCTGGGTCAGTGCATGACGAGTACATCATGCGAAATAGCAGCATCCCTTATGTGATGGAACAACTACGGAGACACCGTGTGTGGCTAATTGGTGACTCAGGTTACCCCAACCTGTTGTGGTTACTGACCCCAGTGAGGAATCCCAGGACAAGGGCAGAGGAACGCTACAATGAGGCCCATGGGCGAACTAGGAGGATTATAGAAAGAACCTTCGGCCTCCTGAAGGCCAGGTTTAGGTGCCTGCATATGACAGGTGGATCCCTAATGTACTCACCAAAGAAGGTGTGCCAGATCATCGTGGCCTGCTGTATGCTCCACAACCTGGCATTGCGACGCCAGGTGCCTTTTCTGCAGGAGGATGGTCCAGATGGTGTTGTTGAAGCAGCTGTGGAGCCTGCGGAGAGTGAAGAGGAGGAAGACGAAGAGGACGACACAGACAACAGGGACACAGTGATACAGCAGTATTTTCAATAACACACAGGTAAGAATCAACACCGGCATTTTACATTTACTTACAGTCGCCTGCCTCTCTACTGTCTGTCCTTTTTACCCAGTGGATGCTAACATAGTTGTGACTTTCCCTTCCAATTTCAGAGATGTGGGCCCCACTGCGTGACCTCTGCTTTGTTTGCCCATGGACTACAGCTGTGTGACAGTGGTATGTTGTCATCACAATGTAACTGGTCATTTTTGCACGTTTATGTCTAATACATATTTTCAACAAAAAAAGGCAGACTCCAGATTATTTGTGTGCAATAAGTGTGTTTATTAAAGTGCTAAATTGTGGGACATGGTTGAAAATCGGTGATGGGTGATGGTGGAGGAATGTCCATGGCAGAGTCCAGATTCTCAGTCTCACAGGTGCATTGTCCATATGCCTGTGGAAGGTGGAGCAGGGGCAGATTAAGGTTGGACAGGGTGACAATGTGGGACAGTGGGATGAAATCAGGGGGTATCCTTTCCTGGCGGGGGTCTTGGCATCCTACTCTGTCTTCTTCCTAGATCTCAGGCCCCGCTTGCGGGGTGGTTCTTCTTCTGCAGGAGGTGGGGTTCTGGTGGCAGGTTGTTGCTGTGTCGGGCCTCCTGTCCACTAGCGCCGGCGGAGGTGGTAGGCTGTTCCTGGTCCATGCTAGTGACAGGGGCCCTTTGTGGTGCCACATGGTCCCGCAATGTGGTGACAATCTGGTTGAGAGCCACAACGATGGTGCCGATTGCGGAACTAATGTTTCTCAGTTCTTCCCTGAACCCCATAAACTGTTCCTCCTGTAGTACCTGGATCTCCTGGAACCTGGCCAGGACCGTCGCCATCGTCTCCTGGGAGTGGTGGTATGCTCCCATGATGGAGGTGAGGGCCTCGTGGAGAGTGGGTTCCCTGGGCCTGTCCCCCCCCTGTCGCACAGCAGCCCTCCCAGTTCCCCTGTTTCCCTGGGCCTCTGTCCCCTGGACCGTGTGCCCACTACCACTGCCCCCAGGTCCCTGTTGTTGTTGGGGTGGTGGGTTAACCTGGGTGCCCTGTAGTGGTGGACACACCGCTGATTGACGTGTCCTGGAGACAGAGGCATGGGCCCGCTGGGTGGGTGCTGTGCTGGTGTTCCCAGAGGGGGGTAGGTCTGCTGTAGCCTGTGGCTGTCTGAGGGGAACCGACTGTCCCGAGGTCCCCGATGGGCCGGGCTGGTCATCTGGGTCCAGGGAGATAGAGCTGCTGTCATCACTGGGGGCCTCTTCTGGGGGTGGGATGGACATTTCTGGACCCTCCTGGGCGGTGTGGTGGCGTTCGGGTCCTGCAGGGATATAAGAGTATGGTTATTGCTTCTGTGTATGCCATTTCGTGCAATGGGTGGGTGCCCGTGTACCCCAGTGCTGGCATTCCTTTGTGGGGGCTGTTGTGACAGCGGTTTGTGGGGGAGATGGGTATGTGCAGTGGGCATGCTTAGGTGATGGCTGTCGATGGTTTGGGGTGGCATGCAGGGTTTGGTGTTGGGATGGGTGGGTTGTGATGGTGAGACATTAGCAATGAGGATGTGTGATGGGGGTGGGGGGGAGGGTGGGGGTATGATTTGGCATGCCGGTGGGTGGGGGGGGATGAAGTAGTTGAGATTCGACTTACCAGAGTCCATTCCTCCGCCTACTCCTGCGAGGCCCTCAGGATGCAGGATGTTCAAGACCTGTTCCTCCCATGTTGTAAATTCTGGGGGTTGAGGTGGGGGTCCGCCGCCAGTCCGCTGCACCGCGATGTTGTGCCTGGATACCATGGAACGCACCTTCCCCCGAAGGTCGTTCCACTGCTTCCTGATGTCGTCCCGATTTCGTGGATGCTGTCCCACAGCGTTGACCCTGTCCACTATTCTTTGCCATAGCTCCATCTTCCTGGCAATGGTGGTGTGCTGCACCTGTGTCATGAAAAGCTGGGGCTCTGCCCGAACTATTTCCTCCACCATGACCCTGAGTTCTGCGTCTGAGAACCTGGGGTGTCTTTGGGGTGCCATGGGGTGGTGTGGATGAGGTGTGGGGTGGTGTTTGCGGTGATGAGTGTGGTGAGTGTAGTGGTGTGTGGTGTTTTGTGCTTGGTTGTTGTGTGGGTGATGGTGTAGTGTGCCTCTGTGTGATGGTGTTCTCTATTCTGTGCTGTCTCTCTCTGGGCTTCTTCTCTGATTTGTGGTTGTAGGGGCTTGTGGGTGATGTGGGTGTGTGTTTTATAGTTAATTGGGTGTGTGGGAGTGTTGTGTGTATGTGTCTCAGGTGTGTGTATTTCAAATTGTCCAATGTGGCTGTGTTTTGGAGCTGTATGTGTATTTTGAGCGCGGCGGTGTGTACCACCAATGGAATATCGCGGTTGAAAGACCCCCGCGTGGATTCGTGGGTCGTAATGGCATGGGCATTTTTCTGTTGGCGTGACGGTGGAGGTTTGGTCTTCGCCAGTTTAACGCTGGCCGTTGGTGTGGCGGACTTTTGTTGATGTCGGGTTTTTGGCGGCTTGCCTCTTGTGGGTCAGAATGACCGTGGCGGTTTACCGCGACCGCGGCGGTGTTGTGGCGGCCTTCTGACCGGCGGTAAGCGCCTTTTACCGCCGAGGTCAGAATGACCCCCTATGTCTGGATCATCCTTATCCTTGTCAGAATCACCCAAATCATCATCCGTATCTCCCAATTGTGTGATATGTAGGGGAAAACTAAGATTAGTGGATGTACCAGGTTCAGAGACGGAAAAATTTGAAGGCCAGTCAATATTTGCACCAAAATTATCTGACAATTTTTTCTTGATATTTTTAGAACCAGTTCCAGAGGTATCCAATGTTAATAAAAAAATTTACAGAAGCCTCAAAAGATTTGGATAAATTTGTCAAACAGTTTGACACAGCTTTTTGGACAGAGTCCTTAATAAAGGAATCAAAATTGTCCTTAAAGAAATGTGCCTCTTCTTCTTCAGAAACATTTTCCATGTTTAATAACTAGCCAAATTTAATTATTGAAATTTAAAGTATTATTGAAAAAAATGCAGGCACAAAAGAGTTAACAGGTTGAAAGAAATGGAAAGAATAGCCCACTGGAATACGAAGGGTTAACCTTCCTGAAACGCCCAAAAGCAGAAAGTATTTGTGGCCACCAAGAAAAAGGGAGCGTGAACTTGCACTCTGGAGCAGACGGAGGCAAGGTACACCACCTGAGCCAGTGAAGAAATAATAAAATAACGCTTAACTATAAGCACCAGAATGGGGAAGGAGCTGGCAGCTGCCTCCACAGGACACGACAGACAGAGGGCAGTAAGAGCGCCACAGTTGGAAACAACGGTTGGAGAAGCGCGCGCTGCATGACCACAACGCTTGTTATAGAATGTTGCGTTCATATGAGCAGAAGCAGATTAAAACGAACACCTACTAAAATACTTGAATATCCATGCGCAACTGTAATAATGTAACTATAAAAACATTAAACACTGTAAATAAACCTAATATTGTATAGGAAGAATAGTGGTGCTTATCTTGACTCCGAGCAGCAAGAAAAGAAGACTTGTTGCGCTCAGTCAAAACGTTTATACTCATATTGTGTGCTGATTGGTTGGTTTCCTTTACGACATATTTTGTAGTTTTCCAGCTAGTAATGCTGGGTGTTGTAGTTGTATCTTGGCTGCTATTGAATTAAAAGCAAAGGAAGTTAGCATATTAGGAGCCCCCATGCCTTGTAATCGAATCACATGCAGAATGTTTCCCCTTTTTTCTTATGATTGAAATTATTTTCTCCGCATTGACAGATCTAGTAGTGTACAATAGTAATTGACCAAGTCCTATGCGGCCTGCCAGCATGCACTGAAGGAAATCTCACCAAGCTGCTAAATAATAAACAGGAGTTTCTCAAAATCAGGAGAGTAAGCACAGTGGTCAACCAAAGTAGTGTTTAGTCGGTGGCGAGGTTTAGCCCAGAAAAAGATCTTAGATTAACACAAATATGTAGAAGCCGCTAAATGTATGAATTTCAAGCTTCGTGCATCCGGTGACATGCCAGCTATGCTGGTTCAGTGTTTTGTTTAGATTAAGGGGGTCATTCCTAAATTGGCGGGCGGCGGTCGGCGCCCGCCAAGCGGGAACTGCCGAATGACCGCACCGCGGTCAAAAGACCGCGGCGGACATTCTGGCTTTCCCGCTGGGCCGGCGGGCAACCGCCAGAAGGCCGCCCGCCAGCCCAGCGGAAGACCCCCTTCTACGAGGATGCCGGCTCCGAATGGAGCCGGCGGAGTCGAAGGGATGCGACGGGTGCAGTGGCACCCGTCGCGATTTTCAGTGTCTGCTTAGCAGACACTGAAAATCTTAGTGGGGCCCTGTTAGGGCCCCACGACACCTGTTACCGCCATCCTGTTCCTGGCAGTGAAAACCGCAAGGAACAGGATGGCGGTAAGGGGGTCGGAATCCCCATGGCGGCGCTGCAAGCAGCGCCGCCATGGAGGATTCCCTGGGCCAGTGGTAAACCGGCGGGAAACCGCTGGTTGCCCTTTTCTGACCGTGGCTTTACCGCCGCGGTCAGAATGGCCAAGGAAGCACCGCCAGCCTGTTGGCGGTGCTTCCGTCATTTTAGCCCTGGCGGTCGCCGACCGCCAGGGTTAGAATGACCCCCTAAGTATTACTATGATAAGGAACTGTGAACGCGTGTGCCGCGCCCGGATAGCTTGTTAACTGTATTTTATGTAGTTCACTTTCACTTCGGAAAGTTGTGGCGTTTGTACAGCTTGTGACATGCTTTTTATGCTGTTTCAATGATTATGAAGACGGCAGGTTTGCACAAGGAAATAATGCTGAACTTCACAGTGCTAGCTGCCTTTCCCAGCTGTGTGTTTGATGTTGCCAAAGCAAAACAAATGTATTAAAAAAAATCACTGGTGAAATAGCAACATGCACTAAAGATGAAAGAGAAGCACACGCACTCGTGGAGTGCTTAAAAAAAATCAGCTTAACTGCTGGTACAAGCAGTGATGGGTGCGGGGGTGGGGGTCAGTAACATGCAGAAGATGAAGGATAAACACGGGAGGTATAGAAATAGTAGCTCAATGCCAGCATTAGCAGCGGAGGGACATTAATCAACAGAAATCAAGCTGTACTTCGTCCATGCAGCAGATCTGAAACAAGTAGTGATGTATAATGTGCACTGGTCAATCAGGAGCTAGCAAAGAAGAGGGATAATGGAGTCAACGAATGGGATGCAAAGGCGGGCTTCAAGCCCTTTATTGTAAACAATAGCTCTCGCAAGCACAGCGCATGCTATGTGTAGTTGAGACTTAAAAAGGGAAGTCAAAGTCACACCCCTTAAAAAGTTTCAGACTCCTAGCCACATTTAAGATGATTCCATCCTTGCAATAAATCAGTTAATCTGATCTGTGTATTGTGGGGTTTGGTACGGTGAAAGGGTATGAAGTATCTTTTGCTTAGGTTGAATCAAAAATGTTCACTGCAGTGGTTATGGCCAAAATAGCAGACTCTGTGATTGTCCAGATCATTCTGAATTAAAAACAAATAAGAAGTGAACACGTCCAACACTGCCTTCATTCAAAACCACAGGCATTGTCTGCTACAAAGCTGAATTCCCTCATTTGGGAATTATCCAACTATGGAAGACCCAGAAAAGGAAGAATGAGTGGTGTGAAGCTGGTGATGTAATACATAGAATAATATTTGTATCAGTTCATAATGATTTGATGGTGAAAACAATTATGACAACTATCAAGTACCTGCACTGCACTGCATAGATTTAAATCTATTTTTTTAATTTGCAGAGATGGGAAAATGGAGGTATAATTCTTAGTAGGAAAATGGCCACCTCGCTTCCTAAAAGATCCTAATTTGGCACATACATGGGCTTAATGCTCTTCCTTCATAATTGATTTTGATATCAGTTTTGAAAGATTATTCAATTTTGATTTTCAAGAAACTTGGTTGTGGGAGTACAACTCTATAGATGGATTTACATGTATTTTTAAGATTGCTATTCCATCACAATCTGGTCCCCTGTCAGGGGATCAATTACTACTAATATCAGTACTCCACTGGAAAATAATATGTCAATACTGGAGACGACGTACAAGTAGTTGCTGGCATGTTCAATAATATCATTGGAGAAGCAAGGAACAAACATTTTATTGGTCTGTTAAAAAGTGTGTATTCCCCCAGATTGCAATATGTTTCAAGAGGAATTGGAAAAACTAGAGTGTCTGGGAAAAAATTTGATTTGAAAACATCAGTGGACAGAAATATCCGAAATTAAATAACATGGCACACAAATATTGTGATGCACAAATATTACTGACAACAATGTTGTTTTTAAGTTAAGTAATATTGTAGTAAATACTACTGATGGTTTTAATATCGTTTTCACTAATATAGTGGTTAAAATATCATTTTTTATTATATTAATGTCTTCTAGTTGAAATATTACATTTTCTGTTATTATTATTTATATATTAGGTCCAATTATTTTTAAAAAAGCTTTTAATTTTAAGTGATTTATAATTTGTTATTAATTTTTAACAGTAATTTATTGTGTTACAGCAGGTTATTGGGTTTGTAGTGGAATAAGGTGGGAAGTTTATTAGGTAATAATTAATTAATAAGAATTGAATACATTTTATTTAATTATATAATTGATATTTATTATGTAATTTATATAATACTGATTTATTTTCATTATTTGTTATTTGTGATCTATTAGGTTTGTAGGGGTATAAGTGGGATGTAAAAAATTAGTTAACAATTAATTATTATTTTTGAATTATTTAATTAATTGTAATGTATTTAATTTATGGAATACATTATTTTACTCATATTTTAGTTGCCCGCTGCTAAGTTTGTAGGATAACAGGGTGGGAAGTTAACTAATTGATAATAAATAATTGTAATTCAATTAATTGATTATTTTTATTGAATAGCAATTATGTGAATTGATTAATTGTTTTTAGTTTTTAATACAAATATGTATTTTCTATGTTAACTAATATTCTTTTTATTAAGAGTTCAATATTATTTCTACAATCATGGGATAACTCATATATGGAATGTTTTTGAAGTGAAGTATTTTCCCTACTTTTGCTTAGACTGCAGTAAGAATAGTAAAATTCACCTCTTTGCAGTTCAACACGTTCCCTACGTTTGCACAGACTGGAGTGGAAAAATAAATTTTACCCCTCCAAAGTCAAACACTTTCCACACTGCTGCGCTGTGTGGAATGGGAATAGTAAATTACACCCTTCTCAGATCCAATGTTTTATCTACTTTGGCCCTCTTTGGAGTCAGAATAGTAAATTTCACTCCTCTGAAATCCTGCGCTTTCCCTATTGTTGCACAGACTGGAGTGGGAATAGTAAATTTTACCTCTCCAATGTCCAGCACTTTCCCTATTGTTGCAATGACTGGTTTGGGAATAGTAAATTTTCCCCTTCCGAAAAGCAATGCTTTCTCAACTGTTGCCCTGCTTGGAGAGAGAATAGTAAATATAACCCCTCCAAAGTTCAACACTTCCCCTACTGTTGTGTTGTTTGGCGTGGGGATAGTAAATTCCCCCCCACCCCTGAAGTCTAGATCTTTCCCTACTGTTGCACAGATTGAAGTGGGAATAGTAAATTTTCCCCCTCTGAAATCCAAAGCTTTCTTTACTGTTGCGTTGTTTGGAGTGGGAATAGGAAACTTATCCCCTTCAAAGTCCAACACTTTCCCTACTGTTGTGTAGAATAGAGTGGAAATAGTAAACTTCATCCTTCTGATGCTTTCCTTACTGTTGCTTAGACTGGAGTGGAAAAGGTAACTATAACTCCTCTGAAGCCCAACACCTTCCTTATTATTGCGGGGACTGGAGTATGAATAGTAAATCTAGCCCCTCTGTAGTCCACCGCTTAACCTACTGTTGAATAAACTAGAGTAGGATGAGTTTTTTAAATATTCTTAGACTCCAATAGTTTTCACAATATTTTTTAAATTGATTTTGTAGCAACAATTATTTTATTTTTTATATTTTCTATTATTTATTTTTATTTTTTATTTATTTTAATATTTATAATATTTTTTGTAAATTCATTTTTTGTATTTTTTAATGTGTAATAGTTTATTGATCGTCTACTTTAATTAATAGATTCTTTTTTCTTATTCAATTGTTTATATTTGTTGACTTTATGTGTATGTATATTTAATATATATATATTTAATGAAAAAAACAAAGATTAAAGATAAGTTATAGTTAGGAAAACTTAGTTTACACTTTTCATACAAACAATGCTGAAACTACACAAACATTACAAATTCTAAAGTTAAAGTTATAACTTTACATTACAATTTACACTCCACCTGCACATTACTATAAGTCACCCACATACACAATGTTACTTGTGACTCACATTTTAAATTAACATATCACCTTGAAATTACTATAAGTCATGCAGATTCATACACAGTATTGTCACCTCACTCGTCACACTATATAAATTAGAACTCATGCTTTCTCAATGGACTGATTTTACCTTTGCATACGACCTTACTTATACCATCTGAAAAAGTTAGCTTTCATACTACTACTTAAGACATCTCAGCTTGGATGGGTTTTCAGAACAAAGTGCATGGTAGAGTCATGACTTATAGTTTATGTAGTATGACAAGTGAGAAGAGAACCATGTGTATGAAGCTGTGGGACTTAAAATGTAAGTTGTAAGTAGCACTGTGTAGACATGTGGGTAATTTATGGTAATGTGAAGGAGGTGTGTAAATTGTAAATTAAAATTATAACTATAACTTTAGAATGTCTAAGATTTGTCTACTTTAAGTATGGTTTGTATGGAAGAAACAAAAGGTTTTTCTAACAATAATGTATATTTAACCTTTGTTTTTTCATGGAATTTCAATGGTGTTTATGGGGGTTATTACAACTTTGGAGGAGGTGTTAATCCGTCCCAAAAGTGACGGTAAAGTGACGGATATACCACCAGCCGTATTACGAGTTCCATAGGATATAATGGACTCATAATACGGCTGGTGGTATATCCGTCAATTTACCGTCACTTTTGGGACGGATTAACACCTCCTTCAAAGTTGTAATAAACCCCTATGTCTTTAATGAAAATGTGTTTTAAGTTGTAGTATTGAGTGTTATTTATAAATGAATCGTTCACTGGAGCGTCATACAGTAAAATGAAGGTGAGCGTCATACAGTCCAGTGTCGTAGAGAGGTGTATTGTATAGTGGAATTAAGTGCAGTGTGTCAGATTGTAGTGGGGTAGAGTGGGAAAGAGTGCAGTAGAGTGTTATGGATTGGTGCTGTATAGAGTACGATAGCATGTTTTACAGTGGTGCTGCATAGAGAGGATGACTGGTCAGTGTCGTAGAGCAAGGTGAAGTCTCATTTAGTGCAGTAGAGTTACATAAATTAGTGTGGAGTAAAGAATAATATAGTATATTAGCGTATCATAGAGTGGTGTAGAGTGGATTATAGTAGAGTTGCTTAACATACAGTCGAGTAAACTCTTATAAATTGGAGTGGTGCCCCGTACAGTAGAGTGGTGAGCTGTATTGCATGTTATTCAAGAGTGGGTGCCCCGTGGGCACTCCATCTCCGCTTAGGGATGGTGTCCTGAGGAGCCAACCCCGGGACACCATCAATTTCCTTGCCAAAGAGCTCAGTCTGGAAAGTCTAATGTCCTTCCACCTGGTGGGAGCATAAAGCTGCTACTGCCGGGTGGGAGCTCAAAGCTTTTCTTTTTCCTGCCTGCAGTCTCTGGCAGGGAAGAAAGAGTGAATTGCTTCCCTCAGGGCGGGAGCAATTCCAGCTGTAGGAGGCTGGCCTGGCTTATAGTGGGTATAAATGGTAGTTACACCTTGTGCCAGATCCACTTATCCATTATTAGTAGATTAGTAGTGTTCTAGCAGCTTTGGCTGATAGAGGTAGCTATAGCAGACCAGCTTAGGGTGAACTAGGAAACATACAAAGCTCCTACTATACCACTTATATCATATAGCACTATATCATAAGAATCACAATACTCAGTGTTACTAAAAATAAAGGTACTTTATTTAGTGACAATGTGCCAAAAATATCTCAGAGGATATACTCCCTTAGGAGGTAAGTAAAATACACAAAATATACACACAAACCAAAATCAGGAAAGTAAAACAGTCAGAAAGTAGTACAAACATTGTAGAATACAATAGGATGCAATAGGTCTATTACCATATACTATAAACCATATACTAAGAAAGTGGAATGCGAACCACGAATGGACCCCTCGGCTAGTGTAGTGTGTAGAGGGTCACTGGGAGTGTAAGGAAACACTAAGGGTGTCCAGGGGGGGCAGGAGCCCACTAAACCCCGGATGAAGGTGAAAAATGGCTGCCTCTGGATGGAAGAAGGTGAAGATTCTGCAACAACAAGACTTGCTTGGAACTTCCCCTTCGTGCAGAAGATGTCCCATGGAGTGCTGGAGGATGCAGAGTTGTTTCTTTGGCAAAAGACCGCAAACATACCTTGCTAGCTGCAAGAGTCGTGGTTGAAGATAAAGGGTGCAACCCGGGCCCAGGAAGGACCAGGATGTCGCCACTTGGGAGAGGAGACAGAGGGGGCCCCCCAGCAATGTAGAGAGCCCACGCACAAGAAGGCAGCACCTGCAGAAGTCCTTGAACACAGGTTCAAGAAGTCTGAACATGGCAGTCATCTCAACACTGCAAAAGAGTATCCTATTACACCAAAGTTCAACTCAGGGAGTCGAGCATCGCAGGACAGAGTTCTGGGGACCTAGGCTTCATTGTACATGCAGGATTTCTTGGAAATGTGCACAGAAGCCCTTGTAGCTGAAGTTCACGCGGTGCACAGGATTATTGTCTGGAGAGGGGAGGCAAGGACTTACCTCCTCCAAATTTGGACAGTTGGACCACTGGACAGTCTGGGTCACTTGGGTCCACCACCTGTGTTCCAGGGGCCACACTTGTCAGGATGAGAGGGGTCCCAGCGTACCAGTGACACAGAGGTTTGGTGCCTGCTGAAGCAGGGGGAAGATTCCGTCGACCCACAGGAGATTTTTTTGTGGCTTCCAGTGCAGGATGAAGGCAGGCAGCCCCCAAAGCCTGCACCACCAAGAAACAGTTGAGAAAGCAGGCAGGATTAGGCGCTACTATGTCGCTGGTAGTCTTCTTGCTACTTTGTTGCAGTTTTGCAGGTGCCCTGGAGAAGTCAGCGGTCGATCCTTGGCAGAAGCCGAAGAGAGAGGTGCAGAGGAACTCTAGTGAATTCTCGCAAGTCATTATCTGAGGAAAAGCCCACTGGAGAGACGCTAAATAGCCCTCAGAGAAGGATTGGCCACCTAGTCAGGTAAGCACCTATCAGGAGGGGTCTCTGACGTCACCTGCTGGCACTGGCCACTCAGAGGCCTCCAGAGTGCCCTCACACCTCTGGATCCAAGATGGCAGAGGTCTGGGACACACTGGAGAGCTCTGGGCACCACCCCTGGGGTGGTGATGGACAGGGAAGTGGTCACTCCCCTTTCCTTTGTCCAGTTTCGTGCCAGAGCAGGGACTGGGGGTTCCCTAAACTGGTGTAGACTGGCTTATGCAAGGAAGGCACCATCTGTGCCCTTCAAAGCGTTTCCAGAGGCTGGGAGAGACTACCCCTCCCCAGCATTTAACACCTATTAGAAAAGGGAGAGGGTGTAACACCCTCTCTCAGAGGAAATTCTTTGTTCTGCCTTCCTGGGACTGGGCTGCCCAGGATCCAGGAGGGCAGAACCCTGTCTGTGGGGTGGCAGCAGCGTTAGCTACAGAGAAAACCCCAGAGAGCTGGTTTGGCAGAACCCGGGTCCATAGAGGAGCCCCGGGGATGCATGAAATTGGCACCCCAGTACTAGAATTGGAATGGGGTGACAATTCCATGATCTTAGACATGTTACATGGCCATATATTCGGAGTCACAGTTGTGAAGCTACATATAGGTATTGACCTATATGTAGTGCACGCGTGTAATGGGGTCCCCGCAGTCACAAAGTCCGGGGAAGTGGCCCTGAACTATGTGAGGGCACCTTTGCTAGTGCAAGGGTGCCCTCACACTTAGTAACTTTGCACCTAACGTCCGGCAAGTGAAGGTTAGGCTTATAAGTTAGTTAAGTGTAGTGAAAATGGCTGTGAAATAACATGTGCGTTATTTCACTCAGGCTGCAATGGCAGTCCTGTGTAAAGGTTTGTCTGAGCTCCCTATGGGTGGCAAAATAAATGCTGCCACCCATAGGGATCTCCTGGGTACCTAGGTACCATATACTAGGGAATTATAAGGGTGTTCCAGTGTGCCAAATGAAATTGGTAAAAGTGGTCACTAGCCTATAGTGACAAATTTAAAGGCAGAGAGAGCATAAGCACTGAGGTTCTGGTTAGCAGAGCCTCAGTGACACAGTTAGTCACTACACAGGTATACACATTCAGGCCACAAACTATGAGCACTGGGGTCCTGGCTAGCAGGATCCCAGTGAGACAGGCAAAAACAAACTGACATACATGTAAAAATGGGGGTAACATGCCAGGCAAGATGGGACTTTCCTACACCAGCTTCCGCTGTGCCTGTGATGGGTGCAAACAGGGGAGCCAGCAGGGCTGCAGGGCCCCTTAACCTCTCACACATGCCACATCAGGGGCCAGCTGTGGGGTGCCCCGGGTGGGCACGGGGGCACTCCACTTAAAAAAAAAACATGATGATGCCAGCTCCTGCAGGCACCACTCACATAAAAAAAAAGAATTCCAGGTTCTGGGCGGCCCCATAAAAGAACTTCCCAGGCTGGAGCTTTTACTCTAAAGTGGGGAGTGCAGTGCCCCCTATGGGCTGATTCTATGGCTGTATTTTATGTGGTCTGAAGATGTATACAAATGCAAGGCACTCTTGTGGTTGTCCTATGATTGCATTTTTTGGCTGAGAAATGTTTAAAAAAAAGAAAAGACTCAGAGTCAAGTTTGTTTAAAAAAACATGTCTCTGATTATGTATTTTCATTTTTTTTCACCCACTAAATGTAATAATAAAAACTATGTAAAAAGAACAAGTCACAGACACTTTTTTAATAGAGCTTTATTCAACTTTTTTAGTAATCATTTTGAAATATACATTTGATTAAAATTATGGGGGTTTTTTGGAGAAAAATAGACCTGCTATATATTTATTAATGAATATGCTCACCCCTTGATAAAGCCAATAGGCTCACTTTTTGTATTTTGATGTTGCAGATGCAGTGTGGGGTATGGTTGGCTGCTCAGAGGCCAGGCCTTGCGGCCAACCCCCTCCCATGCACAGGCGCTGGCTACCTGCTTAGGGGCTGCCCACCAAAGCCTGTGCACTGCAGGAGATTGGCTGCCCTTGGGGTTTGGATGCAGGGCATGGACCGAAGGTCAGACCCTGCCACCAACCCCTCACCGCACAAGTTCACATGAGAAGGAAGGTTGGCTTTACATATGGTAATTAAATATTACTATATATTATGAAAAACCTAGAAATTCAATGGAAAAAAGACAATGGTTAATGTGATGTTATTGTTAGGTGAAGATGCCAGTTAAAACATGTCATTTTAAGCATACAAAACCACTGAAATTCACCAGGTATAGTTATCTCAAGTAACTGTAACTCATGTCTTAAGGTAACTAGCTCAGGCTCTCGTCATGTAAGTGAGATACAGGAAGACAGAAAGTCCTGTTAAAGACAAAGCTGAGAAGATAATATAGGGTCACAAAGGCCAACAATTAAGATAGGTGGGGCACTCGAAGAACTGCTGAATCAGCCTGTACTGCAGTCTTTACCAGATATAAGCCAGTTGTCAAGCACTTGCCAATAGACTACAGCAGAAGAACGAAGGAAGAAATACAGAAAGGCATCAAACATCTGAGAAATTAAAATGCATCAATCACCATTCCTTTTGCGGCACTGAAGGCAGACTTTTAAACATTTAGTAGACATGCTATACCCTATCCAGGAAGGATCTGGCAAAAGGAAAAGGTGCCATCAGACTGGAAGAAGGGATATCTTATCTCTCATCAAGATCCCCAAAGAAAAGTGTCCTGGGTAGCTGCGCAAACTACAGAGGAATAAGTCTTCTATCAACCCTAGGGAAAGTGTTCAACAGATTCACTCTGAACAGAATGAGGGAACAAGTCGATGCTCAGTTGCTAGAACAGCAAGCTGTATCCACAAAGGCAGATCCTGCACAGATCAGATTGCAATACTGCGCACCATCATTGAGCAGTCCATGGAATGGAACTCTCCCTTCTATGCCAACTTCTTTGACTATGTTAAGGCTTCAACATGTGGACAGAGAGACTCTTTGGAAACTCCTCCACCACTACGGTGTTCCAGATAAACTTGCAAGAATTATCAGAAACTCTTACAAGGGAACAACCTTTAAGATAGTCTATGGAGGGCAACTCACAGAAGCCTTTCAAGTGAGGACTGGAGTCCGCCAGGGTTGTCTGCTCTCACATTTGGCTTCCTGTTGGCTATAGACTGGATCATGAAGACATCTGCAGCACGGAGAAGAAATGGAATCCAGTGGACATCTTGGATGCTGCACGATGACCTTGACTTTGCAGACAACCTGGCCTTTCCCTCCCATACCATCAGCAGATGCAAGAGAAGGCCAACAATGTGGCAGCCATCTCAGCACAACTTGGCCTCAATATCAACAGGAGAAAATCCAATATCCTGAAGGCTAGCACAGCCTGCACAGCTGCAGTCACTCTTACAGGTGATGTACGTAAAAACGTAAAGGCCTTTACCTACCAGGGCAGTGTCAAAGACAAGCAGAGTGGCACAGACACCAACATCAAGACAAGAATCTGCCAAGCAAGGGCTGCCTCCATTCAGCTAAAGAAGATCTAGAGCTCGAAGACCTAATGCGGCAAACAAAGGTCAGCCTTTTTAACACCAACCTAAAACCATCCTTTTGTACGAAGCAGAAACTTGGAGGACAACAGTGACCATCATCAACAAATTCCAGACCTTCATCAACACCTGTCTGAAGAAAATCCATCCAATTCACTGGCCAAACACCATCAGCAATGATTTACTCTGGCAGCAGACTTCCCAACTCTCTGCCCGTGAAGAAATAATGAAAATACACTGGATCTGGATAGGTCACACCTTACGCAAGCCTGCATTAAACACCACCAGGCAAGCCCTGACCTGGAACCCTTAAGGGAGAAGTAAAAGAAGGCCAAGAAACACCTGCCGCTGAGGCCTCAAAGTTGACCGCAAGGCGATGGTTTACACCTGGAGTCAGATTGAAAGAAAAGCCCAAGACAGAGGTGGCTGGAGAGTTTTAGTTGATGGCCTACACACCCAGTTGAGTATTAGGCATAAGTAAGTATTACATCACTTATGACATCTTCGATGACATCATTGATAAAATCACTGCAACATTTGCAATGAAACTATTGATGCAAAAACTGTGCATGGCGGGGGCGCAACTACCTTAGGGCACGAGTTATAGCTACTTGGACAAACTATAACTGGTGCGTTTCAGTGCTTTTGTACATTTAAAACATCATCTAACTGGCATCTTCACCTAACTATATATAGAATCCCCATAGCATGAATATCCTGTTGAATATTAGTCTGTTGCTGGTAAAGTTGATGCTTTCAGTGAAAAGGGTTAGCTTATACCAAAGCCTCACCCACATGCATGGCCATCTGAGATGGACAGCAGGTTAACCAGCTTCAGAGAGAGGTGGCATCTGATGTTGTTGGGGGGGGGTGGATTTGTGAATAGGAGATTTCCTACTCTGAACCAGGTATGTAACTCTCCCTCAGATGATTGAGAGAAGACAGGAAATGCACTGCCATGGTAGATTGGTGTAGGAGATTGCACAGAGAGACAAGTGATTTGAGGACAGTGTGGAGATGACTGTTGCATAGGCGGAAGTAGCATTCATGGGTACTTAGCTTATAGCTGGGGGCTGGCAACCCTCACAAAGAATTTAGGAGGAACATTACTACCTGACCATAAAGTGGCCTTCTTGAAGATATTCTGTTTACATTCAAAATGTCCTCTTCTTTGCTAGGTCTGTCTCCTCCTCGACCAGCTCCTGATCTTCCTCCTTCTCCTTTTCCTGGTGAGCAGTGATGACCACTTGTAGATTGTAGGAGGATTGGATTCTATGCTGGAATTGCCCACTGTCCTCGGCTTATAGATTACCATCGTCCTCCAGCTCAGTACCTGAATGAAGGAGATTTCAACAGATGAAGTACATTGAATCTCCTTTTGTGTTAAATGGCCACCAAATTATCTTAATAAACATTGTTCTGCAAATAAAGAATGAAGCTAGTATCATGTGACCATAAGTCAATTTATGCTATAAAGGGTTAATCGATGGAGGAAACTATTGTACATCAACAATGTGAACTCACCAGTTCTAGCCATATATATTACTTTTTGTGACAATACCCCATTAGGTCAGCTACTGAACCTGGGCCCTTGTAGTTGATGTTTCCATAGTATAGAAAGATCCAGCACATATAGAGATAAGGTGTATGTTCCAGGGATACCTCCAACCTATGTAAGTCATTATGATCATACATGCAGTTACATTAGCATGACATACAGGATAATATATACCTCCATGAAATAAATATTTAAAAATGTGATATACTTACGAAAAATGAAACAATTGAATTAGTGAAAAGATTAATGATCAGATGTAGAATTTAAGATCATAGGTTCCCAGACTTACCTGATGAACAGATGGAAGAAGACCTAATTGCTGCTGCCAAGATGTCCCTTGATGTTCTATTTGTAGATGTCTTAAAGGATGGCACCGGGGCTTGTTGTATGAAAGAAGCTGAGAGAAGAGAGAGAGAGACATGCATAGGGGAGTAGGTCATTATAAATAAAACATGAGAATGCTAGGTATATGCTTCCACTACTTATTTTGAGAATCACAAAACTGTAAACCCTGCAAGCTATAACAAGGTCTTACATATCTATATATAGTGCTGTCCCTGCACTGCCAAATTTGAGGGCCATTTTATGACAATAATAATATCTGAAATGATAGTATGGAATTGTGAATGGTGCCAATAGGGATGTGTGACAAAATACTTACAATTACCCTCTCCGTAATAAACAAAGATATTAGATCCTTAGGCAAAAGAGCAGAGATTTAACTTACCAGTGTGTTCTATCCATCTGCGTTGTGGTGCCAGTCTAGGTGTTGCTGCATTGCTAGGAGCAGAGGTCGACTTTGTAGCAGGTGGTGGATGAGAGAACAACAAACAGCTTTAAAGGGAAAAACTAAAAGCATCAGTACATAATAGGGTAACAGTATACATGGTAAGGTTAGATTGGAGAACAATTAAAAGACATGGCAAAACACAGTTACATTTATGTTATGGGAGCGAGGTCTGCTTCGAGTTGCATTGCTCTATTGTGGTACCGATGAAGAGCCGTGAGGGCTGCAATTAGGGTGTGTCATACAGCATTGGTTCTGGTGGGTACCACAGTTGCACTTGCAAAGCACCTTTATCCTCACTTCCAAGGTTCCAAGGTTGGGGAGGCACCAATTGGGGTGTAAGGACTCACAGCAAGCAGTTTCCAGATGCAGGGTTCAAGGGTGTTGGAGCTTGTTGAGTCCCTGTAGCTCAGAACAGAAGGCCAGTCAACAAGCCCTTGCAGTCACTCTGGTAGTTCAAGGATCAAGGTGCAGATCCAGTCCTTCTTCCTCAGGTAGCAGGGCAGAAGAGCACCAGCGCGTCTGGGCAGTCATTCTTGCAGCAGAGCAGCAAGCCAATAAAGCAGTCCTTCTTATGAGACTGCCACAGGTCCAGAGATGATCTAAGGAATGGGTCCTATTTTTATCCCTGTGCCCCTCCTTTGATGTGGGAGAAACTTCTGGAGACATCTCCTCACAGAAGTGTCTGGATTTTCTTTCCTACTTGCCCTAGTCCCAGTCTGTCTCCAGGCACAATAGACTATTGTGATGTTCTTTGTATGAGAGCAGAACATAGACCTTTGAAGTACAAGTTGGCTGTGCACACCTCCACCCCCAATCCTGTCTGAGATGGTACATCGAGGCACAACTAGTCCCTCTATTGTGTGGCTGTCTGAGAAAAATACACAAAGGCCAACTGCACCTAGTCCTGTGATTCAGGAACAGGCTGCAGACACCAAACAGCATTTAGAATTTCTCAGACACCAAACGTGACTTTCGCATCTGCTCCCAATCTAAAACAATAATAAGGTATCCCAATGTAAGGCCTCACAGTAGTGAAAAATGAATTTGTGTGTTTTTCACTACGGGGACATGTAAGATTTAAAACTACATGTCCAACTTTTTAACTACAATTCACCCTATCCTAAGGCTTCTCTGGGGCTTACTTTAGAGGTGACCTATGTATCAAAAATGGAGCCTAAGGCTTGGCAAGGGCGTTATTTTGCAAAGCAGAATTAGCAGTTTAAAACTGCCAAACGACTTCAATGGCCGACCTGGGACATGTTTTAAGGGCTACTTAAGTATGTGGCATAATAAATGCTGCAGGCCCACTAACATCATTTAATTTACCAGCCCTGGGTATATTGTATAACACATTACTAGGGATTATAGGCCAATTAAATATGCCAATCAGGTGGAAGCCAATTTTACCATGTTTTAGGGAGTGAACACAAGCACATTACCAGTGGTAAAGTCGATCACAAAAAACTGAAAGGTGGGATCAAAGGGCCCTTTTTGAGGAAGGGAAAAGAGCTTTTTAGTGTACAGGAAAAATAATACACTGTCCCTGGGTATGCTAACACCCTACTAACATATCCTATTCCAGGACCTCATTTCTCTGAGGAAATTAGTATCGCGTCTAGTTATTACTCTGCTGGCAAAGAAAACAAAATTCTTTGTTAGACCATCACCCACTTTAGTAGTGGCATGTTTCATCATCGGCTCTTAGGGGGTCATTCTGACCTTGGCGGTCCATGACCACCATGGCGGAGTGCGGCGGAAGCACCGCCAACAGGCTGGCGGTGCTTCCTGGGCGATTCTGACCGCGGCGGTAAAGCCGTGGTCGGTAAAGGGGAGCCGGCGGTTTCCCGCTGGTTTCCCGCTGGCCCAGGGAACCCGCCATGGCGGCGCTGCTTGCAGCACCGCCATGGGGATTCCGACCCCCTTACCGCCAGCCTGTTTCTGGCGGTGTCCACCGCCGGAACCAGGATGGCGGGAACGGGTGCCGTGGGGCCCCTGGGGGCCCCTGCACTGCCCATGCCACTGGCACGGGCAGTGCAGGGGCCCCCTAACAGGGCCCCACAAAGATTTTCACTGTCTGCTTAGCAGACAGTGAAAATCGAGACGGGTGCCACTGCACCCGTCGCACCCCTTCAACTCCGCCGGCTCCATTCCGAGCCGGCTTCATTGTTGAAGGGGCTGTCCCGCTGGCCCGGCCGGCGGTCTTCTGGCGGTCGCCCGCCGGCCCAGCGGGAAAGCCGGAATGACCGCCGCGGTCTTTTGACCGCGGTGCGGTCTTTCGGCAGGAACCGCTTGGCGGGCGGCGACCGCCGACCGCCGCGGTCAGAATGACCGCCTTAGTCTGCTTCCTAAAAACCAGGCTGGGCTGAACCGTATTCCAGGAAGCACCTTGGATATTCCTCAAGCCTGGGTCTTCAAAGAATAATAAAAATATCTCAAACAACCAAGGTATCCCTTTAATAGTGGTTGTTTGGGTATGGTTGAAAGGGTTCTATGTGGGTGAGTAAGGCGATATAATAGCCCTCCTACACTAATAACTGGTTGTCATGTTTCAGCCCCAAAGCCAAGGCCTCTTGGTTCCTGGGCGTTTATCAGGACATAAACTATGACACAGGGTATTTTTTACTGAAACGTTGTTCTACCCAATACATACAAAACATGCAACACAATAATGAGTGCACAATGAGTTATTACTCACCTAAATTGCCATATTTAAGTCTTGACTCCTACATTGGGAGATAACTCCATCATAATAATGGTAGGCAGAGTCATCCCACGAGAATTAATTTCAACAAAGTATAAGAATCAATTATGCCATTCTTGTTGTATCATGTTCAGTGCTGTAAACATACAACTCAGGTTTCCAGGCATTCATGCAGTAGAGTTTCACTGTAGAACAGATGAATGATAAAATGGTCAAAAGACCTGGTGCACTGTGCCTAAATGGTGTGAGGTCACAAGAGTTCATGTTATCAACCTATAACAATCAATTATGGCATTCACATTGTATCTGCTGTAAACAAACAACTCAGGTTTCCTTGTATTCATGCAGTGGAGTTTCACTGTACAAAACATTACAACATGGTCAAAAGCCTAAATGGTGTAGTTACTCAATACGCAGCAAAACATACATAGTGAAACTGGTGTCCCATCAGGCTCTAGAGCATATTTACCCGAAGACAGGGACTTACCCAACAAGGGAATTCTTCATTATCATGTGGGAGGAGGGAGAATGCCCCTGTAGTCACAGACTACAGCAGTCAATAGTCGGATACATCAAACAGGAAAGGTGTCAAGTTCCTGTTTAAGTTAAAAACAGCAAAGATAAGAAGGGGAAAGTCCTTACAGAAATGCAGGTGAATATCAGATTCCTATAAAACAGGGAGTTGTTTTGGCCCAAAGTCACTTACTTCGTCAAGAGCAGTATGCAAGCAGTGTTCCTCCTGAAACTCTAGCACTTCAACCTGCTCCTCACCAAACTAATGGTGAGATATCGGCTTATTTGTACTTCCCACCTTCCACATGGCTTGTTCAGGTTCTGTGCACATGTGTGGTGACTTAGGGCCAGATGTAGCAAAGTCCGAGTTTGCGACTCACAAATTGAGAGTCGCAAACCCGGATGCAGGATGGTGTCCCTGATACCATCTGCGAATCGCAAGGGGGTCGCAAAAACCCACCTCATTAATATTAATGAGGTGGGTCGCAATTTGCGACCCACTTCCAATTCGCAACACTCACAGGGATGGTGGCCTGCTGGAGATAGCAGACCACCATGTCTGTGACTGCTTTCAATAAAGCATTTTTTTTTTTTTTTGTATTGCAGCCCCTTTTCCTTAAAGGAAAACGAGTTGCAACACAAAGGAAAAAATCAAACGTATGTGTTTCATTTTTTCAGAGCAGCCTGCTCTGAAAAAATGTTTTCAGGGCCATTCACAAAGGGGAAGGGGTCCCATGGGGACCCCTTCCCTTTTGCGAATGGGTTAGCACCCATTTGAAATGGGTGCTAACTGCGAATTGCTTTGCGACCGCGTTCGCGGTCACAAAGCAATTCTACGTTGCGATGCGAATCGCAAACAGGAAGGGGAACACCCCTTCCTATTTGCGAGTCGCATTCCCATTTTGCGAGTCAGTAACCAGGTTACAGGCTCGCAAAATGGGAATGAGCATCGCAATGTGCTTTTTGCATGGCGCAAACAGCGAATTTCGCTGTTTGCGCCATGCAAAAAGCTTCGTACATCTGGCCCATGGTTACGTTATAACATTCAACGCCGCATAGAGTTTGTGGGTGATTTAGTTCCCAGATATTACTTCTTGCGTTTTTGAGAACCAGTAGTAAGAATGTTCCCTGACACCACCAGCAAAAGAGGTATTTTTTTAAATACCAAGCTGTAAAGAATAGTAATGTCCTGTAAATTGCAGAGGGTTCATACGTATTGTGGACCGGCACTCATAAGTCCATGATTGGAAGGAAAGGAAGTTCACAGTTGCCACAAGTAATATTTGTTAAGATGGATGCATCCTGGGAACTTTCATTTATTTAAAAAAAAAATGAATATTTAAAAGCATTTTCTATTATTTTGAATTTGAAAATTGCATGGAGTGTGTTCCCAAGGCAGTCTCAAAAGGAATGTAACCACCCGGGAAAATGTTTATACTCATGCGATGCCCTTGATTAGGGCCATAGTTGGAACAAGCTGCAATATATAATAAACATATTCATGATTCATAAGTATAAAATCAAGTTGATGTAAATGCTTACAGTACTGTCGCCAAATAAGAGAAGGAGAGAAGGTGATTCTTAGTCCCGTGATATGATGCCCGATGTAAGTGATCGAAAGGGTTTCTTTTTCACCATCTTAACGATCAAACCTGAGCACCTGCGGATATAGGTGTGGATTAGAAAATATGCCCACAGTAGTGAAACACAAGTCATTATTGTGTCAAAAGGCAAATTATATTTTTCTATGCTATTACTGAGTGTGTTAGAGCCCGCAGAAGGACACAGTGTGTAAAACATTAATGTGCACTCTTGATGATAATCAGGATGGGCCTGGTATAATTAACAGTGTAATGCTATTCAAGTGAGTTAACTTGATTCCAGGAAATATCGTCATTAAGGCCATGCTTGTGGATCCCCAGTCTGTATAACCATCAGGATATTTTTTGTAGTGTGTTAGCAGTGGTAAAGTGCACAGAGTCCTAAGGCCAGCAAAAACAAATTCATAAACATAGGAGGGATGACCGCCCTAAAGCTGACAAGTCAAACATGGAAAAATAAAATAAAAATAAAAAAAAGATCCAATATGAGTACAGTTTTTTATGTGATTGTAAGGGAATGTGTGTCAGGTGTGTCTGATTTCTTTTAGGTGTATATAACTTTCCTATTCACTGCCATGGGGAGGTCTCCAATTCACTGCCATTTTGAGATTTCCATCCAGTGTTTGAAGGCTCTGCCCTGAGTGTGGAGGTCACATTAGAAATAGGGACCTTGGTTACATGTAGTAACTATGTATTTGTTAACTTTGATTATTCTGGTTCCACTCCCTAAACTGAGGGGGGTAGAGACATGTAAGTTTACACTTTAATGAACAGCCAAAACTAGTAAAGTTGCTCAAAAGTGGAAGAGTAAAGGTTACACATGTAAATGACTCTCAGGTGTAACTTACCTTTGTGAATAGCCTCTATTGTGTTTAATAACCACACATCTTAAACTGTATGTTTTATCATGTAAACCAGTGTACATCATTGGTGTTCCAGTAGTTTACCTTTGCATTAACCAACAGATTGATTCCAAAAACAGTTACTGTATACCAACTCGTATAATGCATTTAAACCATTAATAAACTTTTGTGTGAATGAGTGCATTACACAGAAAGACACATCAAGGATGTTTCATATTTAAACCAATGTAGCTGCTATGTGAACCACTATTGTTGCTATAAACCACTGCGTTACTTATGAAGTAACGGAATTATGTCCTGGTTGGCACCTCATAAACAGAAACTCCCAACCAGAGACATGAAACACACAATGTTACAATGACACAATTAAAGCTAATTAGTAGCCATGCTGGAAGTGCACATTTGTTTTCAAGCTCAGATTACCATTATGTCATCTGCATGTCCCTCTTATACGAGTCTGTCAAGGAAAATCCTCTGATATTTGCTTTGCCTCCTCATGCGGTATCAGCCCGAGTTTTGTCTAGGATTGACAATTGCAACGCCCTCTGCCTTGGTCTATATGAATCCTCCCTGAGTCAGCTTCAGAGAATCCAGAACTTTGCAGCTCACCAAGTATGTAACTTAAGAAAATTCAATCATGTCACCCAGGTAAGAATCCATCTCTATTTACATCAGGTGAAGTACTGAATTTTCATCAAAACTCTCTGCCTTATGCAGAGTTTTTAATGATGCAGAACATTCACCTTTTTACCTGTACTTCAATCATCACAACTCCTTGAGAAATGTGTGCTCTATCTCTTGTCTTAGATCTACATGACAAACACTCGCTCTCCGGTGGCCATGACCCCACTTTGCTCGGCCCACTGCCCTGGAAAGTCTTCCTTTGAATATCAAGAGCATTCAATCTTACCTAGCCTTCAGAAAGACTATAAAAAACTTGTCTGTCTTTCTAGCTTTGCTCTTCCCTCTTCCTCGCACTGTTTTTACCCTCCAGTTTTATAACTCCCAGTGCCAAAACGCCTATGAGTAGATGGTAAAATCTGTCATTCTCAGTCTGTTCCTTGTCTTTGCTGCTGGGAGGCACTTTGCACAGAACAATTGCAGCCTTGGAATCACCAAAAGAACTCATGACAAAACCCCTGTATGTCTTCTGCTTGAATGCTATTTCAGTCTGTGACACATTGTAAAAGCTATTTTGATTTTCATGTACTACAGATAACAGAATTATCTGCCAAGTGTTCATGAAAACCTGGCATTACTGTGCCATGTTTTCAGTTGTAGTAATCGAGTTATTCCTCAGTACTGGATTTCATGTCAGGACCCGAGGCGAGGATTATGCTGTTCTTTCTTCACTTTATTTTATTAGCAGCCCTATTGCAACAATAACAACAAACTTCATTTCCCATGATCCACTGGGAAAGAAAAGAACTTCAGTCAAAGCAAGCGTCTATCAGGATCTGCCTTTATCATCCCCTGTAGACATTCCTGCCTCCTCTTTCTTCGCTGCTCCAGCAGTCACCAGATAAGTGATTCTTCAGGCCTCTGGGCCACATTTATTGGCCATATTGTTTTTTTTCTGAATGTTCGATAGTAACACACTGCTTTTCTTTCAGCGCTGCTACAGGAACGCTCAGATGCTCCCTTGTGGCTGCCACCACTTCAAATTCCACTTTTACTGAAGCATGAGGGGCAGTGCTTAATTTGTAAATAAAAAGGTGCCGGTGCCCAAAGTCCTCCTCTTAAACACACGGTTGCTGTATTTAAATGTGCGAACACGGAATACTGAGGCAGCGTAATCTCGGGCCTCTTCAATCCATCTACAGCCACTCGCTACACCTTCAGTTCACTCTGGCAGCTTTCTACTTTCTCCCTTTGTGGCGCTTTTTCGTTTTTCCCTTCCTCCGTCTTTCTCATGTGTGTCTTTTGCTCGCAACAAATGCTTGAGGCTGAAGAATAAGCCCCGGCCCTCAAAAATAAGGGCCGGTGCTCAGCAGCGGAAACAACAGGCACAAAGCACTGATGAGGGGCTCAGGTGCAGGGTGGTTATTCTCAAAATCCCCCACCCGCCATGCACTTACACGTAGTTGCCTGAGCGAATAACGTGACAGGCCAAATTCACTGTGCTGGGGTGTTTTCAAAGTGTAGATTTACACGGATGCACATAAATGAGCACACACGGAGACCAGTTAAGTTTGCTGCCACACCCGAGACTGCGTCACCGCAGCTCTTCCTTTATTTATATACTTGCTCCGTGCCCCTCCCGGACACGCAGAGTACGTTTACTCAAACAAGGAGAGCCCGCATGGCTCTCCGCTTACTCTCTACATCCCCCCCATGTTTCACTCCACATGGAGACGGATTAACAGATAACTTATGCATATGACTTAACATGGTCCTTCAGGCCCACTCTCGTTAAGGAAGAAACACTAAAGGAAAACAAAAGTAATAACAAATAACAAAATGATGTAATTCTGTGACAACCAGTGTCCCATCTTCTCACACTGTCTTCATCAGTCTCCAACAGTGTTCCATCATCAAATAATGGCGATGACATGCAATTGATGATTAGCCAACTTGGCAGACAAAGTCTTTTAGTTGACTACTAGGTGCCGGATTGGGACGTAAGTCATATCTTGCATTTCTAGCGCGCACATTTTCATGTCCCGGAACACAACCAGGCTGAGGGTGTATAGTTATAGTTGGCCCAGGCACATTTTCCTTCTCTCCAGATGTTATGAGGGAGCCACCATCGTTATCATACATTTCACACTCTTCTTCTTCAACCAATTCTCTTTGGCCAGCTCTCCGAAAATGTGACACATTGCGAGTCACTCTCTGTCGTCCCCTGGCCGCAGTTATCATCGACCCTTTTACTCCAATGACCTCCCACACCTCAGGCTCAAACAGTGTCCTAAACTTTCCTCCTCCTCGCCGACATCTCACCACCACTCGATCTCCTTCTCGAAACCCTCGATATTTGGCTCGCCGCTTTGTACTGGCCTTTTGATTAGTGATCGCTCGTCGTCTTTGCGTGGCCTTAACATCTAGCACAGGAGGTTTCCAATTAGTACCTGCTGGAATGCAGTCACGTGGAGCCACCTTGAACATGAGATCAGAGGGTGCACACCCCGTGGTGCTATGGGGTGTTTGACGATAAGCACTCAAGAATTGATACAAGCACTGTTCACTGTTCTCCTTTTGTTCAACGCCAATTCTAAGGGCCCTATTCAGAGTCCGCATAAACCTCTCGACATCCCCATTGGCTTGGGGCCAGTATGGCATTATTTTACGATGACGAATCGCCAACCCCTCAAGATACGCACGAAACTCTTGCCCCTGGAATGGGGGCCCATTGTCTGTTCGAATCTCATCAGGCAGACCAAACATCGCAAACGTCTTTTGCAGAACGGGTCTTACGTTTTCAAAGGCTGTCGACGCCACCAATTCAACCACGGGAAATTTTGTATAGGAATCGATCAGGACGGCCGTTAACCTCCCATCCGGAAAGCTTCCAAAGTCCATGCTCACCTTTGCCCATGGTTTCAACGTAGCCGGTTCAGTTGTCACTGGACAACTCGGAGGTTCCATTGATGTGATAATGCAAGAGTGACACTTCCCCACCATATCATCAACGTGCCTATCCATACCAGGGAACCATACTTTAGCACGCAGCCTCGCTTTGGTTTTCGCAGCACCTTGATGCCCTTGATGAGCCAAGTCAACTACTCGAGACCAGAGACACTGCGGAACCACAATTCTTCTTCCTCTTAGCACTAACCCATCATTATCCGTTGATAGTTCTTCACGCACCTTCCATAGACCTTGCATCGCCAGCTTCTGATCCGGGCATGAGACATTGGTTTTTTCTAGAAAATATTTCCATTTCTTGTGAGTCAACGCGTCCTTGACATGACCCAACACTACATCACCCTGGGTAGCACTGATAATGTCAGCTATCAGAAGTGCATTGGGACATGCCGACTGTACGACCATGCTGACGAAAACCTCCGTACTTTCCTCATCTTGTTCTTGTTGTGCGTCAACTACCTGCGGAGAAGGGTGACGAGACAGGTAGTCTGCAGGATTACTTGCCCCAGGCCGATAAACAACTGTAAAGCGATAAGGTTGAAGCAGAACGGTCCATCGTTCAATTCTCGGGGGCGCAAGACGTGGGCTGCCCGCAAACAGCGAAACTAATGGTTTGTGGTCAGTGATCACTTGGAACTCATGCCCATACAAATAGAGATGAAAATGGCGGCACGCCCAACGAATGGCTAGCGCTTCACGTTCAATCTGCGCGTACCTGGTTTCGACTGCCGACAAAGCCCTACTAGCATATGCAACAGGGATCCACTCTTGATTTCTCTGTTCTTGCAACAGAATGGCCCCTAGCCCCACAGGACTCGCATCTACCACCACTTCCGTTCTCCGGCGGGGATTGAAATAAGCCATAGTTGACCTATCCAGCAATGCGGCCTTAATGTCCTCAAATGCTTTGTGGGCCTCCTGAGTCCAGTCCCAACGATGTTGCCCTTTCGTGAGCTGTCGCAGAGGTTCAGACATAGTAGCAAGTTGTGGTATGAACCTTCCACAGTACGTGGCCATCCCTAGAAAACTACGAACTTCCGTGGGACTTTGCGGAACGGGGGCTTGACGGATTGCTTCAGCTTTCCGTGGATCTACCTGCAGGCCATCCTTTGAAAATATATAACCAAAAAAAATCTACAGACGTTTGATAAAAAGCACACTTCTTTTTATGGAGCGTCAACCCTGCATCAGCTAACCGTTTCAGCGTCGCTCTGAGATGGCGATGATGTTCCTCCCTCGTTCGGGAATGTATCAAGATATCATCACTTAGATTAATTACCCCCGGTAACCCGGACAAAGTCTCTCGGATGGCATTCTGAAATACTTCGGCAGCTGAGGACACTCCAAAACTTAGTCTCTTGTACCTTCTTAGTCCTACATGTGTCGAGAAGGTGGTGATATTCCTACTTTCGGGGTCTAGTTCCAACTGATGATATCCCGCGTTAAGATCCAGTTTCAAGAACCACTGTGCCCCATTCAAATCTGCAATAATGTCATCCATGGTGGGCGTGATGTGTCTCTCTCTCCTAATGGCCTTGTTTGGCAGCCGCATGTCAACACAGAGACGAATTGCTCCCGGTTGTTTAGGCTTCGGCGCGATCACCAACGGTAACACCCAAGGTGTGGGCCCATCTACCTTTTCGATGACTCCTTGGTCTTCCAACAGCTGCAACTCTTTCTCGACAGCCGGGCGCAAATGGAACGGCACTCGACGATGTCTTAGCGCCACCGGAACCACACTATGGTCAATGTGTAGCTTGATGCGCTTTCCTTTCAGCCGTCCCAACCCCTCGAAGAGCTGTGGGAACTCATTGAGAAGCCGTTCCACCTGAGTGTCATGGACTTGACGTGCAAAGAACACCAGTTCTAACTCTTCTGCGGTGTGACATCCTAGCAGAGTGCCACGATCCCCAGCCACTACATAGAATGTTGCCTCTGTGGACTTGTCTCCACTGTTCACAGCTACCTCCACCGTTCCTTTGAGAGGAAGGGGGTCTTGCCCTCCATAGTTGTATATTTTTGTAGTCGTCGGAGTGAGTCTTGGGGCTGGTATTAATTTCTGGAACAGAGTTTCATCCATAACATTGACAGACGCCCCTGTGTCAATAAGTACAGATACCAGCGTGCCATTGACGTGAACGTCGCTCATTGGAGGCGGTCTTTTCTTTAGTTGTCTCATTCCCGTGAAAGAAATTACAAAAATGTCCTCTTCTTCATCTTCATCGAAAACCGGGCCACTCACCATGGCGTGGTCCCTTACCTCTTCCGTGCTTTTGGATACAGCTCTCACATTAGCATCTCTTCCTTTCTGTTCCCCTGGCTTATTCCTTCTGGATCTACACACTTTGGCAAAATGGTTTGCTTTACCACAGCGATTACACGATTGTCCTTTCGCCGGGCACCCCATGTTCGCTCGGTGCTCATAGCCACAGCTTCCACAAACCCTCTCACTTGGTTTGACCTGGTTCGGCTTGCGCAGTACTGCCTGGCGTGTCTGGATAGCCTCTACCTGTTCCTCCTTAACCTGAACAGCACGAGTCGATGACGCTGCCGCTAACGACTGACCCCTAACGGCTGCCATCGCGTCTGCTCGCACCGCGGACAGTTCATGTGATCGTGCAAGAATCAAAATGTCATCGAGGGACATCCCCTGCTGTCGAAGAATGAGCTTTCTTAAGGCATTGGATCGGCAACCTTGGATGATCTGTGCTCTGATCTCCTCCTGCTGATTGAGCCCAGTGCATGAACTCACCAGCTTTCTCAACCTGGCGTAAAACATATCCATCGATTCGACTTCTGTCTGTTGCGCCTGTCTCAACTTGAAACGCTCAAAATCAGAATTAAGTTGAGGATCAAAATGTCTATTTAAAGCAGTTACCGCTGCATCGAAATCAGACTTGTCTCCTGTATCAGGGAGGGAATCAAACAACTCTTGCAGTTCATCTCCTCCCATCAGCAGCATTACGGACCTTCGTACGGCCCCATCTGTTTCTCTAGTTGCGCAGAAGTAGTTTTCTAGGCGATTTATCCATAAGCGCCACCTGGGCGCAGCAGTTGCCGGGTCAATCAGCTGGCTAAACGGTGGCAATGACGTGATGGAGGAGTGTGTACTACTGTTCGGCTGCGCTGGGAGTTGGGGATTTCCTAGTGGTGGTGGTGGTGGACCGGCATCATCCTGGGGTGGGGCACTCATGCTTGCTCTCCCACACTCCCCTAACTCGCAGCAGTCAACTTTTATTTAGATGTCTGTTTATACCTTGAACTGGGCTTTGTGCCTTTTATTCCCCACAGAGGAGCAACACAAAAGGAAGAGAGAAAAAGAAGAAAAAAAAAAAAAAAAAAAAATCCTTCTCTTCTTTTTTTTTTTTCCCAGGCCTCTGCCTGCCAGCAGAGCCTCTAGTTTTATTTATGGTCTCTTTTCTTTTTTTTTTTCTCTCAGGCAATGCCTCGCCTGCGTTGCCTTTGTTATTGTGATTCCCCGGCTCCTGGGGAAACACTTATCCTGCCGCTCTTCTGCGGCCGAACACCACAGAGGCGGGGCACCCGAGCAGAGATGCACCCGCGTCACTGCTGCTCCCCCGGCAACAGGACGCACACGGCCGGCGCCTCGGTGGAGCGAGAGGCTTAAAAGCCGGCGCGCTCGATGGAGCGTGACGCTCCACATGTTCTTCCTTGCCGGGCGGGACCTCCCGGCACCAGTATGCGCCGGCTGGGGAGCGCTCAACGGAGCGTTTCGCTCCACGTGTTTATTGTCTTTCTGGGGCGGGGCAAAGCTCACCGTATTCGGCTTCCCCGGACAGGGGGCCGAACCGCACTCTCTCCGGCACCACAATCCGGCTCCGTCGTGTCTCCCCTCCACAGGCGGCCGATACCGCACCACGTTCGGTACGTTTTATTCTTTATTCGTTTTCACTTATCACACGTTTATGGTGTTATTGTTCAGATGCATGGGATTTCGCGATCCCGCTCGTCGCCATTGTAGATTTACACGGATGCACATAAATGAGCACACACGGAGACCAGTTAAGTTTGCTGCCACACCCGAGACTGCGTCACCGCAGCTCTTCCTTTATTTATATACTTGCTCCGTGCCCCTCCCGGACACGCAGAGTACGTTTACTCAAACAAGGAGAGCCCGCATGGCTCTCCGCTTACTCTCTACACAAAGCTCCAACCACCTGGACTTTGAATGCCCCAACATGGGTCCTTGTGATTTCTTTCAGTGTGGGGCCAGTGCTTCATATTTAATTGGGACATCGACCCCAGGCTGCTCTGTTCGTTTTTGTCCTCCTATTTGGTAACCCCAAATTGGGCCTGGAGGACTGCTTGTAATACTCTCCTGGGTCACTGCAGTTCCATCTCGCCCTCAATAATGCAGGACTCTACAAATGCATACCTAGAGGAGGAGAGTGTTGCCTAGCTCCCTATTGATGAAAACCTTTGTGATGTGATTGATGCCTCCATTTACAAGGCTGTTTCTGATGCGGTGGTGCCCTTGGAACAGAAGCTTCCGCAGAGGGCAGAAAAATGTTTTAAACCCCTCCTTTCAAGGGAACACCTTTCAGGACCACTGTCTCTATACCTCTAGGACAGCCTGAGATTGTGTACCCTTGTCCGTGGGGTTGACTTCGATGCTTTTGACAAGCTCAAAAGAGCCTTTATCAGCCATACTTACCCTTTGGGGTCTGAGCCCCCCCATCATTCCTGAACCTGAGACCTCAAATGAGCATCTGGCAAACTGTTACCCCTCCCTCCCCAGGCCCCCTAGATGGGGTTGACTCTGTAAGGAGATGGGCGAGTTATCCAATTGCATTACATGCCCTCCTCACCCTACCTTCACAAGTGACGTCAATCTTATCTCCTCACAGCATCAAGCAAACTGCCACTTTGAAGAATGCTGTGGGGAGCAGAAAGAGTCGAAGTCCAGCTATGCTTACTATGGTACCATTCCCTATTTCTCTTTGGCCACCTGACCTGGAAGGAAAAGCCGTAAAATGGGAAGAGGACATGTCAGAGACGCCGTGGGTAAAGGAGAATGTTCGGAGAGCCATTGTTTGGGGATGAGTACGAAGGAGACGCTAAGACTATCGTGAACCAGCCTGGAGACCCGAAGTCGGAGGTACCTGACAGACACCCGTAGTCCCAGCCACGTTCCAGGAGGGATTGGCTAAGTCAGATACGTGCCCAGATTCAAATGTGGAGGCGGCGGGGCAGTCAAATTTACCAACTATAGTGAGCCAAGGAAGACTTTCCTTCCTGTATCTTTTACCTTACAGTTACTAACCCAATGGCCAGGGTAGTTGTTTATACCTCAGCAGGGTACAAGACCAATAGCCGAAAACTACATTAACCAACATCAGAGGTCATTAGTGGTGAAGCCAGGCAGACATAGATATACTTTTGTTTGTGTTTCCTTATTTTTATTGTTGTCCACTGAGACTAATATAGTCTCCAAACGTGCACTCCCAGGTGAAACTGGTGACGGGTATGCCTATATAAAAGACAGAGCGGTGCCTTACCAAGCTTGTTTCCCCTTTTCTCGAGATCCTCGGTGGTGTAGTCTCTTGCTCCTGAATCCGGTACCAACGAAGGAAGAAAAAAAGACATTGCATATTGGAGACCTCTCTGTCAAAACTACTTTAATTTTGTGCAATTAATTTCCCAACAAATAAATACAAGTCATGTTTCCTTCCCTTACAACTCCAAGACTGACACAACCCACAGCCTCTGATGGGGACAATGAACCAGATAGGCCCTAACACCCTTCCAACACTACACACATGCCTGACATTGAATCTGCCAGGGGTAAGAATACCCAAGACATTGGTTCTGACATGCTAGACCCCAAGGACTTTATGCACTCACACGCAGTGGAGTGGATCCCAGCAGGGAAAATGGACACTTACATGGCAAGGAGGCTTAGGAAACCCCGGGATAAGGAAAAATGCAACTGCCTTCGGTGGAGTGCCCCCATCTGTCACTGGATGGCAAAGTGGGCTACCTCCAAGATTGATGCCTGGATGGCCACCTTCCTGGCCAAATACATCTGGCATCCTAAAAAAAAAGGGATAGACCGCTCCTGGTGTTCATGTCAGAATAAACTGCTTGATATCTCTGTTCCCCTTTAAAATATTCTCGATATGGATAAAGCCAAGACCTCTGGTTTCCGCATTTGCCCCGAAAATGGCCCAGCTGGCCATTATATTTTTGGGAAATGCTAACTGCTCCATCGCCACTGAGTGGCCCTATCCAGAAGATATGGTGCCAAATAAGGGCAGTGGCAGGATCCCACCAGATTTGGAGGTTTCTACCATACTAGAGGCTACCCATGGCAACAAGGCTCCAGAGGGAGTGTGCATACTTTTTCGCAAGGAAGACTAGGGGGCAGGCTGGCAGACTATGCTCACGACAGGAGGACAATCACATCGGACTCCTGGGTCTTTCAAACAATTCAAGGCTTTTGTATCAAATTTTATGGGCCCCACACGCTCTCCTTCTTAAAATCAGAAACCACCCTAGGGAATGCAGTAGTCACAGATCTGCCATCACCAGGGGCTGCATCCCTGACATTCACCCATCCTAATGGATTTCTCAGCAACCTCTTCCTAATGAAGAAGAGGGACGGGGAACAACGTCCAGTTATCAACCTCAGGGAGTTCAACAACTGACTAGTCTTCTGCCACTTCAAGATGGAGGGTATCTTCCTCCTGCGGGACCTTCTGCAGCCAAGGACTGGATGGTGCGCCTTAACTAAAGGACACATATCTTACGATCCTGATCTACCCACCACAGTGCCGCTTCCTGCAGTTCCAGGGGCAACTCCAGACTTTCAAATTCACGACCCTTCCCTTCGGGTTGTCCTCAGCACTGTGGTGCTTTACCAAGGTAATTAAATTGGTAGTGGAACACCTCGGGACCAGGGGTATACATCTATTAGTCTTTTTGGATGACATCCTCCTCATGAATCAATGCCAAGGAAGCTGTTGGAGCAACAGTCGACCTAGTACAATCCTTGGGATTAATTATCAGCTGGAACAAGTCCATACTGTCACTATCCATCATATTGCTAGGTTTCATGGTAGACTCAATTTGACCCGCCTTCAGTCTTCCCTCTTGGGAACTGTTGGACTTTTGCTTTTGCAGGGTCATCCCCAGACTTTTTTGCCTCCTGCCTCCTATATTTTTCTGACATGTTGCTGTTGGCTTTTCAACTCTGAGCACTTTACCACTGCTAACCAGTGCTAAAGTGCATATGCTCTCCTGTTTAAATTGTATGTAAGTGGTTTATCCATGATTGGCATATTTGATTTACTAGTAAGTCCCTAGTAAGGTGCACTAGAGGTGCCAGGGCCTGTAAATCAAATGCTACTAGTGGGCCTGCAGCACTGGTTGTGCCACCCACATAAGTAGCTCTGTAATCATGTCTCAGACCTGCCACTGCAGTGTCTGTGTGTGTATTTTTACACTGTAAATTCGACTTGGCAAGTGTACCCACTTGCCAGGCCTAAACCTTCCCTTTCCTTACATGTAAGGCACCCCTAAGGTATGCCCTAGGTAGCCCCAAGGGCAGGGTGCAGTGTATGGATAAGGTAGGACATATAGTAATGTGGTTTATATGTCCTGACAGTGAAATACTGCCAATTTCGTTTTCACTGTTGCAAGGTCTGTCTCTCTCTCATAGGATAATATGGGGGCTACCTTTAAATATGATTAAAGTGTAGATTCCCCTAGAGAAGAGATGGACAGGTGGAGTTTGGGATCCCTGAACTCACAATTTAAAAATGCATCTTTTAGTAAAGTTGATTTTGAGATTGTGCGTTTGAAAATGCCACTTTTAGAAAGTGAGCATTTTCTTGCTTAAACCATTCTGTGACTCTGCCTTGTTTGTGGATTCCCTGTCTGGGTCAGTTGACAGTTGGGTTGTTTTTCACCTCACACCAGACAGTGACACAAAGGGAGCTGGGGTGTGATCTGCATTCCTGATTAGCCATCTCTGCTAGGAGGGAGGGGTGGAGTGGTCACTCTCATCTGAAAGGACTGTGCCTGCCTCTGACAATGCTGTCTCCAGCCCCCTGGTGTGTGTCTGAGGCCTTGCCTGGGCAAGGCAGGATTTCACAAGAAGGTGTGAGTCCCCTTTGAAGGAAGGTGACTTCAAAGACTAAAATGGGTATAAGAAGGGCACCCAAACTTACAAACTTTAGAAACACTTCTGGAATCAAGGGGAACCTCTGCCTGGAGAAGAGCTGATCGCTGAGGAACAAGTGCTGCCCTGCCTGTGACTGTGCTTTGTGGAGCTTTCCTGCAGTGCTGCTTCTGCCAGAGTAAGAGGGCAAAGACTGGACTTTGTGTGCCTTCCATCTTGAAGAAGAAATCTCCAAGGGCTTGATGTAGAGCTTGCCTCCTGTTGTTGAAGTCTCAGGGATAGCAAAGACTTCTTCCTGCCAGCACCTGGAGTCTCTGGAGAGACCCCTACTCTGCTCTGTGGTGCCCTGCCAGTTCCTGGGACCCTGAAAGGAGAGGCTGGCAGCCTAAGGACAAAAATACACGCACCGAGCGCCGTGCGGAGAAAAGATCGACGCGAATCCGATCGCGGCTGAGAAAACGACGCGACGCCGGCTCCGCAGCTGAGAAACGACGCCGCAGGAAACGCGACCGAAGAATCGACGCCCGGAGCAGGAGAAACGACGCGCAGCATCGCTGACGAAGGCTGAGAGATCGCAACCTGCGCCGCGGGACTTTCGGACCGTCGCGGGGCTGGCTTTTTCGACGCGCATCGCCGTGCCGAGCTGTTTTCGACGCATATAACCGTGCAGGGTTATTTTCGACGCACACCGCCCGTGCGGGGTTATTTTTGACGCAAACCAGGTACATTTACACGCTAGCAGCGCTAGTGTGTTGTTACAACTACCTAAAGACTCTTTTTATTTTAAACCTTTTAAAAATCATAACTTGACTTGTGTATGTTGGATTTTTGTCGTTTTGGTCTTGTTTTGTCTAGATAAATATTTCCTATTTTTCTAAACTGGTGTTGTGTCATTTTGTAGTGTTTTCATTAAGTTACTGTGTGTGTTGGTACAAATACTTTACGCCCAGCACTCTGAGGTTAAGCCTACTGCTCTGCCAAGCTACCAAGGGGGTAAGCAGGGGTTAGCTGAGGGTGATTCTCTTTTATCCTAACTAGAGTGAGGGTCCTTGCTTGAACAGGGGGTAACCTGACTGTCAACCAAAGACCCCATTTCTAACATTGGTGACCAGCGGTCGGGATTGGACTTGTATTTGTACTTGACATACAGTAATTAAGTGTACACTACAGTTTTGATCTCAGACCACTACGTGACCACATACTACTTGTCTTGTGATTCTGCTTTTTGTTCTCTGATGTCCTCCTGGAAGTATTGATGATATTTTTGGACTTTGTTTTTTGGTTGTGAAGCCTTTGCAGAAATGGAAGTCAATTTCTGGCACCTATCTATGTATAAAAAGTGGCAGCTTAAAGCATTCTGCATGGAAAGGGGACTGGCTGTGAACAAGGAATCCAGAAGGGAGGATCTTGAGTCAGCCCTGTTTCAGGATGAATTGAAACGTTGTCAGGCAACACCACCAAATGAGTCTGAGGAGGATAACTACTCTGAGGAGGAGGACTACTCCAAAGAGGAGGGCAGTGGCCCTGAGGAGGGAACAGAAAGAGATGATAGGCTCCTAGCTCGAATCCGGAGTCTGGAAGAGCTTAAGAGGGCCGAGGAGAAGAGAGCCTTAGCCCTGGCAGAAAGGAGGAGGGACTTAGAGATTAAAAAAATGATTTATGCTTACGAGCTTAAATTGAAAGAGCTGGAAGTCATGAGGGCTGAGTCCAGCTGGAATGGTGGCAGCAACAATTGTATATCCAGTGATGCTGCAGAAGTGCACATGCCCAGAGAGGTGGTGCCCTACTTGAAGGAGGGAGTTAACACACGCCAGGAGGTTCAGGGGTATGAGGTAGCTCCAGTGATGCACAGGGTCCCTGAGGTGGATTGGGGAACTGGCATGGGGAGTCATATTCCTACTGGCGGGAGGGACACTCTACTGACTCTAGGTGAGAGTGACAGGGAGAGGGGTTCCCCCCAAGTAGAAGTCCTGGTTATGGAGTGTGAAGACATCCCAGAAGAGTGTGGGTTGAGTGTCAGGGACAGTCAGGTACTGTCTCACCAGTCTCAGGAGGGTGATGTGGGGTGCTTTGTCAAAGCAGAGTCACTGGATGGTTGGGTGAAGGGTACTTTGGTTAATTCATGTGAGGGGCTGAGTGATGTAATTGCTGGAGAGCAGATGTCTAGTCCTTATTTTCCAGAGCTATGCCAACACCAGGTGGAGTGTGAGTTCTCTGACCCCAGGGAGCTTACAATGGAGGCAGACTTCTGGGTGAGTACCAGAGAGTCTGAAGAGGCATTTGGGGGTGCTCCTGAGAGGAGTGGTCTAGGTAGTTCCCAACCAGGTGAGGTAGGGAAGGATTGTAGTGTCCCAGGTAGGTCCCATTGTAGTGGGATGGGTGAGGGACCCCATGTCCAGTCTCAGAGGAGAGGGAATGGGGATGGGTTGAGGCCCAAGGTGCCCGAGATCCGGTCCCAGGTCCTGGAGGGTTCCCTGCGGGAACCCCAGGAGGGGAGCCTAGCCTGTACCATAGGGCCATCTGTTGAGGGAGACCCCACAGTGTCAGGAGAACTTGGGGGGGCGGCTGTAGCCAGCGTCCCACCAGTTCTGGTGTCTGGCAGTACCACTCCTAGTGAGGGGTTGCAGAAGTCCAGACAGAGGGTTGAGAGGGGGTTGCGGACCCCAGTGGAGAACCTGGAGGGTCAGGGGTCAGCTCTGAGAGCAGAGCCCCCCATGAATGACCTTGGTGAGACCATTTCTGGGTTGGGGGGAATCCAGACTCTGTCAGATGGGCAGAGGTCAGGAGACCTGCGCCAGCCAGACTCTTGTGTGGCCCTTCGGGACAGTGTGTCCCTTGAGGGGGATAAGTGTGCCCCCCTGGAAGTCCTGGTGTGCCAGGCAATGGTTCAACCGCAGGGTGGTGACTCTGGGTTGAATAATCAGGTTCAGGGGGTAAACTCTGACCTGATGGGGGGTAAGTGTGCTCCCCAGGAAGTCCTGGTGTGCCAGGCAGTGGTTCAACCGCAGGGTGGTGACCCTGGGTTGGATGACCAGGTTCAGAGGGTAAACTCTGACCTGGTAGGGGGTAGGTATGCCCCCCAGGAAGTCCTGGGTTGCCAGGCAGTGATCCAGTCTGTGGGTACAGGCCCTGGATTGGGAGGCCAGGTTAAGGGTGTCCCCCCTGACCTGGAGGAAGGGGCTACTGCTAACAGTGCCCCTACCATGTTGTCTTCTGGGGGGGCCGCTCCTAGTTGGGTGGTTCAGGACCCCAGAAGAGAGGGCAGGGGGAGGGAAGCCTCACCCCTGGCCCTGGTCCAACCTGAAGGTACAGACCCCAGGTTGGAGGATCAGTTGCAGGTTAACATCCCTGCACTGATGGAAGAATTGTGCAGGACTGCTTCTACAAGCACCCTGACAGTTTTTGACTCTGGGGGTGCCGCTTCTGCAGGGAGGGTACAGAGCCCCAGAGGGGAGGACCAGGGTCAGGTTGTCATCCCTGACCTGGTGGAAGAGAGAGTGGTCAAAGGGTGCCAGGCACCTGGGGCTACCACCCCCCACTCTCCACAGTCACAGTGGTTAGAGAGGCCTGAGGTCGGGCTCTCATCCCTGACAGTTGTCTGGGGCCACTGTGGCTTGCTGTCCTGGTGGACAGAGTTGCCCCTGGGGGGGGAAGGACGAGAGTCACACCCCAGGGGTGGAGTGGGCAACACCATTGTGTTGGCCCTGGTGGTACTATCTGCCCATTGCAATACATCTGTGAGCAAAGTAAAGTTAGGTGTTGCACAGATGGTGTCTGTAGATGTGGAGAAGGGTTCCCCATGGGTTAGCTTAGTGGGCCCTGAGAGTATGGACAGAGGGATCCAACTGGAGTCAGGAAGGCGTAGAACTGGAGCATGCCCCTGCTGTTGTGGGCCTGGGTCCCTGTTCTATCGCCCCAATCAGGGAAGTACATCAAGGTATTGATTGTTCTCCCCTGGCTTTAGGCTGGTAGGGGGTCGTGTTGGACTTTTGCTTTTGCAGGGTCATCCCCAGACTTTTTTGCCTCCTGCCTCCTATATTTTTCTGACATGTTGCTGTTGGCTTTTCAACTCTGAGCACTTTACCACTGCTAACCAGTGCTAAAGTGCATATGCTCTCCTGTTTAAATTGTATGTAAGTGGTTTATCCATGATTGGCATATTTGATTTACTAGTAAGTCCCTAGTAAGGTGCACTAGAGGTGCCAGGGCCTGTAAATCAAATGCTACTAGTGGGCCTGCAGCACTGGTTGTGCCACCCACATAAGTAGCTCTGTAATCATGTCTCAGACCTGCCACTGCAGTGTCTGTGTGTGTATTTTTACACTGTAAATTCGACTTGGCAAGTGTACCCACTTGCCAGGCCTAAACCTTCCCTTTCCTTACATGTAAGGCACCCCTAAGGTATGCCCTAGGTAGCCCCAAGGGCAGGGTGCAGTGTATGGATAAGGTAGGACATATAGTAATGTGGTTTATATGTCCTGACAGTGAAATACTGCCAATTTCGTTTTCACTGTTGCAAGGTCTGTCTCTCTCTCATAGGATAATATGGGGGCTACCTTTAAATATGATTAAAGTGTAGATTCCCCTAGAGAAGAGATGGACAGGTGGAGTTTGGGATCCCTGAACTCACAATTTAAAAATGCATCTTTTAGTAAAGTTGATTTTGAGATTGTGCGTTTGAAAATGCCACTTTTAGAAAGTGAGCATTTTCTTGCTTAAACCATTCTGTGACTCTGCCTTGTTTGTGGATTCCCTGTCTGGGTCAGTTGACAGTTGGGTTGTTTTTCACCTCACACCAGACAGTGACACAAAGGGAGCTGGGGTGTGATCTGCATTCCTGATTAGCCATCTCTGCTAGGAGGGAGGGGTGGAGTGGTCACTCTCATCTGAAAGGACTGTGCCTGCCTCTGACAATGCTGTCTCCAGCCCCCTGGTGTGTGTCTGAGGCCTTGCCTGGGCAAGGCAGGATTTCACAAGAAGGTGTGAGTCCCCTTTGAAGGAAGGTGACTTCAAAGACTAAAATGGGTATAAGAAGGGCACCCAAACTTACAAACTTTAGAAACACTTCTGGAATCAAGGGGAACCTCTGCCTGGAGAAGAGCTGATCGCTGAGGAACAAGTGCTGCCCTGCCTGTGACTGTGCTTTGTGGAGCTTTCCTGCAGTGCTGCTTCTGCCAGAGTAAGAGGGCAAAGACTGGACTTTGTGTGCCTTCCATCTTGAAGAAGAAATCTCCAAGGGCTTGATGTAGAGCTTGCCTCCTGTTGTTGAAGTCTCAGGGATAGCAAAGACTTCTTCCTGCCAGCACCTGGAGTCTCTGGAGAGACCCCTACTCTGCTCTGTGGTGCCCTGCCAGTTCCTGGGACCCTGAAAGGAGAGGCTGGCAGCCTAAGGACAAAAATACACGCACCGAGCGCCGTGCGGAGAAAAGATCGACGCGAATCCGATCGCGGCTGAGAAAACGACGCGACGCCGGCTCCGCAGCTGAGAAACGACGCCGCAGGAAACGCGACCGAAGAATCGACGCCCGGAGCAGGAGAAACGACGCGCAGCATCGCTGACGAAGGCTGAGAGATCGCAACCTGCGCCGCGGGACTTTCGGACCGTCGCGGGGCTGGCTTTTTCGACGCGCATCGCCGTGCCGAGCTGTTTTCGACGCATATAACCGTGCAGGGTTATTTTCGACGCACACCGCCCGTGCGGGGTTATTTTTGACGCAAACCAGGTACATTTACACGCTAGCAGCGCTAGTGTGTTGTTACAACTACCTAAAGACTCTTTTTATTTTAAACCTTTTAAAAATCATAACTTGACTTGTGTATGTTGGATTTTTGTCGTTTTGGTCTTGTTTTGTCTAGATAAATATTTCCTATTTTTCTAAACTGGTGTTGTGTCATTTTGTAGTGTTTTCATTAAGTTACTGTGTGTGTTGGTACAAATACTTTACGCCCAGCACTCTGAGGTTAAGCCTACTGCTCTGCCAAGCTACCAAGGGGGTAAGCAGGGGTTAGCTGAGGGTGATTCTCTTTTATCCTAACTAGAGTGAGGGTCCTTGCTTGAACAGGGGGTAACCTGACTGTCAACCAAAGACCCCATTTCTAACAGGAACTGACTAAGATCAAACACAAATTGTGAAAAATGGTGGACAAACCATCCACCTCCCCCAAGCACATTGCGCGGGTAGTGGGGCTTTTTTCATCCTGTACACAGGTCATCTTCCTGGGACCCCTGCACTATTGGGCCAGGCAGCACCTCAATGCCTTTCACCTTTGACAAGGTCTTACCTACTTTCAGGCAATCTCCTTTTCGGACGAGGCCAGACAGGTGATAAGGTGGTGGATCACCCACATGGAAGCCTGGAACTGTGACGCTACGGACTAC
This sequence comes from Pleurodeles waltl, assembly GCF_031143425.1. Lineage (NCBI taxonomy): Eukaryota > Metazoa > Chordata > Amphibia > Caudata > Salamandridae > Pleurodeles > Pleurodeles waltl. The sequence goes on from NC_090447.1 coordinate 653,808,127, forward strand.
CGCAGTCAGGCCGGCAGTCTGCATTTTGAGACGTCAGAACACGGCGCAGCCCATTTTTTTGTGCTTGTTTGGCGTTTTTTGCTGCAGTGTGGCCCAGGAGGCATATTTTGTGCTCCAGGTCGCGCCGCAGCTCCTGGCAGCCTCCCTGACTTTCCGTTCCTACTAACCTACTTGGGTCCTTTCTCTTTTTTCTTCTTTTTTTCTCCTTTTTCTTCTATCTTCATGTCTTCTTTCTTCTTGGTCTTCCATATTGTCTTCTTCCTTGATGTTTGTCTTCCCAGTATGCCTTTTTCCTTTTCCTTTTCTACTTGGTCTTTTTTCTCATTCATTTCTATGTGGTCTTTCCCAATCCAAGATGGTGTTGTACATTCTTCTTGTTTTGTCACTTCCTGTTTCATGGTATATAAGCACTGCAGTTCCCTCCTTCCCTGCGTTGCAAACACTTCCATCTTGGTGGTGATCCTCGCTCCTGTTTACAGTTTTCTACGCGCTCCTGCTTTTTCCCTGCAGAATTGACTCCTATTTTTTGCCTTTTTTCACAGTTTTTCCCTCTTTTTCAGGAATTCCTGTGATAGAGGTTTTTTTCCTATTACGTGGGTTTTTCCTCTGGGACTTCTTCTGAAGGGTACGGTCTGCCTTGATGTTTTTTCCAGTCGGCAGAATCGTGGCCACTACAAGGGGTTGTCCTTACCTTGGCCATTTCAGAACTAGTAAAAAAACAGGCATCCCTCCAAGTACTGCAGCCTATGGCGGTAAGAGATGTGCAGATTGTGACATTGCAATGCCAAAAGAATCAGCGTTGCGTGAAAACCATGGAGGGACCACATGATGATGTCGTAGAGAATGCACAATCCATGCTTCGTACTGTGCAACAACAAGCCCAAAAATTACAACTGCATGTTGAGAATACCGCACTACGGCAAGCCTTGACTTCTCAACCTATGGATATACCTTGTGTCCACCCTGACACCACGATATTCCGGAGATCCTCATAAAGTAAAGGAATTTCTTGACTCTTTGACAGTCTTCTTTGCCTTTCGACCCTTCCAATTTTCATCTGACAAAGCCAAGGTGGGTTATTTGATCAGTGCCTTGTCTGGCCCTGCACTAGCTTGGGCGACCCCCTTGGTATTTGCTGAGGATCCTGTATTATCCAATTATCCTGCCTTTCTTAAAGTCTTTAAACAGATGTTTGAACGACCCGGGTTGGAGGCTGCTGCTGAAGAAGCATTATGCGATATACAGCAAGGCAATCAGGATGTATTGCAATACAAAACCCGATTTAAATAGTTAGCAGCTGAGACCACTTGGATGGAGCGCACTTTTGTAACCCTGTTTCGCCGAAGACTTCAAGAAGAAATAAAGGATGAATTGGTGCATTCTACTCAATTAGGTTCCCTGAAAGAACTGATGGATCAAGCATTGAACATAGAGTATTGATTGCGGAAATGCAAGATGGAAAGGTGAAAGACTCGATTACAGTATCAGTCCAGATTACCCTGTTCCACAGCCCGTCGTTCTGATGAAGTCCATCCTGAGGCAAATAAGTCTACAGAAGTAGAACCCATGCAGATATACCTAGTCCGTGGTCCTTTATCTGAATCAGAAAGAGAAGATAAGCGACAAAAGAGCCTTTGTCTTTATTGTGGCAAGGCTGGTCATTTGATCAGGATGTGTCCTGTCCGTTCTTTCAGACCCACAAGAAACGCCAGCTCCCGCCTCCTCTGTGGAGGAAGGGGACAGGAGGAGTAGATTTACCTTCAATATGTTCCACCAAAGAGAATACCACAGCTGTTTATACTGTCTGTTACCGCACAGTGTTCCCAGAATCAAGAAGAGCAGGCATTTGCATTATTGGATTGTGAAGCAAGCAGTATATATTTGGATGAGACTTGGGCCAAAGAAGGAGGTACACCACGAGTTCCTAAAGAGATGCCAGAACAAGTCCACACAGTAGATGGTTCCCCGCTAGCCTCAGGACTAGTGGTGGAGACAACACCCATGCTCTGTCTGCGTTTTGGAAGACATCAGGAACACATTACCTTTGATCTAATATCCTCTCCAAATCATACCATGATATTAGCAATTCCTTGGCTGAGTCGGCACAACCCATATATTAATTGGGAAACAAGAACAATATCTTTATCATTGCGGTTTTGCCAACAGAACTGTTACTTCACGAACTCTTATTGGCCCCTTAAATGTTTAATCCTTTCTTCCAAAGATCCGAGCTGCTCTATTAACATGATACAGGGAGTGCCAAGTTGTTATCAAGAATACTGTGATGTATTCCAAAAGCCTAGCAAACCCATTTTACCTCCACATCGGGTCTATGACTGTGCCATTCCTTTGATTCCGGGAGAAGTGGTTTCATTTGGACGGATGTATTCATTGACCGAACAAGAAAAGAAGGTACTTAAAGAATAACTAGATGATAATCAACAGAATGATTTAATCGCCCCCTCTTCCTCTCCTGATGGGACTCCTCTTTTATTTGTTCCAATGAAATCAAAAGGTCTGCATCCCTGTCTTGGCCTTCATGGACCGAACAAGATAACCATCAAGGATTGATATCCCTTACCCCTTAGTAGGGATATACTTGACGCAGTCCAAGGTGCCAAGAGGTTTACCAAATTGGATCTGAGGGGTGCCTATCATCTCTTTCGTGTCAAGAAAGGAGATGAATGGAAAACAGCTTTTCTTTTCGTACTCCATTTGCCCATTATGAAAACCGAGTCATGGCTTTTGGTTTAACAAACGCCCCCTCAATATTCCAACGATTCATGGACTACATGTTTTCTGATTTATTGAATCACATTGTGGTGATACATCTGGACGACATCCTAGTATGTTCTCGTATACCCGAACAGCATACTGAGCATGTACTTCAGGTTTTGGAAAAACTCAGACAGAATCAGCTATAATGCAAACCTGAAAAATGTGAATTCCACAAGACAGAAGTACAGTATCTTGGGTTCTGCATCATTCAGACTGGAATAGCTATGGATCCAGACAAAGTACAAGCCATTTTGGATTGGCCCTCTCCCTCTTCTATTAAGGAAACCCAATGCTTCCTAGGTCTCTCCAACCTCTATCGGCAATTCATACAAGACTTTGACAATCAACAAAGTTTCATCACTCAGACCATCAAAGGAGAAAATCTGAAGAAGGGATTTGTTTGGACTTAAAGTGCAGAGATGGCCTTTCAATATCTGACACAGGCCTTTACCCAAACTACTATCTTACGGCACCCGGATACAACTAAGACATTTATAGTGGTCACTGGCGCCTGCGAGAGAGCTATCAGTGTGGTCTTACTTCAGAAACAAGATGCCAGTGGCTTGGAACGTCCTGTCTTTTACTTATCCCACATACTGACAGAAGCCGAATGCAGTTATTCTGTGTTAGAACAGGAATTACTTGCTCTTAAGGCTGCTTGTGAAGAATGGAGACATTTCCTAATGGGTACCAAAGAACCGTTCATAGCAAGAAGTAATCACCGTAATCTATAACGTCTCTGAAATTTCCAGTGTCGAACTAGGCGGCAGGCAAGATAGGCTTTCTTTTTCAGCCAATATGACTTTGTAGTGACCTACATTCCTGGATCTCAGAACCTAGTAGCTGATGCATTATCTTGTCGCTATCCAGAAAGCACGAACACTTCCTCTCCACAAATAATAGAACCCAGTCGAATCATCGGGGTTGCCCAGTCCTTTCTTGATCGTGTTAAGATAGAATACCAATTTCTTCCACTTGAAGAATGGAATATCTTGAGTCCTCAATTACAAAAGAATCAGGACTACTTCTATCATCAAAACACTCTATTTTTGCCGACCAAGAAAGTACAGATGGAGGCTTTACAGATGTGCCATGATTCTCCTGTGGCTAGACATCGTGGAATCAAGAAGACACAGGAGTTGCTCCTACGTTCTTTTTGGTGGCCTACACGTAAGACTAGTGCTGAATCCTTTGTAACATTATGCCCTGTATGTGCTCAAACCAAGACACCTCGGACCAAGCCAGCAGGATTATTGATGCCCTTGCCTGTTCCCTCTGCTCCATGGCACACTCTGTCTAAAGGTTTCATATGTTCATTGCCATCTTCTTAAGGGAATCATGTCGTTATGGTAACCATTGATTCATTTCCCAAGATGGCGCATTTAACAGCCTTAAAGAAATTTCCTATAGCCAAAGAAATTAGCCATATTTTCATTCAAAATATCTTTCATCTACATGGTCTTCCACAAGTAATCATTTCAGATCGGGACCCCAATATGTGTCACGTTTTTGGAAGGCTTTTTGTACCTCACTACACATTGATGTCTACCTTTCATCGGGATTTCATCCACAGACTAACAGTCAAACTGATCCCATGAATCAGGAACTCCAACAGTATCTACATTGTTTCTGTAATACCACACAAAGTAACTGGTCTGATTGCCTTTCTTTAGCTGAGTTTTCATATAATAATACTGTGCAAAGTGCAACAGGATCAACAACTTTTTTTTGCACCTACGGCTTCCATCCCAAGACCTTTCCCACTATACCTCAGGTGCTTCCTCCTGTTCCTGTGGTTACATCATTTGCTCAGCGACTCCGCCATATTCTGGACCTGATCCGGTTCCACTCTTTTGGCTTCTGAACAATTTATGAAAAGAAGGGCTGATAGCCAACGTCAGGTGGCACCATCTTACCAACCGGAAGACTAAGGCCCTCATTCTGACCCTGGCGGTCTTTGACCGCCAGGGCGGAGGACCGCGGGAGCACCGCCGACAAGCCGGCGGTGCTCCAATGGGGATTCCGACCGCGGCGGTAAAGCCGCGGTCGGACCGGCACCACTGGCGGGGTCCCGCCAGTGTACCGCGGCCCCATTGAATCCTCCGCGGCGGCGCAGCTTGCTGCACCGCCGCGGGGATTCTGACCCCCCCTACCGCCATCCAGATCCCGGCGGTCGGACCGCCGAGATCCGGATGGCGGTAGGGGGGGTCGCGGGGCCCCTGGGGGCCCCTGCAGTGCCCATGCCACTGGCATGGGCATTGCAGGGGCCCCCGTAAGAGGGCCCCTACATGTATTTCACTGTCTGCTGCGCAGACAGTGAAATACGCGACGGGTGCAACTGCACCCGTCGCACAGCTTCCACTCCGCCGGCTCGATTCCGAGCCGGCTTCATCGTGGAAGCCTCTTTCCCGCTGGGCTGGCTGGCGGTCTGAAGGAGACCGCCCGCCAGCCCAGCGGGAAAGTCAGAATTACCGCCGCGGTCTTTCGACCGCGGAACGGTAACCTGACGGCGGGACTTTGGCGGGCGGCCTCCGCCGCCCGCCAAGGTCAGAATGAGGGCCTAAGTATGGCTTTCTTCCAAATTTCTGCCTTTTCGTTTTTCTCAAAACAAATTCAAACCCCGCTTTTATGGTCCTTTTTGAATACTCCAAATATTGAATCCTGTTGCCGTTCGACTACGTTTACCTCTGACTTGGAAAGTTCATCCAGTTTCTCATGTTTCGCAGCTCACGCCTTTTGTTCCTGATCCTTACCATAGACGTTTTCAATGTCCTCCTCCTCTTTCTGTGGATGGCCATCCTGAATATGAGGTACAGAAGATCTGTGATTTAAAAATCTTTCGGAACAAACTACAATTCCTGACTCACTGGAAAGGTTATCCCCTCAGTGACTGTTCATGGGAAAATGCTTCTTCAGTTCGTGCACCCCGTTTGATTCACAGTTTTTTCTCTCTTTTTCCTGACAAGCCCAGGGCCTTTGGGAGGGGGCCTACTGTGACGGCGTGGACTACCATGACATCTTTTTTTCTGACCACTGTCGGGCCGGCAGTCTGCATTTTGGGACGCCGGAACCGCTCCAGCCCATTTTTTTGTGCTCATTTGGCGTTTTTTGCTGTGGTGCGGCCCAGGATGCACATTTCGTGCTCCAGGTCGTGCCTTAGCCCCTGACAGCCTCCCTGACTTTCCCTTCATATTGAACCTACTTGGGTCCTTTCTCTGTTTTTTCTTCTTTTTTCTCTTTTTTCTTCTATCTTCATGTCTTCTTTCTTCTTGGTCTTCCATATTGTCTTCTTCTTTGATGTTTGTCTTCCCAGCATGCCTTTTTCCTTTTCTACTTGGTCTTTTTTCTCATTCATTTCTATGTTGTCTTTCCCAATCCAAGATGGTGTTATACGTCCTTCCTGTTTCATGGTATATAAGCACTGCAGTTCCCTCCTTCCTTGCGTTGCAAACACTTCCGTCTTGGTGGTGATCCTCGCTCCTGTTTCCAGTTTTCTACACGCTCCTGCTTCTTCCCTGCATACTGACTTCTATTTTTTGCCTTTTTTCATAGTTTTTTCCTGTTTTTCAGGAGTTCCTCTGATACAGGCTTTTTCCCATTGCTTGGGTTTTTCCTCTGGGACTCCTTCTGGAGGGTACGGTCTGCTTTGGCGTTTTTTCCTGTCGGCTGCACCGTGGCTACTAGAAGGGGTCACCCTTATCTTAGCCAGTCCAGAACCAGTAAGAAACCAGACATCCCTCCAAGTAGTGGATCCTATGGCAGTAAGAGACCTACAGATTGTGACAGGAACAGGCGAGCCATCTTTGGTTCCCAGCCAGATCTCATTACCAAATCTGATACCTGCAGCATAGGCTGGGGGTTGCGATGTGTTGAGTTCTCCACTGGTGGAAAATGGTCCTCTTTCGAGAAAACCCTTCACAGCAACTGCTTGAACTGATGGTCAGCTCATTTATGGTGAAATGTTGGACCAAGGTCAAGGTAAAATACTGCATCCTTCTGAAGATGCCCATCGTGGCAGTGATCCGCTATATCAACCACCTGGGAGAAACAAGATCCTGGGCCCTCTCAGCCTTGCCTCAGAGCTTCTGGGATTATTGCCTCAAGAACCACATCTCAGTAATGGTGGAACACCTACCAGGGCAAGCTATTGCAGTAGCGGGCTGGCAATCCCAGCACTTGCAGGATATGAGTCTGTGGAAGTTGGATACATTGGTTTTCCAAGAACTCCTGACCTGGTGGGGCCCCTTCATGGTGGACCTCTTTGCATCTCATCTGGACCATCAACTGGTCCGATATTTCAGCTGAAGGCCAGACCCAAGTGCAGTGATGATGGACGCCTTCCTACACGATTGGCGGATGGAAACGGGTTATGCTTTTTCCTCTGTTTGCAGTAATAATAAGGATGTCCACGCAGGTTCGGAGATAGCAAGCAGACCTGGTAGGTGTGACCCCGATTTTGAGAGCTCAAGTTTGTTATCTGAGTCTGACTGAACTTTTCCTGGGATTCTCCAATCCGTCTACCCCTGTTCCCTAGTCCCCTCAGAGATCCTGCGGGTAACCCTCACCGTCTGGTGCTGGACGGCACTCTGCATCTTATGGCGTATATGATTACAGAGAATGCTGGAAAGTCCCAGGTATTTTGCGACAAGCTGCATCACTACTCTCCAAAGCCTAGGCCAACAGCACGAGTTACAGATCAGCCTGGTCTCAATGGTAGGATTGGTGTCACCAGAGACAGTTGGATCCCAAGGGGACAGATGTTGTCCATAACCTGAACTTCCATGCCTCCCTGGCCTCCGATGGCATGGCGTATAGGTCCATCAACATCTTTCGGTCAGCGATCTCTGCAGGGTACTGCCACATCAGATATCACCCGGTGGGTGAACATCCTCTGGTCTAAAAACTTCTTAGGGGTATTAGGCTGTCCCTTGCTCTGGAACAAAGGTACTACGCTCTTTGGGATGTTAACAAGGGCTTAAATCTTTTCCTCTCCTGGCCCTCCAACAAATACCTCTCTAGGAAGGAGATGGCAGTGAATATGGCCACACTGATATGTCTAGTGTCCTGTAAGAGGGTGTCAGATGTCAGGGCTCTGGACATAACAGGCAGAGTATTCACCACGAAGAGGGTTACTTTCCATATATCCAGATGAACGAAATGTAATTCTGGTGTTGTGTTGTACCCCGTTTTTTGGACTCTCCCAAATTATGTGTGGTTCATAGTATTAAGGCCTATGGGGCTTTGACAGAAGAAATTCACCCACCGGGGGAGCAATAATTGCTCATTGCTATTAGGAAACCTCACAAGGCAGTCTCTTCCCCTACTATCGATAGATAGGTCCAACGGACCATGCAGGAAGCTGTTTGGGGTGCACTCTGTTAGAGGAGCAATGGCGTCCATGACATATGCCCTCGGACCACGTCTAGAGGACATTCTCAATGTGGCAGACTGGTCATCTGATTCCACTTTCAAAAGGTTCTACTTTAAGCCAGTCCCTGGCATTGCAGTACTAATCTCAAATTAGAACCTGGCAACTGCCTACAGAATTTTTAGTCTATCCTTCTTAAAAAACATGGGTGCCCCAAACTTGTACATAAAACCCATACTAGCAATATCTTCCACCATATATTGTTGGACTTTGCCAGTTGGAATTAGGTCTGGATTTCCCAACAGCATCATACATTTTTTAAATTGAAAAGCCCAGCTAAATAGCTGAACATCTGGTAGGCCCAGACCTCCCTCAGCTAGTTTTCTCCTTAACCTCTTCCACACTATTCTAACTCCTCTAGAGGCCCACATGAAGCTACTGATGTCCCACTGTAGTCTCTCTAAAACTCAAGGGGATATTATCAAATAGGAAAGTTAACTTTGGCAGGATTACCATTTTGACCAAGTTGACCCACTCATACACCGGCAAGGGCAAGTCCATTCACTTCTTAAGTAATGCTTGAATTTCTCTTGTTGCCCTATTTAAGTTTTTTTTTCTAAATCCTTAACCACCAATATCCCTAAATATTTAATCAGCTATTTCCTCTCCATCCCTTCCCAATCCAGATTCCAGGTCAATATTTCTGTTTTATTGCAATTAACTTGATAATCAGAAAATTGCCCAAATTGAGCTATTTCCTGATGTAGTCGGAACAGAGTTGCATCCACATTTACAGTGTAGATAATAAGGTCATCCTTTACAGGTCCAACTTCTTACTGAAGCCCTTGCACACAGAAAATGCTATAATTTGATTCAACCTTAGACTTTGTGCGAAAGGTTCCACATACACATGAAATAGCAAAGGAGAGAGGGGACTCCCTTGCCTGGTCCCTTTCATTATTCAAACTTGTTCTGCAAGGTTGTAGTTAACCAGAATTCTTTGTGGCCTTGTAGACTGCCTTGATTTCATTACAAAAGACTATCCCTGATCCCATGCAGTTCAATACCTCCCCCAAGTAAATCCAGTTTACCTGGTCAAAGGCTTTGGCTTAATTAACCAGTATCACAGATAGTGGGGCATACAGAGCAGACACTAAATCTATAGACCCTATCAGAGTGTACGCCAACCCATGAAAATAGCGCCACAGAACAAACCCCTTCTGATCGTCATGAATTAACAGTTTTGCATTTTGGGCTAACTGCTTGGCTAGAATTGCAGCACAGATTTTATAGTCACAATTCAATATGGATATTGGCCTATATGAATATTATTTGTCCAGGGGTTTACCTGGTTTCAGGATTAGGGAAATGACCCCTTCCTGCCATGTAGGTGGAAGTTCAGAGGTGCCTACCAAGATCCTGTTAAAAAATACTCTCCAAACAAGAACTATTGTTTCCACTATTTTAGCATAAAGCTCCACAGGGATTCTATAAGGGCCTGGTGCTTTCCTATTCTTACTCTTTTTAATGGCCTCCCTAATCTCAAGCTCAATAATTTCCTGGCCAAGCACTTTATTGCTGTTCAGTCTCTCACTTATTTATGCAGTTCTTCCTTAACCAAGACCTTAACTCAAGAATGTCAGTAGCAAACTCATCTCTATACAAGTTCTAAAAAGAAAGAAAAAAAGCATTTCCAAGCTTCTGAAATATATTAACGTTAATATTAGTATTATCATCTTTACCTTCCCTTATATAGTACGTGCTCCATTCAGATCTTGCTTTCTAGGCCAACAACTTCCCACACTCCACACAACATACCTTACTGAGCTTCCATCTCTTCTTACTATGGGCTTCCTAGTACATTACAAAGGCCTCTCGTGTAGCACGAGATCTTGTGCTAATTGCTGTTTCTCTACCTCTCCCAGGTATACTACATTCACATTAGTTTGAAGGCATTTAATTTCCTCTCCTTTTTTGCTGAGATGAGAAGCAACTCCCCCTTACTAGTCCTCTAAATAAGGCTTTATATATGTGTTCCAGACTATATATGTAGGAAGCTGGCCTGTTGTCTGGTGGGTACCTAAGGTACCTACACCATATATAAGGCCCAGGTATCCTCTATTAGTGTAGTGTAGGCAATGTCTAGAAGCCAGCCCCCACTACACTTCCTAAAGTGAGCCCGGTGACACTCTTTGATTGGTTATTGTTACCAGACCCACCACTACTGCTGGTACTAGGGGCACTAGACGTAGAAGTAGGGTTTTTAGTGGTGGGTGGCTTGGTACTTTTCTTAGGGCAGAAGCTGTCTTCTGGCCTATGGCCTTTGTTTTTACACATATAGCATAGATGCTTTTTAACATAGTAGGAAGAGGTTTTAGACCCACCACAGAAGAGTTTTGTCATTCTGATAAAGACTCCTTACGTTTGTCTTTGTCCCTACCTTTGTCCTGAGACTTACATGCTTTCATTTTCTTGTTGTCACTCCCTGTATGAGCTTTTCTGCTCACCCTAGTTCTGACCCATTTGTCTACCTTCTTTCACAATTCTTGGGGGGAGGTCAGATTTGAGTCTACTGAGTATTGGTGGAACAAATCAGACACACAATTCAAAAAATGTTCTCTCAAAATCCGATTATACCAGCCTTCATAGTCACTGACTTTGCTGCCATGTAACCATCCTTCCAAAGCTTTAACAGAGCAGTCCACAAAATTGACCCAATTTTGGGAGGACTCCTTCCTGGTCTTGCTGAACTTGATTCTATATTGCTCAGTTGCGAGACCAAATCCATCTAAGAGTGCAGATTTCAGAACAGAATAGTTGTCAGCATCTTCGTCCCTGACAGTGAGAAGCCTATCTCTCCCCTTGTCAGAGAAGGAGAGCCACAGGATAGCAGTCCACTGTCTGAGGGACCTTTTGTACCTTACAGGCCCTCTCTAGAGCAGTGAACCACTTGTATATGTCATCCCCCACCTTGTGGAGGGAAGGGGGTGCAACCTTGTTTAGATTTCTGGACTCAAAAGTGCCCTCCCTGACCCTAGGCTCCCTGAAAATGAAAGCTGCTGCCACCATGGGATGCTAACCCCAAACCCATTCTCTCTCTCTTCACTGCCAAGGCGTCCCTATCTAGGGTTAGATGCTGCTGCTGCAGCCTTAGCTTGGCCTCCTCCAGTCTCAGCTGCCTGAGTTCCCTATCTAGGGAATCTTCCCCTGTAGTTGAGCAGTGTGTCCCCTCAGAGACTGAAGTGAAATGAGAGTGTGCAGAGGATAATCTGTCCTTATTATTAGTGACTCTCACAACTATCCCTCTGGGCACAAAGGGAGCCCTACTGAGATGGCTTCCCTTCCACTACCTGAAATGCTCCCAGCTAGTCTAGAGGGTTTACTAGGGCTGATTCTGTAATCCTCTGAGGGACCCTGCTGACCCTCCTCAGTGTCCAGATCCTGTGTTTCTAACACTGGGGGGCTAGAGTCTGCATCCCCCCCTCCTCCTGGCTACCAGCATGGTCCTGGTCATCCCGGAGGAGCAGGCCCAGAAGCAGACTCTTGTTAGAGTTCCTCCCTGTCTTCAGGTTCCTACCTGAGCACATCTCCCACAACCCTTGGAAAGTGAGGCCCACATATTGTGAGTCCATGGCCTGAGATGTGTTCTGTTCTGAAGACATACCAAAAATTACTAGAGAGGCAACCATCCAATAGGAGGTAAGTAGCACATTAGATATGTACACTAGTAATCCGGAATAGGCATAGAATGTGTTAGAAAACAGTGCAAATGCAAATAGACAATAGTGACCCTAGGGGGAGCCCAAACCATATACTGAAAAATGTAATGCAAACACAGGACCCCCACCTAGGTAAGTCGAGTGTGTAGAGGGGAGTTGGGGGTACTAGGAAACCCCAAAGGTAAGTACCACAGTGCCCCTACCGACTAGGAAGAAAGGAGTAAGTTACTTGATTTCCCCTAAACGACCAAAAAGGAAGAAAATGAAGAAAATGCACCACCCAGACAAGACTACAAGAAACCAGCAGTGGATTCTTGAAGAGGGAGACCTGTGGAAGAAGGGGATTAAGTCCAGAAGTCACAGAAGTGTCCAAGAGGAGCAGGAATTACTACCCACCAAGCTGTGGATGCAGGAATTGGTCGATCGTAGGACGAAGACGGTCAGGAATGCAGCCCAGGAGCAGGTGAAGAGTTCCTGGAGGCTGCAGTTGATGTTCCACGCCGGATGGATGATTGCAGTCGGTCGGTGGTGTGGAAAGGCCACCTACAAGCCTTGGCAAAGGCAGAAGTCGCGGTGAAGCAAAAGTAGAGCTGCCAGGGACCAGCAAGGTCCAGGAGGACCTAACCCATGGGGAAAGTCCTAGGGGGACCCTCAGCACGGCTGAGAGCCAAAGAAGAAGAAGCAGCCCCCACAGGAGACCCACTGGATGAGGAATCAGGAGTTGCAGAGAAGCCCACGCAGTGCAACTGAAGAAGGGTCCCATGCCACAGTAGAAGCATGCAGAGGGCTGTGCTTCGCAGGAAGGAGTGGTGGGGGCTGGGGCTACACGGAGCCTGAAGATCCTTTGGAGGAGATGTCAACAATCCTTGGTAGCTGCAAGAGATGTGGCTCATGGGGGTACTGTCCTGCGTGGGAAGGCAAAGGCTTCCCTCCACCAAAGTTAGACAGCTGGCAGAGAGGACCAAGAGGACTATTCCGGACCACCACCCGTGATGCAGGATCTACGCAGATCAGGATGAGAGGAGATCCACACAGCCAGTTGTTGTTGCAGTTGGTGCCTGTGGATGCAGGGGAGTGACTCCTTCTTCCTTCTGTGCAGACTGAAGACTTGTCGCCCTCTGAGGATGCACAGCCAGGGAAATGTTGCAGAAGCTGGAAGGGGCTGTGGAAACAATGTTACAAGCACAGTCTTTGTCGTGGATGCAGATTGACGGTTCCTGGAGGGTCCAGTCGCAGTTCCAGTGGCTACAAGTCGAAGCAGAGGTTGCAGAGGAGTCCTGCTGGAATCTTGCAAGTCGAATCTGAGGACCCACCCAAGAGAGAGAGAGACCCTAAATAGCCTTGAAAGGGGGGATTGGTCACCTAATCAGGTAACCACCAATCAGGAGGGGGCTCTGACGTCACCTGCCTGACCTGGCCACTCAGATGCTCCCAGAGGTCCCTGCCAACCTTGGATTCAAGATGGCAGAACCCAGGGACCATCTGGAGGAGCTCTGGGAACCACCCCTGGGGTGGTGATGGCAAGGGAGTGGTCACTACCCTTTCCATTGTCTAGTTTCATGCCAAAGCACGGACTGGGGGTCCCTGAACTGGTTTTGACTGGTTTATGCCCAGAAGGCACCAAATGTGCCCTTCAAAGCATACCAGTGGCTTGGGGAGGCTACCCCTTGTAAGCCATGTAACACCTATTTCCAAAGAGAGAGTGTGTTTCCCCCCTCTTCGAAAGGAAATCCTTTTTTCTGCTTTCCTAGACATGAGCTGTTCAAGCAGCAGGAGGGCTGAATCCTGTCTGAGGGGTAGCAGCAGCTTGGGCTGCATGGAAAACCCCAGAAGGCTGGTAGGAGCAATGCTGGGGGTCCTCTAAGGAGCCCCCAGATTGCATGGAATCATACTTCCAATACGTGCAACAGTATTGGGGTATGATTATGACATGTTTGATACCAAACATGCCTAGGTTTGGAGTTACCATGACGAAGCCGGACATAGGTAGTGACCTTTGTTCAATACAAGCATAAAATGGCTTCCCTGCACTCACGAAGTCCAGGAAAATGGAACTGGCGTTCATGGTGATACCTTTGCTAGTGCAGGGTGCTCTCACACACAGGTACTTGCACTCTGCCCTCTGGGCTAGGAGGGTCTGCCATAGGGGTGACTTACAGTGACCTGGTGCAGTGATCTGTGGTGAAAAAGGGTGCACACATCCTTTTACGTAGGCTGCAGTAGCAGGCCTGCGGAACAATTTGCATGGGCTCCCCATGGGTGTCATAATACATGCTGCAGCCCATGTAGATCCCCTGGCCCCTCAGTGCCCTGGGTACCATATATTAAGGAATTACATGGGGGCCCCAGCATGACAAATGTGGGATGAAAATGGTTCATGTAACCACGTTGGAAGGGAGAGAGCATAATCACTGGGCCCTGATTAGCAGGATCCCAGTGAACTTAGTCAAACACACTGACAACAGGCAGAAAATGGTGGTAACCATGCCAAGAAAGAGGGTACTTTCCTACAATATATATACCTGTGCTTTCTAGATTTAACTCAAAAAGAGCTCCATATCCTCCCTGAGCTTTTGAATCACACCCCTCTGTGAAAGAATTCTTCTATCTAGAGTTCATTTTAATTCACTTTCTTATTTCTCTCTAGAAATAAGTTCCATATAAGCAGCTGCATGGTTTGATATATGAATTGGGCGTGGCTTGATATGTTTTACGCTATCCAGTTCACTGTTATCAACTAAAAAAAGGTCTAATTTGGAGTAGTGGCCATGCTTCGCACAGTGGTAGGTACATCATCTTGCTCTCCTCGCTCTCAGTCTCCAGACATCACTAAGACTTAGCTCCTTTGTAAACAAACGATAGGTAAGCAAGTGATTTAGGATTTTGCACCTCCTTCCATCTTTAAGATCTGTCTAACACATTATCTACCAAGACATTGAAATCACCCTCAATAATAATTGGATCATTAAAATTAACAACTTGAGAGAACATTTCCTGCACGAGACCTGGGTCGTCAATAGTAGGGCCATAATATCCAATGCACATAGAGTCCTGTAGATTTTCCCTGATCTTCACTATCACCCACCTCCTCTTGCCATCCACTCTTGCATCCAAAACATCCACTTCCGACTTAAGCCTTGTCAGCGCTGCCACCCACTTTGTGCAACATAACTGTGAAGTACAAACTGCTTGCCCCATCCAACTCTGGTCCTTACTGATCCAGTAAGGTGCATTTTTTGCAAAATCATAACTGAGATATTCTGATCCTTTAGATACTGTGCGACCAGGCTTTGTTTTCTCTTTACCTAGGCAATTCACATTCAGGATCAGAAAGGATAGGGGTTTACCACATCCATCAGCTACCTTAACCCTACTGATTTAGACTATTTTCCTAAACTTAGTAAACCAAAATATGCATAGAAAAAAAGGGCCTCCTTCCTCTAACTGCTCCCTACTACATGCCCCCTCTCCCCTGGAGTTCTACCCCTCTAGTCCATTTACGTTATCCAATGTCGTATTTAATCTGTTCTGCGGAGACTCACTCATTCTAACTTCATACAGTGATGGCATTTTAGCATTTTCATAATTACTTTTCCCTTTTTACAACTCAAGTTGCTGGATGAACTGATCAATCTCTCTAGGCTCCTTAAAGTTATGCATCTCGTTATTACATATAACTTTAAGCAGAGCAGGCAATTTTACATCGGCTTTAGCCCCTAAATCCTTCAGTTTGTTCACACTTCTCCCCAGCTCTCATTTCCTGTCAATAGTTGTCCTTGAGAGATCTGACCAAATTCAAAAAGCAGTTCTTCTCAACTGCAACACTCTTTGTTTCAAAGCAGTCTCCAGGATCTGCCCTTTTACTGCATATGTTTGAAAGTTCATCAAGATCTTCCTCGAACGGCTATGCCCTGGAACTGCCTTAAAAGGGTCATGATGTACCCTATGGATCTTGTGCTCCAAATTAACCAGATCCTCAGCAGGAATCACTGCCTCTCTCAACAGGTTAACCACAAACACTTTTAGATCGCCACCTACCGCCCCTTCCTGAACTTTCCCTATCCTGAGATTGTTCCTTCTGGCTTTACTCGCTAGTCTCTCCTCCCATTTCAGGGCTTCTCCATGCCTTTGTTTCAGTGACTGGATTTCCAAACTATTCGATTCGATGTGGTTAGTTTTTCCACAAGTTTTTCTAGCTCCACAGTGCGCAGAGCTAAACCATCCAGCTTTTTCTCCAGCCCTGCGCAAGTGCTTTTCGCTTTTGATGCTAATTCCTGCTGCGAGGCTTAGTAGCATCTTCTGAATGCTCTCCTCCTTAGTAAGCACCAGGCTCCATTGAGATACAGTACCCTCTAACTGAGGTATGCAGCTCCTCAGCCCCTTGAGTTGTACCTCCTTTCATGCTCCTCTGTACCTGTAATTCACTGGCCAGAGTGCTGAGCGGTTCGTACCTGTTTGTAGTCAGGAAGGCTGGACTTCCACTATTAAGAACACCCTTGATAGCATTACCAAGATTCAGAGTCAGGCCTTTCACCATCTGCTCTCCAGTTGCCCCTTCCATGCACTCACCTTTCATCCTACGCTTGATCTTTGCCTTAAAGAATGACCTAAGTGACAAGGTTACTTTGGTAGAAGTCTTGATCCTTTGTGCTTGCCTTTCTCTACCACCCAACAACCTGCTAGTCTCCTTATGCCGCTTGGGCACCGCACATACTTTTATTCTGCCCTCCTGCCTTTTGTTGTCGGCCCCTCTTGCTTTCCCACCTGGCTCCAACTTTTCTGAATCTTGCAAACTCCCTGGTTCCAAGTGCAACCCCCACCCCTCCAGACCTTAAACTGTACTTATTATTTGTGGATCCCTGTTACTGTGGTCCTCTCTAAATCACCCCCTTTACCTTTACCAGTTGGTGGCCCCAAACAGTCTTTCTCACAAATATTCTTGGGCTCAGATCGAGAGTCTTCACTCTCCCGGGCTGAAAAAAATCAGGGAGCAAATGAGCTCGACATCCACACAGGCTGCTTACACCCCAGGAGCTCAACTACTCCAGCCAGAGCCCTTATCACATCCGCCGACTGCGCTGACTGACTTCTCTTCCCCGGTACGAGACATGTCAGTAAGCTGCTCTCCCCCTCCCAAACTTCAGCGCCACTCAAATCCACAGTAACAAATCTGGAAGCATGCAGAGGGGTAAGTTTAAACAAAAAAGGAAAAATGAAAAGATGAAATTTGTTCGGCACACATCTACTTGCCAAACGGCATCTCTGCAGCTTTTCGTTCAACCCAGCAGCTCTGCAGACGTGCTTGCGTCCTTCCAGCTGAGCCCGATGCCATGTTTCCCCAGCCAATCAAGTTCTGATTATTCCATATCTGAGTGTGTGCTCCAGTTTAGGACTCCCCAGGGACCTGGAGCTCTTTAATAATAGACTGTGCTAATTCATTAGGAAGGATCTGGTCCAGAGGTGAGGATAGTTGTGATGTGAGTAAATATCGCATGCGGTCACTCCCACTTGACATGACATGCAATTCAAAGTTTACACGTATTATTTGTGGAAGCTCTTGGCCTCAGCTTTATTCACTGTTGTTACAATACCACTGTTTCTTTGTACCCAACCGAAAACACTTTGCCTTGACCTAAGGTCATAAATCATACCACAGGCCATAAATCAATTAGTGACAGATTATAAATCATATTACAGGCCATAAATCAAGTAGTGACATTGACACCTGATCATAAATCACCATCAATCATTACCACACGACGTTTTAAGATGACAATAAACAGAGATATATTTTATGCTGATTAATATCTGCTTAGCGCATGTGCTGGTTTGGCGTTTCCTTTTGCTGATTAGGTCCTTGAGCTGGAGCTTTACTGTCTGTACAGAGAGAAGGGGTAATGCATTATCTCATAACTTTTAGGACCAACTCGCTGCCTTGTGTAGTCTATTGTGCTCCGCTGGCTGGCTGCGAGCGCCGTGTCCTGACCCCTTTTCCTCTGTGACCGCCTTACCCTGCTGTGAGGCATCCCAAAGTAAGTGACAGATCTGCTACCTTGTGGTGGCCTTCCAAACCCCTTAAGCTTGCTCAATTGTCTCTTTTCCCACCATGCTGCCCAGAGGGCTTACGTCCACAGGCAGCTACCCCAGCTTGCTTGGTTGCTTCACTGACATCTGGCCGAAGCTATGGCTGCCCAAAGGTTGGACCAGAATACTTCCAGCCCTGCCTCAGTTAGGTGCACCCTGTCTTGTGCAGAATACTCCGGGCATCTCAAGTTAATCAAGCTGTGCCTCCCAGCCATTTACCCTGCAGAACTTTGCTACTGCCACATTGAGTTTATTTCTGGATCTCTCTAGGACACTGGTGGACCTGGCTCCCATCCATGTTTGCTGGAGAACAATCTCTGACCACAGACTTGCGCTGCCCACCAGCCTGGCAGCCCAGATCAGGCCTCCCCTGATGGTCTCCAGCAGCTCTCTCCTCCCCCGCTGTGCCAGTTTGTTCCCCCAAGGTGAACTACCAGCAAGTCCGGCTCCTCCAGGTGTTGCCGGCGCAGGTTTTCCAAAATGTCTTGCAGTTGCTCCCAGTGCATTCCTGGTAGAACTGCCCATCTTATAGTGGTGCTGGTTGGCCTGGCCTTTAAAGCACCCGCCTCTTCGCTCCATCAGTCTTCCGTTCTTTGCACAAATGAGTGACCAACCACACAGTGCTCCTTGGTCTTCCTGCCAAAACAAACAGCGGCAGGTTGGGGTGATATGCCCCCATTTTTTGTTTTTCTTGGTGGGAGGTGGGGGTGGAGGAAGCCAGTTCCTAGTGGCCCCCCGCCCTAGGCAGCACTCCCCAACCCCCCGACCACGCACGCAACCTCGGCTTCATCCTGGACTCATCCCTCTCCATGACCAGACAGGTCAACTCGGTGACCTCGGCATGCTTCAACACCCTCCGCATGCTCCACAAGATCTTCCGCTGGATCCCCACCGACACCAGGAAGACCGTCACCCACGCCCTCGTCACCAGTCGCTTGGACTGTGGAAACGCTCTGTACGCCGGCATCACTACCAAGCTACAGAAGAAACTACAACGAATCCAGAACGCGGCCGCACGACTCATCCTGAACATACCTCGCCACCACCACATCTCTGGACACCTGAAGAAACTTCACTGGCTTCCAGTCAGCAAGAGGATCACCTTCAGACTCCTCACCCATGCACACAAAGCCCTGCACAATATCGGACCAAAGCTCATCAACCACCGCGTCTCCTTCTACACCGCTCCTCGCACCCTACGCTCGACCGGACAAGCCCTGGCAGCCGTGCCTCGCATCCGCAAAGCCACCGCCGGAGGCAGGTCCTTCTCCTACCTGGCAGCAAAGACCTGGAACTCTCTTCCCAGCCACCTGTGCGCCACACAGGACCACCTCTCCTTCAGAAGGCAGCTCAAGACCTGGCTCTTCGAGCACTGACCCCCCCCCCAGCGCCTTGGGACCCCTACGGGTGAGTAGCGCGCTTTATAAATGCAAATGATTGATTGATTGATTGAAAGCTTCACCCCCTGCGATATCTGTACATAACGTTTGTAGGCTGCCGAACGCCACTGTCCTACTCCTTTGATGTTCTCCTCAGAGCGACCTCACCTGGCTGCCGTCCCAATGCGGAAGGTGTGGATGCCAAACTCGGTCACTGGCAGACACGCTTTCACCAGCGCCATTCTCAACACTTCCTCGAATTGAAATTTGCTAAGGCAGGCCCCATCCCTGTGTTTGTACAGGGAGCCCGACCTTGTGGGCGGATCCCCCAGTACTCCTTTATCCTGTGTACTGGGGGAACTTGATAACCTTGACAGCCTCACCACCGTGCCTTTGCCTTGCTGATCTGTCTTGGACTTCCTGAGGGTGACCTCCAAGCCCCGCCACGAATTGCACGTCTTGCCTCTGCAGGCACAACACCCAGGGCCACTAGTTAGCTTAATCTGAAAGCCCCAAAAAATGATAGCCTGAAAGCCGCCCTGAATAAAGTGGCCTCTAAAGCGTCCTTTCATACCGCCGGCAATGCTTCCACCTGTCAAGCTAGGGTGTTGCACTCAGTGGGCCTCTTTCTTGTCCACTTTGGTCACCTCTAGGTACCTCCAGCCTTTCATTGCTGCTTTCAGATAGTGGGATGAAGTAGAGCCTCACATGTCTAACCCTGCGCAGTGCGCCACTGCAGTTAGGTGTGCCTGTGTCCATGATCTGGTTTTGTTACACTTGAATGCCCACTTGATAAAATGCTCTACTGCCTGTTCCGTGACTTATCATTAAACGATTGTAACCCGGTAACTGCTCTGAAGGTCTTTTGGCAGGCTGCGTAGCTTTTGGCTGTTTTGAGTGCCGATGCGTTTTGAACTAGCGGCGCCAGGGCACACCCGCCAGGGACCACAGCTCCACCGGGAAAGGTGTCATGCACTTCTCTGCTGACGTAGCCAGCTCCCTGAACTTCTCCATCTGGAAACAAGACAGAGCATCTGCCTGAGCATTGTTAATGCCCGGTACATGCCTTGCCCTCAACTCCAGGTTGTTCCTCAGTTGTAGATGCACCAATCTCCCTAATAGCCTAAGCACCCCAGGGCACCGTGCTGCCCCTGTGTTGGTGGCATGCACCACCGTCTAGTTGTCTGACCAAATTGTTAGCTTTAAATTGCCCAATCTTGCACTCCAAATGGCGCTGATGGTCCCGAGCAGTGCCAGATACTTGTGTGCCCCATCACTTATAGGGGCACAAGTGCCCCGCGGGCATAGTTCAAAAGACATGTGGCCTCCCATTGGCTGATTTTTGCCCCAACATCGCCTGCCTTGGTGTCTTACTTTGTGCCACACCCCCACTTCCGGCCCACCCTGGGGCTTTGGGGCTGTTACTGCACCCCCGCCCTTTTGCCTTCTTGTCCTCGGGTGGCAGTTACCGGGCCTTGGTGTCGTTTACCGTGCCGACCTCCTGGGTCCTCTATGGGTGCGGACCCCTGCCAAAGAAACCCCTGCTAAGGGAAGAATGGTCTGAGCAAACTGAGAGCTCAATTTCATCCTTCAAGTACTTGCAAACTTTTCTTGGCTGAAGTTACAGGAGGGTCCATTCACTGAGTTGGAGTCAGACATGATGGGAAAGGAACTGCAGAATCTTGGCCCTAAGAAGATTTCTTTGTGTTTCTGTGTGTTATGGGCATCTGGTGGCAGCATTAGATGGGAGGGCTAAGTTAATATATGCATCTAGGATGTCAGATCTGCCCCAAGCCCAAGTTAAAGAGATATGGCAAGCATCGTTCAAATTATTGTATACTATAGTTAAATCTGTCACTCTTAAAAATATTCACTTTTTCACTATGTATAGGTGCTGTTGGATTCCACAGAAGATGGCAAGGATTGAGAGTAATAAGGATTGCTGCTGTATTAGGTTTGGACTTCAGAATGCTAATGATATACACATGTTCTTCGACTGTCCAGCCCTGACCTCCTACTTGCAGGCAGTGGGAAATGTACTATTCACAGTGTTGGGGCTGGCTTGACATTCAGGTTAGCCCGCTCCTTGTCTTTTTGTTATAGAAACAGGGAAGGTGAGAAGTTGGACACGGTTGCTAATTGGCTTAGGCTGCTGTTTTATATGATTATGCTGGCTTGTAGGGAAATATGCAGAATGCAGTTGTAAGTAGACACCCCACAGGTGAGGGATTGGTTGACAGCCGTAAATCAAGTTCATGTTTTGGAAAAGGCAGTGCATATAAGCCTCGCCTGCATGATCTGGGCACCCTACGAGAGATGGTTATATGTAACAGAAACCAAAAACATGGTTCAGTGATTATGCCTGGTACTCTGTGCATTGGTTCTTCTTTGGGACCTCAAGAATACTGCAGGCATGTGGTCTTATACAGCCTGGGAGAGAAACTCCTCTCTCAAACTGGAGAATATTGTTTTGGTGTGCTACAGTGTTTGTGGCACTTTCAGAACTATGAGGACACAAAAAAAAGCATTGTGGTGCTCGTGTTGGATAAGCTTTAAAGCAGTGTAATCCTTTCATCCAGTTCTGACATAGAATCAAAACTTTCTTAGCTATTGCAACAGGAGGATTATCCCACCCCATGCTTCGTGGTTACTTCTCCCACCCAGCCAGAGGAATGGCCTTACCAACGTTACATGTAAGTATGTAATTTTATCCATTGACAGTACACTGTAAACATGTAAAACTGATGACTTGATGCTATTTTTTTCTGATGTATAATGAGATCCAGCTCTCTACTGGTAAATTGTGTTCTGAGCTCTTGATGGTAAATGTCCATCTGTTTTTTCTGCAGGGCAGAATAGTCTAAACAGGAATGAAGGACATGATTTTCTGGATTGGTTGGACTGATATTCTCTTCTTTCCCAGTTGTTTATGGGAAATTAAGTTTGCTGTTATTTTTATTCTAACATGGCTGCTAGTAAAATAAACTGAATAAAGAACAACGTAATCTCCACCTTCGCGTCCTTAATAGAACTGAAACTTTCCCTTACGATACAGAGGAAACTTTTCATTCTCTCTTCAAAGTCTTGTGAGAGACTATTTAGTTACTTCACCCCAATGTTTCTTTGCGCTTCAAAAAAGTCGTGATTTATTTTAAAGGTTCTTAGGACTTTTCTAAAGTGAGTTAGAGAATAAAGTTGCAAAGTGCAATAGGACTCACATTCTATGATTTAGCTGCAGCTCCCGAGAAATCTGTGTCCCCAAATCCTAAAGTACCTGAATGAGGAATCTGGGGAGGAAAGAAATTGTTAGATCTTTTCCAGAGGATCGGTGCCATCAGAATTACGTGTCCCCAAATCCTAAAGTACCTGAATGAGGAATCTGGGGAGGAAAGAAATTGTTAGATCTTTTCCAGAGGATCGGTGCCATCAGAATTACGTGGCTATTAACCCTGGTGAATTGAAATGTACAGCTTCGTGAATTAAGGTCATGGCCTTGAATAAGATTCTGCTGTGAACCAGTAACCAACTGACACTTTTTCTAGCTTCAGTCACTAGTTCAAACATTTGAGACCACATAATAAACAGGTAAGAGCATTTTCAATAATTGCAGATGGGCTATATGTTTGGTATTAGCAGCCAAAGGTGTAGAGGTGTCTGGTCCTCGATTGAATAAGTGTGTTTAAAACTGGTAGTCAATGTGGATCACGAGATTTCTGGTATAACGCCTTATGACTTGGAGAGGTCTCATACTGACTGGCCAGTGGAGGGCTTTGAGCTTAATTTTTGGAGAACGAATCAAATGTTCGATTTTGTTGTGGCTGACTTTAAAAATAGTGTGCAGACATCCACCAGCGTGTTACTTCAAGGCTGTGGGCCAGAGGGAGTTTGTTTCGTTGTTAGATGCTGCATTAAGAGATACTCCAAAAATAAGTTGAGTGTTATTTGTTTGCATAAAAAATGTGAGACCTAGCTAATTTTATGTTCAGTAGAAGAGTGGCTCGAGAATACAGCCCTGGATAACACCCTAACTAGGAGGCTGAGGATCACAAAAGTAATCACAAAAGTGTGGTGCAAAAGATACGTTTTTTTCTGTTTCTAGAAACGCCTTTCCAAAGAAACAACTAATTTGTGACGACGGCCTCGACGTACACCAGCTGTTAGGGTGTCTAAAAGCTCCTTACCTCCTCATCGTCCTTCCTCACCCCCTTCCAAACACTTGAAGTGAAGTGCCTTCTTCACTCCTCACGTCACCTTTTAGAAGCTACTTCTTCCCTTTCTAAAACGGCAGTTTCAGCGTCCTTCCTTTCCCAAGCTTCCTGTTATCCCTGCGGTCCAGTCTTTGCTACAGCGTGAATGGAAGGATCCTGATAGGGTCTCTGTTCCTCGCTTTATGGGTCGCTTGTATCCTTTATCACAAGGGGAGACTTCTGTTCTTCAGGTTCTCGCTTTGGACCCTTTAATTTCTAACCTTGTGGGTAAACCTTCTTTGCTTTCTGAGGATGTGACTTTGTCTGATCCTGTTGATAAGAAGGTTGAGGCTGCTCTCAAGAAATCTCTGTCTTAGTTTCTCTTTGCATTCAGAGGTCTATGGGGTCTATGCTTCTCAGTCCCTTGTTAAAGATTTTCAGTTCCTTTCCTCTGCCATTCAGGAGGGTGAAGATTTCTCTGAACTGCTGTCTCATATGGAAAATCAAGCTAAATTTGTTTCGGACATTGCCTTTGACTCTCTTAAGGCTTCTGCTATGGCCATTGCTGGTTCTGTTTCTGCTCGACGTCACCTCCATCTCCGGGGTTGGAAGGTTGATTCCTCCCAGAATAATTGTTTATTGCACATGGCCTTTTGTGATTCTAAGCTATTTGGGCATGAACTGGAAGAAATCCTCAGGAAATCCTTCAAGTGCCAGAAACATGTTCAACGTTTCCGTTAGAAACCTAAAGTTTGAGATGGTGGTAGGATGCAGGGGATCAATTTTGGAAACACCAACCCGATACTCTGCCTCTCCGCTCCTGGTTCCAGCGTAGGGGTCCTCCTTCGGGGGGTGCCGCTCATCCGCCTCGCGGTAGGGGTGGTCAGAAGCCTCCTTCCTGACTGGGCCGGCTCCTCAGGTTCTCCCGTTGGGAGGCGCCTGGCTCAGTTCTTTCATGTTTGGACTGCCTCCATCAAGGATCCCTTGGTTCTTCAGGTAGTTTCTCAGGGTGTTTGTCTGGACGTTTCTCAAGAATTTCCAGATCCTCACTTCCTTCAGACCACTTGGCCTCGGGATCATGTGAGGCGCTAAACTCTCGCCAAAGGTATCTCCTCCCTGGTCCTGAAGGGTGCCATCCGACCGTTTCCTCCTCGGGAGAGGGGGTTTGGATGCTATTCCTGTGTCTTCATGGTCAGGAAGGTCACCGGGGATTTTCGTCTGATCATCGACCTACGGTTTCCGAACCACTTTGTCCCGACATTGCAGTCCACTTTGCGTCAGGTGATTCCCTTGGTCTCTCCAGGGACTTCATGACCAAGATCGATTTTCAGGACATCTATCTACATGTCCTGATGGCCCCGCCTCTCAGAAGTTACTGAGGTTTGCAGTGGGCTCCCAACATTGGCAATTCAAATACTCCCCTTTGGCCTCAAGTCCTCCCCCCCCGGATTTTTACCAAGGTTCTAGCCCCGGTGGTGGGTCTCCTGCATTCCAGGGGTGTTCTGATCCACTCATATCTCAATGACCTTCTGATCCATGCACCCTCTCTGAGCCAGTCTCTGGCGGACACGTCCTCCGCTGTCTCCCTGTTGAGTGATTTCAGTTTCCTGGTACAGCCCTCCAAGTCTCACCTGATTCCCCTCTCAGCGTTTGGAGTATATTGGTGCCTTTTTTTATATGGAGACGGGAATAGTGTCCCTTCCTGCCTCCAGGTGTGCCCGGCTCTGTCAGTTTCTTCTGTGCCTCCTTCAGGTTCAGTCCGCTTCTGCGAGGGAGTGGCTGCATCTTCAAGGTCTGATGGTAGGTTGGGTTTGTTGCCTGTTTTCTCCCCCTTCCTCAACATTGTCTTGCTTGACTCTGTTATTAGCTGTTTTGGTGCAACCTTGTTTTTTCTTCTTATATTTCAGGCGCCAGCTTTGGAGGTCATCCCATGGGCTCGCCTGCATTTGGGCCCGGTGGTTCACCATATCTTGTTTCATTGACAGCGGCAGCTTGGAGACTCTCATTCCTGTTTCTCCTCCTGTTTGTCAGGATTTCCTCTGGTGGTTGCTTCCACCATCCCTGGACTGTCGTTTTCCTCTTCGGTCTCTGACTCCTCTGGTCCGCACGACCAATGCCAGCAGCCTGGGCTGGGGGGCGGTCTTGGGGGACCTCACTGCTCAGGGCCTCTGGTCTGTGGTGGAGGCTTCGATGTCCTCCAATTGGAGGGAGCTTCAAGGGGTCTGGTATGCCCTCCAGTTCGTTGCTGCTCCTCTTCGGGGTCACTTGGTGGTGGTCAGGGTGGACAACCATGTGGCTATGTCATACATCGATCACCAGTTCGGCACCAGGTCCCCTTCCCTCAATCTCCTTCCTCGCCACATTGTGTCCTGGGCGGAGTCTCATCTCCTTGGGTTAGGGGTGGTTCACATTCGGGATGTGCGGAATCGTCAGACAGATCTCCTCAGTCAGGTATTCCCATCCTCCCTGGAGTTCGTCCTGGCTCCTTCAATGTTTTCTCAGATTTGCAGTTGGTGGGGTGTCCCTTCAGTGGATCTCTTTGCTACCCCCTTGAATGCCAAGCTTCCCCTCTCCTTCACCAGGTTTCTTTCTCTGGGTGCGCTGGGGACCGATGCCCTGTCCAGTCTGTGGCCTCCGGGTCTTCTCTACGCCTATCCCCTGGTTTCCCTGATCCAGCGGTTCCTCTCTTGCCTGATCCGGGAGGTGGCAGATGTAGTTGTGGTTCTCCCCCTTGGGACGCGGAGACCTTGGTTCCCCCTTCTCCATCTCCTGGCGGTGGGGCAGGAGTGGCATCTTCCTCTGATCCCTTCCCCTCTGTCTGTCCCTCTTCTTCCTCTGCGGACTCTGGCGCGTTTGCGTCTCACGGTCTGGAGGTTGAGAGGGAGGGCCTTGTGAAGCAAAGGCTCTCTTTGCAGGTTTCCCATTCACTGCAGTCTTCTAGATGGGGTTCCACTAATAAGGCTTACGTGCATCATTGGGGTTGTTTGATGCTTGGTGCAGGACTCGCTCTTTGTCTCCTGTTTCTGCCCCTCTCTCTTCGATTTTTCAGTTTCTTCAGGAGGGTTTTGATAGGGGTCTCTCTGTGGCTACTCTGGAGCTCTATCAAAACCTTTCGGGCTCCATGGGTTGATTCGTCCTCTTTTTCTAGCGTGGCCTCTAGATTGTTCCAGGGTTTCAGCCTTCCTCGTCCTTCCCTTTGGAACCCTTTTCCCTTCTGGGACCTTCCTGTGGTGCTTTCACACCTGAAGTCCCCTCTGTATGATTCATTGGAATCTGTTTCCCTTAAGTTCCTGACTTTGAAGTGTTTTTTTTTTCTGGTGGCCCTTACTACTGCCAGGTGTTTGGGGGAGCTTAATAACTTGGTTTTTCGCCCTCAATTCCTATGCATTTTTGAGGACCGGGTCATCCTTTCCTTGGATCCTAAGTTCCTCTTTTCATCGAGACCAGGATATTGTTCTCCCTGTCCTCCCTCCGGTGGCTTTGGACTGTGACCCTTCCTTGTCCCTTTTGGATGTTGTCCGTGCATTCAGTATCTATCTATTTAGGTCTTCTGAGTTTCGTCTCTCTGACCACCTTTTTGTCAGTTTTGGGCCTGTACGGAAGGGCGGGCGCCCTTCTCCTTCCACATTGGATTAAGTCTGTTATCTTTTCCGCTTACCAGGCCCTGGGCAGAGAGGTTCCAGGTAGTGTGAAGGCTCATTCCACTCACGGGATGGCTGCTTCCTGGTCTGCGTGGTCTGGTGTGTCCCTTCAGGATATTTGCAATGCTGCCACCTGATCTCCTCCTTCCACTTCCATTACCCATTACAAATTGCACGTTGCTCAGGGTTCTAAACTGTCTTTTGGCTCAGAGGTTTTGGTCGCGGCTGCTTCCTCCTCCTGAGTTGGCTCCGTGTGGTTGGACTCTTCGGGTTCCTCCATGTCACCCGTGATGTTAATCTGTTTTATTTGTATATCTCATTAAACATTGCACTGCACTGGTTGCGTTTTCTTTTGCTTCTTTCATGTGGCTGCTGAAAGTGGTCTTGCTTGGGCATTAGTCCACGCGTTCAGAAGGGGACAGGGGAGGACGATGAGGAGGTAATGCTCGGATTACTTACCGGTAATCTTCCTTACTCCGAATCTTCCTTCCTCGTCCCCTTCCGTACGTCCCTCCCTCCCTGTTCTTTCATCAGCCGTTCTGGTGGTGCTTGGTGATATTCAGGGAGTTCAAGGGGAGAGGAGGGGCTATATACGAAGGTCCTTCATCCCTTTCATAGAAAGGGAAGAAGTAGCTTCTAAAAGGCGACATGAGGAGTGAAGAAGGCACTTCACTCCACGGGTTCGGAAGGGGACGAGGAAGGAAGAATCAGAGTAATGAAGATTACTGGTAAGTAATTGGAGCATTAATTTGTACATATTCCTGGAGTTAGGAAAAAACAAGGTTAAGATTTTGAATAGGAAGGGGAGGAAAGAAATTAGATGAAAGTTACTGATGTCAGCCGGATCTAAGAAATATTTTTTTTAACAAAGGTCTGAAGGCTGCTTCTTTCCAACACTAGGGTCTGACCAGTTTAGAAAGAATAAGATTACACACATACTCTCAAATTAATGGTTAATGGTTAAAAGTTTAACCGGAAAAGATATGTAGAAGTTAAGATACATAAAATGGACAAATGCAACAGTATACGACCAAATAAGCAGCACATGAGTCTTTATAAAAAACTCTAAAGTGCAGAATATGTTAGTAAATAGTAAAGACAGAGAATATGTGCAACATGGGCAAATTTCAAAGGAAAGTTCGAAAGCATAAACATAACCTTCGAAAAGAGCTTTACGTTTACAATAATGCAAAAAATCTTCATCACAGGATCTTTGTACCTGGATTTAATTTGGATCTATAAAGGGCCATCATCATGTGAAACACAATATCAAAGTTAAGTCAGCCACCAAATAACTTTCTGAGTTTAAATGGTGCAGTTAAACAAATAACACTAAATACATATAAATTCATCAGACAATTGTTATAAAAAAATTAAAGAGGGACTGTAGGAAAGTGCCATCTTGCCTGGCATGTTACCCCCATATTTCACTGTATATATGTTGTTTTAGTCTATGTGTCACTGGGACCCTGCCAGGCAGGGCCCCAGTGCTCATAAGTATGTGCCCTGTATGTGTTCCCTGTGTGATGCCTAACTGTCTCACTGAGTCTCTGCTAACCAGAACCTCAGTGGTTATGCTCTCTCTGCTTTCCAAATTTGTCACTAACAGGCTAGTGACTAAATTTACCAATTCACATTGGCATACTGGTACACCCATATAATTCCCTAGTATATGGTACTGAGGTACCCAGGGTATTGGGGTTCCAGGAGATCCCTATGGGCTACACCATTTTTTTTGCCACCCGTAGGGAGCTCTGACAATTCTTACACAGGCCTGCCAGTGCAGCCTGAGTGAAATAATGTCCACGTTATTTCACAGCCATTTACCACTGCACTTAAGTAACTTATAAGTCACCTATATGTCTAACCTTCACCTGGTGAAGGTTGGGTGCAAAGTTACTTAGTGTGTAGGCACCCGGGCACTAGCCAAGGTGCCCCCACATCGTTCAGGGCAAATTCCCCGGACTTTGTGAGTGCGGGGACACCATTACAAGCGTGCACTGTACATAGGTCACTACCTATGTACAGCATCACAATGGTAACTCCGAACATGGCCATGTAACATGTCTAAGATCATGGAATTGTCACCCCAATTCCATTCTGGCATTGGGGGGACAATTCCATGATCCCCCGGGTCTCTAGCACAGAACCCGGGTACTGCCAAACTGCCTTTCCGGGGTCTCCACTGCAGCTGCTGCTGCTGCCAGCCCCTCAGACAGGTTTCTGCCCTCCTGGGGTCCAGGCAGGCCTGGCCCAGGAAGGCAGAACAAAGGATTTCCTCTGAGAGAGGGTGTAACACCCTCTCCCTTTGGAAATAGGTGTGAAGGCTGGGGAGGAGTAGCATCCCCCAGCCTCGGGAAATGCTTTGATGGGCACAGATGGTGCCCATCTCTGCATAAGCCAGTCTACACCGGTTTAGGGATCCTCCAGCCCTGCTCTGGCGTGAAACTGGACAAAGGAAAGGGGAGTGACCACCCCTGACCTGCACCTCTCAGGGGAGGTGCCCAGAGCTCCTCCAGTGTGTCCCAGACCTCTGTCATCTTGGAAACAGAGGTGTCCGTGGCACACTGGACTGCTCTGAGTGGCCAGTGCCAGCAGGTGATGTCAGAGGGTCCTTCTGATAGGCTCTTACCTCTCTTGGTAGCCAATCCTCCTTCCTAGTTAGCCAAACCTCCTTTTCCGGCTATTTAGGGTCTCTGCTTTGGGGAATTCTTCAGATAACGAATGCAAGAGCTCACCAGAGTTCCTCTGCATCTCCCTCTTCACATTCTACCAAAGGATCGACCGCTGACTGCTCAGGACGCCTGCAAAACCGCAACAAAGTAGCAAGACGACTACTAGCAACCTTGTATCGCCTCTTCCTGACGACTTTTTCGACTGTTTCCAGGTGGTGCATGCTCTGGGGGTAGCCTGCCTCCTCTCTGCACCAGGAGCTCTGAAGAAATCTCCCGTGGGTCGACTGAATCTTCCCCCTGCAACCGCAGGCACCAAAAGACTGCATCACTGGTCCTTTGGGTCCTCTCTCAGCACGACGAGCGTGGTCCCTGGAACTCAGCAACTCTGTCCAAGTGACTCCCACAGTCCAGTGACTCCTCAGTCCAAGTTTGGTGGAGGTAAGTCCTTGCCTCCCCACGCTAGACTGCATTGCTGGGTACCGTGTGATTTGCAGCTGCTCCGGCTCCTGTGCACTCTTCCAGGATTTTCTTCGTGCACAGCCAAGCCTGGGTCCCCGACACTCCTTCCTGCAGCGCACAACCTTCTGAGTTGTCCTCCGGCGTTGTGGGACTCCCTTTTGTGACTTCGGGTGGACTCTGGTTCACTTTTCTTCTAAGTGCCTGTTCAGGTACTTCTGTGGGTGCTGCCTGCTTCTGTGAAGGCTCTCTATGTTGCTGGGCGCACCCTCTGTCTCCTCTTCCAAGTGGCGACATCCTGGTCCCTCCTGGACCACAGCAGCACCCAATAACCCCAACCGCGACCCTTGCAGCTAGCAAGGCTTGTTTGCGGTCGTTCTGCGTGGGAATACCTCTGCAAGCTTCATCGCGACGTGGGACTTCCATCCTCCAAAGGGGAAGTTCCTAATCCTCTTCTTTCTTGCAGAACTCCAAGCTTCTTCCAACAGGTGGCAGCTTCCTTGCACCCTCAGCTGGCATTTCTTGGGCTCCTGCCCACTCTCGACACTGTCGCGACTATTGGACTTGGTCCCCTTGTCTTACAGGTACTCAGGTCCGGAAATCCACTGTTGTTGCATTGCTGGTGTTTGTTCTTCACGACTTCTGTGCTCTCTGGGGGTAGTAGCTACACTTTACACCTACCTTTCAGGGTCTTGGGGAGGGCTATTTTTCTAACCCTCACTGTTTTCTTACAGTCCCAGCGACCCTCTACAAGCTCACATAGGTTTGGGGTCCATTTGTGGTTCGCATTACACTTTTGGAGTATATGGTTTGTGTTGCCCCTATTCCTATGTGCTCCTATTGCAATCTATTGTAACTTTACACTGCTTGCATTACATTTCTTGCTATTACCTGCATAATTTTGGTTTGTGTACATATATCTTGTGTATATTTCTTATCCTCATACTGAGGGTACTCACTGAGATACTTTTGGCATATTGTCATAAAAATAAAGTACCTTTATTTTTAGTACTTCTGTGTATTGTGTTTTCTTATGATATTGTGCATATGACACCAGTGGTATAGTAGGAGCTTTACATGTCTCCTAGTTCAGCCTAAGCTGCTTTTCCATAGCTACCTTCTATCAGCCTAAGCTGCTAGAAACACCTCTTCTACACTAATAAGAGATAACTGGACCTGGATATCTGCTGCCTGAAACTGCTGATAGGCTGCAAGTGCCTAAAGTTCTGTGTTCATGCATTATTTGATTTATTTCTGTGTTCTAAACGCATGTTGCCTGTTTTCTGACCAGTACACGCCTTGTTTCTGCCAGTCAGTGCCCTGGTCTATGGTTTTATGAAGAATCATTGAGCCATGGGTTCTTCCAGGAAATCATGCTAACATGCGAGTAGGGAAAGAGATGGAAGCATTGCTCCCGCAAACAAGGAGCAGCTATTTAAAGCAGCTCCCTGCATGCAGGAGCAAAGCCGGCTTCCGCAGGAGGCCGAGAAAAAAAATATATATATATATATATTATTTTCAAGGTGGAACTGCAGGTGTGCAGTTCCACCTTGAAAAGTTATCTGATAAAGATACACGAGAAACAAGAACATTGGCAAAGGTTCCGACAATCAAGATTTCAAGTAACATAACTTGCGCCCTTGCCATGTACTGCTAATTACCCACAAATTACAGCATTGATGACATCTTTGATAACATCATTGATAATGTCACTTTAACATCTGCAGATAAATTATTGATCAGATAACTCTGCATGGCGGGGGCGCGAGTTATAGTTACCTTAGGGCACGAGTTGTAGTTACCTGAAATTACTCTAACTGTAACAGGTGAATTTCTATGTTTTTTGTACGTTTAAAATGTGAGCCTAGCTATAACATCCCTGTAACCTTTGTTTTTTAAGTGAATATATATATATATGTGTGTGTGTGTGTATATATATATATATATATATATATATGTATATATATAAATATATATACACACACACACATCCCTACCTACGCACAGTTTGCTAAACTAATTTATTCCTACATATTAGAAACATAGGCCCTAATTTTGACAATGGCGCTAAATGCCGCCTACCGCCACAGTGACGGCCGCCAAAAGCCCGTTGCTGCAGCTAAAATCCGCCCGCCATAATATGACCACAGCCGGATTCCCGCCACAAGAAGAGTGGAAATCCTGCTGTGGCCATGTTGACAGATGGATGTTAAGGTGGCACTGCTACCACCAGCAGCGCCACGCCATAGACCGCCGTCAGCCGTATTATGAAAAATAATATGGCCTGGCAGTGTTCTGCTGGTGGGCGCTGCTGGCGGTAGCAGCGCCCGTCTGGTCCCCTCCTGGAAGACCCCCTGGATGCAGGTAAGCTGGGTTTCTGACAGGGGAAGAGGGTGGGGGTGTTGTGTGTGTTGGGGATGTGTGCATGAATGTGTGAGTGTGTGTATGAATGTGAATGAGTGTGTAGTGTTGTTTGCGTGTGTGTGCATGTGTGAGAATGCGTGTATGACTGGAAATGTGAATGTGTGTCTACGTGTCAGTTTGAATATGTGTACGGATGTGTGCGTGAACTGATGGATGCATGCGTGAGTGTGTGAATGCGTGGTGTGTGCCTGCGTGTGCATGTATGAGGGGAGGATTAGAAGGGGGGAGCGTGGATAGACGGGGGTGGGGTTGTCTGGGGAGTGTTATCCTCCTACCAGTGACAGGGAAGGAATTCCCTGTCACTGGTAGGGCCTACTGCCATGGTTTTCTTGGCATTACGAACGCCACGAAAACCATGGCGTTAGGCAGGGTCATAATGTCAGCGGCGGTACAGTAGCGGCAAGTAGAGATTATCTCCGGCTTGGCGGCTGCTACCGCCATGGCGGTTGGTGTGGTATATCGGCGGGTTGGCTTCAGCCAACCCGCCAATGTCATAATGTGGCGGTATGTACCGCCAGCCTGTTGGCAGGACTACCGCCACATTTGCACTGACCGCTGGGGTCATAATGACCCCCATAGCAATAATCCAGGTTTTACTTTAAATTAAAGTACACACAGAAACTATTATATAAACAATATGTCTGCCTTTTTCTTTTTTTAAGGGCTATCATCATCCAATCATGTAGTATTTGTTATCGCCATGTACTGGGGTATCCTGCGATAGTACCGCAGTATACCACAGACCAATATATCACTAAGTTTTAGCCCTCTTTCCACACCATAATCTATATTCCAGCCAAATTCAATCAAAATGTATTCAGTCATTGCTGCACCACATCTTTGCAAAATGTTTGTATAAAATGCATTGGTGAAAAAATGTGTTTTGAGACCCCCCAACTTTATCCTTTGCAACCCCCTTAACTAATCGATATGAAACTTTGAATGCACTGCTTATGACCTCACATATTACATCACTATTGACATGTTATATGACACCATTTATGACATAATTGATGATATCTCAAATGACATAACTGATACCTCCACCAAGGCCAAATGCAATAACAAAAGAGGAGGGGGGCTGCTTGCCTTCACTCTTTGAGCCTCATTATGCCCTGGGGACCACATCCCTGGGGCCAAATTCTAATACAAAGTGAGTGGGTTCCATCTGGACATCTCATGAGCATTCATAGGTCCCAGGGCCCCATCCCCTAGGCCAAAATTCAATTAAAAAAGGGGAGGAGGGCTGTGTGGCCACCCTCTCCTCAGCCTATCGTGGCCTTGTCGCCATATTCCCTGGGGCCTCTCCAAATTATAGGTGGGTGCCCTGGCCCACCAAGCAATACATATATTTATTGGAGGGAGGTGTGCAGCCCCCCTCCTAGAGCCTTATTACCCCCCCCCCGGCCAAATTCCATAAGAAAAGGGGAAGGGCCCATATGGCCCTCTTCTTAGTGCCTTATTAGGCCCCCAGGATCCCATCATCTGGAGCCAAATTGCATAAAAAAGGGCAGGGAGGCATACAGCCCTCTCCCAAAGCCTTCTTAAGCCCCAGGGAGCCTATACTGTGGGCCCCCCCACCCACCAGAGCCATAGGTGGGTGCCTCAGTGCCCACTCAGGGGAACCAAAAAGCTCAAGTTAGAGACCACGGGGGGAGCTTCCCCAGCTGGCTTCCCGCATGTGCGGGAGCCAACATTGCTTCCCCCATGGGGAATCAGACAAATATGCATGTTCCCTCTAGGCGGGAGCAGTATCTGTAGTGTTTCCATGCCCACAGGCAGGGAAACAGAACAGAAGTGTGTTTTGTTTCTAGTAAGAGAATATTTAAATCTCCAGCCGTCTTGGAGCTGACCTGCCTTCCCTGACCGCAGTACTGTAGGCAGGGAAGACATGTTTGGTCTATTTGGCAGGAGATTTAAAAATGCTCCCACCATGTGGGCAGAGAAACTTCTGTGTCCGGGGGGGGTGGGCTCCCTGGGCCACAGTAACTGAACATCCCTGGGGACACATTTCACTACCTTTAATAAAGTGTCAATAGGTAGGGAACACAAATAAAACCTAGTACTTATCTATATCTAAAATCCTAAACAAAAATGTAGCCAAAGTGTACTCCAAAACGACATTGCTTCCTTTTATATTTTGTAAATTCAGCTATTAGACAATCATATACTGCCTTGTCATCTGCATGTACCACAGTATACTGCGATGTTGCTTTAGTGTATCACAGCACAATATATGAATAAGTAGTTTTACACTCATAACTTGAACACTACTTAAACTATTTAAACCTGCTACCAAAAATACAATTTGCACTCTGTTATCTTAATTCCTACAACATCTACATCCCTTCACACACTTTCACGCTACGCCTGTTTAAAGTAATACACAGCACTGTATGCCACATTTACTCGGTGCCACCCCACTATACGCTATTACACTCAACATCATTTTAGTCTATGCTGCTCCACTATATGCCGCTCTAATCTAATCTGTTGTACTCCAGTCCTGTCTTTCCCACTCGACTGCATGCTTCTCCACTCTACACCACTCCATTGCATGCTATTGCACTCTATACCACTTGATTCTATGACACTCCAGTTTACACTGCTTCACTGTGCGACCCTCCGCACTACACTCTACACTATTACACTGTATGGAACTCCACTGTACGCTACTAGACTCCATGCAATTCTA
This sequence comes from Pleurodeles waltl, assembly GCF_031143425.1. NCBI lineage: Eukaryota > Metazoa > Chordata > Amphibia > Caudata > Salamandridae > Pleurodeles > Pleurodeles waltl. The sequence continues at coordinate 653,843,533 of NC_090447.1, forward strand.
CTCTGTTACTCCATTCCATGGCACTCCAGTCTACTTAACTCTATTGTACACTATTCCACTTTATGCCACTTGAATCTCTGCCACTCCACTGTATTCCACTCTACTATATGCAACCCCACTCTGACACTCCATTGTACACTATTACACACTACACCCCTCCACTCTACACCACTCTGCTGTCCACCACTCCACTGTATGCTATTCCACTGTACGCCATTCCAGGTTAAGCCACTCCAATTTACACCCCTCCACTGTACCCCACTCCGATCTATTTTACTCCGCTGTATGCTAGTCCAGAATACACAACTACACTCTATACCACTCCACTGAATGCTATTCCACTCTATGTCACTCTACTCTACCCCACTCATCTATACGCCCCTCCACTGTACGCTACTCCACACAGTGCACCTTCACTGTAAGCCACTGCACTCTACTCAATACCACTCAGCTCTACCTCACTCAAGCCTATGCCATTCCACTGCATGCCACTTCACTCTAGGCTACTCCACTCCATGCTATTTCACTGCACACCACTCTACTGTACTGTATTCCGATGTATGCCACCTCACATGTATGCCAATCCACTGGCCGCTATTCCATTCTACACCACTCCACTTTAACCCAGTCCACTGTGTGCCACGCCCGTCTACATCACTCCACTGAAAACTATTACACTATACTCTACTCCATTACATGACACTCCACTCTACGCCACTCTACTGTATACCCCTCCAATCTATGCCACTCTGCTGTATGTAACTCCACTCTCGCCACTGAAATCTATACTATTCTACTCTATGCCACTCCACTTTTTGCACTTTAGTCTACTGCACTCCACTGTGTGCTATTTGTGAGAATGTAGCCTCTTTCTACCATAGTACCCCCATTTTTGGCCTGTTCGTGACTGTTTGTCAGTGTGTTTTTACTGTCTCACTGGGATCCTGCTAGCAAGGACCCCAGTGTTCATAGTTTAAAACCCTATTCGTCAGTATGTTTTGCCTCTCTCGCTGGGATCCTACTAGCCAGGACCCCAGTGCTCAAAGTTTGTGGCCTATGTATGTTGTCAGTATGCTTGACTGTGTCACTGAAGTTCTGCTAACTCTTACAAACCTTTCATAAGGACTGCCACAGCAGCCTGAGTGAAATAGTGCACACACTATTTCACAGCCATTTTCACTGCACTAAGGTAACTTATAAGTCACCTATATGTCTGACCTTCATTTACTGAAGGCTAGGTGCAAAGTTACTGTATGTGAGGGCACCCTTGCACTAGCAAAGATGCCCCCATGTCGTCCAGGGCCCATTCTCCAGACTTTGTGAGTGCGGGGACACCAATACATGTGTGTAGCTTCACAATGGTAACTCCGAATATGGCCATGTGAGGTGTCTAAGATCATGGAATTGTCCCAACAATCCAATCAGAGGTTTCCACTGCAGCCCCAGCTGTGCCACCACACAGACAGGTTTCTGCCCTCCTGGGGGCTGGCAGCTCAGTCCCAGGAAAGCAGAACAATGTATTTCCTTTGGGAGGAGGGTGTTACACCCTCTCCCTTTAGAAATAGGTGTTCCAGGCTTGGTAGGGGTAGCCTCCCAGAGCCTCTGGAAATGCCTTGCAAAATCCAGTCTGCACCAGTTCAGGGACCCCCCCATTCCCTGCTCTGGCGTGAAACTGGACAAAGGAAAGGGAAGTGACTGCTCCCCTGTCCATTACCACCCCAGGGGTGGTGCCCAGAGCTCCTCCAGAGTGTCCCTGGCATTAGCCATCTTGGATTCCAAGGTGTGGGGACCCTCTGGAGACCTCTGATTGGCCAGTGCCAGCCAGCATTTGCAACAGTTTCCAAGGTGTGCACGCTCTGAGGACTCCCTGTCTTCACCCTGCACCAGAAGAACCGAAGGAATCTCCAGTGGAGTGACGGAGTCACTTCCCTGCTTCAGCAGGCACCCTTCACGACGACGGGCGGTACTCTGGGACTCCTCTCCTGACGACGAGTGCACTCCCTGGAACACAGGTGGTGGACCAAAGTGACCCAGACTGTCCAAAGGTCCAGCTGTCCAAAATTGGCGGAGGTAAGAGCTTGCCTCCCCGTGCTGCGACAGTACCCCTTTGCACCGCGTCTTCTGCAGCTCCTTGGGCTTCTGTGCACTTCTTCCAGGAATCCTTCATGCACAGTGTAGTCCAGATCCCAAGCACTCTATCCTGCGACGCCCAACTTTCTGAGCTGTTCTCTGGTGGCACGGGACCTTCCTTTGTAGTGTTGCGACAACCGCACTTTGCATTTTCTTTGTCCCCGTGTTCTAGGACTCACGGAGGTGCTGCCTGGTCTTCTCTGAAGTGCTGAGAGGGCACAAACGGTGCCCTCCTTGCAAAATCCAGTCTACACCGGTTCCGGGACCCCCCATTCCCTGCTCTGGCGTGAAACTGGACAAATGAAACGGGAGTGACCACTCCCCTGTCCATCACCACCCCAGGGGTGGTGCCCAGAGCTCCTCCAGAGTGTCCCTGGCTTTAGCCATCTTGGATTCCAAGGTGTGGGGACCTCTGAGTGGCCAGTGCCAGCAGGTGATGTCAGAGACCCCTCCTGATAGGTTCATACCTGGGTAGGTAACCAATCGCCCTCTAAGAGCTATTTAGGGTCTCTCCTCTGGGTGTTATATCAGATTCGGTTTGCATGACTCCTTCCTCTGCTTCAGCTTCTGACCGTCGGATCAACCGCAGACTGCTCCAGGAACCGCTGTAACTGCATCAAAGTATCCAGGATGATTCCTGTGACCTGCAACTTCAGCTCCAGCCAGCATTTGCAACAGTTGCCAAGGTGTGCACGCTCTGAGGACTCCCTGTCTTCACCCTGCACCAGAAGAACCGAAGGAATCTCCAGTGGAGTGACGGAGTCACTTCCCTGCTTCAGCAGGCACCCTTCACGACGACGGCCGGTACTCTAGGACTCCTCTCCTGACGACGAGTGTGCTCCCTGAAACACAGGTGGTGGACCGAAGTGACCCAGACTGACCAAAGGTCCAGCTGTCCAAATTTGGCGGAGGTAAGAGCTTGCCTCCCCGTGCTGCGACAGTACCCCTTTGCACCGCATCTTCTGCAGCTCCTTGGGTTTCTGTGCAGTTCTTCCAGGAATCCTTCTTGCACAGCGCAGTCCAGGTCCCCAGCACTCTATCCTGCGGCGCTCAACTTGCTGAGTTGTTCTCTGGTGGCGGGGGACCTTCCTTTGTAGTGCTGCGGCGACCGCACTTTGCATCTTCTTTGTCCCCGTGATCAAGGACTCACGGAGGTGCTGCCTGGCCTTCTCTGAAGTACTGAGAGACCTCTCTACACACTACACTTGTCTAGGGGGGAATCCAACTTTCGTATTCCACTTTCTCAGTATATGGTTTGTGTTGCCCCTAGGCCCATTGCGAACTATTATATTTTCTACTGTTTGCACTATTCTATGACTGTTTAAATACCTGATTTTGATTACTAGCGTATATATTGTGTATAATACTTACCTCCAGTAGGAGTATTGCCTCTAAGATATTTTTGGCCTTTTGTCACTAAAATAAAGTACCTTTATTTTTGGTAACACTGAGTATTGTCTTTTATTGGGTATAAGTACTGTGTAACTATACTTGTATTGCAGGAGCTTTGCATGTCTCCTAGTTCAGCCTAAGCTGCTTTGATACAGCTACCTCTAGACAGCCTAAGCTGCTAGAAACACTGCCTACATTTCACTAAGGTGGATCACTGGACCTGGTATAAGGTGTAAGTACCTCTGGTACCCATTACAAGCCAGGACAGCTTCTCCTACTATTCCACTGTTCGCCACTCACCTCTACACCACTCCAGTGAAAAACCACTGCATTATATATTATATATTATCACACTCGACTCCACTACCCACTATGCCACTCCACTCTACGCCACACCACTATATGTTATTCCACTCTGCACCACTCCACTATACACCATTCCAGTCTATGCCAGTCCACTGTACCCAACTCCACTCTATGCCACTCCAATATACCCTATTCCACTATACACAACTGCAGTCTATGCCATTTCATTCTATGCCATTCCACTATATGCCACTCCTCCCTAACCCACTCCACTCTATGCCACTTCACTGTATGCTATTCTACTCTACTCCAGTCCACTGTATGCCACTCCAGTTTATGCTACTCCACTGTACCCACCTCCTCACTCTACACCTACTCTAATGTATGCTATTCCACTGCATGTCACTCCTTTCTATGCCCTTCCCCTGTAGGTCACTCCACTGTACGCTATTCCAGTGTATGCCACTGCACTGTACCACACTTCACTCTATGCCACCCTACTCTTCCTCATTGCACTGTACGCTATTCCACTCTTCACCACTCCACTCTATGCCACTTCACCCATCACCACTCCAATGTACACCACTCTATGCTATTCAGCTATAAGTAACTCTACTCTTCACCACTCCACTCTGTGCTATTCCACTATATGCAACTTTGCTCCACACCATTCCATTGTACTCCACTACACTGTATGCTATCCCACTCTATGCCACTCCACCCTACTCTATTCCACTTTACCTCACTCCACTCTATGCTGTTCTAGTATACCCCACTTCACTCTACCCATCTCCACTACTCACCACTCCACTGTACTCCTCTCAACGTGACTACTCCACTCAGTGGCAGTCTACGCCCCTCAACTCTACCACACTATACTCCACTCAGTAGCACTCCACTGTACAACAATGTACTCCTGTCAATGCGAATCCAGAGGACTTCACTTTATTCTATGCTACTGTATGGCACTCTACTCCACTCTACAGCACTCAATGCTTCTGCATCCCACTTTACTCTTTAACTCTACAACAATCGATGCCGCTCCACTTTACCATACTGTAGAGCACTCTACTGTACTCCACAACACTCCACTGTACTTCACAGTAATTCACTCCGTGACACTCCATTCTACAACACTTTCCAACACTCTACAAATTGCCAGTCCACTCCACTGTAAAGCACACCTCTCCACTCTATAGCACTTTACACCACTATACACTCTGCGAGTCAACTCTACTCTACACCACTGTACTCTACAGCACGCTACTCAGCTCTATGCTATGCCACTCTACTGGACTCCACTTCACTCTACTGCACTGTACAACACTTTACACCACTCTATGCCACTGTACAACACTCCATTTCACACCGCTCCAGTTTACCACACTCTACTCAACTCTATGCAACTCTAAACCATAGTGCACTCCACTATAGGCCCCTACACTGCACTGTACAACCCTCTACTCCATTCTATGCCCCATACTCTCCACTATACAACAGTCTACTTCATTTTCCAACACTTTCCAACACTCCACTCCACTCCACTGTACTGTAAAGTCACATTCCAATTTATGACAGTTTACTCAACTCTACGCCTCTCAACTCTATTGCACTTAACGCCACTGTACAGTACAACACGCAACTCCGCTCTATGATGCTTTACTCCACTGTACGCTATGCCACTCCACACTACTTCACTCCACTCTACTCAACTTTATGACACTCCACTCTACAACACTATACTCTGCTACATTCTCTTCGATTTTACTGTACGACATTCCACTTAATGACATTCAACTCAACAACAGTGGACTCTATGATTTCAAACACATTTTTATGAAAACAAAAATCATTAAAATTCAATGAAGAAACCAAAGGTTAAATCGTAATTAAAGCTATGAAAACAAAAACTTTTCTTTCTATAAAACCAAAATTGAACTACACAAAATTTGAAATTCTGTAGTTATAATTATACTTTAAAGTTAAAATGTATTATTCCTTATATACAAAACAAACATAAACTACACAAAAATTACAAATTACAAAGTTATACTCATACCTTAAATTTGTAATTTTTTGCACCACTATCGAATTATTACACAGTGCGCACCTCCATACATGCTATAGTGAATGGAGTAACCACACCACATTAAATATAACTAGCACTTTCTATGTGCACTGCTTATACCCTTTAATGTTACATCACTTATACTATCTAAAATTATACTATTGATAACAACTCTTACTATCACAAATTAAATAATTTGTCAGAACATAATGTATGGAAGACTGGGGAGTTATAGTTAATGTAGTGCGGCAACCACATTCACTACAGTGTGTTTGAAGGTGCAAGTTGAAATAATTAGAAAGTGGTGCATACAGTAAATTATAAATTAAAGGATTATTATAGCTTTATAATTTGTACTTCCTTGATGGTACAGCAGTACTCTGTAATTCATTTTCAATATATATAGAAACATATTAATAATTTTTCCTACCTGTTACCACTTTAACAAAGTACAGAAGTAATAGGTAAAGAAAAAATATAAAACCTAACACCTACCTATATATAAGGCCCTAACCCCAGAACACAGCCAAACTGTACTTAAAACAACATGACTGCCTTTTAAGTTTTGTAAAGGCGGTCATTAGCCAATCGCATAATGCCTTGTCATCGGCATGTACTACAGTAGTTCGCGAATTTTCGCGAAACTGTTGAGTTCACAGATATCACTAAGTTAAACTGCCCTACTCACCTGTAGTACCAAAAAGGATCATAATCTTAAACCTGGCAAATTTCATAGAAATCCAAATGTCTGTTTTTGCTCTACATCCAATACAAAAGTCTATTGAGAATGCATTGGGAGAAAAATGTGTTTTTGGGGGCTCCTTTATTTCCTATCTCTGGGAATCCATCCCACCATACCGCCACTCTGTAATATATATATGTTTTCACACACCTTGTTACCCTGACACGTTTTGCCTTGTTCACAGTTAGCGAGGTGCCATTTTGTTCCCATATTTACATTGCATTACCCGTAACATCAACATGAAAATTGAAGACAGATTTTCATTTATATTGTACTAATGTCAAACATAATCACACACTACATCTAAATATTTGGTCCACTTAGAATCACATAAAATATTTTTACATTATATGTATTCACTGAAAAAATGTTAATTAAAATATTCACTGAAAAAAAGCAAAAGTTAAAGTAATGTTACAATTAGATTAATTTCTCAATGATAACATTAACGTTTTGAACTAAAAAAAACACAGTTCAGCAGTTCTAGTTATTAGCACTAACTATAACTTGCACCCTACAATGCACCGCTTATGACCTCACATGTGACATCACTCATGACATGTTCTATGACATCATTTATGACATCTACTGTCTGTCTCATATTTTCTGTCAACTCAGCATACTAGAAATTTAACAGAAATTTGACACATGTTGACCACAGTTTCTTCATGAACAAGATTTTGAAAACTGGTTGACATTTTACCAAAGTCACCCGTAGGAGATCACAAAAACTATGACGTGTTTCTCACCAAACATCATAGTCTGTTCTGAGGACCTCTTGCACTTCAGGTGAATGAAAGCTAGCATAAGGCTTTTATTGAGTTTTTTAAAATTACAGCAGTTTTCAACACATACAATCTTACATAATACAGATATTTTTTGTTCATTAAATGGCTTTGAATAAAGTTATTCTTCGCAAAAACGTATTTTGAGTAATGTCTGTAGTCTTACCATTTACATATTTTTGTTAGTGTTTTGGTTGAGGCAATACAAGGTATATGATTCGTTCAGTCATGTTGCTGCCTGTTAAGGTACAGTGTGGTGTAATTAACTTAATATACATTTTGTGTTGTTGACTAGTATGTATTTGACCAATTAATGCAATATAACTGGGGAGGAAGGGAGGGGAAGGGAGAGAAACATGAGGAGGAGTCAGCAGTGTACGACCATGCCAGTCCCATTACATTTACAGCCGATAGAGTAGCCTTTTCCACAATAAGAAGGTGCCCAAACAAGTAAGGAAATTGTTATTACTGGGTATTTAACTGTTGTGCGGGGCTCCCTCATTGGTTGTTTCATTGCACGTAGTGTCTCCACGTGATGCCTCAATATTTTGTACAGAAGTGTGAAGTTCAGTCAATATGGTGTCCCAGTGGGTTGAAATGGGATAATTGCGGAGTCCTAAATTGACTTCTATGTGTTGTGCCACACCTTCAGCCCTTGCCCATGTAGTGATGGATCGATACCAAGCTTTGACTGTCAAGGGCTCAGGGGACTTCCACCGGCGGGTAATGAGAAATTTAGCCACCAAGAATCCTAGGTCTAAGAATCGTGTAGTGGTTCCATGTTTTTTGTCTCTACGATGAAGACCTAGGAGGCAGCTTTCCCAAGTATGCAGCTCAGGTCTCTCTGTGCATAGGAATAAGTGCTTTTGTCACTTCCTGTCAGTAGTATTGGCTCTCGGGGCAGGCCCACAGCATGTGCAGGAGGTCAGCATCTACATGTTTACATTGAGGACAGGCTGCATCTGTTATATAAATGTATCAGTTAATTTTAGCCGGGGTCAGAAATGATCTGTGTACAATATAGTATTGTATAAACTAAACCTAGTGTTTTGGAGCAAGTGTGTTGGGCTTGCCAACAGTGTAGCCCATTCTTTAGCAGTGCACTATTGTGTCAGGTCTGTATCCCAGTGATGGCAAAGGGGTGTGAGTGATGTTGCTGTGGAATAGGAGTCAGAACCACAAATGCTGGAACCACGCATGCCTAAACAACGCGGTCGGAACAACGACCACGTTGTTACCAAGAATGCCTGTACCACGAAGGCCTAAACAACTTTTTTTCTTTGTAAAGGCATTCCTGGTAAGGTCATGCGTGGAACAGCATTTGTGGTTTCAGCATGCGGCTCCCCCACCCATAAAACAATTGTACCCCAACCCCCACCTCTACCCCTAAAAACAATTCCCCCCACCCTGCCCCTAAAAACAAAAAATGCCCGACCCCTCACCCCCTCTAAAACCTAAACTACCCTGATCCCCCACCTCTGCCCCTAAAAACTAAAAATACCTTGACCCCCCCACCCCGCCCCTAAAACTACAACATCCCCCACCCCACCCCTAAAACTACGGCATCCCCCCATTCCCCCTAAAACCTAAACTACCCTAACCCCCACCCCTAAAAACTAAAAATACCCTGACCCCCCACCCTGCCCCTAAAACTATTGTGACCCCCCTAAAACCTAAACTACCTGACCCTAAAAACTAAAAATGCGCCAACCCCCACACCACCCCTAAAACGGCCCCAGCCCCACTTACCTAATCGTGTCCTCCGACGAAGCCGATTCCATTCTTCTGTGCCTTAACCAAGCATGTGCGTTGTTCAGCACATGCATGGTTAAGGCGCAGAACAACCAAGTCGTGGTTTACGAAAGCGTTGTTCCGCTTTTGTTGTTCACGACTTCGTTGTTCCGGAGTCGTGGTTGGGGATGTTTGATTTGCGGTGTGATGTCTCAGTGAGTTTGTTAACCAGCGCGCAATTTGGCGACCTGTGCCCATCACATACAGGTATTGGATGGTAAGGTGCATTTAGGGGTTCAGGTGTTGTGTCGTCCCAGCTACTTCTTAATGCTACAACCAGGAAGTAGTATGTAAGGAAGTGCCCAGAAGGTAGGCTTGCTTCAGTCAGAGATTCCTAAGAGAGTAAGACCCCATCGCTATAGAGGTTACCCAGCGTGTGGAGGCCAGCCACATGCCATGAAGATAGCTCCATCATGGTGGTCATAATTCGTCCTTTGGGTGTTCCTAGTAACACCATCGCTGGCGCTTATGACGTGGTGGATCGAGTAAGATAGAGACTTCTGCAGAATCAATGGTGTGCCACAAGTACTAGCTTGGAGTGTGGCAGTGGTGGATTAGAGCTTAGATGGAATAGATGGAGGACTGTGGCTTGTTATCCATCGAGCCATCCACTGAAGCTGGGATGCTAGATAGTAATGCTCATAATTTGGTACCGCTAATTCTCCCTGGTCAGATGGCAGATATAATTTTGTTAGTGCTACACCGCATCTGGCTTTGTTCCAGATAAAGCCTTGAATCATCATTTCAGAGCCCGGAAAATGGGGGCAATATATACAGTGGTATGTTTGAGAATATTAGGGCAGGCGGGGAAGTACCACCATTTTGAGCAGGGAAATGCTTGCTGCAACAGATAGTTGAAAGGTGGCCCAGAAAGATATTTGTAATTTTAGTGACGTTAACTGTTCTGGTAAGATTCCTGTGGAACAGATCTGAGTCTGAATTATATATCCTGATACCAAGGTATTGAAAGACCGCTGGTTGCTAAGTTACTAAAATCATATCTATTTGGAAGACAGGACTTTTCCCAGTTTACGCTTAGACCACATGTGAACAAAGTGACGTACAGTATGTGCAATCATTGAGGGAATGGAATGGATGTCTCTGATGTAGAGGAGTAAATTGTCTGTGTAAAGTGAGATTGTGTGTGTTCTGTCCCCCATGGGTATGCCCCAGCTGCGGCCTGAGCTCGCGTTGCAGGTGCAAGAAGTTCAATGGCTAATCAGAATAAGAGGGATGAGAGCGGGCATCCCTGTCTGGTACCTCTGCATATTTGCTTTGGCTCTGATATAAGGATTCCTGTTTTTACCCTTGCTAATGGTTGATACCTCATCAATACTGAGAATTTTCAAATTCTTGAGAACTCTGGAGACTTCATGACAAGCATCACTAGATAACTTTAGGTACTCTAGTTTGTTGTCTGTCATATTCCACAGGCAACATGAGTAGTCTGTGCTGTGATTCATTTAATGTTGTGAGTAGGCTAGTCTAGTAGGAGTAGTCACAACACATAATAAGTCACAGCTATTTTTTCGGTGAACAAATGCAGTCAGCATGTTGACTTGAATGTTTTACAAGTAAATTCAGACTTATCATACAGAAGCCCATGCTGTACAGATTTTATTTGCTCAAAAATCCTTAGCTGTTCTTCACTTAGTTGTTAGATAAAACGTTCTAAATCAATCCTTTCACTCCTCACTTGACCCATAACATTTTCTACTTCATTCATAACTATGAAAGCCTCATTTTCAATGATAGACTGGCCAAATGGATCTTGATTAGTAGGCCCTGACCTCTGGCTATTATGTGAACTGTATTTTGCAACTTCTAAAGCAATTACTTACTCTTGCTGGATTTCATCATTTAACATGTTCTTATATGTGCAAAACATTTCACATTAAATTCTGTTTTTGACAAAGCACCTCAGTCACTTAGCAATTTAGATTCTGAACATTAAGGTTTAAAACTCACTTTATAATTTATAATGATTAATAAGACTTGGGTTTGAATGTCTGACTACCCATTTGCTACAATCAATCACCCAAACTTTCCTTGCTCAGTGTTCTCATTTATGTTATTTCTGTATGCATGGTGCTGCAGTACTTCATACAAAACAGAGGTTTTCTAGATGGACACTCCGATTTGGGTAATAAGTGTCCATCATATTTGTTTTAAGGAGCGCAATGCTTTCTGGATCAAACTGAGCAAGGTACTCAATTCCAAGAAATGGTTTCAACACATGTTTTCATGTGGATGCCAAGCCTAAACTCTCCCAGATTATTGATTTGGACTTCCCGTATAATCTTGAAAAATTGAGTTTGTCACAAGCTTCATCCAATTTCCCTGTGTAAGTGCATCTTTACACTAAAACTGTAAAGCTTTTTACTTACAGACTTCTCTGCTGTTATCTCTTCCCATACATCCTTCATTTCTATCTTTTCTGACTTTGTTATATATGAAGTGACATAACAAGCTACAGCAATAGAGTTATCTTCTACAAACTGAATATCCATATTTAAATTCAACATGGACAGGATTTCTGGATTATAATCATTGTTAAGTTTTGAAGCCTCACTTCTTTTCAGATTATGAGGGGTCATTATGACCCTGTGGTCGGTGCAAATGTGGTGGTAGTACTGCCAACAGGCTGGTGGTACATACCGCCACTTTATGACATTGGTGGGTTGGCTGAAGCCAACCCGCCAATATACCACACCGACCGTCATGGCGGTACAAGACGCTGGGCCGGAGATAACAATCTCGAACCCAGCGGCTGCTACTTTACTACTGGCGGAATTATGACCCTGCCTACCGCCATGATTTTCGTGCCGTTCGTAACGCCACAAAAACATTTTCGGTAGGCCCTACCAGTAACAGGGAATTCCTTCACTGTCACTGGTAGGAGGCCACCCCAATACTCCCCAGACAACCCCCACCCCCACTCCATCCACGCTCCCCCCTTCCAATCCTCCCCCCATACATGCACACTCGCAGGCACACACCACGCATTCACACACACAGGCATACACGCATGCATCCATTCATTCACGCACATATCCATACACACATTCAAACTGACACGCAGACATGCCTACACATTACCATTCATACAAGCATTCTCACACATGTACACACATACACAAACAACACTACACACTCATTTGCATTCACGTACACACTCACACATTTATGACACCCCCGACACACACACAACACCCCTCATCTCCTTCCCCTGTCGGAAACCCGACTTACCTGCATCCAGGTGGTCTTCCGGCTGGGGACAGGACGGAGCGCTGCGACTTCCAGCAGCGCCCACCAGCAGAACATCGCCAGGCCACATTATTTTTCATTATACAGCTGGCGGCGCTCTACTGGCGTGGCACTGCTGGTGGTAGCAGTGCCACCTTAACACCGTCCGCCAGCATGGCCACTGCCGGATTTCCGCCCTTCTTGTGGCGGAAATCTGGTTGTGGTCGTATTATGGCGGATGGATGTTAGCTGCAGCGACGGTCTTTAGGGAGCCGTCGCCGTGACAGTAGGTGGCATTTACCACCATTGTCAAAATGAGGGCCTATATGTATTTTTAGGAAATTTCTCAGTAACAGGGTGTCTAGCTGCCGACATAAAGGCCTTCATTACAACATTGGTGGTAAATGCCGCTTACCGCCGTGCAGAAGACCGCCAACACACTGCCGCGGCCACGGAATTCCGCCACAGCTATTACGACCCACAGCTCGGAATTGGCCCAAATCTAGACACCCACACAAGTCCGCCACACCAAAGGTGAGTGATAAACTGGCGATAACAAAACCTCCACCGTCACGCCAACATAAATATGCCCACACTATCACGACCCATGAATCCACACTCAAAATACACACACATCTACAAAACACTACCACATTGGACAATTCCAAATACACACACCTGATACACATACACACACCACTCCCACACACCCAATACAATATAAAACACCCACCCACATCACCCACAAACCCTTACTACCAAAAATTTAGAGGAAGGCCAGAGAGACAGCACAGCAAAGACAACACCAGCATACAGAGGCACACAACACCATCACACATACACATCCACGCACAAAACACCACAAACCCCTAAACATCACAACACATACCACCTCACACATCACCCACACCAACCCATGGCACCACAATGACACCCCAGGTTTTCTGAGGAGGAGCTAAGGGTCATGGTGGAGGAAATCATCCGGGTAGAGCCACAGCTATTCGGATCACAGGTGCAGCACACCACCATAGGTAGGAAGATGGAGCTATGGCGCAGAATCATGGACAGGGTCAACGCAGTGGGACAGCACCCAAGAACATGGAATGACATCAGGAAGAGGTGGAACGACCTACGGGGAAGGTGCGTTCCGTGGTCTCAACACACCACATCGCTTTTCAGAGGACTGCCGGCGGACCCTCACCTCCTCCCCCACAACTAACAACATGGGAGGAGCAGGTCTTGGCTATACTGCATCCTAAGAGCCTCACAGGAGTAGCTGGAGGAATGGACTCTGGTAAGTCAAATCTTAACTATTACATCCCCCACCCTACCTGCATGCTATCACATACCCCCACCCTCACCCTCACCCCAACACTCCAACTCCTCACATATGTCCCACTATCACAACCCACACATCCCAACACCAAGCCCTGCATGCAACAACAAAGCATGGACACCCATCACCAATGCATGGCCACTACACATACCCACACAGACCCCTAAACAATTAGCACACAAGGTCCTACACAGGAATGCAAGCACTGGGGTACAGGGTCACCCACCCATTGCACACCATGGCACACACAGATGCAATAATCATGCCTTTACACCCCTGCAGGACCCCTACCCAACGTCACAGGACAGGAGGTTCCAGACATGTCCACTCCACCCACAGAAGAGGCCCACAGTGATGACAGCAGCTCTGTCCAACTGGATCTAGATGACCAGCCCGGCCCATCTGGGACCTCGGGACAGTCGGTTCCCCTGACACAGTCACAGGCCACCACAGAGCCTCCTCCCTCTGGAAACACCAGCACAGCACCCACCCAGCGGGCCCATACCTCTGTCCCAGGACACATCAAGCAGCAGTGTGTCCACCACTAAAGGGAACCCAGGCTAACCCACCACCCCAAGAACAGCAGGGACCTGGGGGCAGTGGTAGTGGGCACACGGTTCAGGGGACAGAGGCCCAGGAACACAGGGGAACTGGGAGGACTGCTGTGTGACAGGGGGGCGACAGGCCCAGGGAACCCACTCTCCACGAGGCCCTCTCCAACATCATGGGAGCGTACCATCATTCCCAGGAGATAATGGTAATGGTACTGGCCAAGTTTCAGGAGACCCAGCGGCTGCAGGAGGAACAGTATTTGGGGTTCAGGGAGGAACTCAAATCCATCAATACCACCGTGGGCACCATTGTAGGGGTGCTGAAGGAACTTGTGAACACCAGGAGGGACACTGTGGCACAACAAGGGGCCCCTGACACTAGCCTGGACGATGAACAGCCCACCACCTCCGCCGGCGCTAGTGGACAGGAGGCACCACCACAGGACCACGACACCAGCACCCCACCCCCTGCAGATGGAGAAACACCCCGCAAGCGGTCCCTGAGATCCAGGACAAAGACAGAGAACAATGCCAAGACCCACACAAGAAATGAGACCACCCTGATTGTCATACTTCTGTCCCACTTTGTCACCCTATCCATCCATAAACTGTTGCGCCGCTGTGCGTGGCACGAGCCGAACATTCGGCTTGGGCCGCGGCACACGGTCTGAAGACGCGCCGCGTCCCCAGCCTGCTGTGCACATTACGAGGCCCCAAATTGGGCATGGGGCCTCGTTCTTTTTTAGCGCGACGCGCTTCCAGGCAGGTCTGACCTCCCCCACTCACCTGTTCTCCTTTTCTTCTTCTTTTCCTGTTGTTTTGTTGTACCTTCCTTTATGTTTTTTCCTTTTCCCATAATACCCCTCTCTTCCCAGCATTCCTTGTTCCCTTCTCTCTATGGCTCCTAGTCCATTATGTTCTATGTGTTTTTCCCTATCTAAGATGGTGTCCTTGTACTTCCTGTTGGTCGCTTCCTGTTTGTTGGTATTTAAGGGCTTTGATTCTTTCTCTCCTCGCGCTGCAACACTTTCTGTTTGGATGGTGTCTTCGCTCCTGCTTCCTTGTATTCTATATTGGTTCTCGTCTGTTCCAGTGTTTTTTCCTGTACTTTTGCTCCTGTATTTACCTATTCATTTTGTTCCTGTTTCAGGAATCTATCCTTTTGGAGGTTTGTTCCCCTTTCAGGGTTTTTTTCCCTCTGGCACTACTTCTGAGGGACACGGCCTGCTCTTGGCATATCCATTGCCTGCAGCACCGTGGCTACCAGAAAGAGTCACCCCTACCTGGGCCAAGGCGAACATTCAGGAACAAGATCCTCGCCACTCGTTCTGCGAACTCCAGGTTAAAGCAGCACTTAAGTCGTGACATAAACTGCCCCAGCTCCACTTCCTATGCCCCTTTGGACAATGCACCTGTGAGACTAATAGACTGGACTCTGCCATGGACATTCCTCCACCATCACCTCTGACCATTTTACAACCCCCTCCTATATTTAGCACTTACATAAACACCCTTAAATCACAAAACAATCTGGAGTCAGTCTGTGCTTTCACAAATGTGAATTTGCAATAACTGAGGGAAATAGCAATGTCCATTCTATTGTCAACATACCTATGTCACACAGTTCTAGTCCATGAGGTTACATAGCAGAGGTCACACAGTGGGACCCACATCTGTGAAATCGAAAGGGAAAGTGACAAATCAGGGTCCATACACTGGGTGAAAGTGACAGACAGATAAGAGGTCGAACAACTGTATCAGATGTAGGAGGCAGTGATGTCTTCTTACCTGTGTCTCACTGGAAGTATTGATGGTTCACAGTGTTTCTGTTGTCTATGTCATCTTCTTCTGCCTCCTCTTCTTCACTGTCCACAGGCTCCACAGCTGCCACAACACCTCCATCTGGACCATCCTCCTGCAGAAAAGGCACCTGTCGTTGCAAAGCCAAGTTGTGCAGCATACAGCAGGCCATGATGATCTGGCACACCTTCTTTGGTGAGTAGTAGAGGGAACCACCTGTCATATGGAGCCACCAGAACCTGGCCTTCAGGAGGCCGAAGGTCCTCTCTATAACCCTCCTAGTTCACCCATGTGCCTCATTGTAGCGTTCCTCTGCCCTTGTCCTGGGATTCCTCACTTGGGTCAGTAGCCATGACAGGTTGGGGTAGCCAGAGTCACCTGCAAATGTCCAGGGACAACTGTTAGACACACACTAACCCTTAGGGACAACCCCAGACAACTATTCACATGGTATAGGGTCCTTGTCCTCACCTAATAGCCACACACAGTGCCTCTGGAGTTGGCCCATCACATAAGGGATGCTGCTATTCCTTAGAATGTAAGCGTCATGCACTGAGCCTGGAAACTTGGTGTTCACATGGGAGATGTACTGGTCAGCCAAACACACCATCTGCACATTCATGGAATGGTAACTCTTCCTGTTTCTGTACACCTGTTCACTCCTGGTCGGGGTACCAAGGCCACATGTGTCCCATCAATGGCACCTAAGATGATGTTGGGGATATGTCCCAGGGCATAGAAGTCACCTTTCACTGTAGGCAAATCCTGCACCTGAGGGAAAACGATGTAGCTGCGCATGTGTTTCAGCAGGGCAGACAACACTGTACAACACGTTGGAGAACATAGGCTGGGACATCCCTGATGCTATGGCCACTGTAGTTTGAAAAGACCCTCTTGCCAGGAAATGGAGTACTGACAGCACCTGCACTAGAGGGGGGATCCCTGTGGGATGGCGAATTGCTGACATCAGGTCTGGCTCCAACTGGGCACACAGTTCCAGGATTGTGGCACGATCAAGTCTGTAGGTGACAATTACATGTCGCTCTTCCATTGTCGACAGGTCCACCAGCGGTCTGTACACCGGAGGATGCCGCCATCTCCTCACCTGCCCCAGCGGACGTGCCCTATGGGCGAGAACAGCGAGCACAGAGTCAGCCAACACTGAGGTATTAAATAGAATATTTATTGCACACATTTGTCAATCCGCTATGTGCCTGTCTTAATGTGTCTTATGTATGACGCATTTACAATTAATGCCATGTGGCTGCCTGAAATGGCGGCTGCCTGACCTGTAAGGTGGGACAAGGGGATATGAGGTAACAGCGCTGGCGTTGTACACCGTTGCGGTAGGCGGTCGAAGACCGCGGCGCAATCCTGCATTGGTTAACATTGGACCCTATGGGTTCCAGGAGCCAATGACGATGTACGCCGGCGGTGACGGTACCCACCGCCGCGGACGTGACCACCATTTTCTCACTGTTCACTCACTTGATACCTGATCTTCGACAGGAGAGGACCTACATTGCAAGTGCTGCTGTGACCTCAGTCTGGAAGCGACAATGGCTCAAGTGTCTGGGGAAAGGGCCCTTCCTTCACATCGGAGGAGTTTGACAAACTGGTGGATGGGGTCCTCCCCCTGTACACGCTACTCTACGGTCCTCCAGACAAACAGGTGAGTACACTGTGAGCATGCTGTATGGGCAATGCCTGTTTGGAGTGGTGTGGATGGGAGATTGGGGGGGGGAATGAGGCGTGCGTGAAACAACGGTGAATGTATATGCGTCATGGCAAGGGTAGGAACGTGGGCCAATGACTGTGACGGTCCGGACGGTTATATCTTCTCCTTTTCTCCTGTACTACTCCTGTAGGTCAGCGTTCACCAGAAGAAGGATATTTGGCGTGCCATCGCCAAGGAAGTCCGGACCCTGGGGGTCCACCACAGATGGAGCACCCACTGCCAGAAAAGATGGGAGGACATTCACCGCTGGAGCAAGAAGACGGCAGAGGCCCAGCTGGGGATGGCCTCCCAACGTGGGAAGTGTGCCCGTCGCACCATGACCCCCCTGATGTTCCGGATCCTGGCGGTGGCGTATCCGGAGTTGGATGGGCGCTTGAGGGCATCACAGCAGCCACAAGGGGGTGAGTACAGTCACATTCATCTGATTCAGCGTGCATTGGAGGTGTCTGGGTGGGGAGGGGGGCTATGGGTACCCCTAGGCCAGGGCGAGTTTTGTAGGCAAGGTCCCTTCGTAAGGCAGGCCATGTGGCACCCCACCCCACCAGTGTTAAGAGCCATCTACCCCTAGTCAGGCTCCTGTGACTTCCATGTGTGCAGCAATCGGGCATAGGCCTTGTACCCCTTGGCCCTGTGATTAATTAGGGAACTGTAAGTGCATGGCGTAGTGCAGAGGGCTGCTGTGTCTGTAGTGTCCACCAACGGTAGCGGTATTGCATGCACTGAACATGTCTTTCTACTTTCTTTCCCCCCCCTTTTTGTGGTCTCCCTGATCTTGTGTGCATTAGCATCATCACGTGGAGGAGCAGTGCCAACGGAGCAGGAGGGAGCTGCATCCCACATGGCCCTGGAGGGCGAGACTACGGAGTCCGAATTCACCAGTGGGACGGAGGGCGAGGGGAGCTCCACGGCGGGGACAGGAGCTGAGACCAGTGACACCGACTCCTCCTCTGATGGGAGCTCCCTTGCGGTGGCGGGCCCCTCTCTGCCCACGGCATCTACAGGTACAGCCGCCAACCTCCCTAGCAGCACCACCCTCCCAGCAACCCCAGGAGGGTGGGCATCTCCTTCGCCCCAGGCACCTCAGCCCCTGCCCCTTTCAGCCCTGCTGCCCTCAGTGAGGAGGCCATTGACCTCCTCAGATCCCTCACTGTTGGGCAGACTACCATTCTGAATGCCATCCAGGGTGTGGAGAGGCAGTTGCAACAGACGAATGCATACCTGGAGGGCATTCATTCTGGTCAGGCAGCCCAACAGCGAGCTTTTCAGACTCTGGCCTCAGCACTGATGGCAGCCATTGTCCCTGTGTCCAGCCTCACCCCTCCAACTTCCTCCACCCAGCCCCAATCCCCAGTACCTCAGCCTATCCCAAGCACACCATCAGACCAGCATGCACACACCTCAACACACAAGGGTAGCTCTGGCAAACATAAGCACCACACATCCCACAGGCACTCACACAAGCATCATACCCATGCACACATACCAACATCCACTGCCTCCACTGTGTCCCCCTCTTCCTCGTCTCCCTCCTCCCTCCCTGTCACGTCTCCACTCGCACCTGCATTCACTACATCTTCAGCCACTACGTCCATCACCAGCACGTCCATCACCACACACCGCTCACCTGCACTCACCACCCCAACTACCATTCACACATCCCCTGTGTCCTCTACCAGAGTGTCTGTGAGCCCACCTCCCAAACTACACAAACGCAGTCACACACCCACCCAACAGCCATCCACCTCACGACTCCAGCCCATGCACCTTCACCCAAAGTCAGCAAACAAACACCTCCTATAACCACTACCTCTTCCTCTACTCCCAAACCCCCTCCATCTACCAATCCCAGTGTGTCTAAAAAACTTTTCCTGTCAAGCCTTGACCTCTTCCCTTCACCTCCCCCACCCCTTCCGTCCCTTAGGGCCCACCTTTCCAGGTCCCAACCCAGCACCTCAGCCACCACTTCACCGGAACAGTGGTGCCAGCAGTAACCGGCTTCTGGAGTGCGCCAAGCAGCAGGGCAGCCAGTGTGCCAAGGAGCCAGGCCAAGGACAGTCCCCCACCTCAGAAGCATAAGAAGTTGGCCACAGCCCAGAGGGAGAAGGGAAAAACACCTGCCACCAAGGGCTCTCCCAGGACTACAGTTGGGAGTGGCAAGACAGCTGCGCCACCATCCAAGGTGGGGAAGGGGCAGAGAAAGAAAGGGAAGTCGCCGCCAACCTGCACGGCGGACAAGACCGCCACCGGCACCGCCAAATCCACCCCTGCCACCAGCACCGCTTCCCAGGACACCGCCGCCACCAGCACCGCTTCCCAGGATACCGCCGCCAGGACACCGCTGCCCAGGACACCGACGCCACCAGCACCGCTGCCCAGAACACCGCCGCCAGCAGCACACTCACTGAGCCACCCACCAGCACCGCTGGCCAATGAGCACCGCAAGCACCGCCGCTACCGATGCCGCCGCAAGCACCGCTGCTACTGAGGCCACCGCAAGCAC
The DNA here is from genome assembly GCF_031143425.1 of Pleurodeles waltl. Classification (NCBI taxonomy): domain Eukaryota; kingdom Metazoa; phylum Chordata; class Amphibia; order Caudata; family Salamandridae; genus Pleurodeles; species Pleurodeles waltl. The sequence continues at coordinate 653,863,918 of NC_090447.1, forward strand.
CGCCAGCGGCCACGCCACATCATGTGCCAGTGGCACCACCGCAAACATGGCTACCATCCCCAGTGGTCAGTCGTACGAAGCTGGTTGTCAGTTCCAGGGGCCTGGACAGCTTCCATGTAGGCCCACCGTCAGTGGAGTGTCACATCCACTACCTCTGTCCTTGGCAGGATGAAGCACTCCGGGCACAAAGCCCCCTCCAGAACCAAAGGAGAAAGGCATCCACTACCTCTGTCCTTGGCAGGATGAAGCACTCCGGGCACAAAGCCCCCTCCAGAATCAGTGGAGAAAGGCATCCACTACCTCTGTCCTGGGCAGGAAGAAGTACTCTGGGCACCAAGCCCCCTCCATAACCAGTGGAGAAAGGCATCCACTACCTCTGTCTTTGGCAGGATGAAGCACTCTGGGCACAAAGCCCCCTCCAGAACCAGTGGAGAAAGGCATCCACTCACCCAATCCTTGGCAGGATGAAGCACTCTGGGCACAAAGCCCCCTCCAGAACCAGTGGAGAAAGGCATCCACTACCTCTGTCCTTGGCAGGATGAAGCACTGCAGGCACAAAGCCCCCTCCAGAACCAGTGGAGAAAGGCATCCACTCACCCAATCCTTGGCAGGATGTAGCACTCTGGGCACAAAGCCCCCTCCAGAACCAGTGGAGAAAGGCATCCACTACCTCTGTCCTTGGTAGGATGAAGCACTCTGGGCACAAAGCCCCCTCCAGAACCAGTGGAGAACTGTTATCCACTTGAGAGACTGTGGCTTTGCACTCCCCAGGATAAAGCAGTGGGCAAACCACCCACTGGAGAGACTTGTGAGACTGTGGCTTTGCACTCCCCAGGATAAAGCAGTGGGCAACCCACCCACTGGAGAGACTTGTGATACTGTGGCTTTGCACTCCCCAGGATAAAGCAGTGGGCAACCTACCCACTGGAGAGACTTGAGAGACTGTGGCTTTGCACTCCCCAGGATAAAGCAGTGGGCAACCCACCCACTGGAGAGACTTGTGAGACTTTGGCTTTGCACTCCCCAGGATAAAGCAGTGGGCAAACCATCCACTGGAGAGACTTGTGAGACTGTGGCTTTGCACTCCCCAGGATAAAGCAGTGGGCAACCCACCCACTGGAGAGACTTGAGAGACTGTGGCTTTGCACTCCCCAGGATAAAGCAGTGGGCAACCCATCCACTGGAGAGACTTGTGAGACTGTGGCTTTGCACTCCCCAGGATAAAGCAGTGGGCAAACCACCCACTGGAGAGACTTGTGAGCCTGTGGCATTGCACTCCCCAGGATACATCAATGGGCATGGTGCCCCCTCGTGGAGATGGCGTCATGCACTCATCCGGCTGAGGTGCCCCCTTCCCTTCCCCTTGAGGTGCCTGTTTTATTTCGATCTGATGCCCCTGCAGTGTTCTCTCCGTTTTGATTGGGTATCTTGTGTGGGCCTCGCCCATGCATTTTGGGCCCAGTGGTCTACGGACTATGTAGGTACAGTACATGGGCTTGAATTCTTGGTATATATATTTGTTAATAGTGTATATATATTTTTGACTAATGGATTTTTACTCACTACAATCGTTCAACTCATTTCCTTTTGTCCTTGCATCCTTCCAAGGGGGTTTGGGGGGTGTAAATGTTATGTATCAACATGTATTTGTGTGTGTGTTATAGTGGGTGAGGGTGGGGGTGGGGGTTTTGCGTGTTGCGTGGGTGTGTAACTCTCGTTTCCCTCCCCACTGCCCTGTCTCGTAGGTGCAATACTCACCGTGGTCGTCGCTGCCGGCGTTCGTGCTCCTGGTAGAGGAGCAGGAAGAGAATGGCAGGTAGAATTTGGAGTTCCAGCTCCATGGCATCCTGGTCCGTCGTGGGGTGTGTAGAGGTGAGCTTTTTCCCTTCCAAGTCCGGTTTCTGCTGTGTTTTTGTTTGCGGGGAATCCGCCCCGGAAAAGGTGGCGGATTGGCCTCTCATGATACTGTGGGCGTTCCGCCTGTCTGTTGGCGGTGACCGCCTCGCTGTTTGTTTGTACCGCTGTGGCGGTCGGAGTGTTAAAGTGGCTGTCTATGTTGGCGGTCGTGATTCCATTTTTTTTACCGCCAGCCTGTTGGCGGTTTTACTGCTGCTTTCACACTGACCGCCAGGGTTGTAATGAGGGCCAAAATGTTTACCCTTCCTTTGGAGATTACAGGCCTAGGGAATATAAAACAATACCTAGTGAAGAATTTCCCTTTTGCCCTGTATCTCCATTATCAATATTTGCCACATTTATGGGACTGGAGTTGCAAGACATGTTGCCCAAGACTTCTGTTCTGAGACTCTTTTAGAATGACACAAGTTACATATTACTCAATGAATAACACTGAGTCATCAGTACCTTGCCCAAAACGTGGTGCATTTTTCACCCACGGTAATATATGTATGTGTGGTGCTCCTTTAGTTTGGTATTCTTTTCTCCAGAACAAGTCTACAACCTTCTAATCTGTGCTTGAAGTATCTATAAACATTTGCAAGGACAATGGAACACAGTTCACCTACAGACTTAAAATCAATGCCTGGAATGTTTGCATTAGCTTGCCTGGGAAAATCCTGAATATCATCCCTAGTATACTCTGCACAGCTCAACGTAGCAAACCAGGCAGGTATTCCTAGATTCTATAAAATACACTTTAGCTCACCGTGGTGACAAAAGCAATATTTATGGGTACTACTTTGGAAAGCCATCATATTCATCAAGTTACTTTCTAGAAATTAATCTTTACCATGTACATTTTCCAAGAACTCTCTAGCAGTGATATCATTAAAACGTGTCCCTGTTCTCCTAGCATGGCCCTCAGCATAAGATCACTCTCAAACAAAAGGTGGAAAATATATGGTATGATTTGTCTTAAGTGGGGATCTGAAGAATACAATATACTGGATCTATATTCTGATGCAGGAAGCTGTAGTAGACATTCATCATAATGACCACTTTCTCCTATAGGAAACAACATTGGAAAAACTCTGTGCTTCTAAGCTTTTTTCCCCCACACACTTACTGGTTGTCATTTTTTCTTGCTTCATTTGGTACAGTTCTAAAGCATCGTCCACATATCTCTGAAATGTAGAGGGTGAATGTTGTAATGTTCATATATTTCTTCTTCTTTGCTTAAATCTACTTTTTTTAATTGAGCAGAAGCAGCTGATGTGGAATTTTCTGTTATAAGACAAGTAATATGTTCTTCTACATAAATATCTTTGTAAAACACATTTTTCTAATTTAAGGAATTGCAGAGTTCTTTTAACCCTATCACTGCTCACATATCCCTGGCAATTTGTTTCTCTTTAGTAGGTACTCCCTTTACTAGAACCACTTGTGGTTCGTCTTCTTCTCGATCTACCCGTATAGTTTCAATATTTGCCTTCATATTTAAAGGCAAATATACAACTTTACCTTTTAGGCCTTTTAGAAGTTTAGAAGGAGGTAACTTCTTATTTTAGTCTCCATTCTAACAGTGGCTTGAAAGAGATATACTGTTTGTATGAGAATAGTCTCATACAAACTCACATTTGGAAGCTCAGCGTGGGAAACATTTCCACTTTGTTATGAATACCTCTAGCAGGTATTTATTACCATCCAGTTTGTCAATACAATACTTGACAATCTGGGCTATGCACAAGTCAAACCTATTTTAAGCAATCAAAGAGCAAGTTTAAACCACTATGCCAGATCACTCTGTTCTGTTTTTTGTAGTGAGTTTGCCTTCAACAAACACACACTTTATCTGGAATTTTTGTAGTTATTCTTGCAAATGCATTTATGTCCTTTTTTAAAATTCTTAAACACTGTACTAGCATCTGAATGTCATCTATTACAGAATTGACTTCAGAATGAGTACCTCTTAATAGCACATCATTTAATTTTTGAAGCTCAAGAGCTGGACTTTTTACAAAATATAATCTTCTTACAAGATTACGCCTTTTAGTGTGGTGCACAGACAGTATTCGTATTTGATGGAAAGTACTGTCACAAATCTGCCGTGATAAACAAGCTAATGAATGTCCTTGAAGGTTTGTCAGTCTCGTACCACGACAAGAATCAAAGCTTTGGAGTAGTTTCATGTTTTCTTTCACAGTTACTTTGCTGTATTTGTTTAAAAAGAGACTAAGGGCCTGATTACAAGTTTGGCCGTCCAGGGACTGCCCTGGCGGCGGCTGCGGTCCGACTGCCCACATGTTGGTGGTCCAACTGCCGTATTAGGATTTTGGCAGTTTGCTTAACTAGAGACTGCCAGAGACACACTGACACTGCCAGCCATCCGCCAACCGCTTTGATGGCAGCTGGGAAAAGCAGCTGTCACAGGGCAGTATAGACAAGGGTACTGCTGTGCTGTTCTGCTGAGCCAACTATGGCAGGAGAGACCACCTGCTTCGAGATGGTAGAATCAAAGTAAATGGTGTGCGTGCTCCCCCATTACCTTTTATTCCCTTCAGTCTCCAAAGTGAGCTCCTTCGTCTAGGGTCCCCCCTTCACGGCAGCAACTTTGCCCCTGAAAAAAAGGAAAGTTGTACAAGTAAGTACAATTTGCATTTTTCTGCCATTGACTGTACTGGGCAAATGTGACCCTGTCTCTAGAAATGGAATGGTACATGCAGAAAGTATTTTTACACATGTGTAATTCATATGTGTACCTTTTGGTCAAAATATTCACATCTGCATTGACACAAATATAAAAATATATCTTGTGTTGATGACCACGTCCCCTGCCGGTCCACCGCTATCAAGTACATCGCCGCTGGGCCAGTTGTAACATTATAATACAGTGAGTGGGAGACCGTCAACTCTGCTCTCTTTTTGGGACAGCCACCTTGGTGGTCTGGTAGTCCGACCGCCAAACTCTTAATCAGGCCTAAAGTTTGGCAACAGAATGTTGTCTTATGTTGCATATGTTGCTACATTTCCATTCAAAAAATGGATTTTGAGGATGTTGACCTAATGCTTCATGAGTTACTTCTTCTTCTACATTTCTAGGAAGTAAGGTCCATATTTATACTTTTTTTGCACCGCATTTGCATCATTTTTTTGATGCAAAAGTGGCGCAAACTTACAAAATATAACTTTTGCATAAAAAAATTACGCAAATGCGGCACAAAAAAAGTATAAATATGGGACGAATTTTTCTTTTTCAATCGGTGTACCTTCTTTGATTTCATATTCATGGCCATCCCTATCGATTGCAAACACTAACTGATTTTCTTGTAAATAACTCTCCTTATTAAAAAAATGCCTTAGTGCTGGAAGTGTGTTCCCCCTCTTCCTGGACAATACTGCAAAGGTTTTTTTTCACTTGAACCTTTTGGCGACATTTTGTCTTCAGTAAATGACTCAGTTTATCTAAACATCACATTCTCTTCAAAATCAGAATAAATAGCTTTCTTTTTAATACCAAAGCCTTGTCAAATAGAGACTTAGCAACATCCTTCTGGTTCTGCAAAGTTATTTTGTTTTTTATTGTTTTCATGTTTCTCATAATATTAGACACTACTCTTCTATGAAAGAACTTCTGATAAAGTTCTTTAAATTTCTTTTTCTTAGATCTGTCTCATTGGGCTCCTTTTTGTGGCATTATCTTTTCTGAAGAATAATATGTTTTTTTGTTGAGACATGTTTCATTCTACTCACACCTGTTGAGGAAAGTTTACATATGTTATTTTTAAAAAAAGGATTTGATGCTCTTATTTGTATTTTCTGTTACCATCATTCTCTTTCTCTGGCTGTTTTTTCATGTTTGGAGACTTCTTTGTAGTACTGTTGATTTATCTTCTTTGTCTTCCGCTGTTGCTTTTGCATCTTCAAGTGTCTGGAAGCCCTACAGAGAAAATAAAGCATATGTAACATTTTATTTCAGCTTTTTACATACTTATTACTAATACATTTGTGTGTGTAGAAGGATTAATAGAAAATCTAGGCTCTGTGTTACTACATATAAACATACTATATTTCTGCATGCTGCAGTTTCATCAAACACTGATCCTGTTTCATAGCATCCTGTAACAGCAGTTTCTCTAGGTGATAGCTCAGCAGAGATTAACTCATTTGTGTACAAGACCTCTAGAAGGTAGGACCTCCTGTGTAACATGGTTTTATAAACTCCCAACAATTAATATCTTTGGAAAGAGTAATGAGTATCTGTAAAAGGCCTCAGACAAACATTAACCTATGTGATACCATATTTTACCAAGGGGAGATGAAGGATAATAAGGTTTGATGTAAAATCAGAAATTTGTAATATAAATCTATACAGAGTGAATCCCTCACTTTTAACGGAACATTCTATCTCAACTAATCGATCTGTAGAGGTTATAGTCTAGGTGTAAAAGGTTTAGTGAGTTATTCATCCCTGCAAAAAGGCATGTCCACACTGTACTGTTTAGATTAAAGAGTGAGTGTGAAGGGCTACAGTAATAAAGGCATTTGTCACAACATATGTTTTATCATAGTGAAGAAGGTGTTTGCTATCTGTCAACTGACACTTCTGAAGCAGATAAAGAATATATGTAGAAGGATCTATGCTAAAACTAGACCTTCTATTATCACATCTTAACATACCACAGCTTCTGTATGCCTCAGTTTTAGGAGAGAGGGATTCCTTTTCTTATAAGCGTGTACAGGCTAACTGCCTCTTTGCTATTATGACAACATAGCCTCTCTAATGAGACATCTCTTCACACGGAGAGCTGGGTGTGACAGGCTTTACAGATAAAGTCATCTCTCTCTAAAGATATTTTCTCTGAGTGTATAGGGTGTTTAATTCAGTACAGTAACACCACCCTTTCTAATTATTCCTATGAGCAGAATAGACAGTCTCTGTATAAGCACTGACAGAATGGGTAGGCCATGTGCAATTATATTTCAGCACACTGTACATTCTACATGGTACAGTTAGGTCAAACAGTGATCCTATGATCCTATCCCATATTGCCCTGGAACAATAGTCTCTCTAAGTGATAGCTCAAGAGAGGTAATGTTTTGTGTAGAAGACCTTTGAGAGCTAAAGCTACATGACTTTTTAAAGAGCAAGCTGTCTACTTATATTTGTGAAGAGACCAAAGGTTATCTGTAAAAGCCTCTAACAAAGATCTGCATACTGAATGGGTCTTCCTGGGCTGGGAGGGTGGAGGGCATGACACATTTGAAAGGACAGTGGCCTGCCCTCACACAATGGACTGCCAGACCCCCTACTGGGACTCTGGCAGACAGGATAGAACTGAAATGGGACCTGGTGCACTTCTAAGCCACTCTTTGAAGTCTCCCCCACTTCAAAGGCACATTTGGGTATTTAAACAGGGCCTCTGACCCTACCAACTCAGGCACTTCTGGACAAGATACCACTGGTGAAGAAACTCTGAACCAGAACCTGCAACCTGCCAAGAGGAAGTGCCTGGCTGCCCAAAGGACTTTTCTGCAAAGGACTGCTGCCCTGCTGTTGCCCTGCTGCCTTGCTGCCCTCTGGCTCTGCTGGGAAGTGCTCTCCAAGGTCTTGGATAGAGCTTGCCTCCTGTTCCTTGAAGTCTCAAGGCCAAAAAGACTTCCTCCTGCAAAGAACTCCTTGTGCGGTGAAAATTGAACGCACAGCCTTCCAGAAACGACACACAGCCTGCATCACGATGAGAAACTCACCGCCTGCCGTACCGGAACGACACAGCATGGCTCCCCGAGAGGAGATCAATGCAGTGCTAGCGTTGCGACTGGAACTTTGACGCATGGCCCACTGGATCGACGCATAGCCGAGCCAGAACGACACAGCCCGACATCCTGCGAGAAGAATCAACGCAGCGCCTGCGGTGCAACAGAAATTTCCCCGCATTGCCCACCAGATCGACGCAGCCCCTGTGACTTCGTCCTGCACACCCAGGATTTCTTTGCATTGTTCCTCAGGCATCCGAATTCCCTGCTATCCGAAGAGGATCCAAGTCAGCGTGCCGGAAATCGACACAAAGCCTTCCCTGCGTGGAAAATTATCGATGCATCGTCTGTATGTGCCCGGAGAAACCGATGGACACCTCCCCGCTATCCACGCATCTCCTCCTCTGCAGTCCCTTGCAGAGAATTTGAACGCAAACCAGGTACTTTGTGCTTGCAAAAGACACTTTTTGCTTCTTAAAGACTAAAGACTCTTTTCTATCATTCTCTAAAGTGATATTTTAACATGTACTTATCAAATCTTGATAGTTTTGACCTGCATTTAACCAGATAAATATTATATATGTTTCTAAAAACTGTGTGGCGTTTTTTTGTGGTGTTATACTGTGTTATTGCATGAGTTATTGTACAAATACTTTACACATTGCCTTCTAAGTTAAACCTGACTGCTCAATGCCTTTATAAAGAGCAAACTGTTGTTTGATATCTGTGGACATAGTTATACATAGTGTACATAGTGTGTATAAAAAGCATCAGACAAACACAATCCCCTGTGCAACCCGTTTTACCAGAGGGGAGATAAGGGATAGTTAAGTTCGATTTCAAATGAGAGGTTTGTAATGGAGTTGCATACAGAGTCATAGGCTCACTTCCATAAGAACATTTCCTCTCTACTAATAAGTCTGTCAGAGGTTATTGGTTGGGTATAAAAAAGTTTAGTGAGTAATCTACCTGTTCACAAAGGCATGTCTTTGGACAGAATATGGTGTATAAATGGCTTTACAGACAGCAAGGTCTCTACTGATACCTCTGAAGAGAGTAAAGAGTGAATGTAGATGGTTTTATATAAACACTAGAGCCCTCATTACGAGTTTGGAGAAGGAATCTGAAGATAATTTTGTAGCTGCTCCAGTGTCCCCTATGGTGCTCCCCTCACCTTCCGTCCCACTGGTCCCCTCAGCGTCAGTGGACTCTGCCTCCTGGGTCCTGTGGGATGCAGCCTTCCTAGTCACTGGTCCTCCTTCTCCTTTACCAGATGATGCTAATGCACACAGAGAGGTGGAGAGAGAAGGAGGTTGGGAGAGAAAGCAAGGGAGAAAAGGGTCGATAACTACCCATCTTGTACCCGTACCAACAAGATCTCAACTTATCTCGCCTGTGACAAATAATGGCTATAATACAATTACCATAAACATAATTCAGGTAGCCATAACCAACTACATAACCTTTTACCTCACCTCTTCACCCAAGAAACAATACTGAACATCTTACATGCCTGTCATTGGTCGTATTTGCATGTCTACTAATTTACTTCATGAACATACCTACATGTCAATCATAACACAATGAAACAAAAATTAACTTCAGAGGTACTGTATACACAAACGATATGACAGGTATGTGAGGAATACATTTTGTACAGATGTCCATTTATATTGTAATGAATCCTCTTTCAATGTACACTACACACATTTGTCATAACCCAAATACAGAGCTAACAAGATAACTCTGGCTGAGTAAAGTCGACTCAGGGATAGAGAATGAAGGTTATAGAATGCCTCAACATTGAAGTTTGTCTTAATTGCAGTTGATAATTTGATACAGCGCCACAACATCAATGCTTGCATGGCTTTACAAAGCTAACGTACATCACTGCAACACAATTGGAGTGGCAACCATGACTGTATATTACTCTAATTCCATTAGACCTCATCAGTACCTAAGATCAGTAAGGGACACAGTAGAAAACCATACAAATGTCCCCTAACAGTCTGCACTTACTCCCTTGTGGCTGCCATGCTGCCCTCAAGCACCCATTCAACTCTGGATAGGACACTGCCAATATGCGGGCCATTATGGAGGTCAGGGTCCGACAGGCACCCCTTCCTCGTTGGGAGGCTGTCCCCAACTGGGCCGCTGCGGTCTTCCGGGCCCACCATCTCAGGTTCTCCCACTGCTTCCTACAGTGGGTGCTCCGCCGGCTATGGACCCCCAGGGTCCGCACTTGTTTGGCGATGGCTCTCCATAACCCTTTCTTCTGATGGACGCTGACCTGCATGGGAGACATAGAAAAAAGGAGAACATAACGTAGATGATGCAAAACATCATCAGCATTTGTGACATACAGCATACACAGCACATGCACATACACAATACACTGTACACCACATACGTGTTTAGTGTTAGAAATGGGGTCTTTGGTTGACATTCAGGTTACCCCCTGTTCAAGCAAGGACCCTCAGTCTAGTCAGGGTAAAAGAGAATCACCCTCAGCTAACCCCTGCTTACCCCCTTAGTAGCTTTGCAGAACAGTAGGCTTAACTTCAGAGTGCTAGGTGTAAAGTATTTGTACCAATATACACTGTAACTTAACGAAAACACTACAAAATGACACAACACAGGTTTAGAAAAATAGGAAATATTTATCTAAACAAAACAAGACCAAAACGACAAAAATCCACAATACACAAGTCAAGTTATTAATTAAAAATCAAAAAGAGTCTTTAAGTAGTATCAAACACACACTAACCCTGTTAGCATGAAAATGTACCTTGGGTGCATCAAAAATAACCCCGCACGGGTGAGTGCGCATCAAAAGGGGCTTGCGATGCATTGATTCCACTCACGAGCGGATCCTTGCGTCGTTTCTCCTTTCACCTGGTCAGGGCGTGACGTTTCTTCTCTCCGCAGGAGAGCAATGCGTTGATCCGGTCAACACTCTCGGGTCCGGGCAGTACTTGTAACTGCTTTACCACTTTGTCATTGGTGCTTTTCATAAGAAAAACATATACCAAATACTTCAGAATATACACAGTAACCTAAACATGTTAACTTTTCTTCTCTAAAACTTTCTAAAACAAATTCTGAAAAGTTTCTAAAAACTTTCAAAAGTTTTCAAAAGTTTTTTCCTTTCTTTAAAAAGTTTCAAAACCTTTTTCTCTCTCTGTCCTAAACCCTTTCATGTCTGCAGGAGAACTTACTCCCACAGTTGTCCAGACAACATATGGGAATCTAAACTTTAAAAGTTTGAGGGGTCTCTGCATTGAAAGAGGTTTAGCAATGTGTAAGAATCCTACCGAAGATCTTCTCCTTAGCCTTCTCCTAGAAAGTGACCAGAACCAGTCTGTCCCATCCCAGGATCAGGAGGTAGAGGAAGGGGGTACCCAGCAAGACTCAGAGGAGTCCCCTGAGGATGCTGGGGAGGGTTCTTCCAAGGACCTGCCAGCTAACAGGCCATCTAGTGACACTGGTAGTGGAATGGGGTCACACATTAGTAGGGCACCTTTCACTCCTAAAGGCTAGGTTACTAGAGTCCAGCCAGTTAGGGACAGGTCTAACTCTGCCAATTCCCATATTTCTTCTGTGTCTCACAATTCCCAAGCCTCCCACCCTGAGGATAACTTAATGGAAAGGGAACTCAGAAAGCTGAGGTTGGAAGAGGCCAGGCTGAAGCTTAAACAGCAGCAGCTGGCCTTAGACAGGGAATCTCTGGATGTGGAAAGGGAAAGGCAGAGGTTGGGGTTAGTTCCCCATGGTGGCAGCAGCAGTGTTTTTGATAGCAATCCTGTTAGAGAGCAAGATTCCAGAAACCTGCATAAGATAGTCCCCCCTTACAAGGAGGGGGATCACATTAAAAGTGGTTTGCTGCACTTGAGAGGGCCTGTATGGCACAGTTGGTCCCTCAAAGGCAGTGGGCTGCTTTCTTGTGGCTATCTTTCACTGGTAAGGGTAGGGATAGGCTCCTTACTGGCAGAGAAAGTGATGCTAACAATTACAAAGTTTTGAAGGATGCACTCTTGGATGGATTTGGCTTAACCACTGAACAATACAGGATTAAGTTCAGAGACACCAGAAAAGAGTCCTCTCAAGACTGGACAGACTTTGCAGACTGTTCAGTGAAGGCCGTGGAGGGTTGGTTATATGGCAGTAAGGTGACTGACTATGAATGCCTTTATAATCTAATCCTGAGCTAGCATATTTTGAACAATTGTGTGTCTGATTTGTTGCACCAGTACTTGGTAGACTCAGATCTGACCTCTCCCCAAGAATTGGGAAAGAAGGCAGACAAATGGGTCAGAACAAGAGTGAACAGAAAAGTTCATACAAGGGGTGACAAGGATGGCAAGAAGAAGGATGGTAAGTCTTCTGACAAGGGTGGGGACAAAGATAAAAAACATTCTGAGTCTTCACCAGGCCCACAAAATTCCTCTGGGGGTGGTGGGTCCAAATCCTATTCTCACAATCAGAAAAAGCCATTGTGTTATTTATGTAAAGTAATAGGCCATTGGGCAAGTGATGCTACTTGTCCAAAGAAAAACACCAAGGCTCCCTCTACCACAACCCCAACTGCAACCTCCAGTGCCCCTAGTAATAGCAGTGGTAGTGGGAAGTCTACTACAAATAGCCAATCCAAGGGTGTAGCTGGGATCACTATTGGCAGTGTAGTTGGGGTTGGTCTTGTTAGGGAGACCACAGAGGCTCTTTTAGTCTCTGATGGTGGAATTGACTTTGCCACCTTGGTTGCTTGTCCCCTTAATATGGGTAAGTACAAGCAACTACTCCTAATTAATGGTGTTGAGGTTGAGGCCTACAGGGACAGAGGAGCCAGTGTAACTATGGTTATAGAGAAACTGGTTCACCCTGAACAACACCTACTTGGTCAGCAGTACCAAGTGACTGATGCTCACAATAACACACCTAGCCACCCCATGGCTGTTGTGAATCTCAACTGGGTGGGGGGGGTTACTGGTCCAAAGAAAGTTGTGGTAGCCACTGAATTACCTGTAGATTGCTTACTAGGCAATGATTTGGAGACATCAGCTTGGAATGAAGTGGAGTTGGAGGCTCATGCAGCAATGCTGGGCATTCCTGGGCATATTCTTGCTTTGACAAGGGCTCAGGCTAAGAAGCAAAAAGGACAGGGAAACTTGGATCCTGGAACAATGGACCAAGTGCTCCCAAAACCTAGGGGTAGTAAGGGTAAATCATTGCCCAATATCACTCCCTCACCAGAAGGTTTCCCTTTTGAGGAAGAGGAATCCTCTCCCTATGCAAAACCTACACCAGACGAGCTGGCAGCAGACACTGCTGAGCTTTTGGGTGCAGGGGGGCCTGCTAGGGAAGAGCTGAGTGTGGCACAGCAGACCTGTCCCACACTGAGGGGCATATTTATACTCTGTTTGCGTCGGAATTGCGTCGGTTTTTTTTACGCAATTCCGACGCAAAACTAACTCCATATTTATACTTTGGCGTTAGACGCGTCTAGCGCCAAAGTCCATGGAGTTTGCGTCATTTTTTAGCGTGGACACCTACTTTGCGTTAATGAGATGCAAGGTAGGCGTTCCCGTCTAAAAAATTGACTCCGAGGCATGTGCGCCGTATTTACACTCCCGGGCAAAATTCACGCCCGGGAGTGGGCGGGTCAAAAAAAATGACGTACGGCCGCTTTTGCGCCGTTTTTTAGCGCCTGGAAAAGGCAGGCGTTAAGGGACCTGTGGGCTCTGAAGGAGCCCAGAGGTGCCCTCCCATGCCCCCAGGGATACCCCCTGTCACCCTTGCCCACCCCAGGAGGACACCCAAGGCTGGAGGGACCCATCCCAGGGACATTAAGGTAAGTTCAGGTAGGTTTTTTTTTTTGTTTTTTTTGTGGCATAGGGGGGCCTGATTTGTGCCCCCCTACATGCCACTATGCCCAATGACCATGCCCAGGGGACAGAAGTCCCCTGGGCATGGCCATTGGGCAAGGGGGCATGACTCCTGTCTTTGCTAAGACAGGAGTCATTTCTATGGGGGTCGGGAGTCGGAAAAAATGGCGCAAATCGGGTTGAGGCGAAAAATTTGCCTCAGCCTGACTTGCCCCATTTTTTGGCGCCCAAGCTCCATATCCCCCTACGCCGGCGCTGCCTGGTGTACGTCGTTTTTTTCCACGCACACCAGGCAGCGCCGGCGGCTAACGCCGGCTAACGCCGGCTAACGTCATTGATTAAATACGGCGCTAATTTTTTGGACGCAAAACTGCGTTAGCGCAGTTTTGCGTCAAAAAGTATACATATGGCCCTGAGGGTTTAAGACAGCAAGCTGTCAAACAGCAGAATGGGGATGTCAGTGATAGCCATAAGGTGTATTGGGAAGACAACCTCCTGTATACTGAATCAAGGGACCTTAAACCTGGAGCTGCCAGGAGATTGGTCATCCCTTTGCAGTACAGGGAGTTCCTTCTTACCTTGGCACATGACATTCCTTTGGCTGGGCATTTGGGCCAGAGTAAAACTTGGGACAGGCTTGTTCCCCTATTTCACTGGCCTCATATATCAGAGGACACTAAAGAGTTTTGTCTCTCTTGTGTGACTTGCCAAGCCAGTGGCAATACTGGTGGCACACCAAAGGGTCCCTCAATTCCACTTCCTGTGATTGGGGTGCCCTTTGAGAGGGTAGGGGTTGACATAGTTGGCCCCCTTGACCCTCCAACAGCTTCAGGCAATAGGTTTATCCTTGTGGTAGTGGACCATGCCACTAGGTATCCTGAATCAATCCCCTTAAGGACCACTACAGCTCCTACAGTGGCAAAGGCCCACCTAGGAATCTTTTCCAGAGTGGGCTTCCCTAAGGAAGTGGTGTCAGACAGAGGTAGTAACTTTATGTCTCCATACCTCAAAGCAATGTGGAAGGAGTGTGGTGTAACATACAAGTTCACTACTCCTTATCACCCACAAACAAAGGGTCTGGTTGAGAGGTTTAATAAAACTCTCAAAAGTATGATAATGGGATTCCCTGAAAAACTCGGAAGGAGATGGGATGTCCTGTTACCTTGCCTCCTTTTTGCTTACAGGGAGGTACTCCAAAAAGGAGTGGGCTTTGGCCCCATTGAACTCCTCTTTGGGCACCCCTGTGAGAGGTCCCCTTGCACTTGTTAAGGAGGGTTGGGAACAACCTTTAAAAGCTCCTAAACAGGACATTGTGGACTGGGTGTACTTGGCCTAAGATCAAGAATGGCTGAGTACATGAAAAAGGCCAGTAAAAACCTTCAGGCCAGCCAGGAGCTGCAAAAGCAATGGCATGACCAGAATGCTGTCCTGACCCAGTACCACCCAGGACAGAAGGTGTGGGTATTGGAGCCTGTGGCCCCAAGAGCACTCCTGGACAAATGGAGTGGACCCCATCTAATTGTTGAGAAAAAGGGTGAGGGTTACCTACTTGGTAGACCTGGGCACTGCCAGGAGTCCCATTAGGGTGTTCCATGTCAACTGCCTAAAACCCTACTATGACAGGGCTGATCTCACCCTGCTCATGGCAACTGATGAGGGACAGGAAGAAGACAGTGACCCTCTCCCTGATCTCTTCTCCACCACTGAAGCTGATGGCTTAGTGGAGGGAGTAGTACTTGCAGATTGCCTTACTGCTGAGCAGAAGGACAACTGTGTAAATCTCTTTAGTCAGTTGTTTGAGCTCTTCTCACTGATACCAGGTACCACTACTTGGTGTGAGCATACAATCAATACTGGAGACAGTTTACCTGTCAAAAGTAAGATTTATATGCAGCCTGACCATGACAGGGACTGCATAAAACAAGAGGTTCAGAAAATGTTAGACTTAGGAGTGATTGAGCCTTCAGAAAGCTCATGGGCTAGCCCAGTGGTGCTGGTTCCAAAACCTCACAGTAAGGATGGTAAAAGAGAGATGAGGTTTTGTGTTGACTATAGAGGGCTCAACCAAGTAACCAAGACAGATGCTCACCCTATACCCAGGGCAGATGAGCTGATAGATACACTAGCTTCTGCCAAGTATCTAAGCACTTTTGATTTAACTGCAGGGTATTGGCAGATTAAATTATCAGAAGAAGCTAAACCCAAAACTGCATTTTTAACCATTGGAGGCACTATCAATTCACTGTGATGCCCTTTGGTCTGAAGAATGCACCTGCCACTTTTCAAAGGTTGGTGAACACAGTCCTGCAAGGATTGGAAGCTTTTAGTGCAGCATATCTAGATGGTCTAGCTGTCTTTAGCTCCACCTGGGATGATCACCTGGTCCACCTGTGGAAAGTTTTGGAGGCCCTGCAAAAGGCAGGCCTCACTATCAAGGCCTCAAAGTGCCAGATAGGGCAGGGGAAAGTGGTTTATCTGGTCCACCTGGTAGGTGGAGAACAGATTGCACCACTGCAGGGGAAGAACCAGACCATTATGGAGCTTTTCTAGGCCTCCAGGGTACTATAGGAGGTTCATCAGGAATTATGGCTCCATTTCAGCTCCTCTTAATAACCTCACTAGTAAGAAGATGCCTAAAAAGGTATTGTGGACAGCTAGCTGTCAAAAAGCTTTTGATGAGCTCAAACAGGCCATGTGCTCTTCACCTGTCCTAAAAAGCCCTTGCTACTCCAAAAGGTGAATGGGGGTTGGGCAGTGCTATCACAGCTTAATACTGAGGGCCACGATCAACCTGTTGCTTTTATCAGCAGGAGGTTGACCCCTAGAGAAAAGCGTTGGCCTGCCATAGAAAGGGAGGCCTTTGCTGTGGTCTGGGCACTGAAAAAGTTAAGACCATACCTGTTTGATACTCACTTTATTGTTCAGACAGACCACAAACCTCTACTTTGGCTAAAACAAATGAAAGGTTTAAACCCTAAATTGTTGCGGTGGTCCATCTCCCTACACGGAATGGCATGTACAGTGGAACATAGACCTGGGAGTACCCACTCCAATGAAGATGGACTCTCCAGATGTTTCCATTTAGACAATGAAGACTTATCTGGGCAAGGTTAGCCTTATTGTCCCTGTACCATCTTGCCTGGAATGTTACCCCCATTCTTTACGTATGTGTCAGTTTGTTTTTGCCTGTGTCACTGGGATCCTGCTAGCCAGGACCCCATTGCTCATAATTTGTGACCTGTATGTGTTCCCTGTGTGGTGCCTAACTGTATCACTGAGGCTCTGCTAACCAGAACCTCAGTGATTATGCTCTCTCTGCTTTTAAACTTGTCACTGCAGGCTAGTGACTTTTTTCACCAATTCTGATTGGCACACTGGAACACCCTTATAATTCCCTAGTATATGGTACCTAGGTACCAAGGGTATTGGGGTTCCAGGAGATCCCTATGGGCTGCAGCATTTCTTTTGCCACCCATAGGGAGCTCAGACAATTCTTACACAGGACTGTCACTGCAGCCTGAGTGAAATAACGTCACAGCCATTTTACACTGCACTTAAGTAACTTATAAGTCACCTATATGTCTAACCCTCACCTAGTGAAGGTTAGGTGCAATGTTACTAAGTGTGAGTGCACCCTGGTACTAGCCAAGGTGCCCTCACATTGTTCAGGGCAATTTCCCCAGACTTTGTGAGTGCTGGAACTCCATTACACATGTGAACTACATATAGGTCAATACCTATGTGTAGCTTCACAATGGTAACTCCGAACATGGTCATGTAACATGTATAAGGTCATGGAATTGTCCCCCCAAGTCAAATCTGGTATTGAGGTGCCAGTCCCATGCATCCCCGGGCTCCAGAATGGACCCCGGATACTGCCAAACTAGCTCTCTGGGGTTTTCTCTGCAGCTATTGCTGCTGCCAACCCTCAAACAGGTTTATGTCCTCCTGGGGTCTGGGCAGCCCAGTCCCAGGAAGGCAGAACAAAGGATTTCCTCTGAGAGAGGGTGTTACACCCTCTCCATTTTGGAAATAGGTGTTAAGGGCTGGGAGGAGTAGCCTCCCCCAGCCTCTGGAAATGCTTTGAAGGGCACAGATGGTGCTCTCCTTGCATGAACCAGTCTACACTGGTTCAGGGAACCCCCGGCCCCTGTTCTGGCATGAAACTGAACAAAGAAAAGGGGAGTGACCACATCACCACCCCAGGGGTGGTACCCAGAGCTCCTCCAGTGTGTCCCAGACCTCTGCCATCTTGAATACAGAGGTATGAGGGCACAATGGAGACATCTGAGTGGCCAGTGCCAGCAGGTGACATCAGAGACCCCTCCTGATAGGCTCTTACCTGGCTAGGTAGTCAATCCTCCTCTGAGGGCTATTTAGGGTCGCTCCTGTGGGTTTCTCTGGAGATAACGAATGCAGGAGCTCACCAGAGTTGCTCTGAATCTCTCTCTTTGACTTCTGCCAAGGATCGACCGCTGACTGCTCCAAGACGCTTGCAAAACCACAACAAAGTAGCAAGAAGACTACCAGCAACATTGTAGCACCTAATCCTGCCGGCTTTCTCGACTGTTTCGTGGTGGTGCATGCTCAGAGGGCTGTCTGCCTTCACCCTGCACTGGAAGCCAAGAAGAAATCTCCTGTGGGTCAACGGAATCTTCCCCCTGCTACCGCAGGCACGAAACTTCTGCCTCACCAGCCCTCTGGGTCCCCTCTCATCTTTTCAAGCGTGGTCCCTGGAACACAGGAGCTGGATCCAAGTGTCCTTGAGAGTCCAGTGGTCCTTCTGTCCAAATTTGGTGGAGGTAAGTCCTTGTCTCCCCACGCCAGACAATAATCCTGTGTACTGCGTGATCTGCAGCTGCTAGGGCTTCTGTGCACTTTTGCAAGGATTCCTTCATGCACAGCACAGCCCAGGTCCCCAGCACTCCGTCCTGCATTGCTCAACTCACTGAGTTGACCACCGGCTTCGTGGGACCCTCTTTTGTTGTGTTGAGACGACTGCTGTGCCCAGATTTCTTGAACACTTGTTCAAGTGCTTCTGCAGGTGCTGCCTGCTTCTGCGTGGGCTCTCTCTGTTGCTGAGCCCCCCATCTGTCCCCTCCGCCAAGGAGCAACCTCCTGGTCCTTTCTGGGCCCTGGCAGCACCCATTATCTTCAACCGTGGCTCTTGCAGGTAGCAATACTTGTTTGCGGTCTTTCTGTGTGGAAACAACTCTGCGTCCTCCAGCACACCGTGGGACATCTTCTGACAAAAGGAGAAGTTCCTGGCACCTTTCGTTGTTGCAGAATCTTTGGCTTCTTCCACCCGGAGGCAGCCCTTTTGCACCTTCATCCGGGGTTTAGTGGGCTCCTGCCCCCCTGGACACTTGCGTGACTCTTGGACTTGGTCCCCTGCCTTTGCATGTCCAGGAATCCATCTTCAGTGCTTTGCAGTCAGTTGCTGACTTTGCAGAATCCCCTATCTCAACTTTACTGTCTTTCTGGGGTAGTAGGGTAACTTTACTCCTACTTTTCAGGGTCTTGGGGTGGGGTATCTTGGACACCCTTAGTGTTTTCTTACACTCCCAGTGACCCTCTACACACTACACTAGGCCTGGGGTCCATTCGTGGTTCGCATTCCACCCTTGCAGTATATGTTTTTTGTTGCCCCTAGGCCTATTGTCTCCTATTGCATTCTATTGTGTTCTACAGCGTTTGCACTACTTTTTGAACTGTTTTACTTACCTGATTTTGGTTTGTGTGTATATTTTGTGTATTTAACTTACCTCCTAAGGGAGTATATCCTCTGAGATACTTTTGGCATATTGTCACTAAAATAAAGTACCTTTATTTTTGGTAACTCTGAGTAGTGTGTTTTCTTATGATATAGTGCTATATGATATAAGTGGTATAGTAGGAGCTTTGCATGTCTCCTAGTTCAGCCTAAGCTGCTCTGCTATAGCTATCTCTATCACCCTAAGCTGCTAGAACACTACTAATCTACTAATAAGGGTTACCTGGACTTGGCACAAGGTGTAAGTACCATCAGGTACCCACTATAAGCCAGGCCAGCCTCCTACATTGACACTCACATATGAAGTGTCTGTCAGCTGGCAATACTTCAGATGTATGTTCATATCCATGTAAGAAAATTCCGTACTGTGCCACATATAGGAAGCTTTTGTTTGTTCATGACTTCAATTTCTGTACACTTCCCATAGTCATAAGTATGGCAATATGAGGTAAGGCCATAATGTCTGGGTAGGAATGGTGTGTGGACAAATGTTTCCATCTGCAACATGCCTGACAGCTTACAGGATCAATCCTTTCTGATTGTCCTATGATATTTAACGGTCACTACACTGTAAGAAATGTACTGAGTACTGTCTGTCCCCCTGCCTAGATACTGCCAAATAGGAGTGATGAGGAATGCACCAGTCTATTGGCCCCTAGTAGACCTAGAAACCATGGAATAGAGGCACATTATAATAACCTATCTACTGAACCGTCTGACCATCAAGGAACTGGTTGCCCAGTTGCAGCCAGACTTCCTGCCATCCCTGCAACAGTACAGGTGTTGTCTGTCCTAAATTTTTTGGCTAGTGGCTCTTTTCATGTGACTGTGTGACTATGGGACTGGTTGCAGGGATGTCACAGCCGATGATCAGTGTAGTGTTACAGGATGTGCTGGATGCCCTACTAAAGCATATGAACATGTACCTAAGGTTCCCACAACGTCCAGAACTGAACACTGTTAAGGCTGCCTTTTACAACAGTTCTCATGTGCCACATGTAATAGGGGCCATTGATGGTACTCACATCGCCTTGGTACCCCCGAAGGCCAATGAACAGGTGTACAGAAACCGGAAGAGTACATATTCAGTTAATGTTCAAATGGTGTGTCTTGTAGAACAGTACATATCACATATGACGGCAAAATTTCTTGGTTCAGTACATGATTCCTACGTCCTGAGGAACAGCAGTGTCCCTGCATTGATGTTACAGCTAGAAAGGGCCTGGCCATTGGTAAGTGTACTGCTGTCCATGTCAGACACCTGAACTACCTCTCTACAGTCAGCTCTATGCCTATCACAGCTCCCTAATGTACTGTTCCTAGGCTACACAGGTGACTCCGGATACCCCAACTGTCGGAAAGTACCCTCTTTCTTGGCATTGTTACCCCCATTTTCTGCCTGATGTCGGTGTGCTTGATTATGTCTACTGGGATCCTGCTAATCAGGACCCCAGTACTTATGCTCTCTCCCTTCAAAATGGTTGTTGGAAACTGTTAACACAGTATTTCATCCACAATTGGCATACTGGTGCCCCCTTATAGATCCCTAGTATATGGTACCTAGGTACTCAGGGCATCGGGGTTCCAGGGGATCCCTATGGGCTGCAGCCATTATTTTGTCACCCATAGGGGGCCATGCAAAGGCTTCTGCAGGACTGCCATTGCAGCCTGCGTGAAAAGGTGCAAGCACCTTTTCACTGCCATTTACACTTTACCAGGTCACTTATAAGTCACCCCAATAGGAGGCACCCAGCCCTGAGGGCAGGGTGCAAAGTACCTGTATGTGAGGGCCCCCCTGCACTAGCATAGGTTCCCCCATGACCTCCAGAACCATTTTCACAGACTTCGTGAGTGTGGGGACGCCATTTTACACGTGTACTGGACATAGGTCACTACATAACTACATAGCTCCATAACGGTAACTCCAAACATAGGCATGTTTGGTATCAAACATGTTAGAATCATACCCCAAGGCTTTTGCAAGCATTGGTTGTATTATTCCATGCACTCTGGGGCTCCCTAGAGGATGCCCAGTATTGCCATTCCAGCTTTCTGAGGTTATCCAGGCAGCACCAGCTGCTGCCACCTCACAGACAGGTTTCTGCCCTCCTGTTGCTTGAGAAGCTCAAGCCCAGGAAGGCAGAACAAAGGGTTTCCTTTGGGAGAGGGGTGTTACACAGTCTCCGTTTGGAAATAGATGTTACAGGCTTGGGAGGGGTAGCCTCACCAAGCCACTGGAAAAGTTTTGACGGGCACATTTGGTGCCCTCTTTGCATAAACCAGTCTGCACTGGTTCAGGGACCCTCAGTCCCTGCTTTGGTGAGAAACTAGACAGAGGAAAGGGGAGTGACCACTCCCCTGTCCATCACCACCCAGGGGTGGTTCGGAGAGCTCCTCCAGAGGGTCACTGGGTTTTGCCATCTTTGATCCAAGGTTGCCAGGGAACTCTGGGAGCATCTAAGTGGCTAGTGCCAGCAGGTGATGTCAGAGCCCTCCCCTGATAGGTGCTTACCTGGTTAGGAGACCAATCCCCATTTCAGGGCTATTTAGGGTCTCACCTTTGGGTGGTTCCTCAGATTCGGATTGCAAGACTCCAGCAGGAATCCTCTGAATCCTCCACTTCGACTTCACACTGAAGAAACTACATCTGGACCCTCCAGGAACTCTACAAGCTGCCACAAAGAAGCAAGACACCTTCTGCAACATTGTATCTCCAGCTCCTGCCAGCAACTGCAACTGTTTCCCGGTTGTGCATCCTCTGAGAAAAGCCCGTCTTCAGCCTGCACCAGAAGAGCAAAGGAATCTTCCTTGGGGTGAAGGAGCCACTCCCCTGCTTCAGCAGGCACTGACTGCAACGACAACCGGCTGAGTGGATACCCTCTCCTACAGAGCTGCGTGGTTCCTGCATCAGGGGTGGTGGACTGAAGTGGTCCAGACGGTCCTCACATCTAGATGTACAACTTTGGAGAGGTAAGAGCTTGCCTTCCCACTTGTTAGACTTGGCATCCTTTGTGTGGTATCCCCTAACACTGTGCCTCTGTTTCCCAGGTTGTTGATGTCTGTTGGACTCTGATTTTGCTGTTTTTGTTACTCTGGGCGCTTTACCACTGCTACCCATTGCTAAAGTGCAAGTTCTCCTATGTAAAATGTATGTGTAATTGGATTTCCGTGATTGGCATATCTGATTTACTGGTAAGTCCCTAGTACAGTACACTAGCATCTATGCTAGGAGGGATGGGAGAAGTGGTCATGCACACCTGAAAGGGCTGTGCCTGCCCTCATACAATGCAGTCTCCAATTTCCTGGTGTGTGTCTGGGGCCTGGCCTGGGCAAGGCAGGATCTTAAAAACAAGAGAGACTTCACCTTGAAGTAGGCCTACTTCAAAGTCAGAAAGGAGGATAAGAAGAGTGTTGAGACAAATGCCACAAAACAATGTAAATTTTGATTCGCTTTATTCCAGGAAACAGCCCCGGCTGCAACACATAATACGGCTCTCCTCCCGTCCACACGTACTCCAACTGCCGCCCTCGAATCCCTCACCACATTCCATTACTAACATTCTTCGGCTTGCGTGCGTAACTCACACGAGCCAGCCATTACATAGTATTAGATCCACCATATAACACATCTTCCCCTTTACACTTATAGAACTCTTACATGTACATATTTCCACTAAAATAAACCCTACATCATAACACAATAACTCTAAAAAAACATTACATATAATTATTAATTTGACCTTTTTTCCTTTTAACAATTAATGGAATCAATTGCACACATAGTCACCAAGCTTTCCAGGTCTTGTGATTTTTCTGCCACATCTACTAAATGTATCCATTTTCCCAGTTGTGCCCTCTTCTTGCACAATTGTCCCATTGTCTATATGTTCCTGTGCTACATTAGCATCTTGTGTTGGAACATCAACTTCACCCTGCGAGCACATGTTATTCCCAGTTACTTCATCCATTAACCATTTGGTCTTATCCACACCCTTATTTTCACAACCCTTGTATGGAGAGACTCTGCTTAAATGCCACACTTTCCCATCCTCAAATAGCACAGCATTACACAAAACTTTCACTATCTTTAAGGGAGAATAAAATTTTCCTTTAGCGTACTTTTTGAAACCAGGAACTTTCACCCTTACCCAATCACCAACCTGTACATTTACAGCCTTGCATTGTGTTTTGTGTCAAAATATTCCTTTGAACGTGTTTGTGTAATTTTAATATTTTCTTTAACATTTTTGATTGTCCAGCTGCTCTTCCTTCCACCCATCATCCATCCTATGTTATCTTTTCTTAACGGAATCCTTCCTCTCATTATTTCAAAAGGACTATGACCCGTAGCACTACAAGGTGTTGTCCTATACGACCAAATTGTGCTCCACACCTCCTTTTCCCAACATAATTTTGCACTACCTGCTAACTGTATACTATTTTTCACCACCCTGTTAAAGCCCTCGACAGCCCCATTACAAGCAGGATGATAATTGGAAGTAGTTATTTGTTTTACACCACATCTCACCAAAAATGCCTTAAATTTATCAGACGTGAATTGTGGTCCATTATCTGTAACTATGATCTTAGGAAAACCCTCTCTCAAGAAAATTCAACAATTGACACAGAATCTACTTTACACATAATTTCAATTTCTGGCCATTTCGAGAAATGATCAAATATCACCACAATATATTTGGACTCCCCTTCTGCATGTATAGGTTCCGTGATATCTAGACATGTCTTTTCCTAAGGCATGTCTGGACATTTAATAGGAACTAAAGGCGGGTTAAATGTAGACAAGGTCTTCTCTGAATCATTGCACAGAATACATTCTCTCCCTTTCCTTTCCATGGCCATATCTATACCAGGCCACCAATACAATTGTTTAATCTTGCTTTTGGTCTTTGATATGCCCAAATGACCATCATGGCAGATATCCAATATTTTATCCTTAAGCACCACCGGGGGAACAAGTCTACCATTACGAATTAATCTACCATACTCGACTGACAATTCCTCCTTCACTTCCCAAAACACCTTTACACTATCTTCCAGCTTTTGTTTAAGTGGCCACCCATCACATAACAACATTTGGACTTTACTCAAAACTGTATCTTCATCCAAAGCTTTGTTCCACTCCTCTTCAGTGATCCCCTGAACATCTTCTACAGTGTCAGCTACACAACAATCCTCCAATTCATTAACTTTTTCCTCACTTCCAGGCAAAGGCATCCTACTTAGAAAATCAGCAATTTTATTTTTGACTCCTGGCACACAACATATCTCATACTTAGAATCTAAGAGCCTTATGGATAAACGGGCAATACGTGGAGAAGCTTTAAATAAACCTTTCGTAGTCAACGCCTTAGCGAGTGGCAAGATCACACTTGTACCCCATATAAATGACCTGAAATGCTCCAAACCCCATACACATGCAAGAGCTTCCCGCTCAATAACAGAATATTTTGCTTCAGTATCAGTGATTGAGCCAGAGGCAAATGCAATAACACATTCTTTACCACACTCATCTGCTTGAGTAAGAACAGTACCCAAACCTCTGCTACTGGCATCCGTAGTAACAATGCATTGCAAATTCAGATCAAAACCTTGTAGTGCAGGTGCTCTAATAATGTCATCTTTAATCATACTGAACGCTGCCTCACACTCCTCAGACCACTCAAACACACATTTCATTTTTAATAACTGTCTAATGGGAAAAGTCTTGTGGGAAAAATTATGCACATATTTAGCATAATACTCTGCCAGCCCTAAAAATGCTCTGACCTCATCTTTATTTGTAGGTGCTGGAGAATCTTTTATCGTCCCCACTAAGCTAGCTTTAGGTTCAACACCCTTACCACTAATCTCGTGTCCTAAATAAGTGACACTCCATTTAGCAATTTTACACTTGCTGTATTCAGCCGTCCATTGTCCCTCAACACCTGAAGAACCTTTTTAACCTTGGCATCATGATTTGTTCTTGTATCACCCATAATTAAGATGTCGTTTTAAAAAAAAACACATCTTGTAATTTGCTAAATAGTTTAAACATTAGCCTTTGAAACATAGCAGCCACCGATGCCAATCCAGAAGGAACCCTGACAAATTGATAACAGCAGAATGGTGTAATAAAGGCGGTCAATCTACGGCTATCTGGATGTAACAAAATTTGGTGATACGCCGAAGTAAGGTCAATTGTGGTAAACCATTCTTTACCTTTAGTTAGAGTTACAATTTCATTGATTCTTGGTAAAGGGAATTGGTCTACCAAATGTTCTTACTAAGGTCTCTAAGGTCCACGCATAATCTCAATTTCCCATTAGAGCGTCTTGCCACTACCAGTGGAGAAATCCAATCAGACGCTTCAACTTGCTCTATAATGCAAGCCTGTAATAACTTACTCAATTCGCTAGATACTTCACTTCGAATACTTAAAGGCATGTTTCTTGCTTTATGTACGACAGGTACAGCATTATCCTCCAATAAAATCCTATGTTTAAACTTTTTCAAATTACCAATGGTACCTGAAAACACTTGAGGGAATAGATCTTTTATGGATGACTCATTTACTTCTCCATCCTGAACTACAGACACTGGTTCTGCACCGTTTGGATCAAGGTTCATGCCCAACGCACCTTGGTCCCACCAACCTAAAACTGAAGGCCCAGACTTAGCTACATACATTTTGCACTTTGCCAAACGATCCTTAAATACAAATGACAATTTCTTGTAACCTATTAAATGGATTGGTTCACCTGTAAGACGTTTTGGTTAAATGTCCGGTGTATCCAGATCCCCAACAACATTTCTAATTTTTTTTAACCAAATCATTTTATTTACAATTGTATAGGGTGATCCAGAGTCTGCAGTAACAGTGATAATAACCCCTCCTACAGATATCTCACATTTAGGGGGTCATTCTGACTCTGACGGGCGGCGGAGGCCGCCCGCCAGAGTTCCCCCCTCCAGAACACCGCTCCGCGGTCTAAAGACCGCTGCGGTGATTCTGTGTTTCCCGCTGGGCTGGCGGGCGACCGCCAGAAGGCCGCCCGCCAGCCCAGCGGGAAACCCCTTTCCACGAGGAAGCCGGCTCCGAATGGAGCCGGCGGAGTGGGAAGGTGCCACGGGTGCAGTTGCTAGGCAGACACTGAAATTCTTTGTGGGGCCCTCTTACGGGGGACCCTGCAGTGCCCATGTCATTGGCATGGGCACTGCAGGGGCCCCCAGGGGCCCCACGACACCCCATACCGCCATCCTGTTCCTGGCGGGCGAACCGCCAGGAACAGGATGGCGGTATGGGGTGTTAGAATCCCCATGGCGGCGCAGCAAGCTGCGCCGCCATGGAGGATTCAATAGGGCAGCGGAAAACCGGCGGGAGACCGCCGGTTTTCCCTTTCTGACCGTGGCCAAACCGCCGCGGTCAGAATGCCCTGCGGGGCACCGCCAGCCTGTTGGCGGTGCTCCCGCCGACCCTGGCCCCGGCGGTCCGTGACCGCCGGGGTCAGAATCAGGCCCTTAGTTTTTTTCTGTAACCCATCATAGACAGAGGATTTAATATCTTTTATATTAAGAACCCACATGTTCCTGTCATCGCTGTCCGATGTTGAAGCAGAATCAGTGGCACTCTCTAAAAGCTTTATTGCCAACTCTTTTTTTTTCTGTAGACTTTAACAAAATGGCCAATAATGCCGCAACCAGAACACTTCTGATTACGGGCTGGACAGCTCTTGTCATTTACATAATGTCCCAGTAATCCACATCTGAAACACGTAACATTTGCCTTTGTAACATCCTTCTTCTTCTTCTTAAATTTACTGGAGTTATATTTCCTTGAGGAACCATCTGTTCCAATCAAATATATTATTGTCTCCGTAATCTTGTTGACAAGATTGTTAGACTCTGCTTTCGAATCATCTTCTTTTTTATTTCTCAGTAAAACCGCTTATGCACACCTTCCAGTCAATTCTGCTTTTTTGACAACCTCTATTTCTTCTTGTAAGGACGATTCTCCTTTAGTCCATAAGCAATCCTGTATATTCTGGTTTGCGGCATGCATAACTATTTGATCTCTTATAAAATCGTTGTGTAAAGTACCGAATCTACATGTTAAAGCCAAATTCTTTAAAGCTGAAACATATTCTTCAATTGTTTCTTCCTTTTCTTGCTTTCTATGAAAAAACTTGTAACGATCAATGACAACGCAAACAATGGGAGCATAGTATCTATCCAAATCCTCTAAAGCATGTATGAAGACATCGCCCTGTTCTCTTTGTTTCTTTTCAATTCTGTTGTACGTTTTAAGACCATGTGGCCCTAAACAATGTAAAAAAATCTTCTTTTTCTCTCCAGAAAAATCATTATATTTGTCACATGTAGTTTAAAAAATATTCTCGCTATTCTTGTCATTTTGTAGATGCATCGCCACTTCCAGGGCTAAAAGGTTGTGGTGGTGGTAAATACATTTTTTTTGAAGCCATTGTATGTATTAATTTGTATGTATTTAGTAAACAGTACGACTATTCCTTCATAAACTTCATACAGTTTGAATGTATGACAGTTGCTACGCACGTTGTGCTCTCTTGGTAACAGTGCTAGGAAACGAGAAATTGCGCTGTTAAAAACAGTGTTGAAAGTTACCAACCAACCAATACAACGCTGAGCGAGAAGCCGCGTAGTCAATGGCCCAGATAAACGTTGCCATGCAACTAACAGCGCGAGGACGGAGAAGAATAAAAAAAAAAAAGTTTGATCGCTTTTTAAAATACTAAGCGCTCATTGCACAAAAATATAGTCATCAAAGGCATAGGCCGCATAAGTCAAATCGGGGTTGGTGGTCTGGTTGTCAGAGTTCCTACTCTGACATCACCATTGACGCAGTGGTACGGCAGTGCAGCGAGAGGAACAGTATAACCAGGACATGCGATGCGCACGTTCAAAGAAATCCAATAATGCTGTAACGTTTCACACTGCAGGAACACAGTGGAATACTAAAATAACTCACTTGCGTTGAAAGCCGAATACTAAAGTCCATGTGGATCGATTGACTGCTAGTAAGTCGGAGGATGATCCCTGTTGAATGGTTGTTTGTTTGTAAGCTGGACGAAGATTGTAGATCGCGTGGTGGTCGGGCTGTGAGTCGCTTGTTACCAAATTTGTTGAGACCAATGCCACAAAACGATGTACATTTTGATTCCCTTTATTCCAGGAAACAGCCCCAGCTGCAACACATAAATACGCCTCTCTTCCCGTCTGCCTGTACTCCAACTGCCACCCTCGAATCCCTCACCACATTCCATTCTTAACATTCTCCGGCTTGCGTGCGTAACTCACACGAGCCAGCCATTACATAGTATTAGATCCACGATATAACAAAGAGGACCCAAAACCCCTGAAAATTAGATCACTTCTGGAATCAAGAGAAACGTCTGCCAAGGAGAAGAGTTGGGGAGAAGTGCTGCCCTGTCTGTGACAGTGCTTTGTGGAACTATCCTGCAGTTGCTGCTTCTGCCAGTGAAAGGGGACAAAGACTGGTCTTTGTTGTGCATTCCTGCTTGTGAAGAATCTCCAAGGGCTTGAACTGAGCTTGCCTCCTGTTGTTGAAGTCTCAGGGCCATCAAAGACTTCCCCTGCCAGCACCTGGACTCTCTGTTGAGACTCCTGCCCTGCCAAGTGGTGCCCTATCCAGTTCTTGGGGCCGTGAAAGGTGAAGCTGGCAAAGACTGAAAATCCACGCACAGACCGCCGTGCGGGGAAATTTGATGCACCTTCCATGACGCGGCTGATAAATGATGCGCTGCCAGCTTTGCGGCCGAAATCAACGCTCCACCTGCATAGCGGCTGGAAAATCGATGCAACATGGCTGGAGAAACTACATGCAACACCCGCTAACGGAGGCTGATAATGACTCAAACCCCATGCAGCGTGGTTTTGTGATATCACGCAACCGGATTTTCAACACAACATCGCTGGGTGCGGAAAAACAACAGAAAGCTTGCCTGGACCCGAGGTGCCTGTCCGGATCGACCCATCGCTCTCTTGTGGGAGAGGAAAAACAATGCACTCCGACCCAATCGGAGGAGGAATGACGCACGGTCTTGCTTGCGAGTGAGAATTCGAAGCATCGCTGACCTTTCCCTACCCACAGTCATCCATGTGGTGTTATTTTGACGCTAGCCAAGTACTTTTGCATGCTAACAACGTTCTCACTGTTTTCTAAAGGATTTAAGACTCTTAGGCCCACATTTATACTTTTTTAGCGCCGCATTTGCGCCATTTTTTGACGCAAAAGCAGAGCAAACTTACGAAATAC
The DNA here is from genome assembly GCF_031143425.1 of Pleurodeles waltl. Classification (NCBI taxonomy): domain Eukaryota; kingdom Metazoa; phylum Chordata; class Amphibia; order Caudata; family Salamandridae; genus Pleurodeles; species Pleurodeles waltl. The sequence continues at coordinate 653,893,538 of NC_090447.1, forward strand.
AATTGTAATTTGTAAGTTTGCGCTGCTTTTGCGCCAAAAAGCAGTGCAAATGCAGCGCTAAAACAGTAAAAATATGGGCCTTATTCTTTGAAAATTCATAACTTCATTTGTGTATGTTGGATTTTTGATTTTGTCATTTTGTTCTTGTTTTGTTTGGATAAATATTCCCTATTTTTCTAAACATGTGCTGTGTCATTTTGTAGTGTTTTCAGTGAATTACTATGTGTGTTGGTACAAATACTTTAAATATTGCTTCTGAAGCTAAGCCTGCCTGCTCGTGCCAAGCTACCAAGGGGGTGAGCGGGGTTAACTGAGGGTGATTCTCCTTTACCCTGACTAGAGTGAGGGTCCTTGCCAACTGTGAATGCCAACCAAAGACTCCATTCTAACATTTCTAACAAGGCTTGTTGGCAATCCTTCCTCAAAGTCCTTCATGCATCTTATAGCTCCGGCCCCCAGCACTCTATCCTGCAACGCACATCTTCCTGAGTGGTTCTCCAGTGGCGTGGAAGCCTTTGTTACAGTGCTGTGTGGACCTCCTTTTGCACCTTCCTTGTCCCTGTTCTGTGGGATTCCTGAGCATGCTGCCTGGTCTTCTGTGGGCTCTCTGAGTTGCTGTGAGCCCCCTCTGACTCCCCCTCCTGGGTAGAGTCCACCTGGTCCCAGGCAGCGACTTTTTCCACTAACCATGAGCTTTGCGTGTACCAAGGCTTATTGGGGGACTCCGACAACGCAAACTTGACAGCAATCCTCCATCCGGCATGGGACATCACTTGAACCCTCCAAGAACCTGACTTCGTCTTCTATGGTGCAGTACTGATTGTTCTTCACCGGTGGTTCCTCTTTTGTACTTTCATTGGGTTAGCAGGGGTTCCTGTTCTTTCTGGCCTCTTCTGTGCTTCTTGGACTTAGTCCCCTTATTGCAGAGGTCCTCTGGTCCAAGAATCCAGGGTTGGTGTCTTGCAGTCTCTTTTGGGTTTTGCATAATTATTCTCATTTGTAAGTGTGTTCAGGGAAAGTTACTGTGTTTAACTCCTGTTTTCCTGGTCCCTGGGGTGGGTTCTGGAACTTACCTTTGGGGTTTTCTAGTACTCCCAGCTCCCCTCTACACACTACACTTCCCTAGGTGGGGGACCGACTTTCGCATTCCACTTTCTTAGTATATGGTTTGTGCTCCCAAGGCCCAATTCTAACTATTGTGATTTTCACTAATTGAACTGTTTTCTAACTGTTTCTATGCCTATTTCTGCATACTAGTGTGTATATGTATTATTTACCTCCTATGGGAGTATAGTCTCTATGGTAATTTTTGATTTTTGTGTCACCAAAATAAAGTACCTTTATTTTGTAACACTGAGTGTTTTCTTTCATGTGTGTAAGTACTGTGTGATTATAGTGGTATTGCATGAGCTTTGCATGTGTCCTAGATAAGCCTTGGCTGCTCATCCACAGCTACTTCTAGAGAGCCTGGCTTCTAGACACTGCCTACGTTTCATTAATAAGGGATAACTGGACCTGGTTACCATGCCAGCGTTCTTCACCAACCTGCCCTGGCTCCTGACTCCAGTTAGATATCCAACTACAGATGGGGAGGACAGGTACAATGAGGCACACGGCCGGACGAGGCGTGTGATCGAGAGGACTTTCGGCCTATTGAAAGCATTTTGTTGTCTTCATCTGTCCGGTGGTGCCCTACAGTATCGACCAGGGAAAGTCTACAAGATCGTTGTTGCATGCTGCATGCTACATAATCTGGCTCTCAGAAGGCACACCCCACTGTTGGCGGATGGGGGGCATTGCTGCAGGAGCTGTGGCTCTGTGTAAAATGGATATGCAAATTAGGCTAATTATAATTGGCTAAGTTAACCTACCTATAAGTCCCTAGTATATGGTAGGGCATGTAGGTTTAGGGACCACAGCATAGGTGGTGCCTCCATAGGTGCACTGCTGAGGTGCCCAGTGTCATTTTAAAGGCAGGCCTGCCTTGCTGGCTGCTTTTAAATTAAAGTTATATGCAAATTCGACTTTGGAATTAAAAGTAGTTCCAAAGTCTTAAACTACCTTATTATTGCATATAAGTCACCCCTAAGGTGTGCCCTATGTGCCCCTAGGGCTGGGAGCCATGTAACTATAAGCAGGGACTTTATAAAAATAGTTTTATAAGCTCTGGTGAGGTAAAAACAGCCAAATTCGTTTTTCCCTCATTGTAGTAAATGGCCTTCATAGGCTAGAATGGGGAGACTTCATTTTAATTTTTAAAGTCTCCTTAAATGATGCATACCAAGAGTTTGGTATCAAATTAATTGTTGTAATAAATCCCACAACTTCCAGTTGTTGGATTTAATATAACTTGTTCAGGTAAAGAGTTTTAAACTTTACCTGGAAAAGTTGCCAATTTCAGCCCTGCATTGTTTTTGCTGCTGTGCTCTGATTGGCCAGCCTCAGCAGCTTGGCCAAGCTGCCTTGATGAGGTGTGAAGTGGCCTGGCTTCACACAAAGGAATGTGCCTGTGGGAAGGAATCTCCCCTCAGCAGATGGTGAGGCAGGAAGGGGGAGGGCTGCCAAACTGGTCTTCAAAGGCAGAGAAGGACATTTGGAGCAACCGGCAACACCCCCACATCCTGCAACCCCAGACAACTAGGTCCCCCCCTGATTAGATTAGGAGAGGGCAGGAGAGGGGTGTGTTTATGATTTTTAGCCACACCAGTGGGTGGGCTCAGCCAGATGTAACCTCCAAAAATCAGATTCAGCCATGATGGATTTTTAGAGAATGTTGCCTCCTGGGATTGATTTTTGCCACACTTCCCAGGAAGTGGTAATCACAGGGGGAAGGACCCTGCACCTGATTGGAGAACCAGGACCCCCCTGCTTTTCACCCAGGAGCAAGGATAAAACTGGCAGACCTGCACCCACACCTCAGTTCCCTACCACATCCAACAAGGAAGAACAACAGAAGAAGAAGGACTGCCCTGCTGGACCCCTGGCCTGCACCTGGAACCTGCACTCAGGACTGCACCAGCTGCACACTTGGGCTTCACCACAAGAAGGACTTTGCCTGGCTTCAACTGGTTCAAGGAGGGACTCCCTGTTTGCTACAGGTGAAAAATTGCTATCCAGAGACCCCTGCACCAACTCCTGAAGAAAGCGACCAGCAGACCACTGTCCAGTGGCTAAAAAGGAGTTTGCGCCAGGTGCATTCTGGGAGTTGTAGTCCGCACCCCCCAAGGGTCATCTCAGAACTTCTGGACCCTTGGGTTGAGCTGTGGACCCCAAAAGAACCTTAAAAGAACATCTGGGAGAAGCCCCAGAAGTTTGGAGAAGTTTGGACAACTTTTGTAAAAAAGCTCCATAGAGGGACCGACCCGCCGCAGCAACTCTAGCCGGCTTGCCTCTACCACGACCCGGCCTGATTGGACTGGCAGGTTCGTCCCGCTGAAGAAAATCTTCGAAAAAAAGACTAAGGCCCTGATTCTAACCCTGGCGGGCGGCGGTAGCTGTCCGCCAGGCGGGAACCGGCATTTGGCCGCCATGCAGCCAAAATACCGCTTCCCCCATTCTGACATTCCTGCTGGGCCGGCGGGCGCTAACCAAGTTAGTGCCGGACGGCCCAGCGGGAATGGGGGCCGCAACACAGGAGTCGGCTCCGAATGGAGCCGGCGGAGTTGCGGCGGTGCGACGGGTGCAGTTGCACCCGTCGCGCTTTTCACTGTCTGTTAGGCAGACAGTGAAAAGCTTCATGGGGCCCTGTTAGGGGGCCCCTGCACTGCCCATGCCAGTGGCATGGGAAGTGCAGGGGCCCCCAGGGGCCCCAGGACACCCCTTACCGCCAGCCTCTTCCTGGCGGTGAAAACCGCCAGAAACAGGCTGACGGTAAGGGGGTCAGAGTCCCCAGGGCAGCCCTGCTTGCAGCGCTGCCCTGGCGGATTCGCCCAGCCGGGGCAAAAACGGCGGGAAACCGCTGGCCCCGGTTTTCCGACCGCGGCTTTACCGCTGCTGTCAGAATGGGCTTGGAAGCACCGCCAGCCTGTTGGCGGTGCTTCCGTCATTCGTGGCCCTGGCGGTCTTGGACCGCCAGGGTCAGAATGACCCCCTAAGTGTGAAGGTAAACTTTCAACCGAGGCCTCCCGCGGCCTGTAGCCGAGCAGGGCTCCATCGTGGTCGGCCTTAAACTTTGACTTTGCCCCGGTCGAGGTGCAACCAGATGACCCGATTGGCGCTTTTTGTTTCTAGGCGCTAAAAAAATAATAATTCTTTAAAAATTCATATCTCCGGTTCCCCTTATCCGATTTTATTCGTTTTGGTGTCATTTTAAAGATAAAAATATATTCTATTTGTATAAATTGGTTTTGGATTTTCAAACTGTTTCCTGTGTTTTATTTAATTACTGTTTTGTGATATTTGAATGCTTTACACTCTGTCTCCTAAGTTAAGCCTTGACGCTCGTTGCCAAGCTACCAAGGGTTGAGCTGGGGTTAATTTACTGAGACCTAACTGGACCTTAGTGGAGGTTAGTGGCCTATTGCTAAGTGTAGGTACCTACCTGCCCTTACCAATAACCCATTTTCCAACACTGATACTGATGAGGAGGAGGCTGCTGACAACAGAACTGGCCTAATTTGCCAATACTTTCAATAATTCTAAGGTATGTGTGATCTAAAGTTTAATGAACAGTTGAACCATGTATGGGAGATGTGATTTTGTCCCTCAGCGTTGTATGCATCAAGGTGTATGAGGAGACTACTGCATGCCATCTTTGGTTTCAAACCTAAAGGGATGCTGACTTAACATGAGGGGAGGTGTAAATGCAATGCTGCCATGTACATGTGATAAACGCTGGTGCCATGATATCTCATCCATATAGATGTACTCAAGTCGTATGGTCCTAAGTCTGAATTGATAAGACAATGAAATGTACACATCTTCGAATTGTCCGGTTCAGCTGCCCTATCATTTTCTACTCTGAGCTGCTGTCTGACATCAACCTGTTATTGACAATGCAAGGTGACGTACTGTTGGGGATATCACCTATATGGAATGATAACATTACTTTGCATGTGCATGACTGACAGTCCTAGCCTGTAGATATTTGGTGTCCTACCCGCTGCAGCATGTACCCTGTGTATGTGAAATAGTGCTGTATGTTTATTATAATGGCCTACATGGGTTACTTAATTTTATCCCTGTTTAGGTTTATATTCAGGTCACATGTGTGCTTACAATCTGCTCCCTGACGTGATTGTTGGCACCATTGCCATTGGATGTTACTACCATGCTGGGAATTTCTGCAACATCTATCACTCTGAAAAACCTGATGTACAGATATGTGTATTTGAATATTGTTTGTTACCAAAGATGTCACTTTAAACAAAGAACACACATACACCATTACTTGTGCTCATTAGTGTTTATTGGGGGCAGGGGTTCTAGTTGCCTGTGGGTCCTCTTGCTGGGCCTCCATTCCAGTAGCCGGAGCAGATGTTGAGTGCCCAGGTGTTGTAAGACTGCTGGATGGGGCCTGCTGTTGGGTGGAGGGCGCATGCTGGATTCTTTAGAATTCAGTGAGCACCCCTACAATGGAGACCATGGTGGCATTGTATGCTGCATGGCCTCCTAATGGTATTCCATCTGCAGCCTCCGGTTCTCCTGCAAGGTGGTGAGTATCTGGCCCATCGTGTCCTGGGATTGCTGGTAGGCTCCCAAGACTCTGGATATGGCCTCCTGGCCAGTCGTGTCATGTAGCTGCCTCATCCCTTGGCCCACAGTTGCTCTCCCACTGGCCCTTGCCCCTTGTGCCTGTGCCCCAGGCAGAGTGTGTCCCCTCCCACTGACACCAGGACCTTCATTGTCTTGGGTTTGGGGTGTTGGCTCCGGTCCCTGTACTGTGGGGCACACTGATGACTGATCTGTCCTTGGAACACAGGTTTGGGAAGGTGGACTCAGCTGTGCTGTAGGTGCCACAGGGGAGGGAGATTCAGTTGTGGGCAGGGTAGGGCTGGAGGTGGTGGACTGACAAGTCATGCCTGATGTGCCAGGTAAGTCATCCCTTTTCAGACAACCAGGGTATTCTTCCTCTATTGGACCTACTTCCTGTCACGGTTTCGGGTGGGTCTTGTCAGGACTCTGATTGGAGCACCCCTTGAGGTCACAGAATATCTACCAAGGAGGTAGTGTACTGAAGCAGAAGAGCAGCTAAAGGCATACACAGGGAAATGACAGACATGATAAGGCACAGAAAAAGGAAAGTGAAGGGAGAGCAACCTTATTGTGAACAGACAAGGAACGGATCAGTAATGGACAAACACGCTGGGTTTATCACTAAGGTTGTACACAGGGTAGGGCTCAGAACTTCCCACAGCAACAGGGAACGTCAATGCCTCTTTACAGATTACTCTTACAGATAGTCACCACGCAAGCCCCATAGAAAAGAGGCAGCAGAGGTGATTCTGTCTCTGAACCCTTAGGGCATAAACAAGGATTGTACTTACATACACGAGACTAGCCCTTGTGGGTCCCGCTGGAAATACAGTGGCAATTCCTGGAAAACAGCAATATAACACTGTCACTAAAGACTACATACAACACTAGACAAAGAATGGGTGCTGGAATTGCCTCCTGGAAACCAGGAGCCAACCCAGTAAAAAAGGAAAACACCTATACACAGGTGAGGACTGATAGTACACTTACCAGACACGATAACCCAAGAGGAAACAGAAGGAACAAACTAGGAGGCAAAGGCAGGAACAGGGAACAGATCAGGTTCAGGCTGAAAGAAGCACGAATAGGACTGGGAAACAGAGAGCAGGCTCTGGCTGGAACAAGCAAGAACAGGACTGGGAAACAGAGAGAAGGCTCTGACTGGAACAAGCAAGAACAGGACTGGCATACAGGGAGCTGGAACAAGCAGGAACAGGGCTGGGAAACAGAGAGCAGGTTCAGGCTGAAACAAGGCAGGAACAGGACTGGAAACAGAGAGCAGGTTCAGGCTGAAGCAGAACAGGAACAGGACTGGAACACAATCCAACAAGGGGTCTGGTACACAAAGGAATCAAACTCCAATGCACGATCGATGAGGAGCTTCTAGAAATGGCATCTTATAAGCAGTTCCAGGCAGCAGCAAGCCCAGGGCGGAGTCACATGGCTGGGCTGCAGAAGAGAGGTCACAGGTGTGTGGAATTTCACTCTCTCACAAGTCCTGGAGGAGATAATCCAGTATAAAGGAATAACCAGACTTTTCCCATAGGAAGCGATGGACAGAAGATTACAGGTTTTACCGACTACCTGGCAGTGCATTATGGGACCTGAAGTCCATGGGAGCAAATGTAGTTCTTCTATAGCATGCCATATTGAAAAGGGAAGTCGTAACAACTTCCAGGGGCTGGCTTTCAGTCTCTGGCATCCTCTGCTGTGTGGCAGTACTAGGGATACCTGTGGAGTGAGAGGAAGTGTGTTACATGATGGCATAGTAGTTGTGGTACACATGTTTGTTTGCTATCATTGCCTGCAATTGCTGACCAGTAATGGCTTTGACAGTTTATTGACAACGAATGGTGTTAGTGGGGAGGTGTGACATGCAAGGGAGGGTATTGGGTTCATGGTGGATTGTTTCACATAAGGGTGGTGTGAGGGGGTGACAGGGTGGTGGAGGTCATGCTGTTCAGGAGTACATAGTGCCTGGGGAATGTTGTCGACTTACCAGAGTCCAGTCCTCCTGGTATTCCCGTCAGGCCCTCTGGGTGTAGAATGGCCAAGACCTTCTCCTCCCACAATGAGAGTTCTGGGGGAGCAGGTGGGGGCCAACCGCCGGTCTTCATTCCGGCGATTTGGTGTTGTGATGCCATGGACGGTACCTTCCCTTGTATGTTGTTCCAGCTCTTCCTGATGTCATCCCTTGTGTATGGATGGTTTCCCACTGCGTTTACCCTGTCAACGATCCTCTGCCATAACCCCATTTTCCGGGCTATGGATGTCTGCTGGACCTGTGCTGCAAACAGTTGTGGCTCCACTCTGACAATTTCGTCAACCATGATCCTCAACTCCTCATCTGTGCATCGTGGGTGTTTTTGTGGTGCCAAGGTGGTTGTGTTGTGGGTGGTGGGGAGGGTGATGTGCAGGGATGCCAGGTGTGCTGTTCATTGGGGTGAGTGTAGGAGGCTGGCCTGGCTTGTAGTGGGTACCTGAGGTACTTACACCTTGTGCCAGGTCCAGTTATCCCTTATTAGTGTAGAAGAGGTGTTTCTAGCAGCTTAGGCTGATAGAAGGTAGCTATGGCAAAGCAGCTTAGGCTGAACTAGGAGACATGCAAAGCTCCTACTATACCACTGGTGTCATATGCACAGCATCATAAGAAAACACAATACACAGATATACTAAAAATCAAGGTACTTTATTTTTATGACAATATGCCAAAAGTATCTCAGTGAGTACCCTCAGTATGAGGATGAGAAATATACACAAGATATATGTACACAAACCAAAATTATGCAAGTAATAGCAAAAGGAATTAATGCAAGCAATGTAAAGTTACAGTAGATTGCAATAGAAGCACATAGGTATAGGGGCAACACAAACCATATACTCCAAAAGTGGAATGCGAACCACAAATGGACCCCAAACCTATGTGAGCTTGTAGAGGGTCACTGGGACTGTAAAACAACAGTGAGGGTTAGAAAAATAGCCCACCCCAAGACCCTGAAAGGTAGGTGTAAAGTGTGCCTACTACCCCCAGAGAGCACAGAAGTGGTGATAGGGGGATTCTGCAAGGGGAACAAACACCAGCAATGCAAAAACAGTGGATTTCCGGACCTGAGTACCTGTAAGACAAGGGGACCAAGTCCAAGAGTCACAACAGTGTCGAGAGTGGGCAGGAGCCCAGGAAATGCCAGCTGAGGGTGCAAGGAAGCTGCCACTGGGTGGAAGAAGCTTGGTGTTCTGCAAGAACGAAGAGGACTAGGAACTTCCCCTTTGGAGGATGGATGTCCCACGTCATGAAGAAGCTTGCAGAGGTGTTCCCACGCAGAAAGACCACAAACAAGCCTTGCTAGCTGCAAGGGTCACGGTTAGGGTTTTTGGATGCTGCTGTGGCCCAGGAGGGACCAGGATGTCGCCACCTGGATGAGGAGACAGAGGGGCCGCCCAGCAAGTCAGGGAGCCCTCACAGAAGCAGGCAGGACCCGCAGAAGTACCTGAACAGGCACTTAGAAGAAAAGTGAACCGGAGTCCACCCGAAGTCACAAAAAGGAGTCCCACAATGCCGGAGGACAACTCAGAAGGTTGTGCACTGCAGGGTAGAGTGTCAGGACCCAGGCTTGACTGTGCACAAAGGAAATCGTGGAAGAGTGCACAGGAGCCGGAGCAGCTGCAAATCATGCGGTACCCAGCAATGCAGTCTAGCATGGGGAGGCAAGGACTTCCCTCCACCAAACTTGGACCAAAGAGTCACTGGACTGTGGGAGTCACTTAGACAGAGTTGCTGAGTTCCAGGGACCACGCTCGTCGTGCTGAGAGGGGACCCAGACGACCGGATATGCAGTCTTTTGGTGCCTGCGGTTGCAGGGGGAAGATTCTGTCGACCCATGGGAGATTTCTTCAGAGCTCCTGGTGGAGAGAGGAGGCAGGCTACCCCCAGAGCATGCACCACCTGGAAACAGTCAAGAAATCCGTCAGGATGAAGCGATACAAGGTTGCTAGTAGTCGTCTTGCTACTTTGTTGCTGTTTTGCAGGCGTCCTGACCAGTCAGAGGTCGATCCTTTGGCAGAAGGTGAAGAGGGAGATGCAGAGGAACTCTGGTGAGCTCTTGCATTCGTTATCTGGTGAGATCCCCAAAGCAGAGACCCTAAATAGCCAGAAAAGGAGGTTTGGCCACCTAGGAAGGAGGATTGGCTACCAAGAGAGGTAAGAGCCTATCAGAAGGAGCCTCTGACATCACCTGCTGGCACTTGCCACTCAGAGCAGTCCAGTGTGCCACAAACACCTCTGTTTCCAAGATGGCAGAGGTCTGGGACACACTGGAGAAACTCTGGGCACCTCCCCTGGGAGGTGTAGGTCAGGGGAGTGGTCACTCCCCTTCCCTTTGTCCAGTTTCGCGCCAGAGCAGGGCTGGGGGATCCCTGAACCGGTGTAGACTGGCCTATGCAGATGTGGGCACCATCTGTGCCCATCAAAGCATTTCCAGAGGCTGGGGAAGGCTACTCCTCCCCAGCCTTCACGCCTATTTCCAAAGGGAGAGGGTGTTACACCCTCTCTCAGAGGAAGTCCTTTGTTCTGCCTTCCTGGGCCAGGGCTGCCTGGACCCCAGGAGGGCGGAAACCTGTCTGAGGGGTTGGCAGCAGCAGCAGCTGCAGTGGAGACCCTGAAAAGGCAGTTTGGCAGTACCCGGGTTCTGTGCTAGAGACCCGGGGGATCATGGAATTGTCACCCCAATGCCAGAATGGCATTGGGGTGACAATTCCATGATCTTAGACATGTTACATGGCCATGTTCGGAGTTACCATTGTGACGCTGTACATAGGTAGTGACCTATGTACAGTGCACGCGTGTAATGGTGTCCCCGCACTCACAAAGTCCGGGGAATTTGCCCTGAACGATGTGGGGGCACCTTGGCTAGTGCCAGGGTGCCCATACACTCAGTAACTTTGCACCCAACCTTCACTAGGTGAAGGTTAGACATGTAGGTGACTTATAAGTTACTTAAGTGCAGTGGTAAATGGCTGTGAAATAACGTGGATGTTATTTCACTCAGGCTGCACTGGCAGGCCTGTGTAAGAATCGTCAGAGCTCCCTATGGGTGGCAAAAAAAATGCTGCAGCCCATAGTGATCTCCTGGAGCCCCAATACCCTGGGTACCTCAGTACCATATACTAGGGAATTATATGGGTGTACCAGTATGCCAATGTGAATTGGTAAATTTAGTCACTGGCCTGTTAGTGACAAATGTGGAAAGCAGAGAGAGCATAACCACTGAGGTTCTGGTTAGCAGAGCCTCAGTGAGACAGTGAGGCATCACACAGGGAACACATACATATAGGCCACAAACTTATGAGCACTGGGGTCCTGGCTAGCAGGGTCCCAGTGACACATAACAAACATACTGCCAACATAAGGTTTTCACTATGAGCACTGGGCCCTGGCTAGCAGGATCCCAGTGAGATAGTGAAAATACCCTGACATATACTCACAAACAGGCCAAAAGTGGGGGTAACAAGGCTAGAAAGAGGCTACTTTCTCACAGTGAAGTTGAGTGCTAGGGTGTGCGTGTGGTTTGTGGTCTTTGTGTGCAGTGGTGAAGTGGGTGTTGTGTTGCTGATGCTGTTGTGTGTTGGGTAATGTGTGTTCAGTGTGATGGTGCCTATGATATTCAGGTGCAGTGTCTTCTGTTAGTGCTGTCTTCCCTCTCTCTATCAAAATTTCTGGATTCAAAGGATTGTGGGGGTGCATAGGGGTGTGTTATATAGTGCTGTGATCAGGTGTGTGTTGTGTGTGTATGTGTATCAGGTGTGGGGTATTCGTACTGTCCAATGTAGTGGTGTGTTTTGGTGGAGGTGCGTTTTTGACTGCAGCGGTTCAGACCGCCATGCAAAGACCGTGGTGCTGATTTGCGAGTCGTACTTTGGAGGGTGGGATGTTGTCGGTGTGGCAGTGCTGGCAGTGGAACCGCCTCGCTCCTGCCGTCGGTCAGGCCGACTATGTCAGATTTTTGTCTGTTTTTGTGAGGTGTTCTGTTGGTGACTCCTATTACGGCGGTCTTCAGACCACCATCACTGGCGGTCTTTTGGCGCCCGCTTAGATGGTGGTCTTTGGAAAATACCCCCAAAGTCGTAATGAGCACCTAGGTCCTTTCCTACCAGATTTAAAGAGGGTACAATTTGATTGTGGCAGTGTTTTATAAAAGAGTTTCTCCTTCTTATACAAGTCTATACAGTGTGAATTGTTCAGTTCTATAACAGTACACCATCTCTCCTCAGACTCTCTACAAGTGAAACAGTGAGTGTGAAGGGCTTTAGTAACAGACAATTATCTCAACAGATGTTTTTTCATAGTGAAAGGTGTTTGCTTCAGTTCACAGAAAGCTATCTGTCTAGTGCAACTTCTGAAAAAGATAAAGTAAGCATGTAAAAGGGTCTATGCAAACACTAGATCTTCTGTTATCATGTGTTAACAAACCACATATTCTGTATGGTTCAGTTTCAGGAGAGAGGAGCTCCTTTTCTTATATGTGTATACAGGCTAAACACTTCTTGTTTATAATGTCAACATAGCCTCTCTTCACAGTACAGGCTGGTTATGATAGGCTTTACTAACAAAGTCATCCCTCTCTAAAGATGGTTTGTGTGAGTGAATAGGGTGTTTAGTTTAGTAAGGTAACACCACCCTCTCTAATGATTCCTCTGAGCAGAATAGGCAGTTTTATATACCCTAGTATGCATATCTGTCATCTGAGAGAAATGTTTGAAAGAAGAGGGCAGTCCCTTCTCACACCCTAGTGTGGTCACCCAATATCCAAGAAAGGGTTCTCAGTAGAGTGGCTGGTCCCTTCCATATACTACTATTTGCCTACAAATCTGTTGCAATCTTGTGATACCAGCATGGAAAATTACTGATCCTGCCACAAAGTGTTTTATGATCCCACGAGATTCTCACAAGATCATATGGGCAGAAGTAGAAACAAGGGCCAAAGCTCAACCAATAGTTAACATTCTTGTTAGATAATTGAATAAATGTTGTGATGGGATTGGCTGCAGAACAAAAGATAGCTCAGAATGTCCTTGGAGCTTTTGAGGAGATAGAAGTCTCTTTGAGTTGTGCTCAGCAGGTATGACTCTGGGCATTATTTTGACCTTGACGGAGGAGTTCCCTCCATCACAAATGTGACGGATATCCGGATGGTCGTATTATGATCTCCACTGAATATAATGGGATCATATTAGGGAGAATGGGATTTCTGCCACATTTGTGATGGAGGAAATCCCTCCATCAAGGTCGTAATAATGCCCTTAATTTGGAACTGAAAGACACTTGTATCGTCAGCTGAATTTAAGAAAGAGCTTCAAGTTCAGATATTTAATAATATACTTTATGATCTTTGTTGAGAATTGCCAGTAAGTGCACGACTGTTGGTAAACGTATTCTACAAAAGGGTTACTGAGTGAAAAGATGTTTGTAGAGGTGTGGTTTTCTCAATATAGTTTTTGAGTGGTCTACACTAGAATGCAAAGTGATATCAGTAAGTTTTCCATACTGTGTTGAAAAATGAAGAGTTCAAACTGTATGCACCTGTAAGTAAATTATAAAACAAAGAATGTGTTATATGTTAATACAAGCCGTAGTCTTTTTATGAAGGTTACTGTAATTATACTTTACCCCCATGAGATGGTTGAGTGAGGATATTGCTGTTTCTAGAGCAGATCACCATGCTCACTGTTAGCAAATGTGTGTGATTTAGCAAAGGTGTATGAAGAAGAATAAGTTACTTTATAAACTTTTATGGAATCAGGTTTGATGGCATGTTATAATTTAACTATGGAGGGATATGCACTCGGTGAAGATGTGGACTTAGTACTGCACTAGATACAAGTATATGATTGTGAGTGAAAAATGTAGACATGTTTAGAGAATTTAGTGATGAATCACTGTTATCATTTATTGACCAGTATGCAGCTTTTAAGTTTTTGGGGATTTTCTCTTTTTTTAGGAGGAAAATGGAAAACAGAAGTTGTGAAAAAGAAAACTACCATATGACAAAATATACGGAGTAGAAAAAGAAGTATTGTTCACTTTTAGAAAACAGGAAATAATAACACTATGGAAAGTCAGGAAAAAAACTATTAATTGGATAAGTAATACTGTTTGTTTTGTGTAGAGGGGCATTTGTGGTCTTGCACAAGTGTGTTCTGTGTAGCTCTACTTGGCTCTGAGGAAAAATTATGTGCTTACATAAGCAGCAAAACAGAGCCTTGTTAAGATAAGCAGGATTATGTGTTGTTCAGCACTAACTACCTGTGCAGGCACAGTGTGTCCAGGTTGAAAGGATGTGGAAGTACCCAAAGAGTTCTCCAGTTCAACAGCACAAGCTAACACTGCACAAGCTATGCTTTGTGAAATCTTTTTTTAAAACTGTAGACAAAGTTTCTACTAAATTAGGAGATGAGAATCTTTACTGAGACTATTTTGCCACCTGCCCAAAATTGTTAAACTAAAGATTCTTTGGCAGGGTGAAAGAGAGAAATGAAAGAAGGTCTGCCCTAATCAAAATCCAGTAGACAAATAAAGGAAAAAGGCTGGAGTAGTTGTTAGTTTCTCATCAGAGTCACTTGAAAACATTAAAGATTAGTTGTTTGTTTTGTTTGTTTTCTAGTTGTTGATATAGTTTGTTAATGTAGTTTTGTAATGTTGTTAAATTGTTTTTTGTAATAGAAAAGTTTAAAGTCACTACTGATTTCCTTGCTTCATAGATAATATAGATTTGACTATTATTCCAGTATCATAAAAACTGAAACTGGCGGTTCCATTTTCAGGGAGTATGAATATGCAGATGTGTGTATATGTATCTATATGATACTATGCCCATCTTTTTACGCTACAGAGACTTGGCAATGGAGAAGCCAATTATTTTACTATCCAACTTTGGTGACTTGTCATACAACAGTGACATTTTAGTAGAGAGATCACTCCTTCTCCACACTGTAATATAGACAACACTCATACAAGAGAGAGGTCTTGACACAGAAGCCGGTACATCTTCATTCTCTACCAAGCTGGTGTAGATGTGATAGTGGAGTGGGTAGTTATTTTCTACATGTTACTATACACTGTTGTCAAACTGTGAAAAGTTGCCATTGGGAAGGCCACCTTCTCCTCACATGCTACTAATTGGGCCTTTAAGGCATGAGTACTGTAATGAAGGAAAGTGTAAATTCTTCCCTCCAAAATGTGTTTTACAATCTCGCAGGATCATAAAAAAATGTGAGGTAGAGAAAATCTTTCTCAAGAGAATGTTCTAGTACAGAGGCTTGTGTGTTTAAAGAGTCTACTGTTCATACTCTACGATACAGAGGTATTATGCATTAAATATAGCTGAATTGTTTCAGCTCGCGAGAGCTGAACAAATATACAAGTGAGAGCAGGCATTTGGGTGCTCCTCTCTTGCGAGAATCTCATGGGAATCAGTATCCCAAGAAAGGGATTTACACAGTGAAATAATCAGATAAAGTTGCATTAGGGTGGCTCTAACCTTTGTGGTTTTAGTGTGTAATGTTCAGTTACATACAGAACTAGATACATTCCTTGATGTGATTAAGGAAAGTCCTGTTCCTTTCGTCAGTGAAGTCCACTTCATCTTACCTATGGACACCTGGCATATCAAACCAGTTACTGTTATGATATATAGAGCCCATGCCATAGTCACAAAAAATGCAGAAACTGCCTATTGACACGTTTATGGGATTTCATAATCTTAGAACAAAATGTTTTTGACCATTGCCATTTCTGCGTTTGACATACGTTAGAATATTCAAAGGCAGTTTGAGGAAAAAGAGACATC
Organism: Pleurodeles waltl; assembly: GCF_031143425.1. Lineage (NCBI taxonomy): Eukaryota > Metazoa > Chordata > Amphibia > Caudata > Salamandridae > Pleurodeles > Pleurodeles waltl. The sequence continues at coordinate 653,909,074 of NC_090447.1, forward strand.
AATTGTGAAAAGGACTCCATTTGAATTTCAAGTGCAACACTTGTGATTATGCTTGTCATTGCTACCACAGTGCACTATCATCAGGTCTGTGTGCTCACAATCCAAAATGTTTTCAAAGATTGGGAGCGATTAATGCCACTTCATACTTCTATGGCCAATCCACATTATGTCTAAGTTTGGAATTCCAAGGTTCTTGTCAATACCACAATTAATGGCATGTTCTCTCACCAAGTGGATGAAGCTGTGTCCCAAAATCCAGAGGCAACCCATAGTGCAGTATGGAGTTATCAATCACAAGAGGAGTGGTCAGCACAACGAGCAAGCTCCAGCAGCAACATAGAGGTATATTAGGAGAGAAAAAAATTGGAGGGTGCCCAAATTGTAAATGTAATTGGTAGATTGGTAGATTTTATGTCAGTTACAAAAGTAGGTTAGGTTGTGAGCAACTGCTGCTTGTATGGTGCACAGTTACTTGATAAACAGCATTGGCTGATTTTCAAATTTTGGTACGATCCCACAAGAGTCTTGTGAGCCATTGACAAGCTTCTTCAGGTGAAGCTTGATGTTGGTCCTCGTACGATCCTGCAAGACTCTTGCACCGGTCACATGAACTTGACCGAGTGACCCTGGCATGAGGTCTTTCTTTCAATCTTGCGACAGTCTCACGAGTCGGATTGTATAGGGAGAGAAAAGAGCATGTATAATTACAGTTCAAGTGACATTAAATGGTTAAAACAACCTACTCCACATGTCTTAAACAGTGTAAAAAGAGACCAGGTAGTCGATCTGCTCGGGCAAACTACGTTTATTGTATCCTCCAGATTGGTCACCCTCCAGTGTTGTTCTGAGTCTCACAACACAGAAACAAACAAAAAAAAATGAAAAGATAAACTAAGAATATAAATAACTAGGAACTATTATAGGACATCCTGTGTCTCAGTTCAGTGTTTCTTCATTCTTTCTTTATCTTTGTCCCAGGTTCACTGCAAGTTATTTCTCACTGATGTTTCTCTTGGTTTCCTCCTTTTCTATCTTGTTTTCCCCAGTCGTCGCCGTGCCTCCATGCCCCAAGAACATGAGGAATAAGAGAACAGGGGAACCACTCAGTTAAGTGTTTTCTTTCTTTTATGTTTCTTGCATGCAATAAAAAGGGGAGGATCGTTAAGGGGGTATTGTGCACACCTGAGTGATCTTGACATATGTATGTATATCTTGTGCCCGACCACAGACAGCTCTTGTGTTCTGAACGGGTTTTATGAGTCCCTGTGCTAGACCCCTGGTGATCCGTGCTTCCTATCTGGCTTCCCCAACTCTTTTGCCGACCCAACCCTCTTCAAACCAAAAGAAAACCTGTCTGCAACTGGGACCGTACCTGATGAAGCCACATCCCTCCTGGGGCGTGGTGGGTCTCTAGGCTCTTCTCCGCGTCAGGCTCCTCTCTCTATCTCCTTCTCAACGGTCCCCGGCTCCGTTGGTCAGAAGGCGGTGGATTTGCCTTCCGATGCGATAGCCTTCTCTCATCCTTGCTGTGGTCTTCCTCTTGTCGCTCCTTCTCCTCCTGCATTGTCTAGGTCTCTCGTCCGTCCCTTTTGCCTCTCTCCCGACTTCCGCATTGCTCCTCCAGTCCACAACGACATTTCCCCTGCATGTCTCCTCCTTTTCACGAAGGTCACGCTCTTCCGGCTTCTCTGGTGTTCTACTTTCTGTCGTCCCCCCGGGGCACTTGCTATGCGGCCCAGGAGAACAAAAGTCCTCTGGAGTTCCGGGAGAGGTCGGGGCCCGGTCACACAACCATAAAACAATACAAGTAAAACACAGGCAGTGAATGTTAATTATTAAGCTAGTATAAAAGGTAACAACCTATTAAAGGGGATCATGGTACATGTAGTTTATGTTCTGAGAAACAGATACATTTCTTCTGTGTAGAATGCAAGACTGAGGGTCTATTAGGGTCAAGCAATTATTGACTAACACTCCATAAGTAAAAAAAAAAGCACAAATGTGGTTAGCTGGAACGCTTTAGGGTTCAGATACTTATATGTGTTGCATAACCTCAGACTCCTCAGATTGCCCTTGGTGTTTAGGAGGTGAAGCAAATATAATCTCTTAGACTTGTGTTCACCAGAGTACATTTGACTTATGATTAAAAGTGATTGGTGTATTCAGCCTTCGTGAAGATACAGTTTCATTTTCAGGTTAGTAAAAATATACTGGAATTTGTTCACGAAGTCTCTGACTAAATAGTAAAACAAAATAATACATTTAGAAACAACTTTCAGTACGTTTGTGTATTATGCCAGTCCAAATTATTTGAATGTTTAAAATACTAAATGGAAATAAAATATGCTTGCTATTGAATGTTGGCTGACTGTATATTTCATGTATTGTGGAGTTGATAGGTGGCTAAAGAGATAGTTATGTTTTACGATCTAGGTATTTCTCAAGCATGTTTGATGTATATTCTCTGTTTTGAACATACTATATATAATTTTTGACTGTGGGTGTCCTAAATACAGTTAAGCCTATTTCTGAGTGCCTTTGCACAGAGAGTGTGCACTAAGTGAACTGAATCAGTGATAAACCTCACTCAATGAAAATGTTTGCATAAGGAATGAATTACTTAATTAACTCTTCAAGGGTGTTTTGTACAGAGTGCACATTGACATTTAACTGAAGCATCCATACTCTATAAAGTTGTATGATGTACACTGCAGGTTTTATAAATTTTCACTTTATATAATCTGTTCACTGTTAAAATATGTCTTGTTCTGTGTTGTAAATGTAGAAGCTTCTGTTTCATAAAGCAAATATACATGCAGTTCACTGACAGAAAAAGTCTTTGTAGAGGGATGGCTTTCTAACAAAACTCTTTTTACAACTAGTATTTAACATGTGGAGAGGTATCAGTAGAGAGGCCATTTTCTTAGAAGTGCCTTTCACTGGTACTGTTAAAGTTACAGAGGAGTGGCAGGAGATATGTGGTGTTATAATACTGAACCAGTCTCTAATTTAATCTGTACACTTTTAAAATGTGTTGTATTCACTGCTGTAATTATATAAGGTTCTGTTTCATAAAGCAATTATACAGGCAGATCACTGACAGAAAAAGCCTTTGTAGAAGGATGGGTTTCTAACAAAAGTGTTTTGCACCCAGCATTTAACACGTGGAGAGGTCTAAGCAGAGCCATTATGTTATTAAAGTGTTTCACTGGTAATGTTTCTTTCACGAAACACTACCACACCCAAAGTGGAATCTCTTTAAATCTGGTAGGAAAGGGCCTAATGTTTGACTAAAACCTTCTACACTAACCCTTTACTCTCTTAAGAGGTATCAGTAGAGACTCTGCGGTCTGTAAACCCATTCATACACCATATACTGTTGGTAATGACACCTTTGTGCATGGGTGAATTACCCTCTAAACCCTTTTTCATCCAACCTATAACCTGTCTAGCCCTTCACATCCACTGTTTAACCTGTAGAAGGGCTTCAGGAGAGATGGTGCGCTGTTATAAACTGAACCGTTCACTCTGTATAGACTTGTATGAGGAGTAAACGTTTATTAAAACACAGCCACAACCAAACTGTACACTGTTGAAATCTGCCTTAGAAGGGCCTGCTTTTACAGAGTACTATGAGATAGGATCACCGTTTGATGAATGTGTACGTACCATGGATTATAGCATGCTGAAATACAGTTGCACAGGTTCTACTTCTTCTGTCAATGATTCAACTGGAGGAGCTGGCTTTTCTGCTGATGATGGGTGTGTATATTAGGGGGTGGAGAAGGAATGTACTCTCTATTTAGACCTCTCTATCAGATGATGCCGCTGCAAAGTACTGAGTGGGGAGGGGCTGTCTTCTCCTTTGAGTCCTGTCCCTCACATGACAAGTGTTTGTAGTAGGGTGTGTAAATGGACTGTCCTCTTCTTTGAGACCTCTCAGATGACAGCTGTGTGAAGTAGGGTGTGAGGAGGGACTGGCCTCTCCTTTCATATTTCTCTGTCACATGATGGGTATGCATATCACTGAGCGGGGAGTGAATTTCCTATCCTTTCTGATCTCTCTTTCAAATAACGTGTGCGTGTTGGGAGGGAGGTGTGGCTTACCGCCGAAGGAGGCAGCTGCCTTTCTGTGAGGCTCCCACCCGGTACCCCCATCCTATCCCATCCTGATTACAGAACGATCCCCCAGGGCCCACATGTCGAAGCTGATGCCCTGAACTAGCACTTGCAGGCGCTGGAGATCCTGACATCGGCTGTGCAGTAGCCACAATAAGAATAATTCTCTGGCGAGCTGCAATCGTGCCAGAGCAAGATGGTGGCCGCTACTGCATAGGGAAGCTGAACCAGGCCGCAGGCAGGAATGGCGTCTGGGCTCTGACAGCCCCAGAGGGATATCCGGACTACCTGTAAAAAGCCTGTGGCAATGCTGGCTGAACACCTCCTGGGACAAAGATGCCGCCGCACGGCCAGTCATCGAGACAGAAGCAGCTGCGCAGTAGATAAAGGCCGGTGAGCGCAGGAAACATTACTTCCAAGGCACGAATGGTGAAGGTATATGCGCAGTAAAGGTTTTAAAGGTAAGTACAGATAAGTATTAAAAATATATATGTTTAGAGTGGGAAATGGTTATTGGTGATAAAGGCATTTTTAGGTTTTAGGGTGGGTATGCGTTTTGGAGTGCTAAGGGCAGTTTTATATTTTAGGATGGGTATGGATTTTTGATTGGTAATGGTATTTTTAGGTTTCAGGGTGGGTATGGGTTTTTGGGTGGTAAGGGCAGTTTTAGATTTTTGGATGGGTATGGGTTTTTGTGTGCTAAGGGCATCTTTAGGTTTTAGGGTGGGTATGGGCTTTGGGTGGTTAAGAATATTTTTTTATTTTTGGATCGGTGTGGGATTTTGGGTGGTAAGGGCATTTTTAGGTTTTCGGGTGGGTATGGGTTTTGGGGTGGTAAGAGCATTTTTAGGTTTTAGGGTGGGTATTTTTTTTGGGTTATAAGGGCATTTTTAGGTTTTAGGGTGGGTATGTGTTTTGGAGTAGTAAGGGCATTTTTAGGTTTCAGGGTGGGTATGGGTTTGGGGTGGTAAGTGCATTTTTAGGTTTCAGGGTGGGTATGGGTTTTTGTGTGGTATGGGCATCTTTAGGTTTTAGGGTGGGTATGGGTTTTAGGTGGTTAGGGCATTTTTAGGTTTTAGGGTGTTTATGGGTTTTTGGGTGGTAAGGGTATTTTTTAGGTTTTAGGATGGGTATGGGTTTTGGAGTGATAAAGGCATTTTTTTAATTTAGGGTGGGTGTGGGTTTTTGTGTGGGAACGGCATCTTTAGGTTTTAGAGTGGGTATGGGATTTGTGTGGGAAGAGCACTTTTAGATTTTTGTGTCGATATGGGTTTTTGGGTGGTAAGGGCAGTTTTAGATTTTTGGATGGGTATGGGTTTTTGTGTGGTAAGGGCATCTTTAGGTTTTAGGGTGGGTATGGGCTTTGGGTGGTTAAGGATATTTTTTTATTTTTGGATCGGTGTGGGATTTTGGGTGGTAAGGGCATTTTTAGGTTTTTGGGTGGGTATGGGTTTTGGGGTGGTAAGAGCATTTTTAGGTTTTAGGGTGGGTATTGTTTTGGGGTTCTAAGGGCATTTTTAGGTTTTAGGGTGGGTATGTGTTTTGGGGTGGTAAGGGCATTTTTAGATTTCAGGGTGGGTATGGGTTTGGGGTGGTAAGTGCATTTTTAGGTTTCAGGGTGGGTATGGGTTTTTGTGTGGTATGGGCATCTTTAGGTTTTAGGGTGGGTATGGGTTTTAGGTGGTTAGGGCATTTTTAGGTTTTAGGGTGGGTATGGGTTTTTGGGTGGTAAGGGTATTTTTTAGGTTTTAGGATGGGTATGGGTTTTGGAGTGATAAAGGCATTTTTAAAATTTAGGGTGGGTGTGGGTTTTTGTGTGGGAACGGCATCTTTAGGTTTTAGAGTCGGTATGGGATTTGTGTGGGAAGAGCACTTTTAGATTTTTGTGTTGATATGGGTTTTGGGTGGTAAGGGCATTTTTAGGTATTACGGTGGGTATGGGTTTTGAGGTGGTAAGGGCATTTTTAGGTTTGAAGGTGGGTATGGCTTTTGGGTGGTAAGGGCATTTTTAGGGTTTGGGGTGGTAAGGGCATTTTTAGGTTTTAGCGTGGGTATGGGTTGTGGGGTGGTAAGGGCATTTTTAGGTTTTAGGGTGGGTATGGTTTTTTGGGTTGTAAGGGCATTTTTAGGTTTTAGGGTGGGTATGTGTTTTGGGGTGGTAAGGGCATTTTTAGGTTGGGTATGGGTTTTGGGGTGGTAAGGGTATTTTTAGGTTTCAGGGTGGGTATGAGTTTTTGTGTGGTATGGGCATCTTTAGGTTTTAGGGTGGGTATGGGTTTTAGGTTGGCAAGAGTATTTTTTAGGTTTTAGGATGGGTATGGGTTTTGGGGTGATAAAGGCATTTTTAGAATTTAGGGTGGGTGTTGGTTTTTATGTGGGAACTGCATCTTTAGGTTTTAGGGGGGGTATGGGATTTGTGTGGGAAGAGCACTTTTATATTTTTGTGTCATTATGGGTTTTGGGTGGTAAGGGCATTTTTAGGTATTATGGTGGGTATGGGTTTTGAGGTGGTAAGGGCATTTTTAGGTTTGAGGGTGGGTTTGGGGTAGTAAGGGCACTTTTAGGTTTTAGGGTGGGTATGGGTTGTGGGGTGGTAAGGGCATTTTTAGATTTTAGGGTGGGTATGGTTTTTTGGGTTGTAAGAGTATTATTAGGTTGTAGGGTGGGTATGTGTTTTGGGGTGGTAAGGGCATTTTTAGGTTTTAGGGTGGGTATGGGTTTTGGGGTGGTAAGGGCATTTTTAGGTTTTAGGGTGGGTATGGGTTTTGGGGTGGTAAGGGCATTTTTAGGTTTCAGGGTGGGTATGGGTTTTTGTGTGGTATGGGCATCTTTAGGTTTTAGGGTGGGTATGGGTTTTAGGTTGGTAAGAGTATTTTTTAGGTTTTAGGATGGGTATGGGTTTTGGGGTGATAAAGGCATTTTTTTAATTTATGGTGGGTGTGGGTTTTTGTGTGGAAACTGAGGGGGTCATTCTGACCTCGGCGGTAAAAGGCACTTACCGCCGGTCAGAAGACCGCCATAACACCGCCGCGGCCGCGGAAAGCCGCCACGGTCATTCTGACCCACCACGGCCAAACTTCCAAAAATCCGACCTCCACTGCAGGCCGCCACATCAGCGGGCAGCGATAAACTGGAGATGACCAAACCTCCACCGTCACGCCAACAGAAATACGCCCATGCCATTTCGACCCACGAATCAACGCGGCGGGCTTTCCAACGCGGTATTCCATTGGCGGTACACACCGCCGCGGTCAAAATACACACACAGCCCCAAAACACAGGTACATTGGACAATTACAAATACACACACCTGATACACATACACAACCCACTCCCACACAATCAATCAACTATAAAACACCCCCCCACATCACCCACAAACCCCTACGACCACAATTACTGAGAGAAGGAGAGAGAGACACAGCAGACAATCCATAGCAATACACACTGAGGCACACTACACCATCACACACACCACATAGTAGCACAAAGCACCACACACCAACATACTCATCATCGCATACACCACCCCACACCTCACCCACACCACCCCATGGCACCCCAAAGGCACCCACGCTTTTCAGACCAAGAACTCCGGGTGATGGTGGAGGAAATCCTAAGAGTGGAACCCCAGCTCTTCGGCTCACAGGTGCAGCACACCAGTATAGCTAGGAAGGCGGAGCTATGGCAGCGGATCGTGGACAGGGTCAACGCGGTGGGACAGCATCCCAGGAATAGGGAGGACATCTGCAAACGATGGAACGACCTACGGGGGAAGGTCCGATCGATGGTCTCCAGGCACAACATCGCGGTCCAGAAGACTGGCGGCGGACCCCCACCCACCCCTCCCGAATTTACATCATGGGAGCAAGAGGTCTTCAACATCCTGCATCCTCAGGGCCTCGCAGGAGTAGCCGGAGGAATGGACTCTGGTAAGTCCAATCTCAACTACTATATCCCCCCCACCCCACCAGCATGCCAACCCACACCCCCACCCTCACCCCCAAACCCCCAGCACACATCCTCCCTGACAATGTCTCACCAGCACAACCCACCCATCCCAACACCAACTCCTGCATGCCAACACAATCCATGGACACCCATCACCCAAGCATGACCACTGCACTTACCCCCCCCACTAACTACCCTCACAACACCTCCCTCAAGGGAATGCCTGCACTGGGGGACGAGAGCACCCATAACACGCACGCCATTGCACACACAGAAACAATAACCAAACTCTCTTACCCCATGCAGGACCCGAACGCCAACACACCAGCCAGGAGGGTCCAGAAATGTCCATCCCACCCCCGGAACAGGCCCACAGTGAGGACAGCAGCTCTGTCGACACTGAACCTGATGAACAGCCCGGACCATCGGGGACCTCTGGGCAGTCGGTTCCCCTGAGGCAGCCACAGGCCACACCAGACCCGACCCCCTCTGCCAACACCAGCACAGCTCCCACCCAGCGGGCCCATGCCTCTGTCTCTAGGACACGTCAATCAGCGGTGTGTCTGCCACTACAGGGCACCCAGGCTAACCCAACACCCCAACAACAACAGGGACCTGGGGGCAGTGGGCAGTGGGAGCGGGCACACCGTCCAGGAGACAGAGGCCGGGGGAAACCGGGCAGCTCGGAGGGCTGCTGTGCGACAGGGGGGGGAGGAGAGGCCCAGGGAACCCACTCTCCAAGAGGCCCTCACCACCATCATGGGGGCCTACCACCACTCCCAAGAGACGATGGTGACGGTACTGGCCAGGTTCACGGAGATCCAGGCACAGCAGGAGGAACGCTACATGGGGTTCAGGGAGGAGCTGAGAATCATCGGGACCGCAATGGGGACCATCGTCCTGGCCCTCAACAGGATAGAAGACGCGTTGCGGGACCATGTGGCACCACACAGGGCCCCTGTCACTAGCCCGGACCAGGAACAGCCTACCACCTCCGCCGGCGCAAGTGGACAGGAGGCCCCAACACCACGACAGGCCACCAGAACCCCACCTCCTGCTGAAGAACAACCACCCCGTAAGAGGAGCCTGAGATCCAAAAAAAAGACAGAGTAGGATGTCAAGACCCCCGCCAGCAGGACATACCCCCTGAACTCTTCCCACTGTCCCACATTGCCACCCTGTCCAACCATGAACTGCCTCTGCTCCATCCTTCCACAGGCAAAAGGACAATGCACCTGTGAGACTGAGAACTGGACTCTGCCATGGACATTACTCCACCCCCACCCATCACCCTTATAATCACATGTACCAATATCTAGCACTGTAAATAAATCACATATTGCACACAAATCAGTTTGGAGTCATGCTGTATTATTAGCAAATGTATTACATATTACTGTTCAATATCTGTTCTGTCAATTAGTGATGACAACATACCAATGTCAATACGCTGTAGTTCATGGGCAAACCAAGCAGAAGTCAGGCACTGAGTCATACAGCACTGAGAAGGGAAGGGAAAAACAAAAATTACCCAAAAAGATCTGGTGGGAACTACAGAAAGTACAGATGCAGGAGGCTATAAGCAATTGTGAAATGGCGTGGGTGATTCTTACCTCGGTGTTACTGGAAATACTGTTGTATCACTCTGTCCCTATTGTCTGTGTCGTCCTCTGAGTCTTCCTCCTCTTCACTCTCCACAGGCTCCACGGCTTCTACAACACCACCATCTGGACCATCCTCCTGCAGGAAAGGCACCTGGCGTCGCAAAGCCAGGTTGTGAAGCATACAGCACGCCACGATGATATGGCACACCTTCTTTGGTGAGTACATTAGGGATCCACCGGTCATATGCAGGCACCTAAACCTGGCCTTCAGGAGGCCAAAGGTTCGCTCAATCACCCTCCTAGTACGCCCATGGGCCTCATTGTAGCGTTCCTCTGCCCTTGTCCGGGGATTCCTCACTGGGGTCAGTAGCCACGGCAGGTTGGGGTAACCAGAGTCACCAATTAGCCACACACGTTGTCTCTGTAGCTGCTCCATCACATAGGGGATGCTGCTATTTCGCATCACATACGCGTCATGCACTGACCCTGGGAACTTGGCATTTACATGGGAGATGTACTGGTCAGCCAAACAGACCACCTGGACATTAATCGAATGATAACTTTTTCTGTTTCGGTACACCTGCTCATCGTCTTTTGGGGGTACCAAAGCCACATGGGTCCCATCAATGGCACCAATGATGTTGGGGATATGTCCAAGGGCATAGAAATCACCCTTCACTGTAGGCAAGTCACCCTCCTCTGGGAAAATGATGTAGCTCCGCATGAGTTTCATCAGGGCAGACAACACTCTGCTCAAAATCTTAGAAAACATAGGCTGAGACATTCCAGATGACATGGCCACTGTGGTCTGGAATGACCCACTTGCCAAAAAATGGAGGACTGACAAAACCTGCACCAGAGGGGGAATCCCTGTGGGTTGGCGGATGGGGGACATCAGGTCTGGCTCCAGCTGGGCACACAGTTCATGGATAGTGGCACGGTCAAGTCTGTATCGAAGTATTATATGGCGTTCTTCCATTGTCGACAGGTCCACCAGCGGTCGGTACACGCGAGGATTCCTCCTTCTCATCCCAAGTCCCAGCGGACGGTGCCTAGGAAGGACAACATGGAGCACAGAGTCAGCCAAACCACAGGTACGTACAGACAGCTTGCACAGTTAAAGAATGGCAATGGGTTGAAAGGCGTGTATGTGTGGCAATGCAAGGCCTAGGCCTGTGTGTCGCAGTCAAAATTAAGCCATGTAGGCCCTTGAAATGGCGGCTGCCTGACCTGTGAAGTGGGACAATGGGATGTGAGGTCAATGCGCTGGCGGGGCACACCGTGGCGGTAGGCGGTCGAAGACCGCGGCGCAAAGCCGCATTGGTTAACATTGAAGCCTATGGGTTTCAGGAGCCAATGACGAAGTGCGCCGGCGGTCGCGGTACGCACCGCCGCGGTACGCACCGCCGCGGGCGTGACCGCCATTTTCTATCTGCTTAATCACTCGAGACCTGATCATCCACAGGAGAGGACCTATACTGCAAGTGCTGCTGTGACCTCGGTCTGGAAGATACAATGGCTGCTGCGACTGGGGAAAGGGCCCCTGCCTTCACGGCTGAAGAGTTGGAGAAGCTCGTGGATGGGGTCCTCCCCCAGTATGCGCTACTCTACGGTCCTCCAGACCAACAAGTGAGTACACCGGGTGCACATGGAATGGGCTATGCCTGTGTGGATTGGGGTGGATGTAAGTTGGTGGGGTGGGGGGCGAATGAGGAGTGCAACGCCCGACAGATGAGAGCATGTGCCATATGGCAAAGTTGGAGGGGGGGGCCAATCACATCTAACATGCAGGTCATTGATGATTTCCTCCTTTCCACCCTGTACATGTCAAATAGGTCAGCGCCCATCAGAAGATCGAGATTTGGCGTGCCATCGCCAAGGAAGTCCGGAACTTGGGGGTCCACAACAGACGGGGCACCCACTGCCGCAAGAGGTGGGAGGACATCCGCCGCGGAACAAGGAAGACCGCAGAAACACTGCTGGGGATGGCCTCCCAACCTAGGAGGGGTGCCAGTCGCACCATGACCCCCCTGATGTCCCGGATCCTGGCGGTGGCCTACCCTGAATTGGATGGGCGCTTTAAGACATCACAGCAGACACAAGGGGGTGAGTATCAGCACATTCTCCTATCTTTCTGCGCAGTGGAGGCGTATGGGTGGGGGAGGAGGGCTGTGGGTGACATTAGGCCAGGGCGCTTTCTGTAGTGTAGTCCTCTCCCTTAGGCATGGCCCTGTGCCCCCGGCCCCCACCTCGGTAGGGTGACAAGTACAGCCATTGAAGGTCCAGCATCTCCCATGTGCGCGTTTGACGTCTCTTGGCCTGTTGTCTTAGTCAGTAGTACTGAGTAGTGTACCCCGAATGCGCGGCTTAGTGCATTAGGCACCTGTGTCTGTCCTCTCCGCCAACGGTGTTGACATTGCATGCACTCAACCTGGTCTTCTTTTTTCTCCCCCCACCCTTTCTCTTCATCTTCTTGTGCATGTGTGCATTAGCATCATCAGGCGGAGGAGATTTGGCATCGGAGCACGAGGGAGCTGCAGGACACAAGGCCCCGGTGGGCCCAGGAACAGACACCGAGGGCACCAGTGATCCGGAGGGCGAGGGGAGCACCACGACGGGGACCGCTGGTGAGAGCAGCGAAAGCGACACGTCCTCGGATGGGAGCTCCCTAGGGGTGGCGGCAACATCCGTGCCCCCCGCCTCTACAGGTACAGCCGCCACCCAGCGCACCAGCCCCGCCCTGCCAGCAGCCCCTCAGTCTTCGCTCCGTGCCCGTTCGCCCAGGAAGGCGTGCGTCTCCTTCGCCCCAGGCACCTCAGCCCCTGCCCCTGTTGCCCCTGCTGCCCTCAGTGCGGAGCTCATTGACCTGGTAAGGACGCTCATTGTTGGGCAGACGACCCTTTTGAATGCCATCCAGGGTGTGCAAAGGGAGGTGCAACAGAGCAATGCGTACCTGGAGGGCATTCATTCGGGTCAGGCTGCCCATCAACGAGCGTTCACTGCTCTGGCCTCAGCACTGACGGCAGCCATTGTCCCTGTTTCCAGCCTCCCTCTTCTTACTGCCTCCAGCCTTTCTCTGTCTCCTGTCCCTCAGCCTATCCCATCCACACCATCAGACCAGCCTGCACACACCTCAACACCCAAGAGCAGCTCATCCAAACACAAGCACCACAGATCCCACAAACACTCACCCAAGCAACACCCAGATGCAGACATGCCAACAGCCACTGCCACCCCTGTGTCCCCCTCCTCCTCGTCTCCCTCCTCCCTCCCTGTGACGTCTACACTCACACCTGCATGCACCCCAACATCAGCCAGTGCTTCCATCACCACCTCACCCTCCAGTACAGTCCACACTCGTGCAGTCACCACCCCCACTGCCATTTACACGTCCCCTGTGTCCTCTCCCACTGTGTCTGTCACCCCCTCTTCCAAGACACACAAACGCAGGCAGCCACCCACCCAACAGCCATCCACCTCACGACAGCCTACAGCACCAGCCCCTTCACCCAATGACAGCACACCTGACTCTCCTACAACCACCTCCTCTACCTCCACTTCCATCTCCACTTCTCCTACCCTTTACCTTGGCCCTAAGAAACTTTTCATGGCTAACCTTGACCTCTTTCCCCCCGATGAGCTCCCCCATCCATCTTCAAAGAGTCCCAAGAGCACCGCAGCCACCACCAGCCCAGCTTCGGGTGTCACTGTTGTGCATAGGTTCTGGAGCCCACCCTTTGCCAGCAGTGACACATCGATCAGCAGCAAGGACACGTCCAGCCCCCCCCCCCCCGGCAAGAGGACCCGCAAAAACAAGGGCCGCCGTGCGAGGACCGACAGGGCTGCCCCCAAGGAGCAATGTGCAGCCACTTCACCACCCACACCATCTAGGGGAGGCAAGGGCCCGAGAGCCCCATCAAAGGAGCGGAAGGGCAGCAGGAGCGCGGAGAAGGTGGACCCCACATGCCACATCCCAGCTGGGAAGGAGGACACTAAGGAGGCCAGGAGTCCGTCCCCGAAGGGTCCAGAAACGTCACGGTCCGAGGGCGACTGAGCAGGGAGTCCAGGCCAGGTCTGGCTCCCTTGACCTGCTGGATGAGCACCGCTGAACAGGGCCCGCCGTGGAGAAGAGCACCGCTGAACAGGGCCCGCGGTGAAGAAGAGCACCGCTGAACAGGGCCCGCCGTGGAGAAGAGCACCGCTGAACAGGGCCCGCCGTGGAGAAGAGCACCGCTGAACAGGGCACGCCGTGGAGAAGAGCACCGCTGAACAGGGCCCGCCGTGGAGAAGAGCACCGCTGAACAGGGCCCGCCGTGGAGAAGAGCACCGCTGAACAGGGCCCGCGGTGAAGAAGAGCACCGCTGAACAGGGCCCGCCGTGGAGAAGAGCACCGCTGAACAGGGCCCGCCGTGGAGAAGAGCACCGCTGAACAGGGCCCGCCGTGGAGAAGAGCACCGCTGAACAGGGCCCGCCGTGGAGAAGAGCACCGCTGAACAGGGCCCGCCGTGGAGAAGAGCACCGCTGAACAGGGCCCGCGGTGAAGAAGAGCACCGCTGAACAGGGCCCGCCGTGGAGAAGAGCACCGCTGAACAGGGCCCGCCGTGGAGAAGAGCACCGCTGAACAGGCCCGCCGTGGAAAAGAGCACCGCTGAACAGGGCCCGCCGTGGAGAAGAGCACCGCTGAACAGGGCCCGCGGTGAAGAAGAGCACCGCTGAACAGGGCCCGCCGTGGAGAAGAGCACCGCTGAACAGGGCCCGCCGTGGAGAAGAGCACCGCTGAACAGGGCCCTTCTTCTCAAGCACCGCTCCGCTGGGCCCTTCTTCTCAAGCACCGCTCCGCTGGGCACCGCCGTCTCAAGGACCGCTCCGCTGGGCCCTTCTTCTCAAGCACCGCTCCGCTGGGCCCTTCTTCTCAAGCACCGCTCCGCTGGGCACCGCCGTCTCAAGGACCGCTACGCTGGGCCCTTCCTCTCAAGCACCGCTCCGCTGGGCCCTTCTTCTCAAGCACCGCTCCGCTGGGCACCGCCGTCTCAAGGACCGCTCCGCTGGGCCCTTCCTCTCAAGCACCGCTCCGCTGGGCCCTTCTTCTCAAGCACTGCTCCGCTGGGCACCGCCGTCTCAAGGACCGCTCCGCTGGGCCCTTCCTCTCAAGCACCGCTCCGCTGGGCACTGCCGTCTCAAGCACCGCTCCGCTGGGCACCGCCGTCTCAAGGACCGCTCCGCTGGGCCCTTCCTCTCAAGCACCGCTCCGCTGGGCCCTTCTTCTCAAGCACCGCTCCGCTGGGCCCTTCTTCTCAAGCACCGCTCCGCTGGCCACCGCCGTCTCAAGGACCGCTCCGCTGGGCCCTTCCTCTCAAGCACCGCTCCGCTGGGCCCTTCTTCTCAAGCACCGCTCCGCTGGGCACCGCCGTCTCAAGGACCGCTCCGCTGGGCCCTTCCTTTCAAGCACCGCTCCGCTGGGCACCGCCGTCTCAAGCACCGCTCCGCTGGGCCCTTCTTCTCAAGCACCGCTCCGCTGGGCCCTTCCTCTCAAGCACCGCTCCGCTGGGCCCTTCTTCTCAAGCACCGCTCCGCTGGGCCCTTCATCTCAAGCACCGCTCCGCTGAGCACCGCCGTCTCAAGCACCGCTCCGCTGGGCCCTTCTTCTCAAGCACCGCTCCGCTGGGCCCTTCCTCTCAAGCACCGCTCCGCTGGGCCCTTCTTCTCAAGCACCGCTCCGCTGGGCACCGCCGTCTCAATCACTGTTTATGGTTCACTGTGCCCACCATGCCTCCTCCTTGACCAGTGGAGACTGTCATCCACCTGATGGACTGTGGCTTTGCACTCCCCAGGATGGTCCAGTGGGCAGCCCACCCACTGTAGAGACATTGAGAGACTGTGGCTTTGCACTCCCCAGGATGGTCCAGTGGGCAGCCCACCCACTGTAGAGACATTGAGAGACTGTGGCTTTGCACTCCCCAGGATGGTACAGTGGGCATGGTGGCTCCTCGTGGATCTGGCGTCGTGGACTCATGTGGCTGTGGTGCCCCCCCCTTCCCTTCCCCCTGAGGTGCCTGTAGTTTTTACATCTGATGCCCCTGCAGTGTTCTCTCCAAAGGACTCAGGTCTCCTGTGTGGGCTTTGCCCTTGTTTCTCAAAACTTTGGCCCACGGACATGATGAATTCGTAGGATGTGCAGGACTTGTTACTTCAGTTATACACTGATGTGTATGTCATTTGTTTTCTTGTGAATATCTTTCATGGTTGTACGATATT
This sequence comes from Pleurodeles waltl, assembly GCF_031143425.1. Taxonomy (NCBI): domain Eukaryota; kingdom Metazoa; phylum Chordata; class Amphibia; order Caudata; family Salamandridae; genus Pleurodeles; species Pleurodeles waltl. The sequence continues at coordinate 653,925,003 of NC_090447.1, forward strand.
TTTCAGGACCTTTTTGGTACATAAATATTTATTCCAAATTTGATTATGTCCTAGCATTTTTCTGGGGTGTTTGGGTGGTGTCACTGTGACTTGTTGCTCTGCATTGGTGTGTACATAGTTGGGGGGGTCGCATATGTGTGTGCCCGTAACCTTTCGTCCTCCCCCCTCCCGTGTGTCGTAGGTGCAGTACTCACCGTTGTCGTCTGCGCCGGACTTCGTACTCGTGGTAGATGAGAAGGTAGACGAGAGCAGGTAGGATGTTTAATTCGGGTTCCATGCTGTCCTCCTTCCTCCTGGAGTGCGTAGTGGTGAGCGTTTTCCCGTTCGTAGTCTGTTTCCGCCGTGTTTTTATCGGCGGTGCTCCCGCCCCGGAAAAGGTGGCGGATTGGTGAGTTGTGATAGGGTGGGCGGTACATTGTCTGCCGCCTGGCTGTTGGCGGTGACCGCCGCGCTGTTTGTTTGTACCGCCATGGCGGGCGGAGTGTTAAAGTGGCTGTCTGTGTTGGCGGTTCCCGCCAGGGTCAGAATTCCATATTTTTTAACGCCAGCCTGTTGGCGGGTTGGCCGCCGCTTTAACACCGACCGCCAGGGTTAGAATCACCCCCTGAATCTTTAGGTTTTAGGGTTGTATGAAATTTGTGTGGGAAGCACACTGTTAGATTTTTGTGTCCATATGGGTTTTGTGTGGTTAGGGCATTTTTAGGTATTAGGGTGGGTATGGCTTTTGGGTGGTAAGGGCATTTTTAGGTTTTAGGGTGTGTTTGGGTTTTGGGGTGGTAAGGACATTTTTAGGTTTTAGCGTGGGTTTGGGTTTTGGGGTGGCAAGGGCATTTTTAGGTTTTAGTGTGGGTATGGGTTTTGGAATGGTAAGGGCAGTTTTGGATTTTAGGCTGGGTATGGGTTTTGGGGTGGTGAGGGCATTTTTAGGTTTGAGGGTGGGTATGGCTTTTGGGTGGCAAGGGCATTTTGAGGTTTTAGGGTGGGTTTGGGGTGGTAAGGGCATTTTTAGGTTTTAGCGTGGGTATGGGTTGTGGGGTGGTAAGGGCAGTTTTAGGTTTTAGGGTGGGTATGGTTTTTTGGGTTGTAAGGGCATTTTTAGGTTTTAGGGTGGGTATGTGTTTTGGGGTGGTAAGGGCATTTTTAGGTTGGGTATGGGTTTTGGGGTGGTAAGGGTATTTTTAGGTTTCAGGGTGGGTATGAGTTTTTGTGTGGTATGGGCATCTTTAGGTTTTAGGGTGGGTATGGGTTTTAGGTTGGCAAGAGTATTTTTTAGGTTTTAGGATGGGTATGGGTTTTGGGGTGATAAAGGCATTTTTTGAATTTAGGGTGGGTGTTGGTTTTTGTGTGGGAACTGCATCTTTAGGTTTTAGGGGGGGGTATGGGATTTGTGTGGGAAGAGCACTTTTATATTTTTGTGTCATTATGGGTTTTGGGTGGTAAGGGCATTTTTAGGTATTATGGTGGGTATGGGTTTTGAGGTGGTAAGGGCATTTTTAGGTTTGAGGGTGGGTATGGCTTTTGGGTGGGAAGGGCATTTTTAGGTTTTAGGGTGGGTTTGGGGTAGTAAGGGCACTTTTAGGTTTTAGGGTGGGTATGGGTTGTGGGGTGGTAAGGGCATTTTTAGGTTTTAGGGTGGGTATGGTTTTTTGGGTTGTAAGAGTATTATTAGGTTGTAGGGTGGGTATGTGTTTTGGGGTGGTAAGGGAATTTTTAGGTTTTAGGGTGGGTATGGGTTTTGGGGTGGTAAGGGCATTTTTAGGTTTTAGGGTGGGTATGGGTTTTGGGGTGGTAAGGGCATTTTTAGGTTTCAGGGTGGGTATGGGTTTTTGTGTGGTATGGGCATCTTTAGATTTCAGGGTGGGTATGGGTTTTAGGTTGGTAAGAGTATTTTTTAGGTTTTAGGATGGGTATGGGTTTTGGGGTGATAAAGGCATTTTTTTTAATTTATGGTGGGTGTGGGTTTTTGTGTGGAAACTGCATCTTTAGGTTTTAGGGTTGGTATGAAATTTGTGTGGGAAGCACACTGTTAGATTTTTGTGTGCATATGAGTTTTGTGTGGTTAGGGCATTTTTAGGTATTAGGGTGGGTATGGCTTTTGGGTGGTAAGGGCATTTTTAGGTTTTAGGATGTGTTTGGGTTTTGGGGTGGTAAGGACATTTTTAGGTTTTAGGGTGGGTTTGGGATTTGGGGTGGTAAGGGCATTTTTAGGTTTTAGTGTGGGTATGGGTTTTGGAATGGTAAGTGCAGTTTTGGATTTTAGGCTGGGTATGGGTTTTGGGGTGGTGAGGGCATTTTTAGGTATTAGGGTGGGTATGGGTTTTGAGATAGTAAGGTATTTTTTAGATTTTATGGTGGGTATGGTTTTTTGTGTGTTAAGTGCATCTTTAGATTTTATAGTGAGTATGGGTTTTGGGTGGTAAGGGCATTTTTCGATTTTTGGGTGGGTATGTGTATTTGGGTGGTAAGGGCATTTTCAGGTGTTAGGGTAGGTATGAGTTTTTGGGTGGTGAGGACATTTTTAGGTTTTAGGGTGGTTATGGGTTTTGGATTGGTAAGAGCTTTTTTAGGTTTTAGGGTGGGTATGGACTTTGGGGCGGTAAGGGCATTTTTAGGTTTTAGTGTGGGTATGGGTTTTTGGATGGTGAGGGCATTTTTAGGTTTTTGGGTGGGTATGAGTTTTTGCCTGGTGAGGGCATTTTTAGGTTTTATGGTGGGTATGGCTTTTGAGTGGTAAAGGCATTTTTAGATTTTAGGGTGGGTTTGGGTTTTGGAGTGGTAAGGGCATTTTTAGGATTTAGAGTGGATATCGGTTTTGGAGAGGTAAGGGCAGTTTTAGATCTTAGGGTGGATATGGGTTTTGGTTGGTAACGGCATTTATGGTGGGTTGGGGTTTTGGGGTTGTAAGGGCATTTTTAGATGTTAGTGTGGATATGGGGTTGGGAGTGGCAAGGGCAGTTTTGAATTGTAGGGTTAGTATTGGTTTTTGGTTGGTAAAGGCATTTTTAGGTTTTAGGGTGGGTATGGGTTTTTGTGTGGTATGGGCATCTTTAGGTTTTAGGGTGGGTATAAGTTTTAGGTGGTAAGGGCATTTTTAGGTTTTAGGGTGGGTATGGGTGTTGGGGTGGTAAGGGCATTTTCAGGTGTCAGGGTGGATATGGCTTTTGGGTGGTAAGGACATTTTATGTTGGGTTTGGGTTTTGGGGTGGTATCGCCATTTTTATGTTTCAGGGTGGGTATGGGTTTTGGGGTGGTGAGGGCATGTTTAGGTTTTAGGGTGGATATGGCTTTTAGGTGGTAAGGGCATTTTTAGGTTTTAGGGTGGGTATGGGTTTTGGGATGATAAGGGCATTTTTTTATTTTAGGGTGGATATGGGTGCTGTGTGGTAAGGGCATTTTTAGGTTTTAGGATGGGTATGTGTTTTGAGGTGGTAAGGGCATTTTTAGGTTTTAGGGTGGGTATGGGTTTTGGAGTGGTAAGGGCATTTTTCGGTTTTAGGGTGGGTATGGGTTTTTGTGTGGTATGGTCATCTTTAGGTTTTGGGGTGAGTATGGGTTTTAGGTGGTAAGGGCATTTTTAGGTTTTAGGGTGGGTATGGGTTTCGGGTGTTAAGGGCATTTTTTAGATTTTAGAGTGCGTATGGGTTTTGAGATGGTGAGAGCATTTTTAGGTTTTATGATGGTTATGGCTTTTGGATGGTAAGGGCATTTTTATGTTATAGGGTAGTTTGGGGTTTTGGGGAGGTAAGGACATTTTTAGGTTTTAGGGAGGGTTAGGTTTTGGGGTGGTAAGGACATTTTTAGATTTTAGGGTGAGTATGGGTTTTTGTGTGGTATGTGCATCTTTAGTTTTTATGGTTGGTATGGGTTTTGGGGTGTTAAGGGTATTTTAGGTTTTAGGGAGGATATGGGTTTTTGGGTGGTAATGTCATTTTTAGGTTTGAGGGTAGGTTTGGGTTTTGGTGTGATAAAGGCATTTTTAAGTCTTAGGGTAGGTTTGGGTTTTGGTGTGATAAAGACATCTTTTGGTTTTAGGGTGGGTATGGGTTTTGGGGTGGTAAGGGCATTTTTAGATTTTGTGGCGGGTATGAGTTTTTGTGTGGTAAGGTAATAATTAGGTTTTAGTATGAGTATGGGTTTTGGGTACTAAGGGCATTGTTAGATTTTTGGGTGGGTATGGGTTTTTGGGTGGCAAAGGTATTTTTAGGTTTAAGGATGGGTATGTGTTTTGGGGTGATGATGGAATTTTTAGAATTTAGGGTGGGTGTGGGTTTTGGAGTGGGAAGGGCATCTTTAGGTTTTAGGGTGGGAATGGGTTCTGGGGTGGTAAGGGCATTTTTAGGTTTTAGGGTGGGTATGGGTTTTGGGGTGTTATAGGCATTTTTAGGTATTAGGGTGGGTATGGGTTTTGAGGTGGTAATAGCTTTTTTAGATTTTTAGGGTGGTTTTTTTTGTGTGTGTAAGTGCATTTTTAGATTTTTGGGTGGGTATGTGTTTTTGGGTGGTAAGGGCATTTTTAGGTTTTAAGGTGGGCATGGGCTTTGGGGTGGTAAGGGCATTTTTAAGTTTTAGGGTGGGTATGGGTTTTTGAGTGGTGAGGTATTTTTTAGGTTTTAGGGTGGTTATGGGTTTTTGGGGTGGTAAGAGCCCTTTTTAGGTTTTAGGGTGTGTATCGACTTCGGGGTAGCAAGGACATTTTTAGGTTTTATGGTGGGTATGGGTTTTGGGATGGTGAGGGCATTTTTAGGTTTTAGGTGGGTAAGGCTTTTGAGTGGTAAGGGCATTTTTAGGTTTTAGGGTGGGGTTGGGGGTTGTAAGAGAACTTTGGGGTTTTAGTGTGGATATGAGTTTTGAAGTGGTAAGGGCAGTTTTGTACCTTAGGGTGGGTATGGGTTTCTGGGTGGTAAATGCATTTTTAGGTTTTAGAGTGGGTATGGGTTTTGGGTGGTAAGGACAATTTTTGTTTTAGGTTAGGTTTGGGTTTTGGGGTTGTAAGGGCATTTTTAGGTTTTAGGGTGGGTATGGCTTTTGGGGTGGTGAGGACATTTTTAGATTTTAGGGCGGATATGGCTTTTGGTGGTAAGGGCATTTTTAGGTTTTTGGGTGGGTTTGGGTTTTTGGTTGGTATGGGCATTTTTAGTTTTTTTTGGAGTGTATAGGTTTTGGGTTGGTAAGGACATTTTTAGATTTTTGGGTGGGTATGGGTTTTTGTGCGATATGTGCATCTTTAGGTTGTAGGATGGGTATGGGTTTTGGGTGGCAAGGGCATTTTTAGGTTTTAGGGTGGGTATGGGTTTTGGGGTGGTAAGGGCATTTTTAGGTTTTAAAGTGCGTATGGGTTTTGGGTGGTAAGGGCTTTTTTAGGTTTTTGGGTGGGTATGGGATTTGGGGTGGAAAGGGCATCTTTAGGTTTTGGAGTGGGTATGGGATTTGCGGTGGTAAGGGCATTTTAAGGGTGAGCATGTGTTTTGGGGTGGTAAAGGATGTTTAGCTTTTAAGGTGGGTATAGGTTTTAGGTACTAAGATAATTTTTAGGGCAGGTAGGGTTTTTGGGTGGAAGTTGTGTGTGTGTATATGTTAATTTTTGTGGTAAACACATGCGTGGTAAATACATGTGCTTGGTAAAAGCATTAGTGGTATGTGCATGCATGGTAATGACCATGCGTTGTACTTACCGCGTTGGAAAGGCATACATGGAAAGTGCACTCATTGTTCAGTCATACATCCGTGAGCGCAAGCGACTAGGGCAGGCGGAGGCCGGTGATAGGCCCGGGTGGGATTGCACCTACAGGAGCAGGAGAAGTGGCTGCTCTGGGCCTGGAATTATTACCGTGCTCTTATGACAACACTGAGGTGGCCATTGGGGGGAATGCCGGAGGGTTGCTGGTCCTGGTAGCAGACACAGGGATAGCCAGTCACCGGCTGGACAGCGGCTGAGCAGTGGTGCCTATTGTAGACCCTCAACAAGGAGGGCACAGCAGCGCCAGAAGCATTGGGAGGAGGTAGACCGCTACCCGAGCAGAGACAGGTGGTGGACAGGGGGGGTAGATGTGCCAACTGTTTCGAGCCAACCCTTACTGGTGGGGTGCACTTTCACCCCCCCCACACCCACAACGCTGGAACAGAGGGATCCCATTGCGGCAATGCTGAGGTGGGCTGCATTTACAGGAGACACCCTCTTTGCAGAGAGGCAGGCCTACCAGCAACCCAACATGGCTGGCCCTCTGCCCCTAGAGAAATAGGCAACTAGATTAACCGATCTGGTGGAGAGACTTGCACTATAATGGACTGCAGCCTGCGGGAACCGGGGGAGCCCCTGGACCTCCCGCAGACACCTCCAATGAGGAAAGTCAGACGCAAGAAAGACCCTAAGAGGAGGGGGGAGATCATGGAAGATCCTCTGAAATCACACCACAATGACCCACAGATGTGCTCTTTGGAACAGACTGGGGATCCTACCCTCCAGGACATCCTTCACGCCATTACTGCCTCTCGGGAAACCCTAGAGAGCAAAATTGATTCACTAGCAATGGATATGACCATACTGAGAAATGACAAGCGCCACCTTGCGAAAGGGTCTACACGGCGGAGGTCATGCTAACATTATCAGACACAACCAAAATAAATGCACAAGCTGGAACAAAAAATTCATGCTTTGGAACTGAGAGCTAAGGATGCTGAAAATAGGTCCAGGCGCAATAACCTCCGAATAGTAGGGCTGCCGGAACGAGTAGAGGGGAAAAATATGGTAGACTACCTTGAACATTGGCTCCAAGAGACATTGGCAGGAGAAGGCCTATCACAATTTTTCACATTTGAAAGGGTGCATAGAGTCCCCTCACACCCTCCTCCACCGGGGGCCCCCGAGACCAGTCAAAGGAAGACTTTTGAATTACAGGGACAGAGATTATATTCTGGAGCAAGCGCAGAGAAATGGAGCCCTGTAGAGTGGACAATAATGTGATCCGAATATTCCTGGACATTTTCCACAAAGTACAGAAGCAAAGGTCCACCTTCAGAGAAGCCAAGGCAAAACTAAGACAAATGGGGATCCAGTATGGCATGATGTTCTCAGAGTGATGATGACTGAGGGAACCCAATTCTTCCACACACCAGAGGCATTGAGGAAATGAATTGACAGCGCCTCGTGGCAGACACAGGCTCGCAGCTCCACAAGAGATCAAAATGTAACTCCAACAGACCACGGCCTCTGTCTAAAAGCAAGAACGCTGCTCCTGCCAAAGCTGTAACTCTGCAAGAATGCCAGACAGTAATAGAGGCTGTGGCCTCACTGAGTGGCAGGGGGCAGAGCCCCACCTCAACGAATGCAGAGGTTTAGGACTGGGACAAGTCAGGATTGGACCAGGAATCTTACACCACACACACATCAGAGGACACCATGCTGGTTGTGATGCCGGGAACATTGGGCAGCATTATCTGACCCTCTGCTCCTAGACTGTGGGTGCTTTCTAAACTCCAGCAGCTAGACATCACCTTGACTTCAGGGACACATTAGTCTTGGGCATGGCTCAATATAATACTCTAAGATATGGGCCCATGGGGGACAACAAAGGATAATAGCTGCAGTAAGAATGGGTGGGGAGACCGAGCAGGGTCATGACACGGACACCTGTACACTAGAACGGAAAGCCCTCCACAGCATTAGAGAGGCTGCTAATTGATAACCTACTGTTTGGAAGAGGGGTTTCAGATACCTTGTCCTGGGGAAGGAGAGTTGGGTAGCTTTACTTAGGTTTGTTTGTAGTTGGGACCCTGAGTCGTGACCTGCTGGGATGCTGTTCCCAAAATTGATGTGGTGTGCTGGCTGGGAAGGGGAGGGCTGATGAAGGGGTTTTGGGGAAGGGGAGGCTCATGAAGAGGGAATATGTTAGCCTTGAAACTTACAAGATTATATCATGGAACATTCAGGGAATGCATACAATGGCCAAAAGGTATAAGGTATTTTCTTACCTACTAAGGAGGAGAGTACATATAGCACTGCTTCAGGAAACCTACTTGATGGCAGCAGAGGTTAGGGCATTGCAGAGACGGTGGAGAGGCTGGACATATTTCACAATTTACTCAGCTTAGGCCAGAGGAACACTAATCTGGATAAGGGCGGGGGTACCCGTTCAGCACATTGAAAGTTTTATTGACCCAGAAGGGAGGTATGTGGTGGTGAGGGGCAGATTATAGGGCCAAGACTTATTGTTAATGAACATGTATGCACCTAACACAGATCAAGGGGCTTTCAATAGAAAGCTCCCAGAGCGACTAGCCCCACAATTCATGCAGTCCATAGTGATGGGAGGTGACTTAAATTGTGTGGCTCAATCAAACATTGACCGTTCCAACCGTCCATTGCACAATTCCCCAATAACTACGGTGGCTCAACACTTTACAACCTGGCAGGCACAGTGGGGGTTGATTGATGCCCGGAGTCAGAGATACCCCAACAGGTGTGATTATTCATATTTCTCTCCCCACTTGAGTTACATGTATGCCTTGACACCTTTTTCTTCACCTCAGATATGATTGCCCTTGTGCACGAGGCAGAATATTTAGCCAGCAATATTTCAGACCATAATCCAATACTATTACACATGCACTGAGGCCGCATCAATGCCTGCATCTCAACATGAAAATTGAAACCTGAATCACTCAAGGACTCACACTATCAAGCAGCAGTAAGGCAGCACATAGACAATTATTTCACTGAAAACACTGACACGGCTAACAACGCACTAATAGAATGGGACGCATTCAAGGTTGTGAAGAGGGAGAGATGTATAGCAGATTCAGTGGGGGTATGGCAAACACTGTTGAAAGACATTAGAGGCAGAAGATAAACTGCGGTAAGTAAAGAAAAATCACCAGAGCTCCAGCCAAAACTACTAGGGTTGAAAGAGACAGTAGCGAGCCAGGTAGAAAGGCTCCATTGCTTCGATTATAGGGCATATATGTCTCAGGCCCATGCTGAGAGGGACACGGTGAGGCCACTGCTGGCAGGGCTGGCGTCACCAACTCAAAGGGGCTCAACTATAGTGGAGATGCAGACAACGGATGGGACTAGCATATACAAGCAGGCACAAACGAACACCCACTTTAGGCAGTATTACAAGCAGTTATATAAAACTGTCACTCCACATGATGCAGCGGACACCCAGGCATTCCTGGATCCTTTGCAGCTTTCAGTACTCACGGGGAAGGAAGCAGAGGCACTGGGGGTTGATATCACAGTTCAAGAAATTAGAGGGTCCATCAAAGACCTACCCAGAGTTCAATGCTACCTACCCTGACCTCTTGGCTTTGAGACTAGTAGCCTTGTACCAAACCGCAAAGAAAGAGGGAGTGCTCACACCTATGACCCAAGAGGCAATTATTGTCCCATTATTAAAACCTGATAAATCACCAACGAACTGTGAAGCATATAGACCCTTATCCATGCTGAATTTGGATTATAAAATCCTTAGTAAATTATTGGCAAAGCGGCTCCTCCCCTGCATCACAAAGCTGGTCCACTCTGACTAGGCGGGTTTCATCCCAGGCCGTATCACGGCTACAAACGTCCGCAAGCTCATAGCAATTATGAACGACCTTTCATATGATAAACGCACAGCAAAGGTGCTGGTGGTGGACATTGAGAAGGCTTTCGATAGCCTTGAATGGAGCACTATTTATAAAAATTATGCAAAAGATGGGACACAGGACAGCATATATAGCTTGGGTCCAGCTGCTTTATTCTGCCCCAACGGCTAAAGTTCATACTGGTCGCATGATATCAGGGGGCTATGCGGTGGAGAGGGACACGAGGCAGGGCTGCCCCCTGTATCTGCTACTGTACGCTCTGGCTATGGAACCACTGGTAGGCGTGGTACGAGGAGGTCAGGTATATGAGGGAATACACATGGGGGGGTGAAACATTGCATAGCCCTATATGCAGATGACTTAATAATCTTTTTGGGTAACATGCAGGGCGATCTGGTGGGAGCTAGGCGATTGTGGTCTGAGTTTGGACTTCTGTCGAGCTTGAGGGTGAACTGGCAGAAGTCCAGACCTTTCCCCACAACATCAGACCGTGAACCTCTACCTTGGGCTTGTTGATTTGGGAGCTGCTGCCTCACATATCAGGGCACCAGAATATACCACAATAGATTGGATGAACTGGATGGGGATGTTGAGCGTGCAATTCGTTCCACTGGGACAACAATGGCGTTCTGGCAAACATTTCCTATGTCCTTGGCTGGTAGGGTGCCCCTGCTTAAAATGATAGTCTTACCATGGTTGTTATAATATTTTACAGTCCAGTGTTGTGGATAACCAGATCTATCTCTAGGGAGTTAGATGCATTGGTAATTACTTTCTTCTGGGGAACTAGCAGGAGACGGGTATCCCTAACTAAACTACAGAGATGATCGACAGATGGTGGACTGGCAGTCCCTGACCTTGAAACTTATTATCTTGCTGCACAACTACAGTGGTTAGCCCAATGGTTGGTGAGTAGGCGAAACCTGTGGGGGTCAGTAAGGCCCCTCATGCCATCCTTAGCTAGGATGACGGAAATCTTACTGGAAATATGGAAGCAGCACAGGGAAGAATCAGCAGAATTGAAAGTGATTGCACAGTGCTGGGCAAGATACCTGGACAAAATCAAAACGAAAACCCCTTATTCCCCAGACGTCCCCATATCTTTTCTGAGAGTGTTGCCGCATAGTGGTAACTGGAAGGGCCTTGACATCTGGGCTGAAGCAGGGGCAGCGACGATTGGCAGTCTATTTAGGGAGTGGTCACTGCTCCAATTTGAAGACTTCAGACTTGAATTTGGCTTACCAGGGGGCATTTTCTGCTGCATGGGGCAGTTGTGGCTGCCATTGGACAACACTGGGGAGCTGGCCTGGACGAGCCTCAGTCACAAATCACTAGCCAATACATATCAGGCTCATTGGGTACCTTTAGGCTATTAAACTCCTCTATAGTAAAATGTGCGCAGACATGTCCCTCCCGTTGGATGCCCTAAAACTTCAGTGGGAGGAGGATCTGAGCATACAAATTCCGCCATGGGCATGGGAGTCTACATTTGACAGAAGCCCAAAAATCTCAAGAAATCCTAGATTTAAGTTAATACATTTATTTATACTTCATAGGGCATACTTGACCCCAGGGGCGATCAACAGGCATTTCCATGTAGCAGAGGCAGCTGGCACACAATACAGAGAAGTCGGGTGGAATTCAAGCATATTTTGTGGGACTGCCTTCCTTGGGAACATGATGGGAGGACATAACATACACAGTTGCAGAGATCATTGACAGGGAACTCCCATGTATAATGGGCCATTCCCTACCAGGATGGTTTCCCCAAATGCCCAAGATTAAAGTGATCAGTAGATTCCAGAATTTGGCTTATGTCATAGCCAAGCGAGAAATCACCATGAAATGGAAAAATCCGAGTTTGGATAAATGGTGCAAGGAGATGGAGAAATGGGCGACTTACAAAGGGGACTCCTTCTACAGGGAAGCCTGGACGGGATTTAGACTCCTAAACATAGCGCAAGCATGGGAGGCCCTGGTGGACAGCATGAAAGGACTAAACTCTAGACCACTTGATGCCACCCCGGACAGGTCATACTGCAAATAGTAATTGACTTGAGAGATTGCCTGGTCGCTTGACATGCCCTCTCCCCTGCCATCCCTAAGGGGGACTTCACCTTCCCTCGCTGGCAGGCTAATAGGAGGTGAACAATCCTGGTGCATCACACCTGAAGCGAACAATCTGAAAGCAGACAGTCGCAATCACAAACTCTACTATGAGCGAGGGACGGACTCAGGGAGGATTGAGAAGGAGAGTGGGAGGGGAATTGTTGAGTTAACGTTACTATAATGAAGATGTATTGTTATGTGGAGATATTTGCCTTAATACTGTGAAGCAATGATGATATTGTGGTACCATTTGATTTGATATGACAAGTTGTGGCACGTGATACCAATAAAATCTGTTTAAAAACTAATTGTGGATAGTAGGGTGTTTGGCTGTACTAGCCTTTCCTTCAAGACCTCTGTTAGACCTGGCATCCTCGGTGTGGTTTCCCCTAACTTTTTACCCTCCGACCTCCTCTTTTTCTGACTCCATTTTTGTTGGCTTTTAGGATTCTGGGCACTTTACCAGTGCTGACCAGTGCTAAAGTGCAGATGCTCTGTACTCTGAACATGGTAACATTGGCCTATCCGCAATTGGCATATTTAGTTTACCTTTAAGTCCCTAGTAAAGCACACTATATGTGCCCAGGGCCTGAAAATTAAATGGTACTAATGGGACTGTAGCACTGGTTGTGCCACCCACTACAGTAGCCTTTCAAATCTGTCTCAGGACTGCCACTGCAGAGCTTGTGTGTGGAGTTTTAAACAGCCACTTCAACCTGGCAAGTGCACCCACTTGCCAGGCCCAAACCTTCCTTTTTATTACATGTCACCCCTGAGGTAGGCCCTGGTTAGCCCCAAAAGCAGGGTGCAGTGGATATAAAACACTGGATATGTGTTTATACATTTAACATGCCCATGTAGTGAAAAACGACTAAATTCGTTTTTCACTCCTGCAAGGCCTATTTCTCACATTGGTTAACATTGGGGTTACATTGAAGCACCCTTTAAGTGTAGCTTTCAATTGGGAAAATACATAAATATGGAGTTTTGTGTTTCTGGACTCACAATTTAAAATCACAACGTACGGTGAAATCAGATTTTAAATTGTAAGTCTGAAAATGCCACTTTTAGAGAGTGGCATTTTCTTACTTTAACCATTCTGTGCCTCTGCCTGTCTCCGAATACATATCTGGGGTAGATGACAGCTGGACTCTGTGCAGCCCCTCACACACAAAGGGAGTTTGAGTGTGACATCTGCATCCTGATGGCCCATAACCAGGCTGGTGTGTCTTCCTGGGCTAGATGGGTGGGAGGAGTTGACAAATCTGAGTAGGGATGTGCCTCTCCTCACACAAAGGGCTGCATACCCCATGTAGAATGTCTGAAGCCATGGAAGTGACCTTGTATTCTTCAAATGCCTCTTTTAATAGTTTCCATCACTTTAAAGGCACATTTGGGCATACGTACTGGACCCCAAACTCCCCCACCCCACCAAATTGGAAGTCTACTGGAACCAAAAACATTCCGCCAGGAAGAAGGACTTCTGTGCTGCCAGGAGGAACTGCCACTCTGCAAATGAATTACTGAGTGCCTACTGCTTGCTCTGTGCTGTGCTATATGAGGGACTGTCACTTAGCTATTAGCTCTGCTGTGCTAGCCTGCTGCCTGTTGCTCCTGGCCTGGAGTGAGAAGGACTACATTCTTGAACCAAATTTCTACAAGGGCTTGTTGGCTTGCCCTCCATTCCTCGAAGTATCAGGGCCATAAAAGATTTCTTTTGCAAAAGTCAGGCTACCATGCCTGGCCTTTCTGTAAGATCAGCGTGTGCACAGCCGCTTTGGTTTCATCAAGCGCATCTGTCTTTGTAGTATGCTGAATGCACTGCCGTGACTGCCCTTGCCGTGTGTTCATTATGTGCACGGCTGCTTTGGTTTCATCAAGATGATCTGTCTTCGTGGTGAGTGGAATGGGCCAATGTGACTGCCTGTGCTGTGTGATCATCATGTACACTGCTGATTTGGGTTCACCAGGCACATCTGCCTTTTTAGTGCTCCGATCGATCAGCCATATCTGCCCTTGCAGTGTGATCAACATGTGCTGCAGTGCCCTTTCATTTGACACCACCGCCTTTGCAGTGAACTGCTGATGCGTGCTGTGTTGCCTGCAAGGCATTGAGGAACTCAACACTGCCCGCAACGCAAACAGGAGGAGAACCAACCCTGCTCAGACTCCAGTGAGGTGACACTGCCGTAACCGCTCTTCTCTTCTACCCGAGAGGAACGGTGCAATGCTTACACTCAAAAGGCTGCGGGAGCCATTCTACATACTTTACTGAAGCTTTGTGCTCACAGGCGTAGTGTGCCCGGACATAAGTTGTCCACCATGGGCTGTAGAAGCATTTATAAATTGGCAATTCCTTATTCAGCCCTAGCCTGACTGCAGACCTCAAGATAGAAGCACAAGTGCTCCCATAGGAGTGCACTTTCAGACCTAAATCACTTTAGGAGGATAAAGGTGAATCTTCCTGCTACAAACTTGCCTACTTCAAGACAAAAGGTGCTAACTTTAAACCTGCATAATCCCATATCTATTTATTGTTTTTTTCATCTCATTTTCCTAAAATAAATATTCTAACAATTTTCTGAACTGGTGTGGAGTATCTTTTGTGGTGGTTTTCACTGTGTTACTGTAATCAAGTGCTGTTCAAATACTTTACACATTGCCTCCTAATTTAAGCCTGACTGCTCTGTGCCAAGCTATCAGAAGGTGAGCACAAGTTAATTTTATAGTGTGTATCTGACTTGGCCTGACTAGGACTGCGGTCCCTACTTGGACAGGGTGCATACCTCAGACCCAATTTGTAACAGCCTCTCTCAGATGATGGGTGTGCGCAGTAGGGTCTGTGGAGGGAGTGGCATCTCCTTTCAGACCTCTCTCTCAGATGAAAAGGGAATATACTAGTGTATAGGCAAGGACTACCCTCTCCTATAAGACCTCTCTCTCAGATGATGATTGTCCTTAGTAGGGTGTGTGGATGGACTGGGCTCACCTTTCACACCTCTCTCTCAGATGACAGTTGTGCATAGTAGTGTGTGGGGAGGAACGGCCTTCTCCTGTCAGACCTCTCCCTTGGATGACAGGTGTACATAGTAGTTTGTGAGGATTGACAGGCATCTCCTGGCAGACATCTCTCTCATGATGGGTGTGAATAGTACATTGTGAGGATGGGCTAGCCTCTGCTTTCAGACCCTTCTCTCAGATTTTGGGTGTGTGTATTAGTATGTGGGGAAGGATTGGTGTCTCCTGTCAGACCTCTCTCCCAAATGATGGGCTGTGTATTAGAGTGTGTAGATGAACTAGCCTCTCCTTTCAGACTTCTCTCTCAGATGATAAATGTGCATAGTAGTGTGTGGGAAGGGACTACCCTTTCCTGTCAGACGTCTCTCTCAGATGATGGATGTGCATAGAAAGGTGTGTGAAGGAACTTGCCACTTCCTTCCAGACCTCTCGCTCAGATGATGGGTGTACGTAGTAGGGTGTGGGAAGAGCCTTAACTCTATTCACAAATCCATCCAAGCTAATGTCCATAAATAGTAGACTCTGATAAACACCATCTCCAATAGCACTCCTTCCCACAGTAACAAGTGTGCATAGTAGAGTGTATTCTAACATTACATATTCCTTCCAACTTTTTACAATCCTGTGAAAGCCACACAAGATTGTAACTTTTTTTAAAAAAAACAATTAACTGTACTCAGCACACTACTTATCTCTGACACACTTCTACTCAAAGACAAGGACCACAATATGCATCCCTATGAGTATAGTGTATTGAGAACTCATCTACTCCTTTTCACGATCCACGATACAGCGGGAATCCTCCGAGATCATAAAAATTAGTTAAAAACAATATCATTTTTTTTCTTCACAGTAGTTATCCCTTGGACACACCATCTCTAAACCTAGGGGAATAGCATACCTTTCTGCTGCCCCCTTATATAGCTTTTTTACTTCATTTCCAGAACACCTTCAATTTTTCACAATAAATAATGATGGCAGCCATTTCATTTCTAAAATTCCAACAGCCAATCCAAACGCTCGATCTCAAGGGACGAGCGGAAGCATCTTGCTCCCACAAGAAAGTGAGGCTCATGGGAAAAATTGGCCTCTCGATCAATCACAGGCCTCCATTTTTTATTTGTATTTTCGCTGGAGGCTCGTGAGCCCAACTGCCAAAATATACAATTATTTTTGACCCTTAACATCTCAAAAACTACTGACCGGATTCACACCAAATAACAAAAGGCATAATTTGCGGACCAAAATCTAGTTCCCTGTCAAATTTTGTGTCATTCTGTTCAGCAGTTTATGCTGTAACCTGTCTTACAGAAGTCTATGGAAAATGCATGGGGATTTTATGTTTTTGGGACCCTCTCTTTTTTTCTTTGCCTCCACTTGACAGATCACCCCAAAATTTTCCAGGAAGGGGCTGACGTAGGTGAACTTTTTTTTAAAAACATTTTGTGAAGATTTGACAAATGGGAGAAAAGTTATTAGCAAACCACTTCATATTGAGAAGCAGATACAGCTGTAACTACGGATTTGTATACATATGGGTACTGCCACCTCCCCTGGGCCACCTTTAATTATATGCAGGGGGCCCCCTCCCACAGCCCCAAGGACTGCCACCTACCTGGGGCAATTTTTAACATTTATGGGGATGGGCCAAGGCCCCCCGCAGCCCAGGGGACGACACCTCTCTGTGGCTGAATTTACAGAAGATAGGGGATCTATTAGCAGGCCCAAGCCCCGGGGACTGCCACCTCCCGGGAGCAGATTGTAATGTTTGAGGGTGGCGCGCGACCCCCCTCGAGGCACCATCGATGGCCCTGGGGAGAGCCAGATCCCAAGGTGCCCACCACCAGGACATACCTGTTCGCTCTGACTTGGCGGGAGCTTTGACAGCTCCTGCCAAGTCAGAGCAAACAATCCGCTGAGAGCAAGTGAGAGCTGTCAAACAGCTCTCACTTACTGAGAGCGAGGTTTCCTCTGTTTCCCAGCCTGCAGAGATGCAGGCAAGGAAACTGTGGATGCAATTGCTCTCACAGAGAGGGAGCTGCCTTTTTAGTAGCTCCCTCTCTGTGACAGTGATGCTTGCTCCCGCAGGAGGCGGGGAGCCGGCTGGAATTGTGGGGGCCTTGAGGACCCCCCGCAGTCCCACTGCAGACTGGGTATGAGAGATGGCAGGGCCCCAGGGGATGGGGTCGCGGGGCTGAGATTGGCCGGGGAAGGGCGGGTCACGCGGCCTCCCTCCCCCCAAAAAAAACATTTTGAGGCTGGGGCCCGGGGGATGGGGTCCCACAGGTCTGAAATCAGCTGGAGGAGTGGTGGGGGCTGTGTGGCCCCTCCACAAAAGTATAAAAAAATGCAGAAGGCTCAACTCTGGTGGATGGTTCCCTGGGCTGAAATCAGCATGGGGAGGGGGACTATGCGGGCCCCCATCCCCAAAATAAATACAAATATTATAGGGCCAGGCCCTGTGGGGATGCGGTTCCCGGGACTGATATCTGCTGGGGAGATGGGGACCATGTGGCCCCCACCCCAAAACAAAAAAATATTTTGGAAGGCCATGCCCCAGGGCAAGGGTTCTTGGGGGCGAAATCGACCAAAGGCTGTGCACAGCAGTGGCTGGATTACCATATAGCAAGGAAAATTACTTTACGATAAAAAAACATAGAAATTCAAAAAAAATCTTTTACTGGGACGTTATAGTTAAGAAATAGAATTTTAAAAAAATAGAAATGCATTTAAAAAAACAAAGGTTACAGAGACATTTTAGTTAGGTTCTGAATTTACTTGCACAAAACCATAGAAAATCAGGAGTTATAGTAGCAGTTATTTCAAGTAACTATAACTTGCGGCCTAAGGTAACTATAACATAAGCCCTCGCCATGCACTGCTAATTTCCCCAGATATTACTGCACTCATGACAACTTTTATAACGCCAATAAAAACATCAATTAAACATTAGAAGTCAAATTATTGAAGAAAAAATTGTGCATGTCGGGTGTGCGAGCTATAGTTATCTTAGGCTGTAGGGCCTGTCTCTCTGGGTCTGACTATAGGTGTGAGAGGGTGTCTCCGTGTGTAAGAGTTGGTGTGAGAGTGTCCGTCTGGGTGTGAGAGTGGGTGTGAGAGGGTCTATGTGGGTATGAGAGTAGGTGTGAGAGTGTCTGTCTCGGTGTGAGAGTAGGTGTGAGAAGGAGTCTCTGGGTGTGAGAGTGGGTATGAGAGTGGGTGTGAGCTAGTCTGAGTAGATCTGTGAGTGGGTGTATGAGTGTCTGAGTGGATCCGTGAGTGGGTTTGTGCGTGAGTCTCTGAGTGGGTCTGTGAGTGGGTGCATGAGTGTCTGAGGGAGTGCCTGAGTGTGTCTGTGAGTAGGTGTGTGAGTGTCTATTTGGGTGTGTCAGTAGCTGTCTGAGGGACTCTGCCACAAAGGTCCCTTAGCTGCCCTTTTATCCAACAAGAGTCTGCAGTTTTGCACAAAATATCTACCTAAGTGGAGTTCTTTCTGACTCACTGGGTAAATATCCAGTATGTGTTCTACACTAAAGCTGCGTAATGGAGCACAAGGAAATGTCACAGTGACCTTGTGTGTATTTTGGCAACATGATTGTTCCTGGTGCATCTTTTTCTAGAGTTCTGTGATACCATGAACCCTCCTATAGAGAGGCCAACAAGACTACAAAGATGCAAATCTCCACCAAACCAGGGTCCTTCCTTGTATCTATAGGAGATATGTGCTTCTTTGTTTTGTGGAGATGTCCTCATACTCCTCTGCATCAAGAACTTGCCACCAAAATGGGCAGCAAGGGCACTGGGGGCCCTTTGGTAAGCTGTCCATCATCCTGGCAAAAAACATGAAGACCTTTGCATACTGCTAAGGTGAACAATGCAGAGCCAAGCGGGTGCAACTTCAGGTGATTAGCAAATTTGCATACTCGTAGCAATTTAAAGGGAGAACCATGGACTATGCTCTCACCAGGAGAGGACAAGAAAGAACCCACTTGTCACAGTCACATACAGTTTGTGCTCTAATAGTTCAGCGATGCATTCACCTCCACAAAGGATTTCAGATACTTATAGAGGAGGGGGGTCGAGCACCCCTCCCTAGGCTGAACTCGACCCCCGGGGACACCATCCCTGGGGTCCACCCTTACATATATTATATTTTGTTTGAGAGGGGGGCCACAGCCCCCTCCCTAGGCTGATTTCAGTCCTGCTGACCCCATCCCCTCTCCTGGTCTTAACATATATTCTTTTTTTTAGGGAGGGGTGCTGCATATCCCCAGGCCAAACTTGGCCCCATGAACCCTATGCCCCAGGGTCTAGCCATGTCACCCAGGGCACCCAGTCACCACTGTTGGAGACCCCATGCCCTGGGGCCCAGCCTGAATGCCCCCACTGTCCTGTCAGGAATCCCCAAGGTGCCTCCTGCATTATCTGTCATCATCCTTGGGGATTAGGGTTAAATTATATCTCTGTTCTTGGTTAAACCTTCATGTTTCTAAGTAAACATAATGTGCTGAGTTACACAATTGGTTTTATCAATGCTTGTTTTACCAATGCTTGTTTGCTAATGTGAGCAGGTGTAGACATGTGCTTCTAATTGGGTGTGTTCTAGACATGTGCTTCTAATTGGGTGTAGTGACTCAACCACATGTGGAAACTCAACTGCTTTCCTGATTGGCTATAAATAGCAGAGTGAAGCATGCCTCCCTGCTTGGCTTTGTTTTGCTTCCTGATCTCAGCATCTGATTTGGCAGTCCAGTCCCTGCTGTCATACTCGTATTCAGGACTTTTGAGGCAATTCTTTTCTTCGTTCCTGTACCAGCTGACACCAGGCATTCCTCCAGCACTCCGGAAAAGGCTGCAGCTAAGTGACTTGTATTCTCCAGGGAGTTTGTTCCTTGAGCTCTGCGCTTTCCTAGAACAGCTGTTGTATTTCAGACCTCGTATTTTGGCAGAGTGCTTATCTTGAAGAGACAAATGCATTTCTGAACATTCTACATTACTAGTGTAGTTACTTGCCTAAATGTGCTTCAGAAAATCTGCTTGAGCTCAAGTTCTACAAAAATTGACAGTGCAATTTTAAAAGAGCATTTACGTGACTTTTCTTTCTCTAATAGCATAACTCTTGGATTTAAATTGTGTCATTCATGCCTGTGTTTCAGGTTCAAGGAATTTGCTTTTGAAGGGTTTTTCACACACACAGTGAAACCAAACCAAACTGTGCCACCCTAACTGTTTAAACCCAGAGTGGACATTTGCATTTCTTGGACTGTTTTTGTTCCTTTTAGTTTAACCCTATGCATGCAGGAAAGTTATATGTGATATAATTAATGCCCTTGTTTGTCTTTCATGTGCATGATAAGTGCAACCACAGTTCTAATTGTAGTGTGCAACAGTGAATCTCTTTGAAGCCAGCCCTAGTGTCGCAGTACTTATTGTTATGGTACTCAGTTTGGGTTTTTGGTAATGAAGTGTTGGTAATTGTGCCAACAGTTATTATTATCCAAGAAAAGTGCTGGAGCATCCCGCTGTTCTTCTACCGCTCCCGTGCCCATATCAGAAAGATTCAGTTTCAAGGAAGTTGAGTGCACTAACTCTACTATCACTTTGTCAACAACGACCTGCCCCCCGAAGATACAGGGTGCCTGGCTGGACTGGCAAGACGTGGCAGTGTTTTGTCTCTTTCTCTTCCACTCCCCCTTTCCTTTTGGGACACCTGCCGTGGTTTCGGTGTCCACCAGGCAGTGCCGGCATTGCTGTCACAGACGTGGAGCTTCTAAATATTCAGCTCCCTGTCTGTGAGAACAATCCTTTCATCTGTTACCCCACCTGTATCTCTGCTGACAGGGAAACAGACAAAAACTCTGTTCCCAACAAGCAAGAGTTGTTTAAGCGCTCTCACTTGATAGGAGCGGAGTGGTGTTTGATCTGACTTGGTGGGAACTATCAAAGCTCCCGCCAAGTCAGAGCAAACAGCCATGTCCTGGGGGAGAGCACCCCAGGAAATAGCTGGAGCCTGACCTGTTGGGTGACTGTCCCCAGGACCATTATTTGCTCCACAAGGGGGCCAACCTTTAATTTAGCCCGGGGGAGGTAGTGGTCCCTGGGCTGGGGGGTAGGCAATGGACTGTCTTCATTTTTTTTTTTCCGGCCGTGTAGGTGGCGGTCCTTCAGGGCTGCAGGGGGTGGCCTTATGGGCCTCTCCCATTTTAAATAAAGATTTTGCTGTGGGGAGGTAGTGGTCCTTGGGGGGGGGGGGGCACAGCCCGTGCACCTTTCTGCATAATTGGCCTGGGGAAATGGTGGTCACCGAGGCTAATATAAGCCCTAGGAGAGGGGCCCCATGTGCCCACCTCCAGGGGGGTGGAATTCCTATATCCTGACACCCAGGACATATTGTTTGAGGTCAAGGACAAGTTTTCAAGTTTACTTTGTCTGTGGTACAAGTACACCCAACCCCCTGCAGCACAAGCCCTTTGGCTGCCAGTTTATAGTACCATATTATAGAGCATGGAAAGGAATTGTCTGCAGTTGAGGTAATATTTGTTCTCATATGCTTATGCTTTTGAATCTGTATTTATGGCTTATTAATGCAAAGCCTCTATTATTAGGATGCGCGCTGTAAATAGATACTGTGAGCTTGGACTGCACTATTTACTGTAGCTCCAGTAAAAAAAAAAACAGTGTATGCATGTTTGCAGAGTGTTATAATAAGAGGGTATGTATACAATTTCCAGAATGCTCTCTGATTAAATACAAATGTTCGCAGAAGCTTGAAAGCAAAGCTGATGATTCTTTGCTTTCAAAATAAAATGTTCACAAAACAACGCAACTAGTAACAAAATATTTTCCTAAATTACTGTGAAATCGTAAGTACCATTCCTTTGAAGCATCATTTAGTAAAATGTATTGATGCATGCTAGTATTTAAAAAAATATTCATAATGGAAAATCAGTATACCCAGGTTCAACAATATTGTGGGCAACATGAAAATAAACAAGTATTGGCAAAGTCAATAGGTGCAACATTGGTGGTTAGTTTTTTGGTTTTCTCAATGTGTGTTTTGTTTTTACTTTCTTCTGTAAAACTTTATTGTTGTGTTAGCTTCCAAGCCCTCACCACTGTAACAAACATTGGCAAAATGCAAAAATAAAAAAACACACATTAACACATTAGTTCCTGGCACTGAACAAAATTAATTTGTGTGCTGATATGCTCCTTGTGAATTAGCAGATTGCTATCACTCAGAGTGAAACCAGCCAATAGATGGACATAGAGAGAGAGAGAGAGATAGAGAGAGAG
The DNA here is from genome assembly GCF_031143425.1 of Pleurodeles waltl. Lineage (NCBI taxonomy): Eukaryota > Metazoa > Chordata > Amphibia > Caudata > Salamandridae > Pleurodeles > Pleurodeles waltl. The sequence continues at coordinate 653,947,011 of NC_090447.1, forward strand.
AGAGAGAGAATAAAAACAAAGGCCCTCATAATGACATTGGCGGTAAGTTACACTTACCGCCATGCTGACTTTCGCCAACATACCACCTCCGCGGCGGATATCCGCTAGCCATATTATGACACACACACACCAATCCGTCACTATACAGCCACACACAAATCTGCCAGCCCAAAGGTCAGTGATAAACTGGCAGTAGCAAAACCCACACAGTTACGCCAACAGAACAACGCCCACAACATTATGATCCATGAATCACTACGGCGGACATTCAATGGCGGTAAACCATTGGTGGTACATACCCTGTGCTCAAAATGCACACACCAAACAAAACAACACCACATTGGACAATTTGAACAAAACACACCTGACACCCATACACACACCACACCTACACAACTATAAAACACACACACACAAGACCTACAAGCCTTTACGACTGAAAAAAATTGCCAGCAGAGAGAGAGAGCAAGAGCACTCACACAACCAGAGCCACATACTGCTATCACCTATACACCACCCACGCACCTTACTTCACGCACACCAACACATCACCCTACACACCCTCACCCAGACCACTCACACTACACCCATGGCACCACAGCGACACCCCAGATTCTCTGAGGAGGAGCTAAGGGTCATGGTGGAGGAAATCATCTGGGTAGAGCCACAGTTATTTGGATCAAAGGTGCAGCAGATATCCATTGCTAAGAAGATGGAGCTATGGCGGAGGATCGTTGACAGGGTCAACGCCATGAGACAGCACCTAAGAACAAGGGACAACGTCAGGAAGAGGAGGAACGACCTATGGGGGAAGGTGCGTTCCATTGCAGCAAGACACCAACTCGGTGTACAGAGGACTGACGGTGGACCCCCGCCTCCTCCCCCACAACTAACAACATGGGAGGAGCAAGCCTTGGCAATCATGCATCCTGTGGGGCCTTGCAGGAGTAGCAGGAGGACTGGACTCTGGTAAGTCAACTCTCTATTACTATCACCCCCCCTACCTGCATACCATCATAGACCCCCACCCTTACCCTCACTCCCATCACTCCAGCACTTCCCACACACCCCACCATCACATCTCACTTATCCCAATGCCAAGCCCTGCATGCCATACCAATGCATGGACACCCCTCACAGACCTGCATGGACACTTATCACCACAGCATGCACACTAGAGAGAATCACTTAGCCCACCAAATAACAACTCACACAAGGCAAAGCTGCCAGGGCAATAACAACCATAGAGAGCAACACACCCATGCACAATATGTCACATGCAGAAACAATAACACTGCATTTACATCCCCACAGGTACCCGACCCAATGTCAGTGTAGAACAGGTGCCAGCAACACCCAGTCACCCCACAGAAGAGGCCCGCAGTGATGACAGCAGCTCTGGCCTGCTGGATCTGGATGACCAACCTGGCCCATCAGGGACCTGCGGACAGTCGGTTACCAAGGCACACTCACACCACCACAGAGCCTCCCCCCTCAGGAAACACCACCACAGCACCCACCCAGCGGGCCCATACCTCTGTCCCCAGGACACGTCAATCATCGGTGTGTCCACCACTACAGGGACCCCAAGCCACCCCACAAACACAGGACAATCAGGGACCTGAGGTCAGTGGAAGTGGGCACATGGTTCAGGGGACAGAGGCACAGGACAACAGGGAAGCTTTGAGGACTGCTGTGCGACAGTGGGAGGACAGGCCCAGGGAACCGACCCTTCAGGAGGCACTCACCGCGATCCTGGGAGCATACCAACATTCCCAGGATACGCTGGGCCAGATCCTGGATAAGATGCAGGAGAACATGCGGCTGCAGGAGGGTCAGTACCTGGGGATCAGGGAGGACTTGAAGGCAATTGACACCACCCTGGTCTCCATTGCAGGGGTGCTGGCAGACATGGCCAACAGTATGAGGGAGGCAGTGGCACAACAGCGGGCCCCTGACACTAGCTTTACTACTGAACAGCCTTCCACCTCCGCTGTCGCTAGTGGACATTAGGCCCCACCACAGGACCAACAGGCCACCAGCACCCCTCCCCTTCCAGAAGGAGAACCACCCGCAAACGTTCCCGTGATCCATGAAAAAGCCAGAGACTATTGCCAAGACCCCGCCAGGAAATTAGACTCTCCTGATTGTCACCCTTGTGTCCCACTCTTTCACCCTGTCCACCTTGAACTGCCATTGTTCCCCTTCCTATTCCCCCTTGGACACTTCACCTGTGCTACAAATAGACTGGACTCTAACCTGGACTTTCCTCCATCATCACCCCAGCCCATTGCACTATTCCCTCTTCTTCAGCCCACTGCAATAAACACACTTTGAAAAAATACAAGTATGGAGTATGTCAAATGATTTCAAAATGCATTTGTTTAACAAGGTTCAAACATTCCAATTCAGATGTACGGTAATGTTTACATAGGAAAGACCTGTAGTTGGCTGCACTGAACGCACCAGGAACAATAGTGGGGCACCAACATCTGCAAAAAGACATGTTAAAGGGTACAGTGAATGGGCACAGAAGTAGGAATTCACAGCCTGCCAGTGACAATGTCACACATCAAACTGTCAATGAAATGTGAAATAACACTGTCTTGCCTGTGTGTCATTGGAAGTATTGATGAATGAATGCACTTCTGTTGTCCTCATCCTCATCCTCTGCCTCCTCATCTTCACTGTCCACAGGGTCCACTGCTGCCACATGGCCATCTCCAGCCTCCTCCTCCTGCAGAAAAGGCACATGGCGTCGCAAGGCAAGGTTGTGCAACATACTGCATGCCACGGTGATCTGGCAGACCTTCTTGGGTGAGTAGCACAGGAATCCACCAGTTAGATGGAGGCAACGAAACCTGGCCTTCAGGAGGCCAAATGTCCTTTCTATTAACCTTCTAGTTCACCCATGTGCCTCATTGTAACGTTCCTCTGCCCTTGTCCTGGGATTCTTCAGAGGGGTCAGTAGCCATGAGAGGTTGGGGTAGCCAGTCACCTGCAAATATCGAGGGACAACTGTTAGCTACACACTAACCCTTATGGCCCACAACATACCCATACACCAACATCCACTTTTGTGGGAACCAGGGCTCGCCTATTAGCCACACCCTGTGCCTCTGGAGTTGGGCCATCACATTTGGGATGCTGCTATTCCTCAGGATAAAAGCATCATGCAAATGAAATGTACAGGTCCGTCAAGCACACCATCTGCACATTCATTGAGTGATAACTTTTACGGTTTCTGAAGACCTGTTCATTTTGCGGGGGGGAATGCAATATGTGTCCCATTAATCGCACCTATGATGTTGGGGATATGTCCCATTGCATAGAAGTCAGCCTTCACTGTGGCCAAATCCTCCACATGGGGGAAAACAATGTGGCTGCACATGGTCAGCATTATTGAGAACATTGGCTGAGACATTCCTCCTGCCAAGCCCACTGTCACTTGGAAAGAACCAGTTCCAAATAAATGGAGCACAGATAGGACTTGCACAAGAGGGGGGATCCCAGTGGGGTGACGGATTGTAGATATTAGGTCAGGGTCCAATTGGGCACACAACTCTGTGATTGTGGCCCTGTCCAGTCTATAGGTGAGGATAATGTGCCTGTCCTCCATTGTTGCCAAGTCCACCAGGGGTCTGTACACGGGGATGTCTCCATCTCCAATTCATCCGCAGCGGTTGCAATCTATGGGGCAAAAGAGTGAGCAGCTGGTCGTTATCTATACATTGTAACCACTACAGTTCAATGCGTATTGTGATTGTTACAATATTTTGCTGGCATATGTCCAGAATGTTAAATTGTGTACTGTGATGCAGTTAGGATCCATGGCCTGGCCTTCCCCTGAAATGGCGTCCGCTTGTCCAGTATGGAGGGACAGGTGGAAATGATGTAATTTCGCTGACGTGTGCCATTGCGGGAGGCGGTTGAGAACCGGCGTGCAACTCCTCATTGGTTATCATTGAGCCCTAAGGGGTACAGTGGCCAATGGTGAAGTACGCCGGCGGTGACGGTACGCACCACCGCAGACATGATCACCATTTTCTATCTGTTCACTCACTTACTACCTGACCTTCAACAGGAGAGGACCTACACTTCATGTGCTGCTGTGACCTGTGTCTGGAACCTACCAGACACAGTGTGACTGGGGAAAGGTCCCCTGCCTTCACCATGGCAGAGTTGGAGCGACTAGTGGATGGGGGCCTACCCCAGTACCGACTGCTATATGGGCCTCCAGACCAACAGGTGAGTACACTGTGAGTACGATGCATGGGGCATGAATGCATTGAGTGCTGTGTGTGAAGACCTTATGTAGAGGGTGTGGTGGATGGGCCCTGGGCAGCGTGCAGCATGTATGCTGGGCCATGTCTGTGCGTAAGGGGATGGGAACGGGCATGGTGGGCCATAAGTGTAACAGGCAGGACGGTTGGACTAATACCTTTCCCTGTGTGTATTTCTCTGCAGGTCAGCGCCCATCAAAAGAAGGGTATATGGCGTGCCATCTCCAAGGACATGCAGACCCTGGGGGTCTACAGCAGGCGGAGCACCCACTGTCGGAAACGCTGGGAGGGCCTGAGACGCTGGGCACGGAAGACGGCGGAGGCCCAGCTGGTGATGGCCTCCGAACGAGGAAGGGGTGCCCGTCCAATCCTGACCCCCCTGATGGCCCACATACTGGTGGTGGCCCATCCAGAGCTAGATGGGCACTTGGGGGCATCACAGCAGCAACAAGGGGGTGAGTACAGTGCCCTTCATTACTACTTACGCCTGGTGGGGTGGTATCCGAGTGGGGGATGTGGGCCCGTGGCAGCCCCTAGGCCAGGCCTGATATTGCAGAGTAGGTCCCAAGTTGGGCACAGTTCTGATGTGAAAGTCATCCAACCATACTAATAGGCGTCCACTACTGGGCAGGGGTCTGTGGATCTCAGGTATGCTGCAGTTGGAGGTATGTGTCCCTACCAATGGCCTGGTGACTAGCGTTGTAACTGGTAGTGCATTGCCTAGTGCGTAGAGCTGTTCCCTGTGTGTGAGTGAATTGTGTACGCCAACTGTGGTGTTGGTGCCACCATTGAACAAGTGTATCCTTTGTCTCTTCCCCTCCCTTTTTGTTTTGTCACCTTGTCCTTATGTGCATTAGCATCATCTGGCAGAGGAGCAGAGGCACCGGTGACGGAGGGAGATGCACCCCACAGGACCCAGGAGGCCAAATCCACAGACGGTGAGGGTACCAGTGGGACGGAGGGGAGCACCACAGCGGAGACTGGAGGGGACAGTTTGGACACGGATACCTCCTCCGATGGAAGCTCCCTGGTGGAGGCGACACCTCTGTGCCCTCCCCGCCAGCTACGGGTACAGCCGCCACCCCAGTACCAGCACTGCCCTCACAGCATCCCCTCAGCAAGTTTCCGATGCCCGCTCACCTAGGAGGGTGTGCATCTCAATCGCCCCAGGCACCTCAGGCCCTGCCCCAGTTAGCCCTGCTTCCCTCAGTGAGAAGGCAATTGACCTCCTGCGATCCATCTCTGTTGGGCAGTCAACCCTTGTGAATGCCATCCAGGGGCTGGCAGCCCAAATGCAACAGTCCAATGCATTTCTGGAGGGCATTCACACTGGCTTGGCGGCCCAACAGAGATCAATCCAGGTTCTGGCGTCCTCTCTGATGGCAGCCATTGTCCCTGCTTCCCCCCTCCCTCCTCCAATTTCTTCCACTCAATCCCATTCCCCTCAACCCCAACCTATCCCAAGCACACTGGCAGACGAGCATGCACACAGGACAACACACAAGAGCAAACACAAGCACCACACTTCATCCCACAGGCACTCACACAAACACCATCCAGAAGCAGACATACCAACATCCACTGCCTCAACTGTGTCCCCCTCCTCGTCCACATCCCTCCCAGTTGCGTCTCCACTCACACTTGCCTGCATTACATCCTCATCCACTACCACCATCACCAGCACACCTATCAGTACACACACCTCACTGGCAGTCACCACCACCACATCCATGCACACGTCCCTTGTGTCCTCTCCCACTGTGTCTGTGCCCCCTCCTCCCAAAGTACTCAGACGCAAGCACACAGACACCCAACAGCCATCCACCTCACAACAGCATCCAGCCCATGCACCTGCACCCAAACACAGCAGACTGACACCTCCTACAACTACTCCCTCTTCCAAACCATCTCCCTCTCCCCGCCCCAATGTCCTTAAGAAGCCTTTCCTCTTCACCGTTGACCTCTTCCCTACCCCTCCCCCCCATCCTTCATGTCAGGCTAGGGTGGTCAAAACCCAGGCAAAAACATCAGCCACCCAGTCCACAGGCAAAGCAGTGTCCCCAGCAACTCCAGGTGGGAAAGGATCCCGGCCACCAGCCAGCCAGCCAGCCAGAAAGGGTGCCTGGCCCAAGTGCTGCAGGAAGGTAGGGCAAGGAGGCAGCACCAAGTGCTGCAGGGAAGAAGGGTAAGGAGTCAGACCCAAATGCTGCAGGGAAGAAGGGCAAGGAGTGTAATGAAAATAGATCTTTTTGACCACTGACTTTGTGTTGCACCACTTTGCATATTAGTTGTTCAGTGTTCACCAGTTGAAGATTACATTTTGTGTTAAGTTTAGCTGTCCATAGGCTTTATCGTGGCGTGGAATTTCCAAGACCTCGGTCAGGATTGGACGTCAAATGCCTGACACTTGTCCTGTGGGGGTGGATATCTCTTTCTCGTAGTTGAACGGGGTCATCTTCTTGCTGACATGAGAAAGATGAAGAGCTTGGCAGGCCCTAAGGTGATGAATTTTTACTTTACCTTTATTCTTTGCTTTGTAATTATGCTATAATATAATCACATATATTTGCTGAGTACATTGCAGTTGAGAATCATTTTGATATATTTTCCTTTCATTGCTGTGACTATTTTTAAACGTGTGCTTTCGACCTACTAATCTCCTTCATTTTTCTTAGGAACCTCGTGGTGAAATAATAATGAATGTCTTCTTTAAACTGAGAAGTGCATTCCAGAGATTTTTGTCAGCTTGGTCATTAGTGAAAGCAAAACAAGGAGACAGCCCTAAGTGCTGCAGGAAAGAATGGCAAGGAGCCAGCCCCAAGTACTACAGGAAAGAAGGGCAAGGAGCCAGCCCAGCTGCTGGCAGGAAGGGCAAGGGGCCTGCACCAGCAGGCAGTGAGGGCAAGAGGCCTGGTGCTGGGACTCAGTCGGAGACCCCACCACCAACCATGGTAGTGCAGCCATCCGAGGCTGGCGGGGGATGGGCTGGAGCCTCCCCCCACCACCACCACCAGCAGCACCTCCACCAGCACCACGACCAGTGGGCAGTCATCCGAGGCTGCAGGGGATGAGCTGGAGCCTCCTCCCACCACCACAATCAGCTCCGCCAGCAGCAGCACCACCACCAGCACCAGTGGGCAGCTGTCCAAGGCTGCATGGGATGGGCTGGTGCCTCCCCCCACCACTTCCAGCAGCAGCAGCACCACCACTGTTACCACTGAGTAGCCGTCACCGTGGGCAGACAGTGTGTAGTCCTGCGTCCATGGGCTATTGTGCGGCCTGGCCCCTGCAAATCCTGTGGGTATGACACCCAGCTGAGAGAGTGTGACCTTGCACTTCCCAAGATCTGCATCACAGGTCACGATGCCCTCTCCAGAATCAGTGGAGAAGCCATTCACTCACCCCATCCTCTCCAGGATGAAGCTCACTGGGCACGATGCCCTCTCCAGAACCAGTGGAGAAGACATCCACTCACCATATCCTCCCCAGGACAAAGCTCACTGGGCACGATGCCCCTGCCAGAACCAGTGGAGAAGCCATCCACTCACCCCATCCTCCCCAGGATGAAGCTCACTGGGCACAATGCCCCCTCCAGAACCAGTGGAGATGCCATCCACTCACCCCATCATCCCCAGGATCAGAAGCACAGGGCACAATAGAACCAGAGGGCAAGTCACCCACTTGAGAGACTGTGTCCTTGCACTCCCCAGGACAAAGCAATGGGCATGTTGGCCCCTCCAGAGCCAGGGGGCCAGTCACCCACTTGAGAGACTGTGGCCTTGCACTCCCCAGGACAAAGCAATGGGCATGTTGGCCCCTCCACAGAGTCACCCACTTGAGAGACTGTGGCCTTGCACTCCCCAGGACCAAGCACAGGGCATTTTGGCCCCTCCAGGACCAGTGGCGTTGTACCATCTTCCGGCGGAGGTGCCCCCTTCCCCGTCCCCCTGAGGTGCGTGGATATTTTCAACCTGATGCCCCTGCAGTGTTCTCTCCATGTTGTTGCAGGACTGAGGTGGGGCCTTGGACTCTGTAATGTGGCCATGTGGTCTCTAAACATTGAGGGCTGGGCAGTGTCCCTTGATTTGTAAATATGTATATACTTTTTGATTTGGATGCACATATTGCTACTAATTTATCTTATTACACTCTATTTACCCTATTGTAGTTGTCCTTGCATTATTCCTGAGGGGGTACGGGGTCAATATGTTATGTTTCTGCATCTGCTTGTGTGTGTGTTGTTGGGGGTGGGGGTGTTGCGTGTGTGTGTCACTCTCTTTTTCCTCTCTCCATCCCCTGTGTGCTAGGCGGCTGTACTCACGGTGGTCGTCTTCGCCGTCGTTGGTGTTCGTAGTGGAGCAACACAAAGAAAAGCATGGGGAGGACATGCAGCTTGGGCTCCATGGCGGTGTGGTTGTTCCCTGAGTCTCCACAGGTAAGTCCCTTTGACTTCTGTGCAGTGTTTCCGCCAGGCTTTTGATGTTGTTGGTACCACCCCAGAAAAGGTGGCTGATTGGACTCTCATATTACGGTGGGCGGAACATTATCTTCCGCCTGGCTGTAGGCGGTTACCACCATGGTACCTGTTGATTCCACCCTGGTGGTCGGTGTGGTGAAGTGGCTGTCTGTCTGAGCTGTTTCTGCCACGGTCATAATTTGGCAGTAATTACCGCCAGCCTGTTGGCAGTATTACTGCCCCTTTATCACTGAGCGCCAGAGTTGTGATGAGGGCCAAAATGTCTTGGTTAACACTAGACCTAGTTAGGGGCCCAGTTCTTAGAAAGTCACAAAAGTACACCCATGGCATATGTGTTTACATTAGTGCAGATTAATATGTTTTATGAGCTCACAGATATTTATAAAAGTAGACAGAAAATCGCATTACTAGAAAGTATTGGTGGGCTTTATTTTAGCACAAGCAAATATGCATGTGTAGATTTACTCAGGTGAAAATCTATTGAGTGTGTACAAGTTCACTTTTCCTCCAGTCCTTTTTTAACCAACCATGGAAGAAGCTTTACTTCTGCCCTCATCAGGAGTAAATTTCCAAACTGCCATAATTTTTCGCTGTGCTACATGGCACCAAAAGGACAAGAAGATTATTTTACAGGACAAGAAATTTAGGAAGCAACCTGCCCGATGGACAACTAGATATTGTATTAAATTCCAAACCCCTGCTCTATCCTTTTTCAATCACCCAATGCCTCCAGGACCTAGCCCACCCGGGGGCCGAATAAAAGGAAAGAGAGGGAGACCGCCCTTTTAAAAAAAAAAATTCCCAGAAAAATCCGCCTATTCAGATCTGTGGATTTTTCTGAGATTTTTAAAAAATGCTTTTTAATCCTATTAGGGTCCATGAGGAACACCTAGACCAAAGCTAGGGGCTCAGGGTGACCCTACCCTGGCCCCCTTTTAAAACTTTTTTGTTTTACTCAGCTGAAGTCAAGTGCCAAAATGGCTGCCAACACTTCCTAGTTGAAGTGTTGGCAGCCAATTAGATATCAGCACAGGGACAGGTGAGCCGTGAATGCTCTGTGTCAATAGAAATATATATATTTTTAACCTTTAATATCTCAGAAACTACTGAAGGGATTTACACCAAATCACAAAAAGTACCCTTTATGGACCAAGAGCAAGCTTTCTGCCAAATTTGGTGTATTTCCGTCCAGTGGTTCAGGCTGTAGTTGTGTTCAAAATCCCTATAAGAAAATGCATGTGCAGAATGAGTTTTGTAATACCCCCTTTTTCTCATCTCCTGCTTGATGGATCAGCAGATTAACCCACTGGAGTATGCGTTTGGAGAATTTCGCAAGGGTTCGTCAAAAATGCTCTTCCTATGGAAACTAGCTCCTAACTATAACTACCTACTAGCGACATATATGTATATACATATATATATATATATATATATATATACACACACATATATATATGTGTATATATGTTCACTGAAAAGACCGGCAGAGAAGATATAGATAGGCTCACATTTAACTCATACAAAACCACAGAAATTCAGCAGTTACCTGAGCTAGCTATAATTCACGCCCCAGCAATGCACAGCTTATGACTTAACATATTACATCACTCATGACATCATCAGTGACATCACTGGTGCCATAATTCACTGACTGGAACTATTTCCTGACAGTTTATAATAGTTAGGCACATATATATTAAGGCTAATACAAAGCTTAAGTTACTATATGAGGTATAGTACAAATAAATACTGCTACTTTCAACATATATTATGTATGTGATTGTGTGAATGTGTGTATATCTGTATGTTGGTTGTATGGCTGAGTGCCTGGGTGCATAAGTGGATATGAGTGAGTGGCTGTGTCAGCACTTGCATAGGCAAGTGAGTGCATGAGTGTCCATATGGGTGAGTGAGAGGGAGCATGAGTGGATGTATGAGTGAGTAAGTGGGTGCATGACTGTCTATATGAGTGAATGAGAGGGTGGAAGTGGGGTTGTATGGGTGAGTGGATGCATGAGTAGCTGTATGGCTCTGTGAGTGTATGAGTTGGTGTATGGGTGAGTGAGTGTTTGACTGCCTGTATCGGTGAGTGAGTGGATGTTTGAGTAACTACACAGGTGAGTGACTGGGTGCATGAGTGGCTGCGTGGGTGAATGATAGAATGATCGAGTATGCCAAAGGGTGAGTGGCTCAGTGGATGAGTGACTATATGCATGAGTCAGAGGACGCATGAGTGGGTAAGTGAGTGCATGAGTGGATGTATGGGTGAGTGATTGGGTGCATGAGTGGCTGCATGGGTGAGTAACTGGCTGCATGAGTGTATATATGGGTGAGTGCGAGAGTGTTTGAGTGGTTGTATGGGCTAGTAAATCAGTGCTTGAGTGCATATATGGGTGAGTGAGAGGCTGCATGAATGGTTGTATGGGTGAGTGAATGGGTGCATTGGTCGGTGTATTAGTGAGTGGGTGCATGAGTGACTGTTTTAACGAGGGAGTGGGTCTTTGAGAGGCTCTATGAATGAGTGATTGGTTGTATAGGTATGTGAGAGTGTGAGTGGTTATGTAGATGATGACATCAGTGATGTCATTTGAGGTGTAATCAGTGATGTTGTCAATGATGTCACTGACAATGTCATGAGTGATGTCATATGTGAGGTCATAAGCAGTGCATTGCAGGGGCATACGTTATAGTTAGCTCAGGTAACTATAACTGCTGAATTTCTATGGTTTTGTATGAGTTAAGTGTGACCTTAACTATAACTCCGCTGTAACCTTTGTTTTTTTTCAGTATATTTCTAAGTTTTTAAAAATTCTATTTCCTTACTATAACGTCCCTGTAACCTTTGTTTTTTTCTGGAATTTCTAAGGTGTTTCTAATTCTATTGCCTAACTACAGCGTCTCTGGAACCTTTGTTTTTTTAAGTTAATTTCCATGGTTGTTTAAATGTTACTTTCTAATCACATTTTCCCTATAATCTTTTGGTTTTTTTGGGTGAATGTCAATGTTCTTTTTACTTGTGTTTCCTAATTATAAGATCCCTGTAAACTTTGTTTCTTTTTTTAACTTAATTTGTATGTTTTTTTTAATTTATATTTTGTAACTGTTATGTTTAATCTTTTCTAATTTGTTAAGTTATTTTTTTATTTGTGGTGGCTCTAAATGTGGATATGCACATATTACTGGAATATACTTTAAGTTTTTATTTTTTATTTTGCTGGAGACACGTTCCCATCGCAAATAGTTGCACTTTAGTCGCAAATCTGCCGTATTTTTTATAGTTTTAAAAGATACATAAAAGCATTTCATAACTATGGATTACATAAAGAGATTTGTTTATAAAGTATTAGAAAATGTATTTTACTGGTCCTTTTGATACTTTTTCGGGAGTTGCAATGGATACGCGACCTCTGCTGCATCAACGAATTTCCAGGGTTGCAGCAGAGATGCAGCTCTACCATATTTATGAAATATGTATAAATATTCATAAATGTATGAAATAGTATATAAATACAGCTTTAAAGAATATTTTGAAGTGACAGGATTACTATCAAAATACAAAAAGTAGTATAACTGTGCATACAAATTTTAAATTATGTTTTCATTTGATTTCACAGAGCCACAACTGAGTTGCAGCTTGTACACAACACAGTAGCATACCTCATGTGACTTCAAAAAAGAAGATATGATTAGTTGAACAGACTTCCATTACTTCTGCAGGAAGGTCCCACCCATTTTTAGGCATCCTTTGGGTGTGCTTTAATAGGAGCAGAGACCTATGTTGCTTTTCAGCAACTTTGGTTATTTTTTTGGTGTCCAACTATTTTTGAAGAAAGAAACTAAAGGCAGCTGCTTCACCACTGAATGAAGATGTTCCAAGCAATCATTCAGATGAGGAGGAACCTCCCAGAAAAAAGAAGGAGAGCACTGTTTGTACCTTCTTCGAAATTCCACATGGGGAAAAAAGGTAAATCATAGGAAGGTAACATGCAATTTGTGCAAGAAGGTTTTGTCTCGGGATCCGAGAGAAAATACTCATGTGGTGTTAGACCTGACAGCCTTAGGGTGGTCACCCCTAACTTTTTGCCTGTCTCCCTCCACTTTTTGGACACTGTTTTGCTGGTTTTAGGACTCTCCGCACTTTACTACTGCTAACCAGTGCTAAAGTGCATATGCTCTCTCCCTTAAAACATGGTGACATTGGATCATACCCAATTGGCCTATTTAATTTACTTATAAGTCTTTAGTAAAGTACACTATATGTGCCCAGGGCCTGCAGAATAAATGCAACTAGTGGGCCTGCAGCACTGATTGTGCACCCCACTTAAGTAGCCCCTTAACCATGTCTCAGGCCTGCCATTCCAAGGCCTGTGTGTGCAGTTTCACTGCCAATTTGACTTGGCATTTAAAAGTACTTGCCAAGCCTAAAACTCTCCTTTTTCTACATATGAGTCACCCCTAAGGTAGGCCCTAGGTAACCCATGGGGCAGGGTGCTGTGTAGACAAAAGGCAGGACATGTACCTGTGTAGTTTACATGTCCTGATAGTGTAAAACTCTTAAATTCATTTTACACTGCTGTGAGGCCTGCTCCTTTCATAGGCGAACATCAGGACTACCTTCATATACTGTTTGAGTGGTAGCTTCTGATCTGAAAGGAGTAACCAGGTCATATTTAGTATGGCCAGAATGGTGATACAAAATCCTGCTGACTGGTGAAGTTGGATTTAATATTACTATTTTAGAAATGCCATTTTTAGAAAGTGGGCATTTCTCTGCACTTTAGTCCTTCTGTGCCTTACAATCCATGTCTGGCTAGGTTTAGTTGACAGCTCCCTTGTGCATTCACTCAGACAACCCAAACACAGGATGCTCAGTCACACTTACATACATCTGTACATTGAATGGGTCTTCCTGGGCTGGGAGGGTGGAGGGCCTGATACTTACATGTCAAAGGACAGTAGTCTGCCCTCACACAAAGGACTGCCACACCCCCTACTGGGACCCTGGCAGACAGGATGGAACCGAAAGGGGGCCTTGCGCACTTCTAAGCCACTCTTTGAAGTCTCCCCCACTTCAAAGGCACATTTGGGTATTTAAGCAGGGCCTCTGCCCCTACCAACTCAGACACTTCCTTGAGAAGAAACCCTGAAGCAGAACCTGCAACCTGCCAAGAAGAACTGCCTGGCTTCAAAAAGGACTCACCTGTCTGCTTTTCTGCAAAGGACTGCTGCCCTGCTGTTGCCCTGCTGCTTTGCTGTCCTCTGGCTCTGCGGAGAACTGTTCTCCAAGGGCTTGCATAGAGCTTGCCTTCTGTTCCTTGAAGTCTCAGGACCAAAAAAAACGTAATCTCTGCAAAAGAACTCCTTGTGCGGCGAAAATCGACACACAGCCTGCACTGTGGTGAAAAATTCACGCACGACGAACTGGAACGATGTAGTCCTACTTCCCGACGAGGAGATCGATGAAGCGCCAGCATTCCGACCGGAACTTCGATGCACAGCCCAATGGATTGATGCAAAGCCGACCTGGAACGACGCAGCCCAACTTCCTGAGAGGAATCAACTCAGCACCTGCTGTGGGACAGAAATTTCCACGCATCGCCCACCGGATCAATGCAGCTCCTGTGACTTCGTCCTGCAAGCACCGGATTTCAACGCATCATCCCCGGGAAGTCCGAAAACCCCGCAACCCGAAAAGGATCCCAATCTATGCCCCAGAAATCGATGTAAAGCATGCCCTGCGTGACAATTCAATGACGCATCGTCTGTGTGCGCTGGAAAAATCGACGCACACCTGCCCGTTTTCCACGCATCTCCTCCTCTGCGGTCCCTTGCAGAGAATATGAACGCAAACCAGGTACTTTGTGCTTGCAAGAGACACTTGTTGCTTTTTAAAAGACTAAAGACACTTGATATCATTTTTACAGTGATATCTCAACGTATACTTATTGAATCTTGATCGTTTTGACCTGCATCTTACCAGATAAATATTATATATTTTTATAAACACTGTGCTGTATATTTTTGTGGTGTTCAACTGTGTTATTGCACAAATACCTTACACATTGCCTTCTAAGTTAAGCCTGACTGTTCAGTGCTAAGCTACCAGAGGGTGGGCACAGGATAATTTGGATTGTGTGTGACTTACCCTGACTAGAGTGAGGGTCCTTGCTTGGACAGGGGGTAACCTGACTGCCAACCAAAGACCCCATTTCTAACATGTGGGATATCATCAATGATGAAAAATATGGAAAGCATGCATAGTGCACACCTTGCAAGAGGGCAAAGGCAAAGAGATTTCTCCCTTGGAAAAGGTACAGACCAGGATCCACCACTGGGGGCATCATCTACATTTGTGTTGTATACAACGTTGCCAGTAACTGTTCCAGAGTTTGCTAGTGTTGGACAACACTGCGTCAAATGTAAAGCCATATTGAGTGTGGGTGAACAATCAATAGCAAGCATCATCAGTGCCATCAATGCTCATAAGTGTTAGTGTTTTTTCTGTTCACCAAGGAAGTTTGTGATGTTCGTTACATAGTGCTATGGTTTGAAGTTTCTTTTGAGAAAAAAAAACAAAAAAAGAATAATCAAAATTGTTTGAAACACACAAAAAAATTAAAAAGTTTAAAAAAACAAACCAAAAAATGGTTCTTTTTAAGATCACCAATTCTGATTAAAAAATAATAATTATCTGTTATATGTTTGAGGTTTGGGTAGGTTAGTGCATGCATGAAGGAATGTTTGGTTGAGTGAGTAGGTGCATGAGTAGCTGTACGAGAAAGTGAGTGGATGCATGAGTGGCTGCATGGATGGTAGGGTGCGTGAGTAGCTGTATTAGTAACTCACTAGGTGAATGAGTGGCTGTATGGGTGAGTGAGAAGATGCATGAGTGGTTCTATGGGTAGGTGAGTGCATAAGTGGCTGTAAGGAAACTGCAGTTAATTCAGAATAATGCAGCTCATATGAGTCTGGCTCTTCCACGCTTAGCTTTGGCTTCCCATAGCTTAAAGTGTCTCCATTGGCTTCCGATTGGCAAGAGGATTATCTTTAAAGCCCTCTGCCCCACCTTTAAAGCCCTATATGGGAATGGTGCTGAATACTTGGCTGATAGGCTTAGGTGGTATCATCCAGGACGAGTCCTAAGATCAGAGAATTCCTACCTGATTCAGGTTTGTTGAATGTGGAGAGTCAGGTGGGGAGATAAAGCTTTCACAGTGGCGGCGGCCAGATACTGGAATGCTCTTCTATTAGACATTAGGAAAGAACACAATTTCGCGATATTTAGGAAGCGAGTGAAAACTTGGCTGTTTCCACAGTAGGGTGATTGGCCCTCGGTCGCCCTCTCGTTATTTATGTACTCGAGCCCTGGCCGGAACGCACTATATAAATTCTCATATACATACATACATACATAAGGGTGAGTGAGTGGGCGTGTCACTGTCTCTATGGGTGTCTAAGAAGGTATGTGAGTTGTATGTGTGAGTGGGGGAATGAAAGGGCATATGGGTGAGCGAGTGCATAAGAGGATGTATGGATGAGTGTGTGCATGAGTGGGTATATGAGCAGTGAGTGAGTGGGTGCAATAGTAGCTGTATGGGTAAGTAAATGAGTTAATGTATGCGTAATGACTAAGTGTATGAGTTGCTGTATGGGTGAGTGGGTGTTTAAGTGACTGTACGGGTGAGTGACTGGGTGCATGAGCTGCTGTTTAGGTGAGTGAATGGGTTCATGAGTGGCTGCATCAGTGAGTGATAGGTCGCATAAGTGGCTGTATAGGTGAGTGGTAGGGTGTATGAGTGGCTGTATAGGTGACTGAATGTGTGTGCAAGTGACTGGGTGCTTGAGTGGCTGTGTGGGTGGGTGATAGCGTGCATGAGTGGCTGTATAGGTGAGTAATAGGGTGTGTAAGTAGCTGTATGGGTCAGTGAGTGGGTATATTAGTGTCTATGGTTGAGTGATAGGGTGAATCAGTAACTTTATGTTTGAGTGAGTAGGTGCGTGAGTGGCTGTATGGGTGAGCGACTGGGTGCATGAGTAGCTGTATGGATCAGTGATAGGTTGCATGAGTGCCTGTATGTGTGTGTGACTTAGTGTGTAGATGGCTGTATGGGTGAGTGACTGGGTGCATGAGGGGCAGTATGGGTGAGTGATAGAGTGCATGAGTGTCTGTATATGTTAGTGACTGGGTGCGTGAGTGGCTGTTTAGGTGAGTCAGTGGGTGCATGAGTGGCTGTATCAGTAAATTATAAGGTGCATGAGTGCCTCTGTTTGAGTGGCTGTGTGTGTGAGTGGCTGTACGGGTCAATAGGTGGGTGCGTGATTGGCTGTATAGGTGAGTGATTGGGTGCATGTGTGGCTGTATCAGTGACTGAATGGGTGCATGAGTGGCTCTTTGGGTGAGTGAATGGGTGCGAGAGTGACTGTATGGGTGAGTGACTGCGTGCATTAGTGTCTGTGTAAGGTGAGTGGTAGGGTGCGTAAGTGGCTGCATGGGTGAGTGATTGGGTACATGAGAGCCTGTATCGGTGAGTGATATGGTGAATGAGTGGATCTATCGGTGAGTGAATGGGTGCATGAGTGGCTGTATGGGTGAGTGATTAGGTGTGTGAGTGACTGGGTGTATGAGTGACTGTATGGGTGAGTGACTGGGTGCGTGGGTGGCTGAATGGGTGCATGAGTGGCAGCATGGGTGAATGATAGGGTGCATCAGTGGCTGTATGTGTGAGTGACTGGGTGCATGAGTGTCTGTATGTGTTAGTGGCTGGGTGTGTGAGTGGCTGTTTAAGTGAGTCAGTGGGGGCATTAGTGGCTGTATTGGTAAATGATAAGGTGCATGAGTGCCTCTATGTGTGAGTAACTGTGTGTGAGTGGCTCTATGGGTGAGTGATAGGGTGCATGAGTGGCTGTTAAGGTGAGTGAATGGGTACGAAAGAGACTGTATGGGTGAGTGAATGGGTTCATGAGTGAAAGTATGGGTGAGTGACTGCCTGCATGAGTGTCTGTGTAGGGTGAGTGGTAGGGCGCATCAGTGGCTGTATGGGTGAGTGAGTGGGTGCCTGAGTACCTATATGCATGTGTGACTGGGTGCATGAGTAAGTGAGTGAGTGGGTGTATGAGTGGCTGTATCGGTGAGTGAATAGGTGCATGAGTGGCTGTATTGGTGAGTGAATGGGTGCATGAGTGACTGTATGGGTGAGTGACTGGGTGCATGAATGGCTGTATGGGTGAGTGACTGGGTACATGAGTGGCTGTTTAGGTGAGTGACTGGGTTCATGAGTGGCTGTATCGGTGAGTGATACGATGCATGAGTGGCTGTACCAGTGAGTGATAGGGTGTATTCGTGGCTGTATGGGTGACTGAATGGGTGTGTGAATGACTGTATTTGTGAGTGACTTGGTGCGTGAGTGGCTGTATGGGTGAATAATAGGGTGCATGAGTAGCTGTATGATTAAGTAGGAGGGTACATGAGTACCTGTATTTATGAGTGACTGAGTGCTTGAGTGGCTGTATCAGTGAGTGGGTGTGTGCGAGGCTGTATGGTGAGTGATATGGTGCATGAGTGCCAGTATGCATGAGTGACTGGGTGCTTGAGTAGCTGTATGGGTGAGTGAGTGGGTGCATAAGTGTCTGTATGGTTGAGTGAGAGGGTGCATCAGTGGCTGTATGTGTGAGTGACTAGGTGGTGAGTGGCTGTATAGGTGAGTGACTAGGTGCATGATTAGCTGTATGGATGAGTGATAGGGTGCATGAGTGCCTATATGTGTGAGTGACTGGATGCGTGAGTGACTGGATGTGTGAGTGGCTGTATGGGTGCATGAGTGGCTACATGGGTGAGCAATAGGGTGCATCAGTGGCTGTATGTGTGAGTGGCTGGGTGTATGCGTGTCTGTATGGGTGAGCGACTGGGTGGATGAGCGGCAGTATGGGTGAGTGTTTGAGTGCATAAGTGCCTCTATGTCTTACTGACTGGGTGTGTGAGTGGCTATTTAGGTGAGCCAGTGGGTGCATGAGTGGCTGTATCGGTGAGTGATAGGGTGCACAAGTGGCTGTATGGGTGAATGAATGGGTGCATGAGTGACTGTATGGGTGGGTCAATGGGTGCATGAGTGGCTGCATGTGTGAGTGGCTCTATGGGTGAGTGACTGAGTGTGCGAGTGCCTGTTTGGGTGAGTGATAGGGTGCATCAATGGCTGTATGCGTGAATGACTGGGTGCATGAGTGGCTGTTTAGATGAGTGAGTGGGTGTATGAGTGATTTTATAGGTGAGTGAGAAGGTGAAGTAGTTGCTGTATGGATAAGTAAATGGGCGCATGAGTGGGTCTAAGTGTGACTAAGTGAGTGCATGGGTGGTATAAGGGTGAGTGGGTGTACCAATTATGTAGGGAAGACAATATTTGCATGAGTGATGTATGTGTGAGTGAACGATAGTATATCTTTGTGAATGAGTGAGTGAATGAATGACTAAGTGAAAGTATAAGTAATGATATTTCATCAACAGTTCATTTTTTATATGCTTTTGTTGACGTCACCGAATGATGTCTAAAATTGTGATGATTGACATAAAGAGAAGATCAAATAGTTGTTCTCTTCCATAAATCCTATACACATATTTAAACCACATTTTGTTT
Organism: Pleurodeles waltl; assembly: GCF_031143425.1. Lineage (NCBI taxonomy): Eukaryota > Metazoa > Chordata > Amphibia > Caudata > Salamandridae > Pleurodeles > Pleurodeles waltl. Next base: position 653,966,399 of record NC_090447.1, read on the forward strand.
TTGGATATTGCTTTATTGACATCGCCTTAGATAGGTTGAATAATATCTTATAGAGTGATGTTCCATGTAGAGAGAAAACTGTATCTTTGTTTCTTACCAGAAAACCTTTGAACACTTTTCATCAACAATTCATTTTTCACATGTTTTTATTAAAGACATTACCACTGATAAGCTGAATAATATATTAAGCAGTAATGATCACCATAGACAAAAGACTGGATCTTATTGCTTTCCACAATTCCTTCTTAGAACTTTGGCTTAAGAAATAATAGGCAAAAATTAGGAAGTTTGAAAGGTAGTTTTTGTTTGAATTGGAGACTGCTGCCATTGCATTGCGTCCATCCAGTTTGTCTTTAAATTTACAGTATAATGTCCAGATGTAATATTAATGCCTTTATGGAAGATGAGAGCCAAAGTACAGTATGTTCTCCCAGGAACAGCTATTTGTCCCACTTTAAAGTTTGTAATCTCAGTGTCCAATTTTGATCCATCTGCTCTACATCGTTGAAACATTGCTATAATGTATTTACCACTTCTCTGTATAAGCAATGTAGACAATACATTTGATTTACAAATTGGACAGGTCATGTTTAGTCACTCTTTTTTATTAGTTTATATAATATATAATAAATTCCTGTGCATCTTGTTGAGTGTTTAGAGTAAAAACTACAGATCCACTATATGTGTCTACTAGTTCTCGAATGCCTGAAGCAGAATGTATTACACTTCTGTCATGAGATATGCGTTGAAGGCAATGAAATAATGCTGTGCACAATATGTTCTGTGGTTTTTTCTTGGGTTGCATTTATAATACGTGGTACATCGAGAGACATTGAGAACAACTTTAGCATAGCAGTTTACACCATTAGTGTTATCCAACTGCTAACCTACAATATCCAATTTTCTTTTCTTGACAACATCTTGTTTAGCTTTACCTTCTGTCTTTTCTGTAATTTTCCTTGATTCTTCAGTCAGTTTCTGTCTAGGACATAATACCAATTTTCATAAATAGGATTCTGTCCTAAATAAGGAGCATATTTACTTCTTAATCTGTTGTACTCTCTCACACAATTTGCATCTGCTCTAAGCTTCTTCTTACCAAAATCAACCAGAAACAAACCAGATAATGTTTGGACTTGTGACAATGCTACATATGACCTTCCTTTTTTAAAAACCGTACTTCCAATATTATTAAATGCAGCATCAACACTTAAACCTTGATACTTGTGGATAGTTACAGCATACGCGAGACATACAAATCTTTCATAAGCAAAAATAGTACAACACATCGCCCAATTTGTTTAATGTCAGTGATTGGTTCTTATTTTTTCAAACTTTATAGCTTAAGGTTTAACCTCATCGCAGTTAGGAAATGTAATGAATAAAAACTTTACCCATGACACTATTTACCAATCCTTCTATAACACTTAAATTATATCTTAAAATTACTCTACGGTTTTTGCAGGCATCTATACACTTTTTTAGTCCAGCAGTTCTGGATACAGATTTCTCCAAAGAATTGAATTTATCCTGTAAGTTTTCACTGAGTAGTACAATTACTCCTTGGTGTTCCATTATGACAAAAACAGTAATCTCCAAAAAGTCTTCATTAACCAGTTTTTGCAATTCTTCATTAAATTCAGCACACTCTTAAAGTGTAGGCATTAATGAAACTATGGGTTTTCCTTCATTACAAAAGTTAATAATTAGCTCTGTTACCATCCTCTTACAGGAAAACAGTTTCCTAATAAGTCGACTTTCCAACATCAATTTTCCCTCTTCTGTCAGAACTCCTACTCTAATGTCCTTTAGAACTGTTCCATACTCCATGTCAGAGGCTTGATGCATATTTTTTCACAAGTTCCTTGTATTTAAAATATTGCCAAATGTTTACATTGCCATTCTTTCCAATGAGTTTTGAGTCTCTTCATGTCAAAGAGTTTTCAAACAGGCTGTCCTTTTACAGGAGTAAGTTGTAGTAGGTCTCCAAAAACAATCAAATGCTTTCCTCCAAACAGGACATTGTATTCAGTTTTTAATATCTGTTGCATTCTCAGATGAACAAAGGCAAGCATTAGAATTGAGACCAGGCTTACCTTATCATTAACTAAAAGCTTCATTTTTTCAAAACTCTTGTCACCTCATGACAAGCTTCACCAGATTTTCAAACTTCTCGTATTCCAGTTTATTGTCATGTTCATCTGGTAGCATAGATAGTCTATGTAAAGTTATTCCTTTAATACTGTGTGCAGTTAATCCAGTAGGTGCTGTTACTACACACAATAAGTTTGAATCTGTAGTTTTCTGTAGGTAAGTAGAGATAAATTTAATTAAAACGCTTTTTCCTGTACCAGCTTTCCCACTAATATATAATAGTACTGGATTGAATGATGAGTAAAAGCATTCTTTCTTCTCATGAAGAAATCCTTGTTATATTTTTTTCTTTTACTTCAATATAATTGTCTTTCTCTTCGTTGTTGAGCAGTCCAACTAACTGTTCCAGATCTACATAATTCTTTCTTGCTTGTTCCATTGCAGTTTCTACTTCTTTCATACCTATTGCAGCTTCATTTTCAAGAATAGGCTATCCAACAGGATCCTGAATTAAAGCTGCAGATCTTTGGCTGCTTTGAGAGCTATCCTTAGTTACCTCAGCAGCAGTCATTTCTTCCTGTTGTATCTCATCATTTAACACTTCTAGTTTTTGAAGATGGAACACTAAATAAAACCTTTGACAGCATTAAAGGAATATGTGTGCAGATTTGTTGCAGATAAAAGCAAGCATAGCTTTGAAGCTGTGGCTGAAATATCTACAAACATAAACAGGATCTAGTGAGCAAAGTTCTCCAGCTTTTGTTGCAGATAAAAGCAAGTATAGCTTTGAGCCTGTGGTTGAAATATTTACAAACATTAGCAGGATCTAGGGCCAGATGTAGCAAATAAAAAATTAGCGACTTAAATTGCAACTCGCAAACTTGTATGCAGAAAGGTGTCTCAGACACCTTCTGCGACTCACTATGGGGTCGCAAAGACCCACCTCATGAATATTAATGAGGTGGGTCGCAAATTGCGACCCCACAGCGAGTCCCTGCACTCACAGGGATGGTGGCCTGCTGGAGACAGCAGACCTCCATGTCTGTGACTGCTTTTTTTAATAAAGCAGTTTTTTTTTTTTTTTATTGCAACCCGTTTTCCTTAAAGGAAAACAAGTTGCAATTCAAAAAAATAATGAAACCATTTGGTTTCATTTTTTCAGAGTAGGCAGTGGTCCATTGGACCACTGCCTGCTCTGAAAAAATATTTTCAGCGACATTCACAAAGGGGAAGGGGTCCCATGTGGACCCCTTCCCGTTTGCGAATGCGTTACCACCCACTTCAAGTGGGTGGTAACTGCGAGTTGGTTTGCGACCGCATTGGCGGTCACAAAGCAACTCAGCATGGCGATGCGGTCGCAAATAGGAAGGGAACACCCCTTCCTATTTGTGAGTCGCATCCTCAAATTGTGAGTCAGTACCGACTCGCAATTTGAGGATGTGCATCGCGTTAGGCCTTTTGCATGTCGCAAACTGCGTTTTTTGCAGTTTGCGACATGAAAAAGGCTTCCTACATCTGGCCCCTAGTGAGCAAAGTTCTCCAGCTGTCATTACATTAATGTCTTTTAGGCTAGAGCTTGCTTCTCTCAAGAATTCAGTCAGGTCATCCCACACATACTCAGCACAACTGAATGTCATAAACCACGTCAGTCCAATAAGGTTTCTCAGCATACACTTCAGTTCTCTGTGACGATCAAACCGATATTTGTTGGTGCCACATTGGCACACATTAAATTAATCAAGTTGTATTCTAAGTTCTCGTCCTTTTCATGATGTTTGTTGAAAAAATCTCTTACAGAGATATTTTGAAGATTAACTCCTGTATTTGGAATGTGATTTACTGCATACGAAAGTCTGGGCAAGTCATTCTCAAATAGAAGGTGAAATATGTGTGAGATATACTGTCTGAATCTTATATCTACTGAATATAAGCGGTCATCATACCGACCTCCTACTCCAGTGGGAAACAATTAAGGAAAACAACGAGCTTCTAAACGTTTTTCCCACACACTCATGGGGAGCTCCCTTTGCTTGTTTCATTTGAAAAGCTCAATATCATCACCAATGACTTCTTTGCAATGTAATGGATATATGCTGTAGTGCTCATAAATTTGTTCCGATCGGGATCAATCCACTTTTTGTATTTGTCCACTTGCTGGCAAACTATCATCTTCAACATTTGGTGCATGAGGTTCAATGTCAACATTTTTATAATAAATATTATTTTGTACCAGGTATAATGTTGCTTGTTCAACTTTATTAACATCAACTAACTCTTGCCAAATTGTTTTATTCTTAGTTGGCACACCATTTACCTGACTAATAAGTGGCTCTTCATTGTCTTTGTCTACTCCTGCAGTTTCAATATTTTTTAATGCCTAATGGCAAATATACTACTCTTCCTTTAAGGCCTTTCAGTAACTCTGTTGGCCGAACTTTACCTGCATTTGGTTCCAATCGTATAACAGATTGAAATGGATGTACCGATCGAATAAGGATTGATTCTTGCCAATTCTTGCTACTTTTCTCTGTTTTTCACTTTAGTTTTTGAAAATACATATACATTTTGTGTTTGACTTTTGTAGTGAGTGCTTCAACAAGAAATGCAAACGTAGTTTTTTTTTTCTGAACAAGCTGTGTTAAATTTACAATAGCTTGTTCAAAATTGTCAGTTCCAAAACCTGTGTTCTATTCCTCAATACCTGTACCTACAAACTCCTCATTCTCACTAGAATCCTCTTCAGAACCAAAGAACTGAAACTGCACATCCTCACTAACTTGGGTACATGCTGAACGCACTGCACGGAGGATATTCTTGCTGTTGCTGGGGAAGGACCACATCCCCCAGTATTCCCTGCACCCCTTGGCACTTTATTAGGGGGACCAGAAAAGTGCAGAGCGGGACGCGCTGTACGGAGGAGATTCTTGCTGTTGCTGGGGAAGAACCACATCCCCCAGCATTCCCTGCCCCCCTTGGCACTTCATTAGGGGGACCAGACGTGCGCATCGTGCGACGCGCCTGGGCGCGTGCCCGGGCGAAGACTGGGCCAAGACGGGCCAGTCTTCGCCTGTCATCGCCTGACTGAGCCTGGGCTGGGCATACCCCCTAGCTCTGGGAAGTAAGTTTACCCTGTAAGGCAGCTGTTTGGCTTTCCATTTGCTTTCAACATTAGATTGATCAGGCATGGGGAAACGGAAGGCAGTGGATTTACCTGTGCCTTTCATTACCATTAAGAAATCTAAAAAACGGTAGAACAGCAAATGAGCAGCCAGCCTAAAAAAAAAAGTAATCCTCTAGAAGAAATATATACTCTATTTGAAGAGGTGGAAGCCATTTTGAGGAGCTATTCTATTCCATCTTCTATAGGTCAAGATACTATGGCGTCATTCTGACCGCGGCGGTCGGCGGTCGCCGCCCGCCAAGCGGTTCCCGCCGAAAGACCGCTCCGCGGTCAAAAGACCGCAGTGGCCATTCCGGCTTTCCCGCTGGGCCGGCGGGCGACCGCCAGAAGACCGCCGGCCGGCCCAGCGGGACAGCCCCTTCAACAATGAAGCCGGCTCGGAATGGAGCCGGCGGAGTTGAAGGGGTGCGACGGGTGCAGTGGCACCCGTCGCGATTTTCACTGTCTGCACAGCAGACAGTGAAAATCTTTGTGGGGCCCTGTTAGGGGGCCCCTGCACTGCCCATGCCAGTGGCATGGGCAGTGCAGGGGCCCCCAGGGGCCCCACAGCAGCCGTTCCCGCCATCCTGGTTCCGGCGGTGGACACCGCCAGAAACAGGCTGGCGGGAAGGCGCTCGGAATCCCCATGGCTTTGCTGCAAGCAGCGACGCCATGGCGGATTTCCTGGGCCAGCGGGAAACCGGCGGGAAACCGCCGGCTCCCCTTTTCTGACCGCGGCTTTACCGCTGCGGTCAGAATCGCCCAGGAAGCACCGCCAGCCTGTTGGCGGTGCTTCCGCCGCCCTCCGCCATGGCGGTCATGGACCGCCAAGGTCAGAATGACCCCCTATGTCCTCTAAAAAGATTCCATATATTTTTTGAAAAAGGCCTCAATTGCTTGAATTGTCTATAGAGGCTGAACCACACATGGCACCACCAATTTTGATTCCTTCATCTCCTCTTACGATGAGTATTTCTTTGTGTGGTAAGTCTGCTGAGTGCCCTCTAAATGGGGGAAAGGCACCTTCCTTTCCTCTAAGCCCAGAGGTTTTGGTGTCATCTGATATTTTATGCTCTAATCGCTACGATGTCTTGACTGACTCTAGAGAACCACTAGCTTGTGACTTACACCTACCACCCGAAGACTGCCAAGGAGGAAATATTATACCCCACTCATCTCTGATTCAGGATGGTCAAGCGCGACCAAGTGGGGAACTTGATTTGGCCTCTATCTCCAAGAAGTTGGATGACTTAAAGAGTCTGGTGTTATTAGTGTTGAACACATTTTTGGGAGAACAGGACGTGTGTAATTGCCAGAGGGTTAGTGGGGGTGTATTTACACCTCCCCCAGGAGGGGCACCCACTGCTCCCCTGCAATAGAAATCTGTGTTCAAGTGGACAAGTCTCCCCCAGGTACTGTCCCTTTTGACAACATGTCTGCAAATTTTATAGAGAATTGTCCGGCCGTGTCAGCAACAACTGACCGGAAGTATACTTCAGGTTCTAAGGATGGGAATATTTGTGATCCAGGAAAGCGGTACATAACTCAATCCACTGATCTTGCCAAGGAACACTCGGGAGCAACTGGTATTCAGGTGCATGCTGGATCACAGAGTCCCTTTATTGGTTCTTTAAAGTAATCTGGCGAGGGTTCATACCGAGTTGGGGTGAATCCACCCGCTACTAAGAATGGGGGTCGTGGTTCGAGGAGTAAAGGTGGTATTACTTATATGGTTGGGGTACCCAAGCTGCCCACTGGCTCTAGAGAAACTCAGGATTCCCTTATAAATAAGGTTGCCTATTGGTTACGAATGCAGAGGAATTGTCTTTCTGTCATCTGTGCTGATATTCTTGAGGTAGGTAGACATAGCCAGCCAGGATTAGATTCTGATTTTATTTCTATTCATTTCGTAGATAATTGGTTGGTGAATAATCTTATTGATTTTGAATCACGCACTTATCACCTAAGGAGGCCTAGAGGGGTCGGTATTAGACTTCAACTTCATCCGCTTTCGAGCACTCTATCAAGTATACCAATTCCATGTGATAACCCAGCGGATGGGGCCTATGATTTTGGTAGTAGTTGTACTTCGACCAAGCTAGGTAACCCTCCTCACTCACTATTAGAAGTGGAACGACTATCTATTGTTCCCCCATTAATGACTCATGTTGCAGTTTCTGGGGCTAGCTTTGAAGAGGGGACCAATAATTTTGAGGATGCTCATAGGATTCAGATATCCCGCTCGGAACTCTCAATTATATCTTGGAACCTGGCGGGGATAAGTAAGAAGTTGGAAGATCCCGATTGGGCTGGTTTTATTAATAAGCAGGATATATGTCTATTTCAAGAAACTTGGGCTGAAGACCCGATATTTATGGACGGGTTTGTGACATATTTTTAGCGGCCTAACCAGCATCAAGGGGTTTTGGTCGTGCTAAGGGGGGGACTCATGATCCTTCTAAATAAGAATTTACAGTGTGATCATTCAGCTTTACACATTAATTCCCCCGATTTAATGGGCGTCCAACTTTCATTTAACCCAGATTTTAAAATTCTTATAATTAACGTGTATGCCAGGTCTGTTTTTCGGGGATCAGAGTCCCAGACAATTTCTCCGTTATCCGAATATATAGACACCCTGCACTCGTCAATGAAAATAGTGGTTGCAGGGGACATGAATTGTACTTTTGAACCTGACTGCCTTAATAGTAATCTGACGGCTGAGGAGGATGAATTCTGGGGAATCCCTCAACTGAAGGGAAAGGTCCAATGTATTAGCTCTTGTGTTGCTTCTCAGTTGACTTCCCTTTGTTTTAGATTTGGACTAAGAGCGTGCAATGGACGAACTAGTTCTGATTTGAACATTGCACCCACTTTTAAGCGGGGGTTGCTTTCTAGTGTTATTGGTTACTTCTTAGTGGATGTCAGGCTTTGGTCCCCTTCTTTAGATATGAAGGTAGACCTTTGTCACGAGAGCGACCACAATCCTTTACTCCTTACCTTACATAGTAATGTGTTTAAGAGACTGCAGAATATTCAGATCTCCGAGGTCCCTGGACCTCTTCTGAACCATGAGCATAGTCGTGTTAGTTGGCCAAAAGTAATGTCTAACCCTCAATTGATTAAGAAAATGTATTTATCCTTCTCAGAGGAGTATGAGGTTAGTAACATTCCAATTTTGAGCATTCACAAAGAAATGGTAAGAAACTTGCAGGACATTTTCTACAGGAAGACTACTATTAGGCAATCCTCTGGTAATTTTAAAGTCAGGAAATGGTTCAATAAGGATTGCTCCAATGCTAAATCAGCCTTAAAATCAGCCATTATGACTCATTCACAGGGGGAGATTAGGACTGCTAGACTTATGTATAATAAAACTCTGCAATTGGCAAAAAAAAGTTGGGAAGATACCACCTGGCAGAAATTGTTGGATGCAACCAAACTTCAAGAAAATAGGACCTTTTGGAAGCTATTGGCCAATAGACACATAGGGGGTAGTGGCTCCATCCGCACGCATATTCAAACTGAAAGATGGGTGGAATATTTCTCTCAGCTTTATGCTCTACCCACGATACAGGATTTTTCTTCTTCGTTGCAGGCTGAATTGCGTCTTGAGTATGTTGGTCAAAGAGGGTCTATAGATAGTTCTGTAGATTGCATTGTCTTCTCAGTGATGGAAACTACAGTTGCTATTAACTCTTTAAAATTGGCCAAGGCTCCAGGCACTGATAAGATGCCGGGGGATCTTTTAAATTCTGAGCCAGTTTTTTGGTCCTGCTACATAAATACGTTATCCAATGCTATAGCTGCAGGAGGCCTTATTCCCAAAACTTGGAAAGGGGCTGAAATAATTCCTGTCTATAAGAAGGGTGACGTGGGTTCCCCTGTTAACTGTAGACCAATCAGCCTCATTGACAATCTCCAACATTTTTTTGCTAAGCAGCTTTTGGATAGGCTTTTGGACTGGGTCCATGATCATCAGGTACTGTCTCCACTTCAGGCGGGTTTTCGCCCAAAAATTAGTACAGTGGATCAGGTTTTCAGGCTGACCCTCCTATTTTGGAAATACGTAGTCTTGGCAGAGCAAAACTTTTATGTTGCTTTTGGGGACCTTAGGACTTCTTTTGATTTGGTCCCTAGAGAAAAGTTATGGGAAGTCCTGCATAGAATGTGTATTCCTGATAACATAGTACACCTATTACAAAGGTTGCACGAGAATACATATGCCCAGGTGGGATGGTGGGATGGTGTAGCCAGGGCGAGTTAACTGATCATATAGCCATCCGGCGGGGGGTTCGCCAGGGATGTGTCCTTGCACCAACCCTTTTCACTTTGTTTATTAATGAGGTGGTGCATGCTGTGTCTTCTTGTCAAAATGATGCTCCCTCTCTGAATGCGCAAAAAATCCCTATTCTATTATTTGCAGACAATTCTCTTTTGATTTCCAAAACCCCCAAGGGTCTGCAGATCTTGGTTGATAGGTTTAAGGCTTTTTGCACAGACCATGGCCTGGAACTTAATGCCAGTAAACCAAAATTAATGATATTGAGCACAGGTTTTGTTAAGAGATGTACTATTATCTTAGATGGGGCTCCCTTAAGTAAGGTACATTCTATAGATTACCTGGGAGTAAGAATCACAAACAGCATGCAGTGGGAGGATCAGATTGGTAAGAGTGCCTCAGTTCTTCAGCATAGGTCTGGTGCTATTCTGCGCTTTTCTAATACCACCATTGCGAAAGCTGTTTCTCCGGCTATTAAAATTTATTTGGCAAAGGTGCAGGGTGCAGCGACTTATGGTGCAGAGGTGTGGGGACCCTCCAACACCAACAAATTGTCCGTGGGCGAGAATAATTTTGCAAGAGCTCTTCTTGCATGCCCTCGCAGTACACTATTGATCCCGGTTTTCCTGGACTTGGGATTTCATTGCATCTCTGATGTGATAGCTTTAAGACCCTTACTCTTCTGGGTACGAATTTGGACCACTCCTGAGCTTACTGTTTACAGGGACTCCCTTCAAGATATTTCAGATAGACTTAATGCAGTTTCTATTCCTTGGCTCAAGCATGTTTCCAAGTGGTTTTACATCTTGGGAATTTTTGGGAGAACCCTCATAAGTTGGGGAGGTCCCAGAAACAACTCTTGAAATCTGTTTGCTGGTCCTATGTTAGGAATAATTATTTTCTAAGTACATCTCATGGTCTTGTTTTTAAATGGCATCCCCAGTTTTAATTTTACCTGGACTCAATTCCCAAATTATTAGGTAAGAGCCTGTATGCTGGTTTTAGATTTGGGTATTTACCGTTAAAGTCCCTTACTGGTAGCTGGCGATCATCACCAACTCTTGATCTATGGCCTAGTTGTAATTGGGTATCTGTATCTGAAGCACATTTTATGTTCTTTTGTCCAGCTTATGCCTTTGCTCGGTGAACATGGATATGTCCACTTTGTAGGAATATGGGCTTAAGACAATGTAAAGTTGCCCTTAGGATACTGAGGAGTGATACTTCTCTTGTCTTAATTTGTGCGGTTAGCAAGTTCCTTGCGGCCGCATGGTATATACATACTTGCTTCTTAAAAATGTATTTTAATAGTGGCATTTGCTTTTAAACTTTTATATTTACTTATTTATTATGTGTATACATATTGAATTGTGTGATTTTATGCTTTGATTGTTATTTATGATCGAATAAAGCTTATGTGAAATCAAACTGTTTCTACTTCTTGTTCAGTATGGTAAACTTTGTAATTTTGGGTAGTGAACTGCCAACATTCTTAAGTGATGAAAGGTGCTTTTGCACACTTTCTTTGAAAAACATGCTCATGAATGTCCTTTTAAATTACGATACTTTCTTACTTTGCATGGAATTAATCCTTGCAAATTGTATTTTTCTTTGCTTCAGACTACTACATGGAAAGTCATGTACAAAACTTTGTAATAAATCAATAGATTGCTGTTGAATACTACAAATACTGGCACAGTACCATTTGTAAACAGGGCTCTGTCTACTCCTTCCCTGAACCTCTTCAGCTATCACCTCTTTCATATTTCTGGGAAAAATCTCCTCCTTTTCAATGGGACTCCCATCCTTCCTCCCATAACATCGACCAGTTAAATCAACTGCATATACTAATGTGTTTTCTTGCAAATAATCTTCTTCATTAAAGAAAGGCTCTGTACTGGAGGTATGCTTCCATTCACCACCAAAGATTTTACAAAAATTACTTTTATTAACAGATATTTTTCTTTGGCTGCATCTCTTCATACCCAGCACTGTTTTTCTAATGTCCTCATTCTACTGATAATCAAAATAAAAAGCTTTCTCTTCAAGGCAAATGCTTTATCCACTACAGCCTCAACACATTCTTTTTGTTTCATTACTTCTCTTTTCCTTTTGTATTGCTTCATAGTTTTATTAAGATTCTGAATTACCCTGGCACAAAACATTCTAACTCTAATTTTTTTAACTGTTGCTGTTTTCTGTTTAAGCTATCTGCTTTCTTCACTGATGGCTTGCTTGTAAACTGGCATGTTTTTCCCTATGTTCTTCATTTTGCAAACATTTCAGTTTTCCACATATAGATTTTATTGTATTTTTTGTTTTCTTACCAGCAGCTCCTTTCTCTTTGGTGACATTGTCCACATGTTGTTCTTTTTGTCTCTTTGTTGCAAGTAGATATCATATTTTCGTAAATTTCATTTTTATTTGTTTTTTTTTGCATTTTAGAGATCTCTTATAATGCAGGAATAGATCTCTGAGATAAATAAAATAGCCAAATGTATACATTTTAGTACATGCTGTTCAATTATATATCATAAGCATTTAAATGTAATACAAACAATCACATCACTATGTTCTCACACTCTACATGTTAGTTTTCATGTTTAAAGAAAAGTATGCTTCCCTCTGTTATCATAGGCATGAGTGTCTGATTCAATGTTTCACTTTATCCATGAAAGTGTGCTTGGCTGTGTTATGATATGTGTCAGTGTATGCTTGGGTATCTTATCAGATGCATCAGTGTTTCCCTAGGTACATTAGTCTATACATAAGTGTGACCCTGGGTGTGTCAGCATATGTGTCCATCTATACCTGGCTATCTAATTGTCTAATTGTATACAAAAGTGGGTGCCTTTCTGTGTTACTGTATGGATTACTATATGACTCCGTATGTCAGTGTACACATGAGTGACTGCATGGGTGTGACAGAGTATGCATCAGTGTGACGATGGGTGTCTCAGTGTACCTAACAGTGTGTTCCTGGATGTGTCGGGATATGTATGAGTGTGTGCCTGGGTATGAGAGTGTATGTATCTTTATCTGCCAGGGTGTGTCATTATATGCATGAGAGTGTACCTGGGGGTATGAGTGTATGTGTCAGTGTGTTTTTAGTTTTGTCATTGTATACATTAGTATATGTGTGGGTGTCACAGTGTATGTACCACAGTGTGCTTGGGTTTGTCAGCATATGCATCAGTATGTGTCTGTGTGTTTCAGTGTATGTATTACTCCGTGCTTCACTATATGATTGTATGTATGAGTGTGTGCCTACGTTTGTCGGTGTATTCATTAATGTGTGCCTTGTTTCTGTCATGGTAGGCATTAGTGGTGTGTGGTTGTATTAGTGTATACATCTATGTGTTCCTTGCTGTCTCAATGTATACATTAGTGTGTACCTGGGTCTGTCAGTGTATGCATTAGTGTGTGCTTTCTTGTGTCACTCTATGCATAAGCACATACCAGCCTTCGTATAACCTACATATAGCCTAGTCTATACATAAGTTCTAATTAGCAAAAAGAAACTTAAACTCATTTAAAGTGGTTGGAAACCACAACTCTACTTGCAACTTGCATTCTAATGTAGCATACAGAAAGCATGGCTAAAAAAACGAATAGTAGAAATCTGTTTATGTAAAGTCAAAGAACTTACTACACATCTCTGTTGTATCTCAGACAATCTGTTTTTGTCAATGTCATATACAGGTGTATCCCTGCTATATACCCACACACACATAATAATACACATATGTTGTAAAGATACACTATAATTGCCATACCTGTTAAAGGTCTTTCATTGATAGATAAAATAGTGATACAATATCACTTTCAACTCATTTCTTTGTATAAGCATGAAATCTCAGAATAAGAATTGTACATCACCCTTACACCAAGGAACCAGTAATGGCAACCTATTCACCTTTGCTGTCAGTGATACTGTCCTAGTTAACAAATCACAAACTGCGTTTCATATTTTATTTATCTTATTCCACATCTGAATGGCTAGTATCTGTTAACCCTTTCTTAAATGTTTTGGAAAGAAGCCCAATTTGCTACTGTATGCTGTTGCATTTGCAACTCTGTCGTGATGCTCAGAGTGGCCCCCTGTGTACTTTGCGACAGAGTCACAACTCCACTCGGGGGTTTGAAAATATATTTCCCATTATTTTTTGGTACAGTTTCAGCTACATTTTAAGTACAGTGATAATAGTGATTTGGAAAAAATCTTTACCAAAGCGTCTCTTATTTGAAAATACTAGGCCTGCTTTAAAAGCTCCCCTTCCCCACTCTTTTTCTTCACCTGCTGTAGCAACTTCCTCTAGAGTACATCACTTTACCAGTAGTTCAAAAGTTCACTGTATTTTTTCTTAGCAGCAGCAGCCTAGCTTTAATGTGTGCTGTAGTAGGTGAGGCTGACTGTTAAAGAATGTAAGCATATTCTAAATGGGATTCCTTGTTTATGGAAAATAAGAACCAATCCCTGATTGACTGGCTTCATATTTTTAATCACAATTTATTTTTATCTACCAATGCATTCACAACATCCAATCAAAACTGTGTTTTTTAAATCAGTGCTCCCTCCATTTTTACCACCTCACATTTTGAAAACTCCCTCATTCAGCTTCAGCCTTCTCCTGTGTGCTACTGCTCCTTCCCTTCAAAATGGTTAGAGTGTGGGTTGTAGGTCAGAGCTATGCTTTTTGGGCTAGTGAGTATTCTTTAAAGAGTGGCATTGACAGGGACCTGGGTTTGATAATGTGGAAATTACTTGAGTTAGCCACAGACGGTTAAAGTGGCAGCAATTGCTTCCATTGGTTGAAAGCATTAGAGATTGCCAACCACCTCACCTCATTAATGTGCATTATGGTGGTAATGACCCAGGCACAATGAAAGATAACTTTGTTCAATTAATGAAATGTTTCACTCGCACTGCCTTTGTGTTCTCGACCATACGCCAGAGGCAGAAATGGTAGTGGTCAAATGAATTCTGTCCACAGATAGACAATGCTAGGAAACATGTTCATAAAACTGTTTCAGCATTTCTCAGAGACCATAACATGGGCAGTGTCTACAATGATAACATGTGCTTTGACATGCATGGGATATGTAGAAGAGATGGTTTTCACTTCACTTATGAAGGCAACAGAGTGTTTCTGAGCAACTTGAAACGCTGCATCCGCTCTTATGTGTACTAATCATATACACACAGTAAACACAGAGGCTCTTCTTAGAGCCTCCCTATATCCCAAACAATATTAAAATTTTGAAGAAAATTTGCTTTTTTAACAAAAAAATTCAGAGTTGTGACTCTGTTGTGGATCCGCAAACCAAAAGCACAAACTCAGTGCACAATTCCCAACATATTGTTCATATGTCTATGTTTCGCTCTCTCCATGTAGCAATACATTTCTGAATACCTCAGTGTAAGTCTAATGGGGTATGTGAATGTGTGCAAGAGTGGGTAAGTGGATCTGTGAGTGGGTGTGTGAGTGTGAGTGGGTGTGTGAATGGGTGCATCAGTGTGAGTGACTGTAAGTGAGTGTGTAAGTGTCTGATTAAGTCTGAGTGGGTGCATCAGTGTGTCTGTGGGTATGTAAATGGGTGTGTAAGTGTCGGAGTGGGTCTATCAGTGGGTGGGTGGGATTTTGAGTGTGTCTGTGAGTGGGTGCATAAGTGTGTGAGTGGGTGTGTAAATATCTGAGTGTGTCTGTGTGTGGATGCATAACTGTGAGTGGGTACGTCAGATTAGTATGTAACTGTGTGAGTGAATGCATGGGTATGTAAGTGGGTATCTGAGTGAGTTTGTGAGTGTCTGTGTGGGTTTTTGTGTAGGTGTATGAGTGTCAGTGTGTCTGTGAGTGGGTGCTTGAGTGTGCAACTGGGTCTGTGAGTGGGTGCATGAGTGTGTGAGTGGATCTTTGAGTGGATGTTCCAGTATCTGTATGTGTCAATGAGTGGATATAGGAGTGTCAGTGTGTCTGTGAGTGGGTCCTTGAGTGTGTAACTGGGTCTATGAGTGGGTGCATGAATGTGTGAGTGGATCTTTGAGTGGATGTTCCAGTATCTGTATGTGTCAGTGAGTGGATATAGGAGTGTCAGTGTGTCTGTGAGTGGGTGTATGACAGTCTTAGTTCTTCTTTCAGTAGGTGTATGAGCATCAGTGGGTTTGTAAATGTGTGCATCAGTGTGTTAGTGGGTGTCTGAGTGGGTCTTTCAGTGGGTGTATGACTGTCAATGTGTATATCAGTGGGTGCATGAGTCTATCACTAGGTCTGTGAGTGGGTGTGTGAGTGTGCAAGTGGGTCTTTGAGTGGGTGTGCCAGTGTCTGTGTACACCTGTGAATAGATATATCAGCATCTATGAGTGGGTTTAAGAGAGTCTGAGTGGGTTTTTGAGTGGCTGTGTGAGTGTCAGTGGATCTATGAGTGGGTGTAAGAGTGTCTGTGTGTGTCTGTGAGTAGGTGTATGAGATTGCGAGTGGATCTGTGAGTGGGTGTATGAGTGTCAGTATGTCTGTCATTGGATTGCATGAGTCTGTGTGGGTCTGTGAGAGGGTGTGTGAGAGTGAGAGTGGGTCTGTGAATGGGTATCTGCATGTATGAATGGGTCTTTGAGTGGGTGTATGAGTGTCTGGGTATTTGAGTGGGTGATTGAGTGTCACTGTGTCTGTGAGTGGGTGCATGAGTGTGTCAGTGGGTCTGAGTGGGTGTATGAGCGACTTAGTGGGTCTGTGAGTGGGTGTACAAGTGTCTGTTGGGGTCTGTGAGTGGGTGTACAAGTGTCTGTTGGGGTCTGTGAGTGGGTGTGTAAGTGTCTGAGTGGGTCTGACAGTGTGTGTATTAGCGTATGAGTGAGTGTGTGAATATACTTTTTATATTTTTTTATCGGCAGGGTTCGTGACTCCATTGTGATGTTACACAGGGGGGCCTAGCTGAGTGCCGCAACAGAGTCACGAGTCCACAATCATAACCAAAAAAAGGGTTTTTTACCTTTTTAAACTAATAAGAGGTCCCTGAGACACCCATTAATAAGCCTCATAGGGTCAGAGCACCTCTACTCTGACCCCTTCAATTGTTTTCAGCCTCAAATTCAATCCTCCAGGACTGTGCCCCGGTCATAAAATGGCAGCCGCAATTTTCTGCACATATTGCAGACAGCCAATCACACTAATGCTTCTGGCACGTGGAGTTGCGATCCTCCGTGCAGGTGTGGCAACAGATTTGCGTCCCTATATATACAAATTTGTTTCCCATTTCATTACAAGAAAACCACTGAACGGATTCACACCAAATCGCAAAAAGGTTGTTTTTTGGACCAGCCCCTAACTTTCTGCCAAATTTGGTGTAATTCCGTTCAATGATTTGGGCACTATCACTGTTCAAATTGCTTAGGGTAAAATGAATGGGGGGAAAAGCGTTTTGGGACACCCCCCTTTTTCTCGGCCCCCGCTTGACGGTTCACCCTCAAACGTTCCAGACCGCAGCTCACATGAGCATCAAATTTGTTTTGAAAATTTTGTGAAGCTTCGTCAGCCGGCGCAAAAAATATAGGCAAGTAAATAAACACTTTTTCTATAGAAACTAGGCCCTAACTATAAACCATCTATATTGTTTGGTCAGTTCAACTCTGTACGCTTTACCGGTGCCAACGTCAGAGCCTGACCCCTCTCTGCCTATATCCTTTACACCAACACAAAAACATTGCACTCCTGGAGGTGAATTTTGCATGGCCAAAGTTACTCAACATTAAAAAAAACTAGAAAATATTTACCTTAGGGCCTGAGTTATAGTTTCTTAAGATATGTATAACTATAACCGCTGAATTTGTATGGTTTTGTGCATATAAAATCTGAACCCAACTAAAACGTCCCTGTAACCTTTGATTTTTTATTAATACATATATTATGTCAATGGTCAATTTGTATTTATGTACTTAAGATAAGCTCCACTTCTGATGAAATGTAGGATATAAAAGTGCTTTTCACATTTTTTGGGTATTTGCATATGATTTGGGCAGGAAGAAAACATTTGTGCTAAATCACCATGTGGAAATGGTTCAAACCTCAATAGAACATCAAACAATTAGATTGCTTGCTCAGATTGAAATAATTACCATCGCTCCACTCTTGTAAATCCAGATTTACATGCGTGGCAACTACTGTGCGTAGTTATACTTGCCGAGTATTACAACATGAATATAATTATGGGAGCATTTAGAATAAGGATTTGATAAACTTTTAGGTTTAAAGATCACAATGATTTTGAGAAAATGCATATGATTGATAATTAATAGTTCCTTTGGTCTAATTTTGATACACATAGACAAATTTTCACTATAAGTATTTCGTGTGTCTAAATATTTACATATTTGCATTGAAGCCTCAGTAATAAGTGCAAGTTTCAGCAACTAGATGTCAGACAGACTGCAGATATATTAACAGTAAAAATGCCTCAAAGAATATACCGAAAGAAAAACACACAAGAATAAGAGCTCTTTATCTACAAGTTAGATGTGTAAAAACTGATGAGTTTTTGGTTTGCTTGTGTCGCTTAGTATTTGCATGTGCCTATGTGTGACATGTTTTTGATTTATGTATGACACTTTGGTTTTATCGCTTGCTGGCAGAGGATATCATTTTTAATTAACAGCAATACTTTAACAAATAGTACCATTTTTGCGATAGGAGAGTTTTTAAAGGATCAGAAAAAGTAACAGAACGTGAACAATGGTTTACCATGTTAAGTTTCTAACCCACGTTCCTCATATTATTCCCACGAAATCCTGATTTGTAAGTCAACCCCACAAGAGCATGCGACAGCGCGTGCGCTCTCGCTTGTTAGGTCAAGCCTGCGAGAAAATGCGATAGCTCATTCGCTTTCGCTTGCGAGACTCTTGCTGTCAAGAAGGGGCTTGGAACCTGCGCATAGCTTACCATTCATTGGCATTATTGTGGTTCTTTTTTTCAACTTTCTCATTGGGCAGCGCTTGCCATGCATCAGTTCCATTGCTTGCCCTGGCGCATGGACGAAGTACAGATTAATTACATTTTGATCAGTGACCCTCCGCTGGCCATCTGTTGCTCACACTGGAATTCAATTACAAGTAACATTTCTGAGTTTTGACGTGGTCAACGCCGTCAGTGCTGGCCCCATCGTAACTTTTTTTTCGTAAACTGATCCCCACCCCATCCCTGTTTTTCTGCCCTCCCTCCCATCCCTGTTTCTTCTCACCCTTCCCCTTTTTTAAATTTAACTTATGTAGAGAGCTACCCGGACTCTCTCTTACTTTGTTGCAACTTGGGGGCACGTTGGCTGTGTCTTTATGAAGCTATCAACAAGGGGTCGAGCTGCTGGCCAGGCAGTAGACACGCACACACCTAATCAGAGTACATTGCCTTTGTGTGGCGCCGGCAAGTAATACAACGCACTTAGGCCGATTCTACACTGGTGATGAGGCGGAACGACCCCACCGTGCTCCCGCCTGCAGCAAGTGCAAGGTGCACCCCCAGAAAAAGACCTGATCAGTGAACCAGGAGCCACGAGGCGAGTGGCCTCTTTCACCATGCTCCGTCACCTGGCAGATTGGCACACAACACCCCATTGGTGCCTGATCGCACCTGGCCTAGTACCTTTGCGCCTCCCGAGGTGCAGGGTTGCACCGCTTGTTGGATCCTGCCATTGCTGTGGGACTCGCCCACTGGGCCAAACTCGTGCACTGAGGAGGAGCACGGCCATTGGCAGGCGGAGAATGCGGGTGGTATGCCTCTCGGATGCTCCGCCAGCTGTGAAACCTGCTGGGCGGCCCCGCCCTGTGATTGTCTGGAACGTGCCTGGAGGGGATCTGTCCCAGGAGGGTGTGAATCTTGAGCTGGAGAGACTGATCCTTCTCCACAGATCCACAAGTAAGAACTGTGACCTGTTTCTTCCCAGAGACGGGTGCACTTTGAAAAAAAAGAAAATTAAATAAAACAGAGTGAGAAAACTGGTGAAGCCTGAGTTAAAAAAAAAAAAAAGAAGGAAGAAAATGACTCAAAGTGAGTCAGTGGGTATAAAACACAAAAGACTAAAGAGTTAAGTGTGCAAGCAGTGGTTGTACCAGATAAGTGGGATGTACAAATCAGAGACACAGTGCAATGAGTGACGGTCTCCAGTAGAGATCATGTGACACAAGCTAAGTTCCATGTGGTAGAAAGTAACTGTGGGAGGTTGCTTCAGGTGTTATACTACTGAGGATCTACAGCTTGTCTTCTTCGCTCGTCATGTCCATGATGCCCAGGCAGACGTGCTGCTGGACAAGTTCCCGCAGCACTTCACCGGACTGGGCAAGCTCATAAGGAAAACAGTTCAAATTCCACATCAACCTGACCGTACAGCCCATGGCAGTACGTCATCGCACAGTTCTGTTCCATCGGGGGCCAACGGTGGAGAAGGAGCTGCGAGCTCTGGGGGACCAGTGCGTGATTGAGAAGGTCACTGGGCCGACCCCAAGTGTGTTGCCACTAGTCATTGCCCCAAAACCAAATCAGGCAGGTGCTATCCACTTGTGTGTGGATATGAGTCTGCCGAACTGCGCCAGCAGGAGAGAGAGGCATTTCACATCTACGATTGAAGGATGACATCCTTGCCGACCTGAATGGAGTGCAATGGTTCTCCAAGCTGGATCTGAATTCTTGCTACCATCAGCTGGAACTGACCCCTGAGAGCAGGAACATCACCACATTCTCCACGTATGTGGGGATGCGACGATACCGGAGGCTCAGTTTTGGCATCTCTTTGGCTGCCGAAGCCTTTCAGAATGCCATTAGAGAGACATTATCTGGACTTGAAGGGTTGTTTAATCTTAATCTTAGTGACAACATCTTTATCTACTCAGAGACCCTGGAAGATCATCATCGTCATCTACGAGCCACACACCAGCGGATCTCTGACTCTGGCCTCACCCTCCACAGAAAGAAATGTGCCTTCTACAAAAACTCGGTTGAGTTTTTTGGGTACATCTCATGCGAGGGGTTACAAGTAGACCAAGAAGGCGTTTGCCATCCGAAAGACCCTCATACCCCACAATGCAACCAAAGTGCAAAGTTTTCTTGTATGGCGACATACTGCAGATGCTTCATTCCCCAGCTAGCCACCATGGCTGAGCCTCTACAACAACTCACAAAGGCAGACAACAAATGGAACTGGAGTGAAGAGGCAAGCAAGG
Source organism: Pleurodeles waltl (assembly GCF_031143425.1). NCBI lineage: Eukaryota > Metazoa > Chordata > Amphibia > Caudata > Salamandridae > Pleurodeles > Pleurodeles waltl. The sequence continues at coordinate 653,987,135 of NC_090447.1, forward strand.
CATTTCAGAGCATCTAGGAGCGCTGCTAGACAAAGAGATGATGACATACTTTCACCCGTGGAAGAGGACAGAAGTGGTGGTTGATGCCAGCCCTGTGGGGTTGGGTGCTGTCCTGCTGCAGGAGAGAAAGGACCAAGTGTGGGTGCCTGTGGCGTATGCGTGCAGGACGTTGTCATCAACTAAGTCCTGATACGCTCAAATCGAGAGGGAGAGAGGGGTTCTGCTACAACCATAGAGGTCCAGTGTCATCTATCGACCCAGGGTGAACAACCCTGCTGACTACCTCTTGCGGCGCCCACCCAAACCAATGCCATATGAATCCCAGGTCGAGGAGGTGAAGAGAATGGACAGTTTCATGAAGATGGTAGAGCAGGCGACATGCCTGGTGGCTATGACACTGTTTGAGATAGCTTAAGCTTCAGGCCGAGATCCTGTCATCAGTCGTGCCAAAGATGGGTTGGCCCAGCAAGAGTGGAAGCGACCCAACCCGGATTCAAGTCAGAGACTGTGAGACTTTGTATGCTAGACAGGAGCTGACCATGCACTGTTGGTGTATCCTTTTGTTTTTGTTTCATTGTTCAATTTGTGCACATTTCTGTTTTTTTTCCTTTCCCTATTTTCTTTTCCTCCTTTAGCCGGTGGCACCAAGTTTTTAGTTCACTCCCATGTACCGGAGTTTATTACTTTTGAATAAAACAGGGGAGGGATGTAGCGAGCCACCCGGACTCTTTCTTACTTTGTTGCAAAATGGGGGCATGTGGGCTGTGTCTTTATGAAGCTATAAATAAAGGGTCCAGCTTCTAACCCGGCAGACAACACACGCACACACCTAATCAGAGTGCATTGCCTTTGTGTGGCGCTGCAAGTAATGCGGCGCGCGCTTAGGTCGTTTCTACAACTTATCCCCCCTACTTTGTTGACAAGTCTCAAATAAGAACTCTATGCTAAGGTTAAAAAAATAAAGTTTCACATAATTGGGGGCGAACGGGCATCTTTTCTGATCATTGACTACTACTTGCACAGCCCATATGTTCTTTCCTCATCAGCACTAGGTGGCTAAGAGATGTCTAGCTGCTGTACATTAAATAGTGACACAATGAGTGTAGGTGAGAAGAAGGCCCAGCTTTCCTTCAGTTGATGGTTGTTTCCTCCGATGACAAGTGAACAACAAACTTTGGCACGTTTTCCGAAACTGTTTTCAACTAGAAACCCACATATGACTTCCTGTACACAAATCTCACAATCGCTTCAGCCTCCCTAAAATTTCTGGCATAAAAGTAGTCGATGCACAGGCCTTGCCTCAATAAAACACTTAGGAACATATTTATAATGCCCTGGCGCCACCTTGTGCCACATTAATATCATTATTTTTTACGTTGATGTGGCCCAACGAAACCGAAATCCTCGTGCCGTATTTACAGGGTGGCAGAATGCATGCATTGCGCCACCCTGTAACCCTTTGCGCTACATTATGCCTGCACACAGGCATAATGTATGCAAAGGGGGCTTTCCCCCGTTAGGGGACCCCGAAAAATGGTGTAGGGAAATCTATGAGATTTCAGTGCGCTATGTTTTACAGCACTTTAGAATGGAGCCCTAAGTACTCTGCAGGAGTAGCGCCAATATTTTGGCGCTACTCATGCAGAGTACATGAATGGCATCATGTGAAATGACGCTATTGCTCCCTACCCTGCGCCATGGTTTGCCTTTATTGTAACTCAATTTCACTGCCTCTTATTTTCTGACTTGCATTCCTCCCTTTGTAAACAAGTTTTGACAAAGCCAACGTATTGTTATTTTTTTTTTTACAATCCCTCTAGAGTGGCCCTGTCTCAGGGTCTACACTGACCTTTATGAAACTTCCTTTTGTCCAGTAAAGAACTACTGGCTTTGCTCACTTAATAGAATCTATTTGGAAAATTGTTCAAAGTGGGGAGCATTTTATTTTTGTGGCTACTCTCTTGCTCACAGGCAATTTAATTAGTGATGCTGTATCACTTCCTGTTTGGGGGTGGGAGTTCTGGTCCAGAGGAGCAATCTGGTTTCCTGGTGTCAGAGAGTGACCTGATCACCTACTACTGGGGGGAGAGCATCTTACAGCACAATTTTCAAACCCCATGGCCAGAAATCTCAATGTTTCTAGGCATTTTTTAAGAGGCGCTGCCCACTGAGACTGACCTTCTTCAGGGCCATTTGAGTCTACAATATTATTTCAAATTTTCTGAATGAATCCTTACCTCACTTTGAAACTGCATATGGCTACTTTGGCACCTGTAAGGAGCCACCTAGCCCTACATATTGGAAAAAAGCATTTTGCATGCACCCCGAAAATAAAGGTGCAGTGTGCCACTCGAAGCCACTTCTGTGAGTATAGTGTAGTTTATACCAGGGCCAGACTGAGGATCCAAAGCACCCTTGGCAAACTTTGTCAGACCAGCCCCTATAGGGTGCATAGCAAGCGAGCCTGGCCGCAGCAATGAGGCTTGAGGGGTTTTCTCCCCTCAAGAAAATGTGGGAAAAAATGCAAAAATGATGCATTTTTCAGTATATATTGAATTGTATTCATTTTTAAGGCATGGCAAACGATGCCCTTGCAAGTGTACCAGGATACAGCAATCTTTATTGGGGCTCTTAAATGATTCCCTCACCATCACCCTATAACAGTGCTCATTTCCCCATAGCCCCTCTTCAACATGTATTTCATTTGTTTTATTGTGCCTCTCTTACCAGTTTATAGAAAATGTTACATAAGACAAAGGGGACTACAAGGTAAAGGGTTCACATGTCATCCATACTGGTAGTGCTTGGGAAGCATAAATTCAGGATTCAGAAGATTACACAGAGTTTAGGGATGACTTTACTGATAACAATTTATTTCTACCCCAAAAACACCCTTTTAGCAAAGTTAGGATTATCAAAGACTGGGGAAAAACACAACTTTCTACGCTGTATCATGCAGTTTGATGGCCTTTCATAGCTCACTTTGCTAGATTATGATTCTAATTTATGAACTGCACAGTAACAAAAGGATCTCTGTGACAAAAGCAGCATACTACTGAGCATTTCACATAAAATACTGTCCTGTGATTTGCAAAGTACACATTCTTTGTAGCAGGCACATTCACCCTCTGTGCTACATTAGATGAGTCAAAACTACCATGAGGCAAATCTCTGATATCTCTCCAGCAGCTACATTAATCACCAGTATCTTGACACTTTTATTGTTGGCAGAAACTGTTGGATATACAAGGAACTCTGCAGTGCTTTTAAAACTGCTGCACGGCTACACAACTGCCCTTGTAACTAAAGTGCCCCCTGTAGGGATCTGGCCTGGTGTGTGGTGGACACCTATGGTGTTGACACCTTATACGAGGTCCAGATGACCCCTATTAGTGAATGTAGGCAGTGTCTAGGAAGCCAGGGCTATCTACAGGTAGTTGTGGATGAGCAGCCAAGACCTATCTAGGAGACATGCAAAGCTTATGCATTAACACAATAGTCACACAGCAACTTTTCACACATGAAAGAACCACACACTGTTACAAAAATAAAGGTGCTTGGTTATAGTAACACAACACTAGATAACGTATAGGTAGTCCCCAAATGGAGGTAAGTACACACTATGTATGTATACAGTAATAATTAGGAAAACAACAAGCATTGGTAAGATTTAGTGAAAAATAGTTAGGGTCTTAGGGGAGGACAAACCATTAACTAAAATAGTGGAATGCAAAGTGAAGTCCCCCTCAAGGATGTGGAGTAGCTAGAGGAAAGCTGGAAGAACTAGGGACCCCAAGAGGTGAGTACCTAAGTGACCCCAGCGACCAGGAGAGCAGAGATAATTACCTGGTTTTCGCAAGGACTAATAAGAAGACTTAGAAAATGGATTGTGCAAGAATAGGACCAGACTAGAAGAAACCAAATATTGGATTCTGGAAGAAGAGGACCTGCAAAAGAAGGGGACAGAGTCCAGTCAATGATGGAGTGTCCAGTGGGGGCAGGAGCCACTACCCACCCCTCTGTGAATGAAGATCCGGGTCGACGGGGGAAGAAGATGACCAGCTGTCGAGCCCAGGAACTGAAGAGGAGTCCTTGGAGTGGTGCAGATGGTGTCCCACATCGATTGTCAGGTTGCAGAAGGTCAGTGGTGTAGGAGAACCACCAACAAGCCTTGGCAAATGCAAGAGGAGCAAAAGAAGAGTTGTAAGGCTGCAGAGGACCAGCAAGGTTCAGGGGACTCAACTTTTTTAGGGGAGTCTGGGCTGACCTGCAGCAGTCAGGAGAGCCAGCAGAAGCAGTCACAGCCCCCACAGGCAACCCACTGGCAGCAGGCACAGTAAGTCGCAGTGAGGCCCAATCAGCACACCTGGAGAGGAGTCCAACGTCGCTGGAGCAGCAGAGAGGAACCTGTTTTTGGCAGGATGAAGTGCTGGAGGCTGGGGATACTCAGAGCCTGATGATCCCTTGGAGCAGACGACAACGAACCTTGTTAGCTGCAAGAGTCACAGTGCACAGGTGTACTGTCCTGCAAGGACAGGCAAGGTCTTACCATCTCCCAAGTTGGACAGTGGGCAGAGAGGACCAAGGGGACCACTCCAGATTATCACCTGTGATGCAAGATTCATGCAGTTTTAGAGGAGAACAGATCCCCGCAGCCGGATGTCGTTGATGTAGGTACCTGCAGATGCAGAGGAGTGACTCCTTCACTCCAAAGAAGATTCCTTCTTGCCTCTCAGTGCAGGCTGAAGTCTTGCTGACCTCAGAGGATGCACAGCTAGGGAAATGTTGCAGTTGCTAGAAGGAGCCGGACAAACAATGTTGCAAGGCGAGGTTGTCTCAGGAGTTGCAGTCTTGTCTGTTCTTGTAGAGTCCAGTTGCGGTTCCAGTGGCCAGAAGTTGAAGTAAATGATGCAGAGGAGTCCTGGTGGAGTCTTGTACATCGAATCTGGGGACCTACCCTCGAGGGAGTCCCTAAAAAGCCCTAAAAGGGAGTTTAGTCACCTGGCATGGTGACCACCTATCAGGAGGGGTCTCTGAGATCACCTGCTTGACCAGGCCACTCAGATGCTCCCAGGGGCCTCTGCACATACTGATTTCAAGATGGCAGAATCAAGTGGCCACCTGGAGGAGCTCTGGGCACCACGCCTGGGGTGGTGATGGACAGGGGAGTGGTCACTCCCCTTCTCTCTGTTCAGTTTTGCACCAGAGCAGGGACCAGGGGTCCCTGAGCTGGTGCAAGCCGGTCTATGCAAGAAGGGCATCAAATGTGCACTTCAAAGCAAACCGGACCTCGGTGCATCCGCTGGTGGCAGACTGCGACCACTGCAGGATCTCGTCAGCCAAGAAGGCAAAAAGAGAAGACACTTCACTCCATTTTAATAGTAAAAGGCAGATTAATAGGAACAGGTCCAGAAACTGAGTCATTACACCAAAACCCTAGGCAAAGTACCTTACAAAAACGAATAATAACCTCAGTAATACATTCTAAACTTGCTAAGCCAATCCACCCTTCTAAAATCTCATTGCCTTTCTCCCTCTAAATTCCTCCCTTCACACCCCAAACCTGTCATACAACTCCTGCACCGACTGAGGTCATCATAACACTCCCCTGTTAGCTTCACTAAATCCATCTGTTTGCTCCTTAACCATATCCCTTAGCTGTGGTTACCCCCTTTGCCCCCCCAAACAACAATTGTTCTGTTGCCATGCCTACTCACAGCACAAGACCTACTTACCAACAGCAAACGAAACAAATACAAAATAAGTACAAAATAAAAGCACCAACTTGCCCTACTAAAATAAAAGGAGATACAGTTGAATTTGACTCCCACAAACCACAAGGAACCAAAGCACAATTGAAGGGAGGAGAGGGCGGGAAGTGGGTAATCTAGCATCCCTGCCCCAGGTGAGATGACGACCAAAGCAGCCGTCCCCACAACCCATCCAACCTAAATCACTTCTTTCTCCACCCAAAACTTCCTAACCAATAAGTGCTTACCCCCGAGCATCTTCAGAATGTACCATTCGCACAACTAACCCGGGGGGAGGGAGACCTAGCGAGCCTAGCTCCCCCAAACCCCTATTGGGCAAGACTGCACACAAAGAAGACACTCCACTCCTGCATGCTTGTATGCCTTTTTGGTCGACATAGCTACTGACTTATCAATGAGTTCAAACATCCTTTCGGCCCCAGCTGCTAGAAGTCCCACAGCTTCCTGGTATTCACTGGCTCTGTTCTTGATGCTAGCCCACAGAACCTCTGTCACCGTGAATGAGACAGTGCATCCTCTATATTATTATGTACAGCAGGTACACATCTTGCCTTAAACTGAATGTTGAACTTTAAGCAGCTTAAAAGAAAAACCTTTAGCAATCTGGGAACTCTCCCATCCTTTGCTTTCAGTGAATTCACCGTAGCAACCACTGTTTGAATATCAACATTGAACACCACCTTCCTGTTAGCCAAAAGCTTTCCCCAAAAAACCATTGTGATGATTAACAGAAAGAATTATAGGAAAGCAATACTTTTCTTCTGTGCAATCTATGTCTGAGGTCAACACTCCACTGCCCAACAACTATTCCAGAAAATGCAAATACCATGTGCACCTACAGAATTTGAAAAAATGACACAAATTTGTACCTGCCACAGCTAATTATCATCTAGCGACAACACTGTCACTCCATTAAATTCTTTAAGAAATGTAGTCCAAATCCTCAAATTTTCTCTCATGCTCTTTTGTGGCTGTAGTCTGTGGTGTGATAAAAGAGCATCTGCCACATAGAAATCCAGATGTTTGCAAAAGGCTGATCCTGCTCTGACCACTCTGCGATCGAAATTCAAGTATCCTACAGACTTTGCACCTTCCTCAACTCCAACTTTTGGGAATCAACTGCCTCCTACAACAATTAAATCGAAGTTTGGACCTTATCTTGGTGCAAGTGAACATCCATAAACACTGAACCAAATTCAATATCCATAAAAGTCAGGGTATAAATGAGTTGTCAATTTTTTCAGGAGCCAAGGGCACATTCAGCTTTGCCATTGCCACCCTAAAACAGCGAATAGCTTTTTGGCATTCTCCAGAGTTTTCCTTACCCACCAGCAAAAAAGTATCCAAACAGTGTGTAATGTGATGAAAACTACATTTAAACTGCTAAAAAACACTGGAAGAATGAACTAGCCAATTTAACGAGAAGATCGAACATGCCATAGGCAATATAATGTGAATGTAAGTACCTCATTCAAAATACAATCCCAATAGGGAGAATTTGTCAGGATGAACAGGCAGAAGCTGAAAAGCAGATTTGACATCAGACTTCCCATTTCTGGGTCCTTCCCACAAGCTCTCACTAAGGCTATAGTCTCGTCTACTGAGGAATACCGCATCACGGCGTTAACACTGGCTAAGAAGTCATTAACAGACCTACCATGACATATGATGTATAAGCCTATAAGTCTGTACTCACCCTGTAGTGTTTTGTTGACCAATCCCAATGGGGAAATTGTAAGATTTTCTAATGGCAATTCCTGGAAAAGGCCCAGACTTCTACCTTCTAGCACTTCCTTCCTCAAATTATTCTTGAGCACCTCTAAGTTAGTAACAGCTGGTCTCAAATTATTTGCCCACTGTCTCTGTCAGTCCCTGGTAACATAGTTAAAGACCTTCTGTAGAACCCCAAAACAGACATTTTGCTTCTGTTTGTGGAATCAAGCAAAAGCCAATAGCTTAACATGTCTAAATCAACTAGAGTAGGGCACTTTTCCCAACACCAGTTGTTGACCTTTATCCTTTGTCACTCCCCCATGCTATCAGCCTTGCCAGCTGAGCAACAAGTTCCCTAGACACTGGACAAAAGGTTGCCTCCCCTCACAATTGACACAATCATGCCTGAATTTGCATTGTGGTCTTGTTCAGCTTCCCCTATTAAATGTCCAACATGCCCCATTCTGTGGCCATTGTCCCCTACCCACTCCAAACTGGGTAGTGGGCGCAAGAAAGGGCTTGTACTGTAAAAGAAAACCACTGGCCATGTGAACCAAAGGGACCACCCAGACAGTCATATCCTCTGACTCCACAATTAATTGTCCACATATCCCCATTCCTTGTCCGGATTTGCAGCTCAACAGGCTCAAAACTCCTCATCGTATTGAAACCATGCAAATCCACCATAATTCACTTTGGCTTGCCGAACTACATGCATGTATTTAACATTGCAGCATATCGCTCTGGATGGCATGCACAGAAAATCCTGACATAAATCAAAAAAGCAGATGCCCAATTTTCAATTGTCATGGGCACCCTAGAATGTCATGATAACTCCCACTTGTCCTCTTTTGAAACCTCCTTTGCCTGTATTTCCCTATGTAATAGCTTAAAGCCTTCAACAAATTCCCTCTTCTAAATGTTTTCTTTCATTGCCTTTGGCAATGCACTTCTAAAGGCATTGATATACCCATGTATGGCAGCTTTTTTGTCTTAACACTTCCTCCCGAACAAACTGTGCTGTTATCTGTTCATGTCACCATTGTCCCTTCATCTGCACTAGCACTTTTGGGGCACTTGTAATAAATTTTCCTTGACTTACTTTGAGCTTGTAGTCAATTCCTTAGCATCTTTCCCACTTTTGTCCTTATCTTGTTTACCAGTGTCCTCTGGGCTAGTTGGGCTACTACCAGCCCTGACTGACACCATCCTCAAAACTTGCTGTTCCATCCCTTGCCACCTTGAAACCTATACCTTCTCTGTAAGCACTCTTACCTGGTGTCAATATACGTCAAGTATCTGGTGTCTGTGATTTAACCTTCTGCTTAACTTAAGAATCCTCAGCAATCCGCAGTTTGCTATCTACAGTCTGTAAAACACTGGTACTCTTTCCTCCATTAGAGAACGCCCCCACTGTCTTTGATGCATGCCACACATTTGCCTTACCAACCTGATCATCATCTACAATTTTGTCTTCTTCCAACGTCAGATTATCGTCACCACAATCCAACAACTTATCATTCTTGTCAACCCATGCTCCTCAAATATATAGCCCCCTGCACTCTTACTCGCCATTTCCCCATCACCCATTCCACTATCATCCATGCAAGGAGAAATCCAGTGATCCCTCACTTTCAGGAAGGTCACTCAGGACCCCTCCTTCTGTTCTGACGTGTGCCCGCAAGTGACTCTGGGCTTTACCAGTGTCTGGAGACATCCTTTGACCTCTGATGTCAGCATTGAGATGGCCTTTCCACTCAGGCCACCCAACCTGGATGGCGCACCACATCCAGAAGCCCTTTCAGCTGCTTGAGGCTGCCCTTTGCACTACAGTATCACCATCGTTCAGAATCCAGACCCATTGAATCAAGAATCATCTCTGAACCAAATCTGCATGAATAATCCATTAAGGCAAGGTTATCCACTTCCCACCTCTGAATCTTATGTATCATTCAAACGTCTGTCAACTGGCGGTATTTCAAAACGATGAGCATCTATGAGGTCTCCCAAATAATTTTACTTGCCCTTGTACTTTTGCAAATCCTGTGGTATCACTTGCTCTTTTTGCTGATCTTTCTTGGGTCCAATTCTGAGTCCGACATAACTATTGGAACATTGTTATCCTGTATGGGCACTGCCATCTTGAGTGCTGCTAAGAGACATTCCTCTAATTCCTGACGTATGCATGCGTTTGTCAACAGTGTTCTTGCCCCCAGGTGGCTGTACGCAAGCACCGCACTTATTTCTTATAGGGCTCCCTGCCCCTTCCCACATACCCCCGCCTTCAGTGACATTCCTTGTCGCTGCGATATTCTTGCTTCCCCTCTTCTTTTCAAACTGGGCTGCTTTGGCGCTCCATGTGAGGTGACAGCTTATGTCACTTGAGGTATGACTTCTTCCAGCTTTGTAACTGAATGTTTAAATGTACATTTTACTTCTATTTTGTTGCACAGAGGTGAGCATGCTAATACTGCCACAGTTACACCCTCCGCTGATACATGTGTGGAGCGCCTTAGGCCTATGCAACCTGTTCTAGAACCCCAGCTTTTATGAGGTCCTTCGTACCTTCCTCCTGTAAAACATGCAATGTTGCCACTACCTTATTAACCCTCAAAATTCTGTGGATAATCTGGAATAATACTGTAGATAATGTCAGAACAATGCTTAATCTGCAAATAAAACATTCTTTGGCCTATACCAAGAGAAGTCACTAATCTAGCTGCCCTCCCCCTGGGTGTAACAACAGCCAAGGTGGCAGTCTCCACAACCCATCCCACCCAAATCACCTCCTGCTCCGCACATAGCTTCTTAACCAATAGGAGCCCTCCCCCCCCAAGGGTCTTCAGGATACATCAATTGCCCAACAAGCCCAGGATGGAGGGGGAGACCAGGTGAGCCTAACTCCCTCTGAACCACTATTAAGCATCAGCATGAGGCGACTCAGCAGGAGCATGACACAGTTCGTCACTCAGTGGTAGGCTGCCACAGGATTCCTTAAATAATAGCGTGAGGCAGCTCAGCAAGAGCACATCCTCATACTCACACATTGGTAGGAAGAACACCTGATAGCACCACTCAAATGCCTCGCACCAGCAGAGTGCGGAAAAGAAAAAAAGAGAACCACAGGGAGAAACTGATCAATTTTGAGAAAAGGGCAATAGAGGAAGAAAGAAAGCTGCTTATTCATGCAGTAGGCTGGTGTCCTAGACACACACTAGACAGTAAGTGGCATTTTCATACACTGATAAAGGGACTCCATCAGAAGGGTGGTTGCTGCATGTGTATCATTACGTTTCTGCCATTGAGCGACACTAGGTGTGGCATGCATGGCTGATGACACACTACCACAAGCAAATGCACAAGCGGTACAAGGGGGCTCACTGTCACATGCCTTCATGAAAGCATTACCCCCTTTCTGCAAATTAATTGATCTCTCAGCTGCATCCCTATGTGGCAGATCGGTGTCGGCCATCTAAATGATTACGTTTGAGCCACTGAAACAGGAACAGTAAAATGGTCCCTACTACTGTATTTTGTAAAGGAAGAAGTGTACAAACATTTTGAAAAACTCTCCCACAACAATTATGATGCAGAAGTGGCAGTGCTAAACTTGCACTATTTCCAAGTGAGGAAAGCTTGTTACAAAGTTACTTTCAACTGGTAAATTTACCCCATGAAATTTCACTGTTTTTACCTGAATACTAGTCCATTATGTTTAAGGTGATGCATAATGTTGTGTGACTTATGCCACATACGTTGGGACAATCCACCCGTCAAGTCCTATTGGGTGCAAGTGTTAGCAACAGAGAGGGATGTCCTGGGATCAATGGAATGCATTGTGACAAGTGACATTGGTTCTATAGTATGAGGTTTACACTCTCCACTTCTAAAGCATCAGTAAAGTGCAAATAAATCTGGTGTGAAATTGCTTGGCGGTTGTGAGTTTAGCATTGGATTTCTACTTGAAACCAAAGGATGCCACTTCCATACTTAGAGGCATATTCACCTATATCATATTATGGCAATTGAATGGTCAGCTCAGGGCTTTTTTTCATCATAATTAGAGGCATATTCACCTACATCATATTATGGCAATTGAATGGTCAGCTCAGGGCTTTTTTTCATCATAACTGTTAGACCTGACAGCCTTAGGGTGGTCATTTCCCAACTTTTGCCTGCCTACCTCCACTTTTCTGACACTGTTTTTCCTGGTTTTGGGACTCTGCATGCTTTACCACTGCTAGCCAGTGCTAAAGTGCATATGCTCCCTCCCTTAAACATGGTAACATTGGTTCATTCCCAAATGACATATTTGATTTACTTTTAAGTCCCTAGGAAAGTGCACTACATGTGCCCAGAGCCTGTAAATTAATTGCTACTAGTGGGCCTGCAGTACTGATTGTGCCACCCACTTAAGTAGCCCCTTAACCATATTTCAGGCCTGCCATTGCAAGGCCTGTGTGTGCAATTTCACTGCCACTTCGATTTGGCATTTAAAAGTACTTGCCAAGCCTTAAACTCCCATTTTTCTACATATATGTCACCCCTAAAGTAAGCCCTAGGTTACCCATAGGGCAGGGTGCTATGTAGTTAAAAGGCAGAACGTGTACATGTGTGTTTTAAATGTCCTGGTAGTGGAAAACTCTTACGATCATTTTCCACTACTTTGAAGCCTGCTCCTTTCATAGGATAGCATTAAGACTACCCTCATATACTATCTTAGTGGTATATTCTGATCAGAAAGGGGTAACCAGATCATATTTAGTATGGCCAGAATGATTATAGAAAATCCTGGTTATTGATGAGGTTGGATTTTATATTACTATTTTAAAAATGCCACTTTTATAAAGTGAGCATTTCTCTGCACTTAAAAACCTTCGGTGCCTTACAGCCTGTCTCCAATCAATGTCTGGGCTGGACTGGTTGACAGCTTCCTTGTGCATTTCACCCAGACAACCACAAACACAGGACACTCAGTCACGCCTGCACTCATCTGCATACTGAATGGGTCTTCCTGGGCTGGAAGGGTGGAGGGCCTGACACTTAACATTTCAAAGGCTAGTGGCCCGCCCTCACTCAATGGACAGCCAAACCCCCTACGGGGACCCTGCTAGACAGAACTGTACTGAAAGGGGAACTTGTGCACTTCAAAACCACTCTTTGAAGTCTCCCCCACTTCAAAGGCATTTTGGGTATATAAACTTGGTCTCTGACCCTACCAACTCTAGACACTTCTGGACCTGAACCTGCAACCTATCAAGAGGAACTGCCTGGCTGCCCAATGGACTCAACTGGACTGCTTTGCTGAAAAGGACTGCTGCCCTGCTGCCCTGCTGTTGCCCTGCTGCTCTCCTGACCTCTGACGTTGCTGAGACGTGCTCTACAAGGGCTTGGATTGAGCTTCCCTCCTGTTTTCTGAATTCTCAGGGCCAAAAAGACTTCATCTATTCAGGAAATTCCTTGTGCACCGAAAATCAATGCACAGCCTGCCGGAAATGATGCACAGCCTGCCTTGCAACTGAGAAATCGCCGCACAGCAAACCAGAATGACGGAGCCCGATTTCCCAAATGTAAATTTGATGCAGCGCTTGCCCTGAGACTTAAAATTTGACGCACCGCCCTACCGGATTGAAGCACAGCTGAACCAGAACGATGCAGCCAATTCCCTGAGTGAAAAATCAATGAAGCCCCTGCCGTGTGACAGAAAATTCGACGCATCACTCTCCTAGATCGATGCAACGCTTGTGACTTCTTCCAGTGCACCCAGGATTTCCCTGCATCATCCCTGGGCGTCAAAAAGATTCTTGCATCGCAGTGAGGAACCAAGACTGCACGCTGAAAAACAACACAAGTCCCTTGCAGCGTGGAAAGAAACGATGCTTGTAAGTGCTGCACTGGAAAATCCAACGCACACCATATTTTTCCACACATCTCCTCCTCTGTGGTCTCAGTGTGTGTTATTTTTGACGCAAACCAGGTACTTTGTGTAATCAAGCGACAACTGTTGATTACTAAGATTTAAGACACTTTTTAAGCTTGCAAAAGGGATATTCTAACTTGTGCTTATTGAACCTTTATTGTTTTGACCTTATTTTATTGAGATAAATATCAACTATTTTTCTAGTCCTGTGTGGTGTTTTCACTGTGTTACTGTATGATTTATTGCACAAATACTTTACATATTGCCTTCTAAGTTAAGCCTGACTACTCATTGCCAAGCTACCAAAGGGAGGGCACAAGATAATTTGGACTGTGTGTGGCTTACCCTGACTAGGATTGTGGTCCCTACTTGGACAAGGGTGTATACCTCTGCCAACTAGAGACCCCATTTCTAACATTGGTGATCAACGTTGAGGATAGGACCTCTGTTTGTGCTGTGACATACAATAGCTATGTGTACACTACCTACCCACAGTAAAGGACAATTTGATTTGTTCTCTTTTTGCTGCAACTTTCCTGCTTGACATTTTAATCTAATCCTATACAACATGTCTCTGGCTGGGTCTCAAGGAGGAGCTGGAGAGTTTGACCTAGCCAAGCTGGAAGCATACACTGTCAGCCAGCTGAAAAGGTTCTGCATTGGGATGGGAGTACCTACCCGGGGAGCCTCAAAGAAGGAGGAGTACCAAAAGACGCTGAGGGCCTGGGCAGAAGCCCGTTCACAAGAGCACGTTCAGTTGGGAGAGCAAGAGGATGGCTCTCCAGAGGATTTGCCAACAGTAGTGGGGGATGACACCCCTGGATTTGTGCCCTCTGCTAAACCAGGGAGCAGTGTCTCAAGTCACGGCCTGACCGCAGAGTGCAAGAGGGAGAAGAGAGAATTCAGGCTGCAATTGGCCAGATTAAACATGGAGGCAGAGGAGAGGAAAGCCAAAGCTGAGAGAGAAGCCAAACAAGCTGAGGTTGCAGCTGAGAGGGACTTGGCTGAAAATAATCTACTTCTGGTTCATTAACTGAGTCTGAAAGAGCTGGAGCTCAAGTCCAGGCAGTCTGAGTCCAGCAGTGATGGTGGAAGCATACATACAGGACCTGCAGGAGACAAAAAGGTTTGTAAACCCAAGGATGTGGTGCCAAGGTATGTGGTGGGAAATGACATTGATAAGTGGTTTGCAGCAAATAAAGTTGCAATAAGGGCTCATGGGGTTCCTGAAGAGCAATTGGGGGTGGGCTTGTGGAAACACGTGCCAATACTTGGGAGGGATACACTTCTTACACTAGATGTTGGGGTTATGAACAAGTATGCCCCTATGAAAGCCATTTTTACTGCCAAATTTGGACTGACCCCTGAAAAGTATCGCCAAAGATTCAGGGACACTACCAAGCTCCCCAACCAAACCTGGGTAGACTTTTTTGACTTTTGCAGTAAGGCACTGAATGGTTGGGTGTGGGGCAGTAAAGTAAATGATTACATGGGTTTGTACATTTTAATCCTGAGAGAGCATATGCTCGGTATTTGCCTTACAGAGTTGTGCCAGCACCTAATTGACAGTAAGCTGACTGATCCCAGGAAGCTTGCTAAGGAGGCGGGCCTCTAGGCTAGCACCAGAGTGTTCAAAAAGGTATCTGAAGCAGACACTCACAGAGGTGGTCAGGGTTCCGAACAGAAGAAAAGGGGGGGCATACATTTAAAAATAAAGAGTTCTCCAAAGGCCCCCAAAATAATTCTCAAGGGAATGGTGTTCTTTGACTATAAGACAGAGAGATTTGTGCCCCAGTGCACTAAGTATGGTCACTCTAAAGGCGACACTATGGCCCTCATTACAACCCTGGTGGTTGGTGTTAAAGCGGCGGTAAAACTGCCAACAGGCTGGCGGTAAAAAAAATGGGATCACGACCACGGCGGAAACCGCCAACACAGACAGCCACTTTAACACACTGACCGCCACGGCGGTAGCAACAAACACCGCAGCAGTAACCGCCAACAGACAGGCGGAAGACAATTAACCGCCCACCACATCACAAGCTGCCAATCCGCCAGCTTTTCTGGGGCGGGACCAATGCCATCAAAAGCACGGCAGAAACAGGAATTGGAAGGGAAACCACTCACTTCTCGACATTCACCGAAGAACCAGGACGCAATGGAGCCCCAGTTACAGGTCCTGCTGATGCTGGTCTACCTCCTCATCTACCAGGAACATCAAAGACGGCGGCGACAATGACGGTGAGTACTGCACCTAGTACACAGGGGAGGGGGGAGGAAAAAGAGAGTGACACACACACGAAACATGCAACAACCCCACCCCCACCCACAACACCATACACAAACACATGCAACAACATTACATATATACCCCGTAACCCCCTGGAAGAATGCAAGGTCAAAAGGAATTGGGTCAAATTAGTGATATTTAAAAAATAGGCAGATATACTATAGGGTTTGGAAAACAGTATTAACAAAAATATACAATACGTACAGAAGGCCGTACATTGTCCATTCACAAATGTCCGTGGGCCACTGGGCCAAAATTCATGAGCCAAGCCCACACTTGACTCCTGCCTCAATACGGAGAGAACACTGCAGGGGCATCAGGTCGTAAACACACAGGCACATCAGGGGGATGGGGAAGGGGGGGGGGGGCACCTCAGCAGGAAGGTGGTAAAATGCCACTGCTCCTGGAGGGGGCTACATGCCCACAGCGATGTCCTGGGGAGTGAAAGGCCATAGTCTCTCAAGTGGGTGGTGTGCCCACTGCTTGGTCCTGGGGAGTGCAAATCCACAGTCTCTCAAGTGGGTGGTTTGCCCACGTCTTGCTCCTGGGGAGTGCAAAGCCACAGTCTCTCAAGTCTCTCATGTGGGTGGTTTGCCCACTGCTTGGTCTTGGGGAGTGCAAAGCCACAGTCTCTCAAGTGGGTGGTTTGCCCAACGCTTGCTCTTGGGGAGTGCAATCCACAGTCACTCAAGTCTCTCAAGTGGGTTGTTTGCCCACTGCTTGCTCCTGGGGAGTGCAAAGCCACAGTCTCTCAAGTGGGTGGTTTGCCCACTGCTTGCTCATGGGGAGTTCAAAGCCACAGTCTCTCAAGTCTCTCAAGTGGGTGGTTTGCCCACTGCTTGCTCCTGGGGAGTGAAAAGCCACAGTCTCTCAAGTCTCTCAAGTGGGTGGTTTGCCCACTGCTAGCTCATGGGGAGTGCAAAGCCACAGTCTCTCAAGTGGGTGGCTTCTCCACTGGTTCTAGAGGAGGCTTGGTGCCCAGAGTGCTTCATCCTGCCAAGGATTGGGTGAGTGGATGCCTTTCTCCACTGGTTCTGGAGGGGGCCTTCTGCCCTGAGTGCTTCATCCTGCCAAGGACTGGGTGAGTGGATGGCTTCTTCCACTGGTCCTGGAGGGGGCATTGTACCCTGTGATGCAGATCTTGGGGACTGCAAGGTCACAGTCTCTCACCTGGGTGTCAGACCCACATGCTTTGCAGGGGCCAGGACGCTCAACAGCCCATGGAGGCAGGACTACACATTGTCCGCCGGCGGTGACAGCTGCTCAGTGGTGGCAGTGGCGGTGCTGGTGTCGGTGCTGGCAGTGGCGGGGGGAGGCTCCAGCCCATCCCCTGCAGCCTCGGACAGCCGCCCACTGGGGCCGCTGGTGCTGGTAGTGGTGTTACTATCAGAGGTGCAGGTGGCAGTGCTTGCGGCAGCGCTGCTGGCGGTGCTGGCCGTGGTGCAGGTGCCGGTGCAGCCAGGGATGGAGGGAGGCTCCAGCCCTTCTCTTTCAGCCTCAGACGGCTTCCCACTGGGGATGGTGCTGTTGACAGTAGTGGTGGCAGCGGCAGTGCAGGTGACGGTGCAGGTGGCGGTGCTTGCGGCGGGGCTGCTGGCGGTGCTGCACGCGGTGCAGGTGGTGGGACTGGCGGTTCTGCTGGTGGGCACCAGGGCTTCACCTGCATCCTCCATCGCCTGAAGTGCCTTGCCTTTGGTTTTCTGCCCCTTCCTTACCTTGGCTGATGCTGTTTTGCCCTTGGCTTTGTCACCTGGAGGTTTGGAGGAGGCCTTGCTGGGTGGGTCGTCATCCATGCCTCTGCTGCATGCTGGCCCCTTCTTCCCCTTGGCAGGTGGCGATATGGTTTGGTTCTTTGCAGGGGTGGGTGGTACACTGGCTTTCCTGACGGGTGCCCCCTTTGAGCCTCTTGGAGCTGCAGGATCCACATTGGACGGCGACTTGGTGGCTGTGGTGCTGGGCTGGGTTCTGGACACCCTGGCCCAAGGGGAATGACGGGGGTGGAGAGTGGGGAAAAGGTCAATGTTAGCTAGGAAAAGTGCTTGGGACACACCGGGGCGGGACAAGGGAGAGGGTTTGGGAGTGGAGTGGTTGTAGGAGGTGTCTGTCTGCTGAGTTTGGGTGAAGGTGCATGTGCTGGATGCTGTTGTGAGTTAGATGGCTGTTGGGTGGGTGTGTGCTTGCGTTTGTGTAATTTGGGAGGAGGGGTTACAGACACGGTGGGAGAGGACACAGGGGACGAGTGTATGGTTGTGGGGGTGGTGACCCTTCGTGAGGGGTGTGTTGTGATGGGCGTGCTGGTGATGGCGGTAGTGGATGAGGATGTAGTGCATGCAGGTGTGAGTGGAGACGATACTGGGAGGGAGGTGGACGAGAAGGAGGAGAAGGACACAGAGGAGGAAGTGGATGTTGGTGTGTCTGTATGGGGATGGTGCTTGAGTGCCTGTGGGATGATGTGTCATGCTTGTGTTTGCCTGAACCACTCCTGTGTGCATGCTGGTCTGAAGATGTGCTTGGGATAGGCTGGGGTTGAGGGGATTGGGACTGGGTAGAGGAAGTTGGAGGGAGGAGGCTAGACACAGGGACAATGGCTGCCATCAGTGCTGAGGCCAGAGCCTGAAATGCTCTCTATTGGGCTGCCACACCAGAGTGAATTGCCCTCCAGGTATGCATTTGTTTGTTGCAAATGCCTCTCAACACCCTGGATGGCATTCAGAATGGTTGACTGTCCAACAGTGAGGGATCTCAGGAGGTCAATAGCCTCCTCACTGAGGGCAGCAGGGCTGACTGGGGCAGGGCCAACTGGGGCAGGGCCTGAGGTGCCGGGGGCGAAGGAGATACCCACCCTCCTTGGTAAGCGGGCACGGGAAACACGCTGAGGGGCTGATGAGAAGGCGGTGCTGGTGGGGGGTGGCAGCTATACCTGTTGTTGGGGTGGGCACAGAGGTGTCCGCCACCACCAGGGAGCTTCCATCGGAGGAGGAGTCACTGTCTGTGGTCTCCCCTCCTGTCCCCTTCGTGGTGCTCCCTTCACCCTCCGTACCACTGGTGGCCTCACCCTTGGTGGATTTGGCCTCCAGGCCCATGTGGGATGCAGCTCCCTCCGTCGCTGGTGCCTCTTCTCCTCTGCCAGATCATGCTAAGGCACATAAGGACAGGGTGACAAAACAAAAAGGGGGGGAGAGACAGAGGATACACTTGGGCAATACCAGCAACACCACTACCGCTGGCGTACACAACACACAGTGAGCAGCCCTATGCACTAGGCCATGCCCAACCAGTTCCTAAGATAGTCACCAGCCCATGGGGTACAATGCCTAATGTCATCAGCTGCACCACAGAAACCCAAAGGACCCTGCCCAGTATAGATGCCCACTAACACTATTGGTGTAAGTGTGCCTCAGAGCCTGCCAACAAGGGACCTACCCTGCCATCTTCGCCCTGGCCTAGGGGTACCCACAGCTCCCACCCCCCACCCAGATGACCCTTAACACATGCACAGCAGGAGTCAGATTCAGTACTCACCCCCTTGTGGCTGCTGTGATGCCTTCAAGCGCCCATCCAACTCTGGATAGACCACCGCCAGGATGCGGAACATCAGGGGGGTCATGGTGTGATGGGCACCCCTTCCTCATTGGGAGGCCAGCACTAGCTGGGCCTCCGCTGTCTTCTTTGCCCAGCAGCGCAGGTCCTCCCACCTTCTGTGGCAGTGGGTGCTCCGCCTGTCAAAGACCCCCACGGTCCGCACCTCCTTGGCAATGGCACGCCAAATACCCTTTTTCTGGTGGGTGCTGACCTGCAGGGAAAAGATAGCACAAAAGAGAATTAGTCAACCGTCCGGACCATCACACTCATTGCCCACCAGATCCCACCCATCCCCTGAAGCACATACATTGACCACCTTACATTCTGCACTCTGGCCAGGACCCCTCAGCCCCCCCCCCCCAACATGTGGCTTACACACACTGCACTCCAGACGTTCATGGCCCACGCATCATGCTCAGAGTGTACTCACCTGTTTGTCTGGCGGACCGTAGAGTAACGTGTACTGGGGTAGGACCCCATCCACCAGTTTCTCTAACTCCTCCACAGTGAAGGCAGGGGCCCTTTCCCCAGACACTCGAGCCATTGTCGCTTCCAGACACAGGTCACAGCAACACTTGCAGTGTAGGTCCTCCCCTGTTGATGGCCAGGTAGCAAGTGAGTGGATAGATAGAAAATGGTGGTGACGTCCGCGGCAGTGCATACCGTCACTGCCGGCGTACATCGCCATTGGCTCATGGAACCCATAGGGCCCAATGATAAACAATGTGAAGTTGTGCAACGGTCATCGACCGCCTACCGCAACGGTGCACAATGCCAGTGCAATTACCTAATTTCCACTTGTCCCTCCTCGCAGGTCAGGCATCCGCCATTTCAGGGGGCCACAGTGCATGGCACCTAACTGCGTCACAGCAGACATTGGCACGGCAACTGATTTTAGGATTCACATTTTGTTTCTGTGAAGTAAAAATAACAGCATTAGTGCAATAGTTGTGGGAATGTGACCCTCTGCTCACTGTTCTCTTCCATAGGCTCCAACCGGTGAGGCTGCATATGAGATGGCCGCATCCTCCGGTGTACAGACCCCTGGTGGACCTTGCAACAATGGAGGACAGACACATTATCATTACCTACAGACTTGATCGTACCACAATCCATCGTGTGCCCAATTGGATCCAGACCTGTTATCAGCTATCCGGCAGCCCACTGGTATTCCCCCTCTAGTGCAAGTCTTGTCAGTGCTCCATTTCCTGGCAAGTGGTTCCTTCCAAACAACAGTGGCCATGGCATCAGGGATGTCTCAGCCAATGTTCTCTAACATGTTGACCAGACTGTTGTCAGCCCTGCTGAAACAATTGCACAGCTACATCATATTCCCCCAGGTGGAGGATTTGGCCACAGTGAAAGCTGACTTTTATGCCCTGGGAAATATCCCCCCCCCCGGAGAAATGAGCAAGTTTTCAGGAATAGAAAAAGCTATCACTCTATGAATGTGCAGATGGTGTGTTTGGCGGACCAGTACGTTTCCCATGTGAATGCCAAATACTCTGGCTCTGTGCATGACGCCTTTATCTTAAGGAATAGCAGCATCCCATATGTGATGGGCCAACTCCAGAGGCACCGGGTGTGACTAAAAGGTGAGCCCAAGCTCCCCACACAGTATGAGTAGGTGTCTGAGTATGGGGTTGTCCCTAAGGGTTAGTGTGTGTCTAACAGGTATCCCTCGATATTTGCAGTTGACTCTGGTTACCCCAACCTCTCATGGCTACTGACCCCAGTGAGGAATGCCAGGACAAGGGCAGAGGAACGTTACAATGCAGCACATGGTTGTACAAGGAGGATTATAGAACAGACCTTTGGCCTCCTGAAGGCCAGATTCCAGTGCCTCCATCTGACTGGTGGATCCCTGTACTACTCACCCAAGAAAGTGTGCCAGATCATCGTTACCTGTTGCATGTTGCACAACCTGGCCTTGAGACGCCAGGTGTCTTTTCTGCAGGAGGATGAGCCTGGAGATGGTCTTGTGGCAGCGGTGGAGCCTGTGGACAGTGAGGAAGAGGAGGCAGAGGAAGAAGATGTTGACAACAGGAGCAGCATTATTCTGCAATAATTTCAGTGACACACAGGTAAGACATTGTAAATTCATATTACATGTCAGTTAACTGTTCGACATTATACAAGACAGCCTCTTACCCTATATCTCTGGCCACTTACTTTTCCCTTTGCCATCTCTATTTTCAGATCCCTGTGCCCCACTCTGGCCCCTGTTATGTGTACTGCTTACCACTACAGGTCATACCAATGTATATATAACTGGACATATGGATTGAAATTATTACAGCTTGTTAACCTAATACATGTTGCAATCAATTGACAGACTCTGTACCTGTATTTGATCCAAGGGTGTTTATTTCAGTGCTCATAAGTAGAGGGGGATGTGCAATGGGCAGGGGTGATGGTGGAGGAAGGTCCTTTTAGAGTCAATTCTCTTGGTATCACAGGTGCATTGTCCAATGGGTCATAGGAAGGGGAGTAATGGCAGTTCAAGGTGGACAGGGCGACATAGCGGGACAGAAGTGGGACAATCAGGAGAGTCGTATTTTCTGGCAGGGGTATTGGCAATGTTCTCTGTCTTCTGCCTGGATCGCAGGGACTGTTTGCGGGGTGGTTCTCCTTCTGCAGGGGGTGGGGTGCTGGTGGCCTGTTGGTCCTGTGGTGGTGCCTCCTGTCCACTAGCGCCGGCAGAGGTGGAGGGCTGTTCAACTGTGTGGCTAGTGTCAGTGGCCCGTTATTATGCCACTGCCTCCCTCATGGTCTTGGCCATGTCACCCAGCACCCCTGCAATGGTGACCAGGATGGTGTAGATGTTTGTTAGGTCATCCCTGATCCCTAGGTACTGTTCCTCCTGCAGCAGCTTGACCAGTATCTGGCCCATGGTCTCCTTGGAATGGTGGTATGCTCCCAGGAGGTTGGAGAGTGCCTCGTGGGGACGGGTTTACTGGGCCTGTCCTCCCCCTGTCGCACAGCAGTCCTCCCAGCTTCCCTGTTGTCCTGTGCCTCTGTCCCGTGAACCGTGTGCCCACTGCCACTGACCACAGGTCCCTGATCATCCTGTATTTGTGAGGTTACCTGGGTCTCTGTAGTGGTGGACACACTGCTGATTGATGTGTCCCGGGGACAGTGGCATGGGCCCGCTGGGTGGGTGCTGTGCTATCACAGCTTAATACTGAGGGCCAGGATCAACCTGTTCCTTTTATCAGCAGGAGGTTGACCCCTAGAGAAAGTGCTGGTCTGCCATAGAGAGGGAGGCCTTTGCTGTGGTCTGGGCACTGAATAAGTTGAGACCATACCTGTTTGGTACTCACTTTATTGTTCAGACAGACCACAAACCTCTACTTTGGTTAAAACAAATGAAAGGTGTAAACCCTAAATTGTTGAGGTGGTCCATATCCCTACAGGGAATGGACTATACAGTGGAGCATAGACCTGGGAGTACCCACTCCAATGCAGAGAGACTCTCCAGATATTTCCACTTAGACAATGAAGAATCATTTGGGCGTTAGCCTTATTGTCCCTCGTTTGTGGGAGGGGGTTGTGTAGGAAAGTACCATCTTGCCTGGCATGTTACCCCCATTTTTACTCTATGTATGTTTGTTTTTGCCTGTGTCACTGGGATCCTGTTAGCCAGGACCCCAGTGCTCATAAAGTATGCCCTGTATGTGTTCCCTGTGTGGTGCCTAAATGTATCACTGAGGCTCTGCTAATCAGAACCTCAGTGTTTATGCTCTCTCTGCTTTTAAAACTGCCACTGCAGGCCAGTGACTAATTTTACCAATTCTGATTGGCACACTGGAACACCCTTATAATTCCCTAGTATATGGTACCTAGGTACCCAGGGTGTTGGGGTTCCAGGAGATCCCTATGGGCTGCAGCATGTCTTTTGCCACCCATAGGGAGCTCAGACAGTTCTTACACAGGACTGCCACTGCAGCCTGAGTGAAATAACGTCCACGTTATTTCACAGCCATTTTACACTGCACTTAAGTAACTCATAAGTCACCTATATGTCTAACGTTCACTTAGTGAAGGTTAGGTGCAAAGCTACTTAGTGTGAGGCCACCCTGACACTAGCCAAGGTGCCCCCACATTGTTCAGGGCAATTTCCCCGGACTTTGTGAGTGCGGGGACACCATTACACGCGTGCACTACATATAGGTTAATACCTATATGTAGCGTCACAATGGTAACTCCGAACATGGCCATGTAACATGTCTAGGATCATGGAATCGTCACCCCAATACCATTCTGGTATTGGGGGCACAATTCCATGCATCCCCGAGGCTCCAGCATAGAGCCCTGGTACTGCCAAACTAACTTTCCGGGGTTTTCTCTGCAGCTACAGCTGCTGCCAGCCCTCAGACAGGTTTCTGCCCCCCTGGGGCCCAGGCAGCCCAGTCCCAGGAAGGCAGAACAAAGGATTTCCTCTGAGAGAGGGTGTTACACCCTCTCCCTTTGGAAATAGGTGTGAAGGGCCTGAGAGGAGTAGTCTCTCCTGGCCTCTGGAAATGCTTTGAAGGGCACAGATGGTGCCCTCCTTGCATAAGCTAGTCTACACCGGTTCTGGGATTCCCCCCAGCCCTACTCTGGTGCGAAACTGGACAAAGGAAAGCGGAGTGACCACTCCCCTGACCAGCACCTCCCAAGGGGAGGTGCCCAGAGCTCCTCCAGTGTGTTCCAGACCTCTTCCATCTTGGATGCCGAGGTGTGAGGGCACAATGGACATCTCTGAGTGGCCAATGCCAGCAGGTGACGTCAGAGACCCCTCCTGATAGGTGCTTACCTTTCTCTGTAGCCAATCCTACTCTGAGGGCTACTTAGGGTCTCTCCTGTGGGTATCTCAGCAGATAACGAATGCAAGAGCTCACCAGAGTTCCTCTGCACTTCCCTCTTCGACTTCTGCCAAGGATCGACTGCTGACTGCTCCATGATGCCTGCAAAACCACAACAAAGTAGCAAGACTACCAGCAACATTGTAGCGCCTCATCCTGCCGGCTTTCTCAACTGTTTCCTGGTGGTGCAGCATCTGAGGGCTGCCTGCCTTCACCCTGCACTGGAAGCCAAGAAGAAATCTCCCGTGGGTCAACGGAATCTTCCCCCTGCCAACACAGGCACTAAACGTCTGCATCACCCATCCTCTGGGTCCCCTCTCATCCTGACGAGCGTGGTCCTTGGAACACAGGAGCTGGATCCAAGTGTCCCCGACAGTCCAGTGGCCCTTCTGTCCAAAGTTGGTGGAGGTAAGTCCTTGCCTCCCCACGTCAGACTGTAATCCTGTGTACTGTGTGAACTGCAGCTGCTAGGGCTTCTGTGCACTTTTGCAAGACTTCCTTTGTGCACAGCCTAACCCAGGTCCCCAGCACTCCGTCCTGCATTGCCCAACTCGCTGAGTTGGACTCTGATTTCGTGGAACCCCTTTTTGTTGTGCTAAGTCGACCGTCGTGCTCAGATCTTCTGAACACCTGTTCAGGTGCTTCCCTGGGTGCTGCCTGCTTCTGCATGGGCTGTCCATGTTGCTCAGCCCCCCCTCTGTCTCCTCCTCCAAGGGGCAACCTACTGGTCCTTCCTGGGCCCTGGCAGCACCCAAAACCTTCAACTGCGACTCTTGCAGCTAGCAAGGCTTGTTTGCGGTTCTGCGTGGAAGCAACTCTACATCCTCCAGCATGCCGTGGGACATCTTCTGACCAAAGGAGAAGTTCCTGGGGGGGCAGTCAGTTGCTGTTCTTGCAGAATCCCCTATCTCGACTTTACTGTCTTTCTGTCAACACCAGAGCAGTACGCGCTCTATTGGCGACAAAAATGCAAAAACCCAGTGCTCTCAAAACAACGTAATTTATGCATTGTGCTGATATGTTGTGGTTTAACCTTGTGCATTGCAGAGTTCAATCCTGAAAACGTATTTTTAATATGTTTACAAATACTGTTCCTTTGCAATGTATTGCTGCAGGTTTTCAGAGTGTGTTAGGGTGTGGCCCCTTTCCAGGGCCTTCCTGAGACTTTCCCTGCAACAGGCCTGGGCGTGGTTCTGGGCTGGGCCAAGACTCTATAAAAGAGAGCCAGCCCAACTCCCAGTGCTCACTATTCAGAGGTCCCGGTGCAGAGCAGCAGCTTCTTCCTGAGCTCCTGTCCCGGCGGCCTATTTGGATCTTCCAGTCTTCTGCCCTTCATCCTTCATTGGTGATCATTGTTCCAGGCGGTAAGACGGTGGTGGGACTGTTCCGACACCGTTATTGAGAATTTTCATATTCTTGTTTTAATTCTTAAATGAGTAACAGATTACTTGCGCGCTACCATTTCTTGACATTTATATGGAAGTTTACAAATAGGCAAGACGTGCAATTTGTTTAAAAAAAGGTTTGACTTTGTTATTCATTGCGTGCTACCATTTCTTGACATTGGCATGGTGGCTTAAGAATTGGCAAGACGCGCGATTCGTTTTATGGTGTTTAAACATTGCTGTCCATTGCGCGCTACTATTTCTTGACATTTACATGATGTTTTACAAATTGGCAAGACGCACAACTCGTTTCATGAGGATTTAACTTTGTTGTTCATTGCGCGCTACCATTTCTTGACATTTACATGGTGGCTTAAGAATCGGCAAAAGAAGCGCGATTCGTTTCATTGTATTTTGATCTTGTTATTTATTGTGAGCTGTTATTTCTTGACATTTACATCGTGTTTTACGAATCGGCAAGACGCGCGATTAGATTAATGATGATTTGACTTTGATATTCATTGCGTGCTACCATTTCTTGGTATTTTACATGGTGACACTCGAATCGGCAAGACGCACGACTCTCTCCTCAAGTTTATTTCATGTTGTTTATTGTATGCCACTATTCTAAGATATTTATTATGTAATATTCGAGTTGACAAGTTATGTGATTTGTTTCCTGAATCCATATTGTGTTATTCATGGTGCACAATCCTTTTATGGTGTTTACTATATATATATATATATATATATCTGCAATATGCGCAATTTGTGTTGAAACATTTTAAGAGTACACAGAAGGCCAGAGTTTCTAGATGCAATATTGTATGGTCCTAGTATACATTCTCAAAACAGGATTTATATGACTGGTTTAAAATTTAGTCAGAATGTTTTTTCTGATTCTCATGTAAAGGAAAGTACTTGAATAAGAAAGTTTTCATTTAATTCATCTTGATTCCCTTACAGGTATCCGGCCATCTTGAAACTTAGTCATTTTAAACTTAGCTCTTAGATTGTTCATGTTTTCAGAGTGACTGGGCTTAGAATCATAGTCTAGTATTGATTTCAGGAGATATAATTTTCATATTGTGTGTTCTAACCTTTTTCTTACTACAGGTCTCCTTCCCAGCTGTTCCCTTCCTAATCCCCTCTTCCCCTCCTGAACTCTCCCAGTCTCTGTGATTTATCTATCAGAGTCTTAGAGCTGTTCAGTGGTGGACGTGTTGGGAACGTGCACAGACCCCGAGGATCTGGTGACTCTGACACTTTCTGGGGTTGTAGGGTAACTTTACTCCTGCTTTTCAGGGTCTTGGGGTGGGGTATCTTGGACACCCTTAGTGTTTTCTTACACTCCCTGCGACACACTACACTAGGCCTGGGGTCCGTTCGTGGTTCGCATTTCACTTTTGGAGTATATGGTTTGTGTTGCCCCTAGGCCTATGGTCTCCTATTACATTCTATTGTGTTCTACAGTGTTTGCACTACTTTTCTAACTGTTTACTTACCTGATTTTGGTTTGTGTGTATATTTTGTGTATTTTACTTCCCTCCTAAGGGAGTATATCCTCTGAGATACTTTTGGCATATTGTCACTAAAATAAAGTACCTTTATTTTTAGTAACTCTGAGTATTGTATTTCTTATGATATAGTGCTATATGATATAAGTTGTATAGTAGGAGCTTTGCATGTCTCCTAGTTCAGCCGAAGCTGCTCTGCTATAGCTACCTCTATCAGCCTAAGCTGCTAGAACTCTACTAATATACTAATAAGGGATAACTGGACCTGGCACAAGGTGTAAGTACCACAAGGTACCCACTATAAGCCAAAAGATGTCCCAAGCGTGCTGGAGGATGCAGAGTTGTTTCCACGCAGAAAGACCGCAAACAAGCCTTGCTAGCTGCAAGAGTCACGGTTGAAGGTTTTGGGTGCTGCCAGGGCCCAGGAAGGACCAACAAAAGGGGGTCCCACGAAGTCGGAGTCCAACTCAGCGAGTTGGGCAATGCAGGACGGAGTGCTGGGGACCTGGGCTACAAAGGAAGTCTTGCAAAAGTGCACAGAAGCCCTAGCAGCTGCAGTTCAGGCTGTACCCAGGATTACTGTCTAGCGTGGGGAGGCAAGGACTTACCTCCACCAACTTTGGACAGAAGGGCCACAGGACTGTCGGGGACACTTGGATCCAGCTCCTGTGTTCCAGGGACCACGCTCGTCAGGGTGAGAGGGGACCCAGAGGACCGGTGATGCAGAAGTTTGGTGCCTGCGTTGGCAGGGGGAAGATTCCATCGACCCACGGGAGATTTCTTCTTGGCTTCCAGTGCAGGGTGAAGGCAGACAGCCCTCAGAGCATGCACCACCAGGAAACAGTCGAGAAAGCTGGCAGGATGAGGCGCTGCAATGTTGCTGGTAGTCTTCTTGCTACTTTGTTGCGATTTTGCCGGCGTCCTGGAGCAGTCAGCGGTCGATCCTTGGCAGAAGTCAAAGATGGAAGTGCAGAGGAACTCTGGTGAGCTCTTGCATTTGTTATCTGCTGAGATACCCACAGGAGAGACCCTAAATAGCCCTCAGAGGAGGGCTGGGGGGGATCCCTGAACCGGTATAGACTGGCTTATGCAAGGAGGGCACCATCTGTGCCCTTCAAAGCATTTCCAGAGGCCAGGAGAGGCTACTCCTCTCAGGCCCTTCACACCTATTTCCAAAGGGAGAGGGTGTAACACCCTCTCTCAGAGGAAATCCTTTGTTTTGCCTTCCTGGGACTAGGGTGCCCAGGCCTCAGGGGGGCAAAAACCTGTCTGAGGGTTGGCAGCAGCGGTAGCTGCAGAGAAAACCCCGGAAAGTTAGTTTGGCAGTACCCGGGCTCTATGCTGGTGCCCCAGGGATGCATGGAATTGTGCCCACAATATCAGAATGTTATTGGGGTGACAATTCCATGATCCTAGACATGTTACATGGCCATGTTCGGAGTTACTATTGTGCCCTACATATAGGTATTGACCTTTATGTAGTGCACGCGTGTATTGGTGTCCCCGGACTCACAACGTCCGGGGAAATTGCCCTGAACAATGTGGGGGCACCTTGGCTAGTGCCAGGGTGCCCTCACACTAAGTAACTTTGCTCCTAACCTTCACTAAGTGGTTAGACATATAGGTGACTTATGAGGTACTTCAGTGCAGTGTAAAATGGCTGTGAAATAACTTGGATGTTATTTCACTCCGACTTGCAGAGGCAGTCCTGTGTAAGAATTGTCTGAGCTCCCTATGGGTGGCAAAAGAACTGCTACAGCCCATAGGGATCTCCTGGAACCCCAATACCCTGGGTACCTAGGTTCCATATACTAGGGAATTATGAGGGTGTTTCAGTGTGCCAATCAGAATTGGTAAAATTAGTCACTAGCCTGCAGTGACAATTTTAAAAGCAGAGAGAGCATAAACACTGAGGTTCTGATTAACAGAGCCTCAGTGATACAGTTAGGCACCACACAGGGAACACATACAGGGCATACTTTATGAGCACTGGGCTCCTGGCTAACAGGATCCCAGTGACACAGGCAAAAACAAACATACATACAGTAAAAATGGGGGTAACATGCCAGGCAAGATGCTACTTTCCCTACAAGCCACCCGCAACTGCTGCAAGGAAGGGCAAGGAGACATCCCCAGCTGCTGCCAAAAGGAGCAAGGAGCCACCCCAGCTGCTGGCAGTACGGGCAAGGGGCCTGCACCAGCAGGCAGTAAGGACAAGGGGCCTGGTGCTGGGACTCTGTCGGAGCCCACAACACCAACCATGGTGGTGCAGCCGTCCAAGGCTGCTGGGGATGGGCAGGAGCTTCCCCCACAACAACCACCGCCACCAGCAGCAGCTGCACCAGTGGGCAGCCGTCTGAGGCTGCTGGGGATGGGCTGGAGCCTCCCCCCACCGCCACCAGCAGCAGCACCAGTGGGCAGCCGTCCGATGCTGTAGGGGATGGGCTGGAGCCTCCCCTCACAACTACCAGCAGCAGCAGCACCACCAGTGCCACCACTGAACACTAGTCACCGCCAGCGGACATTGTGTAGTCCTACCTACATGGGCTGTTGCCCGGCCTGCCCCCTGGAAAGCCTGTGGGATTGACACCCAGCTGAGAGACTGAGAGACTGTGAACCTGCACTCACCAAGATCTGCATCACTGGGCACGATGCCCCCTCCACTCACCCCATCATCCCCAGGATGAAGCTGACTGAGTACGATGCCCCCTCCAGAACCAGTGGAGAAGCCATCCACTCACCCTATCCTCCCCAGGATGAAGATCACTGGGCACAATGCCCCCTCCAGAACCAGTGGGTAAGTCACCCACTTGAGAGACTGTGGCCTTTCACCCCCCAGGACAGCGCACAGGACATGTTGCTCCCTCCAGAGCCAGTGGGCAAGTCACCCACTTGAGAGACTGTGGCCTTGCACTCCCCAAGACAGCGCACAGGGCATGTTGCCCCCTCCAGGACCAGTGGTGTTGTTCCATCTGCCGGCTGAGTTGCCCCCCTGTTCCCCATTCCCCTGAGGTGCCTGCCTATTTTCAAACTGATGCCCCTGCAGTGTTCTCTCCGTGTTGTTGCAGGAGTCGAGTGGGGCCTTGACTTTGCAATACCGCCCTGTGGCCCACGAACATTGAGGACTGGGCACTGTCCCTTAATTTGTAAATATGTATATACTTTACTACTTTACTACTATATTTATCTTATTACACTCACTTTTATCTATTGGAGTTGTCCTTGCATTATACCTGAGGGTTATGGGGTATTAATGTTGTTACTGCATCTGCTTGTGTGTATGGTGTTGGGGGTGGGGCAGTTGTGTGTTGCATGTGTGTGTCACTCTCCTTTTCCTCCCCCACTCCCCTGTGTGCTAGGCAAAGTACAAGAAGACTACCAGCGACATTGTAGCGCCTAATCCTGCCGGGTTTCTCAACTGTTTCCTGGTGGTGCATGCTCTGGGGGCTGTCTGCCTTCACCCTGCACTGGAAGCCAAGAAGAAATCTCCTGTGGGTCGACGGAATCTTCCCCCTGCTATTGCAGGCACCAAACTTCTGCTTCACCGGTCCTCTGTGTCCCCTCTCATCGTGACGAGCGTGGTCCCTGGAACACAGGAGGTGGATCCAAGTGACCCCAACAGTCCAGTGGTCCATCTGTCCAAATTTGGTGGAGGTAAGTCCTTGCCTCCCCACGCCAGACGGTAATCCTGTGTACTGTGTGAACTGCAGCTGCTAGGGCTTCTGTGCACTTTTGCAAGGAATCCGTCATGCACAGCCTAGTCCAGGTCCCCAGCACTAATTGACCACCGGCTTTGTGGGCCCCTCCTGTGTAGTGTTGAGATGACCGCCGGGATCAGTTTTCTTGAACCCGTGTTCAAGTACTTCTATGGGTGCTGCCTGCTTCTGCATGGGCTCTCTGTGTTACTGAGCGCCCCCTCTGTCTCCTCCTCCAAGGGGCGACCTCCTGGTCCTTCCTGGGCCCGGACAGCACCCATTTTTTTCAACTGCGACCTTTGCAGCTAGCAAGGCTTGTTTGTGGTCTTTCCGTGTGCAAACAACTCTGCATCCTCCAGCACGCAGTGGGGCATCTTCTGTGCAAAGGAGAAGTTCCTGGCATCTTCCGTTGTTGCAGAATCTTCAGCTTCTTCCACCCGGAGGCAGCCATTTTGCACCTTCATCCGGGGTTTAGTGGGCTCCTGCCCCCCTGGACACTTTCGTGACTCTTGGACTTGGTCCCCTTCCTTTGCAGGTCCTCAGGTTCAGGAAGCCGTCTTCAGTGCTTTGCAGTCTGTTGTGGTCTTTGCAGAATCTCCTATCGCAACTTTAGTGTGTTTCTGGGGAAGGAGGGTCACTTTACTCCTACTTTTCAGGGTCTTGGGGGGGTATCTTGGACACCCTTAGTGTTTTCTTACACTCCCAGCAACCCTCTACACACTACATTAGGCCTGGGGTCCCTAAGTGGTTCACATTCCACCTTCTTAGTATATGGTTTGTGTTGCCCCTAGGCCTATTGCATCCTATTGCATTCTACAGTGTTTGCATTATATTTCTAACTGTTTACTTACCTGATTTTGGTTTGTGTGTATATTTTGTGTATTTTACTTACCTCCTAAGGGAGTATATCCTCTGAGATATTTTTGGCACATTGTCACTAAAATAAAGTACCTTTATTTTTAGTAACACTGAGTATTGTGATTCTTATGATATGTGCTATATGATATAAGTGGTATAGTAGGAGCTTTGTATGTCTCCTAGTTCAGCCTAAGCTGCTCTGCTATAGCTACCTCTATCAGCCTAAGCTGCTAGAACACTACTAATCTACTAATAAGAGATAACTGGACCTGGCACAAGGTGTAAGTACCATCAGGTACCCACTATAAGCCAGTCCAGCCTCCTACAGTAACGTCCAACCTAACTGCATGATGGAACAAAGCTGACTTTGCCCATGATATAAACGGGACAGGTCTGTCTGAATGATATCTATTGCAGATGACACTATGGCGGTCATTCTGACCGCGGCGGTCGGCGGTCGCCGCCCGCCAAGCGGTTCCCGCCGAAAGACCGCAGCGGCTATTCCGGCTTTCCCGCTGGGCCGGCGGGCGACCGCCAGAAGACCGCCGGCCGGCCCAGCGGGAAAGCCCCTTCAACAATGAAGCCGGCTCCGAAAGGAGCCGGCGGAGTTGCAGGGGTGCGACGGGTGCAGTGGCACCCGTCGCGATTTTCACTGTCTGCAAAGCAGACAGTGAAAATCTTTGTGGGGCCCTGTTAGGGGGCCCCTGCACTGCCCATGCCAGTGGCATGGGCAGTGCAGGGGCCCCCAGGGGCCCCACGGCACCCGTTCCCGCCATCCTGGTTCTGGCGGTGGACACCGCCAGAAACAGGCTGGCGGGAAGGGGGTCGGAATCCCCATGGCGGTGCTGCAAGCAGCGCCGCCATGGCGGATTCCCTGGGCCAGCGGGAAACCGGCGGGAAACCGCCGGCTCCCCTTTTCTGACCGCGGCTTTACCGCCGCGGTCAGAATCGCCCAGGAAGCACCGCCAGCCTGTTGGCGGTGCTTCCGCTGCCCTCCGCCCTGGCGGTCATGGACCGCCAGGGTCGGAATGACCCCCTATGTTAGTCAGTGAATAAATTCTGTTGGACAATGTATTCATGCCGTTATCGACAACAGCTAAAGCCTTTTCTAAGTGTTCTTATCTAGTTGTCTTAAACGCGCTGCAGCTTCTATCTGGGAAAGCTTCCAGATCTCGTTGTACATAGCATATATTAATCTTTTTGAGTGCAGCTTCTTAGGACCTACTAAAAAGTCCTGCAAGTCTACATCTTCAGAAAGAGTTTAAAGATGTTCTTTAACTGAGGCTAACGTGTTAGACTGTACCCATTGTTGGCACAGCTTACCCACACTATGGACCTCATTGCAACTCTGGCAGTAAGTGCCGCCTACCACCATGCTGACTGCCACAAACATACCATGACCGCAGCAGTATACCGCTATGGGTATTATGACCCACACAGAGAAATCCGCCACTATACAGACACCCACACAAGTCCGCCAGACCAAAGGTCAGTGATAAACTGGCAGTACCAAAACCCACACTGTTACGCCAACAGAAATACGCCCACAGCATTATGACCCACGAATCACCGTGGTGGTCATTCAACCACGGTAAACCATTGGCGGTACACACCGCCACACTCAAAATACACACACATACAAAACAACACCACATTGGACAATTCAAGCTACACACACCTGACACACATACACACACCACACCCACACACCCACACCAATATAAAACACTCACCCACATTACCCACAAGCCTTTACAACCCAAACATTTTGGCAACTGAGAGAGAGACAAGCCAGGAGCACCCACTGAATCTGAGCAACAAAACACCATCACCCATACGCCATCCACGCACCTTACAGCACACACCCTAACACATCATCCCACACACCCTCACACATACCACTCACACTGCACCTATGGCACCACAAAGACACTCTAGGTTCTCAGAGGAGGAGCTAAGGGTCATAGTGGAGGAAATCATCCTGGTAGAGCCACAGCTATTCGGATCACAGGTGCAGCAGACATCCATTGCTAGGAAGATGGAGCTATGGTGGGGAGTCGTGGACAGGGTCAACACCGTGGGACATCACCCCAGAACAAGGGATGACATCAGGAAGAGGTGGAACGACCTAAGGGGGAAGGCGCGTTCCGTGGTAGCAAGACACCAGGTAGCTGTACAGAGGACTGGCGCTGGACCCCAACCTCCTCCCCCACAACTAACAACATGGGAGGAGCAAGTAGTGGCAATCATGCATCCCGAGGGCCTCGCAGGAGTAGCAGGAGGACTGGACTCTGGTAAGTCAAATCTTTACTACTTTATTCCCCACCCTGCCTGCATGCAATCACATACCCCCACCCTTACCCTCACTCCCATCACTCCATCACCTCACATATACCCCACCATCACAACCCACCCATCCCAATACCAAGCCCTGCATGCAGCACCAATGCATGGACCCCCATCACAGACATGCATGGACACCCATCACCAAAGCATGCACACTAGTGACAATCACTTAGCCAAACCAAGCACAACTCACGCAAGCCAAAGCTGCCATGCTAATAACAACCATAAAGGGAAACATATCCATGCACAAGATGGCACACACAGATACAATAACACTGCATTTACATCCCCACAGGATCCACACTCAACGTCATCGGAGAGGAGGTGCCAGCATCATCCAATCCCCCCAGAAGAGGCCCACAGTGATGACAGCAGCTCTGCACGCCTGGATCACGATGACCAACCTGGCCCATCAGGGGCCTCTGGACAGTTGGCTACTCAGCCACAGTCCCAACCCACCACAGAGCCTCTCCCCTCAGGAAACACCAGCACAGCACCCACCCAGCGGGCCCATACCACTGTCCCCAGTGCACGTCAATCAGGCATGTGTCCACCACTACAGGGACCCCAGGCAACCCCACAAACACAGGATGATCAGGGACCTGGGGTCAGTGGCAGTGGGCACACGGTTCGAGGGACAGAGGCACAGGACAACAGCAAAGCTGGGAGGACTGCTGTGTGACAGGGGGAGGACAGGCCCAGGAAACCGACTCTCCATGAGGCACTCACCAACATCCTGAGTGCATACCATCATTCCCGGGAGACCATGGGCCAGATACTGGCCAAGCTGCAGGAGACCCAGCGGCTGCAGGAGGGACAGTACCTAGGGATCAGGGAGGACCTGAAGAACATCCACACCACCCTGGTCACCATTGCAGGGGTGCTGGCTGACATGGCCAACACCATGAGGGAGGCAGCAGCACACCTAAGGGCCCCTGACACTAGCCAAACAGAAGAACAGCCCTCCACCTCTGCCGGTGCTAGTGGACAGGAGGCCCCGCCACAGGAACAACAGGCCACCAGCACCCCACCCCCTGCAGAAGGAGAACCATCCCGCAAACGGTCCCTGCGATCCAGGCAGAAGCCAGAGAACATTACCAAGACCCCACCAGGAAATAAGACTCTCCTGATTGTCACCCTCTGTCCCACTCTATCACCCTGTCCTTCTTGAACTGCCATTGCTCCACTTCCTATGCCCCCTTGGACAATGCACCAGGGATACAAATAGAATGGACTCTACCCTGGACTTTCCTTCATCAGCACCCCAGCCCATTGCAATACCTCCTATACTTATTAGTACATAAATAAACACCCTTAGAACAAAATCAAGTATTGAGTCTGTGAAATTAATGACAAATGTAATACCTTCACAAAGTGTACACATTGCAAATCAAATGTACTGTAACATTTACATAGGTATGACCTGCAGTGGGCAGCATTAAACACACCAGGGGCCAGAGTGAGGCACAGAGATCTAAAAATAGAGATGCCAAAGGGTACAGTAATTGGCCGTAGAAATAGGGAAATCAGGCTGCCATGGTCAATATCAAACACAAAACTGCAATGGAAGGTGAAGTTGCAGTGTCTTACCTGTGTGTCACTGGAAGTACTGTTCATTAAGTGTACGTCTGTTGTCCACATCTTCTTCCTCTGCCTCCTCTTCGTCACTGTCCACAGGCTCCACCGCTGCCACACGACCATCCCCAGGCTCATCCTCCTGCAGAAAAGGCACCTGGCGTCTCAAGGCCAGGTTGTGCAACATGCAACATGCAACAATGATCTGGCACACCTTCTTGGGTGAGTAGTACAGGGATCATCCTGTCACATGGAGGCACCGGAATCTAGCCTTCGGGAGGCCAAAGGTTCTCTCAATGATCCTCCTTGTTCGCCCATGTGCCTCATTGTAACGTTTCTCTGCCCTTGTCCTGGCATTCCTCACTGGGGTCAGTAGCCATGAGAGGTTGGGGTAACCAGAGTCACCTGCAAATATTCAAGGGATACCTGTTAGCTACACACTCACCCTTAGGGCCAGCCCCACACCCATATACCTACATCAACTGTGTGGGACCATGGGCTCACCTATTAGCCACACCCTTTGCCTCTGGAGTTGAGACATCACATATGGAATGCTGCTATTCCTCACGATAAAGGCATCATGCACAGAGCCAGGACACTTGGCATTGACATGGGAAATGTACTGGTCTGCCAAACACACCATCTGCACATTCAGAGAGTGAAAGCTTTTCCTATTTCTGACCACCTGTTCATTTCTCCGGGGGGGGGGGAAACAAATGCAATATGTGTACCATCAGTGGCACCAATGATGTTGGGGATATGTCCCAGTGCTTAGAAGTCAGCCTTCACTGTGGCCAAATCCTCCACCTGGGGGAATACGATGTAGCTGCGCACGTGTTTCAGCAGGGCAGACAACACTCTGGTCAGCACGTTTGTGAACATTGGCTGAGACATCCCTGATGCTGTGGCCACTGTCGCTTGGAAGGAACCACTTGCCAGGAAATGGAGCACTGACAGGGCCTGCACTAGAGGGGGGTACCTGTGGGCTGGCGGATAGCTGAAATCAGGTCTGGCTCCGATCTGTAGGTTAGGATAAAGTGCCTGTCCTCCATTGTCGCCAGGTCCACCAGGGGTCTGTACACGGGGGATGTCTCCATTTCCTATTCATCCTCAGCGGTTGAACTCTAGGGTAAAAAACGGTGAGCAGAGGGTCATATTCACTCATATGTCAGTATTAATATGCATTTCTTCATTTACAGAAACAGTATGTGAACTCGAGAGTTAGTTGATGTGCCAATGTCTGCTATGACGCAGTTAGGTGCCATGGCCTGTGCCCCCCTGAAATGGCGACTGCCTGACCTGTGAGGAGGGACAAGTGGAAATGAGGTAATTCCGCTGGCGTTGTGCGCAGCCGTGCAACATCGCATTGGTTATCCTTGGGCCCTATGGGTTCCAGGCGCCAATGGCGATATTCGCCAGCGATGACGGTACGCACCGCCGCGGACTTCATCTCCAGCCTCCTCCCTCCAACTTCCTCTACCCAGTCCCAATCCCCTCAACCCCAGCGTATCCCAAGCACACCTTCAGACCAGCAATCACCCAAATCAACACACAGAAGTGGCTCAGGCAAACACAAGCACCACACTTCATCTCACAGGCACTCACACAAGCACCATCCCCATGCAACACACCAGCATCCACTGCCTCCACTGTGTCCCCTTCCTCCTCCTCGTCCACCTCCCTCCCAGTAGCGTCTCCACTCACACCTGCATGCACTACATCCTCATCCACTACCTCCATCACCAGCACACCTACCACTAAACGCCCCTCACTGGCAGTCACCACCCCCACATCCATGCACACATCCCCTGTGTCCTCTCCCACTGTGTCTGTGACCCCTCCTCCCA
Organism: Pleurodeles waltl; assembly: GCF_031143425.1. Classification (NCBI taxonomy): domain Eukaryota; kingdom Metazoa; phylum Chordata; class Amphibia; order Caudata; family Salamandridae; genus Pleurodeles; species Pleurodeles waltl. The sequence goes on from NC_090447.1 coordinate 654,024,481, forward strand.
AAGTACACAAATGCAAGCACAAACACACACACACCCAACAGCCATCCACCTCACAACAGCATCCAGCCCATGCACCTGCACCCAAACACAGCAGACTGACACTGCCTACAACCACTCCCTCCTTCCTCCACTCCCAAACCTTCACCCTCTTCCTGCCCCAGTGTTCCTAAGAAGCTTTTCCTCGCCAACATTGACCTATTCCCTTCCCCTCCTCCCCCCGTCCTTCCCCTCGGGCCAGAGTGGACAGAACCCAGCCCAGCACCCCAGCCACCCAGTCCATGGCCACTGTGGTTTCTGCAGCTGTGAGAGGCTCCAAGGAGGCACCCCTCAGCCTTGCCAGTGTGCCACCAACACCTGCCAAGGCCAAGAAGGGTCCGCCACCTGGAAAGGGCAAGAAGGGGACAGCAGCCAGCAAGGGGAAGGAGGCACAACCAGTCAGCAAGGCCAAGTCAAAGACTCCAGCTGGCAGAAGAAAGGAGGCACCACCATCTGCCAAGGGCAGGAAGGGGCACAGAACACCAGCCATGGCACTTCAGCTGTCTGAGGATGCAGGTGAAGGCCTGGGGGCTACCACCACCACTGCCTGCACCGCCACCTGCAACGCAGCCAGCACCGTCACCTGCACCGCCGCCAGCAGCACCACTGCCAGCAGCAGCAGCCCCAGTGGGCAGCCGTCCGAGGCTGCAGGTGAAGGCCTGGAGGCTACCACCAACACTGCCTGCACCGCCACATGCAGCGCAACTGGCATACACTGAGCAGCCGTCACTGCCGGAGAGCAGCGTGTAGTGGTGACTACATGGGCTGCAGTGCGTCCTGGCCCCTGCAAAAGCTGTCGTTGTGACACTGTAAGGAAATGGCTCCCTGTTGCAGTTACCCCCCAACTTTTTGCCTGATACTGATGCTGACTTGACTGAGAAGTGTGCTGAGACCCTGCTAACCAGGCCCCAGCACCAGTGTTCTTTCACCTAAAATGTGCCATTGTCTCCACAATTTGCACAACCCTGGCACCCAGGTAAGTCCCTTGTAACTGGTACCCCTGGTACCAAGGGCCCTGATGCCAGGGAAGGTCTCTAAGGGCTACAGCATGTCTTATGCCACCCTAGGGACCCCTCACTCAGCACAGACACACACTGCTTGCCAGCTTGTGTGTGCTGATGGGGAGAAAATGACTAAGTCGACATTGCACTCCCCTCAGGGTGCCATGCCAACCTCACACTGCCTGTGGCATAGGTAAGTCACCCCTCTAGCAGGCCTTACAGCCCTAAGGCAGGGTGCACTATACCACAGGTGAGGGCATAGGTGCATGAGCACTATGCCCCTACAGTGTCTAAGCAAAACCTTAGACATTGTAAGTGCAGGGTAGCCATAAGAGTATATGGTCTGGGAGTCTGTCAAAAACGAACTCCACAGCTCCATAATGGCTACACTGAATACTGGGAAGTTTGGTATCAAACTTCTCAGAATAATAAACCCACACTGGCCAGTGTTGGATTTATTAAAAAATGCACACAGAGGGCATCTTAGAGATGCCCCCTGTATTTTACCCAATTGTTCAGTGCAGGACTGACTGGTCTGTGGCAGCCTGCTGCTGAGAGACGAGTTTCTGACCCCATGTGGTGAGGGCCTTTGTGCTCTCTGAGGACAGAAACAAAAGCCTGCTCTGGGTGGAGGTGCTTCACACCTCCCCCCTGCAGGAATTGTAACACCTAGCAGTGAGCCTCAAAGGCTCAGGCTTCGTGTTACAATGCCCCAGGGCACTCCAACTAGTGGAGATGCCCGCCCCCTGGACACAGCCCCCACTTTTGGGGGCAAGTCCAAGGGAGATAAGGAGAAAAACAAGGAGTCACCTGCCAGTCAGGACAGCTCCTAAGGTGTCCTGAGCTGAGGTGACCCCTGCCTTTAGAAATCCTCCATCTTGATTTTGGAGGATTCCCCCAATAGGAATAGGGATGTGCCCCCCTCCCCTCAGGGAGGAGGCACAAAGAGGGTGTAGCCACCCTCAAGGACAGTAGCCATTGGCTACTGCCCTCCCAGACCTGAACACACCCCTAAATTGAGTATTTAGGGGCTCCCCAGAACCTAGGAAATCAGATTCCTGCTACCTAAGACGAAGAAGGACTGCTGAGCTGAAAAACCTGCAGAGAAGACGGAGACACCAACTGCTTTGGCCCCAGCTCTACCGGCCTGTCTCCCCACTTCAAAAGAACTGCTCCAGCAACGCGTTCCACAGGGTCCATCAACCTCTGAAGCCTCAGAGGACTACCCTGCATCTAAAAGGACCAAGAATTCCCGAGGACAGCGGCTCTTTTCCAAAAAGACTGCAACTTTGCAACAAAGAAGCAACTTTTGAAAACAACACGTTTACCGCCACAAGCGTGAGACTTGGCACTCTGCACCCGACGCCCCGGCTCAACTTGTGGAGAACCAACACTACAGGGAGGACTCCTCAGCAACTGCGAGCCCGTGACTAGCCAGAGTTGACCCCCGTGAGCCCCCACAGCGACGCCTGCAGAGGGAATCCAGAGGCTCCCCCTGACCGCGACTGCCTGCTTCAAAGACCCGACGCCTGGTAAGGACACTGCACCCGCAGCCCCCAGGACCTGAAGGATCCGACCTCCAGTGCAGGAGCGACCCCCAGGTGGCCCTCTCCCTTGCCCAGGTGGTGGCTACCCCGAGGAGCCCCCCCCCCCTTGCCTGCCTGCATCGCTGAAGAGACCCCTTGGTCTCCCATTGGACTACATTGCAAACCGAACGCCTGTTTGCACACTGCACCCGGCCGCCCCGTGCCGCTGAGGGTGTACTTTTTGTGCTGACTTGTGTCCCCCCCAGTGTCCTACAAAACCCCCCTGGTCTGCCCTCCGAAGACGCGGGTACTTACCTGCTGGCAGACTGGAACCGGGGCACCCCCTTCTCCATTGAAGCCTATGTGTTTTGGGCACCACTTTGACCTCTGCACCTGATCAGCCCTGAGCTGCTGCTGTGGTAACTTTGGGGTTGCTCTGAACCCCCAAAGGTGGGCTACCTTGGACCCAACTTTGAACCCTGCAGGTGGTTTACTTACCTGCAAAACTAACAAACACTTACCTCCCCCAGGAACTGTTGAAAATTGCACTAAGTGTCCAGTTTTAAAGTACCTAAGTGAAATACCTTTCATTTAAAGTATTGTTTGTAAATCTTGAACCTGTGGTTCTTAAAATAAACTAAGAAAATATATTTTTCTATATAAAAACCTATTGGCCTGGAATTGTCTTTGAGTGTGTGTTCCTCATTTATTGCCTGTGTGTGTACAACAAATGCTTAACACTACCCTCTGATAAGCCTACTGCTCGACCACACTACCACAAAATAGAGCATTAGAATTATCTCTTTTTGCCACTATCTTACCTCTAAGGGGAACCCTTGGACTCTGTGCATGCTATTTCTTACTTTGAAATAGTACAAACAGAGCCAACTTCCTACAGACAACCAGGTGAGAGACTGTGACCTTGCACTCCAAAACATCAGCATCACAGGGCGCAATGCACCCTCCAGAACCAGTGGAAGAACACATCCACTCAGGCCCTCCTTGCCAGGATAAAGCACACAGGGCACAATGTCCCCTCCAGAACCATTGGAAGAAGGCATCCACTTAGCCCCTCCTTGCCAGGATAAAACACACTGGGCACAATGCCCCCTCCAGAACCAGTGGAAGAAGGCATCCAATCAGCCCCCCCTTGGCAGGATAAAGCACACTGGGCACAATGACCCCTCCAGAACCAGTGGAAGAAGATATCCACTCAGCCCGTCCTTGCCAGGACGAAGCACACTGGGCACATGCCCCCTCCAGAACCAGTGGAAGAAGCCATCCACTAGAGAGACTGTGGCTTTGCACTCCCCAGGACCAAGCAGTGGGAAAACCATCCACTTCAGGGATTGTGGCTTTGCACTCCCCAGGACCAAGCAGTGGGCAAACCATCCACTTGAGAGACCGTGGCCTTCCACTCCTCAGGACCAAGCAGTGGGCAAACCACCCACTTGAGAGACTGTGGCTTTGCACTCCCTAGGACCAAGCAGTGGGCAAACCACCCACTTGAGAGACTGTGGCTTTGCACTCCCCAGGACCAAGCAGTGGGCAAACCACCACTCACTTGAGAGACTGTGGCTTTGCACTCCCCAGGACCAAGCAGTAGGCAAACCACCCACTTGAGAGACTGTGGCCTTGCACTCCCCAGGACCAAGCAGTGGGCATGGAGCCCCCTCCAGGCCAGTGGCGTTGTACCATCTTCCAGCTGAGGTGCCCCTCCATTCCTTGTCCCCCTGAGGTGCCTGTGTGTTTTCGACCTGTTGCGCCTGCAGTGTTCTCTCCTGATTGAGACAGGAGTCAAGTGTGGCCTTGGCCTATGTGTTTTGGCCCAGTGGGCCACGGACAATTTTTGTGTGGGCATTGTCCCGCCTTTTGTATGTATTGTATATATTGTACATACTGTTTGTTCTTTATGAATATATTTCTTATAATTACTAATATTACACAAATTTTACTCCCTTCCTTTTGTCCTTGCATTATTCCAGAGGGTTACTGGGTGTATATGTAATGTTGTTGCATGTGTTTGTGGGTACGGTGTTGGGGGTGAGGGCGCGGGTGTTGCGTGTTGTGTGTGTGTGTCACTCTCTTTTTCCTCCCCTCCTCCCCTGTGTGCTAGGGGCAGTACTCACTGTGGTGGTTGTCGCCCGCGTTCATGTTCCTGGTGTATGAGAAGATACACCAGCATGGGGAACACCTGCAGCTCTGGCTCCATGGCGTCGTGGTTCTTCCTTGAGTGTTGAGAGGTGAGTCGTTTACCTTCAGTGTTCTGTTTCCGCCGTGCTTTTGATGGCATTGGTACCGCCCCGGAAAAGGTGGCGGATGGGCGGGTTGTAATGCAGTGGGTGGTAGATTGTCTTCCGCCTGGCTGTTGGCGGTTACCACCGCGGTGTTTGTTGCTACCGCCATGGCGGTCGGTGTGTTAAAGTGGCTGTATCTATTGGCGGTTTCCGCCGTGGTCATGATTCCATTTTCTTTACCGCCGGCCTGTTAGCGGTATTACCGCCACTTTATCACCGACCGCCAGGGTTGTTTTGAGGGCCTATATGTTGTAACTGTACCTGTGTGTAAACCCAAGATAAAGCGAGGGTCTGGCCGGCTAATCTTGAAACCCCTTGAGGAATTCAAAAAAATGTGCCTGACATCCATCAGTGTCAATGGGCCAGATTAACCACCCGCCGGGACTGAAAAGTGAAGAATTATAAGTACCAGCCTGAACCTTTGCATCTAGCGTTTCCTAAGTGACATTCAGGAAGGATTGCCAATCGATAAACTTTGCAGGTGTGGGGATACTGAGCGTGTTCATCTCTTTTACTTTTGCTAATCCCAGACAGGATGTCTTTTGATTTGTGTCATTTAAAAAGATCATTTGGACAGGAATCAGGCATGCTCTAAAAAAGGTTCCCTACCCTGTATTTGCCAATCTTGTGTTCCCCATACACTTTTTAAATCAACAATGTTCTTCCAGTATTCGTAACCTTCAACTGTTAGACGGTAAACAAAGGACTCTGAATAAATCAGCTTGGTATCAGTTAGCAAAATGTTCCTAATTTTCGAAGGAGGCAACTTAAAATAGTATGATGCCGAAGTTTTTGTGTCATGCACAGTGAAATAAGCAAATTTGTCTAAATAGTTTTTCGGGCACCCCACTGATGGTGTAGAACAATGTTCCCATTGTGTGAAGTTAAATACTTGTCTGTGCCTGGTAGCGCGGTGCAGGTAGTAATGTCCCCAGTTATTATAACAGAACATTTTCCCATAATTCATTTGTAGTTCTATATACATCATCACTTTCAAACACTGAATAGTCCTTCATTTCACTTAACATAGAATCAACTGTCTGGACATCCCAATCATCAGATACGACACCAGGTGTAATGACATCTGTCATAGAAATGTTAAACACATATGGAATATAGGCCCTTATATATCAAATGGAACATTGTCCCATAAAATACCATCAAGAATTGGTACAGCTGAAATGTTCACAAGGGACAAGTCTCTTCGGACCTTAAGTGAGGAATGATATGGGGTCAAGACGTCATCCACAAACTCAACCGAGGAGCGGTCAGGAAGGTAATTACCATTTATGAGTAAAAAGAAAACAGTCACAAACCCAATCCATAGGAATAATGCACAAAATGTCGAACTGAGCCAAAAATAGTTCCATGGGTGAACAAAATAGTTTTTTTAAGCCACAGGTAGAGTCTGAAGAAAAGTTATTAATGTCAATGAAGTAACCAGAAGCAGTCTTTGCAAACACTGGAGCGGGTGCATTACTGGTTGATTGATCCATATCACTTGGAGGCTCATGGTAGATGGTGTCATAAGTCTGTGCAGTGTTGGTGTAAAAAACAGCCAAATCTCGGGCAGGTGCTGTCACTGATGCATTGACTGGAATCAGCAAGAGTTTATTTTCCGCCCTCCTCGTGGTTGAGGAGGTGTTTGACATTGTTACATAGTCCGAAGTAGTGTTGTTAAATCTACTTTGAAGAGGTATGTCCTGTTGGGTAGTGAGAGGGAATCGGGGACTACCCAAGGGACCTCTGGGTCTACTGTGTAGGATCAGCGACATGGTGAATTTTGACGTTATCAATGGAAACCAATCAGTTTGTTTTTGAAACAGGCAGTGGTGGTATGATGACAGTTCTGGTACCTTGTATCCCCAAAACTGGGACTGGTGCTCTGTAAGATGGCCTGAATTCTTTTTTCACAGTGTCTTCTCACGTACCAGATCCCCGACTTTAGGAATCCAGCCAGTGAAAGTAGTTGGTAAATCCCTTATTCCTAAGGTGGCAGCACTGGTGGATGACTTATCATCACAACATTGCTGAAGCTCCTGAAAGAGAGTGAGATGTTCATTTATGTCAAACGGTATGTCTGTTGTCACCAAACCAGGGCCATCAAGATCTGGGACATACATAGGTATCCCAAAGAGAACATCATAAGGAGTTCGTCCCCCCAAGGACCGTCTTAGCAGATTGTTCAGTGCTCTCTGGACCCCATTTAGGTGATGAAGCCAACTGCGGCCAGAACCTAATACCCTGGCTGTTAAGGACTCCTTTAGATCACGGTTCCGCCTCTCCACGGCGGAATTTCCCTCTGGATGGTGTGGTGAGGAGAAATGGAGTTCAACACCGATCAGGCCCATGGTGTCCCTGAATGCCTTTGAGCCAAATGCAGGGCCCTGGTCCGAATGGAATACTGCAACCGCATATATACTGATAAAGATCAGCAAGTCTTTTATAACAGTTCGAGCGTCAGCCGACCGCTGCGGCCATACCCACAGGAATCTAGAACAAGAATCTACAGCTACTAAGATGTATTTGTATGCACCATCAGGTTGTAGTAGACCGCAATGGTCCAGGTACACACATTGTAGTGGCCTGTTGGACACTAAGAGTGATGTCTGCGGTGGACGATTTATATTAGAGCCCTTCATTTGCTGGCAAATGTCACAACAAAGGACGTATCACTTTGTCTGTGTGCACAGACCTGGCCACCAGAAACATTTCTGTAAGAGTGTTATTGTGGCCGAAATACCAGCATGTGCAGAGGCAAAACCCTTATGCGCTGCTTTTATTAGACCTAGTCTCTGGTCTTCATTGGGGATTGCTCGATCTCCAACCCCAGGAATTATTGCATAAGCAACATTCTGTGCACTGATGTGGTAAGAATAATTTGTAGGGTATGCTTTTGGGAGCGACGTGCCTTTAGCCGAAGCCTTCACGGCAGTTAGTATTTCATTATCCAATCTCGTCTGAAAATGAGTCACTGCAGCCACAGAAGCCGTAGCAATAGCAGATTTGGCTGCCTCATCACCCAAAGTGTTACAGATAACGTGTATTCCTACATGTTGGTGGCCCAATGTATGTACTACATGGACACATGGAAGCTTATCCTTAAGATCAGCTACCCTCCCCCACAAAGTTTTGTGTTTTATGGTGTTCCCTTTAGAATCTCTAAACCCGTTCAGCTTCCAATGATTAAGGTAATCATTGTAGGACTGGATGCAGTAATATGAATCACAGACAAAGTCAGCATCTCTGGTTCTGTGGGTTCTAGCGCTAGAAGGAGGGCTTTAAGTGTAGCCAGCTGAGCTGTGCAGTCCCTCAGGGTCTGCATGTAGGTTTTATGAGGGTGGAAAACTCCATCCTTCATCACTCCACTCACGGCTGCACAAGTGGCTGAATATTGATGTTTGCTAACTACTGCTGGTTGTGCCGGCCCATCCGTGTAAATGAGAGTATGGTATCTGTCAAGTGGTAAGAAATCTAGAGGAGTGGAGTACTCCTGTTCATATTGGAGATATTCTTGTGTCTGTAGTTTTGGGTCAAAGATGTAATCATCATCATTAGCGGTCAAGGAGGTAGTCCACTGAATCCATTGTGGATGTAGTGCTTTTGCGTTCGGAACACTGGCTTTAGTAACAGTCTTCAAGGCTGGTACTGGGGTAAATACAATAATGCGTTTCCCTTGGGCTAGTGGCCTCTCCTTTGTCACTGCCATTTGAACAGCACTGAGAATTGTTTCTGTAGGTGCAAAGCGTTGTTCTGCATTAGATTATAAATGGGATTTATACGCTATGGGCACTGTGTCGCCAGGAATGTATGTTCTGCCAAAATTAAAAAAGCCAAGTAGCGACTGTAGCTTCTTGAGCATGTTAGGTGGGTGCAATTGTGCACATTTCTCTAGGAAGAACAGGGCCAGGCTCTTCCCCTCGCTGGATAGCTCATATCCCAGGAACAATACACTGAGAAAGGCTATCTTACTTTTCTTAAAGTTAAATTTATAACCGAGGTCTGAAAACCCTAAAATGATCCCATCGACCCTGACAAGATGAATGGTGAGGTCGTCATCTGTGAGGTAGATATCATCCACATAGGATAGCGCCTCGGGATCAAGATCCTGTAATATTGATGTTACATGGGCTGAGAACAGTCCTGGACTGTTCTTGTAGCCTTGGGGCAAACGGCAAAAGCGTTCTGTGAGCCAAATCAGAATGCACTCAGGTCCTGACTTTCTTGCGCTGAGTTTTGGCAGAAAAACCCGTTGGCTATATCCAGCGTTATTTTGTACTTTTTGCGCACTAAATTGTTGATAAGTGCTGTGCTATGTGAACTTTGTATAGCATATGTGTGTGTATGACTTTTTAAGTGTTTATAATCTAAGACTATTCTGTAGGAATAGTCAGGTTTTGCAACCGGGAATAACGGGTTATTCATTGCAGAGGCACAGGGCTCAATTACTCCCTTGTACTCTAGCTGAGTGAGGATCTCCCTCACTGGAGCTTTTGTTTCGTGTTTAACAGGGTATTGTGGCTGAGGTTGGGTTGTGGACCTAATAGGTATTATATGACAAAGTGACTCCTTGTCCCAACCTACATAATTGCGGTATAGTGCAGGAGCCTGCACTAAAGCCCAGTCGACAGCGTAGGCTTGTTTTACCACCTCTGGAACAAGATCAGAGAAAGAATGCAAAATGACATCTTCCCCATGTGGGAGCTTACGGACGTGCTCAGGTGGCCAGTCTCTTTCGGCCAATAGGATATCACAATTAAATTCATCCCATAATATTACTTGTATAGTGCGTTCTATGTCTCCCTCAATTTGAATTTATAAATCATATACCCTATCGGGTTGGAGGATGCGCCCATCTGCTGTTTCAACTGCAATTAAATCTCTAGTTGCTGTCGCATCCAGATGATCTTTCAGACTCTGGTGACATATCGTGACCTCTGCTGCGCTGTCTAACAGTATCACTGCCCACGTCTTGTTCTTCAGCAATGCTCTCAAGTGCAATGGCATTTTTAATTGACATTGCTGCCACCTTTTTCTTTTTAAACTGTGGCTTATGTTGTGGGGATTTATCTTATTTTTTTTGTCTGAAGACTGCGGCGAGTCTTTCCTTTTTCACGTATTCAGGACATCGATCAGGACAGCCCCCTCTCTCGCTACATCTATCCGGTGCGTCCTGAAAGGAATGACAGGAACGTGAATCATTACATCTGTCAGGAGTTTTTATACTTTCCCTATTTCTGAGAGTGCATCTCCTTTCGGAGGTCTCCGGATGTGGAGAATTTGCTCTCTTATTCCGTCCATCATTAAATTTTTTTGTTTATCCCAGCACTTCTTGGTATTTTCTTGTTTTTGTTTAGCACCATCCTTTGGGGTGGTACTTTGTATTTTAAGCTTTTTTGGTTTGGCTTCTAAACTACCCCGTCCTATACTAGTAGAGGTGTCAGAAATGACTCTTGTTAGCTCTCTCTCTTGCTCCAAAAGTGAAATCTCCCGGAGACGCTGGCATATAGCCAGTGCTACTGCTTCCCCTTTAATATTGCTGAGTATTATTGAGGAGACTGCACCGAAGTTACACATTAGTTTTATTCCCAAATCTAGGGCTGGTGCAGCCCCGTGTTCATTCTGTATTTGTTTTAACACTTCTGGTAAATTAGTAAGTGTCGAGGTACCATGTGTGGTAGTGTATATTACAGCGAAGACTGAACCCCATGTGGCACAGTCATCCACGGAGGGAACCATACCGAAAGGCAAGCATATAGTGGGAATTCCATGTTTCTCCTGTGGTCCTGTATGGGGAAACACAGCTTCCAGCTGATTTGTTTTCTGGGCTATCCAGAACGGTATTCTCTCCCGTTCTGCAGGTAGTAGTAGTAGTAAACACAAGCTTTATTCGGTCAACATAACCATCAAAGATACCATAATAACACAATTTAAAAAACATAAATAATCAAGAACATAGAGAAGATATAAAAAACATCTGACAATTACAATAAAAATATAATCACTCCCACTTCATGTTCATAGCATACTTATTTGCTAAGATTTAGAATTCTTAAGAGAACGCATACGTATATACCAAGCAGCCACAAGGAACTTGCTAACCGCAGAGATTAAAATAGTTGAAGTATAACCTTTAAAAATCCTTAAAGCAGTAGGCTCATATTCCGGCCAGTTGTGCAAATCCACTGACGCTGAGGAATGGAGTATACCGGACAAAAGAACATAAAGGGGGTCATTACAACATTGGCGGTAAATGCTGCTTACCGCAGGGCAGAAGACCGCCAACATGCGGCCGCGGAATTCCGCCACAGCTATTATGACCCACAGCTGGGAATCCGCCAAAATTTAGACACCGGCACAAGTCCGCCACACCAAAGGTCAGTGATAAACTGGCGATAACAAAACCTCCACTGTCACGCCAAAGGAATACGCCCACACTATCACAACCCACTAATCCACGCGGCGGTCTTTCAACTGCGGTATTCCATTGGCGGTACACACTGCCGCACTCAAAATACACACACATTTACAAAACACTACCACATTGGACAATTCCAAATACACATACACACACCACTCCCACACATCCAATACAATATAAAACACACACCCACATCACCCACAAACCTTTATGACCACAATTGCGACTGAAGGCCAGAGAGAGACACCACCATCTACAAACTAGCATCCACAGGCACTCAACACCATCACTCACACAATATCCACGCACAAAACACCACACACCCCTAAACATCACCCCACACATCACAACACACACCACCCCACACATCACCCACACCACCCCATGGCACCGCAAAGACACCCGAGGTTCTCTGAGGAGGAGCTCAGGGTCGTGGTGGAGGAAATCATCCGGGTAGAGCCACAGCTATTTGGATCACAGGTGCAGCACACCACCATAGCTAGGAAGATGGAGCTATGGCGCAGAACCGTGGACAGGGTCAACACAGTGGGACAGCACCCAAGAACACGGGATGACATCAGGAAGAGGTGGAATGACCTACGGGGGAAGGTGCGTTCCATGGTCTCAAGACACCACATCGCAGTTCAGAGGACTGGCAGCAGACCCCCACCTCCTCCCCCACAACTAACAACATGGGAGGAGCAGGTCTTGGCTATACTGCATCCTGAGGGCCTCGCAGGAACAGCTGGAGGAATGGGCTCTGGTAAGTCAAATCTTAACTATTGCATCCCCCACCCTACCTGCATGCTATCACATACCACCACCCTCACCCTCACCCCCATCACTCCAACTCCTCACATATGTCCCACTGTCACAACCCACCCATCCCAAAACCAAGCCCTGCATGCAACAACAAAGCATGGACACCCATCACCAATGCATGGCCACTGCACATACCCACACACACCCCTAACCAATTATCACACAAGGTCCCACACAAGAATGCAAGCACTGGGGTACAGGTCACCCACCCATTGCACACCATGGCACACACAGATGCAATAATCATGCCTTTACAACCCTGCAGGACCCCTACCCAATGTCACCGGACTGGAGGGTCCAGACATGTCCACTCCACCCACAGAAAAGGCCCACAGTGATGACAGCAGCTCTGTCCAACTGGATCTAGATGACCAGCCCGGCCCATCTGGGACCTCAGGACAGTTGCACAAGCCACAACAGAGCCTCCCCCCCTCTGGAAACACCAATACAGCACCCACCCATCGGGCCCATACCTCTGTCCCCAGGACACGTCAAGCAGCAGTGTGTCCACCATTACAGGGAACCCAGGCTAACCCACCACCCCAACAACACCAGGGACCTGGTGGCAGTGGTAGTGGGCACACGGTTCAGGGGACAGAGGCCCAGGAACACAGGGGAACTGGGAGGGCTGCTGTGTGACAGGGGGAGGACAGGTCCAGGGAACCCACTCTCCACGAGGCCCTCTCCAACATCATGGGAGCCTACCACCATTCCCAGTAGACGATGGCAACGGTACTGGCCAAGTTTCAGGAGACCCAGCGGCTGCAGGAGGAACAGTATTTGGGGTTCAGGGAGGAACTCAAATCCATCAACACCACCCTGGGCTCCATTGTAGGGGTGCTGAAGGAACTCGTCAACTCCAGGAGGGACACTGTGGAACAACAAGGGGCCCCTGACACTAGCCTCGATGATGAACTGCCCACCACCTCCGCCGGCGCTAGTGGACAGGAGGCACCGCCACAGGACCACGACACCAGCACCCCACCCCCTGCAGATGGAGAACCACCCCCAAGCGGTCCCTGAGATCCAGGACAAAGACAGAGAACAATGCCAAGACCCCCGCCAAGAAATGAGACCACCCTGTTTGTCATCCCTCTGTCCCACTTTGTCACCCTGTCCATCCTTAAACTGCCCCAGCTCCACTTCCCGTGCCCCTTTGAACAATGCACCTGTGAGACTAATAGACTGGACTCTGCCATGGACATTCCTCCACCATCACCCCTGACCATTTTACAACACCCTCCAATATTTAGCACTTAAATAAACACCCTTAAAGCACAAAACAATCTGGAGTCAGTCTGTGCTTTCGAAAATGTGTATTTGCAATAACTGTGTAAAAATGCTATATCCATTGTATTGTCAACATACCTATGTCACACAGCTCTAGTCCATGCCGAAACAAAGCAGATGTCACACAGTGGGACCCACATCTGTGAAATTGAAAGGGAAAGTGAAAACTCAGGGTCCATACCCTGGGTGAAAGTGACAGACAGATGAGAGGTAGAACAATTATATCAGATGTAGCAGACAGTGATGTCTTCTTACCTGTATCTCACTGGAAGTATTGATGAATCACTGTGTTTCTGTTGTCGATGTCCTCTTCTTCTGCTTCCTCTTCTTCACTGTCCACAGGCTCCACAGCTGCCACAACACCTCCATCTGGACCATCCTCCTGCAGAAAAGGCACCTGTCATCGCAAAGCCAAGTTGTGAAGCATACAGCAGGCCACGATGATCTGGCACACCTTCTTTGGTGAGTAGAATAGGGAACCACCTGTCAGATGGAGGCACCTGAACCTGGCCTTCAGGAGGCCGAAGGTCCTCTCTTTAACCCTCCTAGTTCGCCCATGGGCCTCATTGTAGCGTTCCTCTGCCCTTGTCCTGGGATTCCTCACTGGGGTCAGTAGCCATGATAGGTTGGGGTAGCCAGAGTCACATGCAAATGTTGAGGGAAATCTGTTAGACACACACTAACTCTTAGGGACATCCCCAGACCCAGACACCTAGTCACACTGTATAGGGTCCATGCCTCACCTAAAAGCCTCACACGGTGCCTCTGGAGTTGCCCCATCACATACGGGATGCTGCATTTCCTCAAAATGTAAGCGTCATGCACTGAGCCAGGAAACTTGGCGTTCACATGGGAGATGTACTGGTCGGCCAAACACACCATCTGCACATTTATTGAATGGTAACTCTTCCAGTTTCTGTACACCTGTTCACTCCTGCGGGGGGGACCAAGGCCACATGTGTCCCATCAATGGCACCTATGATGTTGGGGATATGTCCCAGGGCATAGAAGTCACCTTTCACTGTTGGCAAATCCTCCACCTGAGGGAAAACGATGTAGCTGCGCATGTGTTTCAGCAGGACAGACAACACTCTGGATAACACGTTGGAGAACATAGGCTAGGACATCCCTGATGCTATGGCCACTGTCGTCTGAAAAGACTCACTTGCCAGGAAATGGAGTACTGACAGCACCTGCTCTAGAGGGGGGATACCTGTGGGATGGCGGATGTCTGACATCAGGTCTGGCTCCAACTGGGCACACAGTTCCAGGATTGTGGCACGATCAAGTCTGTAGGTGACAATTACATGTCGCTCCTCCATTGTTGACAGGTCCACCAGCGGTCTGTACACCGGAGGATGCCGCCACCTCCTCATCTGCCCCAGCGGACGTGCTCTATGGAGGAGAACAGCGAGCAGAGAGTCAACCAACACTGAGGTACGTTAACACAACTTTATTCCTCAATTTTTTTAAACCGCTATGTGCCTGTATTAGTGTGTATGCAAGGCCTAGATATGTGTGACGCATTTAAAATTAATGCCATGTGGCCCCCTGAAATGGCGTCTGCCTGACACGTAATGTGGGACAAGGGGATATGAGGTAACTGTGCTGGCGTTGTACACCGTCGCGGTAGGCGGTCGAAGACCGCGGCGCAATCCTGCATTGGTTAACATTGGACCCTATGGCTCCGAGGAGCCAATGACGATGTACGCCGGCAGTGACGGTATGCACCGCCGCGGACGTGACCGCCATTTTCTCTCTGTTCAATCACTTGATCCCTGATCTTCGACAGGAGAGGACCTACACTGCAAGTGCTGCTGTGACCTCAGTCTGGAAGAGACAATGGCTCATGTGTCTGGGAAAAGGGCCCCTGCCTTCAGCATGGAGGAGTTGGAGAAACTAGTGGATGGGGTCCTCCCCCAGTACACGCTACTCTACGGTCCTCCAGACAAACAGGTAAGTACACTGTGAGCATGCCGAATGGGCAATGCCTGTGTGGAGTGGTGTGGATGGAAAATAGGGGGGGGAGAATGAGGCGTGCATGAAACAACGGTGAGTGCATGTGCGTTATGGCAAGTGTAGGGATGCGGGCCAATGACTATGACGGTGCGGACGGTTATATCTTCTCCTTTTCCACTGTACTATTCCTGTAGGTCAGCGCCCACCAGAAGAGGGATATTTGGCGTGCCATCGCCAAGGAAGTCCGGGCCCTGGGGGTCCACCACAGACGGAGCACCCACTGCCGGAAAAGATGGGAGGACATTCGCCGCTGGAGCAAGAAGACGGCGGAGGCCCAGCTTGGGATGACCTCCCAACGTGGGAGGGGTGCCCGTCGCACCATGACCCCCCTGATATTCCGGATCCTGGCGGTGGCGTATCCGGAGCTGGATGGGCGTTTGAGGGCATCACAACAGCCACAAGGGGGCGAGTACACTCTCATTCAGCTGATTCTACGCGCAGTGGAGGTGTCTGGGTGGGGGAGGTGGGCTGTGAGTTCCCCTAGGCCAGGGCGAGTTTAGTAGTCACGGTCCCATCGTAAGGCAGGCCATGTGGCACCCCACCCCACCTGTGTTCAGAGCCAACTACATCTTGTCAGGCTCCTGTGACTTCCATGTGTGCAGCAATCGGGCATAGGCCTTGTAACCCATGTCCCTGTGATTAATTAGGGAACTCAAAGTGCACGGCGCAGTGCAGGGGGCTTCTGTGTCTGTAGTGTCCGCCAACGGTAGCGGTATTGCATGCACTCAACATGTCTTTCTTCTGTCTTCCCCCCCTTTTTGTGGTCTCCCTGTTCTTGTGTGCATTATCATCATCAGGCGGAGGAGCAGTGGCACCGGAGCAGGAGGGAGCTGTATCCCACATGGCCCTGGAGGGTGAGACAATGGAGTCTGAAGCCACCAGTGGGACGGAGGGCGAGGGGAGCTCCACGGCGGGGACAGGAGCTGAGACCAGCG
The DNA here is from genome assembly GCF_031143425.1 of Pleurodeles waltl. NCBI lineage: Eukaryota > Metazoa > Chordata > Amphibia > Caudata > Salamandridae > Pleurodeles > Pleurodeles waltl. Next base: position 654,040,828 of record NC_090447.1, read on the forward strand.
ACACGGACTCCTCCTCTGATGGGAGCTCTCTTGCGGTGGCGGGCCCCTCTGTGCCCACCGCATCTACAGGTACAGCCGCCACCCCCTTCCAGCACCGCCCTCCCAGCAGCCCCTCAGCGTGTGCCCTGTGGCCGCTCACCCAGAAGGGTGGGCATCTCCTTCGCCCCGGGCACCTCAGCCCCTGCCCCAGTCAGCCCTGCTGCCCTCAGTGAGGAGGCCATTGACCTCCTCAAGTCCCTCACTGTTGGGCAGTCTACCATTTTGAATGCCATCCAGGGTGTAGAGAGGCAGTTGCAACAGTCCAATGCATACTTGGAGGGCATTCATTCTGGTCAGGCAGCCCAACAGCGAGCTTTTCAGACTCTAGCCTCAGCACTGATGGCAGCCATTGCCCCTGTGTCCAGCCTACCCCCTCCAACTTCCTTTACCCAGACCCAAACCCCTGTACCTCAGCCTATCCTAAGCACACCATCAGACCAGCATGCACACACCTCAACACACAAGGGAAGCTCTGGCAAACATAAGCACCACACATCCCACAGGCACTCACACAAGCATCATACCCATGCACACATACCAACATCCACTGCCTCCACTGTGTCCCCCTCCTCCACGTCTCCCTCCTCCCTCCCTGTCTCGTCTCCACTCACACCGCATGCACTACATCTTCATCCACTACGTCCATCACCAGCACACCCATCACCACACCCCGCTCACTTGCACTCACCACCCCCACTACCATTCACACATCCCCTGTGTCCTCTCCCAGTGTGTCTGTGAGCCCACCTCCCAAGGTACACACACGCAGCCACACACCCACCCAACAGCCATCCACCTCATGACAGCCTCCAGCCCATGCACCTTCACCCAAAGTCAGCAAACGTACACCTCCTACAACCACTACCTCTTCCTCCACTCCCAAACCCCCTCCATCTACCCGTTCCAGTGTGTCCAAAAAACTTTTCCTGTCCAACCTTGACCTCTTCCCCTCACCTCCCCCACCCCTTCAGTCCCCTAGGGCCCACCTTTCCAGGTTCCAACCCAGCACCTCAGCCACAACATTAGCGGGAACAGTGGTGCCAGCAGTAACCGGCTTCTGGAGTGTGCCAAGCAGCAGGGCAGCCAGTGTTCCAAGGAGCCAGACCACGGACAGTCCCCCACCTCAAAAGCATAAAAAGTTGGCCAGTGCCCGGCGGGAGAAAGGCAAAACATCTACCAACAAAGCATCTCCCAGGAGTACAGTTGGGAGTGGGAAGACAGCTGCGCCACCATCCAATGTGGGGAAGGGGCACAGAAAGACAGGCAGATCGCCAAAAACCTGCACAGCGGACAAGACTGCCACCAGCACCGCTGGCAAGGACACCGCTGCCGAGGACACCGCCGCCACCAGCACCGCTACCAAGGACACCGCTGGCAAGGACACCGCTGCCGAGGACACCGCCGCCACCAGCACCGCTACCAAGGACACCGCCGCCACAAGCACCGCTGCCAAGGACACCGCCGCCACAAGCACCGCTAACAAGGACACCGCCACCACCAGCACCGCTGACAAGGACACCGCCATCACCAGCACCGCAGGCCAATGAGCACCAAAAGCTCCGACGCTACTGGGGCCGCCTTGAGCGGGATGAAGCACTCTGGGCACCAAGCCCCCTCCAGAACCAGTGGAGAGATACATCCACCACCTCAGTCCTTGGCAGGATGAAGCACACTGGGCACCAAGCCCCCTCCAGAACCAGTGGAGACTGTTATCCACTTGTGAGACTGTGGCTTTGCACTCCCCAGGATTAAGCAGTAGGCAAACCACGCACTTGAGAGACTTGTGAGACTGTGGCTGTGCACTCCCCAGGATAAAGCAGTGGGCAAACCACCCACTTGGGAGACTTGTGAGACTGTGGCTTTGCACTCCCCAGGATAAAGCAGTGGGCAAACCACCCACTTGAGAGACTTGTGAGACTGTGGCTTTGCACTCCCCAGGATAAAGCAGTGGGCAACCCACCCACTTGAGAGACTTGTGAGACTGTGGCTTTGCACTCCCCAGGGATAAAGCAGTGGGCAACCCCCCCACTTGAGAGACTTGTGTGACTGTGGCTTTACACTCCTCAGGATAAAGCAGTGGGCAAACCACCCACTTGAGAGACTTGTGAGACTGTGGCTTTGCACTCCCCAGGATACATCAATGGGCATGGAGCCCCCTCGTGGATCTGTGGCGTGCACTCATCTGGCTGAGGTGACTCCCCTTCCCTTCCCCCTGAGGTGCCTGTTGTATTTTGTACTGATTCCCCAGCACTGTTCTCTCCGTTTTGATCGGGTATCTTGTGTGGGCCTCGCCCATGCATTTTGGGCCCAGTGGTCCACGCGCTTTAATGGTGGAATACCTTGGGCTTGTATTCTTGGTGTATATATTTGTTTATAGTGTATATATATATATATATATATATATATATATATATATATATATATATATATATATATTTTTTTTAGTACTGGATTTTAATAGATTACAAACGTTCAAATCATTTCCTTTTGTCTTTGCATTCTTCCGTGGTGGGTTGGGGGGGGTGTAACTGTAATGTATCATGATGTATTAGTCTGTGTGTTGTCGTGGGTGAGGGTGGGGGTGTTGCGTGTGTGTGTCACTCTTTTTTCCCTCCCCCCTCCCCTGTGTCGTAGGTGCAGTACTCACCGTGGTCTTCGCCGCCGGCGTTCATGCTTCTGGTAGAGGAGCAGGAAGACAAAGGCAGGGAGTATCTGGAGTTTCGGTTCTATGGCGTCCTGTTTCCTCGTGGGGTGTGTAGAGGTGAGCGTTTTCCCTTCCAAGTCCTGTTTCCGCCGTGTTTTTGTTCGCCGTGAATTCACCCCGGAAAAGGGGGCGGATTGAACTGTTGTAATAGTGTGGGCGGTACATTGTCTTCCGCCTGTCTGTTGACGGTTACCGTGGCGGTGTTTGTTTGTACCGCCGTGGTGGTCGGAGTGTTAAAGTGGCTGTGTATGTTGGCGGTTTCCGCCATGGTCGTGATTCCATTTTTTTTACCGCTGGCCTGTTGGCGGTTTTACCGCCGCTTTAACACCGACCGCCAGGGTTGTAATGACCACCAAAATGTTCAACAGATTCAGTACAATTACAACAAACAGGACATTGGTCAGATGTTAAGGGCAATCCCCATCTGCTTGTTAAGGACAACAATGGTAGACATCCAAAACGGAAACAAACATACAAACTCTTTCCCAGGGTATCAGGTATGAGATCTACATATGGTTCGAATTGGGGGTATCACTTGAAAACAAGAAATTGATCAGTCAACCGAACGTCTGATGTACAAGAGAGAAGATTATTTTTTACATGAGACCAATAAGCCGCTTTCAAAATGGATTTATGATTTTTCCCTTGATTCTGTGGATTTTCCCAATAGCTTCCAAGCCCCAAAATACAAGACCATTTTGACACATGCCTGAACCATGGAATGGATACTACCTTCGGTCTTCTCAAAAGGTAAAGTAGGGAGTCCCTATATACAATAAGCTCAGAGGTGGTCCAAATTCTTACCCAGAAAAGCAAGTGTCTCAGGGCTATCAAATCAGCAACACGATTGAACCCGAGACCCAAATAAACCGGGATCAAGGGTGTGCTACGAGGGCACGCAAGTAAGGCCCTAGCGAAATTATTTTCGCCCACAATCTATTGCCATTGTAAAACCCCCACAACTCAGCACCGTAGGCGGCTGCGCCCTGCGCCTTGGCCGAATAGATCTTAATGGCCAGAGATACTTCTTTTGTTATAGAACTTTGGTAAAAACGCGAGATGGCGCCCGCCCTATGCTGAAGAAGTGCCGCACTTTTACTGATCTGCTCCTCCCATTGTAGATTATTTGAAATCCTCACTCCCAGGTAGTCTTTGGAACTAACCTTACTTAAAGGGGTCCCATCTAGAATAATAGTGCATTTCCTAGTTGATCCTTGTCTAAACACCATTAGTTTAGTTTTGCTAACATTCAATTCCAAAGTCTGCACAATATGATTTGAACCTATCAACAAGAATTTGAAGACCCATAGGGGTGTTAGAGATAAGTAAGGAATCATCCGCAAGCAGTAAAATAGGAATTTGCGGCAAGTTTAAAGAGGGGGCATCGTTCTAACAAGTAGACATACTTGTACCACCTCATTTATAAACAAGGTAAATAGGGTTGGAGCCAGAACACATCCTTGGCGAACCCCCCTCTGGATAGGGATATGTTCTGTTAATTCTCTCTGATTGCCCCATCTCACCTGGGCATATGTATTCTAATGTAACCGTTGTAATAGAAGAATTATGCTATTAGGAGTACCCATCCTATAGAACACTTCCCATAGTTTTTCTCTAGGGACCATATCAAAGGCGAATCGAAGGTCCACAAAAACAACATATACACTGTGCTTAGCAAGAACTATGTATTTCCAATATAAAAGCATCAACCTGAAAACCTGGTCTACTGTACTAGTTTTTGGGTGAAAACCCGCCTGTAGTGGGGATAGCACCTGATGGTCTTGAACCCAACTTAATAGCCTTCCCAAAAGCTGTTTGGCAAAAATGTTTTGAAGATTGTCAATAAGGCTAATAGGTCTGTAATTTGCTGGGGAGCTCACATTGCCTTTTTATAAATCAGAATTTTTTCAGCCCATTACCACGTACTCGGAATTGGGCCCCCTGCTGCGATTTTGTTCGAGATCATATTTATATACCAGGACCACACTATTGGTTCAGATTTATATAAATCCCCCGGAATCTTGTCCGGTCCTGGGTGCTTTGGCAGATTTTTTGGAATTGGTTGCTCCTATAGTTTAATCCATGGTGAAAATAATTGGATCTTCATATGTAAAGCAATCTGGTCCTGGTTATCCAGAGAAAAATTCATTCTGGCCGTCAGCGGGGAGAAGCATTCATGAGTTGGAAAATTACTAGTTAGGGCATAACCTTTAGAGAAGTGATTCACCCAGCTCTCAGGTTGAATATAGTGGTGCTCTTGCCCCCTCTTTGTCTATTAGACAGTAACTTCCAGAAAGTCACGTTGTCATTGATTTTAATTCCATTAAGCAGGTCATGCCAAATTGATCTTCCCAGCTTTTCTTGGCTTCCATTACAGGCTTATTATAGGTATGTCTAGCTGATTGAATTGCCCCCTGGGAACGTGTCGCAATATCTGTTTTTAGAGCTAATTTTTGCCTCAGAACAGTCCTAATTGAACCACACGTTGGTTTTAGAATTACAGTCAGGAGATTTGATACTGGTCTTTTTATTAAAAAAAAGTCTGGAGTTTCTTCAGAAAATCTCCATGAATGCTAAGAATAGGGATATCATTGATTTCATGCTTCTCATACACAGCCATTACATCAACAAACAACTGATAGATCCCTTTTATCAAGTAGGGATTAGCCAGCACTTTAGGCCAGCAAACCCGAAAGGAACTATTATCCAGCAGTGTTGTTGGAACCACAGTGCGGTGGTCATTCTATGATCTCCTGAATATATCACTATACATAGTAAAAAGCAAGGGTTTGTGATCACTCTCATAACGTGGGTCCACCTTCACATCTTTTAGGAAGGGCCATAACCTGACATCCACTAAGATATAATCAATTACACTGGTGGACAAACCACGTTTAAAAGTCGGTGTGATCCCCAAATCAGAAGGAGTTCGGCCGTTGTAAGCCCTAATACTGTGTTTGAGACATAGAGATATCAGCTGGGAAGCAGCACAGGAATGAATACACAGTTGTTTATACAGTAATTGTGGAATACCCCAGAGTTCGTCTTCTTCATCCATTAAACCACTATTTAAGCAGGAAGGTTCAAAGGTACAATTCATATCTCCAGCAATCTGTCAAAAGGTATAAGGTATCCAGAAATTCAGACAACTGCACCAAAGTCTGAGACTCTATTCCCGTGGGACATATTGAGCATAAACATTGATTAGAATAATCTTAAAATCTCAATCAAAAGTGAGTTGTACTCCCATTAAATCGGGTGAGTCAATTTTTAACACAGAATAGACGCACTGTAATCTCATGTTTAACAATACTATTAGGCCCCCTTTTGCACGACCTAACCCCCTCTCTGCTGGTTGAGCCTCAATACAATTTGATAAAAACCCATCTATATATACTTGGTCCTCAGCCCAGGTCTCCTGAAAAAGACAAATATCCTGATTATTAATATAGTTGACCCATTCAGGGTCACCCAACTTCCTGTTAAGCCCTGCTAAATTCCAGGACATAATAGATAATTCTGAACCAATTACCTCATATCTGGACCCAGGACACCGAGACTCTCAACAATCTGTATCCTTATTGAGTACTCCCTGTTTGATCTCCAGGGACGCTGTTAGATGTGGGTCAGTATGTAGTCAATCAATTGCTGATGGTATATGGGAGGATTTTGCTGCTGGGGCTAGAACACACTTTTGAATAGAAACTAAGCCATCTAGGGGTAAAGATGGACCGGCAGCTGGTGCGTGTGGTACAAGTCTAATGGCAACCCCTCTCAAATCCCTAAGATAGCTATTACGTGATTCAAAATCCATACGTTTATCTACCAGAAGCCTATCTGCAAAACAAATAGAGATGAAGTCAAAGTTTGAACCATGTTGACTATGTCTGTCCACCTCGAGGATGTCAGCACGGATGATTGAAAGACAATTGCGCTGAGCACGTAGCCAGTAATTAACCTTATTTATTCAGGAATCATGGGTTTCCAATGAGCCAGAGGGTAATTTGGGCACCTCAGCCATGTAAATGGTGCCACCTTTGCTCCTCAATCGATGGCCCCGTTCCATATAAACTGGCAGTTTAGTGCTATCTTGAGCTACCACATCAGTAGGGAGCCTAGGGGCCCTCATAAAGTATGTGAGGGAACTTGCAACTTCAACAAGGACCTGATTACCGCCATCCCCCGAGAGCCCTTAAAAGGATCGATCACCTGAGCTTTAGCAGGCCTTGGGGCCCCCAAAAGGTTCCTATTTCTGGAAGATGTACTGTGCTTCCACCTTACAGGCATAAGCTGGGATCCCTCTACATAAGAAATAGACGTGTTTTTGGGGGGCTAGGGTAATATCGGACCCCAAAATGGGGGTACCTGCTCTCAACCTTGGATCAGACAAGATAGTACTCTTGCCCCCGTTTGGCCCCCCATCTGTCCTCTGGCACTTACACTCAAGCTTCTGTGCCTGTCCCCCCTTTAGGGTATCCATCAGTAAAAGCAGCAGACCCTTAACTTCATTCACCCTCCTAAGAACAGTGACCAGATCAATTCCCTCATGGGATGGTGGTAATCTATCAATGTCAATGTCATTGGGGAGATTGGTTAAAACTTTGTCATCAACACAGATTCCAACTGGAACACAAGCAGAAGGTCCCTCTTTCTCCGCCAGGGGGCCAAACTGATTTGTGCACAAAATATTAGGAGTCACCACAATTACTGGACTTAACAGAGGACCTCATTCCCGATAGAAGAAACACTGCTCACACAGGGAACAGTACCCAAGTCACTGCCAGGTGTTAGAGTCATCAGGGGTGAGGAATTTGTCCTTGGAACTTGTAGTGCCTATTTCAACACATTCTCAGCCTGAGGTTTAAGTAATTGCAACTTCTTTTTAAATATTTACGAAACTTTTATCTCAGATGTGCTGTTTTTGGTAGACAATGATGGGTTAGAGTTACTTTTCAAAATAGCCTCCACCTCCTCGATCAAAATGTCAATGTCATCTAGAGGATTATTCCTTTTATGTATTGAAGAACTCGCTTGGTTACTTGACCGTTTTTTTGATTTTTTTTAATATCATTTGACTGAGCAGGAATGTCCACAGCTTTGCGTTTCCCCATCGTAATATCAAATAGTAAATAAGATAGAAATATAACCTAAAGGACCCCCAGTAAACTTACTTCTGAAAATGGGGTGCCCAGCCCGGCCTCTTTGGACAATGACGGGTGAAGACGGGCCCGTCTTGGCCCGGGAGCGTCCCGTGCCACAGGATTAATAGGCGCCTTTTAAGCACGAGAGTCAAGGAAGCCTGGGGGATGGAGTCCCAACCCCAGGCAGGCAGAGTCACTTTCAGCGCATCTCGCGCCGCGGGATTAACAGGCACCTTTTAAGCGCGAGAATCAAGGAAGCAGGCGGGATGGAGTCCCACCCCAGGCTTGCAGAGTCACTTTCAGTGCATCCCGCGCCCCGGGATTAACAGGTCCTTTTTAAGCATGAGAGTCAAGGAAGCCTGGGGGATGGAGTGCCACCCCAGGCAGGCAGAGTCACACCCCACAGGAATAATGCAAGGACAAAATGATTGGAAGAAAGGGAGTGTAATACGATAAAATAACATTAATAAATGCATCAAAATAAAAACATATATACATATTTACAAATGTAGGGACACAATGTCCATGGGCCACAGGGCCACATCACATAGGCCGAGGCCCTACCTTACTCCTGCAACAACACGGAGAGAACACTGGCGAGTGCAAGGCCACAGTATCTCTAGTGCATGGTTTGCCCACTGCTTAGCCCTGGAGAGTGCAAGGACACGGTCTCTCAAGTGGGTGGTTTGCCCACTGCTTGGTCCTGGGGAGTGCAAGGCCACAGTCTCTCTAGTGGGTAGCTTCTCCACTGGTTCTTGAGGGGGCCTTGTGCCCAGTGTGCTTAATCCTGGGAGGGATGGAGTGAGTGAATGGCTTCTTCCACTGGTTCTGGAGGTGGCTTTGTGCCCTGTGATGCAGATCTTGGGGAGTGCAAGATCACAATCTCTCACCTGGGTGTCATACCCACAGGATTTACAGGGGCCAGGACGCACAACAGCCCATGGAGGCAGGACTACACAATGTCCGCCGGCGGTGACGGCTGCTCAGTGGTGTCAGTGGCGGTGCTGGTGGTGGTGCTAGTAGTGGTGGGGGGAGGCTCCAGCCCATCCCCTGCACCCTCGGATGGCTGCCCACTGGGCTGCTGCTGCTGGCAGTGGTGCTGGTGCTGGTGGTGATGCTGGCAGTGGTGGGGGGAGGCTCCAGCCCATCTCTTGCAGCCTCGGACAGCTATCCACTGGGGCTGCTGCTGCTGGCAGTGGTGCCGGTGTCGGTGCTGGTGGCGGTGCTGGTAGCAGTGGTTGGGGGAGGCTCCCACCCTTCCCCTGCAGCCTCGGATGGCTGAACCACCATGGTTGGTGGTGGGGGCTCCGAATGAGTCCCAGCACCAGGCCTCCTGTCCCTCCTGCCTGCTGGTGTAGGCCCCTTGCCCTTCCTGTCAGCAGCCGGGGATTGTCCCTTGCCCCTTCCTCCTGCAGCTGGTGGTGCCTCCTTGCCCTTCCTAGACGCTGCTGGTGGTACCTCCTAGCCCTTCCCTGTCGCAGCTGGTGGTGCCTTCTTGCCCTTCCTTGATGCACCTGGTGCAGGCACCCTGTCAGTGTTGCTGCCTGGTGCCCAGGATCCTCTCCCACCTGCAGTAGCTGTCAACACTACTGTGGCCGTGGACTGGGTGGCTGAGGTGCTCGCCAGGGTTCTGACCACCCTGGCCCGACGTGAAGGACAGGGGGGTGGGGAGTGATAGGGAAGAGGTCAACGGTGGAGAGGTAAAGCTTCTTAGGGACATTGGGGTGGGAAGTGGGTGAAGGTTTGGCAGTGGAGGAAGAGGAAGTGGTTGTACGAGGTGTCTGTCTGCTGTGTTTAGGTGCAGGTACATGGGCTGGATGCTTCTGTGAGGTGGATGGCTGTTGGGTGTGTGTTTGCTTGTGTTTGTGTACTTTGGGAGGAGCAGGCACAGACACAGTGAAACAGGACACAGGGGACGTGTGCATGGATGTGGGGGGGGGTGACTGCCAGTGAGGGGTGTGTAGTGATAGGCATGATGGTGGTAGTGGATAAGAATGTAGTGCATGAAGGTGTGTGTGTAGACGCTACTGGGATGGAGGCGGACGAGGAGGAGGAGGGAGACACAGTGGAGGCAGTGGAAGTTGGTATATCTGCATCTGGATGGTGTTTGTGTGAGTGCCTGTGGGATGATGTGTGGTGCTTGTGTTTGCCTGAACCACTCCTGTGTGTTGTCCTAGGTGCATGCTGGTCTGCATGTGTGCTTGGGATAAGTTTGGGTTGAGGAGAATGGGATTGGGCAGAGGAAGTTGGAGGGGGAGGCTAGAAACAGGGACAATGGTTGCCATCAGGGAGGAGGACAGAGCCTGGATTGATCTCTGGTGGGCCGCCATGCCAGAGTGAATGCTCTCCAGGAATGCATTTGTGTGTTGCAAATGGGCTGCCAGCCCTGGATGGCATTCACAATGGTTGGCTGTCCAACAGAGATGGATCGCAGGAGGTCAATAGCCTCCTCACTCAGGGCAGCAGGGCTAACTGGAGCAGGGCCTCAGGTGCCTGGGGCGAAGGAGATGCCCACCCTCCTGGGTGAGTGGCACGGGAAACACGCTGAGGGGCTGCGGGGAGTTGCGGTGCTGGTACAGGGGTGGCAGCAGTACCTGTAGTTGGGGTGTGCACAGAGGTGTCCGCCACCACCAGGTAGCTCCATCGGAGGAGGTATCACTGTCAGAATTGTCCCCTCCAGTGTCCGTCGTGGTGCTTGTAGGAAAGTACCATCTTGCCTGGCATGTTACCCCCATATTTCACTGTACATATGTTGTTTTAGTCTATGTGTCACTGGGACCCTGCCAGGCAGGGCCCCAATGCTCATAAGTATGTGCCCTGTATGTGTTCCCTGTGTGATGCCTAACTGTCTCACTGAGGCTCTGCTAACCAGAACCTCAGTGGTTATGCTCTCTCTGCTTTCCAAATTTGTCACTAACAGGCTAGTGACTAAATTTACCAATTCACATTGGCATACTGGTACACCCATATAATTCCCTAGTATATGGTACTGAGGTACCCAGGGTATTGGGGTTCCAGGAGATCCCTATGGGCTGCAGCATTTCTTTTGCCACCCATAGGGAGCTCTGACAATTCTTACACAGGCCTGCCAGTGCAGCCTGAGTGAAATAACGTCCACGTTATTTCACAGCCATTTACTACTGCACTTAAGTAACTTATAAGTCAAATATATGTCTAACCTTCACCTAGTGAAGGTTGGGTGCAAAGTTACTTAGTGTGTGGGCACCCTGGCACTAGCCAAGGTGCCCCCACATCATTCAGGGCAAATTCCCCAGACTTTGTGAGTGCGGGACACCATTACACGCGTGCACTGTACATAGGTCACTACCTATGTACAGCATCACAATGGTAACTCCGAACATGACCATGTAACATGTCTAAGATCATGGAATTGTCAACCCAATGCCATTCTGGCATTGGGGGGACAATTCCATGATCCCCCGGGTCTCTAGCACAGAACCCGGGTACTGCCAAACTACCTTTCCGGGGACTCCACTGCAGCTGCTGCTGCTGCCAACCCATCAGACAGGTTTCTGCCCTCCTGGGGTCCAGGCAGCCCTGGCCCAGGAAGGCAGAACAAAGGACTTCCTCTGAGAGAGGGTGTAACACCCTCTTCATTTGGAAATAGGTGTGAAGGCTGGGGAGGAGTAGCCTCCCCCAACCTCTGGAAATGCTTTGATGGGCACAGATGGTGCCCATCTCTGTATAAGCCAGTCTACACCGGTTCAGGGATCCCCCAGTCCTGCTCTGGCACGAAACTGGACAAAGGAAAGGGGAGTGACCACTCCCCTGACCTGCACCTCCCAGGGGAGGTGCCCAGAGCTCCTCTAGTGTGTCCCAGACCTCTGCCATCTTGGAAACAGGGGTGTTTGTGGCACGCTGGACTGCTCTGAGTGGCCAGTGCCAGCAGGTGACGTCAGAGGCTCCTCCTGATAGGCTCTTACCTCTCTTGGTAGCCAATCCTCCTTCCTAGGTAGCCAAACCTCCTTTTCTGGCTATTTAGGGTCTCTGCTTTGGGGATCTCACCAGATAATGAATGCAAGAGCTCACCAGAGTTCCTCTGCATCTCCCTCTTCACCTTCTACCAAAGGATTGATCGCTGACTGCTCAGGACGCCTGCAAAACCACAACAAAGTAGCAGGACGACTACTAGCAACCTTGTATCGCTTCATCCTGCCGGCTTTCTCGACTGTTTCCAGGTGATGCATGCTCTGGGGGTAGCCTGCTTCCTCTCTGAACCAGGAGCTCTGAAGAAATCACCTGTGGGTCAACGGAATCTTCCCCCTGCAACCGCAGGCAACAAAAGTCTGTATCACCGGTCCTCTGGGTCCCCTCTCAGCACGACGAGCGTGGTCCCTGGAACTCAGCAACTCTGTCCAAGTGACTCCCACAGTCCAGTGACTCTTCAGTCCAAGATTGGTGGAGGTAAGTCCTTGCCTCCCCACGCTAGACTGCATTGCTGGGTACCGCGTGATTTGCAGCTGCTCCGGCTCCTGTGCACTCTTCCAGGATTTCCTTCGTGCACAGCCAAGCCTCGGTCCCCGACACTCTAACCTGCAGTGCACAACCTTCTGAGTTGTCCTCCGGCGTCTTGGGACTCCCCTTTGTGACTTTGCGTGGACTCTGGTTCACTCTTCTTCCAAGTGCCTGTTCTGGTACTTCTACGGGTGCTGCCTGCTTCTGTGAGGGCTCCCTGACTTGCTGGGTGCCCCCTCGGTCTCCTCATCCAAGTGGCGACATCCTGGTCCCTCCTGGGCCACAGCAGCATCCAAAAATCCTAACTGCAACCCTTGCAGCTAGCAAGGCTTGTTTGCAGTCTTTCTGGGTGGGAATACCTCTGCAAGCTTTTTCACGATGTGGGACATCCATCCTCCAAAGGGGAAGTTCCTAGTCCTCTTTGTTCTTGCAGAACTCCAAGCTTCTTCCAACAGGTGGCAGCTTCCTTGCACCCTCAGCTGGCATTTCCTGGGCTCCTGCCCACTCTCGACACTGTCGCGACTATTGGACTTGGTCCCCTTGTCTTACAGGTACTCAGGCCTGGAAATCCACTGTTGTTGCATCGCTGGTGTTTGTTCTTCCTGCAGAATCCCCCTATCACGACTTCTGTGCTCTCTGGGTGTAGTAGGTGCACTTTACACCTACCTTTCAGGGTCTTGGGGTGGGCTATTTTTCTAACCCTCATTGTTTTCTTACAGTCCCAGCGACCCTCTACAAGCTCACATAGGTTTGGGGTCCATTCGTGGTTCGCATTCCACTTTTGGAGTATATGGTTTGTGTTGCCCCTATACCTATGTGCTCCTATTGCAATCTACTGTAATTTTACATTGCTTGCATTACTTCCTTTTGCTATTATCTGCATAATTTTGGTTTGTGTACATATATCTTATCCTCATACTGAGAGTACTCGCTGAGATACTTTTGGCATATTGTCATAAAAATAAAGTACCTTTATTTTTAATACTTCTGTGTATTGTGTTTTCTTATGATATTGTGCATATGACACCAGTGGTATAGTAGGAGCTTTACATGTCTCCTAGTTCAGCCTAAGCTGCTTTGCCATAGCTACCTTCTATCAGCCTAAGCTGCTAGAAACACCTCTTCTACACTAATAAGGATAACTGCACCTGACACAAGGTGTAAGTACCTTTGGTACCCACTACAAGCCAGGCCAGCCTCCTACATTGGTTGTGCAGCGGTGGGATAAGTACATGTAACTACTTACCACTTTCTCATTGTGTATTTTTCATAAGAGAATAATATACAAAACAAGTTCAGTGTATGTACACCTAACCAAAAAGTTTTACTTTTCTTCTCTTAAACTTTTTACAAAGTTCTGAAAAGTTTCTCTAAACTTCTAAAAGTTTCAAAAAGTTAGAAAAAGTTTTTTTCTCTGTTCTTTAAAAAGTTCTGAAACTTTTTCTTTCTTCTCACTGTCTCTAAACCTTCCTTTATCATGTCTGATGTAGAGTCTGCTCTTAACATGGTCAATACTACCTATGACAATTTGAATTACAAGAGCCTAAGGAGTCTCTGCTTAGATAGAGGTTTAGTGATAGGAAAGAACCTCACAAAAGAGTTTCTATATAACATGCTTATTGTGAATGATGAGTCCCAAGCAGGCACTTCAAATGAAAAGTTAATAGATGGCTCCCATTCTGACTCAGGGGATCTCCTTGAAGGAGGTGGCGAGAGTTCTGTTCAAAATCTGCCCCCTAGCAGACCACCTAGCAATGCTGGTAGTAATAGAAGCTCCCATCATAGTAGGGGTGTTTTTATTCCTGGAGGCCAGGTTATTAGAGTCCAGTCAGTTAGGGACAGATCTCCCTCTGTTGTTTCCAATTTATCTTCTGTGTTCAAGCATTCCCAACCCACCCACCCTGAAGACAACATGTTAGAAAGGGAACTAAAAAAGTTGAGAGTGGAAGAGACCAGACTGAAGCTTAAACAGCAACAGCTGGCTCTACATAGGGAATCCCTAGACCTGGAGAAGGAGAGACAGAGATTGGGGTTAGGAACCCATGGTGGCAGCAATAGCAGTATTCCTGATAGTAATCCTGTTAGAGAGCATGATTCCAGGAATCTGCACAAGATAGTTCCCCCTTACAAGGTGGGGGATGACATCAACAAGTGGTTTGCTGCACTTGAGAGGGCCTGTATGGTACAGGGGGTCCCTCAAAGGCAGTGGGCTGCTATATTGTGGCTATCTTTCAATGGAAAGGGTAGGGATAGGCTCCTTACTGTTAGAGAAAGTGATGCTAACAATTTTGCAGTTTTGAAGGATACACTCTTGGATGGATTTGGCTTAGCCACTGAACAATACAGGATTAAGTTCAGATACACCAGAAAAGAGTCCTCACAAGACTGGATAGACTTTGTTGACTGTTCAGTGAAGGCCTTGGAAGGGTGGTTACATGGCAGTAATGTTTCTGAGTATGAAAGTCTGTATAATCTTATTATGAGAGGGCATATTCTGAATAACTGTGTGTCTGACTTGTTACACCAATATCTAGTGGACTCAGATCTGACCTCTCCCCAAGAATTGGGAAAGAAGGCAGACAAATGGGTCAGAACAAGAGTGAACAGAAAAGTTCATACAGGGGGTTATAAGGATGGCAAGAAGAAGGATGGTAAGTCTTCTGACAAGGGTGGGGACAAAAGTAAAACTGAGTCTTCATCAGGCCCACAAAAATCCTCTGGTGGGGGTGGTGGGTCCAAATCCTCTTCAAATCAAGTTAAAAAGCCTTGGTGTTATTTGTGTAAAGTCAAAGGCCATTGGACAACTGATGCCAGTTGTCCAAAGAAAAACACCAAACCTCCCACTACCACAACCCCTACAGCAAATTCTAGTGCCCCTAGTAATAGCAGTGGTGGTGGGAGCAAACCTACTAATAGCCAATCCAAGGGAGTAGCTGGGCTCACTTTTGGAAATTTAGTTGGGGTTGGTCTTGTCAGGGAGACCACAGAGGCTGTGTTAGTCTCTGAAGGTGCCATTGATTTGACCACCTTGGTTGCTTGTCCCCTTAATATGGATAAGTACAAGCAACTTCCCCTAATAAATGGTGTTGAGGTTCAGGCCTACAGGGACACAGGTGCCAGCGTTACCATGGTAATAGAGAAACTGGTACACCCTGAACAACACATACTTGGTCAGCAGTACCAAGTGACAGACGCTCATAACAACACTCTTAGCCACCCAATGGCTGTTGTGAATCTCAACTGGGGGGGGAGGGGTTACAGGTCCAAAGAAAGTAGTGGTTGCCTCAGATTTACCTGTAGACTGTCTACTAGGGAACGATTTAAAGACATCAGCTTGGGCAGAAGTGGAGTTGGAGGCTCATGCAGCAATGCTGGGCATTCCTGTGCATATTTTTGCTTTGACAAGGGCTCAGGCCAAAAAGTAAAAAGGACAGGGTAACTTGGATCCTGGAACAATGGACCAAGTGCTCCCTAAAGCTATGGGTAGCAAGGGTAAATCCCTACCCACTAACCTGCCCTCTACAGATGATTCTCCTTCTGAGGAAGAAGAATTTCCTCCCTGTGCAGAACCTTCACCAGATGAGCTGGCAGCAGACACTGCTGAGCTTTTGGGTGGAGGGGGGCCTGCCAGGGAAGAGCTGAGTGTGGCACAGCAATCCTGTCCCACATTAGAGGGTCTCAGACAGCAAGCTGTCAAGCAGCAAAATGGGGATGTCAGTGATTCACATAGAGTTTACTGGGAGGACAACCTCTTGTACACAGAGGCAAGGGACCCAAAACCTGGAGCAGCCAGGAGATTGGTCATTCCCCTGCAGTACAGAGAGTTCCTCCTAACTCTGGCACATGACATTCCTTTGGCTGGGCATTTGGGCCAGATGAAAACATGAGAAAGGCTTGTCTCCCTGTTTCACTGGCCTAGGATGTCAGAGGACACAAAAGATTTTTGTAAGTCTTGTGTGACCTGCCAAGCCAGTGGCAAGACTGGTGGCACACCAAAGGCTCCCCTTATTCCACTATCTGTGGTTGGGGTTCCCTTTGAAAGGGTAGGGGTTGACATAGTTGGCCCCCTTGACCCTCCTACTGCTTCAGGCAATAGGTTTATCTTGGTGGTTGTGGACCATGCCACAAGATATCCTGAAGCAATTCCTCTAAGGACCATTACAGCACCTGCAGTGGCAAAAGCCCTCCTGGGAATCTTTTCCAGGGTGGGTTTCCCAAAAGAGGTTGTATCTGCCGGGGTAGCAACTTTATGTCTGCATACTTGAAAGCTATGTGGAAGGAATGTGGTGTAACCTACAAATTCACCACACCTTATCATCCACAGACTAATGGACTGGTAGAGAGGTTTAACAAAACTCTCAAAGGTATGATATTGGGACTCCCTGAAAAACTCAGGAGGAGATGGGATGTCCTGTTACCTTGCCTCCTTTTTGCTTACAAGGAGGTACCCCAGAAATGAGTGGACTTCAGCCCCTTTGAACTCCTCTTTGGACACCCTGTTAGAGGTTCCACTAACTCTTGCGAAGGAGTGTTGGGAACAACCTTTAAAAGCTCCCAAACAGGACATAGTGGACTATGTACTTGGCCTAAGATCCAGAATGGCTGAGTACATGAAAAAGGCCACTAAAAACCTTCAGGCCAGCCAAGAGCTCGAAAAGCAATGGCATGACCAGAAGGCTGTTCTGATCCAGTACCAACCAGGACAGAAGGTGTGGGTATTGGAGCCTGTGGCCCCAAGAGCACTCCAAGACAAATGGAGTGGACCCCATCTAATTGTTGAGAAAAAGGGTGAGGTTACCTATCTGGTAGACCTGGGCACTGCCAGGAGTCCCCTTAGGGTGATTCATATCAACCGCCTAAAACCCTACTATGACAGGGCTGATCTCACCCTGCTCATGGCAACAGCTGAAGGACAGGAAGAAGAGAGTGACCCTCTCCCTGATCTCTTCTCCTCCACTGAAGAGGATGCTTTAGTGGAGGGAGTAGTTTTAGCAGATTGTCTGACTGCAGAACAAAAAGACAACTGCATAAATCTCCTTGGAGAATTTTCTGAACTCTTTTCAACTGTGCCAGGCACCACATCTTGGTGTGAACACACAATTGATACTGGAGACAGCTTGCCTGTCAAAAGTAAAGTCCATATGCAGCCTGACCATGTCAGGGACTGCATAAAACAAGAGGTTCAGAAAATGCTTGATCTAGGAGTGGTTGAACCTTCTGAAAGCCCATGGGCGAGTCCTGTGGTGCTTGTACCAAAGCCTCACTCAAAAGATGGAAAAAGGGAGATGAGGTTTTGTGTAGATTACAGAGGTCTCAACCAGGTAACAAAAACTGATGCTCACCCTATACCCAGGGCAGATGAGCTCATAGATACACTGGCATCTGCCAAGTATCTAAGCACCTTTGATTTGACTGCAGGGTATTGGCAGATCAAATTGGCTGAGGATGCTAAACCTAAAACTGAATTTTCAACTATAGGAGGGCACTACCAATTTACAGTGATGCCCTTTGGTTTGAAGAATGCACCTGCCACTTTTCAGAGGTTGGTGAACAAAGTCCTGCAAGGGTTGGAGGCTTTTAGTGCAGCATATCTAGATGATATAGCTGTCTTTAGCTCCACCTGGGATGAGCACCTGGTCCACCTTTGGAACGTTTTGGAGGCCCTGCAAAAGGCAGGCCTCACTATCAAGGCCTCAAAGTGCCATAGAGGGCAGGGAAAGGTGGTTTATCTGGGACACCTGGTAGGTGGGGAACAGATTGCACCACTTCAGGGGAAAATCCAGATAATCGTGGATTGGGTTCCCCCTACAACACAGACCCAGGTGAGAGCCTTCTTAGGCCTCACTGGGTATTACAGGAGATTCATTAAAAACTATGGCTCCATAGCAGCCCCACTTAATGATCTCACCAGTAAAAAGATGCCTAAAAATGTATTGTGGACAGCTAGCTGTCAGAAAGCTTTTGAGGAGCTCAAACAGGCCATGTGCACTGCACCTGTCCTAAAAGGCCCATGTTACTCCAAGAAATTCATTGTTCAAACTGATGCATCTGAATTAGGGGTAGGAGCCGTCTTATCACAACTGAATTCTGAGGGCCAGGATCAACCAGTTGCTTTTATCAGAAGAAGGTTGAACCCTAGAGAAAAGCGTTGGTCTGCCATAGAGAGGGAGGCCTTTGCTGTGGTCTGGGCACTGAAAAAGTTAAGGCCATACCTGTTTGGTACTCACTTTATTGTTCAGACAGACCACAAACCTCTACTTTGGCTAAAACAAATGAAAGGTGAAAACCATAAATTGTTGAGGTGGTCCATATCTCTACAGGGAATGGACTATACAGTGGAACATAGACCTGGGAATACCCACTCCAATGCAGATGGACTCTCCAGATATTTCCACTTAGACAATGAAGACTCATCAGGTCATGGCTAGTCTTATTGTCCTTCGTTTGGGGGGGGGTTGTGTAGGAAAGTACCATCTTGCCTGGCATGTTACCCCCATATTTCAGTGTATATATGTTGTTTTAGTCTAAGTGTCACTGGGACACTGCCAGGCAGGGCCCCAGTGCTCATAAGTATGTGCCCTGTATGTGTTCCCTGTGTGATGCCTAACTGTCTCATTGAGGTTCTGCTAACCAGAACCTCAGTAGTTATGCTCTCTCTGCTTTCCAAATTTGTCACTAACAGGCTAGTGACTAAATTTACCAATTCGCATTGGCATACTGGTACACCCATATAATTCCCTAGTATATGGTAATGAGGTACCCAGGGTATTGGGGTTCCAGGAGATCCCTATGGGCTGCAGCATTTCTTTTGCCACCCATAGGGAGCTCTGACAATTCTTACACAGGGCTGCCAGTGCAGCCTGAGTGAAATAACGTCCACGTTATTTCACAGCCATTTACTACTGCACTTAAGTAATTTATAAGTCAAATATATGTCTAACCTTCACCTAGTGAAGGTTGGGTGCAAAGTTACTTAGTGTGTGGGCACCCTGGCACTAGCCAAGGTGCCCCCACATCATTCAGGGCAAATTCCCCAGACTTTGTGAGTGTGGGACACCATTACACGCGTGCACTGTACATAGGTCACTAACTATGTACAGCACCACAATGGTAACTCCGAACATGACCATGTAACATGTCTAAGATCATGGAATTGTCAACCCAATGCCATTCTGGCATTGGGGGGACAATTCCATGATCCTCCGGGTCTCTAGCACAGAACCCGGGTACTGCCAAACTACCTTTCCGGGGACTCCACTGCAGCTGCTGCTGCTGCCAACCCATCAGACAGGTTTCTGCCCTCCTGGGGTCCAGGCAGCCCTGGCCCAGGAAGGCAGAACAAAGGACTTCCTCTGAGAGAGGGTGTAACACCCTCTTCATTTGGAAATAGGTGTGAAGGCTGGGGAGGAGTAGCCTCCCCCAACCTCTGGAAATGCTTTGATGGGCACAGATGGTGTACATCTCTGTATAAGCCAGTCTACACCGGTTCAGGGATCCCCCAGTCCTGCTCTGGCACGAAACTGGACAAAGGAAAGGGGAGTGACCACTCCCCTGACCTGCACCTCCCAGGGGAGGTGCCCAGAGCTCCTCTAGTGTGTCCCAGACCTCTGCCATCTTGGAAACAGAGGTGTTTGTGGCACGCTGGACTGCTCTGAGTGGCCAGTGCCAGCAGGTGACGTCAGAGGCTCCTTCTGATAGGCTCTTACCTCTCTTGGTAGCCAATCCTCCTTCCTAGGTAGCCAAACCTCCTTTTCTGGCTATTTAGGGTCTCTGCTTTGGGGATCTCACCAGATAATGAATGCAAGAGCTCACCAGAGTTCCTCTGCATCTCCCTCTTCACCTTCTACCAAAGGATTGACCGCTGACTGCTCAGGACGCCTGCAAAACCACAACAAAGTAGCAGGACGACTACTAGCAACCTTGTATCGCTTCATCCTGCCGGCTTTCTCGACTGTTTCCAGGTGGTGCATGCTCTGGGGGTAGCCTGCTTCCTCTCTGAACCAGGAGCTCTGAAGAAATCTCCTGTGGGTCAACGGAATCTTCCCCCTGCAACCGCAGGCAACAAAAGACTGTATCACCGGTCCTCTGGGTCCCCTCTCAGCACAACGAGCGTGGTCCCTGGAACTCAGCAACTCTGTCCAAGTGACTCCCACAGTCCAGTGACTCTTCAGACCAAGTTTGGTGGAGGTAAGTCCTTGCCTCCCCATGCAAGACTGCATTGCTGGGTACCGTGTGATTTGCAGCTGCTCCGGCTCCTGTGCACTCTTCCAGGATTTCCTTCATGCACAGCCAAGCCTGGGTCCCCAACACTCTAACCTGCAGTGCACAGCCTTCTGATTTGTCCTCTGGCGTCGTGGGACTCCCCTTTGTGACTTCGCATGGACTCCGGTTCACTCTTCTTCCAAGTGCCTATTCCGGTACTTCTGCGGGTGCTGCCTGCTTCTGTGAGGGCTCCCTGACTTGCTGGGCGCCCCCTCGGTCTCCTCATCCAAGTGGCAACATCCTGGTCCCTCCTGGGCCACAGCAGCATCCAAAAACCCTAACCACAACCCTTGCAGCTAGCAAGGCTTGTTTGTGGTCTTTCTGGGTGGGAACACCTCTGCAAGCTTTTTCACGATGTGGGACATCCATCCTCCAAAGGGGAAGTTCCTAGTCCTCTTCGTTCTTGCAGAACTCCAAGCTTCTTCCAACAGGTGGCAGCTTCCTTGCACCCTCAGCTGGCATTTCCTGGGCTCCTGCCCACTCTCGACACTGTCGCGACTATTGGACTTGGTCCCCTTGTCTTACAGGTACTCAGGTCTGGAAATCTACTGTTGTTGCATTGCTGGTGTTTGTTCTTCCTGCAGAATCCTCCTATCACGACTTCCGTGCTCTCTGGGGGTAGTAGGTGCACTTTACACCTACCTTCCAGGGTCTTGGGGTGGGCTATTTTCCTAACCCTCACTGTTTTCTTACAGTCTCAGCAACCCTCTACAAGCTCACATAGGTTTGGGGTCCATTCGTGGTTCGCATTCCACTTTTGGAGTATATGGTTTGTGTTGCCCCTATACCTATGTGATCCTATTGCAATCTACTGTAATTTTACATTGCTTGCATTACTTCCTTTTGCTATGATCTGCATAATTTTGGTTTGTGTACATATATCTTGTGTATATATCTTATCCTCATACTGAGGGTACTCACTGAGATACTTTTGGCAGATTGTCATAAAAATAAAGTACCTTTATTTTTAGTACTTCTGTGTATTGTGTTTTCTTATGATATTGTGCACATGAAACCAGTAGTATAGTAGGAGCTTTACATGTCTCCTAGTTCAGCCTAAGCTGCTTTGCCATAGCTACCTTCTATCAGCCTAAGCTGCTAGAAACACCTCTTCTACACTAATAAGGGATAACTGGACCTGGCACAAGGTGTAAGTACCTCTGGTACCCACTACAAGCCAGGCCAGCCTCCTACAGTGCTCCCCTCGCCCTCTGTCCCACTGGTGCCCTCACCGTCAGTGGATTCAGCCTCCTGGGCCCTGTGGGATGCAGCTCTCCCCATCGCCGGTGCCTCTGCTCCTCCGCAAGATGATGCTAATGCACGTAAGGACAGGGTGACAAAACAAGAAGGGGGGGAGAGACAAAGGATACCCTTGTCCAATGGCGGCAACAACACCACAGTTGGCGTACACGACACACACACACAGGGAACAGCCCTACGCACGAGGCAATGCACTAACAGTCACAATGCCAGTCACTAGCCTATGGACAGGGATACTTTTACGCCAATTGCAGCATACCTGAGACCCACAGACACCTGCCCAGTAGTGGATGCCTATTAGCTTGGTTTAGAGGAGGTTTACATCAGACCCTGCTCAACATGGGCCCTACCCTGCAATGTCCGGCCTGGCATAAGGGCACCCACAGGCCCACATCCCCCACGCGAATTCCACTCCACCACGCGCAAGTAGTATATTGGGGCACTGACTCACCCCCTTGTGGCTGCTGTGATCCCATCCAGCTCTGGATAGGCCACCGCCAGTATGTGGGCCATCAGTGGGGTCAAGGTTCGACAGGTACCCCTTCCTCTTTGGGAGGCACGCCATATACCCTTTTTCTGATGGGCGCTGACCTGCAGGGAAATACACATAGGAAAAGGTATCAGTCAGACCGTCCTGCCTGTTACACTCATGGCCCACCATAGCCCTCACATCCCCTTACGCACAGACATTGCCCAGCATACATGCAGCACGTTGCCCAGGGGCCTTCCACCAACCCCTCCCACACGAGGCCCTCACACACAGCACTCCATGAATTCATGCCCCATGCATCATGCTCACAGTGTACTCACCTGTTGGCCTGGACGCCCATACAGCATTCGGTACTGGGGTAGGACCCCATCCACCAGTCTCTCCAACTCCGCAGCGGTGAAGGCAGGGTCCCATTCCCCAGTGACACGAGCCATGGTCGGTTCCAGACAGAGGTCAAAGCAGCACTTGCAGTGTAGGTCCTCTCCTGTTGAAGGTCAGGTAGCAAGTGAGTGAACAGATAGAAAATGGCGGTCATGTCTGTGGCGGTGCGTACCGTCACCGCCGGCGTACATCACCATTGGCCACTGTAACCCATAGGGCTCAATGGTATCCATTGAGGAGTTGCACGGTGGTTCTCGACCGCCTCCCGCAACGGTGCACAACATCAGCAGAATTACCTCATTTCCACATGTCCTCCATACAGGACAGGCGGACGCCATTTCAGGGAGGGAGCAGGCCATGGCACCTAACTGCGTCACAGTACACATAGGCACCATTTGGGCCTATCCAACAATATACTGTTACAGTCACAACATGCCATGTAGTGTAGTGTTTGGAAATATGGAATACTGACAAGCTGCTCACCGTTTGCCCCCTAGATTGCAACCGCTGCGGATGAATAGGAGATGGAGACATTCCCATGTGAACAGGCCCCTGGTGGACTTGGCAACAACAGAGGACAGGCACATTATCCTCACCTATAGACTGGACAGGGCCAAAATCACAGCGCTGTGTGCCCAATTGGAGCCTGACCTGATATCTGATATCCGTCAGCCCACCGGGATCCCCCCTCTTGTGCAAGTCATATCAGTGCTCCATTTCCTGGTAACTGGCTCCTTCCAAGTGACAGTGGGCTTGGCAGAATGCCTCTGCCAATGTTCTCAATAGTGCTGACCTGAGTGTTGTCTGCCCTGATAAAACACATGCACAGCTACATCGTTTTCCCCCAGGTGGAGGATTTGGCCACAGTGAAATCTGATTTCTATGCAATGGGACAAATCCCCAACATTATTGGGGCAATAGATTGTACACCTATTACATTTGCCCACCCCCCGGAGATATGAACAGGTGTTCAGAAATTGAAGGAGCTTTCCCTCCATGAATGTGCAGATAGTGTGCCTTGCGGACCAGTACATCTCCCATGTCAATGCAAAGTATCCTGGGTCTGTGCATGATGCCTGTATCCTGAGGAATAGCAGCATCCCATATGTGATGGCTCAACTCCAGAGGCACCGGGTGTGGCTAATAGGTAGCCCTGGTTCCACCCAGTAGGTGTTGGTGTATGGGTATGGTGTGGGCCCTAAGGGTTAGTTTGTGGCTGACAGTTGTCCCTCGATATTTGCAGGTGACTCTGGTTACCCCAACCTCTCATGGCTACTGACCCCTGTGAGGAATCCCAGGACAAGGGCAGAGGAACGTTACAATGAGGCACATGGGCAAACAAGAATAATAATAGAAAGGACATTCGGCCTCCTGAAGGCCACATGTAGTTGCCTCCATCTAACAGGTGGATCCCTGTAGTACTCACCCAAGAAGGTGTGCCAGATCATCGTTGCATGATGTATGTTGCACAACCTTGCCTTACGTCGCCAGGTGCCTTTTCTGCAGGAGGATGAGGCTGGAGATGGGCGTGAGGCAGCAGTGGACCCTGTGGACAGTGAAGATGAGGAGGCAGAGGATGAGGACAACAGAAGTGCAATAATACAACAATACTTCCAATGACACACAGGTAAGACACTGTAAATTCACTTTACATTTTTGTGTTTGACATTGTCACTAGCAGGTTGGTTTTCCCACTTCTATGGCCACTTACTGTACCCTTCGGCATCTCTATTTTCAGATATTTGTGTCCCACTATCGCTCCTGGTGTGCTCCAGCCAACTACAGGTCATTACTATGTATACATTACTGTACAGATATATTGCAGTGTTTAAAGCTTGTTAAACAAATACATAGTGCAATCATTTGACAGACTCCATACTTGTATTTATTTAAATTGTGTTTATTTAAGTGCTAATAGGTAGAGGGGGATGTGCAATTGGCTGGGGTTATGGTGGAGGAATGTCCAGGATAGAGTCCAGTCTATGTAGTTCACAGGTGCATTGTCCAAGGGGGCATAAAACGTTGAGCAATGGCAGTTCAAGGTGGACAGGGTGACAGAGTGGGACACAAGGGTGACAATCAGGAGAGTCTTATTTCCTGGTGGGGGTCTTGGCAATAGTCTCTGGCTTCTGCCTGGATCGCAGGGACCATTTGCGGGGTGGTTCTCCTTCTGCAGTGGGTGGGGTGCTGGTGGCCTGTTGTTCCTGTGGTGGGGCGTCCTGTCCACTAGTGGCAGCGGAGGTGGAAGGCTGTTCATCAGTTTGGCTAGTGTCAGGGGCCCGCTGGTGTGCCACTGCCTCCCTCCTGGTGTTGGTCATGTCGGCCAGCACCCCTGCAATGGTGACCAGGGTGGTGTTGATGTCCTTCAAGTCTTACCTGATCCCCAGGTACTGTCCCTCCTGCAGCCGCTGGGTCTCCTGCAACTTGTCCAGTATCTGGCCCATTGTCTCCTGGTAATGGTGGTATGCTCCCAGGATGTTGGTGAGTGCCTCCTGGAGAGTCGGTTCCCTGGACCTGTCCTCCCTCTGTCGCACAGCGGTCCTCCCAGCTTCCCTGTTGTCCTGTGCCTCTGTCCCCTGAACCGTGTGCCCACTGACCCTAGGTCCCTGATCGTCCTGTGTTTGTGGTGTCGCCTGGATTCCCTGTAGTGGTGGACACACTGCTGATTGATGTGTCCTGGGGACAGAGGTATGGGCCCGCTGGGTGGGTACTGTGCTGGTGTTTCCTGAGGGGGAGGCTCTGTGGTGGTATGGGACTGTGTATGAGTTACCGACTGTCCGGAGAGCCCTGATGTGCCAGGTTGATCATCCAGATCCAGGCGTCCAGAGCTGCTGTCATCACTGTGGGCCTCTTCTGGGGGTGGACTGGATGTTGCTGGCACCTCCTCTCCAGTGACATTGGGTGGGGGACCTGTGGGGCTGTAAATGCAGTGTTATTGTTTCTGTGTGTGTCATCTTGTGCATGGCTGTGTTGCCCTCTATGGTTGTTATTGCCCTGGAAGCTTTGCCTTGTGTGAGTAGTTATTTTGTGGGCTAGTTGATGCTTTAGTAATGGGTGTCCATGCAGGTCTGTGATGGGGGTCCGTGCATTGGTGTTACATGCAGGGCTTGCTGTTAGGAGGGGTGGATGGTGATGGTGGGGTGTGTGAGGTGGTGGAGTGATGGGAGTGAGGGTAACGGTGGGGTTTGTGATGGCATGCAGGTAGGGCGGGTGATAGTAATAGAGATTTGACATACCAGAGTCCAGTCCTCCTTTTACTTCTGCCAGGCCCTAAGGATGCATGATTGCCAAGACTTGCTCCTACCATGTTAGTTGTGGGGGAGGCGGTGGGGGTCCACCGCTAGTCCTCTGTACAACTATTTGGCATCTTGCTGCTGTGGAACACACCTTCCCCCGTAGGTCATTCCACCTCTCCTGATGTTATCCCTTGTTCTGGGGTGCTGTCCCACAGCGTTGACCTTGTCCACGATTCTCTGCCATAGCTCCATCTTCCTTGCAATGTATGTCTGCTGCACCTGTGATCCGAATAGCTGTGGCTCTACCTGGATGATTTCCTCCACCATGTCCCTTAGCTCCTCCTCTGAGAACCTGGGGTGTCGTTGTGGTGCCATGGGTGTAGTGTGAGTGGTGTGGGTGAGGGTGTGTGGGGTGGTGTGTTTGGGTGTGTGATGTAAGGTGCGTGGGTGGTGTATAGGTGATAGTGATGTGTGGCTGTGGTCTTGTCTGTGGTCTTGCTATCTCTCTTGTGACACTTGTTTGTAGTCCTAAAGGGTTGTGGGTAATGTGGGTGTGTGTTTTTATAGTGGTGTGGGTGTGGTGGGTGAATGTGTATCAGGTGTGTGTTATTCAAATTGTCCAATGTGGTGTTGTTTTGTTAGGTTGTGTGTATTTTGAGCACAGCGGTATGTACCGCCAATGGTTTAGTGCCATTGAATGTCCACCACAGTGATTCGTGGGTCATAATGTTGTGGGCAGAGTTCTGTTGGCGTAACAATGTGGGTTTTTCTACCGCCAGTTTATCACTGACCTTTGGGCTGGTGGACTTGTGTGTGTGGCTGTATAGTGACGGATAGCTATGTGTGTGTCATAATATGGGTAGCGGTAATCCGCTGCGGCGGTGGTATGTTGGCAGCAGTCAGCATGGCGGTAAGCGGTACTTACCGCCAATGTCATAATGAGGGCCTATGTCTCTAGCAAGAGCAAATCAAGCTGAAGATTATGTAAAAATGATGTCTATGAGTGGAATGGTACAAGCAGAGAGAAAAGTTTGTGAAACTTTCAAAATGCCTGTGGGAATATTTGAATACTTTGTTTGACATTGTAGTTCCAGCTGACTTGTGGATTGAGTGCAAAAGAAGTGTTGATTGGCCAGAGCATGAACCTTTGAGAGATCTTGTAACAAGTACGCCGTCTGAAGAGGTGATGAAAAAGTATTATAGGGTAATTGAATTCCTGAAGAATAAAGTGCCTCCAAAAGATATTGATTGGCAGAACATTGACAGGACATCACAGGAAACTAGGCAGTCAATTCATGCGTATTATCAGAGATTACTTCAAGCTTTCAAACAACATAGTAGTACAGAAAACATAGAGCCAAAGAATATGTGTAATTTTGTGTTGAGGTTTGTGCAAGGATTGAAGCCAGGCATCAGTGAAATGATTCTGCAGCACTTAATTTGTTGGCAGAACAAACCTATTGATCCTGTGGTATGCAAGGTACTGTAGCAATGAAATTAAATTGAAGCATAAAAAGTTGAAGGAAAAGTTGATGGTGATCCAATTGAAGGCTGCACACAGAGGACGTCAGAGCCCAGAGATGATGGTGAATACAAGTGGAATGCAAGGTGTGCAATAGCAGGTTAGAAATGTGGTTCAGCTTAGAGGTAGAAAACGTGGTATTCAGGTAGATCAGAGTTCAAATCTTGGTAATTGGCGACGGGTATGTCCCTATAATAATGTGAATAATTTGGTGCAGAATGCTGGTATTGTTTAGACTCAAGGTAATAATCTGGTTCAAATTCAGAGAGTCCAAAGACCCCAAATTCTGAATGTACAAGTATCCCCAGCACAACAGATGCAGGTACCACAAGCCCCCACAACACAGCAACAGGTGATTGTTACTCAGCAAAACATGAATAAGATGGCAAATGCAAACATGAATCAAATGGCAAATGTAAACGTGAATCAGACAGCATCACAATTTTCCTTAATTGATTTGAGTGACAAGGAATTCTTAGAGACATTTCTCAGTGATAGCTCTGATGATGAGGCTTGCATGTTAGCTACATCCTTAGAGGTGGATGAAAATGGTCCCTATGTAAATGCCAACTTTATGGGACAAGATATGTCATTCTTAGTTGACACTGGAGCTACGCATTCCACTGTTAGAACTGCAGAAGTGCCAGGCTTGCCCCTATCAGGAAGGAGAATACAGGTTGCAGGAGATTCAAATAAGCAGTTGACAAATCCTGTTGCAGAACACGTTCCAGTAAAAATAGGTTCGTTTGAAGATAAGCACCAATTTGTGGTTTGCGATACATGTCTAGTAAATCTGTTAGGACGTGACCTGTTGTGTGAGCTAAATTGTTCCATTTGCTATATTCTTAAAGGAATAGAAATACAAACAAATGAGGAAGAATATGTCCCTTGTAAAATTGTAGAAAGTTCCCTCTTGTCTCCCTGTATCCAGTGATGACATGTAATCATTTGCCCAAAGAATTACAGGAGACAGTTTTTTCTGAGGTTTGGAATTATTCAGGATAGGATATAGGACCAATAAAAGGGGTTGAGCCAGTCAAAATAACAGTAAAGGCACAAGCAGTGTATCTGAGGATACCATCTTACAATTTGACACCCGAGACAGTTGCAGGCATCACTCCCTTGAATGACAGTCTGATTGAGCAAGGTGTTCTGAAGGAAATTTTGAGAAGCCCTTGTAATTCCCCTATTTTAGGATTGTGGAAGCCCAGTGGAAAATATTGCGTAGTTCAGGATTTGCGAAAATGAACAAGATTGCCTTTTCATGTTGTCCTGTGGTACCAAATCCAGCAGCAATTGTATTTCGGATTCTGTGTGAAACAGAGTGGTTTACAGTCATTGATTTGTGCCAGGCCTTTTTTTCTATCCCCTTGCATTAAGGCAGTCAGTTCTTCTTTGCTTTTAAATTTAGCAGTCGTATTTTAACATGGTGTTTTGCTCCACAGGGGTAAACTGAATCACCATCATTTTTTAAGCAGATTTTGAAGAAGAATTTGGAGTCCCTTAAAATGTCATATCATTCAATATTAGTGCAGTATATTGACACCCTTTTGGTTGAATCAAATACTTGAGAAGCATACGGAAGAGATACCATAGCTCTCTTGAATCATTGAGGAGAAAATGGGCGTAAAGTTTCCCCAGCAAAATTGCAGTTCTGTAAAAGGTAGTCCGATACTTAGGTCACCACATAGAGATATGTGCAGTCAAGGTGTCCCAAGAGATAATTTCAGCCATCATGCAGATGAATCCCCCAGTTACTCAGAGGGAAGTCAGAATGTTTCTGGGAATGGTTGCCTACTGCCGCCAATGGATCCCAAATTTTTCCCTTTTGTCCAACCCCTTATAGAGGTTGACACCCAAGGACGTTTCTGATCTGGTACTTTTTGATGACGAATGTATGCGTACCTTCACTGAGCTGGGAGGAAGCTTGTGCTGAGCCGCAGCTTGGGAATACCAGAATAAAATAAATGTTTTTCTTTGTTGTGTTGTGAGAGGGATGGATGTGCTCTCTCTGTTTTCACACAGTCACATGGAAATGCAAACTAGTCTGTAGCATATTTTTCTGCTACACTTCATCCTATAGCTGTTGCAATGCCCGGTTTTCTAAGAGCCATGGCAGCGTTTAGCATCAGTATTGAACAATGCAAAGGCATTGTTATGGGGCCCCCACTGAACATTTTTATCCCCCATTCAGTGGAGATTTAGTTAACACGCACCAAGGCTCAGTACCTGCCTAATGCACATTTGACCGGCTATGAGCAAGTTATTTTGGGTTTTTCAAACATCAGTATAAAAAGATGTCATGTATTAAATGTGGCTACTCTTTTGCCAAACCCAGTTAAAAATGCAAGCAACTGCAAAGATGAGGTTGAGCATGACTGTCTTGATGTGACTGCACTGCACACCAAACCAAGATGCAATATACAAGATGTTCCCATGGATAAAAATGACTATGACAGGTTCGTTGCTGGCTCCAGTTTAAGAGATCCTGATGGTGCCCTGAGAGCAGGTTATGAAGTTTGGGCATTCTCAGGTGGAATTGAAGCCTCTTGGCTTCGAGAATTCTTTTTTGGCCAAGTAACTAAATTGATTGCTCTTACTAGAGCATGCTGTGTTTCTGAACAGCTCAAAGTGACCATTCTCACTGATAGCCAATATAAGTTTGGTGTCGTTCATGACTTCGGACAGTTGTGGTGCCAGAGAGGCTTCATGACCTCTTCTGGATCACCTATCTGAAACTGTGACAGCATTTATCAATTGCTGAAAGCATTACAGTTACCTTTGAACATTGCAGTTCTAAAATGGGCAGCTCACCAGAAGTCAAGGGATATATATATCCTTGGGCAATACCTATGCAGATAAAAAAGTGAGGTATGGCCAAAATCTGAGCAAGTCAACAGCAGATGAAGGTACAGAAGTGTTGAGACAGAGTCAAGTGACTCCTGCTGGCTCAGATCACATTGAAACCCCAATTGAGCCAGAGAAAAGAGTTTTACCCAGAGATTAGTGGCCCAGGAAAAGTCCATAGCCAGTGGTAAAAGTACATTCTACTGTAGCTGAAGTAACTGAAGAATCAGATCAAAGTGGCAGTGAAAGCAAAGGTCGTGTAACAAAGAGGTCAAGGAGAAAAAGAGTGCCAAGTTGAAGATATTCTGCCCCTAAATTTACTTATTTCACAACTGAAGACTGGGAGAAGAAGTTTGTTCCCTTTTGTGTTAACAACTTGACTCCAGTTGAATAGTTTGGAACTTGAAGTCCCTTTGGAACTTAACTTTGAAATCTCATTGCCGCTTGATGAACAAAGACAGTATTTGCTGGAGGTGTTTATTAGTGATTATCAGATGGTTTATTATTAAAGAAATTTGAACTAACTTTTAGTAGGAGCTTTTGAATTTTTGCAAATAATAGAGACTCAATCAACTTTTTGGATTTAAATTTTTTGAAGAAACTGTTTTTGATTTTGCTTTTCTCAAACAAAGAAAAGAGTGAAAGGATACATTGAAATAATTAAAAGATACTCTTGCATTTTTTTTTTTTTTTTTCATTTTGGATAAAGGAGCATATTGTGGTCTGAGTCTAACAGGCTTGAAACCCAATGGAAAAAAAGAGGCGTAAATGTTAATATGTATGTGTAGGCTTAGCAATAGTATGTGTGATTGTGATCATTTTGATGATTGTTGGATTGAATTTGCCTGTTAAGAATGAGATTGAGAAATTGTTTGTTATAAGTGCCCCAAATTTAGAGGATTCATTCATAAATCAAGTCCCCCTTTATGAAGATGATAGACATTTACATACTGATAGTTCTAAGGGAGATTAGAGATCAAATGTGTATTATACATTGTTATATGAATACATTAAAAACATGGAGATTAATGATTGCTATGTATCCACAGAAATCCCTACGTATGCACACAAATCCCTTCATCAGTACAGGAAAGAATCACTTATCACAGCTTGCATCTAACATATGGAATTTCTTGCAGTCTGTTACTAACTATATTGTATGAGCAGGAGTATTACCAATATTTCTATTTCTAATTATGACCTAGTATTTTCTTTCGTGCCTATCATGAAGCACCTGAGTAGCATTGCTAAAGAAAAAAAAGGTTGAAACTGTTGGAGGATTCCTTGAACGTACCCTGACGTTTGGAACAATATATACCCACAAGAATAATTTGACATGTATTCTTAGGTGGTCATTATGACCTTGGCGGTCTTCTGACTGCCAGGGTAAAGTGGTGGTAGCACCACCAACAGGCTGGCGGTGCATACCACCGCATTATGACTGTGGCTGGTTTGCCGCTGGCAACCTGCCACAACACCACTCATACCGTCACAGCCGTATGAAATGCCAGGCTGGAGATCTTCATCTCAGACCCGGCAGCCCCCAGAGTGCCGCCGGCAGTATTGTGACCCAGCCTATCGCCATGTTTTCCGCGGCGGTAGCTCCGCCACGAAAATCATGCCGGTAGGGCTACCGGTAACAGGGAATTTCTTCCCCGTCACCGGTAGGCAGGTCCCTCACCCCCCCCAGCAAGCACCTGACCCCCCTCCACCCTCCATACAAACACAAACCCCCCCCACCCCCACTCCATACACTAACCCTCCATCCCCCACTCCATACACTAACCCCCATCTCCCACTCCACGTGCCAGCGGAGCAACCTCCACTCCACTGCCAACCGCCAGTATGGCTGCTGGCAGCTTTCCACCCAATTTATAGAGGAGAGCCGCCAGCAGTCATAATATGGCAGTCCGTAGACCGCCATCACTGGCAGTCTTGTGGCTGGCGAAACTTTGGCGGTCTACTTTTTAGACCGCTGAAGTCATAATGACCACCTTAGTATGGTAGAAAAAGAGTTAATTGGATAGGTTGATCAAAGAAGGAGGGCAATGAAAGGCAAATTGGAAAAGGGAGTTGTAGTATTAGATTAGGATAGAGACCCCACACATGCTGCAGTGAAGAATAGTCAAGGAGTCTTAGCATTAGATTGGCAACATGTAGGGAAATTATGAGTACATACACCAAAGACAGATACATATTTTATAGGTATTAGCGAATATAGAAATGTTTTTGTCTTAAAAAGCACATGGACCTTTATGTTAAATGGACAGGATCCCTCCATACCAGTTGTTTAGTTCATATGTGAGAAGAGGTCTGTTACAAGCAGCGGAAAGGCTGGTATCGAGCATGTTATCTGGGAGTAGTTTCTCCAAAACTTTATCATGTAGGCAACATTAATGATCCAGTCTGGGATGAGAAATCAAACTAGAGAGTTAAAAGAGGAACAAGGGCCTCGGAGATAGTGGGAGATATTTTTGGTGCCATAATTTCATCAGAGGGAGTAATCTTGAAGATCTCAAGATTAGGAAGTTAACAACAGTAGGCAAACTATCTACTGACACTGCAGGAGCTATGTTGTTAATGGACACAGAGATGGTTGCTGTGAGAGCAATGGTTTTCCAAAATCACCTTGCGTTAGACATTTTATTCACAAAGGAGGACGGAGTCCGTAAAAAGTTACTTGCACAACATTGTTGCACATACATACCCGACAATAGTAAGGAGATATGAAAGTACATCGCAAACATGACTAATTTGAAAAGAGTCCTGAAATGTCTGACAGCCACTGGTGCATGGGAAGCTATTGGAAATGGGTTTACAGCCATTGGTAAATGGTTTGGGAACATAGGAAAGGGAATAGTAGGAACCATCATGAGGCCTTTGCTGATTGTGGTTTTGTGTGTCATAGTTACACTTAAATTTGACTAACTATACACGATATTGAAGGAAAGAAGAGCTAAGACTAGGCAGGAGCAAAGAGGAGACACACATGGAAACTAGGAGAAGCATTTATTATTGTAACCTCAAGAGATTGGAGGATTACATCAGACCTTATCAGGATAAGTCATAGAAATTCTGACTTGTCTCACTGAAATTAGAATTTGGCCTTTTGTGATGATTTATTTCTCCATCAAAAGAGGGACTTATAGAGCTTAAAAATTAGCACTGTCCCTTGTGTCACAAAAGTCATCAGAATGTGACAAGTTTATGTTCATGAAAGTAAAAGAGAGAAAAACTAACATAGAAAGCTGCACTGACACATTGTAAATGCGCAACTGCTTGTATTTTAAAGTTCAACTTAGGTGCCTTTTGAGTTTAATCACATGTTAGAAGGTTAAAACTGATGCTACAATTTAATTTAGACTCTAGTCTAACAGTGCATATAGACACAATATGGATTTTCTAGTGATTAATGAAAGATGAATCAATTAAAAAAATATGTACAAGTGAGAGAATTGCACTTCTATGTTATACTTAATGAAATGCAGTAACACATTTTTCCATTTATATGAAATGTATTATTTATACTCATGAAGTATTTTTAATGTTAAAATTGTAAGTTTGCATATTATGTGGTTTACTAAAACGTATTTATTAAAAGCATTTTATATTGTTCTTGTGTAGGCATAAGTAAGGCCTATTTTAGTCATGTAAAATTGTTGAATAATTTTTTTCATAAAGTGAAGTATTTTTCCAGATTTTGTTCCCATGAGAAGCAAACTCCTTCTGTAATAGATCCATTGTTTAAATGCGGAAGAAATGTACCCACCTGTCCTTGGAAACATTACATTGCAGGACCATGGACTGAGAATATATACATTTGTTTCAAACCTGCATGGAGTCACACAGAAAGGAGATGTTCCATGACAGACCAGGGAAGAGATGTGCTTATTTCAGTTTGGAGTCTTTCAATTACCATGATTGGTTGATGTCTATTCAAAGTAACAGGAACTGACACCTTTGGAGAATCAGATTGATTTATGTAATTTGAAATATCAATGGAAATTTGAACTTTAGTCAGTCTGCAGAAATTTCCTGAGCATTCCTATGCAGATCTAGATGCTTGCAGATGCCTTGTTGATTTTGATCCCTTGCTGATGAAGATTTCCTGAATGCTGTACCTTTGGAGAGGTATCTTCCTCTCTGCCATTTGCTCTTACCCCTGAAATGCCCTTTTCAGATTTAGTAATCCTTTTTGACCCGTCAGAAGACTTGTGTCTGAGCCCCTGATAGGCTGAAGCTTTCATTTTTAACTTATCTTTTGCCTAACTTAGTATTCTGCAGTCTAAGATTATCTTTTTTCAAATTGTTTTTGTCCTTTTTATATTGTGCCCGCATGTGTTTCTCCCCACACATGTATTTCCCTGATTTGGTTAGCTGTAAGGTTGACCTATGTCCAGCCAAAGATTTCTGACTCTGCTAAATTTGATTTGATTAACGACTGTAAATTCTGAACAGCAAATAATAACTGTGTCCCAGATAGTCTTATTGATGCCATGTATTCTTCTTCTTCAATGTTTCGTTTTATGAATGTTAGTTTGCCTGAATTTATTTCTACGCCTTGGACAACCTTGGGTGATTATGTATCTTTATGATTTGGTTTTGCGCACTGTCTTCATGACTTTGAGCTTGTGGTTCTAGTAAATCTTTTAACTTTAGCCCTGATAGGAGTTTGTTTTCCGTGGCCACATTTGTCATGGATTCTAAATTGTTTGGGTATTGATCAAATTTTGTTGTGGCTCACCACACTACTTACTGGGTACACAGGTCTTCCTGGGAAGGATGAAAAGTCCGAAAAATACCACTGTAATTTACAAAACAAAATATGCACTGAAAACAGGAAACTACTCGTGAAGCACAATTAAATAATGTTGGCCATTTATTCCATTTGAACAGGCCTGTTTTTTTTGCCCTAGTCAATGGTGGTAAAAATGCATTGAAGCCAAGGAATGTTGGGAGATGGGTTTGGACCTTGGAATGGCTACATGAATAGTCTCTTCACTGCCCCATCATTGCACAAGTACTTAATACAAAAATAGGAGCCATATATTATCATTCACTAGTTATGAATGTGTTAAAGGACGGTAGATGTAGGCTGCTTTCCATTGAAAGTTGGATACATTGTTTTAGTAAACTAGCATTTACATTTATCTATGTGGTGACCCTTGAAGGGACATTGGTCGTCTTCTTTCATATGAACCACATATTTACATACTCGGAAATCTAAAAATAACAAAACTATTGATCCTGTAGCCAGTGTAAATAAATAGGCCTAAACATATTGAGTGTCGAGTTACAGCAATCTATGGGTTCATTGCGGTACCTCGTTGTGAAATCGACGCATGCAGTGAAGTTCCTAATAATTCCAGCCTGGAGGTCATCATGGCAAATCATGCATGGGTTATCTTTGTCCTTTGAAGGGAACAGAAATCATTATCACTAATAATAACCCTAACATGGAGTTACAGCATGAAAACATGCTCGACCTACATCTATATAACAAGGTCACAGGCGCACATAACAGAGCACAGAAAATGTCTGCACCCCCTGCGAGCTCAGCAGAATTGATCCTGAATTGCCAAGACTGACTCAAAATTGAATTTAACTTTTGTTGTGTTGCTAAAATAAAAACACACTTTTTTTGGGAGAGCAGCTACATTTCTGATTACAATAACCTGATGGTAATTTTATAAACAGGGAACCTCAAATCGAGTTAGAAGGGAACTTAAAATCCTTCAATGTCTGGAGAAAACTACGTTTAACCAGTAAACCAGAGATTGGTCTTCTCAAATGAAAATAAAACAGGCATTAGCAATTTAAATGAGCTCTGCCACTAGTAAACTGTCTTTTGGCTTTGTCGATGTTTGTTTGTCATCGTTTTTGAAAAACCTTTACATTAAGAGAGAGCTGCTGGTTCTCAATAACATAAAACCAAAAAAGTAAAAATATGTTAGTCTCAGGAAGCACACATTGTCATTGTAGTCCCTGGCAGTGAAGAGAACAACTTTGTATGTGGATGTTCTCCTTGTAAAAGAGCATAATGCCAAAGGTCACAATGAAGTTAGCCAGTGGCATAATGGGGCTTACCTGCTACCACATGCTGTATGCTGCCGTGGGTGGAAGAAAAATGTGAATGACACAACAGACCATTGAATGAAGAGGTCTGACTGAAAGCCTCAATAAGTAAGTTATACTTAATTCAGATTTTACATAGGAAAACATATCTTGTTTCTTTAGTAACTTGAGCTTTGTTTGGCAAATCAGCATGACATTTTCCAAAGAAGACGTTTATCCACTGTGACGCCTTCTTGGAAAGTTTTGC
Organism: Pleurodeles waltl; assembly: GCF_031143425.1. Lineage (NCBI taxonomy): Eukaryota > Metazoa > Chordata > Amphibia > Caudata > Salamandridae > Pleurodeles > Pleurodeles waltl. The sequence goes on from NC_090447.1 coordinate 654,077,508, forward strand.
ACCGAACTGTAAAGTGGGGGTTAAGAAAAAGGAGGGGTTCCAAGAGCAAGGTTTCCATGTTAATGAACGTTTGCGCTCCAATACAGAAAAACAGCTAAATGGAATTACACCAATTTGGCACAAAGTTAAAACTTTACTCATAAAGTGTGTCTTTTGTTATTTAGTGTCAATCCTATCAGCTGTTTTTGAGGCATTAGCATTTAAAAAGATGCTTGGTGTGGGCATGAACGTTTTAACCTTGGTAAACAGAAATATCAGGACCATTGGTGTTTCCATTTTGCTCTCAGTGGATGATTCAAAGTGGCTACCTGGATCTGGATTGGCTGCCCATGACATAGAGAATATGTTGTGGCAACCATTACACAACTTGAAACTGAATTAAGATGCACTGTTCCAAAAGAAAAGACTCCATTCCACCAATTAGGGTAGGGGTCTTTTCAGTCACCACATGCATTAGTCAACATGTTTCTCGCCTAATACAGTCACACGGATAGGTGGCGATTCTTCAGGACCTGTTGTTGTGCCTAACCATCACTTAGAGCCTTGGAGCTGGTGCAGAACGAAGAAGGGAACCACTTGGAAACACACTACACAGGAGGACTTAAAAGTAAGTCTGGCGGGTCCCCTTGTAGTGTAGAGTCTCCAAGGGGTTAGAAACCCATAGAGCACAGCTGGTCTTCGGATAAAGGGACCAGGGATGCCGGGTGCAGTGCAGATAGGTCAACCAAGGGTCATGCATCCTTGGGTTCTTGGAGCCCGGTGCAGGTCACTATGAGGGTGCATTGCAGGTCAGCAGGGCCACCATGGGGGTGGTTCTTCGGCATCCTGAAGTCCCTCTACTGGAGCCTGCTTCAGGTCCTCGGAGAGTCCAGAGTGGACTTTTCATCTGGGTGTCCGACGTTGGGGGTCTAGTACCCCAGGCTATGGCACATCTCAGCCACTGGTGGTCGCAGTGCCTCCAAAATGGATTTTAGGTCAAGGTTTTACCCCCCTCAACCAGTAATCCAATTTCCTACATTGCTGTTCAGCAGTAAGATTAGGACTTATGTTTGTGCAGTGCCATACAGTGTTGTGTATATATTCTTTATTTCGGCTGTAAGCCATAAAAGCAAACATATATACAGTAAAATCATAAATACGTGTTGTCTTAAAACCTATTTACAACTCAATAGAATTAATTGATTTAAATTAAAATTCTCAATAGCAATATTCCCTCTACCACAAGATGACTACCCACTGCACCCGGTTTAACATCAGCACTTAAACTCCCACAATGGGGTTGAAGAGAAGGCTGTTGGTCCCTAACAGTAACAGGCATTTGGACCCATTTCGAATCTCAAACCTTTCAACTAAGTGCCAGGGTGTGGAGGATTACAATGATCAAGAAGAGAGATCTACTTCATTCTCACAGACCAAGCCTATTGTAAGTAAAGAGAGACTGCGAACACTACCTTTTCACTTGTATCGCTTGTTAGAATTTGAAATGTCTCCCGATAGTTCTGGGTGCCAAGGAATCTACACAAGGGAATGATCCACATCCTCCTGGGCTTCAGATATTTTGGACAGAAGAAAAGAAAGTGTGCCATGGTCTCATTTTCCAGGGGACAAATTTTGCAAGTACTGCTCTCTCAGTCACCGATATTCCAATTGGTAGTGAGAGTTCAATGGAAGAATACCCAGTCTAAATTTTATGTACTGATGTTTAGCCTGGACTGGATGTATTCTATCCAGATATTGCTCAAACTTAGGAGAGGACTTGTGGTTTAAAAATTGCTCCATTCTGCAGCCCACTGACTGGTCATGCCAAATCTGGGGTAATACTGCTTCCCATTATAGTTGCTATATGGGCTGTGCTACATCTTTTCTTATTTTCTGGGGAGAAGGCCATACATCCTTCATTTTAATCGAGTGGCACAAATTCTTAACCTGCTTGAGCCAAGGAGTAGATACAGCTTTGTCTGTCGTAAGTGACTCTGACAAAGCGATCCTGTAGGAGCTCAAGTCCTCAGAAGCCCATAGTCATACCCAACACAATAACTGCTTTAAAGAGATTACACAGTGAATTTGATTGAGAGCCAAATTAAATCTTAGAGGTGTAAAAGGGTAGTAGTGGGTAGGTTTAGCAAGAATCGAATGAACTTAATTTCAATCAAGGTTAGCCTCTGACAATTATAAAACCCCCAGACCTCTGCACCATATGTTGCGGCTGTCACTGCTGCAGCCTTATACACCCGAAGGGCAGGTGAAAGAGGCCCTCCCAATTGCCACTGTCCACTGCTGGAGAATAACAATGCTTTTCTAAATTTGCGAGGCCCATGAATGGTTGTCTGCCAGCCTTACCTCCAGAAAATCAAACTACCTGACTTGTTCAATGGGGTCTCCCCCTAAGGCCATTTTTCTCCTAAATGATTTAAGTGAGTTTAATGCCATAAACTTTGATTTCTCTTAATTTATTTCAAGTCCCCTATTCACACAAAATGCTGCGATTGAATCTAGTTTGTTTTGAAGGCCCATTGGGTTCTTGAGATAAGAAGGGTATGGTCTGCAAACATTAAAATAGGGACAGGGACTCTGGCTATCTTGGGAGCATCATGATTGCACTGGGCTAGCTGGTCCACTGCACCATAAATGTACAGGCTGAACAGGGTGGGGGCCAAGACGCACCCCCTTCTAACCCCACTCGCTATGGGAATTGGGGCACTCCCTTGGGTCCACCTTACCCTTGCATAGGTGTCCTCATGTGGAAATCTTAGTAACCTTAATAAATCACAGTCTAAGCCGTAAGATTCTAAGACCCTCCAAAGCTGTTTCCTTGGAACCAGGTCAAATGCCGTCCTCAAGTCAATGAAGGCAACATAGAGATGGTCTTGTTTTAGGGTTATGTACTTCCAACACAGTATTTTATACCTAAGTACTTAGTCAACAGTGCTAACTCCTTTCTTGAATCCAGCCTGCCAGTCTACAAGAATCTGATGGTCCGTGATCCAAGAGTGCAACCTGTCCAGAACTTGTCTGCAAAAAACCTTTTGGCTAATATTGATTAAACTTATCGGTCTATAGTTCCCTGGTGTATCTCTATCACTCTTTGTGTAGATTGGTACTATTGTTGGTCCCCGCCATGTGGGGGGGAGGCCACCTCCCATAACAATGGCATTACTCAGGGCATTTAGGTATGGTACCCAGACCTCGGGGTAAGACAAATACAGATCACCTGGTATGTCATCAAGACCAGGTGCCTTCCTCTTGTGAAATAATGAAAATAGTGAAACTGGCCATCCCTGTTCTATGAAGCCGAACTTCCTTATCCAAAGGATAGGAGGCGTCACTTCTGTCCTTGGAAGTTAGTGACTGCACCGTATCACTAGGCCATTCCTTGTAGAGCTTCTGAAAATGTTTTACCCATCTCTCGTGTTTGATTACTGGCCCACAGTTAATATTGTTAGTATGCTTTCCATCTGCCACTAATTTTCAAAATAGTTTGGTGTCCCCCTCATGCAGGGCATCAGTTAGGCTAGCCCATTGATGAATCCCCCAGTGCTTTTTGGCATCTCTTAGGTTTTTTTTCATAGAAGACCCTTGGTGCTCTTATCTCTACCATATTCCCCTTTTTTTATTGCACCTAGCAGCAGGGATTTCACAAGACGACAGGTCTTTGAAAACCACCTCAGCATTTTATAGGTGCCAGCCCCTCTGTGCCTTACCACCATAAAGAGAGATCTCAGTTGTTCCATCAGATTGCAATGGATCAGGACAAAGTTTGCCATTGGAGGGTTCCTGGTTGTTATCAGGGCCAGTCTCTCTATGACCATGTTGTAGATTGAGGTTTGGACCTTTATGTCATTTGGCACTGTAGCCCACTTTATATTCCTCCTATTGTTTGTTACCTCAATGTTACTACACTTTACCCTTGGGGACATACTACTACTTTTTAAACGGGGTTGCTGCAAAGACAGCACATAGTGCTTGGTGATCACTATCAACTCATGGAACCACAGTCATATCTATGAGAGAGGCCCAAAGTGTTTGGTCTACAAAGATGTAATTGAGGTGACTTTTAAAAGAGCCTCTCTTAAATGTGTGCAGAGCTGGGGAGTGGGATCTTGAGTTCCCATTGACCAGCCTTAGCCCCAAACTAGTAACTAAGTTCTCCAATTGGACTGCCACCCCCATGGGCCTCAGCGCCTCTGCCTGGATGGGCCCTGATCTGCTCAGTGATCATGGTGGCATGTCAACAGTGAGTGTCCCACATTGTTTCTAAAGCGAATATTAAAGTCCCCAGTGCCATACAGTGATTTTGTGTTACAGTAAAAATCACAGATAAATAATTTGATACTATTTTAAGTTTCATTTAAATTCGCCTTGATTGGCCTTTTCGCTTTTTCCCCTCATTCTACTTGACTGTTGTGTCTAAGATCACACCTGCAAGAATGGAGTTTAAGCTTGCTAGCATGGATGCCTATACTGTGAGCACAAGGAGTTCTGCAAGGAAAGGGATGCCAGAAACATGGAGCTCCAAAGGGTGCTGAGGGCCTGAGTGAAAGCCCACTGGTCACTGGCTAAAGCAACGGAATGGGATGATGATGTGGAAAGGCAAAGAGAAGACCTGGATACCAGTCCTGAAATGCAGCATTCAGCTGAGGGGGAGGACTTGTTTTGTGGGTTGGAGGTCTCTGCCAAAGCGGAGAGCGGTGTACCATCTTAAGATGGAGGAAAAGAGACCAGCCACGGAGGAGAGGAGAATGGCCCATGAGTTAAGCCTCAGAGAGCTGGACATCAGAGCTAAACAGGTGGAGTCCAGCAATAATGGTGGCAGCATACCCACAAAACTTTGGTGCCTAAAATCGTTGTGGGAGACACATTGAGAAGTGGTCTGAAGCCTATGAGGTTGCTCAGGAGATAAATAGGGTTCCTGAGGAAGGTGGGGGGCAGTCTGTGAAGACAGATACCTAGTGAAGGAAAAGACAACCTGCTATCTGTAGAGAAGGGGGACAGGATGAGGTATCCCTCCATGAAAGACAACCCTTGGCAGGAAGTATAGCCTTACACCAGAAAAGTACAGACAGAAGTTTAGGGTCAGTCTGAATATACCCCATCAGTTCTGGGTGGAATGTGTAGATTCCTTTTGAAAGACACTGGATGGTTGGGTGAAGGGAAGTGTAAACCAAGAGTACCAGGAGCTCTACAATCTGGTGGTCAGAGAGCACATATGCAGTCTTTGTTTTGCAGAGCTGCACCAAAACCTGATTGATTGCAATTTTACTCACCCCAGAGAGATTGCTAAGAAGATAGACCTTTGGCTCAGCACCAGGTTCCATAAGAAAGTACCTGGGAGTGACCCTATGATGGGTGGTTCAGGTTCCCACCAGCAGAGGGAGGTGGGGTGTCAAAGAAAACACAGGCAAGTCCCAGAATAATGGGGAAGGGAAGGGCTCCCATTCTGAGAAACAGTGAGGAGGTTCTGGTGGGTGGTGGTCCAGGGCGTCCTATTTCCAACCCTGGTGCTTTGATTGTTCTAAGTTAGGACACAAGCGGAGTGACTCTCTGTGTCCCAAGAAAGCACCTACTGGGGGGGAGTCTACAGTGGTGGCCTTAGGGTTAAGTAGTCCCCATGGGAAGGTCACAGATCATTCCATGATCTCCCTTAGATGGGAGATAGGCTCAGAGGGTGAGTTTGTGATCCCTGAGGGTAGAAGATGTCACTTCCATCTGGTGAAGATTAAAAGGGCCCCTATCACCGCTCTTAAGGACACCAGGGCTAGCCAGACCATGACAGTGGAAAGGCTGGTTCTTCCAGAGCAGTACACCAGCTGGATGTGTAGGATAACTCAGGCCACTTTTTCCATCCCAAGGCCCGGTATCCCTGGAGTGGGGTGGGGAGGTGGCTCTAAGGAGGGTCATACTTAGTCCCCATATGCTCATAGACTGAATTTTAGGGAATGATATGCCGTTGGTGTCCGGAGAGCTTCAAGGGCCGACTGCCCAGGATGCCCTGACAGTTCAGATTTCTGGGGGCTGCTACTCTCACAGGTAGAGTACAAAGGCCCAGATGGAGGGGCAGAAGATGGTGACAGTCCATAATGGGAAGATTAGTGGATCAGGAGTTGCCAGCTCTGAGACTACAGCATCCCAAGACTGACCTTAGAGAGACAACTTCTCACCTGGAAGTGCTTTCTGCTGGGCTTGAGACCTGCACTAGGGAGACCCCTGCATGACACACGCAGATCGTGTCACCCTTGAGGGGTTGGTGCACCCCTGAAAGTCCTGCCATGCCAAGGACCTGTTCAGCTCAGGGTATAGGCCCTGGACTGAGGGACCATTCTCAGGCTATCACCCATGGACTGCTGGTAGGTAGGGAAGAAGATGGGTGCCTAGCACCAAGGGCTGTTACCCCCACTTGGAGAAACTCAGAGGTCAGATAACCCCAGATGGCCCGTGGACTTACTAATGACACTGAGAGCTATCAGTGGCCTCTGTTGGTTGCGGTCCTTATGGGCAGAGTTTTTCTTTGGTTAAGGACAGAAGTCTGATCCAAGGGTTGGAATGGGCCACATAACCTTGTTTACCATGCAGGTACTGTCTGTCTACTGGCGTGCATCTGTGAGCAAGCTAAGGTTAGGTGCCTCACAGATCAGGCCTGCAGGTGAGGAAAAGGGCTCCCCATGGGTCGTTCAAGGGCTAAGGAAAGTGTAGAGAGAGGATTCCAACTGAGTTCAGAGAGGGTTAGAATGAAAACATGCCCTTGCATAACAGGGCCTTCGTCCATGTTCTATCACTTTAGCAGGGAAGCCAATCAAGGTATTGATTAGTCTAACCTGGCTTTTGGCTGTGGGAGGTAATGTTGGACTTGGCCCTTTCTGCAGGGTCATTCCCAAACTTTTTCCCTTTACACTTCTGTACTCTGAACCCACTTTTGTTTGTTTTTAGAACTCTGTGCACATTTCTTCTGCTAACCATTGCTAAAAGTGCTTGCACTTTCTCTTTTAAACATTGTAACATTGGCTTACATCCAATTGGCGCCTTTAATTGACTTGTAAGTCTCTAAAATAAGTCTCTAGTACAGTGGTACTACTTGTTCCCAGGGCCTGTAAATTAAATGCTATTAGTGGGCCTGCAGCACGTTTTGTGCCACCCACTTATTTAGCTTTGTAAACATTTCTCAGGCCAGCCATTGCAGACTGTCTGTGCAGTTTTAAACTGCCATTTTGACCTGTTAAAGCAAACTTTTTGCCAGACCCAAACATTCCTTTTTAATACATATACGTCACCCCAATGGTAGGCCCTAAGCAGCCCAGAGGTTGTGGTACAGTGGGTTTAAAAGGCTGGGCATTTGCTTTTAACTTTTACATGTCCTGGTAATGAAAAACTCTTAAATTCACTTTTCACTACTGCGCAGCCTACCCCTCCCATAGGATAACATTGGGTTACCTTATTACATTTAATAACTGCATCATTTTAATATGGATGCAAAAACAACAAGGTGATGGAGGGAATGCTTGAATTAATCTCAACCACTGGGAATTGCTTGAGGCTGCATCCCAATTTATCATTGCCCACCATGCCACCCCAGTTTGGACCCAGTCATATGCAAATCAGTCTTGACTTTGCTCCACATGGGAATAGTCCAGCCCCAACTGCCAGGCCAGATCCTCTCTTAACCAGAAACAAGCATCCTGGGTCCAGTTTCGGGGTATCACCCCTCATCAGCCAGGCTAGCTTGAATCTAGTAGCACAGTAAGCCAAGGCCCACGTCTGGGCATAACTGGCGAACTTAGGGCGGCAAATATAAAAACAACAAGGTGATGAATGGAATGCTTGAATTCATCTCAGCTATTGGCAATTACTCAGGCCGCATCCTAATCCATCATTTTATTGCCCACCATGCCACACCAGTTAGGACTCATCTGTATACAAAACAGTCTTGACCTTGCTCCCCATTGGTACAGTCCAGTCTGAGTTGCCAGGCTAGGTCCTCCTGGACAGGAAACAAGCATCCTGGGACTGGTTTTGGTGTATCACCCCTCATGATTCAGGCTAGCTTCAATCCAGGGGTACGGTGAGCCAAGTACTCAAGTCTGGGCATAGCCAGTGCACTTACGACAGCAAATGCAAAAACAGCAAGGTGATGGATGGAATGCTTGAATTAATCTCAGCCACTGGTAAGTGCTCAGGCCGCATCCCAATCCATTGTTTTTTTTGCCCACCATGCCACCCTAGTTTGGATATGGAGCAAGTGGGAATGTCGCGTTAGGTGGCTAAAATCCTCTTTAATAATAAAGTCAGATTTTAAGTTACTTCTGAACATGCCACTTTTGGACAGTTGGCATGTTCTTGTCCTAACCATTTGGTGCCTGTATACTGGGTCACATGACTAGGTGTAGCTGGCAGGCAGTTGGTCTTTGTGAATTGTTCCCAGACAGTGTGAGAATGGGGAATAGGTGTTGGCAGGATGGGGAGGAGCTGTCCCCTACCACACAAATGCTCAGCCTGAGCACACTCAGAAGGGGTTGGACACTATTCATTGTGAACCCAAACAAGCAGGGAGACAGGAAATTCCAAGCACCACTGGGGGCGGAAACCTCTAGAAACTTTTCCTATTTCAAAGTATGCACCAGGTATAAATATTGGACTCTCAAACCCAACTCTTCAGTACACCTCTGGACGGGAGGAAAACCCAGAACAACTGCTGTGCTGCTTTGCAAGAAAGATTGCTTCTCTGTTGTCCTGGTGCCCTGCTGCCCTTCTGCCTGAGGGTAAGGACTGTTCCTGCTTTTTGATGCCAGGACCACCAGAGTGACTCCAAGGGCTGGTTGGCTGGCCTCCTGATTGTAGTCGCAGGGACAGAAAAGACTCCAACCTTGTTGAATCCAGCACCTCAACTCTGTTTTCAGTGAGTCTTGTCCTCCAAGTGGTGCCACATCAGTTCCCTAACTGTGCTCTACCAACATGGCTGTGGTTCTGTGGGCAGAACCGATGCAGAGTAATGCATCTCATCACAGCTCCACTTTGGAACCTCAGCAGAAAATACGTCCCCGATGCTGGGCCTTGCATCAAGGCCCGAAGTCTCCTTGGAACCACCGCTGCACAACTCATTCTATACATACGACTTTGGAACGCAGCCCTTCAGCTTCTTTGGAACTGCTGGTGTGTGATGCATCTTTAACGCAGGACTTTGCATCATCAAACCTCATTGAAGGCATCCTCGACGATGAAGCAGGACTCCGCGTCACAACCCAACAGCTTCTTCGGGAACCGCCACTGCGCGATGCATCCTCAACGCAGGTTGCTCACAATGCTCTGCAAACAAGTATTTATGGTACTTTGTTCAGCGAATCTAACTTGGTCCCTGTATTTGGCCCATGCTCCATTGTATTCTGTGTGAACTTGTGACTTTGTCCAAGTTGGATTCAACCAGATAACCACGGTTGGTGCTTTGTGCTTCTAGATACTATTTTCACTTAAAACTTAACAGTTGCATATATCCAGCTCTACTGATTACATTTTCATTTTGGACTGAAATAATTGACTAAATTTTACTTTGTTTTTTTTTTTAAATGGGATAGGATATTTCTTGAGTTGTGTTTTCACTTTATTACTGTTAGAAGTGCTGCATATATACTTTACACATTGCCTCTAAGTTAAGCCTGACTGCTTGTGCCAAGCTAGTAGAGGGTTAAGCACAGGTTAATTTGGGCTTGCATGTGACTTTACCCTGACAGAAATTATGATTGCTGGTTGAGTAGGCCAATATCCCCCTCAACCAATAATCTAATTTCCTGCACAAACCAATTTAGAAAAATAAAGTAAATATGAATACATAAAATGACACCAAAATGCAAAAAAGCAAAAAAGATGAAACAGAGTTACAAATTTCTAAAGCTTGGATTGAAAAATAGCACCAAAAAGCATTATTTGCCAGCCGCGGTCATCTAGTTATACCTGAATTGGACAAGGATAGGTTCGAAGGTGGACCACAGTGGAGTGCAAGGACAGTGTTCATTTCGGTGAAAAAGCAAGATGACACCAGGGAGCCAAAGTTCGAGGTCTCAGTGAAGTAATCAACGAAGGCAGGATAGCTCTAAGAAGGAAAAGTTCAAGTTTTGTTCCAAACAGCCCTCAATCTAATACAGGTGACAACTTGGTCTATTGAAGACTTCTACGTTCAGACTTAGAAACTTTTCTGGTGATCGGATTTCTCCAGAGGGGCAAGGATGCAGACTGTAGCTGAAGAGGGCCCGACATTGACAGATGCCAGCAAATGCCTGTCCCACTGAATTGGATTTGCTGTTGCCGAGAAAATCCTCTCAGGAGTTGAGGTAAACTGAATCTCAGCTGTTATGTACCCTCGACGAATTGGCTTAAAAGGTTGGTCCCGGTCCCACACCAGTTCACAGGGCATAAAGTTGGCAAAACGTTTCTAAGTTTCAAGTTTTAGGAAACAGTAGGAGAGTACACATTGACACCAGCCCAGCGTCCAGGACCTTTTGGACAGCACTTGGGGGGGTCAAGACTCTCTCAGCAGAGGCCAGAAACAGGTCTGGTTGAAAATGATCAGCTAAGATTGCAGGAAAAGGCCTCTAGAAGGTTTTTGTTTCCTTGCAGCGCAAATAGGAGGTCATGCTAATCTCACTTGGAGTCCACGTCTTTGTACTGATACAAGAGGGATAGTAAGTCCAGTCTTCAGGGCTCCTCTCATGTCACATGCAGAAGGCCTAGTCCTCTTTTGTTCTTCAACAGGTATAGAAGTGATATGAGGTGGGTGTTGTGAGTGCCACATTTATGCTTGGCACCAGCCAGTGGGTGGGAGAACCCCCTGGCCACTCCCTAACCAATGGTGTTAAAATTCCCAGGGTTGACCCTACCCATTTTTGTAGCACTTCCTGTGTGCCCTATGGTTTAATTATATTCCCTAATTATAACATCCCTGTAACATGTCTTTTTTTCAGTAAATTTCTATGATTTTTTAATGCTATTTCCTAATTATAGCATACCTGTACCCTTTGTTTTTTTCAGTGACTATATATATATTTTTATATATAGCCCAGACCTAACTCCAGCGGCTGCAGAGTGCTTTATTTAACAGTTTTATGTGGCGCTGTTTATCCATGAGGTATTAGTGAACTTTGCAGTGAATGAAGTATCACAATACATATGACACAAAATAAAACATACATGTGAGAAAGTGTATTACGACTTGGAGTGGATGGTTGCCCACAATTAGTAGTAAGGTCACTGTTCTTGTTAAGTCCAGTAAAGCCTTCAGTAATTTAATCTTGAGCTCACCCCTGTGTAGGAAAGTGGGTTATTAGTTGTGTGGCCTGCACAAGTAGTAGTTCTACAATTCTCTATACTGGTAGCCAAGCACCTCATTATAGCACTTGGTTCACTCAGGTAGCAAAGCAATCCAAGGCCTACTCAGAGGAAGTGGTGTGGGCTAGTAATCACCGTTAACTAGCACGCAACAATAACACTCAATAAGTGATTGTCCAGTCTTGCTTTTACTTTAGAAAAAGGAAAAGTACATCTATTACCCATGCACTAATAAATACTAGGCAGTAATTTACAAATATGTACATTGGTAAATGGAAAGTACCATAGATGAATAGCATAATCACATTTGACTCCCTAAAGGCGTTACACAATCATATAAAGTAAGTCTGTTGGCTTGGTCAAAACGTCAAGAGTAACAAACCATATGTGAAAGGCATAGTTTTGTGCGTAAATTCAATCACCTGCAATAATAATCATGTGTAAATGCACTTATTAATGTTAATCAAGCATATTCACTGTGATTAATATTTATTATCAACATAATACTCTCAATAAAGAATTCAAAATGAGCAAAACTTGTCTTTTTATTACTTTTTAAATAAAATCTCCAACCATAAAATTGCAATGTTAAATGCGGGCCCTAGAGGGCGTCACAGTTTTTGACTGCATTACATGCAGCCATAGATTTAGCCCCTAAAGGACACTTCAGCATATGTATCTCCTATACAGACTTTCAGGCCACAATAAATGTAACCATAAAGTAGGCTCCTAGAGGACACAGCATTCCCAGCTGTAGAGCATAAGCTCCAGCCTGGAGAGTTCTTTAAAAACATTGATAAAATCCTAGAAGGTCCAGGATTCTTGACCCCTGCAGACATAGGGTAAGTTTATGAACATTAATCCTGGGGGGTGCTGTCATGCCTACAGATCCCCACAGTACTTTTCAAATTCATTGGTGGAGCCCTGTCCTCTGGGAGCCACCACGTGGCAAGAAAAATAAGCAAATGAATAAGAACAGTGAATAATTTAGTAGTGGCTTTCCTGCTGTGCCATGAGAGCCACAGAGCTTTTAATTTTCTGGCACGTGGGCTCACATAGCACACCTCTTTCCTCCTATTTTACTTTTTGGATGTGCTCGGTCCCACCTGGGCACCCCATGTGCTCCCGACATTAGGGACAGCCCAGGGTTCTCCTGCACTGCAGCCTCTCTTCCTCGCGACCATGAGGGAGGGAAGCCAAGAGCTCCCGCGGCACAGCTCTCTTTTGCCCTGCCTGCTTCTTGTGGGCAAGTAGTGTGTGATGCAGTGGTTTCCCTGCTCTCCAAGGCACAGGGAACAAGGGCAGGGCCACCACTATTGGGGGGGCATGACAGCACACCGCTGGTACTGTTTCCATGGAGATCGGGACCCCCGGGAGGGTAAAAGTGAAGACAGGAAAGGGGCTCCACACATGGCCTGCCCTGGAAAATGTAAATAAATAAATCTTGCGCCGACCCCCAGTCCCTGGCCCACCCCGGGGATAAGCTCAGAAAAGTGGTGAAACCCCATGGGCTTGGCCGTTAAATAGTGGTCAGAGGTCACCATTCTTTAAAATGTCATTATTCAGGCCCAGTTGAGCTGATTGTAATTGATCCTGGGCTCTTTTAACTCCTGATGACAAGCTGTAGCCACCAAGGGCAGTTGCAGTAGACCTCCTCACCTCTAAAGCGGTGTAGTTCTCAGGGAGCCTCTGCTTGCTCCCTGTGCCAGCCTTTCTCCAGGGCTTTTTCTCTCGACGCAGGAATCCAGGGCTTTTCCCCAACTGGTCATCAGGGGGTATAAGGGAGCCAGCCTCACTGGCTCTTGGGAAGACCCAATGGTGCTTGCGTCAGGTGAGCAGAGTCCTTACTCCTTTGTGGGCATCACAGTGTTCTTACTACCACTTTTCGATGCTGGCTACAGGGTCCAGCTGTGAAGCGCAGAAAACAACAGGCAATAGAGAGTCGTCCCCTTGTGTAAGAGATTTTAAAGAGGAGAGAAATGTTCCAGAAGCCAGGCACCCCTGGCCAATATTATGGTGCCACATCACCTCTCCATCCCTGCCCCAACCCTCCTTCACAGCACGCTGGGACAGTTGCAAATGCCATCATCCAGGAGTCACTAGTCACATATCCTCTGGGGGCCTCTGCTCTTACCCTTGCTGACATCACATTTCCCACTAGATTTCAAAGGGGCCCACCTTCCTGTGTTGGCTCCAGAGGTCTGGGCTCCCTCCTTTGCTCAGTGGGCCTGGGCAGATCCATCCCTGGTAAAGTGTGATAGCTGATTGGTTGATGCAGAATATTCTGTCCCAGCCCTTTCCTCCTGAGGAGATGAGCGAAGCACTGTTAATTGCTCTCTTTGTGTGGGGAGGCCTTTTTTCCTACTGCTGAAAGAAATACAATTCACCTGACAAAGCAGGGTGACAAAAAGCCTTGCCTCTGATCCTGAGCTGAGCTAGAGAAATATGACAATTCTGTATGATCCAGAATTTGTACAGATAGCTTTGGGGAACTTGCAGAATTGATTTTGCTGCCCTAGTTACATTCCAATTTGATATGTCACTGGTCTCTGTAGGCCAAAGGGAAGCGAAAATGCACTCTAATGCAGGTTTCTCTCTATGTCTATAATTAAGTGTCACCACATACAAAACAGTAAATCACACTGACTTTCCCTATTAGTGTACACTAGCATTATAAGGCCTACCCCTGGTTAATATCTAATCCTGCAGAGTCCCCATATTGCCCAGCTACCTGTGTGCAATTGACAGGCTGCGCACAACAGTAATCTCCCATATGCAGTCTGCACACGTGCACATGCATGTGTCACCAGATAAGTGCCTTTGCTGCATCACACCGGCCTTATCTTAGAAGGTGCACACTGGCAGTAAACATCCGCAGCCCATTTGTCATGTGAATGCTGTGGTTGACACACATGTAGTGAGACTCATCCACAGTAAAAAGTCCAAAACCGGGTGATCAAAAAAGCTAAAATTCCAGACATACTGAATGGGTGTAACCCAATTGCAACACCCTGGTCGCTAAGCCACGGAGCAGACATGCTTAGCTGTGAAAATGTGTATGGCATTTGGAAGTGTCAAAGTAGTTGAAAATACAATGTGATACAAAACCCATTCCAGTATATAAAAATAGAGAATATTTTAATGAACAGAATTACACCAAAACAACAAAAATCCAATAGGAGGAACCGGAGATATAACATTTTAAAATTTCCCATGAAAATAGTGCCAAAAAGTGCCATGCATCAACTGCTGGCAAATGGTCACGCTAAAGTGGGACAGGGGTGAGATTTGAAGCTTACCATGATGGAGCGTGGGTAGGTTATGGAGAGTCATCAGTGGGCAACCTTTGATTGGAACGTACCTGCTACATCTAGGAGTAGACAGGCTTTTGTGTTCATAAGTATTAACGGCGATCGGTAAAGGCTAAAGTACTGGCGATGGGATCATTATTAGAGGATTTCACTCCCACTTTAAGTGGAGACATAGAAGCGAACACTCCGACCACAAATCGGTGGCTTCTGGAAATGGCAAATAAGGTGGCCCAAAAAAAACGTGGCAGGTTAGTGAAACGATTTAATGGCTATACTTATCACTGCTAAGAGTTTCCATCATTCCCCGTGCCTCGTACAACCTATGACAGCATCAGCCAAATTGTGCATTTTTTTTAAAGAGAAAATCTTGAAAATTGTGCCCAGTTTGGATTTAAGACTGGCGTTTAGCAATTTTGAGATTATTCTTGGGTGCCCCAAGTGGGTAATCACTGTCAATTTATCTGAATTTGCTCATATTTCTTTGGCAGATTCTGAAAAAGCCATCCTGAGGTGCAAGTCGGGTTTTCTAGATGACCCCGACCCTTAGCCACCTCAGACTATATCATCAATAGTGAAGTTGATCAACCCCATCTTTAACCATCTGTTTAATCTCTCCATTCAGTTCGACCAGAAAGGGGCTAAACTGATGCCGTTGTTTAAAAAACCTTCGGCGGACTGAACGCATTTAGCCAACTTTATGCCAATTTCACTGCTGCCCCCGGTGTCGAAGATTCTGGAGATCTCAATAAACTCTTACCTCTGGGCTATTTAGAACCGTGAAATCCACTACACCCTGTCCCTTACAATTCTGATATAGAGCTTAGGGGATGTAGGCATTTCTGGTTCTGCCGTTAACTGGTTCTTTTTTTTTAGAAAACCGCAGTCAAGCATGCTGCCTTGCTCCAAAAATCATTAAGTTTGGTGTGTCACAGGGCTCATTTATGAGCCCTACTCTTTTCAATATTTACATGGCACCTCTCACCCCTCTAGTGGAATCATTTGGATTAGGATCATATCTTATGAGGGTGATACCCGGCTCTTCCTTTCAATGGATAGGAACACTCCAGGGGTTTATGTAGACTTTATGAATTGCCTGTTGGCTGTCTGTAAGTGGATGCAGGACAGTAACTTGCAATGTAATACCAGAAAAAATGAAATCTTTCTGTTTGGTTCCACTCTGCCTAGCAAGGGCCCGCATTGCTGGCCAGAGTGGGTGGAAGCCCCCTTCCTTCTAATACCACCACATGGAATCTGGGAGTGAGGATTCATTCAAACCTATCCATGCTTTCCCAGATTGCAGTCATAGGTGCCTGTTTTGTGCTACTGAGACCTCTAAAAAATGTCTACGACTGCTCCTATTTCAAGCCCAAAGGACAGTGATTCATGCGGTAATCATATCAAGTATTTATTACACCAATAGTCTGTATCTCGGAGTGCCTCGTACCTCCTGTAGATATTGCAGGTAGTACAAAATGCATCTGTTAGGCTACTTTGAAAGATACCCTGAAGTGCACATATTTCACCTTATCTGAAAACTCTACATTGCCTGTCAAGGATAGGGTTAAATTCAAAGCCGTGATCATGCTCATCGTGCTTTCAATGGAGCAGGTCCTCACTATCTCTCAGCGAGATTACAACACTATTGTCCATGTAGATCCCTTCATTCTTTGGATGCCTGTTTATTACAGGTCCCCAAAATTAGATGGGATAAATGGAGTGGTGCATCATTTACATAATAAGGGTTGCATGCATGACTCTAGCTCCCACTTCATCTTTGGAAGATTATGTCGGAGACAGTAATTAAGAAAGGCATTAAAACCTGTCTAAGGGGTTTTGTGCTTTGCTGGGGGCAGTTTTCTCAGCGCTGCAACACTCTTCGAGCAGCTGTTGCACTCTATAAATATTTGATAAATTGATTGATAGAAAGCTGCACCTGGATCCAAAGACAGTGTCATTGGCCCCCGGGCTGCAAAGGATGAGGTCTTGATGAAGCCATAGCCAAAAGTGGGAAAAGTTCGGAGCAGGAAAAGTCTGGGTTTCATGTCCAGGATTTCACTGTCAGTCGGCTGCTGCTTGGTATCTGGCCCAATGGAGCTTTCTACCTTTGAACTTAGATCCTTTACTGGAAGTCCGATTCCACTGTGGGGTAAAGCTGCAGGCTGGAGCTGAAGAACGTTCAACATCGTTTGATGCTGTCTAGCAGTGGGCCTGCTGAAGTGGATTTGGTGCTGAACAAGAATGTAGCAGGAGCGATGGTGAAGTCCCCACTGGCAATGCACTCTTGGTGGCTTGGCAGGTTGATTCAGGTCTTCTGATGGTTTTTCAAGCAAAAAGACTTGAAATAGTCCCAGGTATTTAGGATTGAGTATGAGGCATAGACTATCACACCAGCCGAGGGTTCCAGGACCTCTGGATCAGCACTTGGGGGCCAGGACTCACTCCAACAGAAGCCTCTAGCAGGATCCAGGAGAGGTTAAAGGTGACTTTTTAAAACTATCTTTTATGAAATATTTAGTTCAAATCTGGACCTTACCAATGAATTGGGTTTGTAATAAATATTTTAAAAAGCCCCAAAATTATGTTTTTAGCTGGTTTCTTGGCTGAGATAACTGTATTCACTTTAATCATTTATCTCAGTGCTTTGCAAAGGAACAGCTAAAAATGCTACAATGAAAATAGTGTTTAGGGCCTTGTCGCTCTAAGATGACATTTAATATTAAACTTTTTCATGTACATGTCCTGCTTTTGAATACCATGCAAACTGCCTTTTGGGAATTTAAGGCCTACTTATGGATGACATATTACGATTTAAAATGAGGGTTTTTTGACAGGTCTAATTTGCAGGTTAAACTTGCACGGACAGGTAACTGATGGCAAGCCTATAGTAATGAGTTGCACTATCATTCTGCTGGTGGCACAATGTGTACTGCAGTCCACGAGTGACATTTAACCTACAGGTCATGGCTACTATCTGTACCATGCACTAGAGCCTTACAGGTAAGTTAAACATGGCAATCAGGAGTATAACACATTTCAACATGCTATAGGGGTCAGACTGCTTGCACTGGGGCCCGGTCCCAGTGCTCTGAGTAAAAAAACACAGCTGCATCAGAACAAAATAAATGGGGTGCTCATGCAAAAAAATACTTTTTGCTACAATCAACAATAAATGAATTACCTGCATCTTACAGGGAATGAACTACCATCAAATATCTGAGTACAACATTAAACAGAAACGTGGATAACCATTGGGTACCAGTGCTTAAAGTGTGCTTGTTCTTTCCAGAGCAGGGCACCAGCACTTATTTTTGAGGGTCAGCACTTCTTTTTCTGCCTCAAGCATTTACTGCGAGCAAGACACATATAAGGAGTAAAAGAAATTTGAAAAAGTGTCCCAAAGGGAGAAAGCAGAAAGCTGCAAGAGTGAGCTGAAGTGGCAGGAAGTGGTTGTAAATGGATTAAACAGACCCAAGATGGCTTCAGGATTATGCTGCCTCAATATTCTGTGCTCGCTTAATTGCAGCAGCCGCATGGTTCAGAAGAGAGCTTAGGGCTCCAGGCCTTTTTTTTTTTTTTTTTAACAAATTAAGCAGTGTTGGGTACCTATCATGTTTTAGATCAGGAGTAGCTGGAAGAGAAGAATTTTTAGAAAAGTCCTGAACAAAGTAAGTTGTGTTGTTCAAATCATCTGGAAGAGAATTATGCAGTGTTGCTTGTTTGAACATGGAATTGTGTGCCTGGGAGGAACTGAACTTCATGATTTTTAGGTAAACATATCTATTGCTTCAGAGATTTTGTGTCCCTGATGTAATCCACAACTGTGCAAGGACAATTCTTAAATCAACATATTTGCAATCCAGACAGCACATTCCATACCCTTATACTCACAAGACTATGAATGCAGTCACCCACCTCGCCCACCCACAGTGACTGCCAAGGACATGTACAGAATGAGGATGAAGATGACATTTACCATGGAAAGGAACCTGCTCTAAGTCACCAGAACCAGCACCACTGGATATAATTGACCTCCCTGTATGTCATCCCCCCAAAATTAGCCCAAGCAAAAATTTTCAACCCACCCTTGCTCCCTTACTCTTCTCTCCTTCTGTCTTTCTCTCTCGTCATTCCCAGTCTTCTATCTTTCTCTGGCTCTGTTTTGAAGTCCTCCTGTGTGTCTACAAACACAAGAACAGCACAGCTCATTACAGCAAGTTCTCAACAACTATATAGGGTCCACGTTTTTAAAGACACTGGTGTTTCAATCTGGTTAGAAATGATGGGATCATCATCAGGACTCAGGGGGTGCCACAAGCCCAAGAGAGAGTTGAAACAAAGGATGATCGGAGTGAGGATAAAAAAAAATAGTGAGCCAGCACAAGGCATAAACATTACACAAGACCATATTTACATTATGAAGGGTAATGTAGATGCTAAAGGAAGGGGTCACTGTTGACAAGTCTAGAGAACCGGGTGGCTGGGAATGACCTACATTAAACAAATAAGAAACGAGAGCTGCTTAAAATCCTTGTAATCATAATACTGGTGAAGGAGAGAGTGTGCAGTAGAATGAGAGCCACTGACCTGAGCTGGAAATATGCTGGATAGCTTTGGTAGAGCTTCAATTAGCCGCAGTGGGAATTTCATTTGGCACATGGTGTCTGGGTTTGAGACACACTGGTAGCACTGACTGGCAGCATGGAGTCCTTTCGGGACAATGAGTTCTCACAGGGTAGTGAGAGAGGGTATTATTATGTAGGTTAATGTAGGCGACAGAAAGAAAGGAAGGACCAAGAACTGAAATGAAACTGCAGAAAGGCTAGGCCCAGGTACGGAAAAGGGAGTAGAGGACACCATTTTGAAACTGTGTAAAAGACATAGACAAACCCAAAATAAAAGAGCATAAGTGCACTTATACCAAAATACACGGGACAGTACAATAATAAATGTGAGACAGTACAATAAAAACATATGTACATTGTGAAGAGAACCAAAAAGGCAAGAGTAACAAGATTTTAGAGTTCGTATAGGGTCTGTATGAAGAGAGTTCATCTTAAATCAAGGATCTCTAATCTTCCTTACGATTTAGATCTGTGCATATAGTGTCCAAACAAAGAATCCATTGCAAATCCTCCTTGTTTAGTAGGGATTCGATGTTGCCTTCTCTCTCAGGGATGGAAACCGTGCAGACCACTTCCCCTCGGCTGAAGCAATACTCATACACATCAGGTAGTATGCAGTTGCTTTCTAGATTGGATTATTTCCTGGTGCCAAAGCTACAGGAAGATAGACATGATGGGGTTCACTGAAGGGCAATATGTGATCGCTTGTATATGAAATTAGAGGCCAAGAGAGATAAGAGTGGAGGAGGGTGGAGTCTGGATCCATAGAACATCAAGGACTAGGATGCCAAAAAACATGTACAGGACACAACGGATGTATATTTCTGAGAAAATACAGGCTCCTTTAAATCTGGGGTGACATGATAAGATGTTTATTAAATGGTATGTCCCAGAGAGAGTGAATGTATTTGCCAAGTGTATGGAGCACTTCTATACAGCCGCAGCACGTCCTTTGTGGCTGTTGGGCCATGCCCCCTAGCCTCTTGCCCCCTCAAGAAAAGTGTCTGTCAGGCTGAGCAATCATCAACCTGACAGACACTTGTCATTTTCAGGTCAGGCAGCCAGGAGCTAGACATTCGCTATGTGCGGAGGCTCCTGGCTGCCTGAGCTGAACTTTGCTGGGATGAGAAGGTCACAGCTCCTGTGGGCGTGACCTCCTCACCTCAGCAAAGGTCCTCAAGACCTTCCACCTCGGTGACGAGGAGCAGTATCATTCATTGACTCCGACCTGGGCACTTCAATTTTAAGCCCTGAAGTACCCTGAGCAAATATCAATCATTGACACCTCGTCACAGAGTGGGGTGGGGTCAGCAGTCTCACTGACTCCATCCCATTCTGTAACGACGTTGGGGCTACTGCCTTTCCTCATTGGCTGACCTAATGAAGGAGGGAAGCAGTCCCAACCCTCCTGGGACCTCTGAGGCCGAGTTGCAGGTAAATGTGTGTATGCGGGTGTGTGGTTTCTTTTTTTTAAATTAACGTTTGGTGCATGTATATTTGGATATTTGGCAATAAGTGTTGTGAATGGATATGTGTGTGTTCGCAAGTGTGTGTGAATGAATGAGTGTGAGTGTGCATGTGTGTGTGTCCCATCTGCTCCCCTCACTCCAAAAATGACCTGCCTCCACTGCTTGTATAGCCCTAGCAATAGGTGCCCGAACAACAGATTCTTACATTTGTACAAGATATCCCTCACCCACATATGAGTAGAGAAATTGTGGCACCACTAAAAGAAACGAAGAGCAGGAGAACCCTGGGACCCAATAGGCTGCCTGCCAAAATTTTTAAATGTAAACTTGATGAACCACTCGCCAATGTGTTCCACGAGGCGTAATGGGAGGGAAGCTTGCCATCATATATTTGTACAGACACTATTGCCCTCATACATATGAAAAGAGCGCCCTTGGAAGACTGCACATCATACAGGCCAAATTCAATACTTAACCTGGAAATTAAAATATTACCTAAAGTGCTGGTCAGTAGATATCCCATAATCAAAAAACTAATTGCTCTGGATCAATTGGACTTTCTTCAATACAACTCCATCCGTCACAATCTACACCGTATGTACTGGATGATAAGGAGAAGAGGAGGGATGCTAAAATCGAAGTGATGTTATCATTTGATGCCAAAAAAGGCATTCAACTTGCTCAAATGGCTGTATGTGATCAGTATTCTTCAGTAAATGGGATTCGGGCCAGAATTTGGATCATGGGTCACCTCTTATTGGGATCCAGTCAGGGAGGATGTTATTTCTTAATATTCAGACTGCTTATCTTACTGATCTCCTTCAATCGATCCTGAGGATTTTGAGGAGTGCTCGCTATCTATGCTGGTCCCAACAGCATTTGTCATTAAAATATGGAAAAAGGAAAAAAGGTTATCATGATAGGCTCACTAGGGAGACACTTGGTCGGACACCCTTATAGATATGAAGAATTGGAAGGCTTTTTGTAGTTGGAATATCCTAGGTATATCAACGTTGGGGGATGCCTGGGGAACACAGGATACTCTCTCATTTAGAGAACTTTGACCACAGCACAAACATAAAAGGACTCAGAAATATAAATATATACAGATTAGACATGTGCTTGGAAAATAGTCCTCACTTCTATTGGAGTTAGACGGTCAGTATAGGAGTGTAAGATTCTGCTGCTATGTCTACCTAAACATGCCACTTCACTGATTTAAAAAACTATACTAACTCATTTCCACCTACCTTTGACTAATCTGAAAGAAAGATGGGAACAAGAGTTAGGTATTTTGGAGGATGATGACTGGGGAGATGCCAGTAGGTACCTGCAGGAGGTTGCAATTAGAGTGGGCTTTAGATTTATACAATTTCGGATTCTATATTGGGCATACTAAACCTGAGCCAGGCTTTTAAAGATGGACGGATAGCGGATGATAGATGCCTGAGGGTCTGCCAGCAAAGGGGTACACCTATACATACACTTTGAGCTTGTCTGAGACCGCTAGGGTTTTGAACTGGGGTGTGTTGAAGACCTAGAACGATAACTGACTTAGAAATAGATCTGAATGTACGGGTGGTGTATTTGGGTATTTGGGAGGGACCAGACGTTGGTAAAATTCATAATGATGTTTTATAATACGGCTCTTATGATTGCTAGAAGGGACACTGCAAGTCTCCAGGGGCGCGGGGGAGAGGGTTGTGACACTGCCCCCTCGGTCAGTAGATGGGCTCAAAACAAGGATGCGGGTATGTTGGCAGAATAGGTTGTTTACAATGCTAGAGGATGTCCTCAGAAATGTGGGGTTTGTGGCAGGAAAATCGTGAATAAGAACTCTATTCCCAGCCTTGATGGCTTGGTCATGGGCATGGATGCAACTGGAGGTCCCGCAGCAGGCTGAGGTTCCCATTTCCTACTGTTGAGAATATTGGGTGGGTGTATCTGTAATAGGATGGTAGGATTGGGTCGTCAAGTACCGTCTCGATCACACGTTCTACCTGTATGCAAAAACCTGACAGGAAGTAACGTGAATTATATAAAAATAGAGATTATAACGATTGGAGGGGGGCACAAAGATCTGCTCTCTATTTACAAAGACCACTCTTTCACAAAAGACCCCTTGCTAAACCCCTCTACAACATGACCAGACTTGTTCTCTTGGGTGACTTAGGTGCTGCCTTTAATGTTTTAGGTGCGTTTTCTTTCTCTTCTTAACATAGATACTTTATGTTAACAGTATTTGGCATTTGCACAATCAGTTGAGTGTCGGTCTGCAGTACTTATCTGAAGTCTGGCCGTGACTTTCCTAATGGCTGTGAGGTTTCCAAAAGAGACCGGGACCGAGTTCAGTTTGTGGAGATGTGTGTTCAGTGGATTGACTGATGTATCTCTATTACGAAAATGTATCAGCAATATAAAATCGAGAGTTTTGTGGATGGGCCTGAGAGTCGCACCAAATCAGCTACCAGAATTCGTGCTCGGTTCACGTGCCCAACATCGAAAATTTAAAGATACCAAAGGAATGGATAACAAGCATTTGCAATGCAATAGGTCTCACATTTGCTAGAGTTAAAGCTATTGGCGCTGTAAATGCATAACTGGTCTTTTCTTGCCACATAAATTGGTCAACCCTGCCACATAATTTGCTCCTCTCTGTCACATAATTCCAGTGGCCCTCCATATAACGAAAGCACTTCCATTTACCTTCTTCCGCTATCTGCAGCAAACAATGAAAATATTGCCATTTAGCATCCTAATTTAAATCTGCCACACTAATTGAAATAGAATACCTCTTTCACTGCCCATCAGGCTTGCTGGCTGACTAACAGAAACGCTGGGGGGAAGGCTAGAGGTAGAAATATTAACAAGTATTAATGTATATTACATTTTCACTATAACAGTTCATGTGCGTTCTTGTCTCCCAAAGGTTTCTCAATGCCTATGTCGACCTCTTTTGTGCTTATTGTAAGTGGGGAGATCTGTATGCTGTTTGTTCACAGGTTTGAATCATCATAAATACTTTAGATGGCTAACGTGCATATCACTTGTGCGGGTTTTTTCATCTCAATTTTCTCCTTTTATCACTGTGTCCTCTCTTCCTCTTCCTTTCTAACTTTTCGACCTTTTCTGTCTCGTGCTGGGTCAAATTCTAATTATGAAAATTAAGTCGGGACCTGAAAGGTGAGTGCTGATTCCCTACACTGGCAAAAATTCACTGGTAGTACCACAAGTGTGCGATCACCTCGATTCTAGCAGATCACATCAAGGCAGAATTTGTTGTTTTGGAATCAGGAATCCCCTCTCTGAAATGCTGGAAAGATGCCGCTAGACAGCTCGTGCACTAGCATGTGTGAGAGGGGAGTTGGATAGTCTGAAGAAGTTATTTCGAGGGCATGTGCCTGCTAGTCAACACAGTTAGTAGCGACTCTCACCTCCAGGAGTGAATGAATGATTGAATGAACGAACAAATGAATGAAAATACTTGTAAAGGGCCACCCGACTAACCCCAGTGCCTAGAAGTGAAGTGCACTTCTGAAAAGATTTGTATGCACTGGTTCAGAAACAAATGCCTAACACCCAGGGCAAGACAGCTAAATTCTGAACATTGACAATGCTCTCATAGCTTCCGAAGCATTTAACTTTTAATGCACGTGGTCTACATTGAGGAAAACAAAAAGGCGCTCGGTGGACTGTTTGAAATAACCTTAGCCGCTGGAAATTATTCTGGGCTGCATTCTAGTCCATAGTTTTTCAGTTCGCTATTTGACGGAGTTCTGTGTTTTGGTGCCTGATATTTGAAATTCATCGGCCCCAGAACTTTTCTGAACAGAATGCAAATTCTGAAATAATGTCCCTAGTCGTATGGAGAACCCATGCTGTGGCAAGCAAGGCGTGTACTTATTATCTGTCTTCTCCCAAGCGAACTTCAGTCAGCCCGTGCCACCCTGGCATTAGTTAGCCCATGTCCCCCCATTTGCTGACTTTATCCCTCATAAAGAGGCAAACAGTAATCTTCTTGAAACAGATACACTCTCATCAAACAGCTGTGGAAAAATATCACAACTCTTAGCGCTTTGGGCATCACAAACGGGAAAAAACACTATACAAATACCAATAAAATATGTAAAAATCCCTGGGATTTGCTGTAGTCTGTGGCCATCGTTGTAGGTGGTGAGTGTGCTTATGCACAATAGCACAACCCATATGTCTTGAATCCAGGGGGCCCTCCCGAATAAAATGAGGGGGTATTATGTGCAATATTCCATTTCTACTGCTCTTCGCTATTCCATGCTGCAAACTATACTCAGACACACCTCTAAAAGAGATGGCGGTTTTCCGAAATAAAGGAAAGCGTTCTAGTCTAAACATGTTCACAGCTGTCTTCTACCACTCTTGCAATCAATATCCCAGAACTTGGAGAAATGAAATTTTCCCTACTTTAGTCTCTGGACTTGTTTTTCCAACACTGTAGAATTTGCACTTTGAAGAATAGTTTAGTGCATCTGATTGTCAAAGTGCAGAAGTGACCACCCTTCTACGAGAGAAAGTTGCTAACCAAGCGAGACAGATGAATAATGGCTTCACTTTGTCTCATCTCAGTCGATCAAAGAAAAACACGACTCAAAATGGAGTGTGGGCTTCTTGCGTAAACCATTCACCTCCCTTCTTAAGGAAATAGAAGGGGTGTACAGCGAGTCTTCACTCGCGGCTTACGCTGACATATTAAAAAATAGTACAAACAAAACATAAAGCAAATAATAATTTGAGTAAGGATGTAAAGCATAAAACCAGCAATATTTTGAGTAAAGATGTGGCGTAACACCCAGAGCTGCTGACTTTGGACCTGGGGAGCCGGGTTCCAGTTTCGGTGTCAGTCATGCTTAAATAAAAATGTAAATACATCACAATTGTAATATGATGGTGGTATTAAGTGCAATGTTTCATTTCTACTGTTCGAGGCTATTTAATGCTTCGAACTATACTCAGACACACCTCTAAAAGAGATGGCAGTTTTCAGAAAAATAGAAAAGTGTTCTAGTCTAAACATGTTAACACCTGCCCTCTACCACTTTTGCAATCAATATCCCAGAACTTGGGAAAATGAAATTTTCAGCGCTAGCCTGGGGACTTGTTTTCCCAACACTGTAGATTTTGCACCTTGCAGAACAGTTGTAGTGCATCTGATTGTCAAACTGCAGAAGTGACCACCCTTACGCCAGAGAAATGTGCCTACCAAACAAGACAGATGAATAATGGCCTCACTTTGTCTCATCTCAGTTGCTCCAAGAAAAACACGAATCACAATGGAGGCAGGGCTCCTTGTGTAAACCAATCACCTCCTTTCTTAAGGAAATACAAGAGGTGTGCAACAAGTCTTCATTTGCTGCTTACCCTGTCATAATGAAAAATAGTAAAAAAAACAAAAACATAAAACCAGCAATATTTTGAGTAATGATGTGGCGTAACATCCAGAGCTGCGGTCCTTGGACCTGGGGAGGTGGCTTCAAGTCTCGGCATCAGTCTTGCCTGTAGAAAAGTAACCTCTTTCTCCATGGTTACTCCCACTTTTTACTTGATGTCAGTATCTTTTCACTGTGTTCACTAAGAACCTGTTAACTAGGACCCCAGTGGCTATGCTCTCTCCCTTTAAATTTGGTTGCTTGGACCACACACACTCCACATTTGGCATACTGGTCCCCTCATATAAGTCCCTAGTATATGGTACCAAGGTAGCCAGGGCATTGGGGCACGAGTGGTCCTCCATGGACGGTAGCATGTATTATGCCACCCATGGGAAGCCCATGCAAAGTGTATCTGCAGGCCTGCTATTGCAGCCTGCATGAAAGGGTGCATGTGTCCCGTTCACTACAGGTCACTGCACCAGGTCACTGTAAGGCACTACTTTGGTAGACCCTCCTAGCCCAGAGGGCAGGGTGCAGGTACCTGTGTGTGAGGGCATCCCTGTATGAGCAGAGGTGACCCCATGAACTCCAGCTCCATTTTCCTGGACTTCTTGAGTGCGGGGAAGCCATTTTATGCTTGTACTGGACATAGGTCACTACCTATGTCCAGCTTCATCATGGTAACTCGGAACCTAGGCATGTTTGGTATCAAACCTGTCGTAATCATACCCCAATACTGTTGCACGTATTGGAAGTATGATTCCATGCACTCTGGGGGCTCCCTAGAGGACCACCAGTATTGCTCCTACCAGCTTTCTGGGGTGTTCCGGGCATCCTTCGCTGCTTCCACTCCTCAGGCAGGTTTCTACTCTCCTGCTGCTTGATCAGCTTGATCAGGGGGAGTAACACTCTCTCCCTTTGGAAATAGGTGTTATATGGCTTGGGAGGGGTAGTCTCCCCAAGCCACTGGTATGCTTTGAAGGGCACTTTTGGTGCCCTCCTCACATAAACCAATCTGCACCAGTTCAGGGACCTCCAGTCCCTGCTCTGGCACGAAACTGGACAATGGAAAGGGGAGTGACCACTCCCCTGTCCATCACCACCCCAGGGGTGGTGCCCAGAGCTTTTCCAGAGGGCCTTGTAATTCTGCCATCTTGCCTCCAAGGTGGGCAGAGGCCTCTGGGAGCATCTGAATGGCCAGGTCAGGCAGGTGACGTCAGAGACCCCTCCTGATAGGTGGTCACCGGGCTAGGTGACCAATCCCCCTTCCAGGGCTATTTAGGGTCTCCTTCTTGGGTAGATCCTCAGATTCGACTTGCAAGATTTCAGCAGGACTCCTCTGCTACATCTACTTCAATTTCTGGCCACCAGAACTGCAACCGGACTTAACAGGACCCTACAATCTGCAGCTCCAGTGACAACTTTGCCCTGCAACATTTTTTTCTGGCTTCTTCCAGAAACTGCAACATTTCCCCAGCTGTGCATCCTCTGAGGGCAGCAAGTCTTCAGTCTGCAAGAGAAGGAAGAAGGAATTTCTCTTGGAGTGAAGGAATCACTCCCCTGCATTAGCATGCAGCAACTGCAATGATGACCGGCTGCGTGGATCTCCTCTCATCCTGAGCAGCGTGGATCAAGCATCACAGGTGGTGGTCTGGAGTGGTCCACTTGGTCCTCTCTACCAGCTATCCAATTATGTGAAGGTTAGCCCTTGCCTTCCCACACAGTAAAGTTCCCTCGTGCACTGCACCTCTTGTAGCTACTGATGCTTGTTGGTATCTCCTCTAAGAGATAGCCCCAGTCCCCAGCACTATTCCCTGTGATGTGCAGCCCTCTGCATGCTTCTCCTGTAGCATGGGACACTTCTTCATTTGTGCTACGTGGGCCTCTCTGTGACTCTTGTGCTCCTTGCCTGTGGGTCTTCTGTGGGGGCTGCCTTTGCTTCTGTGGACTCTCTGCCCTGCTGAGGGTCCCCTAAGACTCCCCACCATGGGTTGAGTCATCCTGGACCTTGCTGGTCCCTGGCAGCCCCACTTTTCATCTACCGTAACTCTTGCCTTTACCAAGGCTTGCTGTTGAGTTTTCCACACCACAGACAGACTGCAATCTTCCTTTCAATGTGGCACATCATCTGCATCCTCCAAGAACTCTTCACCAACTCCTGGGCTGCATTCCTGACCCTCTTCGATCCTCCATTGACTAATTCCTGCAATCACAGACGAGTGGGCAATGGCTTCTGCCACAACCAGACACTTCTATGAGATCTAGACTTGGTCCCCTTCTCTTTCAGGTCTTCCTCTTCAGGAATCCACTGCTGGTTTATTGCACTCTTGTCTAGATGTTGCATTATCCTTATTTCCAGTCCTTTTGGTAGATTAGGGAAAATACATTAACTTTCTCCTTTCTTTCTGGTTGCTGGGGGGCACTCTGGTACTTACCTTTGGAGTTTCCTAGTTCCTCCTGCTCCCCTCTAACGATTCCACATCCTTGGGAGGGGACCGAACATTCGCATTCCACTTTCTTAGTATATGGTTTGGTCCCCCCCAGACCTTCATTATTGCCTATTGTATTTCACTGTTTTCTATTGCTTTTATGCCTATTTCTGATTACTACTGTACATACAACAGTTTGTTTACTTACCTCCTATTGGAGAAATGCCTATCTAGTAGTTTAGTATTTGTGTCACTAAAATAAAGTACCTTTATTTTTGTAACACTGCGTGGTTCTTTCATGTGTGTGAGTGCTGTGTGACTAAAGTGGTATTGCATGAGCTTTGCATTTCGCCTAGATAAGCCTTGGCTGCTCATCCATAGCTACCTCTAGAGAGCCTGGATTCTAGACACTGCCTACACTTCACTAATAAGGGGATACCTAGACCTGTTATAAGGTGATAATACCACAGGTACTCACCACACACCATGCCAGCTTCCTACAGTGCCTGAAAAAAAATACATTGCAATGGAAACAATGAAATGGAAACAAAATGGCAAATTCAGAGTGCCTGCAAATGAACTCCTATCAGATGAACGTGTAGAGGAGGTGGAAGTAAAGCGACATGCACAAGCCAAGTCAAGAAACAATAAAAAAAAAATCCCCCTGCACAACTGATAAACACTGAAAGTGTAAGAAAACTGTACTTGGCAGTTGCTCCTCAGCCAAGAAAGGAAGTGATATATCGGCTGTGCAAACCAGTTAGGAGGCAGAAAAGAAGAGCAACGCTGCAGACAACTTATGGTAAGCTGCAGGTAGGATCAAAGTCCTTTTACAGAATAACACAGATCTTTCAGACAGCGCATGTGCACTGCCTAGGCTTCACCTAAAAATGGCATAATTTCATTGAATGCAGATATCACAGTCAAGTAAGCATGTTTCTGTTTGTCAGACAACTTGAATAAATATGTGGTTATCTAGTGCTACTTGTCACACGAATCCTGTGCTGCTCATCGCACGACCTTTTTCTACTGTTTATATGTTCCATGCCATGGTGAAATAAACCTTTACCATATCAGAAAATAGCAAGGCGCACATATATAAGAAACAAAGTAATTTATCTTTCAATACATTGTTCTCCGAAATTAACAGGCAAAAATGTGGTAATGAGTTTGAGCTCTAATAGCTAAATTTAAATGGCATACAATATAAACAAGTGTTTATTCCCATGCGTTATTAAAGAACTATTGCTGTACCAGCGGCAACAAACAATAGAATCACACAGGGCAAGCACAAGCAAGAAATCAGTGAAAAATTCACAAGCTTATCTGACTGTGAGCTTCACAATATAAACTATGGGAGGATGTCTACATGAACATAGTGATTTGTTTGGGTTTATATAGATGTCAATAAGGGGTGCCAAGGTATCGCTTGCTTTTCCTCACTTAGCGTTCGGTACCTCTAGCTCTGCCCTTCCTATCCTTTGCCACAAGAATGAGTATAATAAAGTTTTTGAAACTCTGCTTCTTTTCTGCAGCTCTTTTCCTATTTAGGTCGAGTCTAACAGACAGTGTTAGCTGTCTAGTTGGTTGCAAAGACAAACCTTACCAAGAACATACAGTGGCTTGCAACCTACCCATTCTTTATCATTAATTGCCCATACTGTCACTCCTATTTGTTTGACTTCTATTGCATGGTGTTATGTTCCACAGGTAGTACTGCATAAGTAATCAAGGAACCAGGCACAGTTGTGTTGAGATATCCAGTTTAATCAACAAGCTCCTCGCACATCGCCTCACCAACTCCACAATGAACAGTCCTTCACCAACATTCTAAGGCAAGCTCCAGGGCATTCCAATGCCCAACATTCTTAGGAGCTGTTGGACTATACCACTAATGCTTTAAGTTAGTATTTATATGTGAAATGTATATTATACACTGAATTAGATGTTTCAACAATTTACCTAAATTAATATCTATAAAACAGGTTAGTATAAATAAATAAACGAGTATACACATACATTGTATGGTTACAACATATCTCCCTTCCTTACTGTTCAAAAACAAAGTCTTTGTGCCAAGTCGGGCGCTTAGTGGTCCTGGCGTGTCTGGTTTGATAATAGCGCTCCGACATGTTTCCCATTTCCTTACCAGGAACCTGACTGGGCACCCCAGTAGATTCCTTGCTGCATGATATTCTGTCCATACTCCACACCCTACCATCTTCTAGCGTTACAACATTCTTTTGCACCTTGATAATTCTTTGTGGTTGAGAAAACCTGCTGCCCTCTTTCTTTATGGATTCCGGAAGCTTAACTTTAACCCATTGTCCCACCCTCCATGGTCTCCTTCGGGTGCGAAAACGATCATCATACCACTTCCTGTACTTCTCTTGATGATGCCTGACTTTAGCTGCAACCTCCTCTCGCTGCCCTTTACACGGTTCCTCTTCCTTCAGCCAATTAGGAGTAAGTTTGGTACCCGGGTGCCTTCCTTTCAGTGAAAAAAATGGTGATATTCCCGTAACCAAATTCGGTGCGGTGTGATACGACCACAACATTTGCTTGAGAGCTGTTTCACATGGTACATGACTTGTTGACGCCCATTGCAAACACTCCTTAATCATCCTGTTGGCTCTCTCAACTAGGCCATTCGCACGGGGATTGTATAATGCTGTTCTAAAATGGTGTACACCGCACTTCGTCAAAAACTCTCTCATGGCTTCTGACGTGAACTGCACACCATTATCGGTGACCAGGGTGCTGGGTATTCCTTCCCTCAAGAATGCTTCCGATAGGAAATCAATTGCATCCTTGGTTGTCACCTGATTCACTATCTTGAACATCATCCAGTGCGAGTGGTAGTCCACTAGCACAAATATGAACCTGCCTTTGACACCTAATTGTGATATGGGTCCTAAAATGTCCAATCCCAGTTTGTCCCACGGTTTAAGTGGTACAGAAATAGGTGACAACGGTGCCCTCCTCGTAACGTTTGTCTTGTCACTCTGGGCACAAGTGATACAATCCTTTACTGCGTCCTCCACCAGCCTATCCATGTTGGGGAACCAATATGATGCACAAAGTCTATTCTTGGTAATGTTCCTCCCCAGATGCCCTTCATGGGCTAGACCCACTAATTTGTTCCACAACTCACTTGGAGGTACTACTCTCTCACCTCTCATTACCATGTCCTCAAATATGTGGAGTTCTGACCTCACTTCCCAATATCCTTTGAGCTCTTCTTCCAGATATCTAACTTTCTCTGGCCACCCTTTGACTATTTTTTCTCGGAGCATTTCTAGTACACGATCATTTGAGTTTTTCTCTATCCATTCGTTTCTGGTAAGGCCAGCCAATTCAATGTGTAGTACAGGTTCAAGATCGTCACTTCCTTCCTCCCTTCCAACTCCCCTCGGTGATCTGGATAGGAAGTCAGCCACAACTTTATTTTTTCCAGGAACATACTCCACCCCAAAATTATATCCCTCCAATCCTAAAATCCACTTTGCAATGCGTGGGGTGGTATGCTCTCTTCCCTTGGTAGTGAATACACTAGTGAGGGGTTTGTGGTCGGTTCTAATGGTGAAGGGTAAACCCCATAGGAAAAAACTAAAATGAGTGATAGCCCAATAACATGCCAAGGTTTCTCTCTCTATGGTTGAATAGTTCACCTCTGCAGCTGTCAGAGACCTGGATGCAAATGCTATGATTCTTTCCTGTCCCTCTACCACTTGGGAAAGGGTTGCTCCAAGACCCTTTCCACTGGCATCAGTAGTGACCCATGTTTTTCTTTTGAAATCAAATTTTCCTAGGTTGGGAGATTTCACAATGGCCCCCTTCACCTCATTGAAAGCTTCCTGACATTCCCTATTCCATTCAAATGGGACATTTTTTTTTAACAAAGCTCTCATGGAAGCCGTTCGCTCAGAAAAATTATGCACAAACTTGGCCATGTACTCAGCTAAACCTAGGAAAGACTTTAGTTCCTGCTTGTTGGTAGGTGCAGGTGCCTCTTTCACAGCAACCACTAAATCCAACTTAGGTTCCACCCCATCCTTTGTGATTTTATGGCCCAAATAATCAACTGACTCCACTCCAATTTGGCATTTATCTCTACGGATAGTCATGCCAGCACGTTCCAGCGCCATAAACACCTTCCGCAAGGTAACATTATGCTCGCTCTCCGTAACACCATAAACGAGAATATCGTCCTGGAAGCACATTACTTGGTTTATTCCCTGCAGTATGCTCTGCATGATACGCTGAAAGACAGCCGCCGCCGAGGCTAAGCCAAAAGGCATTCTGCAGAACCTGAATGCTCCATACGGGGTGATAAAAGAGGTAAGGGAACGAGAGGAAGGATGAAGTTCTACCTGGTGATATGCCGAGGACAGATCTATTACGCTGAAGAATTTGGCTGGACCCATGGTGCTCAACATCTCATTAATCCTGGGTAGGGGGAACCTGTCCACCCATATGTTGGCATTGAGGTCCCTTAGGTCAACGCACAAACGGATTCCTCTTCCACCCGACTTACTCGTGACTACAATGGGGGCCAACCATACTGAACTTTCAATAGGTTCTATAACTCCTAAATCCACAAGTTTGTTCAGTTCTTGCTTAAGAGACTCCTGCATTAGGTAGGGGATCGGTCTGGCCTTATGGACTTTTGGAATAGCATTCACCTTCACCTTTATCTTGTGTTGATAGTCCCTGAGCAACCCCAATCTGTCTCCAAACAAATCTGGAAATTCCTCACAAACACTCATGCCACATTTGGATTCACTTACTTGTAGTACTGGTTCGTCATTGTTGGGGTCAAGTCTGATTCCTAAATCCCTTTGGTGTTTCCACCCTAGAAGGTTGGAACCTTTGTCTGTGAAGTACACTTTCCCTTTAGTATGTCGTCCCTTAAAGGTTATTTGGAGACATAACATACCCCTCAGAGGTATAGGGTCATTGTTGTACCCTCCAGGAGAAATGTCTGCCGGTTGTAGTTTATACCCCTTATCCTTAAAATTCTTTTCAAATACGCTATAATCCATAAATGTAAATGGAGAACAGGAGTCTGCAAATACTCTTACACATATTCCATCCAGTTCGATAACACAAGTAGGGTATAAAGTACCTCCTTTACCGCTCTCACTCAAATTTTTCAGTTGCAACACAAATTTGTTCTTTACATCTTGGGTCTCTTCAATAATATGTACGTTCTTCTTCTCAATACTCTCACCCCTATCATTCTTACATACTCTCGCAGAATGTCCTCTCGCTCCACACTTCCGACATACACAGTTGCGAGCCGGACACATAGGATTGTTGGCCAAGTGTCTGCTGTTCCCACACCTAAAACATTTACTTTTAATCCCCTCCATGTTACTCTGGGCATTTTTCTTGAGGGACACTTCGTGAATTTTGCAATCTTCTTCTAGGTTAGGTGCACAATTCTCTCGTTTGGGATAAGCTTTAACCTCTTTGACATCTTCTTCCCCCGGGGAATGTTTCATTAGTTTCATACACTCCACCGTATGTTCTATTCCTTTTGCTATATCCACAGCCTCCTTCAAGGTAGGATTGTGAACTAATAACTTCTCCTGAATTTTCATATTATTGGTACATCTTACTAACTGGTCACGTATTAAGGAATCCTCAAGGTTCCCAAACTCACATGTGTTGGCCATTCCCCTCAAACACGCAATGTAACTGGCTATTTTTTCATCCTTACTTTGTGTTCTACTAAAAAATGTATGTCTC
The DNA here is from genome assembly GCF_031143425.1 of Pleurodeles waltl. Classification (NCBI taxonomy): domain Eukaryota; kingdom Metazoa; phylum Chordata; class Amphibia; order Caudata; family Salamandridae; genus Pleurodeles; species Pleurodeles waltl. The sequence goes on from NC_090447.1 coordinate 654,111,805, forward strand.
TCGAGGACTACATTGACTTTGTGGCCAAAATGATTTTCGAATTTTCTGACCGTTCTCTCATAATTATTCAGGCCATCCCCTTCACCTTCCACTACATCATCAGGGTCTGTTAAACTTTCATACACTTTTCGTCCATGTACCCCTAAATTGTGTAGAAGAATATGCTGCTTTCTTAACGCCGAGAATTTTTCCCCACCAATTGCAATTAAGTAGGATTCAAACAATTTCTCCCACTCCTTCCAGGGTAGGACTGGTTCACCAATTTCGTTAAAAAATGGTGGAGGCTGTGACATGCCAGTTGCCGCCATTTGGTAAGCTGTCACTGAGTTCCAAGATAAGTCTGAAATTTAAAAATATTTGAATACCTCTACACTAAACTTAATAGTGTCTACTGTTGTTATTCTTCTTTTTTTTTTTTTTTTTCAGAATTCTTGTCTCATATAATGCTAATAGTCACTAGTCAACATATAGGGAAAGGAACCTTCCTGAAGAAACTCCTTCTCACTTGCTGCAACAAAAAAAAAAATACCTGTAGCTTCTCACAAAATCCTTCCCTGCACGTCTGAAACGTGTACTCGTACTCACACAATGCTAGTACAGCCGTGTGGTATAATTTCCACGACGTGTTGTGTGCCCTGGGTCTCTAAACACTCCACGTTACCCCTGGTTACCAGCTCCTTCCTGGTAACGCTACGCCAGAAAATACGATGCCAGGAATGCAGGTCTCCGCCTTCCACACGCCGATGCCAGTTACACTGAGAGGCGGCGCCGGGCTCCACCTTCCCGCGTCACACTGTTTAAATCGAGGAGCAACGCCCATATGCCAGGGGTCGCACCTCCTTCACTCAACGCCACGCCGATGCGCGACACCGCAAAGTGAGCCGGGTCCGCCCACCCGACATGGCGTCTCTTCGCTGCACCTCTGGGACTAGAGTCGCCGCACTTCCCTTAGCGCCGGGACGTACCTTCAGTACAAAAACACTCACGAACATCCAACACCTCACTGGAGTTCCTGGGGATCCCACAGAGACGATGAAAGTACTCAGGGGTGAGGAGTCTCACTGCCCCTGCACAGGTATCCCATCCTCGTCGCCAACAAAGATGTTATGTTCCACAGGTAGTACTGCATAAGTAATCAAGGAACCAGGCACAGTTGTGTTGAGATATCCAGTTTAATCAACAAGCTCCTCGCACATTGCCTCACCAACTCCACAATGAACAGTCCTTCACCAACATTCTAAGGCAAGCTCCAGGGCATTCCAATGCCCAACATTCTTAGGAGCTGTTGGACTATACCACTAATGCTTTAAGTTAGTATTTATATGTGAAATGTATATTATACACTGAATTAGATGTTTCAACAATTTACCTAAATTAATATCTATAAAACAGGTTAGTATAAATAAATAACGAGTATACACATACATTGTATGGTTACAACACATGGCCTTTCGTTTTTCCGCCTGTCCATCTTGAGTTTGCTCCATCGATGGAGCACAGGGTTTTTACCATCTCTTTGATTGGCTGGATTCTATTCTTTCTCTGCTCGTTTTTGGGTACTGTTTTTTTCAGCACTCTATGAGAGTGCATGTGTTTTCTAGCTGTCTGCCTCATGTGCCTTTCTCTCCACACCACATTGTTCACTTTTACCCGTCTGCTTCTGCTCCTCATCTGTATTGCTGTAGGAGGCTGGCCTGGTTTGTAGTGGGTACCTTGGGTACTTACACCTTATACCAGGTCCAGTTATCTCTTATTAGTGAAGTAGTAGTGTTCTAGCAGCTTAGGCTGATAGACATAGCTATAGCAGAGCAGCTTAGGCTGAACTAGGAGACATGGAAAGCTCATGCAATACCGCTTTTGGTTGCACAGTACTTATTCTCAAGTAAAGACAATACTCAGTGTTACCAAAAATAAAGGTAGTTTATTTGGGTGACACAGTACCAAGAATATCTTAGAGGCAATACTCCTTCTGGAGGTAAGTATTATACGCAATATAAACTAGACACCAAAATTAGGCAAGTAATTAGACATAGGATAGTGCAAACAATAGGAAATGCTATGGAATGCAATGGGAGAAAATAGGACTAGGGGCAACACAAACCATATACTAAGAAAGAGGAATGCAAATCACAAATCCCCCCCTAGACAAGTGTAGTGTGTGCAGAATCGCTAGGAGAGTAAGAATACAGTAAAGGTAAGTAAATTACCCCACCCCAGAGCCCAGAAAAGCAGGAGTAAAGTACTGCAAGTTTCCTTAGGACACACCTCGTAATTGGGATTTTTCAGTAACCAACCAAGTCTGCAAACAACAACTGCTGGATTCCTGGACCTGAAGACCTGCAGAAGGGGACCAAGTCCAGAAGTTGAAAGAAGTTCCAGGAAGGGCAGGAGCCCCTGCCAACCCAGAAGAGGGTACAAAAGAAGAGTCCCTGATTGGACAAAGACTGCAGGAATGCACCCCAGGAAGATTCCAGCGGGTTCCTGCATAATGCAGAAGATGTCCCACGACGTGAAGGTGGATGCAGACATAATTTTGTGTTGGAAATTGCCAACAAGCCTTGGTTATGACAAATATGCGTTTTGCATCAAAATGGCGCTGGCTGGACCCAGGAAGGACCTGGGGGCCTCAACTCTGTGTGAGGAGGAAGATGGGGCTCTCAGCACTTTAGAGAGCCCTCAGGATGTCACGCAGCACCCACAGGAGACCCAGGACACGGGGACAGAGGAGGTGCAAAGCGCTGTTGGTGCAGCACAACAAAGGAAGGTCCCATGCCGCTGGAGAACAACTCAGCAAGTTGAGCTTCGCAGGATGGAGTGCTGGGGACCTGGGCCAGGCTGGGCTTGAAGGAATTTCACAAATAATGCACAGAGGCCTCAGGAGGTGAAGAAGATGCAGTACACAGGGGTACCGTCTCTCTCAGGGAAGGCAAGGTCTGACCTCCTCCAAATTGTGTCAGCAGGACCTCAGGACAGTCTATGTCGATGGGGTCCACCCTCTGTGTCCTTAGGAGCATGCTCGTCGCTGTGAGAGGAGTCCAAGGCGACCGGTCGTCATCTTGGAAGGTGTCTGCGTGAGCAGGGGAGTGACTCCATCACCCTACAGGAGATTTCTTTGGTCCTTCTGGTGCAGGATGAAGACAGGGAGTCCTCAGAGCGTGCACACCATGGAAACTGTTGCAGTTGCTGGCTGGTGCTGAAGTTGCAGAGGAAAAGTATCCCTTGTGGATACTTTGTTGCTGTTACAGCGGTTCCTGGAGCAGGCTGCAGTTGATCTGAGGTCAGAGGATGAAGTAGTAGTTGCAGAGGATTCCTGAAGGAAATATGCAAGCAGAATCTGAAGAGAACCCTCAGGAGAGACCCTAAATAGCCCTGAGAGGGGTATTGGCTACCTTATCAGGAAGGACCTATCAGGAGGGGTCTCTGACGTCACCTGCTGGAACTGGCCACTCAGAGCCTTCCAGAGTACCCCCACTCCTTGCAAAGCAAGATGGCTGAAGTCTGGGACACACTGGAGGTGCTCTGGGCACCACCCCTAGGGTGGTGAAGGACAGGGGAGTGGTCACTCCCCTTTCCTTTGTCCAGTTTCGCACCAGAGCAGGGGTCAAGGGGTCCCTGAACCGGTGTAGACTGGCTAATGCAAGGAGGGCTCCATCTGTGCCCTTCAAAGCATTTCCAGAGGCTGGGGTAGGCTACCCCTCCCCAGCCTGTAACACCTATTTCCAAAGAGAGAGGGTGTAACACTTTGCTCTCAGAGGAAATGCTTTGTTCTGCTGTCCTGGGACAGGGCTGCCCAGACCCCAGGAGGGCAGAACCCTGTCTGTGAGGTGGCAGCAGCTGTAACTGCAGTGCACGCCTCATAGAGCTGGTTTGGCAGTACTGGGGGTCCATAGTGGAGCCCCCAGGATGCATGGAATTGGTTCCCCAATACCAGATTTGGAATGGGGGGACAATTCCATGATCTTAGACATGTTACATGGCCATATTCGGAGCTACCATTGTGAAGGTACATATAGGTATTGACCTATATGTAGTGCACGCGTGTAATGGTGACCCGCACTCACAAAGTCTCAGGAAATGGCCCTGAACTATGTGGGGCACCTTTGGTAGTGCAAGGGTGCCCTCACACTTAGTAACTTGTGCACCTAACCTTCAGCAAGTGAAGGTTAGACATATAGGTGACTTATAAGTTACTTAAGTGCAGTGAAAATGGCTGTGAAATAACCTGTGCTCTATTTCATGGAGGCTGCAATGGCAGGCCTGTGCAAGGGTTTGTCTGAGCTCCCTATGGGTGGCAAAAGAAATGCTGCAGCCCATATGGCTCTCCTGGAACCCCAATGCCCTGGGTACCTAGGTACCATATACTAGGGACTTATAAGGGGGGTCCAGTGTGCCAATTGAAATTGCTAAATGAGGTCACTAGCCTATAGTGACAAATGTAGAAGCAGAGAGCGCATAAGCACTGAGGTTCTGGTTAGCAGAGCCTCAGTGACACAGTCAAGCACTATACAGACACACACATTAGGCCATAAACTATGAACACTGGGGTCCTGACCAGCAGGATCCCAGTGAGACAAGCAAAAACATACTGACATACAGGTAAAATGGGGGTAACATGCCAAGGAAGATGGTACTTTCCTAGAGTTGCTCTCTTTTTAACCTTTGTGCTTCTCCCCCTGCGCTCCATGTTGTTCTCTTTTGCCCATGTTGTCTCTCTCATGGTGATCCTCCCCCACCGATTGTTTTGCTTCTCCCCCACCTACTATGTTGCTTTGACCCTAACCCCTCTCTCAACCCACTCACTCGTTTTTTTTAAAGCGCTGGTTTTGTACCACTATTTTTTTATTTACCAATCCATCTCAAATTGGTACATTTAAAAAGTGTCTGTTCTTTTGTAGGCACGGGTATAAACACATGCATGCACCTACAAAACAAAGTGGTGGGCACATCATTGATTCTTCTTTGTTTGTTTTTTTGGCCATGCTGCTCAGCAAAAATAATGCAAAAAAAGATGGCAAAGTCAGCAGGTTTGAAAGGCGAGTTCTACTGGCCTTGCCAATGCTCGTATCGTCTATTCCTGCTAGGTCAGTTGTTTATTAATGGGATTGACAGCAAATTAATTTTTCTGAAGTAGCCTTACCTCAAGAATTGCTTAACCGAGGTTGATGCAGTTTCAGAAAATACGTTTGAAGACGGAAGGTGTTGATTTAAAACTTTATTGTTAAATTGAATGTCTACATCAAAGTTAAAAAAGAGACACTAAGCAATGCACAAGCACAAAGATGCAATGCAACAATACGCAGCGTGCCAATGCAAAAAACAGCAAACAGGAAAACGAGACAGTTTATTGAATGAATACACAAAGCAGAAATATTTAGCCTTACTGCATACTATACAAATAGTAATGCCAGAAGAAAAATAAAATACAGTGAGAGCAACCAAGCTTCTATGGCATGAGTTGTTTAATGCATGTGCAATTTATTATGTCTCTCGTGCTATGTGCTTTATAGAAGGATGAGGAGAGTTACATCCGTAGCCCAAAGACATGTTTGGCACGTCTATGGATCAGGCCCGTTACTTTATGCACCTTACGTTATAAGAATATTATATTTTGAAAAAATATCATCGACCTTCGATCCCTTTCCTCCCTTTTGAAGAGCAAGTTAGGCAAGTGCAGAATGGTATGCTTGGTTGGTTTGACGTTCTCACACTTTAAGGGTTAATATGATATTGTCAGAGTTTTCTCATCAACTACCTTAATCAAATCTCACTTAGCCTGACCTTAATAAAATCACTGAGCCTGCTCATTAGAAATCTTGGCAATACTTTTTTTAAAATGTATACATCAGATTGTTTAAACAAAATTGTTGTGAAAGTTGGAAACATTCAAAAGTATGCGATTAGAAGCAATACCTTGGAAAAACAAATAACACGGGAAAATATTTGTAATGACGCATTGTTATGTAAAACAAAGTAGGAAAAAATGGTAGCCTAGTGTTACTACCTAAAGCTGTTTATAGTTTCAATATAGGTGGCAAAAAGATCATAAGCACTGTAACATATTAGCACGCTAACACTGTTCCTCTGTAGACCAGGACGTTCCATTGTAGAAAATGCCAGCTTCTTCCATCTAATCTAGCAAAATTGATCATTGTATTCACAGTGGTAGTAGGAAAACAGCATGCCTCTGCACAGAAATACTTAACATCCTAAAAAAGTTTAAATTTCACCCCAGTCGGGTTTCAGAAATGTCTATGGGTCCACCTCTGGCTTATCCTTTACTGTGCCTACCAAAGAAGTGGACTTTCTGCTTTTAAATCGAAGATGCCTCTCAAAGTATTCAGAAAGCTCTTGGATTGAGTTTGATCTCTTTTTCGGTTCTCTTGCTTCTCTGAGCAATTCAGCAGGTGAAGACATTTTGCGTGAACTTTCAGGGATTTTAACTTTGAAATCTTTATCTTCTGGTATCTCCTTACCACCTTTTAGGTATAAAGATGCTGGCACTTTTGATGCTGTGTGAAGTCTTGCCATGTGCATTGCAGAGAGTTGTGCCTAGGAAATCAAGGTAAATCTTTATTCATTGGTAAAAAATAGGAAGAACAAAACAAAACAAACTGTACTTAATGTAAGGATAAGTGTATTTGCAATGCCTGCCCACCCCCTTAAAAAATCGGCAAAATGAGGCTCCATGTTTCAGTCAGTGGGTAATTGAGTGATGGATCCTTATTTCTGTGCAAGACTTCATACTAGACATAATGTTGGTCGCACGCACCAAACGTGTGCCAAAATATATTAAAGGAAAGATATGCAAAGTAGATCATCACTAATACAATTACTGAAGAGGAAAAGATCTGCTGTGTAACCTTTTAATTATGCTTGAAAGGGTCCCTTGCTTCTGTTTATCCAAATCCCTCCAAGAATCATAGGGAGGCCAATGAAGTAAAATAACTGAGAATTCAATCTGGAGGACAGAATCTTTGTGAAATATTACATCTGAATATGGGTATATAGAAAGAAAATATTGCATTGAAGTAACTATGGCTGGGTGAAACTCAGATTGAAAACAAACATTAGCAAAGCTGGTCTGACTTTGGCCCCAGCCTTTTGGCTTCGTCGCTATTGCAGCCTGCATGAAAGGGTGCATGTGTCCCGTTCACTACAGGTCACTGCACCAGGTCACTGTAAGTCACTACTTTGGTAGACCCTCCTAGCCCAGAGGGCAGGGTGCAGGTACCTGTGTGTGAGGGCATCCCTGTATGAGCAGAGGTGCCCCCATGAACTCCAGCTCCATTTTCCTGGACTTCTTGAGTGCGGGGAAGCCATTTTATGCTTGTACTGGACATAGGTCACTACCTATGTCCAGCTTCATCATGGTAACTCGGAACCTAGGCATGTTTGGTATCAAACATGTCGTAATCATACCCCAATACTGTTGCACGTATTGGAAGTATGATTCCATGCACTCTGGGGGCTCCCTAGAGGACCACCAGTATTGCTCCTACCAGCTTTCTGGGGTGTTCCGGGCATCCTTCGCTGCTTCCACTCCTCAGGCAGGTTTCAACTGTCCTGCTGCTTGATCAGCTTGATCAGGGGGAGTAACACTCTCTCCCTTTGGAAATAGGTGTTATATGGCTTGGGAGGGGTAGTCTCCCCAAGCCACTGGTATGCTTTGAAGGGCACTTTTGGTGCCCTCCTCACATAAACCAATCTGCACCAGTTCAGGGACCTCCAGTCCCTGCTCTGGCACGAAACTGGACAATGGAAAGGGGAGTGACCACTCCCCTGTCCATCACCACCCCAGGGGTGGTGCCCAGAGCTTTTCCAGAGGGCCTTGTAATTCTGCCATCTTGCCTCCAAGGTGGGCAGAGGCCTCTGGGAGCATCTGAATGGCCAGGTCAGGCAGGTGACGTCAGAGACCCATCCTGATAGGTGGTCACCGGGCTAGGTGACCAATCCCCCTTCCAGGGCTATTTAGGGTCTCCTTCTTGGGTAGATCCTCAGATTTGACTTGCAAGATTTCAGCAGGACTCCTCTGCTACATCTACTTCAATTTCTGGCCACCAGAACTGCAACTGGACTTAACAAGACCCTACAATCTGCAGCTCCAGTGACAACTTTGCCCTGCAACATTGTTTTTCTGGCTTCTTCCAGGAACTGCAACATTTCCCCAGCTGTGCATCCTCTGAGGGCAGCAAGTCTTCAGTCTGCAAGAGAAGGAAGAAGGAATCTCTCTTGGAGAGAAGGAATCACTCCCCTGCATTAGCATGCACCAACTGCAATGATGACCGGCTGCGTGGATCTCCTCTCATCCTGAGCAGCGTGGATCAAGCATCACAGGTGGTGGTCTGGAGTGGTCCACTTGGTCCTCTCTACCAGCTATCCAATTATGTGAAGGTTAGCCCTTGCCTTCCCACACAGTAAAGTTCCCTCGTGCACTGCACCTCTTGTAGCTACCAATGCTTGTTGGTATCTCCTCTAAGAGATAGCCCCAGTCCCCAGCACTATTCCCTGTGATGTGCAGCCCTCTGCATGCTTCTCCTGTAGCATGGGACCCTTCTTCATTTGTGCTACGTGGGCCTCTCTGTGACTCTTGTGCTCCTTGCCTGTGGGTCTTCTGTGGGGGCTGCCTTTGCTTCTGTGGACTCTCTGCCCTGCTGAGGGTCCCCTAAGACTCCCCACCATGGGTTGAGTCATCCTGGACCTTGCTGGTCCCTGGCAGCCCCACTTTTCATCTACCGTAACTCTTGCCTTTACCAAGGCTTGCTGTTGAGTTTTCCACACCACAGACAGACTGCAATCTTCCTTTCAATGTGGCACATCATCTGCATCCTCCAAGAACTCTTCACCAACTCCTGGGCTGCATTCCTGACCCTCTTCGATCCTCCATTGACTAATTCCTGCAATCACAGACGAGTGGGCAATGGCTCCTGCCACGACCAGACACTTCTATGAGATCTGGACTTGGTCCCCTTCTCTTTCAGGTCTTCCTCTTCAGGAATCCACTGCTGGTTTATTGCACTCTTGTCTAGATGTTGCATTATCCTTATTTCCAGTCCTTTTGGTAGATTAGGGAAAATACATTAACTTTCTCCTTTCTTTCTGGTTGCTGGGGGGCACTCTGGTACTTACCTTTGAAGTTTCCTAGTTCCTCCTGCTCCCCTCTAACGATTCCACATCCTTGGGAGGGGACCCAACATTCGCATTCCACTTTCTTAGTATATGGTTTGGTCCCCCCCAGACCTTCATTATTGCCTATTGTATTTCACTGTTTTCTATTGCTTTTATGCCTATTTCTGATTACTACTGTACATACAACAGTGTGTTTACTTACCTCCTATTGGAGAATTGCCTATCTAGTAGTTTAGTATTTGTGTCACTAAAATAAAGTACCTTTATTTTTGTAACACTGCGTGGTTCTTTCATGTGTGTGAGTGCTGTGTGACTAAAGTGGTATTGCATGAGCTTTGCATTTCGCCTAGATAAGCCTTGGCTGCTCATCCATAGCTACCTCTAGAGAGCCTGGATTCTAGACACTGCCTACACTTCACTAATAAGGGGATACCTCGACCTGGTATAAGGCGATAATACCACAGGTACTCACCACACATCATGCCAGCTTCCTACAGTGCCTGAAAAAAAATACATTGCAATGGAAACAATGAAATGGAAACAAAATGGCAAATTCAGAGTGCCTGCAAATGAACTCCTATCAGATGAACGTGTAGAGGAGGTGGAAGTAAAGCGACATGCACAAGCCAAGTCAAGAAACAATAAAAAAAAATCCCCCTGCACAACTGATAAACACTGAAAGTGTAAGAAAACTGTACTTGGCAGTTGCTCCTCAGCCAAGAAAGGAAGTGATATATCGGCTGTGCAAACCAGTTAGGAGGCAGAAAAGAAGAGCAACGCTGCAGACAACTTATGGTAAGCTGCAGGTAGGATCAAAGTCCTTTTACAGAATAACACAGATCTTTCAGACAGCGCATGTGCACTGCCTAGGCTTCACCTAAAAATGGCATCATTTCATTGAATGCAGATATCACAGTCAAGTAAGCATGTTTCTGTTTGTCAGACAACTTGAATAAATATGTGGTTATCTAGTGCTACTTGTCACACGAATTCTGTGCTGCTCATCGCACGACCTTTTTCTACTGTTTATATGTTCCATGCCATGGTGAAATAAACCTTTACCATATCAGAAAATAGCAAGGCGCACATATATAAGAAACAAAGTAATTTATCTTTCAATACATTGTTCTCCGAAATTAACAGGCAAAAATGTGGTAATGAGTTTGAGCTCTAATAGCTAAATTTAAATGGCATACAATATAAACAAGTGTTTATTCCCATGCGTTATTAAAGAACTATTGCTGTACCAGCGGCAACAAACAATAGAATCACACAGGGCAAGCACAAGCAAGAAATCAGTGAAAAATTCACAAGCTTATCTGACTGTGAGCTTCACAATATAAACTATGGGAGGATGTCTACATGAACATAGTGATTTGTTTGGGTTTATATAGATGTCAATAAGGGGTGCCAAGGTATCGCTTGCTTTTCCTCACTTAGCGTTCGGTACCTCTAGCTCTGCCCTTCCTATCCTTTGCCACAAGAATGAGTATAATAAAGTTTTTGAAACTCTGCTTCTTTTCTGCAGCTCTTTTCCTATTTAGGTCGAGTCTAACAGACAGTGTTAGCTGTCTAGTTGGTTGCAAAGACAAACCTTACCAAGAACATACAGTGGCTTGCAACCTACCCATTCTTTATCATTAATTGCCCATACTGTCACTCCTATTTGTTTGACTTCTATTGCATGGCCTTTCGTTTTTCCGCCTGTCCATCTTGAGTTTGCTCCATCGATGGAGCACAGGGTTTTTACCATCTCTTTGATTGGCTGGATTCTATTCTTTCTCTGCTCGTTTTTGGGGTACTGTTTTTTTCAGCACTCCATGAGAGTGCATGTGTTTTCTAGCTGTCTGCCTCATGTGCCTTTCTCTCCACACCACATTGTTCACTTTCACTCGTCTGCTTCTGCTCCTCATCTGTATTGCTGTAGGAGGCTGGCCTGGTTTGTAGTGGGTACCTTGGGTACTTACACCTTATACCAGGTCCAGTTATCTCTTATTAGTGAAGTAGTAGTGTTCTAGCAGCTTAGGCTGATAGACATAGCTATAGCAGAGCAGCTTAGGCTGAACTAGGAGACATGGAAAGCTCATGCAATACCGCTTTTGGTTGCACAGTACTTATTCTCAAGTAAAGACAATACTCAGTGTTACCAAAAATAAAGGTAGTTTATTTGGGTGACACAGTACCAAGAATATCTTAGAGGCAATACTCCTTCTGGAGGTAAGTATTATACGCAATATAAACTAGACACCAAAATTAGGCAAGTAATTAGACATAGGATAGTGCAAACAATAGGGAATGCTATGGAATGCAATGGGAGAAAATAGGACTAGGGGCAACACAAACCATATACTAAGAAAGAGGAATGCAAATCACAAATCACCCCCCTAGACAAGTGTAGTGTGTGCAGAATCACTAGGAGAGTAAGAATACAGTAAAGGTAAGTAAATTACCCCACCCCAGAGCCCAGAAAAGCAGGAGTAAAGTACTGCAAGTTTCCTTAGGACACACCTCGTAATTGGGATTTTTCAGTAACCAACCAAGTCTGCAAACAACAACTGCTGGATTCCTGGACCTGAAGACCTGCAGAAGGGGACCAAGTCCAGAAGTTGAAAGAAGTTCCAGGAAGGGCAGGAGCCCCTGCCAACCCAGAAGAGGGTACAAAAGAAGAGTCCCTGATTGGACAAAGACTGCAGGAATGCACCCCAGGAAGATTCCAGCGGGTTCCTGCATAATGCAGAAGATGTCCCACGACGTGAAGGTGGATGCAGACATAATTTCGTGTTGGAAATTGCCAACAAGCCTTGGTTATGACAAATATGCGTTTTGCATCAAAATGGTGCTGGCTGGACCCAGGAAGGACCTGGGGGCCTCAACTCTGTGTGAGGAGGAAGATGGGGCTCTCAGCACTTTAGAGAGCCCTCAGGATGTCACGCAGCACCCACAGGAGACCCAGGACACGGGGACAGAGGAGGTGCAAAGCGCTGTTGGTGCAGCACAACAAAGGAAGGTCCCATGCCGCTGGAGAACAACTCAGCAAGTTGAGCTTCGCAGGATGGAGTGCTGGGGACCTGGGCCAGGCTGGGCTTGAAGGAATTTCACAAATAATGCACAGAGGCCTCAGGAGGTGAAGAAGATGCAGTACACAGGGGTACCGTCTCTCTCAGGGAAGGCAAGGTCTGACCTCCTCCAAATTGTGTCAGCAGGACCTCAGGACAGTCTATGTCGATGGGGTCCACCCTCTGTGTCCTTAGGAGCATGCTCGTCGCTGTGAGAGGAGTCCAAGGCGACCGGTCGTCATCTTGGAAGGTGTCTGCGTAAGCAGGGGAGTGACTCCATCACCCTACAGGAGATTTCTTTGGTCCTTCTGGTGCAGGATGAAGACAGGGAGTCCTCAGAGCGTGCACACCATGGAAACTGTTGCAGTTGCTGGCTGGTGCTGAAGTTGCAGAGGAAAAGTATCCCTTGTGGATACTTTGTTGCTGTTACAGCGGTTCCTGGAGCAGGCTGCAGTTGATCTGAGGTCAGAGGATGAAGTAGTAGTTGCAGAGGATTCCTGAAGGAAATTTGCAAGCAGAATCTGAAGAGAACCCTCAGGAGAGACCCTAAATAGCACTGAGAGGGGTATTGGCTACCTTATCAGGAAGGACCTATCAGGAGGGGTCTCTGACGTCACCTGCTGGAACTGGCCACTCAGAGCCTTCCAGAGTACCCCCACTCCTTGCAAAGCAAGATGGCTGAAGTCTGGGACACACTGGAGGTGCTCTGGGCACCACCCCTAGGGTGGTGAAGGACAGGGGAGTGGTCACTCCCCTTTCCTTTGTCCAGTTTCGCACCAGAGCAGGGGTCAAGGGGTCCCTGAACCGGTGTAGACTGGCTAATGCAAGGAGGGCTCCATCTGTGCCCTTCAAAGCATTTCCAGAGGCTGGGGTAGGCTACCCCTCCCCAGCCTGTAACACCTATTTCCAAAGAGAGAGGGTGTAACACTATGCTCTCAGAGGAAATGCTTTGTTCTGCTGTCCTGGGACAGGGCTGCCCAGACCCCAGGAGGGCAGAACCCTGTCTGTGAGGTGGCAGCAGCTGTAACTGCAGTGCACGCCTCATAGAGCTGGTTTGGCAGTACTGGGGGTCCATAGTGGAGCCCCCAGGATGCATGGAATTGGTTCCCCAATACCAGATTTGGAATGGGGGGACAATTCCATGATCTTAGACATGTTACATGGCCATATTCGGAGCTACCATTGTGAAGGTATATATAGGTATTGACCTATATGTAGTGCACGCGTGTAATGGTGACCCGCACTCACAAAGTCTCAGGAAATGGCCCTGAACTATGTGGGGCACCTTTGGTAGTGCAAGGGTGCCCTCACACTTAGTAACTTGTGCACCTAACCTTCAGCAAGTGAAGGTTAGACATATAGGTGACTTATAAGTTACTTAAGTGCAGTGAAAATGGCTGTGAAATAACCTGTGCTTTATTTCATGCAGGCTGCAATGGCAGGCCTGTGCAAGGGTTTGTCTGAGCTCCCTATGGGTGGCAAAAGAAATGCTGCAGCCCATATGGCTCTCCTGGAACCCCAATGCCCTGGGTACCTAGGTACCATATACTAGGGACTTATAAGGGGGGTCCAGTGTGCCAATTGAAATTGGTAAATGAAGTCACTAGCCTATAGTGACAAATGTAGAAGCAGAGAGCGCATAAGCACTGAGGTTCTGGTTAGCAGAGCCTCAGTGACACAGTCAAGCACTATACAGACACACACATTAGGCCATAAACTATGAGCACTGGGGTCCTGACCAGCAGGATCCCAGTGAGACAAGCAAAAACATACTGACATACAGGTAAAATGGGGGTAACATGCCAAGGAAGATGGTACTTTCCTAGAGTTGCTCTCTTTTTAACCTTTGTGCTTCTCCCCCTGCGCTCCATGTTGTTCTCTTTTGCCCATGTTGTCTCTCTCATGGTGCTCCTCCCCCACCCATTGTTTTGCTTCTCCCCCACCTACTATGTTGCTTTGACCCTAACCCTCTCTCAACCCACTCACTCGTTTTTTTTAAAGCGCTTTCACACAAGTGGTTTTGTACCACTATTTTTTTATTTACCAATCCATCTCAAATTGGTAAATTTAAAAAGTGTCTGTTCTTTTGTAGGCACGGGTATAAACACATGCATGCACCTACAAAACAAAGTGGTGGGCACATCATTGATTCTTCTTTGTTTGTTTTTTTGGCCATGCTGCTCAGCAAAAATAATGCAAAAAAAGATGGCAAAGTCAGCAGGTTTGAAAGGCGAGTTCTACTGGCCTTGCCAATGCTCGTATCGTCTATTCCTGCTAGGTCAGTTGTTTATTAATGGGATTGACAGCAAATTAATTTTTCTGAAGTAGCCTTACCTCAAGAATTGCTTAACCGAGGTTGATGCAGTTTCAGAGAATACGTTTGAAGACGGAAGGTGTTGATTTAAAACTTTGGGCCTGATTCCGACTATGGCGGGCGACGGAGGCCGCCCGCCATAGTCCCGCCGACAAATGACCGCACCGCGGTCAAAAGACCGCGGCGGCCATTCTTACATTTCCGCTGGGCCGGCGGGCGCTCTCCAAAAGAGCGCCCGTCGGCCCAGCGGAAATGCCCCTGCAACGAGGATGCCGGCTCCAAATGGAGCCGCCGGAGTTGCAGGGGTGCGACGGGTGCAGTTGCACCCGTCGCGTATTTCAGTGTCTGCTTTGCAGACACTGAAATACTTTGCGGGGCCCTCTTACGGGGGCCCCTGCAGTGCCCATGCCATTGGCATGGGCACTGCAGGGGCCCCCAGGGGCCCCGCGGCACCCCCTACCGCCATCCTGTTCCTGGCGGGAGACCCGCCAGGAACAGGATGGCAGTAGGGGGTGTCAGAATCCCCCTGGCGGCGGAGCGCACTCCGCCGCCATGGAGGATTCTCCCGAGCAGCGGAAAGTCGGCGGGAGACCGCCGACTTTCCGTTTCTGACCGTGGCTGAACCGCCGCGGTCAGAATGCTCGAGGGAGCACCGCCAGCCTGTTGGCGGTGCTCCCGTGGTCGGTGACCCTGGCGGTCACCGGCCGCCAGGGTCAGAATGACCCCCTTTATTGTTAAATTGAATGTCTACATCAAAGTTAAAAAAGAGACACTAAGCAATGCACAAGCACAAAGATGCAATGCAACAATACACAGTGTTCCAATGCTAAAAACAGCAAACAGGAAAACGAGACAGTTTAATGAATGAATACACAAAGCAGAAATATTTAGCCTTACTGCATACTATACAAATAGTAATGCCAGAAGAAAAATAAAATACAGTGAGAGCAACCAAGCTTCTATGGCATGAGTTGTTTAATGCATGTGCAATTTATTATGTCTCTCGTGCTATGTGCTTTATAGAAGGATGAGGAGAGTTACATCCGTAGGCCAAAGACATGTTTGGCATGTCTATGGATCAGGCCCGTTACTTTATGCACCTTACGTTATAAGAATATTATATTATGAAAAAATATCATCGACCTTCGATCCCTTTCCTTCCTTTTGAAGAGCAAGTTAGGCAAGTGCAGAATGGTATGCTTGGTTGGTTTGACGTTCTCACACTTTAAGGGTTAATATGATATTGTCAGAGTTTTCTCATCAACTACCTTAATCAAATCTCACTTAGACTGACCTTAATAAAATCACTGAGCCTGCTCATTAGAAATCTTGGCAATACTTTTTTTAAAATGTATACATCAGATTGTTTAAACAAAATTGTTGTGAAAGTTGGAAACATTCAAAAGTATGCGATTAGAAGCAATACCTTGGAAAAACAAATAACACCGGAAAATATTTGTAATGACGCATTGTTATGTAAAACAAAGTAGGAAAAAACGGTAGCCTAGTGTTACTACCTAAAGCTGTTTATAGTTTCAATATAGGTGGCAAAAAGATCATAAGCACTGTAACATATTAGCACGCTAACACTGTTCCTCTGTAGACCAGGACGTTCCATTGTAGAAAATGCCAGCTTCTTCCATCTAATCTAGCAAAATTGATCATTGTATTCACAGTGGTAGTAGGAAAACAGCATGCCTCTGCACAGAAATACTTAACATCCTAAAAAAGTTTACATTTCACCCCAGTCGGGTTTCAGAAATGTCTATGGGTCCACCTCTGGCTTATCCTTTACTGTGCCTACCAAAGAAGTGGACTTTCTGCTTTTAAATCGAAGATGCCTCTCAAAGTATTCAGAAAGCTCTTGGATTGAGTTTGATCTCTTTTTCGGTTCTCTTGCTTCTCTGAGCAATTCAGCAGGTGAAGACATTTTGCGTGAACTTTCAGGGATCTTAACTTTGAAATCTTTATCTTCTGGTATCTCCTTACCACCTTTTAGGTATAAAGATGCTGGCACTTTTGATGCTGGGTGAAGTCTTGCCATGTGCATTGCAGAGAGTTGTGCCTAGGAAATCAAGGTAAATCTTTATTCATTGGTAAAAAATAGGAAGAACAAAACAAAACAAACTGTACTTAATGTAAGGATAAGTGTATTTGCAATGCCTGCCCACCCCCTTAAAAAATCGGCAAAATGAGGCTCCGTGTTTCAGTCAGTGGGTAATCGAGTGATGGATCCTTATTTCTGTGCAAGACTTCATACTAGACATAATGTTGGTCGCACGCACCAAACGTGTGCCAAAATATATTAAAGGAAAGATATGCAAAGTAGATCATCACTAATACAATTACTGAAGAGGAAAAGATCTGCTGTGTAACCTTTTAATTATGCTTGAAAGGGTCCCTTGCTTCTGTTTATCCAAATCCCTCCAAGAATCATAGGGAGGTCAATGAAGTAAAATAACTGAGAATTCAATCTGGAGGACAGAATCTTTGTGAAATATTACATCTGAATATGGGTATATAGAAAGAAAATATTGCATTGAAGTAACTATGGTTGGGTGAAACTCAGATTGAAAACAAACATTAGCAAAGCTGGTCTGACTTTGGCCCCAGCCTTTTGGCTTCGTCGCTATTGCAGCCTGCATGAAAGGGTGCATGTGTCCCGTTCACTACAGGTCACTGCACCAGGTCACTGTAAGTCACTACTTTGGTAGACCCTCCTAGCCCAGAGGGCAGGGTGCAGGTACCTGTGTGTGAGGGCATCCCTGTATGAGCAGAGGTGCCCCCATGAACTCCAGCTCCATTTTCCTGGACTTCTTGAGTGCGGGGAAGCCATTTTATGCTTGTACTGGACATAGGTCACTACCTATGTCCAGCTTCATCATGGTAACTCGGAACCTAGGCATGTTTGGTATCAAACATGTCGTAATCATACCCCAATACTGTTGCACGTATTGGAAGTATGATTCCATGCACTCTGGGGGCTCCCTAGAGGACCACCAGTATTGCTCCTACCAGCTTTCTGGGGTGTTCCGGGCATCCTTTTCTGCTTCCACTCCTCAGGCAGGTTTCTACTCTCCTGCTGCTTGATCAGCTTGATCAGGGGGAGTAACACTCTCTCCCTTTGGAAATAGGTGTTATATGGCTTGGGAGGGGTAGTCTCCCCAAGCCACTGGTATGCTTTGAAGGGCACTTTTGGTGCCCTCCTTACATAAACCAATCTGCACCAGTTCAGGGACCTCCAGTCCCTGCTCTGGCACGAAACTGGACAATGGAAAGGGGAGTGACCACTCCCCTGTCCATCACCACCCCAGGGGTGGTGCCCAGAGCTTTTCCAGAGGGCCTTGTAATTCTGCCATCTTGCCTCCAAGGTGGGCAGAGGCCTCTGGGAGCATCTGAATGGCCAGGTCAGGCAGGTGACGTCAGAGACCCCTCCTGATAGGTGGTCACCGGGCTAGGTGACCAATCCCCCTTCCAGGGCTATTTAGGGTCTCCTTCTTGGGTAGATCCTCAGATTCGACTTGCAAGATTTCAGCAGGACTCCTCTGCTACATCTACTTCAATTTCTGGCCACCAGAACTGCAACTGGACTTAACAGGACCCTACAATCTGCAGCTCCAGTGACAACTTTGCCCTGCAACATTGTTTTTCTGGCTTCTTCCAGGAACTGCAACATTTCCCCAGCTGTGCATCCTCTGAGGGCAGCAAGTCTTCAGTCTGCAAGAGAAGGAAGAAGGAATCTCTCTTGGAGTGAAGGAATCACTCCCCTGCATTAGCATGCACCAACTGCAATGATGACCGGCTGCGTGGATCTCCTCTCATCCTGAGCAGCGTGGATCAAGCATCACAGGTGGTGGTCTGGAGTGGTCCACTTGGTCCTCTCTACCAGCTATCCAATTATGTGAAGGTTAGCCCTTGCCTTCCCACACAGTAAAGTTCCCTCGTGCACTGCACCTCTTGTAGCTACCAATGCTTGTTGGTATCTCCTCTAAGAGATAGCCCCAGTCCCCAGCACTATTCCCTGTGATGTGCAGCCCTCTGCATGCTTCTCCTGTAGCATGGGACCCTTCTTCATTTGTGCTACGTGGGCCTCTCTGTGACTCTTGTGCTCCTTGCCTGTGGGTCTTCTGTGGGGGCTGCCTTTGCTTCTGTGGACTCTCTGCCCTGCTGAGGGTCCCCTAAGACTCCCCACCATGGGTTGAGTCATCCTGGACCTTGCTGGTCCCTGGCAGCCCCACTTTTCATCTACCGTAACTCTTGCCTTTACCAAGGCTTGCTGTTGAGTTTTCCACACCACAGACAGACTGCAATCTTCCTTTCAATGTGGCACATCATCTGCATCCTCCAAGAACTCTTCACCAACTCCTGGGCTGCATTCCTGACCCTCTTCGATCCTCCATTGACTAATTCCTGCAATCACAGACGAGTGGGCAATGGCTCCTGCCACGACCAGACACTTCTATGAGATCTGGACTTGGTCCCCTTCTCTTTCAGGTCTTCCTCTTCAGGAATCCACTGCTGGTTTATTGCACTCTTGTCTAGATGTTGCATTATCCTTATTTCCAGTCCTTTTGGTAGATTAGGGAAAATACATTAACTTTCTCCTTTCTTTCTGATTGCTGGGGGGCACTCTGGTACTTACCTTTGAAGTTTCCTAGTTCCTCCTGCTCCCCTCTAACGATTCCACATCCTTGGGAGGGGACCCAACATTCGCATTCCACTTTCTTAGTATATGGTTTGGTCCCCCCCAGACCTTCATTATTGCCTATTGTATTTCACTGTTTTCTATTGCTTTTATGCCTATTTCTGATTACTACTGTACATACAACAGTGTGTTTACTTACCTCCTATTGGAGAATTGCCTATCTAGTAGTTTAGTATTTGTGTCACTAAAATAAAGTACCTTTATTTTTGTAACACTGCGTGGTTCTTTCATGTGTGTGAGTGCTGTGTGACTAAAGTGGTATTGCATGAGCTTTGCATTTCGCCTAGATAAGCCTTGGCTGCTCATCCATAGCTACCTCTAGAGAGCCTGGATTCTAGACACTGCCTACACTTCACTAATAAGGGGATACCTCGACCTGGTATAAGGTGATAATACCACAGGTACTCACCACACACCATGCCAGCTTCCTACAGTGCCTGAAAAAAAATACATTGCAATGGAAACAATGAAATGGAAACAAAATGGCAAATTCAGAGTGCCTGCAAATGAACTCCTATCAGATGAACGTGTAGAGGAGGTGGAAGTAAAGCGACATGCACAAGCCAAGTCAAGAAACAATAAAAAAAAAATCCCCCTGCACAACTGATAAACACTGAAAGTGTAAGAAAACTGTACTTGGCAGTTGCTCCTCAGCCAAGAAAGGAAGTGATATATCGGCTGTGCAAACCAGTTAGGAGGCAGAAAAGAAGAGCAACGCTGCAGACAACTTATGGTAAGCTGCAGGTAGGATCAAAGTCCTTTTACAGAATAACACAGATCTTTCAGACAGCGCATGTGCACTGCCTAGGCTTCACCTAAAAATGGCATCATTTCATTGAATGCAGATATCACAGTCAAGTAAGCATGTTTCTGTTTGTCAGACAACTTGAATTAATATGTGGTTATCTAGTGCTACTTGTCACACGAATTCTGTGCTGCTCATCGCACGACCTTTTTCTACTGTTTATATGTTCCATGCCATGGTGAAATAAACCTTTACCATATCAGAAAATAGCAAGGCGCACATATATAAGAAACAAAGTAATTTATCTTTCAATACATTGTTCTCCGAAATTAACAGGCAAAAATGTGGTAATGAGTTTGAGCTCTAATAGCTAAATTTAAATGGCATACAATATAAACAAGTGTTTATTCCCATGCGTTATTAAAGAACTATTGCTGTACCAGCGGCAACAAACAATAGAATCACACAGGGCAAGCACAAGCAAGAAATCAGTGAAAAATTCACAAGCTTATCTGACTGTGAGCTTCACAATATAAACTATGGGAGGATGTCTACATGAACATAGTGATTTGTTTGGGTTTATATAGATGTCAATAAGGGGTGCCAAGGTATCGCTTGCTTTTCCTCACTTAGCGATCGGTACCTCTAGCTCTGCCCTTCCTATCCTTTGCCACAAGAATGAGTATAATAAAGTTTTTGAAACTCTGCTTCTTTTCTGCAGCTCTTTTCCTATTTAGGTCGAGTCTAACAGACAGTGTTAGCTGTCTAGTTGGTTGCAAAGACAAACCTTACCAAGAACATACAGTGGCTTGCAACCTACCCATTCTTTATCATTAATTGCCCATACTGTCACTCCTATTTGTTTGACTTCTATTGCATGGCCTTTCGTTTTTCCACCTGTCCATCTTGAGTTTGCTCCATCGATGGAGCACAGGGTTTTTACCATCTCTTTGATTGGCTGGATTCTATTCTTTCTCTGCTCGTTTTTGGGGTACTGTTTTTTCAGCACTCCATGAGAGTGCATGTGTTTTCTAGCTGTCTGCCTCATGTGCCTTTCTCTCCACACCACATTGTTCACTTTCACTCGTCTGCTTCTGCTCCTCATCTGTATTGCTGTAGGAGGCTGGCCTGGTTTGTAGTGGGTACCTTGGGTACTTACACCTTATACCAGGTCCAGTTATCTCTTATTAGTGAAGTAGTAGTATTCTAGCAGCTTAGGCTGATAGACATAGCTATAGCAGAGCAGCTTAGGCTGAACTAGGAGACATGGAAAGCTCATGCAATACCGCTTTTGGTTGCACAGTACTTATTCTCAAGTAAAGACAATACTCAGTGTTACCAAAAATAAAGGTAGTTTATTTGGGTGACACAGTACCAAGAATATCTTAGAGGCAATACTCCTTCTGGAGGTAAGTATTATACGCAATGTAAACTAGACACCAAAATTAGGCAAGTAATTAGACATAGGATAGTGCAAACAATAGGAAATGCTATGGAATGCAATGGGAGAAAATAGGACTAGGGGCAACACAAACCATATACTAAGAAAGAGGAATGCAAATCACAAATCCCCCCCTAGACAAGTGTAGTGTGTGCAGAATCGCTAGGAGAGTAAGAATACAGGCAAGGTCTGACCTCCTCCAAATTGTGTCAGCAGGACCTCAGGACAGTCTATGTCGATGGGGTCCACCCTCTGTGTCCTTAGGAGCATGCTCGTCGCTGTGAGAGGAGTCCAAGGCGACCGGTCGTCATCTTGGAAGGTGTCTGCGTGAGCAGGGGAGTGACTCCATCACCCTACAGGAGATTTCTTTGGTCCTTCTGGTGCAGGATGAAGACAGGGAGTCCTCAGAGCGTGCACACCATGGAAACTGTTGCAGTTGCTGGCTGGTGCTGAAGTTGCAGAGGAAAAGTGTCCCTTGTGGATACTTTGTTGCTGTTACAGCGGTTCCTGGAGCAGGCTGCAGTTGATCTGAGGTCAGAGGATGAAGTAGTAGTTGCAGAGGATTCCTGAAGGAAATTTGCAAGCAGAATCTGAAGAGAACCCTCAGGAGAGACCCTAAATAGCACTGAGAGGGGTATTGGCTACCTTATCAGGAAGGACCTATCAGGAGGGGTCTCTGACGTCACCTGCTGGAACTGGCCACTCAGAGCCTTCCAGAGTACCCCCACTCCTTGCAAAGCAAGATGGCTGAAGTCTGGGACACACTGGAGGTGCTCTGGGCACCACCCCTAGGGTGGTGAAGGACAGGGGAGTGGTCACTCCCCTTTCCTTTGTCCAGTTTCGCACCAGAGCAGGGGTCAAGGGGTCCCTGAACCGGTGTAGACTGGCTAATGCAAGGAGGGCTCCATCTGTGCCCTTCAAAGCATTTCCAGAGGCTGGGGTAGGCTACCCCTCCCCAGCCTGTAACACCTATTTCCAAAGAGAGAGGGTGTAACACTTTGCTCTCAGAGGAAATGCTTTGTTCTGCTGTCCTGGGACAGGGCTGCCCAGACCCCAGGAGGGCAGAACCCTGTCTGTGAGGTGGCAGCAGCTGTAACTGCAGTGCACGCCTCATAGAGCTGGTTTGGCAGTACTGGGGGTCCATAGTGGAGCCCCCAGGATGCATGGAATTGGTTCCCCAATACCAGATTTGGAATGGGGGGACAATTCCATGATCTTAGACATGTTACATGGCCATATTCGGAGCTACCATTGTAAAGGTACATATAGGTATTGACCTATATGTAGTGCACGCGTGTAATGGTGACCCGCACTCACAAAGTCTCAGGAAATGGCCCTGAACTATGTGGGGGCACCTTTGGTAGTGCAAGGGTGCCCTCACACTTAGTAACTTGTGCACCTAACCTTCAGCAAGTGAAGGTTATACATATAGGTGACTTATAAGTTACTTAAGTGCAGTGAAAATGGCTGTGAAATAACCTGTGCTTTATTTCATGCAGGCTGCAATGGCAGGCCTGTGCAAGGGTTTGTCTGAGCTCCCTATGGGTGGCAAAAGAAATGCTGCAGCCCATATGGCTCTCCTGGAACCCCAATGCCCTGGGTACCTAAGTACCATATACTAGGGACTCATAAGGGGGGTCCAGTGTGCCAATTGAAATTGGTAAATGAAGTCACTAGCCTATAGTGACAAATGTAGAAGCAGAGAGCGCATAAGCACTGAGGTTCTGGTTAGCAGAGCCTCAGTGACACAGTCAAGCACTATACAGACACACACATTAGGCCATAAACTATGAGCACTGGGGTCCTGACCAGCAGGATCCAGTGAGACAAGCAAAAACATACTGACATACAGGTAAAATGGGGGTAACATGCCAAGGAAGATGGTACTTTCCTAGAGTTGCTCTCTTTTTAACCTTTGTGCTTCTCCCCCTGCGCTCCATGTTGTTCTCTTTTGCCCATGTTGTCTCTCTCATGGTGCTCCTCCCCCACCCATTGTTTTGCTTCTCCCCCACCTACTATGTTGCTTTGACCCTAACCCCTCTCTCAACCCACTCACTCGTTTTTTTTAAAGCGCTTTCACACAAGTGGTTTTGTACCACTATTTTTTTATTTACCAATCCATCTCAAATTGGTAAATTTAAAAAGTGTCTGTTCTTTTGTAGGCACGGGTATAAACACATGCATGCACCTACAAAACAAAGTGGTGGGCACATCATTGATTCTTCTTTGTTTGTTTTTTTGGCCATGCTGCTCAGCAAAAATAATGCAAAAAAAGATGGCAAAGTCAGCAGGTTTGAAAGGCGAGTTCTACTGGCCTTGCCAATGCTCGTATCGTCTATTCCTGCTAGGTCAGTTGTTTATTAATGGGATTGACAGCAAATTAATTTTTCTGAAGTAGCCTTACCTCAAGAATTGCTTAACCGAGGTTGATGCAGTTTCAGAGAATACGTTTGAAGACGAAAGGTGTTGATTTAAAACTTTATTGTTAAATTGAATGTCTACATCAAAGTTAAAAAAGAGACACTAAGCAATGCACAAGCACAAAGATGCAATGCAACAATACGCAGCGTGCCAATGCAAAAAACAGCAAACAGGAAAACGAGACAGTTTAATGAATGAATACACAAAGCAGAAATATTTAGCCTTACTGCATACTATACAAATAGTAATGCCAGAAGAAAAATAAAATACAGTGAGAGCAACCAAGCTTCCATGGCATGAGTTGTTTAATGCATGTGCAATTTATTATGTCTCTCGTGCTATGTGCTTTATAGAAGGATGAGGAGAGTTACATCCGTAGACCAAAGACATGTTTGGCACGTCTATGGATCAGGCCTGTTACTTTATGCACCTTACGTTATAAGAATATTATATTATGAAAAAATATCATCGACCTTCGATCCCTTTCCTTCCTTTTGAAGAGCAAGTTAGGCAAGTGCAGAATGGTAGGCTTGGTTGATTTGACGTTCTCACACTTTAAGGGTTAATATGATATTGTCAGAGTTTTCTCATCAACTACCTTAATCAAATCTCACTTAGACTGACCTTAATAAAATCACTGAGCCTGCTCATTAGAAATCTTGGCAATACTTTTTTTAAAATGTATACATCAGATTGTTTAAACAAAATTGTTGTGAAAGTTGGAAACATTCAAAAGTATGCGATTAGAAGCAATACCTTGGAAAAACAAATAACACCGGAAAATATTTGTAATGACGCATTGTTATGTAAAACAAAGTAGGAAAAAATGGTAGCCTAGTGTTACTACCTAAAGCTGTTTATAGTTTCAATATAGGCGGCAAAAAGATCATAAGCACTGTAACATATTAGCACGCTAACACTGTTCCTCTGTAGACCAGGACGTTCCATTGTAGAAAATGCCAGCTTCTTCCATCTAATCTAGCAAAATTGATCATTGTATTCACAGTGATAGTAGGAAAACAGCATGCCTCTGCACAGAAATACTTAACATCCTAAAAAAGTTTAAATTTCACCCCAGTCGGGTTTCAGAAATGTCTATGGGTCCACCTCTGGCTTATCCTTTACTGTGCCTACCAAAGAAGTGGACTTTCTGCTTTTAAATCGAAGATGCCTCTCAAAGTATTCAGAAAGCTCTTGGATTGAGTTTGATCTCTTTTTCGGTTCTCTTGCTTCTCTGAGCAATTCAGCAGGTGAAGACATTTTGCGTGAACTTTCAGGGATTTTAACTTTGAAATCTTTATCTTCTGGTATCTCCTTACCACCTTTTAGGTATAAAGATGCTGGCACTTTTGATGCTGTGTGAAGTCTTGCCATGTGCATTGCAGAGAGTTGTGCCTAGGAAATCAAGGTAAATCTTTATTCATTGGTAAAAAATAGGAAGAACAAAACAAAACAAACTGTACTTAATGTAAGGATAAGTGTATTTGCAATGCCTGCCCACCCCCTTAAAAAATCGGCAAAATGAGGCTCCGTGTTTCAGTCAGTGGGTAATCGAGTGATGGATCCTTATTTCTGTGCAAGACTTCATACTAGACATAATGTTGGTCGCACGCACCAAACGTGTGCCAAAATATATTAAAGGAAAGATATGCAAAGTAGATCATCACTAATACAATTACTGAAGAGGAAAAGATCTGCTGTGTAACCTTTTAATTATGCTTGAAAGGGTCCCTTGCTTCTGTTTATCCAAATCCCTCCAAGAATCATAGGGAGGCCAATGAAGTAAAATAACTGAGAATTCAATCTGGAGGACAGAATCTTTGTGAAATATTACATCTGAATATGGGTATATAGAAAGAAAATATTGCATTGAAGTAACTATGGTTAGGTGAAACTCAGATTGAAAACAAACATTAGCAAAGCTGGGCTGACTTTGGCCCCAGCCTTTTGGCTTCGTCAATCCTCATGGTTTATGCAAAACTTGATTATTGAGGAAGCTGCCAGGCCCTTGTCAAACTGATAATAAAAATATTACCTAAAAGCTAAAATGTTTTTGCTCTGAAAGAGCACAAACTGCCTTATTGCTGCCGGTGCGAATAACTTGGAGAATGGGTGTACTTCTTGTGAAAGAACAAAATGTCCTCACTCACAGTGAAGTTAGCCTATTGCTGAAGTGGACTGATCCATTGATCAGTGATATATGCTGTAGCGGGTGAAAGCAAAAGGTAAATGACACAATAACAGATCAATGGATGAAGAGGGCTGATCGAAGGCCCCTCTAAGTAAAACTATTACACATATAATTTAGTTAAAATCACAATGTCCTGTCTAATGCCAGACTTAAAAATAGCAGTTTGAAGAGAAAGAAACAGATGGTTATTGTCTTGTAATCTTTTTGTCTTGTCTGACTTTTTTCTTTGTAGAAGTTAGGATGAACCTGGATACTGATTTTTCTGTTGTACCACTTGCTACTTAGGAGTATTACAGTAATTCCATTAAAGATGCTCTTTCAGTCACACATTAATAAAACAATCTTAATAAACTCTCCTGAGGAAGTCCTTACATCAACTAGAAAAGTACACAACAAAATCTCGTTCAAACTGCCCAACTGATATTATTGTTCTTTTTCAAATCTTCAAAATGTTAGCAAAAGTTAATTTTAATCTTCTAATGAACATTATTTCAAGTGCTATGGTAAGTATCAAATAGGGCATATACAGTGTATGCTGTCCATGTTCCACTTGAGGTACATCAAGGGATTTGCGCATATTGCACCAGATCCAAACTTTCTGCATGTACAACGTCCTCCAGGTACTTCCTGGAGAAAATTGTGCAGGAAAAAAGTGCAGTAAGGGGGATGATGTGAAAAAAATAGGTACATGTGAAAAAATATGATTTTGACATGCTATTCCCCATTGATCTAAACAACATTTGGAAAATGCACGTTTGCAGTACGGCTGTCAAATGTCTGAAGACCATACACTTCATCTCAACCCCAAAAAGTTATTGTGTATAACTTTACCTTCATGAGTCATCCTTTCCAACCAATGCTTCTCTTCTGGCGCTATCTCAACTAATCTCTAGCAACATAATCCCTTACCCCTGTTCTCGAATGTTGGCATTTCTCTCATCTCTGAAAATGTGCTGCACAATTCTCAATGCTGGCTGGTGCTTCACCTTTTTAGGGTCGAGCCTGCGAGTACAAGAGCTAGCGCATGCGTCTCACTTGTGAGACTCTGTTGTGTACAGTAATGGGCTTGGAGCCCACCTCTCGCTCACCATTTGTTGGTTTGCGTGGCACTCATCTTTATAGCCTCGTAATTTGTCAAGGCGAGCCTGGCATCATTTCTTTTCCTCTGTGTGGAGCAGGGGGAAAGCACCAATTCTTCAACTTAATTAGTGCCCGTCTACTACTCCCAAATTGCTCGAAGTACTATTTTGTTCTGTTTAATTTCTAGGGCCCTGCAAACAGAAGGCTTGTGACTGGCAAAAACATGCACAGCAGGACAAACAAAATTGCAAAGTTTTATTTTTTAAAGCTAACTTTCTTGTATTTTTCTAGGTCGTCTTTCCTCACTTTCCACTTATGTTTGCTTTTATTTTTGCTTGTGGGCGCTCTTCTCAAAAGTTGAAGATTAACTTGTTTGAAATATTGCAAAGCGACATTGTTTCTTTATGATGTGTAATTTCTTAAATTGTGCTGTATGCATAATTTGCAGTACACCCAATCCGCCCACTCCAATGCGCCACACTCCAAACTGCCCTACTACAATCCACCCCAATCCACCTCACTTTACCCTACACCAGAGGTCTTCAAACTTTTTGATGCCGGTGCCCCTCTTAAAACAAAATAGGTGTAAGGACCCCCTTCTGAATTTTTTTTCTAGAACCTGGTACACCTCATCATCAACAATAATAAACATCCCCATTTCCCACAGCAAATAATTTTTACTGTGAGGAAATAATATTAAACGGTGTTTAGCAAACCAAAGGTCAGTGAGTGTGGGGGTGTGGTCAAGGGTGTGGATAAAAAACAAAGGTCATCATTTATGAGGATTTGGCATAGGAGAGTACCACAAGTCTTCTTGCTACACTGCCCCACGCCAATACAAAAGGGCAGGAATGCACCGTATTTATGAAATACAGTGCATTCCTGTCCTAACTGCATTCCTTGCGCTGGAGCACAATTGTTGCCTAGCGCCAATATAGGCAGGATTGCATTTGTGCAGGAAGCGGCACCTTCCGGCGCAAAAACAATCCAGAGAGGCATTGTACCTCTTTCTATATGTGCGGCAGATAGCAACATACATGGAAAGAGGAAATAACAATGAGAAATGAAAACATTTCTCCTCATTATGCCTCTCTGGGGAGGCGTAAGGTTTTGGCACTGCTCCAGTTTACGTGATTTTGTAAATCTGGGGCAGCGTCAAAATCCATGCATGTTGCATGGGAACACCCACCACTACTCCCATGGAACGCCTCCTCGACGCAAAGTAAGGCAATGCAGCAGCTTGCGCTGCTTTGCCTTTCTCCATATCTACAACGCCATTCAAAGCCACTCAGGAAGTCTTTGCGTCACCTCGTAGGTATGATTGAGAGGCCTGTGCCGCTGGAGCATCAAAAAAGGTGATGCTCCAGCAGCGCAAGCCTCTCATAAATAAACTCAAAATATTCTCTACGTTTTCTTTAGGTCTTTCACTGTCAGATAGCTACGTATAAAATAACAGCCAGCTTAAATGAAAAATAAATAAAAGAAAGTTGTTACTTTTTGGTAAATGCACTGTAGTGCATTATGAAACCTCTATTAGTTAATGCACTGCAGAGGTCTGCGTGTAACCAGAGAACGACAGAACAAAATCTTGGTTAGTGCAGTTGAGAATAGTGACTTGTGTATTTTTAGTGCCATGAGGTCACAGACTGTGACAGAAAGCACTGTGAATATGTGAGGCATTATTTTATACTTGCATTACACATAGTATAAGATAGGCCACTACAAAAAGGTTTAAGACAAAACTGTGGTTCCAGAATGTAGATTTAAGTAATACCAGAGCATATGCAATACCTTTTTTCTTTTTAATAGCTGTCCCTTCAACACCTCCAGGTGAAGTAAGCACTGTGGAAATACAATTACAATTAAAAGCAGGCACTTCACAGCCCAGTTGTTAACTCTGCACTACCCTCAAAAAGAATAAATATTTGTCGTCCCAAAGCTTTGAGTGATTCCATCATTTAAAGCTGCTCCCAAGCACCCTTTACATTTGCAGATGAGCTTGTAGAGCACATTTGCATTTTATTCAGGAAGCAGACGCCCTGGGAAGGCCTCCTTAGCTGTCTGTGCAGCTTTCACAGCACAGGAGACTCAAAGTTCAGCTGAGGCATTTTGAGGATTGGCTGGGGGACTGCGGGACCCCCTTTCCAGGACTCCACGGCCCCCCTGGGGGTCCCGACCCCCAGATTGAAGACCTCGGCCCTACACCAATCCACCCCACTTTAATCCAAACCACTAACCCAAATCCAATCCACTCCAATCCTCCCAACCCACCACAATCGAATGTGCCCCATTCCATTTCACCCTACTCTAATCAAACACAATCAGCCCCCACTCCAAAATAATCTGCCCCACTCAAATCTGCCCCAAACCAAAACAATGTGCCCCAGTGCAATCAACTGCACTCCAATCCAAAACAATCTGCTCCACTGAAATCCACAAAATCTGCCCCACTCCTATCCAAAACAATTTGCCCCATTCCAGTCCACTGCACTCCCTTTGGCCCCAATTAAATCCAAAACAATCTGTCCCGCTCCAATCTGCCACACTCCAGTATGCCCCACTCCAATCCAAATTAATAAGCCCATTCCAATCCAATCAACCTCACCCCAAGCCAATCTACTTCACCTCACCCCAATCCAGCCCACTCTATCCCAATTCACCCCACTCCCATCCAATCCACCCCACTCCCATCTTTCCTCCCCACACCAACCTAATGCACCCCACTTTAATCCACTCCACTCCCATCCAATCCACCCCACACCAACCAAATCTACCCCACTCCAATCCACCCTAATACAGTCTGCCCCCCTCCAATTCAAAACAATCTGTCTCACTCCAACCCACCCCATTCCAATTTGACCCATTCCAATCCAAAACAATCTGAACCACTCCAATCTGCCCAACTACAATCCAATACAATCTGCCCCACTCCAATCTGTCCCACTGCAATCCACTCCATTCTGCCCCACTTCAATCCAAAACAACCTGCCCCAATCCAATCCAGTTCAGTATAATGCCACACTCCAGTCTGCCCCATTCCAATCTCAAACAACCCCCTCCAATCCAAAACATTCTCCCCCACTCCAATCCAATCCACCTCACCGCAATCCACTTCACCCCACTGCATCCCAGTTCACTCCACTACAATGCAGTCCACCCCACATCAATCCAAACCACCCCACACAAATCCAATCCAGTCCATACCAATCTACCCCACTCCCATCCAATAAACCTCACCTCATCTCAATCCAGTCAATCCCATTCAGGTCCAATCCACCCCACCCCACTCCAATCCAACCCGCCTCACTCCACTCCTTCCCACCCCATTCTAATCTAACCTACCCTCTTCCAATCCAACCCACCCCATTCCAATTCAATCCACCCCAGTGCAATTAAGTCCACCACTACCCAATCCACCTCACTCCAATAGAATCCACCCCACTCCAATACAATCCACTTTAATCCACTCCAGTCCAGTCCGCATTAATTCACCCTGCTCCAGTCCAATCCACCCAACCCAAACCACGTTAATCTACCCCACTTCAATCCAGTACACCTCTCTCCAATCAATCCACCTCACACCAATCCAAGCCACCCCACACCAATCCACCCCACACCACTCTAATCCAATCTATCTCATTGCAGCCCACCACATTTCAATAATCCCCACTAAATCCATCCACATGTACTCAATTGCACCCCACTCACTCCAGTCAACCACAATCTACTCCAATCCACCCACTCTATCCAAATCCATTCCACCCCCCCATTACATTTCAGTCCACCCCACTCCAGTCCATCGAGCCCACGTCAATCCACTCCATCAAGAGTACCCGAATCCACCCCACTCCAATCCATCCCACTCCAGTACAATCCACACCACTTTAGTCCAGTCTAAACCACCCCACTCCAATACAATATATGCCACCCCAGTCCAATCCACCCCACCACAGCCCTATCACTCCAATCAAAACCACCCATCCAATCCAATTAAATCCATCCACTTCAATCCACCCTAATCCCATCCACCTCACCCCATTTCAATCCATCCCACTCCAGCCCAATCCGCCCCACACCAATCCACCCCACTGAAATCAACACCAATCAACCCTACTCTACCCCAACCCAATCCATCCCACTCTACTCCAATCTAATCCACCCCACTACCTCAATCCACTCCAACCCACTACACCCTATCTCTCCGCATTCCACTCTACAACACTCTCTGCCACTGAACCACTGAACTCTATCCCTTCTACTCAACTCCATGACACTCTATTCCTCCTACTCCACTCTATGACACTCCAACAAATCCACTCTATGACACTCTGCTCCCCACTCCACTCTGACACTCCACACCACTAATTTTTAGCCATGCTGGACAGCAGCCACACTGGTGTAAAACATGCCAAAATACATTGCCAAAGCCAATAGCTCTTGTATAGGCGAGACCTATTGGTATTTCCAATGCTTGTTATAATGTGACTGCTACCATGTTATGTGAAGCACGCTATTGCGTTAGGCACAGAAGCACTACAGAAATATGTTGAAAATAAATAAATTTCGTAATGACCTAGAACTAGGCACCAAAGATATTTTACCAGGTATTTATTTGTGCACCCGATTTCTACCCCAGGACTTGGAATAAGACCGTAATGCAGAAAGATAGAAAAGGCTAAATGTATATGGTGGGTAGTGAATGCAGCTATTGCATAAGACGGCAGCAGTGACTGCAGACAGCACCTAGAAGCTCTGAATTCTGATAATCCCACCACCCAGGCCCAGAAATTATATCTTTACAAAGATGAAAAGATGCTATGGAAAAGAAAACGCTGTCAAATGTGTTATGAACCTCCCAGTGACCCTAGATGGGTATCAACCCTGTCGATCAGGTCAGTTCTTCCCTTCTAAGCTCTGTCCCAGACGAGGCTGCATCCCTGACTTTCCCAGGAGCTTTTGACATGCTGTTAAGACACTAAGGGCCAGATGTAGCAAAGCTTTTTGCATTCGCAAATGGTGCGAATGCAAAAAGCCATTTCAGAATGTATCAAAGGCATTCTGAAAGCAATATTAAGGAATCGCTAAAATAGCGATTCCTTAAAATTGCAACCCTGTTTAGAGAGTCGCAAATTGCAACTCTCTAAATAAGAAATTGCAAATAAGGATTCCTTATTTGCGATTTCTAAAGCATATGTAAGAAGCAATTCCTTAATGCGAATTAGGCATTAAGGAATCGCTATTTACCACCAAGTTGAACTTGGTGGAACCATGTGCAAATTTTAAAAATGCTTTTAAAATGCATTTTTTAAATGCACATGTAAAGCACACATGCCCTCTTGGCATGTGTGCACCTTACATGTCCTAAAAAACTTTTTGGGGTGAAGCAGCAGAGGGGGCTTTAGGCCCCCAGCACCCTGGGGTTTTGCATTTCCAAAATTGCGATTTCCAGTTAAGAAATTGCAATTTTGGAAAAGCAAAAAAATTGCAGATATGGGCCTACAGGCCCATTGGTGCGAATGGGGCCGGTATCGCAATTTGCGATTCGGTAATAGCATTTGCGATTTTTAAGAAATCGCTATTACCGAATCGCAAATGTGATACATTGCATTTTGCAAATCAGAAATAGCGATTTCTTAAAAATCTATATTTCCGACTCGCAAAAGGCACTCTTGATACATCTGGCCCTTAAGGAGACTATGAAAGGTGATGATTTGCTGTTCATTCTCTCGGAGTATAGGCCTCCTAGGAGTGGAGGGGCTATGCAAAGTCTTTCTGTCGTAATCTGAGGCAGCATCAAATTGCAATGGATGTTGCTGTGGCTCGCCCCCAGCAACACCCATTGCCCGCCCCTGCCACGCAAAGTGCTGCGTGTGAAGGGGCTGAATTTACAAGATGGTATTAAACCACAAAAAGTGGATTAACGCCACCTTGTTAATACGGCACAGGGAATTACACCACCGGAGCGTCACAAAAAGTGAGGCTTCAGTGGCCATAGGGCCTTGTAAATATGGCCCTAAAAGAGTGAGTGCATGCTCCAGTATCTCAATGCCTCCCTCGTGCTGAGTTTTTGCAGCATGACTCGGTGTAGGCCTTCGGGTGTATAACATTCAGTCGTCCCCTTCCTTGAAAGTATCGCCATAGTCGAAGTCCATTTCTAGATATAAAAATTTCTAGGACACTACCCCTCTCTTTAAGCAAATACATTTCATTATTAGCAT
Source organism: Pleurodeles waltl (assembly GCF_031143425.1). NCBI lineage: Eukaryota > Metazoa > Chordata > Amphibia > Caudata > Salamandridae > Pleurodeles > Pleurodeles waltl. The sequence continues at coordinate 654,145,102 of NC_090447.1, forward strand.
GTTAAGTGTAAAACTTTGATCTCCAGTACCCAAGCATCCCTTACAGCCAGCTCGACAATCTGAGATGGCATCAATACTTTCCAGAAGATTCAACAGCCTGTCACTAGGAAGCTCAAAAAACTCTTCCCTGCCCCCACCCGTCCCTCCCGTAGAAGGAACGACCTATATAACTGCACAGAAAGTTTTTTATCACCCTATTAATAAATTGATATATAATTATGGATTTTTCCTAAGAGGTTGGAACTGCCGCATGCTTCAAGATATTGGGGAATAATAAATTTACTAGGCAACCCCAAATAGCAGTATCATAAATGAGCAATATATAGGAAGAAAGCCGGGTCAGGGGGCCGCACTCTTATTTTGAGACTGTGCAGATCTCCGGGACTGTGAAGAACACAAAAGAAATATGCTTAACTGAAGCTTTTGAGAGTGGAAGACACATAACTTCTTTTGCTCTGGAGTTCCAATGAAGATTTAAATAATGTCACTCCCACTTATTGCTGCTGGTAATGCAGTCAGGCATATTTTGTAAGCCTTTTCAGACCATTTGCTGACAGTTGCTGAAAGAGTTTAATATTCTTATCCACCATGCCCTGTCTTATTGATTCCCATTCATCATTTTCATAAATATATATATTTTTCATTTTACTAAATGTTTATATTGTGCTCTCTTTATTGGTAGGCTAGACCTCCTTAAAGTACTACACGATTTTGCAGCCTAAATTAACTTCCTTGGCCAGTCGACCTCCTTTTTCATACCATCCAGGCCACAGGTCAGCCAACTTTTTTAAACTAAATGTACCAGACAAATCATTGCCAACTTGGGCCGATACATTTTCAACTAAATTGTTAAAATGCAAAGAGTGTCTATTTTTTTTAATAACCAAATTGTATTAGTTTTAACAATTTGTGGCAGGATCCACCAACATTCACAAAAAAAATCGCTGTTCATATCAGACCATAGCATGGGACAATCACATTGATAAGCAACCACATCCTTACATCGGCTGTCCATGATACACCTACTACCCACCCCATATCTTCTCATGTTTTTGCAGAAAACCCCTCACTTTTTTAGATTTGCTTTGCTTGGCTCGCACATCAGTCCACTTTTGTCCTCCAGCAAAGGGGGTTTTGGCTTCTTCCAGGCTTGAGCAATGTCCGCTTGGCCACCAAGGAGGTCACCCCTTTGTAAGCCCTTTTGGACCTTGGTCCCCCTCCATTCTCCAGGAGACCCAGTAGGGCCACCTGAGGACCCAGTCAATGTGGAGGCCCAGCATCTTAGAGATCTCACGCTCCACCCCACTCCGAAAAGATGACAAGGCTGGGCAGGACCAGACTACGTGGAAGAAGTCAGCAGCTGGGGGGGAACATCTTGCACACTTGGCAATGTCTACTCAGCCCATACGGTGTAATCACTGGGGGTCAGATATGTTGCACTTAGGTAATTTATTTGTACCATTTAAAGCTGTGATAAAATCACCAGTTCCCTCGGGGACAGGCACGCCACCCTCTAATCGTCATCATCCAATTCACCCACCCAGCTCTCTCACGCATTCCTCAGATGAAGGAAGTGATCAGATGCATTAATAATCAAGGAGCGATAGATCGTGGGGATGGCTTCCTTACCCAAATTTCCCATTAACAATTTTGCCTCAAGGAGACTATATTTGTGGATCTGGGTATCCAGTGGAATGTAGACAAGTAAGGTATGATGTAGCTGACGGTAGCTATAAAATTGCATGTGAGTGAGACAGTATTGGTCCCACAGCTCTTGAAAGGACATCAGTGTCCCACCTCGGTGGACTTCCTTCAAGTAAGTAATCCCTATTCTCTCCCACTTGGCGAACTCGTGGAGTTCAGATACCTGCTGGAGCCAGGTCCCCTGCCACAGTGGCATCATACCTGTAATATGACAGTTCCAGCAGATATAGGGCAGGGCTGCTCTCCAGCAAAGTAACATCGTCCAGTACAGGAGGGACTAGTAGGTGAAATTGGCTTGCCTTAGAGCAGGCCCAAAAGACCTTCAAGGCCCATGAGGTGCAGTTTGAGATGATATGTGAGAATGTTAGACCTGGCATCCTTAGCATGGTCTCCCCTGTCTTTTTGCCTCTGCTTCCTGTATTTTTGACTGTCTGCTGGGCTTCGTTTTTGCTGGGTGTTGGTACTCAGGGCACTTTACTACTGCTGACTAGTGCTAAAGTGGAAGTGCTCCCTGTGTAAATTGTGATTATTATTGGTTATCCCTGATTGGCATATTTGATTTCCTAGTAAGCCCCTACTAAAGTGCACTAGAGGTGCCAAGGGCCTGTAAATCAAATGCTATTAGTAAGCCTGCAGCACTGATTGTGCCACCCATATAAGTATCCCTGTAAACATGTTTCAGACCTGCCACTGAGGTGTCCGTGGATGCAGCCTTATGCTGTCAATTTGACTTGCCAAGTGTACTCACTTGCCAGGCCCAAACCTTCCCTTTTACTACATGTAAGTCACATGATGGAAGGCCCTAGGTAGCCCTATGGGCAGGGTGCAGTGTATTTAAAAGGTAGGACATGTACTGGTGTGTTTTACATGCCCTGATAGTGAAATACTGCCAAATTCGTTTTTCACTATTGCAAGGCTTATCTCTCCCATACGTTAACTTGGGGGCTGTCTTTTAATACCTTTTAAGTACTTTTTCCCATTGGGAGCAGATGGAGATTCAGAGTTTGGGGTCTCTGAACTCACAATTAACAAATACATTTTTTGGTAAAGTTGGTTTTTAGATTGTCAGTTTGAAAATGCCACTTCTTTGCATCTGCCTGCCTGTGGAATCCATGTCTGTGTCAGACTGACAGTCAGGCTGTTTGTGAATTCCCTCTATATGCAGTGACACAAAGGGATCTGAGGTATGTCCTGCATATCCTGATGAGTCTCCTGGGATAGAGTGGGGAGGGAAGAGCTGACACCTGCACCTGAAAGGACTGTGTCTGTCCTCACACAATGTAATCTCCAACCCCCTGGTGTGTGTCTGAGGCCAGTCCTGGCAATGCAGGATTTTGTGAACAACAAAGACTTTCCTTTGAAGTTGGCAAAGGCAGAAATTAGTATAGGTAGTGGACCCAAAACCCCCAGATTTTTAGAATAGTTCTGGATCAAGGGGAACCTCTGTCAAGGAGAAGAGCTGAAGAGATGGAGGAGGAGTATTGCCCCTTTGCTGTGTGTGTGCTTTGTTGGGTTGGCCTGCAGTTGCTGCTTCTGCCTTAAAGAGGACAAAGACTGAACTTGCTGTGTATCCTGCTTGTGAAGATTGTCCAAGGGCTTAGATTGAGCTTGCCCCCTGTTCTGAAGTCTCATGGCCATCGAAGACTTCATCTGCCAGCACCAGGGCTCTCTTACTGAGACCCCTACCCTGCCAAGTGGTGCCACATCCAGTCTCTGGGCCTTTGCAGAAAGGAGAAGCTGGTGAACCCAAAGTGAAAATCCACACGTTGGAGCCGAGCGGCAGAAAAATCGATGCAACCCCTGCACTGCTGCTGAAAAATCTACTCAGCGGCGGTGAAATCGAAACATCGCCAGCTCAGCGTGGACTCATCGCTGCCGTGCATACGGATTTTCCACGCATTGTTCCTGGGCGTCAAAATATTCAACATCACCACACGGACTCAAGGCTGCTGGTGGAATCGATGCATCACTTGCTTTTCCAACGCACACTCGACCGTATGACTTTATTTTTTATGCATACCAGGTACTTTGTGCTAAAACAAGGCATCCATTGATATCTATGGATTAGGACTCTTTTTATTTTAAAAAATCATATCTATGCTTGTGTATGTTGGATTTTTGTCGTTTTGGTCTTGTTTGATTTAGATAAATATTGGCTATGTTTCTAAACTGGTCTGGAGTCCTTTTGTGGTGTCTTCACTTTGTTACTGTGTGTGTTTGAACAAATATTTTACACATTGCCTCTGAGATAAGCCTGACTGCTTATGCCAAGTTACCAAGGGGGTGAGCAAGGGTATCTGAGCTGTGTATCTCCTTTACCCTGACTAGAGCAAGGGTCTCTATTTGGACAGGGTGCAAACTGACTGCCAACTAGAGGCCCCATTTCTAACAGGGATCATCACATCCCCCTGTAAACCACTCATTCACCGGGACCAGGTGTGCAGTGAGGTAATATCCAAATATGTCAGTCATAATGAGGCTGCCATCGTATGGCGACCTTCTCACAGAGACAAAGGCCACATGGTGCTGCCCCCTGTCTAAAGAAGGCTGTCATCTTCAAGATCACTGGCTGAAACCACGTCTGAGGGATCGGGTGGGGGAAATTTGCCAAAACGTAAGAGATAACGGGGTAGACATCAATTTGAAAACAGCAATACGTCTCATCTGGTTCAGGGACCGACAGCTCTACTTACGATAGTCCCTTTCTAAGGCCAATGCAAGAGGTCAAAAACTGAGGGACCAGGCAAGGTCAGAGTGGCAAGAGATGTGGATTCCAAGGTACTTGAAGGCACCTCTGGGCCGCGAATCTGCCCTGCAGTATCTCCCACAACCGGCACCAGGAGCGGATTGCATACATTGACCTGCAGACCGGAGGCCACTTCATATATGCAAAGGATGTCAAGGCATCCAGAGCCAGATGACTGGGGGTCGCTGAGAAAAAGAGGACATTGTCCACATAAAGGGCAATGAGGTCATCCACACCACCCTCCCACTGCAATCCTCGGATCTGAGCATCACACCTGAGCAGATGTGCTAGAGGTTCTGTGGCGAGTGCAAACAATAAAGGGGACAGACAAAAATGCCCGAGTGCCTCCGCAAATCAGGAATGGCCAAACAGCTTGGATAGGATTCCATTCTGGCATGAAACCCTACACTGGTCCTATGGATTAGGTAGGACATCGTCCGGTCCAGCCTAGTTGCTAGGGCTTTAGCAAAGATCTTGATGTCCACATTAATAAGGGAAATCGGTTGGCAAGAAGAGCAGGGGTCTGGGGTGGTACGCCTTTGGTATAACCACAATAGTGGCATAATAGTGTCTATTATTACTATTATTATTATTATCATCATTATTACCTTCACTCTCAAGGGTAATGATCACTGGATGGTAATTGCTCTCTTTTCTAGCCTTAAATTCCTGATTGCTTTATGTTAGCTGTGGTAGTAGGTGATATGCACTCTCAAACAGCAAATTAAAATCCCCAATCTTACGTAGGATTGCATTTACAGGCTCATCCCTCTCTAACATTAAACCCAACAAATGTATCCAATTGCATAAAGGTGGGGGGGTGGGCAGGATTCCCTATTTTGTGAAATAGGGATTATCATAAACATTAATGATAATAAAACATTCACCTGCGAAATCTGTGATCCTTAAAATCTTACTTCCACTATTCACCACTGGATACGAGTGAATGCCTGTAACGCTCAGCCATGTAAGCAGTCATCCTGAGGGTTTGCCCCACAATCCCCTTATTACAGGAATCCTCATTCTGGTGTAACCCTCTTTAAAATAAAAGACAATGATTAACATTCCTAGGAACAAATAATATAATAATTATTTTGTATAAATGATTCATTTAATCATAGCCACTTTTTGCATTATATTCTAAATATTACAGCTATGATCTATTAAAAAGGGTAACAGCAGAACCTTATCTGTCAAAGGAGCACCCCAATGTTTGAAAAGTGGTGTGCCCGGGTGGTGTACTATTTTACTCCATACTGACTAGGCCATGGGCTATCTCTCCATTAGCTGCTACAGATTTTACCATATCTTTTCCCAGTTACCTGAGAACCTCTGACAGTCCACCAATCTATCAACAATAACTATGGCCCTCATTATGAACACAGCGGGAATCACCCCTGTGTTCATGCCTGTTGAGGACCCTGCCGGCCCAATAAAGAACATTCCTCAGGGCCGGAGGGCGGAAACAGTGGTTCCACCGGGCGGCCCAGCAGAATGCTGGAGCTGGACATTGCCAACGGCTCCACATGGAGCCATCGTCAATGCCGCAGTGCGGCCGGTGCAGCTGCACTGGCCGCGCATATTACTGCCCGTAAATCGAGCAGCGACCTGCGTGACAGGGCTGTGCACAGGGGCCCCTGCACTGCCCATGTCAAGTGCATGGGCAGTGCAGGGTCCCCCAGGGGGGCCCTAGAGCACCCCTTCCGCCTGCCTTTCCCTGGCAGGTGAAACCGCCAGGAAATGGCTGGCCAACACAGGTTCTTTGCTGCCCTGTCGAATAGAGAACTCTGCCATCCTTAGGTTGCCTGGCGGCAGTAGCCTGGCAGTGGCGGAGGGCCACCTGTGGCGGTCCCCCCCTGTGTTTATAATATGGCGGTCCAGACTGCAATGCCGGTGGCGGTAATTTCCGCCACCACCGGCATGGCGGTCTGGACCGCCGTGTTCATAATGAGGCCCTATGTCATTCATGATATCTCAGAAGCAGCCTCTTGCCGACCTTAGCCGTAGATGACCTTATCTATTCTGAGTCCCATCCCCTCACTAAGATTCCCTTGCCACCTGATACCTTCACACAAGTTTCCTTATGGCTGGGTCCAAAATGAGGTGGAATGGTGGGCAAAAAAACAATGGGGTAAAACCAGATCTTTGTGACTGAGGTTGAATGTTTGCATTGTTCAGTATTCCGTCATCTTTTGTTTTTGCTTTTGTCGCCCTAAGTGAGAAGGGTATGCCCAGACATGGGTCCCGTGCTCACCGTGCCACTGGATTCAATCTAGCATTGTTGATGAGGTAGTGATACCCTGAAACTGGTGCCAGGATCCTTGTTTCCGGTCCAGGGAGGACCTGGCTTGGCAGTTTGGGCTGGACTGTTCCCCTGGGAACAGGGTCAAGACTGATTTGCATATTGCTGGGTCCAATCTGGGGTGGCGTGATAGGCATAAAAACGATGGGTTAAACCCAGATCTTTGTGATTGGGGGTGAATGTTTGCATTGTTCAGCATTCTGTCCATCATCTGTTCTTTTCGCTTTTGTTGCCCTAAGTGAAAAGGGTATGCCCAGACGTGGGTCCCGTGCTCACTGCACCACTGGATTCAAGCTATCCTGGCTGATGAGGGGGTGATACTGTGAAACCATTCCAGGATGATTGTTTCCTGTCCAGTGAAGACCTGGCATGGCAGTTCGGGCTGTACTGTGCCCATGGGGAACAGGAGCACGACTGATTTGCATATGGGTGGGTCCAAACTGGGGTTTCGTGATAAGTATAAACATGATGGGTTGAATCCAGATCTTTGTGACTGGGGGTGAATGTTTGCATTGTTCAGCATTCTGTCCATCATCTGTTCTTTTATTTGCTTCTGTCGCCCTAAGTGAGAAGGGTATGCCCATATGTTGGTCCCATGCTCACTGCACCACTAGATTCAAGCTAGCCTGGCTTATGAGGGGAGTGATACAGTGAAACCGGTCCGAGAATGATTGTTTCTGGTCCAGGGAGGACTAGCGTGGCAGTTCGGCCTGAACTGTTCCCATGGGGAACAGGGTCAAGACTGATTTGCATATGGGTGGGTCCAAACTGGGGTGGCATGTTGGGCAAAAAAACAATGGGTTAAAACCAGATCTTTGTGACTGGGGTGAATGTTTACATTGTTCAGCATTCCATCCATCATTTATTCTTTTTGATTTTTGCACCCAAGCTTCCAGCAGGGCTTTATGGGCCCAAGTCCAGAGCTCAGCCAGAACTCTAAACAGGAGCCCCCATCTTGGAGCTGGGATTGTCAAACCATGTTAAAATAAGTTATTTTCACGTAAAATATTTTGTTTCACATATTATTTGCAAGACTAATGTAACAAGTTGTGTAAAAAAAATCAGAAACAATCACCAGAAATGTACTTTCAGTAGACCAAATTCATGCACAATTGTTTGGGCATCTTGATGCATTTGTGTGCTTGCTCCTGGCTAGTCAAACATTCTCATAAACGACCCAAAAGCTAAAGCTTCAATTCTTTCCAGAGTTGCTGAGAGTACACCTCATCATGCTCAGCTACATTACATAAGTACTTTCTGACAAATCTGAGTAAATGTAAGAAGGCAAATGCGATTTAAATGTAGACTTGGCAAGCTGCTGCTCACATGCTCATGATATACAATGTACTGCCATTAGATATTTCCATTATAGGTCATCATCATGATACATATTCATAGAAATGTTGGTGCAGATTTATTCAAGAAGTAGTCACACCCTGAGTAGATTCTGTGCCCCATAGTGCATGGCATGCAATTGTTTTGTTCCTCAGGACCATGAAGCCATGAGTATAACTAGGAAATTTAGAACAGTATGGTGAACCACAAGATTGTATCATACACCATCAGCCCAATATAGTGTGCTGCATCTTGTTGCTTGGCCACTCAAGATGGCGGACTGGGGATAGAGTAGCTCCAGGGTAGAAAGCAGGTGAATCCTCAGTTATCCAGAACTCCAGTAGCAATCCCTCTACCAGCATTGGGGGACAGCGGAGACAGCAGGCTCGGGCTCTCGCTGGAGCTGAGGAGGGGCATGAGGCTCTGACTACATCGTCTGGGTGTCCCTTGCGGCCTGGAGCAGCATCTCCTCCTGCAGCTTCCACAGGACCAGAGACTGGAATTTGGGGGTCAGCATGGAGAGGTTTCTGCGCCCACCTTGCCCTGTGAAAACACGTGTGTGGCTCACAAAGGGGGAGTACATACTTGGACCACTGGAACCTGTAGCGGGCAGAAGGGCCCTGAGGTGGGATTGCAGCAGCATGGGCAATTTGACAGCAAAGGCCCAGAGGATAGGCGGGGCCCTGCGAGGCTCGTAGGTTCATGGTCCCTGGTGGCCACTCACTACCTGTTAGTGCACCCTTCCCCGGCAGACAACAGGGGAAGACAGAGACAGCAAACTTGGGCTCTTGCATGAAGTTCCAGCTTTCTTGACCAAGAAGCCCCAGCGGGCCTAAGGAGACACTCCTGATCGCAACTTCCACTGGGCTGTTGAAGGCTATTTGAGACCCGGGGTGAGACAGGATACCCCTACCGACCACAAGAAGAGGCACGAGCAAAACCCCACCTGGCCCAGAGGAGACACCCGCGTGTGGTAGATGCCAGGGAGGCAAAGTAGATGCCAGGGAGGCAAAGGCAAAATCCGCTGACACCCATTGCTGGTGGGCGGGTTCCAGGCTGAGACCTGCCAGAGCTACAGCAGCAAAAAAGAATCAAGAACAAGGGCCCGTAGATGAGCAGAGCCCTGGGATACTGGTGGGGGATGAGTCCCCAGAGGTTACTAGCCACCCTACAGTGCAGCCTGGGTGGTGGATCCCGGCTGAGCTGCTGCCACTCCTGCGGAGAAGTCCAAGACGCCTATAACAACAGGAGTGGCCCACTCACTGCCCCAAGGCTTGTGGAGGAGACCTTCTGACCCATAACAGATGGGGATCTGAAAGGGAGAATGCCCCCAAGTGATTGTTACTGCCTCAGAGCTGGGGTAAGGCGCGGGGCCATAGCTGAGGCCTAACACAGGGCCCATCCCCTGGTGACATCTGAGAGCTGCGGGCCCAAAGGACTGACATGAGTGTGGGAGAAGCAGAGATGCCCCCAATGGTAGAGATCAGAACTGTGACTTATGATGCAAGACATGGGGAAATTGCAAAGGGGCTGAGTGCCTTCACTGGTCCCTGCACTTTTGAACTGGAGGTCATCCTCTCCTCTGCCTTCCTTTCCTCCCGTCCTCATCTGGCACTCCCAGGGGCCTCATAGTCCTTGGACTGGGCAAAGCAGCCATCCCTGGAGACACTCTCTATGACATCACCATCACAGAGAGACTCCCATTCTTAAGTGCTTCCCTACCGGGCAACCCTGAGGCAGTACCCAGGAGCAATGATCTGGTGGACAGCGCACATCCAACATGGGGTGGACTGGATGTCTGGAGGCATGCCACGAGTAAGGACAGGTGGAGATAAGAGGGTACAGCAGACCATCCCATTTTCACCACCAACACAGCAGTGCACCACCCCAAGTGCCAGCCATAACTTACGGTGGGCCCCCCTGGCGGGGAGCTGCTGCATCTCCATCAGCGGGTGGCCGACAGGAGGGCTAAGCATGACTGGGCAATTGGGGATCTCCTGCTCTCGGTCTGTGACTTTCCTGGCTGCTGAGATTGTGACCCATGTAATAGCCTCCTACCGTGACCAGCGAGGGTCTGACACACTGCTGTGGGCCTCTGTGGCTGCACCCTTGCTCCAGGATGGGCCATAGGAAACCTCCATAGGGCCCCTCCAGACCACTATCACCCACTTCTGGGTCCCTGGAGCTTGATGAGTCAAGTTGCATGCAGCCCGTGCGCCACTTGGAGTCCTGAGACAAACTAGATGCCATTCTACAACCAATAGAGACATCAAGCTCATCAGTGGAAACAAAGATCAAAGAGCTCCATGCAGAATTCAGCCTCCTTCGTGATGACCAATAAAAGCTGGCTTCCAGGGTGACAGAAACACAGAGATTATTAAAGGACATTGCACCCCAACTGGACGACCAGGGAAAAGGCATCTGAGTTCTAGCCAACAGAGTAAATTGACTTGAAGACCGAGCGGAGGGTGCTGTAGGGGGTGCAGCCAAAATAATATCCGTGTGATGTAACATCCAGAGGGATCTGGAGATTCTAGCACAATGATCACTTTTCTAAAGGACTGGATATGAGCCTTCACCCCGGTGCAAGACCTGTTACCTTACTTTTCTTTTGAGCCCGCCCACCAGGTCCCTGCTCGCCACCCCCCATCAGGATCACCACATCACTCTATTGTTGCCAGGATCCTTCATTATAAAGACAGGGATGCCATTCTCAGAGCAATCAGGCAGGCTGGTCAACTCACAGTTGAAAATAGCAAAATCTTCATGTTTCAGGACAATACCATGATGGTGGAACATCAGCTCTCCTCCTTCCTAGGAGTGAAGTGCCAACTTCAAGATCTCTACTTCCAATAAACACTGTTGAAGTGTTGAAGGTCATCCATGACCACCAAACCTATTTCTTCACAGAACCTTCCTCTGCCTGGTATTGGATTGAACAACACACAGACGTGGCTCAGCCCTCGTCACAGGAGGCTGAAGGCGCGTCTAGAAATAAATCAAAATGCAGGTGCCATGGATGCCAAGCCAACAAACCACCACAGTGTCCACGAACAGTGTCCCAGCAGGAGCTACGGATGGAGCAACATTCTGCCATTGCTCTAGCCTTGGCGTTCTGCCGGCCGCATCTCCACCAGACTCAGACACTCATTCCACTGCCTGTGAAGATGGCAATGTTACAAACTCCTCCCACCACTCAGAAGTGGCCTGGGGTCTCCAGGTCACCCTGAAAACGACTAATGACATACTCTGACACATCACCCATTTCTGCTTACCAGAAGCTGTCACGACTGCTTGTGCCCTGCAGGGGTGGAGAGGAACCTGTTGTCTGGCCAGCGGTAGGTGACTCAGCAGTCCACGCGAGCACTCCTCCCCTCTTGCATATAGTCCTACACAATAATTGATTAAGACTGCCCGGACAATCGGCACACAGAGCCAGGACAGCTATGAACATGGATTTCTTACTGCCTATCTGAGGTACCACTGTCTTCCTGGTCTTCCCACGCAAGTCACTGTTTAGCACATACCCCCTTTACTTATGGAGTGTTTGCCTGCCTACAGTTTGGATATATATCTGGTTGTGGCAAGCCCCGGACACAGATCCAAGCCTGATCACACACGTTGAATGGGGGTGGGGAAAGGTCTGTCTGGGGAGGGAGACAGAGCTAAGGCCAACATAAACATGTCAGTGACACACCACCTACAGACACGCTTCCTTACCCTAAACGTTAGGGGCATGCACACAGCGTGCCGCTGACATGCAGTGTACTCCTACCTTAAAAAACAAAATACACACATATACTTCCTCCAGGAAACTCACTTCTTCAGTGGAGGACTGCAGCAGCTATGTAAGATCTGGAGAGGTACCATATATGGCACTGCCTATGGGTGCAGCGCGCTGATCTGGTTACCCAATATGCCTGGGGACACCTTTCCAGACACTCAACACTGTGATATATAGCAAGGGCAGGTATGTTTTTGTGGAGGACCACTTAGACAGAACCCAGGTACTCCTGGGGTGCATTTATGACCCAACTTGGACCAAGCCGGCTTCTGGGCAACCCTGTCAGGGGTCTTATCCCAATGGGCCAACGTCCCGAGGATGATAGGTGGGGATTACTACAACGTACTAGATGTTTGTCTAGACAGGACACACCCACCTCTCAGCCAAGCGCCAGTGCATCTCTACTCCACACAATTTTCCCACTGGGTATGACACTGGACCTTTCTGGGGCCTGGCAAGCACACAATCTCAGCCTCAAAGAATACTCACACTATTCATCCCCATATGACTTATACGTTCACCTTGACCTAATCCTATGCTCAGTTTTCACCCTAATTCAAATCAAACATTCAGACTACCTTGAGCGTATTATATCCAACCAGGCAGCAAACATCATTGATATTAGAAATGGGGTCTCTAGTAGGCAGTAGTATGCACCCTTATCCAAGTTAGGACTATAATCCTAGTCAGGGTAAGTCACACACAATCCAAATTATCCTGTGCCCACCCTTTGGTAGCTTGGCATTAAGCAGTCAGGTTTAACTTAGAAGGCAATGTGTAAAGTATTTGTGCAATAAATCATACAGTAATATAGTGAAAACACCACAAAAATACACCACACAGGTTTAGAAAAAATATAGAATATTTATCTGAATAAAATAAGGTCAAAACAATAAAGATTCAATCAGCACAAGTTGAGAAATCCCTTTTACAAGATCAAAAAGAGTCTTAAATCTTAGAAATCATCAGTTGTTTCTTGATTACATAAAGTACCAGGATTGTGTCAAAAATAACACGAACAGAGACCGCAGAGAAGATGCGTTGAAAAATAGAGTGTGCGTCGGATTTTCTGACGCAGCACAGGCAATTAATTGTTTTTTTCCATGCTGCAAGGGACTTGCATCATTTTTCGGACTCTAGGTTCCTCACTGGGACGCAGGGATCTTTTTGACACCAAGAGACAATGCGTGGAAATCCTGGGCATGCTGGAAGAAGTCACAGGCATTGCATCGATCTGGTAGGGCGATGCGTCAAATTTCTGTCTCACAGCAGGCGCAGCCTCGATTTTCCACTTGGGGAATCGGCTGCGTCATTCCGGTTCGGCTGTGCATCGATCTGGTAGGGCTGTGCATAACATTTTCTGTTGCAAGGCAGGTGCTGAGTCGAATCTTCACTCGGGAAGTCAGGCTGCGTCATTCCTGTTAGTCTGTGTGGCAATTTCTCAATTGCAAAACAGCTGTGCGTCATTTCCGTCAGGCTGTGCGGCGATTTTCGGTGCACAAGCAGTTTCCGGGGGAGATTAAGTCTTTTTGGCCCTGAGACTTCAGAAAACAAGAGACAAGTGCATTCCAAGGCCTTGGAGAGCACTTCACAGCAAAGTCAGAGGTAATCAGGGAAGCAGGGCAACACCAGGACAGAAGTCCTTCTCAGCAAAGCAGTCCAGATGAGTCCTTTGGACAGCCAGACAGTTCCTCTTGAAAGGTTACAGGTTCAGGTCCAGGAATGTCTGAGCTGGAGGGGTCAGGGACCCAGTTTATACATCTAAAATTCCTTTGAAGTGGCAGAGACTTCAAGGAGTGGTTTTGAAGTGCACAAGTTTCCCTTTCAGTAGAGGTCTGTCTGCCAGGGTCATTGAAAAAGAACAAGTGAAGGATGGAATGCTGAATAATGTCAAACATTCACCGCCAGTACAGAGATCTGGGCCTAAATCAATTGTTTGTTTGCTACCCATGCCATTCCAGTTTGGACCCGGCCATATGCAAATCAGTCTTGAGCCTGTGCCCCATGGGAACAGTTCAGCCAGAACTGCCAAGCCAGGTCCTCTCTGGACTGGAAACAAGCATTGTAGGACCGTTGTAGGGTATCACCCTTCATCAGCCAGTCTAGTTTGACTCCAGTAGCATGCGGAGCAAGGGACCCACATCTGGGCATATCCTTCTCACTTGGGGCAACAAATGCAAAAAGAAAAAGTGATGGATGGAATGTTGAGCAATGTCAAACATTCACCCCCAGTACAGAGATCTGGGCCTAAATCCATCGTGTTTTTGCTACCCATGCCATTCCAGTTTGGACACAGCCATATGCAAATCAGTCTTGACCCTGTTCCCCAAGGGAACAGCCCAACCTGAACTGCCAAGCCAGTTCCTCCCTGGACTGGAAAAAAGCATCCTGAGACTGGTTTCAGGATATCACCCTTCATCAGCCAGGCTATCTTGACTCCAGGGGCATGGGGCATGTTTGTTTGATTTTGTCACCCTAAGTGCGCAACATATGCCAGACGTGGTTCTCGGGCTCACTTTGACACTTGATTCAAGCTAGCCTGGCTGATGAAGGGTGATACCCTGATACCCTAATGAAGGGTGACATCCTGAAACCGGTACCGTATGCTTGTTTCCAGTCCAGGGAGGACCTGACCTAGCAGTTCGAGCTGGACTGTTCCCATGGAGAACAGGGTCAAGACTGATTTGCATATGGCTGTGTCCAAACTGGGGTGGCATGGTAAGCAAAATAATTGATGGATTAAACCCAGATCTGTCACTGGGGGTGAATGTTTGATTGGCTCCGCATTCCGTACACCATTTGTGTTTGTTCGCTTTTGTCACTTTCTAAAAGTGGCATTTTTAAAATAGCAATGTGAAATCCAACCTTGCCGGTAAGCAGGCTTTTCTATTACCATTCTGGCCATACTAACTATCAAATCAAATCAAATCAAATCAAATCATTAACATTTATAAAGCGCGCTACTCACCCGTGCGGGTCTCAAGGCGCTAGGGGGGAAAGGGGGGGTTATCGCTGCTCGAACAGCCAAGTCTTTAGGAGTCTCCGGAAAGCGGAGTGGTCCTGGGTGGTCCTGAGGCTGGTGGGGAGGGAGTTCCAGGTCTTGGCCGCCAGGAAGGAGAAAGATCTCCCACCCGCCGTGGAGCGGCGGGTGCGAGGGACGGCAGCAAGTGCGAGGCCAGCGGAGCGGAGGGGGCGGGTGGGGACGTAGAAGCTGAGGCGTCTGTTGAGGTATTCCGGTCCCTTGTTGTGGAGGGCTTTGTGTGCGTGGGTGAGAAGACGGAAGGTGATCCTTTTGCTGACTGGGAGCCAATGCAGGTGTCTCAGGTGTGCGGAGATGTGGCTGTTGCGGGGTACGTCGAGGATGAGGCGGGCCGAGGCGTTTTGGATGCGTTGCAGGCGGTTTTGGAGTTTGGCTGTGGTCCCGGCGTAGAGGGTGTTGCCGTAGTCCAGGCGGCTCGTGACGAGGGCGTGGGTCACGGTTTTTCTGGTGTCGGCGGGGATCCAGCGGAAGATCTTACGGAGCATGCGGAGAGTGAGGAAGCAGGCGGAGGACACGGCGTTGACTTGCTTGGTCATGGTGAGAAGAGGGTCCAAGATGAAGCCGAGGTTGCGGGCGTGGTCTGCGGGGGTCGGTGCGGTGCCGAGGGCCGTGGGCCACCAGGAGTCGTCCCAGGCGGACGGGGTGTTGCCGAGGATGAGGACTTCCGTTTTTTCAGAGTTCAGCTTTAGGCGGCTGAGCCTCATCCAATCTGCGACGTCCTTCATACCCTCTTGTAGGTTGGTCTTGGCGCTGGCGGGGTCCTTGGTGAGGGAGAGTACAAGTTGGGTGTCGTCGGCGTAGGAGGTGATGATGATGTCGTGCTTGCGTACGATGTCGGCGAGGGGGCTCATGTAGACATTGAAGAGTGTCGGGCTGAGCGATGAGCCTTGAGGTACGCCGCAGATGATCTTGGTGGGTTCTGAGCGAAACGGAGGGAGGTAAACTCTTTGGGAGCGGTTAGCGAGGAAGGAGGCGATCCAGTCCAGGGCCTGGCCTTGGATCCCGGTGGAGCGTAGGCGGGTGATTAGGGTGCGGTGACAGACGGTGTCAAAGGCAGCCGAGAGGTCGAGGAGAATGAGGGCGACTGTTTCACCGTTGTCCATCAGGGTTCTGATGTCGTCTGTGACTGAGATGAGGGCGGTTTCCGTGCTGTGGTTGGTTCGGAATCAGGTTTGTGAAGGGTCGAGCAGGTTGTTGTCTTCCAGGAAGGTGGTCAGCTGTTTGTTGACGGTCTTTCCTATTACCTTGGCTGGGAAAGGTAGAAGAGAGATGGGGCGGAGGTTTTTCAGGTCGCTTGGGTCAGCCGTAGGTTTCTTTAGTAGGGCGTTGACTTCAGCGTGCTTCCAGCATTCGGGGAAGGTAGCAGAAGAAAAAGAAGAGTTGATGACGGTCTGGAGGTGCGGGGCGATGATGTCGTCGGCTTTGTTAAAGATGAAGTGCGGGCAGGGGTCCGAAGGGGCGCCGGAGTGGATAGAGTTCATGATGGATTTGGTTTCTTCCGTGTTGATGTGGGTCCAGTTGTTGAGGGTGATGTCCGGGGAAGCGGGTTCAGTGGTGTATGGTTGGGTCTGGTGTCCGAAGCTGTCGTGGAGGTCGCTGATCTTGCGATGGAAGAAAGTGGCGAGGGATTCGCACAAATCCTGTGAGGGCGTGACGGCGTTGGCGCTGGCGCTGGGGTTGGAGAACTCTTTGACGATGCTGAAGAGTTCTCTGCTGTTGTGGCTGTTTTTGTCTAGTCTGTCGGTGAAAAAGTTCCTTTTGGCAGTGCGGATCAGGTGGTGGTGTTCGCGTGTAGCGTTCTTGAGGGCGGTCATGTTGTCAGCGGTGTGGTCCTTGCGCCAGGCCTTCTCAAGGGCACGACAAGTTTTCTTTGATTCTTTGAGGGTGTCAGAGAACCAGAGAGGTTTTTTGGTGTTGGTCTGACCTGGTTACCTCTGTCTGATCAGTATGAGGGTAGTCCAAATGCTATCCTATCAAAGGAGCAGGCCTCACAGTAGTGGAAAACGAATTTAGGAGTTTTCCCCTACCAGGACATATCAAACACACACGTACATGTACTGCCTTTTACCTACTTAGCACCCTGCCCTACCTTTGGAGTGACTTATATGTAGAAACAGGGGAGATTAAGGCTTGGCAAGTACATTTAAATGCCACGTCGAAGAGGCAGTGACACTGCACACACAGGCCTTGCAATGGCAGGCCTAAGACATGGTTAAGGGGGCTACTTATATGGGTGGCACAATCAGTGCTGCAGACCCACTAGTAGCATTTAATTTACAGGCCCTGGACACATGTAGTGCACTTTTCCGGGGACTTACAAGTAAATCAAATATGCCAATTAGGAATAAACCAATGTTACCATGTTTAAGGGAGAGAGCATATGCACTTTAGCACTGGTTAGCTGTGGTAAAGTGCACAGAATCCTACAACTAGCACAAACAGTGTCAGAAAAGTGGAGGGAGGCAGGCAAAAAGTTGGGGGATGACCACACTAAGGCCGTCAGGTCTAACATGTGTCCCCCCCAACTGAAAGTGGGAAGAGCTATCCAACACCTTGGTAGCTCTCGTCGCTAATGCGGAAGCATCTGGAGAGACCATCAGCACTAGCTTGGTCAGTCCCAGGGCGATGCTCCACCATAAAGTTCATCCCCTGTAGGGAAATGCACCATCTCAAGAGTTTAGGGTTTTCACCCCTCATCTGCATGAGCCATTTGAGGGGCCTGTGGTCTGTCTGAACCCAGAAGTGAGTCCCAAACAGGTATGGTCTCAACTTCTTCAGTGCCCAGACCACAGCAAATGCTTGTCTTTCAATGGCACTCCACCTCTGTTCCCGTGGTAATAGCCTTCTGCTAATAAAGGCTACTGGTTGGTCTAGGCCCTCCCCATTCAGCTGTGCTAGAACCACCCCTATGCCATGCTCTGAAGCGTCCGTCTGCATGATGAACTCCCTGGAGTAGTCAGGGGCCTTGAGCACGGGTGCAGTGCAAATGGCTTCCTTTAGAGAGTCAAAGGCTTTCTGACAAGCCTCTGTCCAATTCACCAACCTAGGTTGCTTTTTGGATGTTAGTTCTGTTAAGGGGGCCACTATGGTGCCATAACCCTTAACAAACCTACAGTAGTACCCAGTGAGGCCTAAAAGGCTCTCACTTCTGTTTAGGTTCTAGGTGGTTGCCAGGCCGCGATTGTCTCAATCTTAGCCTGGAGGGGCTGCACCTTGCCACCACCTACTAAGTGTCCCAAGTACCCCACAGAACCCTACCCAATCTGGCACTTACTGGCCTTGATTATCAGATCTGCCTGTTGCAGGGCCTTGAGCACATCTTGAAGGTGGAGCAGGTGTTCCTCCCAGCTGGAACTGTAGGCAGCAATGCCCTCTACGTAGGAAGCGCAGAATGCATCCTTCCCAATTATAACCCCATTAACTAACTGTTGGAAGTTAGCAGGAGCATTTTTCAACACAAAGGGCATCACTCTGAAGTGGTAATGTCCCTCAGGAGTGGAAAAGATGGATCTCTCTTTGGTCCCCTCATTCAAGGTGATCTGCCAGTACCCTTATGTGAGATCAAAAGTACTGAGGAATTTGGCAGCGCCTAGCTTGTCTACGAGCTCATCAGCTTGGGGGGTGGAGTGAGCGTCTGTCTTTGTAACAGAATTGAAACCCCGGTACTCCATGCAGAACCTAAGTTCTGGCTTGGCACTGGGTGTGGCAGCCTTGGGTACAAGCACCACAGGACTGGACCAGGGTCTGCTGGACTTCTCAATTACCCCAAGAGCCAGTATCTTGGAAACTTCCTCTTGATGCTGGCCTTCACCCTTTCTGACAACCTGTACATTTTTTTCTTTACAGAGGGGCTGTCTCCTGTGTCAATCTCATAGACACACAAGTTTGTGAGTCCAAGGGTGAGGGAAAACAGGGAGGAGTACTGCTCCAGTAACTGGTAGCAGTCCCTTCGCTGGTCCAGGGTCAGGGAGTCAGAGAGATTGACATCTTCCACTAACCCATCGCCTTCTTTAGCAGAGAGGAGGTCGGGGAGAGGTTCACTCTCCTCCTCCACACCCTCATCTGTCACCAGAGGCATGTTGACCTCAGTTCTCCCAAAATGAGGCTTCAGTCAGTTCACATGGAGCATCCTTAGGAGGTTGCTAGGGGACTGGAGGTCCACAAAGTAAGAGCCCCCCCTTTACGCTTGTTGATCTAAAATGGGCCAGTCCAGCGGTCCTGGAGAACTCTAGTCTCTACTGGCTCCACCACCCAAACTTTGTCTCCAGGCTGAAACTCCACCAGGGTGGCCTTCTGGTCCTACCAGCATTTCATCACCTTTTGACTCACCTCGAGGTTGCTCTTGGCCTTTTTCCAGAAGTGTTGCATCTGGTTGCGGAAGGCCAGCATGTAGCTGTAGACCACATCCTGAGGGGGTGCCTTAGGAGCTTTCTCCCACCCCTCTTTCACAATGCTTGAGGGTCCCCTGACAGGATACCCATAGAGAAGTTCAAAGGGACTGAACCTTACTCCCTTCTGGGGTACCTCTCTGTAAGCAAAGAGAAGGCATGGAAAGAGGACATCCCACTTACGCCTCATGGCCTTAGGGAGGCCTGTGATCATGCCTTTCAAGGTCTTGTTGAATCTCTCCACAAGACCATTGGATTGAGGATGACTTGT
Organism: Pleurodeles waltl; assembly: GCF_031143425.1. Taxonomy (NCBI): domain Eukaryota; kingdom Metazoa; phylum Chordata; class Amphibia; order Caudata; family Salamandridae; genus Pleurodeles; species Pleurodeles waltl. The sequence continues at coordinate 654,164,672 of NC_090447.1, forward strand.
AGGTCACCCCACACGCATCCCACATGGACTTCATATATGCAGACATGAAGTTTGTGCCTCTGTCAGACACACTCTCCTTTGGGAATCCCTGGGGATTCCCAGAAGGAGCTCTGGTTACCACCAGTGCAGTCACCGTCCTCAGAGGGATTGCCTCTGGGTAGTGGGTGGCATGGTCCACCAAAACCAGGATTAACCTGTTGCCTAGGGCAGTTTTGGGATCCAGTGGACAAATAGCATTGATGCCCACTCTTTCAAAGGGGGTGCCAACGACAGGGAGTGGAATTAGGGGAGCCTTGAGCCTTTTCCCTGTGTTCCCACCAGCCTGGCAGGTAGGACGGGACCTACAGAATGTATCTGAGGTGTCTGCATTCGGGGCCAATAAAAGTGGGTGAGAAGCCTGGCAAAGGTTTTGTCTTGCCCTAAATGTCCTGCCAGGGGAATGTCATGAGTCAGACCCAGTAGGAAGGCCCAGTAACACTGGGGAACCACCAGCTTACGTGCTGCCACAGCCTCCGGTACATTAGGCTCACTGTAAAGGAGATCATTCTCCCAGTAGATCAGGTGATCACCAGAGGCTTCACCTGCTGCTTGGGCTGAGGCCTGTTGCAAACCGTCAAGAGTGGGGGACTCCTTCGGCACCTTGCAGAATTCTTCTCCGGTGTGCCCACCCTCAACTTGCCAGCCAGCAAGCTCAGGTAGGTCACCTAGGGCAGCAATGTCCTCCCCGGTTGGCTCAGGGGCCTCCTCCTCAGGGATGGCATCAATCACCACGGGAACTTCTGGGACTGGTTTCCAGTGCCCCTTGCCTCTCTCCTTGGCAGCTGCCTGGGCCATTCTTCCAGGCTCCAGACGCCCTTGACTCCTCTTCCAGGCAGCCATGGACCTTGTGGTCATGCAGATCCACTCAGGCAATCCCAACATTTCCAAGTGAAACCTTAGCTCTACCTCCTTCCATGTAGTGTGCTCAATGTCATTGCCTAACAGACAATCTACAGGCATGGCAGGACTCATAGCTACTTTTAAAATATCAGAGACCCCGCCTTGCTCAAAGGGAACCAGAGCTACCGGTAGGTGCCTCTCACGATTGTCAGTAACTATGACTTGGTGGAAGGTGTTCTGGAAAACATGCTCCGTTGACACCAGCTGACCCCTGACAGTAGTCATGCTGGCTCGTGTGTCGTGCAGAGCCTCCACCCGTTGCGCATTGATGGTAACCCACTGCCTATACTTAGAAGTATTTGCAGGCATAGGGCTTTTGGCACCATCTCTGCATCTCCCAGGATCACTAGGGTTACCTCTGTCTCTTCCCCAAAACTAAGTGGGACTACCTCCTCCTCCTCGAGCGCTACACTAGCCAACCCACGTGTCTGCCCTCCAGTTGAGAGCTATGCCCTCTCGGGTCACTTGGAGTTGCCCTTAGAGTAACCATACTCAGTGCACCCTATGCAGTGGGGTACAAATCTCCGTATCTTACTGTCAAAGAACCCTTTCTTTTTAGAATCAGACTGGTACTGATTACCACTATTCTTTTTGGACACTCCGGTGCTACCCCAGAGGTCCGCCTCCTCATCAAGCTTCCTGGGATCAGTCAGCTTACTGTCAATCAGGTGCTGGTGCAAATCTGTAAAGCAAATACTGAGCATATGCTCTCTCAGGATCAAATAATATAAACCCATATAATCATTTACGTTACTGCCCTGCACCCATCCATTCAGTGCCTTACTAGAAGAATCATAAAAGTCTACCCAAGTTTGGTTGGAGAGTTTGGTACTGTCCCTGAATTTCTTGCGATACTTTTCAGGGGTCAGTCACAACTTGGCAAATAAAATGGCTTTCATGAGCAGGTATGTGTGTCCCTCCCAAGTATTGGCACATGTTTCCACAAGCGCGCCCCCCCACTGCTCTTCAGGCCCCCCATGAGTCCTTAGAGTAACTTCATAAGCAGCTAATCACTTGTCAGTGTAATCTCCTACCACATAACTAAGCACCACATCCTTGGGTATACAAACCTTTTGTCTCGAGCCTGTCTTGTGTGTATGCTGCCATCATCACTGCTGGACTCAGACTGCCTATACTTGAGCTCCAGCTCTTTGAGACTCAGTTTATGAGCCAGAAGTAGTTTCTTTTAAGCCAAGGCCCTTTCAGCCTCAGCTTGTTTCGCTGCTCTCTCAGCCTCTCTTTCTGCTCTCCTCTCCTCTGCCTCCATGTTTAATCTGGCCAACTACAGTTGAAACTCTCTCTCCTATCTCCTTTTCTCTGCGGTAAGGCTGTGAATTGAGACACTGCTCCCTGGTTTAGAAGGGGGCACACATCCAGGGATGTCATCCCCCACTGCTGTCGGCAAATCCTCTGGGGAGCCATCCTTTTGCTCTTTCAACTCAACATTCTCTTGTGAACGGGCTTCTGCGCATGCCCTCAGCGTCTTTTGGTACTCCTCCTACTTGGAGGCAACCTGGGTAGGTACTGCCATACCCTTGCAGAACCCTTTCAGCTGGCTGAGAGTGTATGCCTCCAGCTTAGCGAGGTCAAACTCTCCAGCTCCTCCTTGAGACCCAGCCAGAGACACGTTGTATAGGATTAGATTAAAATGTGAAGCAGGATAATTGCAGCAAAAAGAGAAAAAAACAAATTGACCTTTAACTGTGGGTAGGTAGTGTACACGTGGCTATTGTATGTCACTGCACAAACACAAGTCATATCTTCACTGTTGAGCACTAGTGTTAGACCCTTGTCCAAATAGAGACCACAATCCTAGTCAGGCCAAATCACACATAATCCAAATTATCTTGTGCCCACTCTCTGGTAGCTTGACACTGAGGAGTCAGGCTTAACTTAGAAGACAATGTGTAAAGTATTTGTGCAATAAATCATACAGTAACATAGTGAAAACTCCACAAAAATACACCATACAGGTTTAGAAAAATTTAGGATATTTATCTGACTAGAATAAGGTCAAAACGATAAAGATTCAATTGGCACAAGTTGAGATATCACTGCAATATTAAAAAGAGTATTAAATCTTAGAAATCAACCAAGTACCTGGTTTGCATAAAAAAAAACACACAGAGAACGAAGAGGAAATGCGTGGAAAAATAGGATGTGCATCGGATTTACAGACGCGGCACAGATGATGCGTTATTTCTTTCCACTCTGCAAGGGGCTTGTGTCGTTTTTTGGCATGCAGTCTTGGTTCCTCACTGCGATGCAGGGATCTTTTTGATGCCCAGGGACGATGCAGGGAAATCCTGGGCACACTGGAAGAAGTCACAGGCATTGCGTCGATTTGGTCGGGTGTGCGTCAAATTTTCTGTTGCCCAGCAGGTGTTGCGTCGATTTTCCACTCAGGGAATCGGCTGCATCATTCTGGTTTGGCTGTGTGTCGATCCAGTAGGGCTGTGCTTCAAATTTTCTTTTGCAAGGCAGGCGCTGCGTCGAATCTTCACTTGTTAGGGCTGCATCGTTCCGGTTTGGCTGTGTGCCAATTTCTCAGTCGCAAAACAGCTGTTAGTCGTTTCCAGCAGGCTGTGAGGCAATTTTCAGCGCACAAGGAGTTTTCTTGAGAGGTTAAGACTTTTTGGCCCTGAGACCAGAAAACAGGAGGCAAGCTGAATCAAGGCCCTTGCAGAGGACTTTTTAGCAAAGTAAGAGGTCAGCAGGGCAACAGGGCAACAGCGGGGCAGTGGTCCTTCTCAGCAAAGCAGTCCAGATGAGTCCTTTGGGCAGTCATGCAGTTCCTCTCGACAGGTCGCAGGTTCAGGCCCAAAAGTGTCTGAGTTGGTGGGGACAGGGACCCAATTTCTATACCCAAAAATGCTTGGTAAGTGGGGAGACTTCAAAGATTGGTTTTGAAGGGCACAAGTTCCCCTTTCAGTACTGGTCTGTCTGCCAGGGTCCCAGTAGGGGGTTTGGCAGTTCATTGTGTGAGGGCAGGCTACTAGCCTTTAAAATGTAAGTGTCAGACCCTCCACCCTTTCAGCCCAGGAAGACCCATTCAGTATGCAGATGAGTGCAGGTGTGACTGAGTGTCCTGTGTTTGTGGTTGTCTGGGTGAAATGCACAAGGAAGCTGATAGCCAGCCCAGAAGTGGATTGGAGGCAGGCTGTAAGGCACAGATGGATTTTAATTGCAGAGAACTGCTCACTTTCTGAAAGTGGCATTTCTAAAATATCAAGATAAAATCCAACCTCACCAATAAGCAGGATTTTCTCTTACCATTCTGGCCATACTAAAGAGGACCTGGTTAACCCTCAAACAGTATATGAGGGTAGTCCTAATGCTATCCTATGAAAGAAGCGGGACTCACAGTAGTGGAAAACAAATTTAGGAGTTTTCCACTACCAGGACATGTAAAACACACATGTACATATCCTGCATTTTACCTACATAGCACCCTGCCCTATGGCTTACCTGGCTCCTACCTTAGGGGTGACGTACATGTAGAAAAAGGGGAGTTTAAGGCTTGGCAAGTACTTTTTAATGTCAAGTCGAAGTGGCTGTGACACTGCACAGATAGGCCTTGCAACAGCAGGCCCGAGATATGTTTAAGGGGGCTACTTATGTGCGTGGCACAATCAGTGCTGCAGGCCCACTAGTAGCATTTAATTTACAGGCCCTGGGCACATGCAGTGCAGTTTACCAGGGACTTACAAGTAAATCAAATATGCCAATTGGGAATGTGTTTAATGGGGGGAAAGCATATGCGCTTTAGCACTGGTTAGCAGTGGTGAAGTGCGCAGTCCTAAAACCAGCACAAACAGTGTCAGAAAAGTGGAGGAGGCAGGCAGAAAGTTGGGGGATGACCACCCTAAGGCTGTCAGGTTTAACAACTGTACTGAAGCACACCATTTTCGCTGGTCCACATATGGCGCCTACCATCGGATGTCTTAGATGACCTAGCCTTCTGTGAATCCCAGCTTGCTCATATAGACTGATACTTCACTAAAACACCATGCAACAACCACCTCGCTCGCCTTTTTGAGTGGGACTCCTTTAATGTGCTCACCAGGGGTATTTGCACTCAGGAAATAGAAGGGGTGCCCTGCGAACTGGGCAGGGACCTCATAGAGACTGAGATGATCCTGGCTGACCTTGAGCAGCAAGCCTCTCATGAGGCCGACACTCGTACGACCCTGACGACCGCTAAAAGCAGCCATGCCTTGCTCCTAGAGCACCTGTGCTGTTATAATTTCAGGGCCAACAAGGCTCGAATATACTCCACAGGGGGAGAAAACGGCTCGGCTTCGGGCATGGCTGATCCATTAGGAAACTACCACACCTCCCATTATGGAGTTAGACCTTAGCCAAGGCACTTACTTACGCATAACATGCCATCTTACAAGTATTCCACGACTACTATTCATGTATCTACCTGGCACCTTGTGTTACGAACATCAATGCAGCAGCATTGTTCCTGGCAGACCTCCCCCTTCCCAGTATCTCAGCTATTGAGTGTGAACAGCTCAATGACCCCATCACAGTAGCAGAGGTGAAAAAAGCCATCCATAATTAGCCAGGAATAAAATACCGGGTATGAACAGACTACCATTGGAGTACTATCATTGAGTTTCCGTCCATCTAGCCCCAATATTGGCCGATATATGTAATGAAGCACTGAGCAACAGGATGCTTCAACTGTCCCTACAGGAATACTTTCTCTTCTCCCTACCCAAGGCTGTTAGTGAGCCCTTCTACTCTACATACTGGCCTATGGCCATCCTGATGTGAATATAAAATATTGAGTACATCACTACCCCCAGATACTGCCCAGTGTCATACATCCAGATAAAAACGGATTTGTTCCCTGCTGTAGCACATCCCATAATCTTATACGGTTCTTCCATGTGATGGACCAGGCATGGCTGCAGTTTCCTCATGCCGTGAGCTTAATACTTGACCTGGAAAAGGCATTTCATATGTTATCTTGGGATTACCTCTTACAGGTGCTGGCCAGTATTGCCTTTGGTAGACATCTTCTAGCATACACAAAGATACCATACACTGGCCCGTTCTCAAAGGTACAAAGCGGAGGCTTAATTTCCACCCCTGTTCTGATTGGCTGGGGCACCCATCATGGCTACCTCCTCTCCCCTATCCTCTTCACCATCACCATGGGACTCCGGGCCATCTGCCTCCGGAAAGAGGGAGAACAATGGGGGATTCCACTTGAAGGCATGAACGACCTATGTGGTGTCACCATAAGCCAATTACATCCCATTGTACCTTCAAAACACCAAAGTCTGTATAGAGGTGATATATGCAACCCTCCACAATTCAGAGGAGGCAGCGGGCCTACGAGTGAATTGGACAAAGCTGTGTGTCTTTCCCCAGTGCCATGACGAATCACCACAAGTGCTCCAACTGGGCAGTATTCAGATGTTCTGGTCAGGGGAAACAGTTTCCTATCTCGGAATCCACCTATACCAATCCCAGAGCAACTGTTCGAGGGGAACTTGAAACCGGCGCTCACAGCCCTTAAATCCCATACTAAGTTATAGAAATGCTTGCTTTTGGTCCTCACTGGTAAAATCACCCTCTCCAAAATGGTCATCCCTCCTCGTTTATTATACTACTTCGTTTAGGTACCGGTTTAAACTCCCAGGCTATGCCTCCACAAGCTGGAATACATCCTGGGGAGCTACTTTGGGACAACAAGTGGCACTGCATAGCTCTTAGCAAGCTCCAACTACCAGTGGGATAAGGCGGATTTGGAGCTCCCTCCTTTGAATCACACTATCTTGTGGTGCAACTCCAGTAGGTCTCTCACTGGCTGGCAGGTAATAATCTATACAAAACTAGTACAAGTGGTGGACTGTTGCTGTTCAATATCCTCCCTCGGCTTATGCAGCCTGCCATTAAAATACAGCACTTGTAGTACATGCTTGCCTGGGTGCCCCGCAGATGTCCCCCCTGGATTTTCCAATGGACACACCACATCCTACCATGTGCTCCCATAATTCCCCTTTGCGGCCTTCTGCGATTCCCCGGTTTATCACTGCAGATGACTTATCTACATGACATGACAAATCTATCGACTCAGTAGGCAACCTGTTTCAAAGCCACCATTTACTAACAATCTACCAGTTGCAGCAAGACTACAACACCCCTCCCAGTCATTTCCTCATCCATAGTCAACTACTGGCCACATACCGCCACTTGTCACACACAGTTGATGAGGAACCCCCATCCCATGCCATCAAGTGATTGAATAAGGCCATTCGGGAACACATTGGGATTTCTCTAACTCCCCTTCGACAGATGTGGGAGGGAGAAATAGGGCCCCACTTCATGGTTCTGGGTGGAAAATGACACTAGAATTCCCACAGGGTATCTCCCGTACTGCAAGATAAAAAACATACAATACAGAGTGCTGCATAGAGCCTATCTAACACTGTTCAAGCTCAATCACATATTACCCACAGCCCACATCACTTGTCCTAGATGCCATTCTAACGTGACAGATCTTCAACACATGCTCTGGACATGCCCCACAATAACACATTACCGGCATGTCATCCACAGTACTCTCACTACAGGTGCTGAACTCACTCACCTGAACATGTGGGCCGGACTGCCCTGGGGATATCCAAATTAGGGAAGAATCAGACGATTTGAGCTCACTTCGTAAACCTAGCTCTTTTGCCGGGGAAACGCACACTCACACTGCGCTGGGGAGCCTCCCGCGCTCATCCAATGGTATAATGCACTCCTCCGCTGGTGAGAGGCTGAAAGCACTAACCTACAGTATCAGGAGGCGCGGCGCCTTCACAAAAGGCATATAGCAGCAGCCTGGGATTCCATGCAGTTCTGGGAATAGGTTCAAGAAGATGACCCCTTCCATGATGGCCCGACATACAACTGCCCAAATACCGTATATCTGCATGGCCACCCCTGTCCCTTGGCCACAGACCTGACCATGTCCCTCTGGTCCCCATACACTATCAGCACTCCGAACGAGTGGGAAACGGACTTGATTGACAGTTGCTGTACCACTGCTCACCCCGGCCCACTCTAACACCCACCAGCTACTACCCCTCTGCAGACATAGCTTCCACATACCCTCATGCTGCTGTTTAGTTATTCCCCACACAAGCAGCTTCTTCTTAGAGAGGTACACATACTTCCTGACCTGCTTTTTTAGCCCTATGCTCTGCAGACCACAGTATTGCTTTGCACGGTGAGCACCATCCACTCTGTGTCCCTGCAAGGGTCCACTACAATGTCACATCACCCAGATCCGCTACCCACACTGCGCTACAATGTGGAACAGAAGTTGAAGTCACAAACACCATATCAGTTTTGTAACCATTATCTTGCATGTGAAAAGGTGACCATGATAAGGTGTGATAGAAACTTCAATAAAGAGTTTTAAAAAATGGTGTCTTGCATCTTCTTATCAAGGCAAACTTACTGGTCTAAGAGCAAGAAGTTGTACGTGGCAACAATCCACATAAAGCAAACATGTAGCATTCACTGCCTGTGGCTCGTTGACTGCATTGAGCAGGACGTGCAGGACTTCTGTAAGTATCTTTAAAAAAGTGGGTTGGGCCAACCTGGGCACCAGGCCCACTGTATGCCGTTATGAGCCAGATGCAGAAAAACTGCAGAACTTCTAGTCATTGATGAAGAGAAATGGCAAACGGGGTTCTAATGTTGCATTTGATGACAGTCAAGATGTGGTATATGTTGTCCATGTCCAGGTGAAATGTTATCAGAACGTGATAGTCTAACATATTCAGTGGATTGATCCGTATACTGGGAACCCAGGTACTTCTTGTGCTTCTTCCCTGTGTACTTGGCTCTTCGTGCAGCTCAAGCTGGATCATCAAAGGTGTCTGGTGCAGTGGGACGAAATGGCTCACCAGGGCTCTTTTCACAGAGATTGTAGCAGGTGTTTGTAGCTGAATGGTTCTGTTTACATTGAACCACCTGTCATTTGGCTGTGTTTTGGTGGTTCTCACTGCAGCCATTATGTTTCTGTAATAGATTGTGCTGTGCCAAAATTTGTTTTTGCCGATTTCATTTGTGATGTATTGTCAAGTTTTGTATTTATGTTTTTGTGACTTGTTTTTTGATTTGTGCTTTTTTCGGTTGCTCTGTTCTTTTTCCATCAGCTTTGGCCAGGAGGAGCTTTTTGAGCAGTTTGCTGTTTCTTTTTGGACATTTGCTAATTCTGCATGTGCTACTGCCATTTGAGCTGCACATGGACTAATACTACAGGGTTTAATAGCTCATGTGGTTTTATCACGAACTAACTCGAAAAGAGTCATGTTCAATTTGCATAACTTGTGGGCTGATCCATAAGTAATGCTACTGCCACATGGATTGGAATGACCTCAAAATGTATGCCTTATTCGAAGCGGACAGAGGGCATAACTCAAATTTTGGCCAGATTGTGATGCTGATAGGGGGGTATGCAACACTGGTAATTTGTAGTATGGACTGGGATCCAAGCAGACAGTAGCTGCTGAGGCATGTGGATCAAAATGAATAGGAGCTTAACCAGTTTGTGGTAACACGAGTAGAGCACCTAGTAACACCAACATTTAACAGGATAAAGCAGTATCTTTGCAGCAGTTGGGTCATTAAGTCCTTTATTCAGGATAAAATTGAGGGGGAGGAGGGGAGCTTCTGATTTTCTGACAATAATGCTGGCATCTAGGGGGTCATTCTGACCCCCGCCGGCGGCGGATGCCGCCGGCCTGGCGGGATCCGCCAGAAGACCGTACCGCGGTCAAAAGACCGCAGCGGTCATTCTGAGTTTCCCGCTGGGCTGGCGGGCGACCGCCAGAAGGCCGCCCGCCCGCCCAGCGGGAAACCCCCTTCCACGAGGATGCCGGCTCCGAATGGAGCCGGCGGAGTGGAAGGGGTGCGACGGGTGCAGTTGCACCCGTCGCGATTTTCAGTGTCTGCCACGCAGACACTGAAAATCTATGTGGGGCCCTGTTAGGGGGCCTCTGCACTGCCCATGCCAGTGGCATGGGCACTGCAGGGGCCCCCAGGGGCCCCACGACACCCGTTCCCGCCAGCCAGGTTCTGGCAGTGAAAACCGCCAGAACCAGGCTGGCGGGAAGGGGGTCGGAATCCCCATGGCGGCGCTGCTTGCACCGCCGCCGTGGAGGATTCCCTGGGGCAGCGGGAAGCTGGCGGGAAACCGCCGGATTCCCTTTTCTGACCGCGGCTTTACCGCCGCGGTCAGAATGCCCCCGGAAGCACCGCCAGCCTGTTGGCGGTGCTTCCGTGGTCGTTGGCCCTGGCGGTCCATGACCGCCAGGGTCAGAATGACCCCCATAATGTTGAAATACTTATACGACAAGCAGGATGCATATGAGAGACCTGTGGGGCAGTGGGAAGGAAGAGGATGCTGGCTGGTAGGAGCACTAAGAGAGAAAATACAATATTTTGTGAAATATCTTAAATTTTTGAAGACTATGTGCACGTAAAACTTCCTGGAGAAACTCGGGAGACAGTTTACCATATCCGTATGTATGCAAAATATCAGCTATAGAAATATCAGCCTTAACATATATTGTTTTCCAAATATCGATTACAACCATACATCAATGTAAGCGTACCTAGGGAAATTATTATCATCCTTGTGTATCAGTATTTAAAGTCACTTTAACTATGGGGCAGCAGATCTCCCAGTAGCTCAACTCTGGGAATCTTGTGTTGCCTTTTATGTGTCTGAATTATCTGGAAAGCATAATCCGGTGTTGGCTTTTTTTACACCTAACATTTGTTTTTCATATTCTTGCGTTTGGGTCTAATTATATTATGAGGGTCATTCTGACCCTGGTGGGAACCGCCAAATGGCCGCTCCGCGGTCAGAAGACCGCGGAGGCCATTCTGACTTTCCTGCTGGGCTGGCGGGCGCCCGCCAAGGGAGCGCCCGCCGGCCCAGCGGGAAAGGCCCTGCAACACAGAGGCCGGCTCCGAATGGAGCCGGCGGTGTTGCAGGGGTGCGACGGGTGCAGTTGCACCCGTTGCGATTTTCACTGTCTGCAATGCAGACAGAGAAAATCTTCCTGGGGCCCTGTTAGGGGGCCCCTGCACTGCCCATGCCAGTGGCATGGGCAGTGCAGGGGCCCCCAGGGGCCCCACGACACCCGTTCCCGCCATCCTGTTCCTGGCGGTAAAAAACACCAGGAACAGGATGGCGGGAAGGGTGTCGGAATCTCCATGGCGGCGCTGCTTGCAGTGCCGCCATGGAGGTTCTGCCCAAGCAGGGGAAATCCGGCGGGAAACCGCCGGATTCCCGAAGCACCGCCAGCCTGTTGGCAGTGCTTCCGTTGCCCTCGGCCCTGGCGGTCTTGTACCGCCAGGGTCGGAATGAGGCCCTATGTGTTTTGATATTGTTCAAACTTGATTTTTAGATTCAGAAAATGAGCAGGAATGTATGCATTACTCACAACCCTAAGTTGCATTTTCTATTGGGTTACAAGGCAAAATTTTTAGGTCTCTCCCCGCAGACCAGTCTGGTTTGCCTTGAGCAGCAAAGACTCGCTCGTCTTTATCGCCAGGAATGATGTTTAACAGATGCACCTCAATAATATTTACATTGGTGGTGCTGGAAGAAAAAGATTGTGTACTCGCAGAAATGGTTAAGTTTGAAATTAACTGTAACACCTTGTGTGTATGACACTTAGGGGGTCATTCTGACCCTGGTGGTCATGGACCGCCAGGGCCAACGACCGCGGAAGCACCGCCAACAGGCTGGAGGTGCTTCCGGGGGCATTCTGACCGCAGCGGTAAAGCCGCGGTCAGAAAAGGGAAGCCGGCGGTTTCCCGCCGGCTTCCCGCCGGCTTCCCGCTGCCCCAGGGAATCCTCCACGGCGGCGCTGCAAGCAGCGCCGCCATGGGGATTCCGACCCCCTTCCCGCCAGCCAGGTTCTGGCGGGAACGGGTGTCGTGGGGCCCCTGGGGGCCCCTGCAGTGCCCATGCCACTGGCATGGGCAGTGCAGGGGCCCCCTAACAGGGCCCCACATAGATTTTCAGTGTCTGCGTGGCAGACACTGAAAATCGCGACGGGTGCAACTGCACCAGTCGCACCCCTTCCACTCCGCCGGCTCCATTCGGAGCCGGCATCCTCGTGGAAGGGGGTTTCCCGCTGGGAGGGCGGGCGGCCTTCTGGCAGTCGCCCGCCAGCCCAGCGGGAAACTCAGAATGACCGCCGCGGTCTTTTGACCGCGGTACGGTCTGCTGGCGGTTCCCGCCAGGCCGGCGGCTTCCGCCGCCGGCGGGGGTCAGAATGACCCCCTTAATGTGGGTATATTTCAATAAGATGCATCAAAACATTGCTCTCAATTTTAAAAGTAATTTAGCTGCTCTTTCTTAATAGCTCATTAGAGCTATTAACTTCAGTGGCCCTTCCGTCTCCGCTAAAATGTAAACACTTAAATGAAGAAGTGTCAAAGGCAAGACGACTAATACAATAAAAAATATATTTGTATTTTATGTGGAAGATTTGCTGCGGGACAGCAATAGGAAACACTTTTCTAATGAGGACAAGGTATTCCAAACTTTAGCTGTGATGATGGAAAAGATTTTTTCACTAGTGTCCAAGACCCTAACTTTTGGGACCACAAGAGAAATTTCGAACTGCACAATGACAAACTAGGTGTGTAGCAGTCACATTTATAAACCAAAAAAACAGGGGTCTTTAAGCCAAAAATACAAGGGTCTTTTGATGCAAAGCTTTAGTAACAAATGTCACAGCTTTGAAACAGACTCTCTTGTGGAGGGGAAGCCAATGAAGATATCTGAGCGGTTGGGAAAAGTACTCAAGTCTTGAGGTTTGCGGTGGACAGATGGACAGCAGCAATCTGTACTAGTTTAAGATGATGGACAATCCTCAATGGAGAAACTAGGTAGATTGAGTAAGCATAGTCTAACATGGACTGAATCAGGGAATTTATCAAAGGAATGTGTAAATTTGTTTCAGTGAAGGGGGGTAGCCTTTTAAGAACTCTCCACTGTGTAAAGAAGGCGCTACTAGCTATGGCCACCTGGCTGCCAAAATCCAGATTTGAACTAAAGTTAAGAACTGCCTTGGCTAATCAGAGCCCTAACTTGAGGAAAGATAACATCATGCAAGTAAGGTGGTGAGCCCAAGCCTAATTTTCACCATATTAAGCGTGGGAACATTGGTGGACATCTATCACTGTGTAATGGCCAGGCATTTGGCCTGGACCTCCAGACACTGACCAATGTTCCTTGTACTTGGGTGATGTGATAGACCAAGTAATATCTGAATGTCATTGGAGTACATGTAAAATTGGGCTTTTACTTCATGGGGAAACTTGGTAAAAAGCTATATGTATATATTAAACAAAGAGGACATAAAAATGACTGCTGCAGGATACCACCGCTCAGCTCTTCAGCTTCTGAGCACAAGGTGGGTAAACAACAGTTTGTTTCCTTTCAGTTATGACAAATATTTGCCAACTAAGGATAGTGCTCGTGAATTCGGGTTCATCCACGGTCTTAATCAGGTTGTCATGGTCAATGGTTGTGAAGGCAGCAGACAGATCTATACAAATCAGTGCTTCAGCACCATCCCCATGGACCAGTATGCAAATATTATCGTGCTCAGACACCACTACTACTTCGGGAGTGAGATATGGAAGGAAACCTGACTGAAATGGATCTGAAAGTTTATTTCCTTCAGCAAAATGTTTGTAACACCTTTCAAGCAAACGTTTCCAACAACGTTTCCAAGTAATGCAACAGGGAAAGATGGTCAAGGTTATTCAAGTCGTATGTTCTTAAGGAGAGCTGTTTGAGCCACAGTTTTATCACTGCAGACTTCCAACTCCTGGGATAAAACCCAGACTCAGAGGGCTGTTAAATACTATAAAGAAGCGCATTTAAACGTTTAAAATAACAGATCATAGTTGCTTAACGCTTCTGGATGGACCATGGTCCAGCTGGAATTATCCTTGCGTATCAAGGCTGTCAAGGAGGAAGTCTTCCCAGGAGGCCAAATAACGATGTGCTCACATTTTCTTCTGGTGTCCGAACCCCTGATCTTCTGAGGCCGATGTGACACGATTGCAGGAGTTCACAGACACACATTCAGGAGCAGTGAATTAGAAAGGATGCTTTGGGTCCTAATGCACATTAGGAAAACCCAGTCTCTTTTTGGATAGCAAACTACAGCAGTAAGATGACTGATGTGGCCCCTCAAATCCCGGAGCCCCGGTACCGCTGCATCTGCTGTATCATTAATATCTAGCCCCATAATCTGGAATGGATGAGACAGTGCTCTCATTCTATGCTTTGTGGCATCTGAGCTGCTTCATAGCCGATGCTGGCCAATGGGTGAGATACATTTCATGCAGCCTACTCGAGGAACAAGATGGCAGTGCTGGAACCCAAAGACAGTCAACCGGCTTGAGAGCAGTCCTGCAGTGATGCGACATGCTGGTGGTGATGTATGGGAGGTGATTCCAATTTCCTAAGAATGCAGCACTTTGATTTGCAACAACTAGCTTTTATGTCAGTATTAGCTGGGGGTGTAAGGAGCTAATAATTCATGGTAATAAGGAGATATTTTTTAAATACATGCGCTGATAAAAAAATGCTTGGTTCCTCCCCACCACATATGACAAATAATGCTTATTTGATGTGTCTAACAGAGACTCATATAACATATAAAAATAATGAGTAATTTAAATGGTCTACCTCGCTACTTTAAATTATCTTCTAATTCACTTCTAATTGCAACAGCTCACAGTTGTAATGTCTTACATATAAATTAAATAGTAGAATTTTACTGTGAGAAGTAAAATGTTGTACTTTTTTCCTGATGCAGAAAGGCTAAAATAAGTAACACTCACCAACGTCTTATAAACTAAACACATTGTAACTGTCATAGTAAACAAACATTGAGGAGGGTGTCAGCCCTTCTCAAGCAACAGCCATCCTCCTTGTCAGGGTGAACCACTAAAGTCAACAAATTAACCTTTGCTTTACCCTCTGGTAGCCCGGCTCAAAACAGTCAGACTCAGCTTAGAGGCAATGTGAAAGGTAATAATGCAGCACACAAATAATAATAAAGTGAAAACTCAACACAAGAATAATCCCACACCAATTTAGAAAAATAGATTATTGAATACTACTACTAATAATAATAATAATTTATAAGTAAATTATTTGGTACCAAAGCAACAAAAATCAGTAGATACGTAACTTTAAAGATTTATCTAAAAATAGCGCTTCAAAGCACAAAGCCCCAACTATGGTTACATGGTCGTGCTGGACCAGAACAAAGTCACAAGCTCAGGCTGACCTCGGTGGAGCACAAGCTGGATACAAGGACTAGTTTAGACCCACTCGGATACTATATTTGCACTTGATGTGGGGTGTTGCTCTGTGCAGAAGCGGTTCCAAGGACCGATGTAGGGTCCTTCTTTGAGTTGCGTCATCATGCATTGGTTCTGATGAGGTGCTGCAAAGGCTGCAATGAGAGGTCTGCATCAACTTGTGTCACACTGCATTGGTTCAAATAAGAAGCTGCTAGGACTGCGTCGCGTTACATCATGCAGAGTCATTTCTATCGGGAACCACAGCTTAGCGGGCAAAGCTCCTTTGTCCTCATTTCCAAAGGTCCAGGACTGGAGAGGCACCACCTTTGGGGTTAGGACGCACAGCAGGCAGGCTCCAGGTGCAAAGATCAATATGGTTGGAGCCTTTTCTGTCCCTGAGGCTCTGATGCCAACTAGCCTTTGGAGTCACTCTTTTGGTCCTAGGTTCAAAGTGTAATTCCAGTCCTCCTTACTCAATCAGCAGAGCAGCAGGGCAGAAGGGCAGCAGAAAAGCAGGGCAACAGAGCAATCCTTCTTCTGAGTCTTCCCCAGGTCCAGAAGTAATCTGAAGAGTTGGGTCTGAGGGTCCAATATTTATATCTGGCACCCACTTTGAAGCGAGAGAAGTTTCAGGAGTTTCCCCCTACAGGGGTGTCTGGAATCTCCTACCTCCCTGCTCTGGTCCCGGTTTCTCTGGGGACACAATAGGCTAGACTGAAATCCTTTGCATGAGTTGAGCCAGTGCTAGCATCCCTGAAGTGCAAGTGTGGTAGATGACAGCTTTGCCCCCCTATCAAATCAGAAATGGCCCATTCTTCCAACACCAGAACCTCTACTGTGATGCTGTCTCGAAGGAATACACAAAGGGCAACTACACTTAGTCATGTGACCCAGGAACAGGATGCAGGCACCAAATGGTTAGGACATGAAAATGGCAATTTTTTTAAAAGTGGCATTTTTAGAATTGTGACTTAAAATCCTACTTTATTGTTAAATAGGATGTTAAATTACAATTTCTTAAGACACCAAACTTGACTTTCCCGCCTTCTCCCAATCAAATGTTAGCACTTCTTAAATGTAATAAAGCGACCCAGTGTTATTCTATGGGAGGGGTAGGCCTCACAGCAGTGAAAAACAAATTTGTGCCTTTTCACTACCAAGACATGTAAGGTTTAAAGGTACATGTCCAACTTTTTAATAACAAGCAAACTGCACTATGGACTGTTTATGCCCTATCTTTGGGGTACCTTGTATATATATAAAAAGGGAGTTTTAGACTCGACAAAGGGATTATTTTGCCAGATCAAATTAGTAGGTTAAAACTGCTGGCATGCAAGAATGGCAGGCCTGAGACATGTTTTGCAAGGCTACTTAAGTGGATGGTGTAGGAAAGTACCCTCTTTTTGGCATGTTACCCCCAATTTCTGCTTGATGTCAGTGTGTTTTTGACTGTGTCACTGGGATCCTGCTAGTCAGGACCCCAGTGCTTATGGTTTATGGCCTGCTTGTCAGCGTGCTTCTCTGTGTTCTAAATTGTCACTGGAGTTCTGCTAATCAGAACTCCAGTACCCATGCTCTCTCTGTTTCTAAATTTGTTACTACATACTAGTGACTCCAGGGAATCCTTATGGGCTGCAGCATTTCTTTTGCCACCCATAAGGAGCCCATACAAGGGCTTCTACAGGACTTCCATTTCAGCCTGTGTGAAATAGTGTCTGCACTATGTCACATCCATTTTCACTGCATCAGGTCACTTATAAGTCACCTATATATCAGGTCTTCCAACCCAGAAGGCTGGGTGCAAAGTACCTGTGTGTAAGGGCACCCCTGCACTAGCAGAGGTGCCCCACATCGTCCAGTCCCAATTGTTTGGACTTCGTGACTGCAGGGATGCCAGTTTAAGTGTACACTGTCTATAGGTCAATACCTATGCACAGCTTCACAATGGTAACTCCGAATATGGCCAAGTAAGGTGTATAACAACTGGGAATTTCACCTCAATACTGATTCCAGTATTGGTTGCACAAACCCATGCACTATGGTGGCTACACATTGGACCCCCAGTACTGCCATACGCGCCTTCTGAGGTTTTCACTGCAGCCCTAGCTGCTGCCACCTCACAGACAGGCTTCTGCCCTCCTGGGGTTTGAGCAGCTCACTCCCACGAAGGCAGAGCAATGCATTTCCTTCAGGAGAGGGATGTTACACCCTCTCCCTTTGGAAATAAATGTTACAGGCAATGGGGGGGGGGGGTATCCTCCCAAGGCCTCTGGAAATGCTTTGAAGAGAACAGATGGTGCCCTCCTTGCATAATCCAATTTACACCAGTTCAGGGACCCCGAGTCCCTGCTCTGGCATGAAACTGGACAAAGGAAAGGTGAGTGACCACTCCCCTGTCCATCATCACCCCAGGTGTGGTGCCCAGAGCTCCTCCAGAGTGTCCCTGGGTTTTGCCATCTTGGATTCCAAGTTGGTGGGGCACTCTGGGAGCATCTGTGTGGGCAGTGCCAGCAGGTGATGTCAGAGACCCCTCCTGATAGGTGCTTACCTGGTTAGGTGACCAATTACCCCTCTCTGGCCTATTTAGGGTCTCTCCTCTGGGTGTTTCTTCAGATTCAGATTTCAAGACTTCAGCAGGAGCCCTCTGCATCCTTTACTTCATCTTCTACCGACGGATCAACCGCTGACTGCTCCAGGAACTCTACAAAACTGCAACAAAGAAGATAAGATGACTTCTGCAACATTGTATCTTCAGCTTCTTCCAGAAACTGCAACAGTTTCCAGGTCGTGCATCCTCCAAGGACTGCCTGTCTTCAGCCTGCACCAGAAGAACTGAACGAATCTCCTGTGGAGTGACGGAGTCACTTACCTGGTTCAGCAGGCACCTCTCTGCACCGACGACCGGTGGCTTGGGTCCCCTCTCCAGATGACAGGCGTGGATCCAGCAACACAGGTGGTGGACTAAGGAGACTCCGACATTCCCAACCTCTAGCTGTCCAACTTTGGTGGAGATAAGAGCCTGCCTCCCCACGCAAGACAGTACCCCCGTGCAGCACATGACTAGCAGTAGCCAAAGCTTGTGTACAACCTTCCAAGGAGTTCTTTGTGCACAGCATATCTTAGGTCCCCAGCACTCAATCTTGCGACTCACAGCTTTCTGGGTGGTTCTCCGGCGGTGTGGGAATCCTTTGTGTCATGCTGCATGGGCCTCTATTTGCACCTCCTTTGACCCCATGCTGTGGGACTCCTGTGCACACTGCCTGGTCTTCTGAGGGCTCTCTGAGTTTCCGAGAGCCCCCTCTGTCTGCCCTTCCTGGGTAGAGGCCACCAGGTCCCTCCTGGTCCCGGACAGCGCCATTTTCCCTACCTGTGAGCATTGCATGTGCCAAGGCTTGTTGGAGGAATCCAGTGACGCAAACCAGACTGCATTTATCCATCTGGCGTGGGACATCTTCTGCAGCAACCAGGAACCCACATCTGTCTTTTTTTGTGCAATACTGACTTGTCTTCTCACCGGTGGTTCTTGTTTTGCACCTTCGTCCGGGTTAGCATGGGCTCCTGTTCTCCCTGGACTCTTCAGTGCTTCTTGGTCTTGGTTCCCTTCTTCCACAGGTCTTCAGGTTCAGGAATCCATCGTTGGTTTCTTGCAGTCTCTTCTGGTTCTTGCATTATCTGCCATAACAACTTCTAGTGTGTTTTAGGAAACTTACTGTGTTTTACTCCTGCTTTCCTGGGCTCTGGGGTGGGGCCTATTACTTACCTTTGGTGTTTTCTTTCACTCCCAGCGCCCCTGTACACACTACACTTGCCTAGGTGGGAAACCGACTTTCGCATTCCACTATTTTAGTATATGGTTTTTGTACCCCCTAGACCCATTGCAAGCTATTGTGATTTTCACTGTTTGCACTATTTTCTGAATATTTACTTACCTGTTTTTGGTGACTAGTGTATATATTGTGTAATTTAGTTACCTCCTAATGGAGTATAGTCTCCAAAGTATTTTTGACATTGTGTTACTAAAATAAAGTACCTTTATTTTTGTAACACTGAGTATTGTCTTTCATGTGTGTAAGTACTGTGCGACTACAGTGGTAATGCAAGAGTTTTGCATGTCTCCTAGTTCAGCCTTTGACTGCTCTGCCTACAGCTACCTCTAGACAGCCTAGCTTCTAGACACTGACTACATTTCCCTAATATGGGACAACTGGACCTGATATAAGTTGTTAGTAGCTGTGGTACCCACTACAAACCAGGCCAGCCACCTACACTGGTGGTGCAGCAGTGGAATTAGTACTTGCAATTGCCTTATCACTCTGTCACCGGTGCTTTCCATGGGAAAGTGTAGTCTAGACTTGGGGCTATACAGAACTATACCTAGTAGTTGCACTTGCAATCTAAAATCCTAAAAGTTAGATAAAGTAGGTATTTTCTTTCCTTTCACTTTACTCTATCTTTTCTATCACTATGTCTTCCTCTGAGGCCACCCGTAGGGTTGTTAGAACTACTTATGAGAACCTAAACTTTAAAAGTTTGAGGGGGCTTTGCTTATAGAAAAGCCTAGGGATTAAGACACACCCTAACAAAGATTTCCTTTTAAATCTCCTTCTCCAGGATGACGAAGAACAGTCTGGTCACCAGGTAGAGGAGATAGAGGGGGATCATAACTAGATTGAATCAAGAGAGAGTCCTGGGGCTGGAGGGGAGGGTCTTTCCCAAGATCTTCCCAGTGGTAAAACATCTAGTGTAGCTGGCAGTGGGAGGGGGTCACACACAAGTAGAGCTCCCTTCACACCTAGAGGCCAGGTTACTAGGGTTACACAATGTTATAAATGGGGTCTTTGGTTGGCAGTTAGGTTACCCCTGGTCACCCTCAGCTAACCCCCGCTCACCCTCTTGGTAGCTTGGCACAATTGTAGCAACACACACAGTAACTTAATGAAAACACTACAAAATGACACAACAAGGGTTCAGAAAAGTAGACAATATTTATCTAAACAAAACAAAACCAAAATGACAAAAATCCACAATACACAAGTCATCAATTAAAAAACAAAAAGTGTCTACATGTAATTTTAAACACAGACTAATGCTGTTAGCGTGAAAATGTACCCTGGGCGCGTCAAAAATAACCCCGCACAGGTGAGTGTGTGTCAAAAAGGGCTTGCACTGCGTCGATTTCACTCACGAGCGAGACCTTGTGTCATTTCTCCTTCAGTTGCGTCGGCGTGCGTCGTTTCTTCTCTCCAAAGGAGAGCGATGCGTCGATCCGGTCAGCACTCTCGGGTCCGGGCAGGCCTTGCGTAGTTTTTACACGCCCAGCGGTGTTTGTGCCAGAAATTCAGCCAGACGATGATCTGAAAATCACTCAGCGCGGGTTGCGATCTCACCAGCCTCCGCCAGCGATGCTGCACGTCATTTCCCCAGCTCCAGGCATCGATCTTTCGGTCTCATTGCAGACGAGCGTCAATTTTTCACCCGCAGATCATAGTTGCATCGATCTTTTCCCCACATGGCGGTCGGTGCATGGATTTCTCACTTTTGGGCTGCCAGCTTCTCCTTTCAAGGTCCCAGGAACTGGATGGGCACCACTTGGTAGAGTAGGAGTCTCTCCAGAGACTCCAGTTGCTTGCAGAGAGAAGTCTTTGCTGTCCCTGAGACTTCAAACAACAGGAGGCAATCTCTAAATCAAGCCCTTGGCGAGTTCTTCTCAAAATGGAAGGCACTCAAAGTCCAGTCTTTGTCCTCCTGCTTAGGCAGAAGCAGCAACTGCAGGATAGCTCTACAAAGCACAGTCACAGGCAGGGCAGCTCTTCTTCCTCAGCTCTTCAGCTCTTCTCCAGGCAGAGGTTCCTCCTGGTTTCCAGAAGTGTCTTAAAGTCTGTGGTTTTGGGTGCCCTTCTTATACCCATTTTGCCCTTTGAGGTAGGCCTACTTCAAAGGAAAGTCTCTCTTGATTGTGAAATCCTGCCTTGCCCAGGCCAGGCCCCAGACACACACCAGGGGGCTGTAGACTGAATTGTGTGAGGGCAGGCACAGCCCTTTCAGGTGTTAGTGACCACTCCTCCCCTCCCTCCTAGCTCAGATGGCTCATCAGGAAATGCAGACTACACCCTAGCTCCCTTTGTGTCACTGTCTAGTGAGAGGTGCAACCAGCTCAACTGTCAAACTGACCCAGACAGGGAATCCACAAACAGGCAGAGTCATAGAAATTGTTTAAGCAAGAAAATGCTCACTTTCTAAAAGTGGCATTTTCAAACACAGAATCTTAAAATCAACTTTACTAAAATATGTATTTTTAAATTGTGAGCTCAGAGACGCCAAACTCCACATGTCTATCCGCTCCCAAAGGGAATCTACACTTTAATCATATTTAAAGGCAGCCCCATGTTAACCTATGAGAGGGACAGGCCTTGCAACAGCGAAAAACAAATTTAGATTTAGTAATATTTCACTGTCAGGACATATAAAACACATTACTATGGCGGTCATTCTGACCGCGGCGGTCGGCGGTCGCCGCCCGCCAAGCGGTTCCCGCCGAAAGCCCGCGGCGGCCATTCCAGCTTTCCCGCTGGGCCGGCGGGCGATCCCCAGAAGACCACCGGCCGGCCCAGCGGGACAGCCCCTTCAACAATGAAGCCGGCTTGGAATGGAGCCGGTTGAGTTGAAGGGGTGCGACGGGTGCAGTGGCACCCGTCGTGATTTTCACTGTCTGCACAGCAGACAGTGAAAATCTTTGTGGGGCCCTGTTAGGGGGCCCCTGCACTGCCCATGCCAGTGGCGTGGGCAGTGCAGGGGCCCCCAGGGGCCCCACTGCACCCGTTCCCGCCATCCTGGTTCTGGCGGTGGACACCGCCAGAAACAGGCTGGCGGGAAGGGGGTCGGAATCCCCATGGCGGTGCTGCAAGCAGCGCCGCCATGGCGGGTTCCCTGGGCCAGCGGGAAACCGGCGGGAAACCGCTGGCTCCCCTTTTCCGACCGCGGCTTTACCGCCGCAGTCAGAATCGCCCAGGAAGCACCGCCAGCCTGTTAGCGGTGCTTCCGCCGCACTCCGCCATGGCGGTCATGGACCGCCAAGGTCAGAATGACCCCCTATATGTCCTACCTTAACCATACACTGCACCCTGACTTTGGGGCTACCTAGGCCCTTCCTCAGGGGTGCCTTACCTGTAAGAAAAGGGAAGGTTTGGGCCTGGCAAGTGGGCACACTTGCCAATTTTAATTTACAGTTTAAAAACTGCAAACACAGACATTGCAGTGGCAGGTCTGAGCCATGTTTACAGAGCTACTAATGCGGGTGGCACAGCCAGTGCTGCAGGCCCACTAGAAGCATTTGATTTACAGGCCCTGGGTACCTCTAGTGCACTGTACTAGGGATTTACTAGTAAACAGATATGCCAATCATGGATGAACCAGTTACATACACATTTTGTATAGGGGCACTTGCACTTTAGCACTGGTTAGCAGTGGTAAAGTGCCCAGAATAACAAAAACAACAAAAACAGAGTCCAGCACACATCAACAATCTGGGAAACAGTGGCAAAAAGTTAAGGGATACCACGCCAAGGATGAACAGTCTAACACACAAGCAACAGAAAGATCTCCCTCTGCTCATTCCCATGTCACTTCGTCTCAGATGTGTCCCACACATCCAACCCTGAGGACAACTCCCTAGATAAGGAACTCAGGAAGCTGAGCTTGGAGGAGGCCAGATTGAGGCTGCAACAACAACAGTTCACCCTAGATAGGGAAGCCCTAGCTGTTAAAAGGGAAATACAGGGGTTGGGGATGGTTCCCCATGGTGGCAGCAGGAATAGCACTTTCAGGAGCTATGGTGTTAAGTAGAACACATTTGACTCTAGAAACTTGCTGTAGGAGGCTGACTGGTTTGTAGTGAGTACCTAAGGTACCTACACCTTATACCAGGTCCAGTTATCCCTTATTAGTGAAATGTAGGCAGTGTTCTAGCAGCTTAGGCTGTCTAGGGGTATCTGTAGCAGAGCAGCTAAGGCTGAACTAGGAGAGATGCAAAGCTCCTTCAATATCACTATAGTTACACAGTACTTATACGCAAGAAAAAGCATTACTCAGTGTTACCAAAAATAAAGGTACTTTATTTTAGTGACACAAGGCCAAAAATATCTTAGAGGCAATACTCCTTCTGGAGTTAAGTATTATATACAATATATACACTAGTAACCAAAATCAGGTAAGTAAACAGTCATAAAATAGTGCAAATAATAGAAAATACAATAGATTGCAATGGGCCTAGGGGCAACACAACCCATTTACTAAATAGTGGAATGCAAATGTCGAATTCCCCCCTAGGCAAGTGTAGCATGTAGAGGGGTGCTGGGAGTGTAAGAAAACACCAAAAGTAAGTAAAGTACCCCACCCCAGAGCCCAGGAAAGCAGGAGTAAAGTACAGCAAGTTTCCTCAAGACACACTACAAGTCGAGATTAAGTTTTATGCAAGAAGCAAGCAAGACTGCAAGCAACAGATGATGGATTCCTGGACCTGAAGACCTGTGGAAAGAGGAGACCAAGTCCAGAAGTCGAAGAAGAGTCCAGGAAGAACAGGAGCCCCTGCCAACCTGGAAGATGGTGCAAAAGTGGATTCCCCGGTTAGAAGAAAAGTACAGAAATGCACCAAAGAAGATAGCTGCGGGTTCGTGAATGGTGCAAGAGATGTCCCGCATCGAGTTATTGGATTTTTGCATGCAGACTGTTTGCGTCGCTGGATTCTGCCAGCAAGCCGTGGTTCAAGCAAGTATGCGGTTTACATCAAAGAGGAGCTGCCTGGACCCAGGAGGGACCTGGGGGTCTCAACTCAGACTGAGGAGACAGAGGGGGCTCTCAGCACTTCAGAGAGCCCTCAGAACACCAGGCAGCACCCACGGGAGTCCCAAAACACAGGGACAAAGAAGATGCAAAGTGCGATCATCGCAGCACAACACTGGAGATTCCCACGCTGCCGGAGAACCACTCAGAGAGCGGTGCGTCACAGGATGGGGTGCTGGTGACCTGGGATACGCTGTGCACGAAGAACTTTTGGAAGAAGCGCACAGAAGCCCAAGGAGCTGCAGAAGATGCAGTGTTCAGGGTTACTGTCGCAGCAAAGGGAAGCAAGCTCTTACTGCCACCAAATTTGGACAGCTGGACCTTTGGACAGCCCGGGTCACTTCGATCCACCACCGGTGTTCCAAGGATCACGCTCGTCGACAGGAGAGGAGTCCCAGAGAACCAGTTGTCATCACAGAGAGGTGCCTGGTGACTCCACAGGAGATTCCTTCGGTTCTTCTGGTGCAGGGTGAAGACAGGCAGTCCTCAGAGCGTGCACACCTTGGAAACTGTCGCAAATGCTGGCTGAGCTGAAGTTGCAGGTCACAGGAGTCGTCCTGGATACTTTGTTGCAGTTAAAGCGGTTCCTGGAGCAGTCTGCGGTTGATCTGGCGGTCAGAAGCTGAAGCAGAGGATGCAGAGGAGTCCTGGAGGAATCTTGCAAACTGAATCTGAGGAAACACCCAGAGGAGAGACCCTAAATAGCCCTGAGAGGGGGATTGGCTACCTACCCAGGTTTGCACCTATAAGGAGGGGTCTCTGACATCACCTGCTGGCACTGGCCACTCAGAGGTCTCCACAAGGTCCCCACACCTTGGAATCCAAGATGGCTAATGCCAGGGACACACTAGAGGAGCTCTGGGCACCACCCCTCGGGTGGTGATGGACAGGGGAGTAGTCACTCCCCTTTCCTTTGTCCAGTTTCGTGTCAGAGCAGGGACTGGGGGTCCCTGAACTGGTGTAGACTGGATTTTGCAAGGAGGGCACCGTTTGTGCCCTTCAAAGCATCCCCAGAGGCTCTGAGAGGATACCCCCCATGCCTGTGACACCTATTTCCAATGGGAGAGGGTGTAAAACCCCTCCCCTAAAGGAAATGCATTGTTGTGCCTTCCTGGGATTGAGCTGCTCAATCCCCATGAGGGCAGAAACCTGTCTGTGAGGTGGCAGCAGCTGGAGCTGCAGTGGAAACCTCAGAGAGCGGGTTTGGCAGTACTGGGGGTCCTTGGTGGAGCCCCCAGGATGCATGGGATTGCCCCCCCAATACCAGATTTGGATTGGGGGGTCAATTCCATGATTTTAGACACCTCACACGGCCATATTCGGAGTTACCATTATGAAGGTACATATATGTATTGACATATATGTAGTGCACACTTATAATGGTATCCCCGCACTCACGAAGTCCTAACCTTTAGTAAATGAAGGTTAGACATATAGGTGACTTATAAGTTACTTAGTGCAGTGGAAAATGGCTCAGAAATAGTGTGTGCACTATTTCACTCAGACTGCAGTGGCAGTCCTGAAGAACGGTTTCTATGAGCTCCTTATGGGTAGCAAAATAAATGCTGCAGCCCATAAGGATCTCCTGGAACCCCAATGCCCTGGGTACCTAGGTACCATATACAAGGGACTTATAAGGGGGGTCCAGTGTACCAATCAGAATTGGAATATGGAGTCACTAAACTGTAGTGACACATTTGGTAAGTAGAGAGAGCATAAGCACTGGAGTCCTGGTTAGCAGCACTTCAGTGACAAAGTCAAACATACTGACACATATAGGCCACACACTATGAGCACTGGGGTCCTAGCTAGCAGGATCCCAGTGAGACAGGCAAAGCACATTGACAAGTAGGTCTAAAACTATGAGCACTGGGGTCCTGGCTAGCAGGATCCCAGTGAGACAGTAAAAACACACTGACAAACACTCCCAAACAGGCCAAAAATGAGGGTAACGATGCTAGAAAGAGGCTTCTTTCTCACACTTGCACAAGACTGGTCCCCCTTACAAGGAGGGGGGTGACATCTACCAGTGGTTTGCTGCACTGGAGAGGGCCTGTAAAGTTCAGAGGGTCCCTCAGATGCAGTGTGCTGCTATTCTGTGGTTGCCCTTCTCTGGCAAGGGGAGAGATATACTCCTTACTGTCAGAGAAGATGATTCAGATAAGTACAATGTTTTGAAGACAGCACTCATGCATGGATTTGGCTTAACCACTGAACAATATAGTATTAAGTTCAGAGAAACCAGAAAAGAGTCTTCACAAAATTGGATAGACTTTGCGGAATGTTCAGTGAAGGCTTTAGAAGGTTGGTTACATGGCAGCAAAGTTTTTCACTCTCCAGATATTTCCACGTAGACAGTGAAGACTGATCTGGGCAAGGTTAGCCTTATTGTCCCTCGTTTGGGAGGGGGGGGGGTTTAGGAAAGTACCCTCTTTTTGGATTATTACCCCCAATTTCTGCCTGATGTCAGACTGTTTTTGACTCTGTCACTGGGTTCCTGCTAGTCAGGACCCCAGTGCCTATGGATTATGGTCTGCTTGTCAGTGTGTTTCACTGTTTTCTAACTTGTCACTTGAGTCCTGCTAATCAGAACTCCAGTGCTCAGGCTCTCTC
Source organism: Pleurodeles waltl (assembly GCF_031143425.1). Classification (NCBI taxonomy): domain Eukaryota; kingdom Metazoa; phylum Chordata; class Amphibia; order Caudata; family Salamandridae; genus Pleurodeles; species Pleurodeles waltl. Next base: position 654,191,429 of record NC_090447.1, read on the forward strand.
TGTTTCTAAATTTGTCACTACATACTAGTGACTCAGTATTTCACTCCAAATTGGCATACTGGACCCCCTTATAAGTCCCTAGTATATCGTACATAGATACCGAGGGCATTGGGATTCCAGAGGATCCTTATGGGCTGCAGCATTTATTTTGCCACCCATAAGGAGCCCATACAATGGCTTCTACAGGACTGCCATTGCAGCCTGTGTGAAAAAGTGCATGCACTATTTCACAGCCATTTTTACTGCACCAGGTCACCTCTAAGTTATCTATATATCAGGTCTTCCAACCCTGAAGGCTGGGTGCAAAGTACCTGTGTGTGAGGCCACCCATGCACTCGCAGAGGTGCCCCCACATCGTCCAGGCCCATTTTCCCAGACTGCGGGAGTGCCGGGACGCCATTTTAAGTGTGCACTGTACATAGGTCAATACCTATGCACAACTTCACAAAGGTAACTCTGAATATGGCCAAGTAAGGTGTCTAACAACTTGGAATTGCACCCCAATACTGATTCCAGTATTGGTTGCACAAACCCATGCTCTCTGGGGACTCCACAGTGGACCCCCAGTACTGCCATACCAGCCTTCCGGGGTTTTCACTTCAGACCCAGCTGCTGCCACCTCACAGACAGGCTTCTGCCCTCCTGGAGCTTGAGCAGCTCAATCCCCCATGAAGGCAGAACAATGCATTTCTTTTATGTTAGAAATGGGGTCTTTGGTTGGCAGTCAGGTTACCCCCTGTCCAAGCAAGGACCCTCACTCTAGTCAGGGTAAGTCACACACAATCCAAATTATCCTGTGCCCACCCTCTGGTAGCTTGGCACGGAGCAGTCAGGCATAACTTAGAAGGCAATGTGTAAAGTATTTGTGCAATGAATCATACAATAACACCATAGAGCACCACAAAAATATACCACACAGTGTTTAGAAAAATATATAATATTTATCTGATAAGATTCAGATCAAAACGATAAAAATGCAATAAGTATATGCTGAGATATCACTGAAAAGTGATATAAAGGGGGTTATTCTAACTTTGGAGGAGGTGTTAATCCGTCCCAAAAGTGACGGAAAAGTGACGGATTTACCACCAGCCGTATTACGAGTCCATTATATCCTATGGAACTCGTAATACGGCTGGTGGTATATCCGTCACTTTACCGTCACTATTGGGACGGATTAACACTCCTCCAAAGTTAGAATAACCCCCAAAGTGTCTTAAGTCTTTTAAAAGCAAACAAAGTCTCTTTCAAGCACAAAGTACCTGGTTTGCATAAAAAATCTCTGCAAAGAACTGCAGAAGAGGAGAAGCAGGGAAACAAAGGGGTATGCTTCGATTTCTCTGGCCGCACACAGTGATGCGTAGTTTAGTTTTCACACAGGGACGGCTGTGCATCGATTTCTGGTGCTTGGTTGTGGATCGTCTTCGGGTTGTGGGGTTTTCAGGTGCCCCGGGGACAGTGCGTGGATTTCCTGCGCTGGCAGGACAAAGTCACAGGAGCTGCATCGATTCTGTGGGTGTTGCGTCGTATTTTCTACCACACGGCAGGTGCTGCATCGATTCCTCTCTGGAAGTCGGGCTGCGTCATTCCAGCTCGGCTATGCGTCGATCCAGTGGGCCGTGCGTCAAATTTCCGGTCACTACACTGGTGCTGCGTCGATCTTTTTGTTGCAAAGTCGGGCTGCATCGTTCCAGTTCGGCGTGCGGTGAAATTGCAGGCTGTGTGTGGTTTCTGGCAGGCTGTACATCAAATTTTGCCCCACAAGGAGTCCTTCTTGAAGGGATGAAGTCTTTTTGGACCTCAGACTTCAGGGAACAGGAGGCAAGCTCTATCCAAGCCCTTGGAGATCACTCTCACCTCGGCCAGAGAGCAGCAAGGCAGCAGGGCAACAGCAAGGCAGAAGTCCTTCACAGAAAGCAGTCAGGTGAGTCCTTTGGGCAGCCAGGCAGTTCTTCTTAGCAGGATGCAGGTTCTGGTTACAAGTTTCTTCTCCAGGAAGTGTCTGAGTTGGAAGGGGCAGAGGCCCTGTTTAAATACCCAAATGTGCCTTTGATGTGGGGGAGACTTCAAAGAGTGGCTTAGAAGTGCACCAGGTCCCCTTTCAGTTCAATCCTGTCTGCCAGGGTCCCAGTAAGGGGTGTGGCAGTCCTTTGTGTGAGAGCAGGCCCCCCATCCTCCCAGCCCAGGAAGACCCATTCAAAATGCAGATGTATGCAAGTGGGGCTGAGTATCCTGTGTTTGGGGTGTGTCTGAGTGAATGCACAAGGAGCTGTCAACTAAACCCAGCCAGACGTGGATTGTAAGGCACAGAAAGTGCAGAGAAATGCTCACTTTCTAAAAGTGGCATTTCTAAAATAGTAATATTTAATTCAACTTCACCAGTCAGCAGGATTTTATATCACCATTCTGGCTATACTAAATATGACCTTCCTAATCCTTTCAGATCAGCAGCTACCACTCAAACAATGTATGAGGGCAGCCTCAATAATAGCCTATGAAGGGAGCAGGCCTCACAGCAGTGAAAAAACGAATTTAGGAGTTTTACACTACCAGGACATGTAAACTACATGGGTACATGTCCTGCCTTTTGCCTACACAGCACCCTGCCCTATGGGCTACCTAGGGCATACTTTAGGGGTGTCGTATATGTAGAAAAAGGGGAATGTTAGGCTTAGCAAGTACTTTTAAATGCCAAGTTGACTTGCCAGTGAAACTGCCCCCCAGGCCTTGCAATGGCAGGCCTGAGACAAGGTTAAGGGGCTACTTAAGTGGGTAGCACAATCAGTGCTGCAGGCCCACTAGTAGCATTTAATCTACAGGCCCTGGGCACATATAATGCACGCTACCAGGGACTTATAAGTAAATTAAATAGTCCAATTGGGTATGATCCAATGTTACCATGTTTAAAGGGAGAGAGCATATGCACTTTAGCACTGGTTAGCAGTGGTAAAGTGAGCAGAGTCTAAAAACCAGCAAAAACAGTGTCCAAAAGGTGGAGGGAGGCAGGCAAAAAGTTGGGGGGGGGGGCACCCTAAGGCTGTCAGGTCTAACACTTTAGGAGAGCGTTGTTAGACCCTCTCCCTTTGGAAATAGGTGTTACAGGCATAGGAGGGGTATCCTCCCAGAGCCTGCCTCTGGAAATGTTTTGAAGGGCACAGATGGTGCCCTCCTTGCATAATACAGTCTACACCAGTTTAGGGACCCACAGTCCCTGCTCTGGCACACAACTGGACAAAGGAAAGTAGAGTGACCACTCCCCTGTCCATCACCACCCCAGGAGTGGTCCCCAGAGCTCCTCCAGAGTGTGCCTGGGTTTTGCCATCTTGGAATCCAAGTTGGTGGGGCACTCTGGGAGCATCTGAGTGGCCAGTGCCAGCTGGTGACATCAGAGACACCTCCTAATAGGTGCATACCTGTTAGATGACCAATTCCCCTCTCAGAGCTATTTAGGGTTTCTCCTCTGGATGTTTCTTCAGATTCGGACTGCAAGACTCCAGCAGGAATCCTCTGCATCCTTTACTTCTTCTTCTACCGACGGATCAACCGCTAACTGCTCCAGGAATTCTACAAAACTGCAACAAAGAAGCTAAGACGACTTCTGCAACATTGTATCTTCAGCTCCTGCCAACAGCTGCAACAGTTTCCAGTACGTGCATCCTTCAAGGACTACCTGTCTTCAGCCTGCACCAGAACAACTGAAGGAATCTCCTGTGGAGTGACAGAGTCACTTCCCTGCTTCAGCAGGCACCTCCCTGCAGCGACAACCAGTGGCTTGGGTCCCCTCTCCAGACAACAGGCATGGATCCAGCAACACAGGTGGTGGACTAAAGTGACTCTGACAATCCCAAAGACTGGCTGTCCAAGTTTGGTGGAGGTAAGAGCCTGCCTCCCCACACAAGACAGTACCCCTGTGCACCGCATGACTAGCAGTCGCCAAGGCTTGTGTGCGACCTTCCAAAAAGTTATTTGTTCACAGCACATCTTAGGTCCCCAGCACTCAATCCTGCAAAGCACAGCTTCCTGAGTGGTTCTCCTGCCGCATGGGAATCCTTTGTGTCGTGCTGCGTGGGCCTCCATTTGCACCTCCTTTGTCCCCGTGCTGTGGGACTCCTGTGCATGCTGCCTGGTCTTCTGAGGGCTCTCTGAGTTACTTAGAGCCCCCTCTGTCTCCCCCTCCTGGGTAGAGGCTACCATGTCCCTCCTGGTCCCAGACAGCGCCATTTTTGCTATATGGTTTGTGTTCCCCTAGGCCCATTGCAACCTATTGTGATTTCTACTGTCTATTTTCCAACTATTTACTTACCTGTTTTTGTTTACTAGTGTATATAATGTGTAAGTTACTTACCTTCTAAGGGAGTATAGTCTCCAAAGTATTTTTGGCATTGTGTGACTAAAATAAAGTGCCTTTATTTTTGTAACACTGAGTATTGTCTTTCATGTGTGTAAGTACTGTGTGACTACAGTAGTATTGCAAGAGCTTTGCATGTCTCCTAGTTCAGCCTTGGCTGCTCTACCTACAGCTACCTCTATACAGCCTGGCTTCTAGACACTGACTACATTTCACTAGTAAGGGATAACTGGACCTGGTATAAGGTGTAAGTACCTGTGGTACCCACTACAAACCAGGCCAGCCTCCTACAGGTGGCACAATGAGTGCTGCAGGCATACTAGTAACATTTAGGCCCATATTTATACTTTTTTTGTGCCGCATTTGCGTCATTTTTTATGCAAAAGCAGCTCAAACTTACAAAATATAATTGTATTTTGTAAGTTTGTGCCACTTTTGCATCAATAAGTGATGCAAATGTGGCACTAAAAAAGTATAAATATGGGCCTTAATGTGCATGCCCTAGGTATATGGTATAACACTTTACTATGGGGGTTTAAAGGTAACTTAAATATGCCAATCATGTGTAAGCCAAATTTGCTGTGCTTAAGGGAGTGAGCACAAGCAGTTTAGCACTGGTTACCAGATGTAAACTGCTCAGAGTCCTAAGGCCAACAAAAATGAATACCGAAAAATAGGCAATGTGATGCAAAAGGTTTGGGGGGACCCTACAGGGAGGTTCAAGTCCAACACATCCCCACCTTCATCCAAAAGGCGTTCCTGCTTAGACGATAGAACATGGACAATGCCCCTCTACTGCAGAAGCCATTGCCAGTTCTATGTCCATCTGAACTCAGTTTGATCCATCATTCTACGTCTCCTGAACAAGTGAACTGACCCATAGGGAACCCTTCTCCTCACATGTAGACCCCACATTTGAAGCACTGAACCTTAACTTGCTCATATATGTATCCCAACAGGCAAACAGTATACCATGGGCAACAAGGTGATGATGTCCATTAGACCCCCTTGGATCAGATTTCAGTCCCCCACCCAAGGGAACTTCTGCCCATACGGACAGCAAAGGACAGAGGCCACTAGCAGCTGTCAGTGTCAAGAGCCAGGCCACAGGCCATCCATGATTGCCTTACCTTTGAGGTATTTACTTGGTGGCACATCTACTCAATCAAAATACACTACAGATTTTCCAGAACTTGCAAAATTAACCTGAAATACCAAGTACTTTCCGTTTGAAATACCTACAGATCAGATCTTGGTTTATTTCAATGTGCCACAAGCAATGACACAGCTTTTTCATGGTTCACAATTCTTTCTTCAAAGTAGATCAATAGGGTCATATTTTTATTTTTATAAGATTGTACCAATTCAGACTTGCCTGTACTGGTGGCAAAATGTCCTTGAGAGGCTGAAACTCTGACTGAATCAGTAATCTCAAATTGAAAGTGGCTGACACTAGGCAAATAAAGGTTTCCACAATTCTACTTCATTTGCAGACCTTAAGGTACACCAGTCACGTGGCAACAAATGGGAATGCTCGATGACTGCACGTCAACAGCAGTTACAAACAGGTGTGGTTATGATGTAGCCGAGCACCTCCTGCCCTGCTGCTCTTAGTTAATTCTAGGATTCTGTGCTTTTTTTTCCAAATTTGGTGCGTTTGCTGAGGTTAGTGTGGGCTTCCTATGCCTCCCCCGTTGTATCTATATTTGTCTTGTCTAAGTCAAATCCATAACAGCCATTCTTTTTCGCAGTTCTTAGTTAAATGGTGAGCTTGGTTTGCAGGAATAATAGTATTGAAAAGTCCTTGTTTAACAAAGATGAAAAAAAAAGGTCGGGAAATGTAAATGTTTTCGTGCCTTTAATATAAGTGGTGTTGCACATCAAACATAAAAAAGTCATGCAATGAAGAAAACAGCAACTGCACATTCAATGTACTGAACTTTAAGAATTATTACTTTATCAGTTCAACATCACCAGGCTCGTTTCGTTTTTCATGTAAAACAAATTTAAACTGAGCATGGAGTGCCTAAGTGCCTTTTACTGCCAGCCAGTGTAATTAAAGAATGTGAGTGGCAATTCATCTGATGGTGCACAGTGGTGCTGTTGGTGTGGTAGAAAGCACTGCAACCGCAACATGTTTTCCATTCGATGAGGACTCCTTTTTTACCATGGATTTCTGTTTTAATTTTTGGATTTCCTGGTCTCATGTCATGTTTTTTGAAAACTCAGTAGCTACTTTTCGTGGATTTAATTAGAGACGTTTAACAATGGAATTCATTAGTGGGAGGATATGACTATATAGTACTGTATGTTCATTGTGACGCAATACTGTTTTGAAAATGCTAATTAATCCTATGGCCCATCTTCCATTCATTTTGAGCTTTCATGTGGGAGGTTTCATTATCTTGAAATGTACTGAGCATTTGAGTTAATGAGTGCAGGAGAAGCAGGAAACATTGAAAATACATGCTTTTCTAATATGTCTCTTTCTTATCTGTATAAATAATTATTAGAATCAGTTTGACATACTTACTGCAATATTTTTGAACTTGCTGTATAAAAAATAGAAACCACAACAATTTTACCTCTAGATTTAAGAAATAACATTTGTTTTCTGTCTACCTTTTTGCTTTGCTTTTAAGGTAGAGCGCAAAGCGCTCTGTCCCTGGTGTAATCACTCTGTGGACTTTTAACCACGCCCATCAGTTTGGTTGGTTCGTGGACCTGCCTTTCATTTGTGAAAGGCATGCATTGGTCGTGGCTTTTCTGGTATTTAGCCTTCCTCGAGCGCACCAGCCAACTACTGAAAACATACGAGGCTCTGTGTTTTCCATATGGTTTCTGGACAACTTTTTCTCTTTATTTCGTAAGCAGCGCAATCTACCCGGCAGCAGTCAAATGCTTTGCATGACATCGACCCTGTTACATGGTTAATTGCATTTTTGCCGATAACTTTCACTGTGAGTGAATTTCTGTTTCCCTTTGTGTGTCTCCTTCACACCCATGGCGCCGTCAGCTTGCTTATATGAAACTGTTTTACTTTTCATTTGTTTCCTTTGTAGTGCTTTTCTTTATTGAAACCGAACGATCTGTGTTCATAAGTTTGCTACTTGTGTTTTTTTTCGTAGGGTGGCATTCAGAGCGTTGAAAGTGAGCAGTTGCTGTTGAATGAAAAGTAGCATTCAGGACTTCCTGTTACATGACATAGTGCGCTTCCTGTATTTTTTCATCTTTAGCCGATGCGGCTTTCGATTAGACCTAAAATGGCTTTTTATCACATTTGCCCATTCATGTTGTTCACGTCCATTAGATGGTTAGATTTGGTTCAAAGTAGATACGTAGTCTTATTGAAAAGCTATACCTGAGAGTTCTGTTCTGAAGTTCTTCCTTTCTGTTTATTGACACTGATGTAAAATCTCCCCAGGGATATATTTTACTTTCTCAGCAGCCTCATTAATTAATGGCCTCGCCACACAGAAGGTATTAATTACCATCAGCTCTAGAAGAAAGGACGTCAGATTTAATTGGTTAGGCAGGTTCCAGTTCAGAAGCGTGCTCACCAGAAAAGCCATTGGAAAGTCACATTTCCACCTTTGTTTGCTGACAGAGTGCGGATGCGTGCCATTCCACACATAGATTTTAGTGCAAAGAAGCCCATTCTTTTCCTCACCCTGACCAACCTTGTAAATGTTGAATTTGATAGGTGAAGTTTGGAGTACTAGCATTCTTTAGTAAACAAAAGCACACCAGCCAGCAGTAATTGGTTCACGAAATAAGGGGGATGGGCGGGTCCTGAGAGTCAATAAAATGTTGACCCCGAACACAAATAACAACATAGTTGTTACAAAATAACCAGGCATTTGAAAATCATTAGTTACATCACCAAAAATAGTATCATCAATGTAAATATTTGAAATGTAGAAATAATATATGTAGGTATAAAATGTTAACTTGCATTCATAAGTTTCAAACTTGCAGAATTAGTGTTCTTGTATTCGCTTTTTCGTTTTTTTGTACTTGTAAATACTTTTTAGAGGGAATAGTTAATAAATTATGTGTCGACAACCAGCTCTCTGTACTTCTGGTCCATGGATTTTTTATATTAGTATTGTACAAAATTCAAATATCACAAAATAGCTGTAGAACAGATGCAATAAAATAATAGATTAGCAAAAGTATCATTTATTTATTTGTGAGACAAATTAAAATGTGAGCTAGACAGTGATAACTAAATATTTTGTTTGCTTCCCTAAATTTTCCGGAAACTTACACAAAACATTTGTTGTTATTTACACTTCTTTCATAAGCTGGGGAGTTTGGTTCTATTACTATTCTTTATAACTTGGATAGTAACACGAGTTGAATTTATATCCCACCTTGTGGGTATTGGAGCACTTTATTATTTTTGTGCCATTTTACGTAGCGCAAACTCCATACAAAGATATTACAACACTTTACATGAGCACCGGTTACATTACACAAGAACACATTCTTTTGTGGTAGCAATGGTAGTTTAAGTGATTTTCCCAGAATCACAGAACGTTGAGCCACTGCCAAGAGTCTAACTGTGTTCCCCTGCTCCAAAGTCGGCAGCTCTGGCCCTTATGCCACATCTTCTCCCCTAAGGTTCTTTGTCTGGTGCATGTTGAGGCAGTCTGGGAAAAACTTGTTTTTAGGTTGAGCATAGCAGTGCAGAAGCGCTGCTTTTCCGACGTGTTGGTATGTGTCTGGGCTTTTAACCTCGCCCTCGGCATGCCTATCACTTTCACTCATTCATGGGCTTGCCTTTCAAAAGTCCTTTCTTTTTGTTGGTAAATGCTTTACGTTTGCCCCTCCTTTGGGCGGTTTGGTTACCGCCTTGGCCATCGACCCAGGTACATGGATAATTGCACTTTTGCTGATAACTTTGACTGCGAGTGAACTTCTTTTTCCTTTTGTGTCTCTCCTTGGCGCTCACGGCGACACTTTGAATCGGCTCGCTTATGCCAACTATTTTACTTTATATTTTTAGTTTGTGCAGTAAGAAAATTCCAGTAAGGAATTTACAACGCTAATAACTCTAACTCGAGCAAACGCGAGACCCACTGCATTGCAAATGCTTGTTTTTATTTACAGCCCTAAACATAGCATAGCTAGATAACGGATGCTTTTGTTGCCCCCTACTGGGAAGCAATGGCTTCAAGAGGCTCTAAGTTTCTATCTATGATGTGCTTAAAGAAATAGATGCAATTTACAGAATTTCTAATACAGTAACCTCTCAAAACGTACGATTGTTCCTGAGAACTCTCTATGGGGCATGGTGTTGTACCTATGTATTTATTAGTTAGAATAACACTAAAGTAATAAGCACAAGCCAAATATTTTTGTGAGGAAGCCTACATTACTACATACTCATGTTTAAGCCTGTTTTGCATATCATATGATCAACAGGAGACACAGCAGTGCAACAACAGGAACGGCGATTTCGGTGGGACAGTGGCATCTGTATAAATGACATCACATATAATGAACTCTGCAAACACTACATTCTATAAGAAATAACATAAACGAGAGTATGTAGTTACATGTGTCTGGATGGTGGGTGCATGTGTGGGAGTAGGGAGGTGAATAGCTAAACAGGGGTAGGGAGGGAGAAGGACGGAGAACGGAGGATGGAGGAAAGGATACCTAATGACTGTGAGGGAAGGGCAAGTACCAGTAAAGGCAAGGTCTATAAATTTACTGACAGGCTTACGCGTAGCAGAGCAGGAAGTAACACCCAGTAGACAGCGTATATCCTCACTCTGGGAGGGGGAGTCCAAGGCCTCAGAGATAAACCCCACAATCTTGTCCCAGTAAGGGGCAAGCTAGGGACTGCTCCAGATCCTGTGCATGAAGTCTGCTGCATTAGTTTGGTAGTGGGGACAGGTATCTGTCAATGCGTATAGAGTTATAAAGCTGTGTTATGGCTCTGCAACCACCCCATGTGTCAACAATATCTGAAAAAGTAAGAAGGTCTCTGGCTTGTTGTGTGTTTTATGCCTAAGCATGTGTAAGTGTAGCGTAGATAAGAAAAGAGCCCTGTGGTATTCCATAATTGTCCACCAGTCTCTTAAATGTGCAAAGAATCTTCTTCATGAATAGGTCGCCCCAGACAGTAAGACGAGCGTTGGACCAGGCTGCCGTGCTCAGTTGCGTTTGTATCTCATAGCACCCCGGATATGCCAAAGAGGTAGCTTTGGTGCATATGGAGAGCAGTCACGAGCCTTGGCCACATGTGTGATCTGGCAGGTCTTAGCCACACACATAAGGGCATTTCCCAGCCCAGCAGCCACTACAGTACCAGGGGCGGCTTGGCCCTATCACACCAGGGTCCCAGTTCAGGCATATTTTGACCCGCAAACCAACGCACGGGCCATTGCAGCTGGGGGGCTGCATGTTAATATTAGTATTTTGGGGCACCTAATCTGCCACGCTCCAAAGGATTGTAAAGTTTAACAAGTGCCACTCGCCTTTTGCCCTTGCCCCATATCAGTGCCATTAGGAGTGTGCATAGTTCAGCAAAGAGTCTGGTGGTCAACAGTACTGGTAGGGCAGATAAGAAATACAGTAACCTGAGGAGGATTAACATCTTGGAGATGGCAATTCTGCCTCCCAGAGAGAGCAGCAAGGATGTCCAAAACAGGAGATAAGACCTTGCATCTGTGAGGGCTCTGCCCAAATTGCCATCCATCAAATCCTTGTCGGAGTGATATACCTGGATGCCCAGGTATTTAACAGACTTGTAGGACCAGGGAAGAGGAGTGCCTGGAAGCCTACTCTGCTGGGACTCAGGCAGGGATGTCAACTGAAACAATAGAAACTTGTCCTAGTTCACCCTCAGACTGGATACCTCTCCAAATTGTTGTAGGAGTTCCATAAGTCAAGGAAGCACAGGAGTGTCGTCCATTAGGTATACTAGATCATCATCGGCATATAATGAAATCACATGCCAACAGCCACTGGCTTGGATTCCACACTCTGAGGTGTGTGCTCAGAGTGCACATGTGAGGGGTTCCGTTGGTAGTGTGAAAATTATTGGGGACGAGCGATAGCCTTGGCGAGTGTCGCATTCAATAGTGAACGGGTCAGATATGAAGCATCCAGTTGTCGGCCAGGCTAGAGGCATATTTTAAAGTAAGGCAATTCATTGAAGAAACCTGGGATTTATTCCAATCCTCACAAGGACCTCCTTTAGCTGTTTCCACCCCAGGGTGTGTTATGCCATTAATTGTGTTTGACCAATGACTTTGTGTTTCACCACTGCGCATATTAGTTGTTCAATGTTCATCAGGAGCACATTACATTCTGTATTCAGTTTAGCTGCCTATTGGCTTTAACGTGGCATTAGACAATACATTTTGTATTTAGGTTAGCTGCCTATTGGCATTAACATGGCATTAGACATTACATTCTGTATTCAGTTTAGCTGCCTATTGGCTTTAACGTGGCATTAGACATTACATTCTGTATTCAGTTTAGCTGCCTATTGGCTTTAACATGGCATTAGACATTACATTTGGTATTTAGGTTAGCTGCCTATTGGCTTTAACGTGGAGTTAGTCATTGCAGTTGAGACATTGCAGATGAGCTGTGTTTTTCCACATGGTAGACCAAGCTGTGTTTTTCAAATTGAATTCACACGAACCCTAACGTGATAAGAGAGCGTATATTTGGTGTTTTCCTTTCTGCTCAGCCTTGGGAAGAGGAGAGGCTTAGGAGATCTGGCCAATCTCCAATGGCTTGTTTATTTCCCAAGTCTGAGGGGAAGGGGCCAGGCTTTTTTAATGGTGTCCCTGCGCAGCAGCAATGGGAAATTTTCCAGGACTTCAGTCAGGAGCGGACGTCAGCTGCCTGGCCTCCCGTTTGGGTTGAAAATCTCTTTCTCGCAGTTGAACAGGAGTCATCAACTTGCAGGCATGAGAAGGATGACGAGCAGTGATGGGCCCTACGGTGATGCAATTTTGACTTTTATTCTTTGCTTTGAAGTTATGCTATAATATAATCACATGTATTTGCTGAGTACATTGCAATTGAGAAGTACTTTGAAATATTTTGCTTTCATTTCTGCGACTACTTTTAAACGTGTGCTTCCAACCTACTAATCTCGTCTTTCAGGAACCTTGTGGTGAAGTAATAATAATAAATGTCTTCTTTAAACTAAGAAGTGCATTCCAGAGAAGTTTTGTCAGCTCAGTCATAAGATAAAAGAAGGAAAGCAAAACATTTTGGCGTTAGTCAACAGTCTGGGAGTCGAATTGGAGCTTGGAAGTGCACTATTTAAAAGTGTAATTGTTTTTGTTTTTTAGAGAATTAAAGAAGCACGGCAGACCATGTTTGAAAATGCATGTGAAGTTAAACTGCCTTATGGTGCTGTGAGAAACATGTTTTCTTGTTTATCAGGACTTTGTGAGTCTTGGGATGAGTGCTTGGATAAAGCAAACGTGTTTTCATATTTAGAAAATGTGCATTTTGAAAGAAATGATGTCCCTTTTGTTCTTGACAGAAGGGTTTGGATACTTTTGTCTGCTTACAGAAAAATGCATGTGAGATGCAGGCAGTTAGAACATGAAAATAAGAATTTACGTGAGCAAATTAGCCAGAACAAATTTAAAGATAATACTGCTGTTTTAGGAGAATCTGGTTTTTCCCATTCCAGAAATGAGGAGGTTAAAAAAGGTGGGGGCCAGTGTGACCCTCTTGAGCAGAGCGTAGTGAAGAGCAGCCCACAGTTTTTGGCAGTTGAAGTGCATTCCTTAAAAGATTACACTGAGCACGAAGTTGAGAATGTTATATTCAGACCGCTTTTGCAAAGTACGATGTGTAAAATTAATTCATACAAGGCAGAGTACTGTCGCAAAATGTGCAGTTTCTGGGAATTCAATGGAATCCAGAAAATAGACAGATGTTGTCACAGGTAAAACAAAAGATTTTAGAGTTTCTTACTATTTGCACTAAGCAAGAGACACCGAGTTCCACAAGCTTGTTTGATTTTTGGAAACAGTATAGGCCTCTTCTGAGTAAAATCTCAACACTTTGGTACAAAGTAACTAGGAAAAAACATGAGTAGCAGCTGCAAGCTTTTGATTTGGCAAATGAAATAATTCAACAGACTTGAGATTTGTGTGCAGTGCAAGAGGGAAACACTGATTTACATGTAAATCAGGAACAGGGGAAGACAAGAGTGCCCCTGGAACTTTGGATTAGAAAACTATCTGACTTTGTGGAGCGCTGTACTCCTTTTGAAAAACAGCTTTTGACTTGTTATTGGGCTCTAGTGAATACTGAGCAAATGACATAAATGATAATGTAATTCTGAAATCTGAACTACCAATCATGCAGTGGGTGATGATTTCACCTAAATCTCACAGTACAGGACAGGCACAAGAGGCTAGTATCATACACTGGATCTGGTACATACAAAACAGGGCTCGAACTACTGCAGCCCTACATGAACATGTGTCACAAGCCCCTTTACAGGATGAGGAGAGCGTGCAGGGAGTACCACAGGTAAAAGAGTCACCAGGGAAATTGAGTGCACCATTTGAATTTGTGTCCCCTGGGGTTAAAAAGCGTGTTTGTTTGACTAATGATTCATTGAAATGCATGAGTACTAAAAGACTATGGAAAGCAGTGTCATACAATCCAGTTACTGAAATGTTGTTGCCTACCACAGGAGAAGGAAAAAGTAACCAATATGCAGAGTTGTACAATGTGTGTGTCAGACTTTAAAGCAAGAGCTGCTTGAGATGTGTCATTTTTACACTGATTCTTGGTTCACTGCCAATGGATTAGCCGTTTGGTTTTCCACATGGCTTGTACATAACTGGTTCAATTCCCCTGCAGATGTAAAAGCCAAAATTTCAGGGACAGAAGTGGCAACCCAGAATTCTGACTTGGTGGGGATGGCTAAGTGTGTGCACCAGAAATGTGGACATCTGGGAGAAAAAGCCACTTACAGGTGGGCAGAGATTAGAGAGATGCACATTCCCCTAGATTTGATAAAAACTGTGATTTTGCAATGTCCTATTTATCAGCACAGACAACAGAGATCTGTCCCACAAACAGTCAAAGATCAGTTGGGGAGAGGAAAGTTACCAGGACAGAAATCGCAAATTGATCAGGTTTTAGGGGAGCGATTGCTGCAGATTACCAAGTCGAAATCAAAATGATGCTGATAACTAGAGGAGAATCTGATTTATTCATACAGGGTGGAGACAGAATTGCCCAACTTGTCATAAGTGCAGTGAATTGAGGTTTGGTAAAGAAGGAGTCTGCCCCAGCCCTTCTGACAGTGCAAGGAAAGGGAAGCTGTGGTGCAGCAGATAAAAACCTCAGTGCTAAGGTGTGGGTTGAATCCCCAAGTGACCCTCCAGAACCTGCAGAAATCATAACAAATGGCCCCAATAACGTCCTGCTGATTATAAAACAAGGAAAGGAAGAAGAAGGGCACATTTCAGATGACAAATGTTATTTGCAAGAAAAGTCATACTTTTTTCTTTTGCAGATCCTACCACGACTCACGACTGACCATGAGTGTGCTGTGTGGTCTCCCTTGGGGTGTTTGCGTGTAGGGTCGGGGGAGGGACCGCACCCCCAATCTGAACCTGATTGATTAAAGTACAAAAAACATGGATCCATTTTGTGCAACTGGCGCCTTCAGTTCAAGTTATACATGGGATCAATATAAAGTTTGTCAACTTGTTTGATTACATTCTTCAACTGGAACTAAGCAACATTGCCAGTTAACTGTCTGTGTTTTTTCGTGTGGAACCCTGACTTTCACTTACATTCCAGCAAACCTTTCAGGTGGACCGTGTACCTTTACATGAGTAGAACTCATGCTACATAAACTTGCTGTTTTAAGAGACGCTATTCAATCAGTTATTATCCCAATTAGAGTATATTAGTTTCAGTCTTTTCATTGTAGATATATCTGATTTGAAAGGCTATGAGATCAATATGTTAATCCACTTCCATTGCTTTACAGTGATTGCTTTTATCATTCAAATCTGATTTGCTTATAATGTTTTTCTGTTGTTTTTGTGTTTTTGTTTTTGTTTGAAATAAGAGAAAGTCTTTGGTCATAGGGTGGAGATGTTATGCCTTTAATTGTGTTTGACCAATGACTTTGTGTTTCACCACTGCGCATATTAGTTGTTCAATGTTCATCAGGAGCACATTACATTCTGTATTCAGTTTAGCTGCCTATTGGCTTTAACGTTGCATTAGACATTACATTTGGTATTTAGGTTAGCTACCTATTGGCTTTAACATGGCGTTAAACATTACATTCTGTATTCAGTTTAGCTGCCTACTGGCTTTAACGTGGCATTAGACATTACATTCTGTATTCAGTTGAGCTGCCTATTGGCTTTAACATGGCATTAGATATTACATTTGGTATTCAGGTTAGCTGCCTATTGGCTTTAACATGGAGTTAGACATTGCAGTTGAGACATTGCAGATGAGCTGTGTTTTTCCACATGGTAGACCAAGCTGTGTTTTTCAAATTGAATTCAAACAAACCCTAACGTGATAAGAGAGCGTATATTTGGTGTTTTCCTTTCTGCTCAGCCTTGGGAAGAGGAGAGGCTTAGGAGATCTGGCCAATCTCCAATGGCTTGTTTATTTCCCGAGTCTGAGAGGAAGGGGCCAGGCTTTTTTAATGGTGTCCCTGGGCAGCAGCAATGGGAAATTTTCCAGGACTTCAGTCAGGAGTGGACGTCAGCTGCCTGGCCTCCTGTTTGGGTGGAAAATCTCTTTCTCGCAGTTGAACAGGAGTCATCAACTTGCAGGCATGAGAAGGATAACGAGCAATGATAGGCCCTATGGTGATGCAATTTTGAATTTTATTCTTTGCTTTGAAGTTATGCTATCATATAATTACATGTATTTGCTGTGTACATTGCAATTGAGAAGTACTTTGATATATTTTGCTTTCATTGCTGCGACTACTTTTAAACGTGTGCTTCCAATCTACTAATCTCGTCTTTCAGGAACCTTGTGGTGAAGTAATAATAATAAATGTCTTCTTTAAACTAAGAAGTGCATTCCAGAGAAGTTTTGTCAGCTCGGTCATAAGATAAGAGAAGGAAAGCAAAACAGGGTGTCAAATGCCTTCTTTATGTCCAGCATGCAACCCAGGGGTTAGCAACTGATGACTGTGTCCAGTCCATGAGTATGAACAGGCAACACAGGTTCAGGAATGTATTACTCCCAGGTATGAACCCGTTCTGCTCAGGGTGTACTACATATTCTGCTATGGGGATCAGCCAGTTAGTCAACACCTGCACTAGGATCTTGTAGTCTGTGTTCAATAAGGAGAGGGGGCAGTAATACCCCATCAGCTTATGATTCCTGAAAATAAACACATTTTCATCTCAAATTTATATTCTCAATTTTGGTATATGTATATTCATCCAACCAAGCAAGGGGACGTGGTTTGGAAGCATCTAGATGGAGGTCTCACATTCTAAGAGTGCTCCGGACCCTTCCGACATCCGACGCCATCCTCGTCACTGTCCTGCACACCTCTTAAATGTCCCCTTAGCAGCTATGCAACACCAAAGGCCTCTTTGTTCACCCTGCTGCAGGAGGAGGAAGAACAAGGAAAGAGGCTGCTTATCGCACAGACCGGCTCAAAATCGTGGATACCCTCGATCACGGAGGCCCTGATTCTCCGGGCTGAGAAAGCCTGAGCTGGACCCCACCCGTCACCCACTCCGCCCTGCCAGATCCAGACGCTTACTGTCTCTGAGAAGGGTGACCGACATGAGGCGCGTCACGCATCCTCTCTTAGCAGCAGTGCACCTACTTTGGGGCAGTGAAGACCTCCGGACCGGGGGTGCCGCAGCACATCCTCCTACCTGATGCTGGATCAGCGGTTCCCCTGGAGCCACGGCAGTGGGTTTTCCTTACCTGCTTTTGCATGGGGCCCCCTCTCACCTAACCTCCCTGATCCTGATGCTTGCAGTTTCTGAGATGGGTGACCAGCCGGGAAACACGCCTCTCAATGCATGGCACCTCCTCATCTCCTAGCAGCAGCGCACCCACTCTTGAGCCGTGAAGATTGCTGGACCAGGGGTTCTGTGCCACTGCACCCCTCCCTCCCTGGTACGGGACCAACAGTTCACCTGGAGCCATGCCGGTGACTTTCCTGGCCAGCTTGTGCATGGGCTTTCTTACCTAGTGGCCCAGATTGCAGTGGAATGTAGGCTGGGATCAGCTTCACACTGGTGACACTGCTGGCCTGCTGGGACTCGATGGAGGCTCTTATCCCACACAGGCCTCCCATCCTCCATGTGGCAGCCTGCAGCCGATCCCCACCTGCAATTCTGGGGTCTCCTTGGACAAGGCTGTTGCTTCCTGTTAGAAATGGCGTCTCTAGTTGGCAGAGGTATACACCCTTGTCCAAATAGGGACCAAAATCCTAGTCAGGATAAGTCACACACAATCCAAACTATCCTGTGCCCACCCTCTGGTAGCTTGCCACTGAACAGTCAGGCTTAACTTAGGAGGCAATGTGTAAAGTATTTGTGCAATAAATCATACAGTAACACAGTGAAAACACCACAAAAATACACCAGACAAGTTTAGAAAAATATAGGATATTTATCTGGTTAAATTAACGTCAAAACAGTAAAGATTCAATAAGTACAGGTTGAAATGTCACTTATGCAGGTTTAAAAAGAGTCTTAAATCTTAGAAATCAACAGTTGTTTCTTGTTTACACAAAGTAACTGGTTTGCATAAAAAATAACCCATTCGGAGACCACAGAGCAGGAGGTGCATGGAAAAACAGGATGTGTGTCAGATTTTCTGGTGCAGCAGGATGTGTGTCAGATTTTCTGGTGCAGCATAGATGATGCATTGTTTATTTCCAGGCTGTAAGGGGCTTTGCGTAATTTTTTGGCACAGTCTTGGTTCCTCACTGCGATGTGGGGATCTTTTTGACGCCCAGGGATGATGCGGGGAAATCCTGGGCATGCAGGAAGAAGTCACAGGCGCTCCGTCGATCTGGTGTGGTGATGCGTCAAATTTTCTGTCGCAGGGCAGGTGCTGCGTTGATTTTCCACTTGGGGAATCGGCTGCGTCATTCCAGTTCGGCTGTGCGTCAATCCTGTAGGGCGTGCATCGAATTTCTAGTCGCAAGGCAGGCACTGCATCAGGCTGTGTCATTCCAGCTGTGCTGTGCGGCGATTTCTCAGTCGCAAAACGGCTGTACGTTGTTTCCAGCAGGCTGTGCATAGATTTTCGGCGCACAAGGACTTTTCTGAAGAGATAAAGGGGGCCATTATGAACACGACGGGAATCCCTGCCATGTTTATGCTGGCAGTCTGAACAGAGACCGCCAGTCCCCTTGAGACCCCGCCAGCCGTATAAACAACATTCCGCAGGGCCAGCGGGCGGAAACAGTGTTTCTGCCAGCTGGCCCAGCGGAATGCTGGGCCAGGGCATTGCCACATGGAGCCGTCGTCAATGCCGCAGTGCGGCGTGTGCAAATCACTGCGCAACAGGGCTGTGCACGGGGGCCCGTGCACTGCCCATGCCAAGTGCATGGGCAGTGCAGGGGGCCCTGGAGTACCCCTTCCACCAGCCTTTCCCTGGCAGGGGAAACCACCAGGGAATGGCTGGAGGAACAAGGGCTCTCTATCCAGAGGGCGGCACTGCTTTCAGCGCTGCCCTGTCAGATAGAGAAATCCACCATTGTCAGGCTGCCTGTCGGTGGAAGCCTGGCAGTGGCGGAGGGCCGCCTGTGGTGGTCTTCCCTTGTTTATTATACGGCGTTCCAGACTGTCCTGCCGGTGGCGGTAATTTCCGCCGCCGGCTTGGCGGTCTGGTCCACCATGTTCATAATGAGGCCCAAAGTCTTATAGGCCCTGAGACTTCAGAAAACAGGAGGCAAGCTTGAATCCAAGCCCTTGAAGAGCACCTCTCCGCAAAGTCAGTGAGCAGCAGGGCAACAGCAGGGCAGCAGTCCTTCTCAGCAAAGCAGTCCAGATGAGTCCTTTTGGCAGCTAGGCAGTTCCTCTTGACAGGTTGCAGGCTCAAGTCCAGAAGTGTCTGAGTTGGTGGGGTCAGAGGCCCATTTTCTATACCCAAAAATGCCTTTGAAGTGAGGGAGACTTCAAAGAGTAGTTTTGAAGTGCACAAGTTCCCCTTTCCGTACAGGTCTGTCTGCCATGATCCCAGTAGGTGGTTTGGCTGTCCATTGTGTGAAGGCAGGCCACTAGTCTTTGAAATGTAATTATCAGGCCCTCCACCCTTCCAGCCCAGGAACACCCATTCAGTTTGCAGATGAGTGCAGGTGTGAATGAGTGTCCTGTGTTTGTGGTTGTCTGGGTGAAATACACAAGGAAGCTGTCAACCAGCCCAGACCTTGAATGGAAACAGGCTGTAAGGCACAGATGGTTTTAAGTGTAGAGAAATGTTCACTTTCTAAAAGTGTTTTTTCTAAATTAATATATTTAAATCCAACCTCACCAATGAGCAGGATTTTCTATCACCATTCTGACCATACTAAATATGACCTGGTTACCCCTTTTCAGGTCAGAATCTACCACTCAAACAGTATATGAGGGCAGCCCTAATGCTAGCCTATGAAAGGAGTAGGCCTCACAGTAGTGGAAAACGAATTTAGGAGTTTTCCACTAACAGGACATATAAAACACACATGTACATGCCCTGCCTTTTACCTACATAACACCCTGCCCTATAGATTACCTAGGGCCTGCATTAGGGGTGACATATATGGAGAAAAGGGGGAATTTAAGGCTTGGCAAATACTTTTAAATGCCAAATCGAAGTGACAGTGAAACTTCACAAATAGGCTTTGCAATGGAAGGCCTGAGACATGTTTAGGGGGATACTCATGTGGGTGGCACAATTAGGACTCTAGGCCTACTAGTAGTAGCAGTAGAGGAGGAAGCCAAAAGGTTTGGGGGTGACCCTGCAGAGAGGCCATTTTCCAACACTTCCCTTCCTCCCCTCTCCAGAACCAAAGGTGAGGGACACGGTGGCGGGGGGGGCAAAATATAAGGTTCATCCATGGATCTGCGCTAAAACATCTGCTGTTCTGCCCACTCTGCTGACTGTTAGGTCCACCCCACGATACCAGGCACATACTATCCCATAACAGGCCTGGCCCAACCCCACTGATTGCCTTCTGGGTGGGTGCGAAGCTGCAATATACAAGGGTTACCTTTAGAAAACCCAGCTTCCACCATCTCTTCCTAGGGACCATGTCTACCCTTTTGGTCTTCAACATTGCTCCTGCTTTAACACGGAGGAGGGCTTACAGGACACTCTGGCCCTGTCGGTTTGTACCTATCCACCACTGCCAGTTGGCCCCATAGTTCCCATGTATGCCCATTGGCCCTGAGGTGCCCACTTACTCTGTCTCCTCAACCATTACCTTCTTGGCCCTTCTGTAGGCCCTCGTGCAACTCCTGTCTCACTTGAGACCTGACTGTCAGAGTCACCAGATCCTCGGGGTCTGTGCACGTTCCCAACACTTCCACCACAAGACAGCTCCAATACTCTGATTAGATTTATCACAGAGTCTAAGAGAGTCCAAGTGGGGAAAAGGGGATTAGGACGGGAACAGCTGGGAAGGAGACCTGGAGGAAGCAAAAGGTTAAAACACAACATCAAAATTACATCTCATGAATTCAGTACCATGCTACAACTCTAAGCTTCGTCTTTTCCGAAAAACATGAACAACCCTCGAATAGTCCTAAAACTGACTAGGCTTTAGATGACCGAATACCTGAGGAGGAAACAGAAAAAGTTAAATAGGACTTTCAGATTCGAGTACTTTCTTTAGCATGAGAATCAGGAAACACTCTGAGCAATTTCTAAACAACCATATGAATCTCCTTTTAAGAATACATATCAGGAACACACAGCATTACATCTAGAACTCTGGTATTGTTGTGTTCATCTCAGAAAAAACATTGGACCCCCAAGTTCCGGACTTCCTTGGCGATGGCACGCCAAATCTCGATCTTCTGATGGGCGCTGACCTATTTGACATGTACAGGGTGGAAAGGAGGAAATCATCAATGACCTGCATGTTAGATGTGATTGGCCCCCCCCACCAACTTTGCCATATGGCACATGCTCTCATCTGTCGGGCGTTGCACTCCTCATTCGCCCCCCACCCCACCAACTTACATCCACCCCAATCCACACAGGCATAGCCCATTCCATGTGCACCCGGTGTACTCACTTGATGGTCTGGAGGTCCGTAGAGTAGCGCATACTGGGGGAGGACCCCATCCACGAGCTTCTCCAACTCTTCAGACGTGAAGGCAGGGGCCCTTTCCCCAGTCGCAGCAGCCATTGTATCTTCCAGACCGAGGTCACAGCAGCACTTGCAGTATAGGTCCTCTCCTGTGGATGATCAGGTCTCGAGTGATTAAGCAGATAGAAAATGGCGTTCACGCCCGCGGCGGTGCGTACCGCGGCGGTGCGTACCGCGACCGCCGGCGCACATCGTCATTGGCTCCTGATACCCATAGGCTTCAATGTTAACCAATGCGGCTTTGCGCCGCGGTCTTCGACCGCCTACCGCCACGGTGTGCCCCGCCAGCGCATTGACCTCACATCCCATTGTCCCACTTCACAGGTCAGGCAGCCGCCATTTCAAGGGCCTACATGGCTTAATTTTGACTGCGACACACAGGCCTAGGCCTTGCATTGCCACACATACACGCCTTTCAACCCATTGCCATTCTTTAACTGTGCAAGCTGTCTGTACGTACCTGTGGTTTGGCTGACTCTGTGCTCCATGTTGTCCTTCCTAGGCACCGTCCGCTGGGACTTGCGATGAGAAGGAGGAATCCTCGCGTGTACCGACCGCTGGTGGACCTGTCGACAATGGAAGAACGCCATATAATACTTCGATACAGACTTGACCGTGCCACTATCCATGAACTGTGTGCCCAGCTGGAGCCAGCCCTGATGTCCCCCATCCGCCAACCCACAGGGATTCCCCCTCTGGTGCAGGTTTTGTCAGTCCTCCATTTTTTGGCAAGTGGGTCATTCCAGACCACAGTGGCCATGTCATCTGGAATGTCTCAGCCTATGTTTTCAAAGATTTTGAGCAGAGTGTTGTCTGCCCTGATGAAACTCATGCGGAGCTACATCATTTTCCCAGAGGAGGGTGACTTGCCTACAGTGAAGGGTGATTTCTATGCCCTTGGACATATCCCCAACATCATTGGTGCCATTGATGGGACCCATGTGGCTTTGGTACCCCCAAAAGACGATGAGCAGGTGTACCGAAACAGAAAAAGTTATCATTCGATGAATGTCCAGGTGGTCTGTTTGGCTGACCAGTACATCTCCCATGTAAATGCCAAGTTCCCAGGGTCAGTGCATGACGCGTATGTGATGCGAAATAGCAGCATCCCCTATGTGATGGAGCAGCTACAGAGACAACGTGTGTGGCTAATAGGTGACTCTGGTTACCCCAACCTGCCTTGGCTACTGACCCCAGTAAGGAATCCCCGGACCAGGGCAGAGAAACGGTACAATGAGGCCCATGGGCGAACTAGGAGGATCATCGAAAGGACCTTTGGCCTCCTGAAGGCCAGGTTTAGGTGCCTGCATATGACTGGGGGATCCCTGATGTACTCACCAAAGAAGGTGTGCCACATCATCGTGGCCTGCTGTATGCTTCACAATCTGGCATTGCGACGTCAAGTTTCTTTCCTGCAGGAGGATGGTGCAGATGGTGGTGTTGAAGCAGCTGTGGAGCCTGCGGAGAGTGAAGAGGAGGAAGACTCAGAGGACGACACAGACAACAGGGACAGAGTAATAGAACAGTATTTCCAGTAGCACACAGGTAATAATCACCCATGCCATTTTACATTTCCTGAAAGCCTCCTGCATCTCAACTTTGTCGGTTTCCCCCCAGACCTATGAACATGATGTTTGATTTTCCCTTCCCTTTTCTGTGCTGTATGAGCCACTGCGTGACCTCGGCTTGGTTGGCCCATGGACTAATGCTAAGTTACCTCGGTATGTGTAATTCACAATGTTAACAATACGTAATTGATATGTAATGTGTCATACATTTGTAAATAAGACAGGCTGAGTCCTGATTGATTTCAGTGCAATGTGTGATTTATTATTAATGCATAGATATTGGTACATGATAGTGAAACAGTGATGGGTGGGGGTGGAGTAATGTCCATGGCGGAGTCCAGTTCTCAGTCTCACAGGTGCATTGTCCATATGCCTGTGGCAGGATGGAGCAGGGGCAGTTCAAGGTTTGACAGGGTGGCAATGTGGAACAGTGGGAGGACTTCAGGGGGTATGTGATGCTGGCGGGGGACTTGACATCCTACTCTGTCGTTTTTTTTTATCTCAGGCTCCTTTTGCGGGGCGGTTGTTGTTCAGCAGGAGGTGGGGTTCTGGTGGGCTGTCGTTGTGGTGGGGCCTCCTGTCCACTAGCGCCGGTGGAGGTGGTAGGCTGTTCCTGTTCCTGGCTAGTGACAGGGGCCCTGTGTGATGCCACATGGTCCCGAAACGTGTCCTCTATACGGTTCAGGACCTGGACTATGCTCCCCATAGCGGTTGAGATGTTGCTGAGTTGGTCGCTGAACCCCATGTAGCGTTGCTCCTGCTGTGCCTGGATCTCCTGGAACCTGGCCAGTACCGTCGCCATCGTCTCTTGTGAGTGGTGGTAGGCTGCCATGATGGTGGTGAGGGCCTCTTGGAGAGTGGGTTCCCTGGGCCTCTCCTCCCCCCCCTGTCGCACAGCAGCCCTCCTAGTTGCCCTGTTTCCCTGGGCCTCTGTCCCCTGGACGGTGTGCCCACTCCCACTGCCCCCAGGTCCCTGTTGTTGTTGGGTTGGTCGATTCAAATGCCACCATGCGAATGCCAAGAAATGGTAGCGCACAATGAATAACATGAAAAAACACTCAAGGAAAGAATCGCGCGTGTTGCCGATTCGAATGCCACCATTTAAATGCCAGAAAATGGTAGCGCACAATGAACAGCATTAATTACACACGAGAAGTGAATCGCGCGTTTCGCCGATTCGAATGCCACCATGTAAATGTCAAGAAAAGGTAGCGCGCAATGAACAACAAAGTTAAATGCTCATGAAACGAGTTGCACGTCTTGCCAACTCGTAAAACATCATGTAAATGTCAAGAAATATCAGCGCGCAATGAACAACCATGTAATAACGAAGTCATATCTTTATGGAATAAATTGCGTGTCCTCCCTATTTGCAAACCACCATACAAATGTCAAAAAATGGCAGCGCACAAGTAATCTGTTATTCATTTAAGAATTAAAATCAAGAATATGAAAATTCTCAATTACGGTGTTGGGAAATGTCCAAACACCGTCTTACCGCCTGGAAACAGTGATCACCAATGAGAAATGAGTGCAGAAGACTGGAAAATCCAAATAGGCCGCCGGGACAGGAGCTCAGGAAGAAGCTGCTGCTCTGCACCGGGACCTCTGAATAGTGAGCACTGGAAGTTGGGCTGACTCTCTTTTATAGAGTCTTGGCCCAGCCTAGAACCACGCCCAGGCATGTTGCAGGGAAAGTCTCTAGAAGGCCCTGAAAAGGGACCACACCCTCTGAATGTCTGCAGCAATACATTGCAAATGTACAGTATTTATAAGCACCTTAAAAATGAATCTTTTGGATGGAATTCTGCAATGCAAAAGGTTAAACAATAACATATCATCACAATGCATAAATTACATTATCTTGCGAGTGTTGGGTTTTTGCATTCTAGATGCCCGTAGAGCGTGCACTGTCCTGGTGTTGACACTGACGCCCCTCTTCTGTGGACACCTCTAAGCACTGCTGGATTGCTGTGAATGCACAGGTGACCAGCTGCTCATGCTGCTACAAGTCGTGGGGGGAAGCCATGGAAACTCCAGCCTCCACTGGGAGAGACACAGATATGATCTTGCAAGTTATCCAATACTTACAGTCGGCAGAGGAGACCAAGATTGTGGAGATACATGGCTCTCCTCCATCAAGACCTCAAAAACGCCATGAGCCCCATCATGGAGGCAGAGGGACAAATCACCACAGTGGAGGATTAAGTTGCTGATCTTCAGACCAAAGTGAACAGTCTGCTCACCCACACACATGACCTCCAGCAATAAGCGGAAGATGCCGAGAAACGCTTGAGACATGACAATTTGCGCTTTCTTGACTTTCCAGAAGATACGGAGCGAAATCAATCTGGGGAATTCCTTGATGAATGGATTAAATCTTGGATAACGAGTGATCAACTGTCCCCCTGGTTCCCTGTGAAATGCACCCACCGGGCACTTTCAGCCAAGCCCCCTCCAGGGGCGTCACCCAGACCTATGATCGCATGTCTCTTCAACTTTAAGACCAATACTGTATTCTGAGAGACGCCCGCACCCACACAGATCTTCGCTTTCAGAACTCACAAATCCTTATTTTCCAGATTACAAGCAAGAGGTCCAAACGTGCCATCGCTGCTACGAACCTGTTAAAAAAAACTGCATGTTCTACACTTATCCTACATGCATCTCTCCCCGATGAAGAAGGTGATACATGCGAGCAAGACATACTTTTTGACACCTACAGGTCGGCTTGGGAGTGGCTCACTGAGGAGGGGCAGCTTCATGGCACAGAGAGGGACTCTCCTCCCCACCTCCCAACACCTGCCCGTGAATCCAGAGCCACAGCTGCAGGGAACAGTCATACAAAACAATCTTGCACTGGATTCCGTAGACGGAGGGTCAAAGCAGGGCGAACCTTACACTCACCGAGTTCTGGCTCCTTGACTCCACCATCCTCACAGTGGAGTGAACACTCCCCGGAGAATGGCAAAGCCAATCATGTGACTACTCAGGAAGAAGACCTGCAGAGCTAGACACCCTTGGTCCTCTAGAACCATCAACAAACATTCTAGGAGAGGCTTTCCTTGGCATGCTACACTTTGTTGATGATGGCTTGTCATCCTGCATGTCCTGGCTGGCACTGATCCTATCTTAATAGGGGTGTCCACCACGCCACATAATCCACTTTGGTTCTCTTTTGGGGGGATGGTTAGGGGGCAACAGATGCCTCTAGGAGGGAAGTATGGGAGGGCTGAGTTGGGGGAGTTACAATGTTTAATGCTGATTGCTTAACCTTGTTTCCTTTCAGGTTGTCACATAGTCCTAATGCCACCGTGCCTGCAGCAACCCCTACACACTTTTCCAATTATACACCATACCTGATATCTAGGCTTGTTGAAGTCAACGACTCAATTCCAATCTATTCACATCTCATCTCACTACAACTTCCATGGCCTTGTACACCATGATGTCATGGAATGTAAACGGCCTATTGGACCGTATTAAACGTGCAGCAGTATTAGCGACTTCTCCCTTCCATCTTACTGTTACAGGAGACACATCTCCTGGACACATCTTGTCCCTTCCTTGCTCATTAAGGTTTTGATTGTGTATTACATGCTGGCTTTGCCCAAGGGTCCCACAGGGTGGCGACACTTCTGTGTCACACCTTTCCCTCAGTTGTGAATCAATATTGGGCTAACCCCCAATGCTTTTATATTGCCCCTTAAACATTCTCTGTGTTTATGCACCTCCCATGGTGCCTGACTCCTTCCTAGCCACACTCACCGAGATAGTGGCCCACCTTCCTCTTGGTCTTACTGTCATTGGCGGTGTTATAAATGCCGTCTTGAAACCCATGCTGGATTCCACTGGTTCCCCCTTTACAACCCAGCACCAGAGATCTGCCCCTCTACATAACTTGGTGTCCCACCTCTGTCTCCGTAATGTATGGAGGAACCCCAGGAACCAGCAATATACTCAATATGCTCATACCTCAGCTATGCATCATACACATGCACATATAGACATGTTCTTTATGACAGCTACTGATTTATCATCAATCACTCCAATCCAGATACTTGCCCAAGGGATCTCGGATCACGCTCCACTGCTTTTCTGTATTGACTCACCAGACTCCTAGCAACACCCTCTGTGGTGACTTAATGCTTGGCACCTCCAAGTTGAGGTCTATACACAAGACGTTGCCGAGAGATTAGACATACTTTCACAATACAGATGGAATGGTCAACTGTGTGGATGGCATGCAAGGCTACCACACGGGGCTATGCAAAGGCCCTCTTCAGGCAGAAAAAGAAGACCCAGTAAGATCACATCACCCAACTGGAGGTCCGCTCAGTTGGTTTGGAGATGCAACTGGACCATGATAGTCAAAGTGATGAAGGGGCCCTGGACTTTGTGAGGGAAGAAATCACAGCCCATTCTTTAGAGGAGACAAAACAAATCTGGCGTGCTTCTCAAGCACAGATTTATTGCTGTATTTTCTCCCATGCAACCCCCTGTTGGGGTGAATCATACCTGAGGTGGCTGATTCAATATGTGTTATGCAAACCACCTCCTTGGGTATACCCTACACATTCGCTCACTATTATGTCTCACTTTACACGGCTGTCCCCCAACTGGAAGCCAAAAGAGCAGCCCCCCTCATTGAAGAGATACCCATGGGATAAACTGAATTATATAAGATGATGATTTTACCCCTTTTTCTCTATTTTTTCCAAAACGACTCCATCATCATCCCCTGCCACTGGTGTAGGGAAATGGATTCTAGGGCTGGTGCCTTCCTCTGGCATAATAGAAGAAGACCTTTAGCTGAAAGTACTTAGAGTGCACCCCCTGTGAAGGAGGACCGGGACATGTCTAACTTATATTACTACTACTTAGCATTTCAAATCCAGTCATCAACAACTGGCTCAATGGGGGCTGGTCTGACCCAGCCTACCAGCTAGAACTTACTTGTCGGGTTTTCCCTGTATTATGGAACTGCTTTACAACGGTCCCATTTCCGTGCATATTCCAGAGGTTACCATGATGGTGTTCAGTGGACAGTGGGCCGTACTGTGGCACACGAGGTGGTGGAAGAAAATCATGCAACATACTCACCTATGGCATTGGATGTATTCGCAAAATGTAGTTGACCAGGAAGGGTTTTCCCCATGGGACGCTATAGGCATCACCCTTGTTGGAGACGTAGGGTCAGGTATGAACATGACCTCCTTCTTGGAACTCCAACAAATCTATGCACTATCTAACACACAGTTCCATAAATTGTTGCAGTTACACCAAGCATTGAGGTGACACATTCCCCCAGACTCCCCTGTGCCAGAATTCAGCCCCATAAAAGCTAAGGTGGTGATGGGGGTGCTGGGTAAGGGATGAGTCTCTCAGATACACTGCTCCTTGATACTGAATGCCCTGGATACTCTCCATTCCCTGAGGTCCTGTTGGGAAGTATGGATTGGCCCCTTGGAATATGAGGACTGGAGAGATGCGTTAATGGTGCCCCGGGTCATCATGATCTCCTCCACACTGTGACTGGTTATCTTTCCCCTGCCAGGCTGTACCGAGCAGACCTTCTGGCCAATCCACAATGTAATCGCTGCTCCTACTCACTGGCTGATTTCTTCTATATGGCCTGGTCATGCCACGTTATTGGGAAACGATCCTAGAAGAACTCTCCATGGTGCTGGGTCAAACCCTTGACTTCTCTTCGCTTATGGTTCTACTGGGGGTAGATGAGGGGATTGGGGGCTCACATGCTAATAAAGCTTTGTTGGTTACTGCCCTAATGGTTGCCAAACGAGATGTAGCGGTGCACTGGAAGGCACTAACCCTCCTGTGGTCTCGACACAGGGATCAACTGGTGCTCACAGATGGAACATTCTTTGTACGTGGCATGAGGATGACCTAAAAAACATGCCAAAATCTGGTCCAGATCATTAGATGACACAAGACTGGATACTAAACTGTAATAACACTGGATATGGAATGTCTGCCTATGGTGATACTACCTCTGTCCTGCCTGTTATGTATATGTCACAATGAGTGTGTACTACCTGGGACGGGCTGAGCTTAGGCTCATAGTTTCTGTAATTGTGACTTCTAATTTAATAAGCTAGGCCACACTCAGGGGAGCTACTTACAGGTAGCTGGAGAGCAACCAGTAGCTCACGAGCTACTCTTTGGAGAAGCCTGATGTAAATTAATTAATTGATTGTTATTTAAAATATTTTAATTAGTAAATTAATTGTTAACTAGTTGGCCAGAAATGAAGTAAGAATATTACATCTATTCCTTCCAAAGCCTACGTTTGGGAAAAGAAAATCTGACCACTCCAACATCCAACACATTTATTAATTTTGCTCACCTTGTAGTAGGATACAGTAAAGCAGACACCTCAACGTCCAACGTCCAACACTTTGCCTACTATTGCTTAGTTAGAATGTTAACATATGTTCTTTGATAGCACTTATTTTATGAATTATATTCAATTATGGGTGCAGTAGACATATCCTGTCAAACATTACTTATATTAACTTGATCTCATTGGTAAAATGAGCAATGGTGTTTTGAATATATGGAACCCATTGGAAAAGTTATCTCCCCTTTGTAAATTACACTTAGGCCCTCATTATGACAATCGAGGTAAGTGATGCTTACCACCATGCTGACTGCCGCCAACATACTGCGGCGGTATAACGATACACGTATTATGACCCATACATAGAAATCCACCACTATACATACACACACAAGTCCGCCAGCCCAAAGGTCAGTGATAAAATGGCGGTACCAAAACCCACAC
Source organism: Pleurodeles waltl (assembly GCF_031143425.1). NCBI lineage: Eukaryota > Metazoa > Chordata > Amphibia > Caudata > Salamandridae > Pleurodeles > Pleurodeles waltl. The sequence continues at coordinate 654,221,476 of NC_090447.1, forward strand.
CGTTACGCCAACAGAAATACACCCACAGCATCATGACCCACGAATCACCGCGGTGGACATTCAACTGCGGTAAACCATTGGCGGTACAGACCGCTGCACTCAAAATACACACACACATGCAAAACTACACCACATTGGACAATTCAAAATACACACACCTGACACACATACACACACCACTCCCACGCACCCACACCAATATAAAACCCAAACCCACACTACCCACAACCCTTTATGACCCAAAGAATTTGACAACAGGAGCACCCACTGAATCATAGCCACAAAACACCATCACCCATACACCATCCATGCACCTCACAGCACACACCCCAACACATCACCCCACACACCCTCACACATACCACTCACACTACACCCATGGCACCACGAAGACATCCCAGGTTCTCAGAGGAGGAGCTAAGGGTCATGGTGGAGGATATCATCTGGGTAGAGCCACAGCTATTCGGATCACAGGTGCAGCAGACATCCATTGCTAGGAAGATGGAGCTATGGCGGAGATTCATGGACAGGGTCAACGCTGTGGGGCAGCACCCCAGAACAAGGGATGACATTAGGAAGAGGTGGAACTACCTATGGGGGAAGGTGTGTTCCATGGTTGCAAGACACCAGATAGCTGTACAGAGGACTGGCGGTGGACCCCCACCTCCTCCCCCAGAACTAACAACACGGGAGGAGAAATTCTTGGCGATCATGCATCCTGAGGGCCTGGCAGGTGTAGCAGGAGCACTGGACTCTGGTAAGTCAGATCTTTACTACTTTATCCCCCCACCACCTGTATGCCATCACAAACTCCTACCCCTACCCTCACCCCATCACTCCACCACCTCACATATACCCCTCCATCACAACCCACCCATCCCAATACCAAGGCATTGACCCCCATCACAGACTTGCATGGACACCCATCACCACAGCATACACACTAGTGACAATCACTTTGCCAACCAAATCACAAATCACACATACTACCTTGCTAATAACAACAATAGAGGGAAACATACCCATGCACAAGATGTCACACGCAGAAACAATAACACTGCATTTACATCCCCACAGGATCCCCACAAAACGTCACCGGAGAGGAGGTGAAGCCACATCCAGTCCCCTCCCAGAAGAAGCCCACAGTGATGACAGCAGCTCTGCATGCCTGGATCAGGATGACCACCTGGCCCATCAGGGACCTCTGGACAGTTGGTGACCCAGTCACAGTCCCAAACCACCACCAAGACTCCCCCTTCAGGAAACACCACAACAGCACCCACCCAGCAGGCCCATCCGACGACACTAGTGGACAGGAGGCCCCACCACAGGAACAACAGGCCACCAGCACACCTCACCCTGCAGAAGGAGAACCACCATGCAAAAGGTCCCTGCGATCCAGGCAGAAACCAGAGAACATTGCCAAGACCACCGCCAGGAAATAAGACTCCCCTGAATGTCACCCTTGTGTCCCACTCTGTCACCCTGTCCACCTTGAACTGACATTGCTCCACTTCCTATGCCCCCTTGGACAATGCCTCTGTGATACCATTAGACTGGACTCTATCCTGGACATTTCTCCTCCATCAACCTAGCCCATTGCAATACCCCCTACACTTATTATCACAGAAATAAACACCCTTGGAACTAATATAAGTATGGAGTCTGTCAATTGATTGAAATATGTCTTAGTTTAACAAGCTGTAAACATTGCAATTCAAATGTGCAGTACTATTTACATAGGTATGACCTGTAGTGGGCAGCGGTAAACACACCAGGAGCCAGAGTGGGGCACAGATATCTGAAAATAGAGATGCCAAAGGTACAGTAAGTGGCCATAGAAATAGAGAAATCAGGCTGCCATGTACAATGTCCCACACAAAACTGCAATGGAAGGTGAAATCACAATGTCTTACCTGTGTGTCACTGGAAATACTGTTGAATTATAGTATTTCTGTTGTCCACATCCTCTTCCTCTGCCTCCTCTTCGTCACTGTCTACAGGCTCCACCGCTTCCACACGACCATCTCCAGGCTCATCCTCCTGCAGAAAAGGCACCTCCGTCTCAAGGCCAGGTTGTGCAACATGCAACAATGATCTGGCACACCTTCCTGGGTGAGTGGTACAGGGATTCACCTGTCAGATGGAGGCACCGGAATCTGGCCTTCAGGAGGCCAAAGGTGTGCTCAATGATCCTCCTTGTTCGCCCATGTGCCTCATTGTAACGTTCCTCAGCCCTTGTCCTGGCATTCCTCACTGGGGTCAGTAGCCATGAGAGGTTGGGTTAACCAGAGTCACCTGTAAATATCGAGGGATACCTGTTAGCCAGACACTCACCCTTAGGGCCAAACCCACACCCATATACCCACATCAACTGAGTGGAGATCATGGGCTCACCTATTGGCCACACCCTGTGCCTCTGGGGTTGAGACATCACATATGGGATGCTGCTTTTCCTCAAGATAAAGGCATCATGCACAGAGCCAGCATACTTTGCATTGACATGGGAGACGTACTGCTCCGCCAAACACACCATCTGCACATTCAGAGAGTGAAAGCTCTTTCGATTTCTGAACACCTGTTCATTTCTCTAGGGTGGGACAAAGGCAATATGTGTACCATCAGTGGCACCAATGATGTTGGGGATATGTCCCATTGCATAGACGTCAGCCTTCACTGTGGCCAAATCATCCACCTGGGGGAATACGAGTAGCTGCGCATGTGTTTCATCAGGGCAGACAACACTCTGGTCAGCACGTTTGAGAATATAGGCTGTGAAATCCCTGATGCCATGGTCACTGTTGCTTGGAAGGAACCACTTGCCAAGAAATGGAGCACTGACAGGACCTGCACTAGAGGGGGGATACCTGTGGGGTGGCGGATAGCTGAAATCAGGTCTGGCTCCAATTGGGCACACAGTTCTTGGATTGTGGCCCCATCAAGTCTGTAGGTTAGGATAATGTGCCTGTCCTCCATTGTTGCCAGGTCCACCAGGGGTCTGTACACAGGGGTATGTCTCCATCTCCTATTCGTCCTCAGCGGTTGAACTCTAGGGCGAAAAACGGTGAGCAGATGGTCATATTCAAACATATACTCTGATTAATATGCTATTTTTGTTTTACAGACACAGTATGTGAACTTGAAAGTCAGTTGATGTACCTATGTCTGGTGTGACGCAGCTAAGTGCCATGGCCTGTGCCCCCTTGAAATGACGGCTGCCTGACCTGTGAGGAGGGGCAAGTGGAAATGAAGTAATTCCGCTGGCATTGTGCGCCGTTGCGGGCGGCGGTCGACGACCACTGTGCAATACCGCATTGGTTATCATTGGGGCCTACGGATTCCAGGAGCCAATGATGATGTACGCCGGCGGTGACGGTATGCACCGCCGCGGATGTGACTGACATTTTCTATCTGTTCACTCACTTGCTACCTGACCTTCAACAGGAGAGGACCTACACTGCAAGTGCTGCTGTGACTTGGGTCTGGAAGCGACCATGGCTTGAGTGTCTGGGGAAAGGGCCCCTGCCTTCACTTCGGAAGAGTTAGAGAGACTGGTGGATGGGGTCCTACCCCAGTACATTTTACTTTATGGTCCTCCAGACCAACAGGTGAGTACACTGTGAGCATGATGCGTGGGGCATGAATGTATGGAGTGCTGTGTGTGTAAGCCTTGTGTGGGTGGGGGCTGAGGGGTCATGGGCAGAGTGCTGCATGTACGGTGGTCAATGTATGTGCGTAAGGAGATGGGAGGGATATGTTGGGCCATGAGTATAACATTCTGGATGGTATGAATAATACCTTTTCTGCTGTATTTTTGTTTCTGCAGATCAGTGCCCATCAGAAAAAGGGGTATTTGGCGTGCCATCGCCAAGGAGGTGCGGACCCTGAGGGTCTTTGACAGGCGGAGCACCCACTCCTGCAAACGGTGGGAGGACCTGCACTGGTGGGCAAGGAAGACGGGGGAGGCCCAGCTGGGGCTGGCCTCCCAACGAGGAAGGGGTGCCCGTCATACCCTGACCCCCCTGATGTTCCCCATCCTGGGGGTGGCCTATCCGGAGTTGGATGGGCGCTTGAAGGCATCACAGCAGCCACAAGGGGGTGAGTACAGATTCAGTTTCATGACTTTGTGCGCGTTCAGTTGTTACCTGGGTGAGGGATGTGGGCTGTGGGTTCCCCTAGGCCAGGGCGAACATGGCAGGGTAGGTTCCATGATGGGCAAGCTCAGATGCACTCCAACCCCAATAATGTTAGTGGGCATCTACTACTGGGCAGGGTCCTGTGGGTTTCAGGTGTGCAGCTAATGGCATTAGGCATTGTACCCCATGGCCTGGTGACTAGCAATGTAACTGATAGTGCATGGCCTAGTGCATAGGGCTGTTCCCTGTGAGTTGTGTACGCCAACGGTAATGTTGTTGCTGGCATTGACCAAGTGTATCCTCTGTCTCTTCCCCCCACTTTTTGTTTTTCTCACCCTTTCCTTGTGTGCATCAGCATCATCTGGCGGAGGAGCAGAGGCACCGGCGACGGAGGGAGCTGCATCCCACATAGGCCTGGAGGCTGAATCCTCCGACAGTGAGGGCACCAGTGGGACGGAGGGCGAGGGGAGAACCACCACAGAGACAGGAGGGGATAGTACCGACAGCGACTCCTCCTCTGATGGAAGCTCCCTGGCGGTGGTTGACACCTCTGTGCCCAAACCAACTACAGGTGCAGACACCACCCCCCATACCAACACCGCCATCCCAGCAGCCCCTCAGCGTGTTTCCCGTGCCCGCTCACCCAGGAGGGTGGGCATCTCCTTCGCCCCAGGCACCTCAGGCCCTGCTCCAGTCAGCCCTGCTGCCCTCAGGGAGGAGGCTATTGACCTCCTGAGATCCCTCTCTGTTGGGCAGTCAACCATACTGAATGCCATCCAGGGTCTTGCAGGGTATTTGCAACAAACAAATCCATACCTGGAGGGCATTCACTCTGGAGTGGTGGCCCAACAGAGAGCATTCCAGGCTCTGGCCAACTCACTGATGGCAGTCATTGTCCCTGTTTCTAGCCTCCCACCTCCAACTTCCTCCACCCAGTCCCAATCCCCTCAACCCCAGCCTATCCCAAGTACACCTTCAGACCTGCATTCACCCAAATCAACACACAGAAGTGGCTCAGGCAAACACAAGCACCACAGTTCATCCCACAGGCACTCACACAAGCAACATCCAGATGCAGACACACCAACATCCACTGCCTCCACTGTGTCCCCCACCTGCTCCTCGTCCACCTCCCTCCCAGTAGCATCTCCACTCACACCTGCATGCACTACATCCTCATCCACTACCTCCATCACCAGCACACCTATCACTACATGCCCCTCACTGGCAGTCACCACCCCCACATCCATGCACACGTCCCCTGTGTCCTCGCCCACTGTGTCTGTGACCCCTCCTCCCAAAGTACACAAACACAAGCTTTCAGACACCCAACAGCCATCCATCTCACAAAAGCATCCAGCCCATGCACCTTCACCCAATCACAGCAGACAGACACCTCTTACAACTACTCCCTCTTCCTCCACTCCCAAACCTTCACCCTCTTCCCGTCCCAGTGTCCCTAAGAAGCTTTTCCTTGCCACCCTCGACCTATTCCTTACCCCTCCCCCCCATCCTTCTCTTCGGGCCAGGGTGGCCACTGTGGTTTCTGCAGCTACTGCAGGTGTGAGAGGCTCCAAGGAGGCACCCGTCAGCACAGCCAGTGTGCCTGCACCACCTGCCAAGGGCAAGAAGGGGACACCAGCCGGCAAGTGGAAGGAGGCACCACCAGCCTGCAAGGGCAGGAAAGGAACACCAGCTGGCAGACGCAAGGAGGCACCACCATCTACCAAGGACAGGAAGGGGCACACAACACCAGACATGGCACTTCAGCCGTCCGAGGCTGCAGGGGAAGGGCTAGAGCCTCCCACCACTGCGGCCAGCACACTGGGCACAAAGCTCCCTCCAGAACCAGTGGAAGAAAGCATCCACTCACCCCCTCCTTGGCAGGATGAAGCACACTGGGCACAAAGCCCCCTCCAAAACCAGTGGAAGAAGGTATCTACTCACCCCACCCTAGGCAGGATGAAGCACACTGCACACAAAGCCCCCTCCAGAACCAGTGGAAGGAGGCATCCACTCCAGATACTGTGGCCTTGCACTCCCCAGGACCAAGCAGTGGGCAACTCACCCACTTAAGAGACTTTGGCTTTGCACTCCCCAGGACCGACAGTGGGCAACCCACCCACTAGAAAGACTGTGGCTTTGCACTCCCCAGGACCAAGCAGTGGGCAACCCACCCACCAGAGAGACTGTGGCTTTGCACTCCTCAGGACCAAACATTGGGCATGTAGCCCCCTCCAGGAGCAGTAGCATTATACCGTCTTGAGGTGCCCCCATTCCCGTCCCCCTGAGGTGCCTGTGTGTTTTCGACCTGATGCCCCTGCAGTGTTCTCTCCGTATTGAGGCAGGATTCAAGTGTGGCCTTGGCCTATGTGTTATGGCTCCGTAGGCCACGGAGATTTTGGAGTGGGCATTGTCCCTCCTTTTGTATATATTGTACATACTGTTTATTGCTTTAAGGACATATTTATCTAAAATTGTACTATTACACTCACTTTACTCAATTCCTTTTGTCCTTGCGTTATTCCTGAGGTTTATGGGGTGTATATGTAATGTTGTTGCATCTGTTTGTGTGTATGGTGTTGGGGGTGAGGGTTCGGGTGGGGGTGTTGCGTGTTGCATGTGTGTATCTCTCTCTTTTTCCTCCCCCCCTCCTTTGTGTGCTAGGTGCAGTACTCACCGTGGTCGTCTTCGTCGGCGTTCTTGTTCCTGGTGTATGAGGAGGTACACCAGCATTGGAAAAATGTGCAGCTCGGGCTCCATGGCATTGTGGTTCTTCCTTGAGTGTCGAGAGGTGAGTTGTTTCCCTTCAGTGTACTGTTTCTACCGTGCTTTTGATGGCATTAGTACCACCCCGGAAAAGCTGGTGGATTGGCCTGTTGTAATATGGTGGGTGGTACATTGTCTTCCGCCTGGCTGTTGGCGGTTACTGCCACGGTGCTTGTTGCTACCGCCGTGGTGGTCGGAGTGTTAAAGTGGCTGTCTGTGTTGGCCGTTTCTCCCATGGTCATGATTCCATTTTTTTTTACCGCTGGCCTGTTGGTGGTATTACCGCCAGTTTATCACCGACCGCCAGGGTTGTAATGAGGGCCTTAATGAGGACAGGTTTTAAGAACATTTTATAAAGATTACTTTAAATGATGTGTCCATTGTGATATATTATAAACTATCTTTGCCTTTGATTGACATTGCATGCATTTAAAAAACTAGGAAGCTCAAACACTTGAGAATCTATAACTCATTGTATATACATAGTAGGTTGCTTGACACTATAAGAGATCCAAGTAATTGGTTTGGAAATGCTTTTTCAAAAGAATATGAACATTGGAGTCTGCAAGTGAGCACCAGAAACATAGGTATTTTTCTTTACACTGAACTAGGATTAATTAACTACTCCTGTTCACCAATACTGATAAGGTTTTCATTCCCAGGCAACATTCAGTACTGAAGAAGGTTATGTGATATTGTGATGAAGTCCTTATGATGCTAATTTTTAACAGAACCTTAAGGGAGTAATTTATGTATAGTTCAGGCTTTCTCCCATGTTGGGAAACTATTATGTGGCTGAATGAGTATGTGGATCCATCTGTTTGTCTGCCTCTCAATGTGTTCCAGCTTGTGTGCTATCTAACTGTATATCTATTGGGTGCAAATGTGTTTGTGATAGTTGACTCTTTGTGTTAGTCTGCATGTGCATAGATGACTGTTGGTCTGTGAGACTGGGCGCATTAAGTCACCTTATAGGATTACTTGTATGTTCAGTGGTCTGTGTGCATCAGTATTTGTAATTATATTTGTATGTGCATAGATGTCTTTAGGTGTGCTGCTCTGTCTGCATGCATGTGTGTTTATTGACATTTTGCACATAGTTGTGTTTATCTCTTAGTGTTCTTGTATATATGTGACACACCTTCGGATGTTGTATTTACTTGTTTGCATATATGTTTGGTACTACATAGTATAAAGTACCTGTAAATGTCTAATTACTGAGACTTTCATGACATCACAAAGAGGATGTGCCTTACCTGGGATGTAAGTATGCTTGTATGCATACAGCTTGATTTCTACCAATAAAGCTAGATAGCAACAGAGAGCTGAAACAGTTAGTTACTCTACACCAGTGGTTCCCATCCTTTTGACTTCTGTGGACCCCCACTTTATCATTACAGGAAACTGGAGACCCCCACTGAATCATTATTGAAATACAGGGACCCCACCCCCCAACTTAGTCATTACTGAAAGTTGAGGACCTTATATGTTACTATTAATCAATTTGTTAAGCAGTCACAAACCCCCTGAGAAGGCTTCCCTGGACCACAGGTTGGGAACCACTGCTCTACACAATATCTGGTGTATGCAAACAGAAACCCACTCACAGAATCAGTTGCTGTTTTGAAAACTATGGAAGTTTATTTTAGACACCATTGTTACAGAATAAACTGACTCTGGGCTGTATTCAGTTTGAAAAATATTCACTCATCACAAATACTCCATAAAAATACTCCTCTTTCAGTGATGCACCCTACAACAGTTGTATTGCATTGTAAGTAAATATAGATGGACTGGCTGTATAAACTCTGTTGCTAAAGTGTTGGGTGAACTAAATTAGGTGATAGAAGCATCGCAATGGAGGGCAGACAGAGACGGAACCACATAGCAACCCACTACTTTGGCAGGTACGTAGCAACCGTGACAATACTCACTAATGTAAGACACACATTGGCCAGTTGTGTAGTTCAACAAATTAACCCTTTTATTGCAGGACTATAATGTGGAAACAATTGTCAATTATACTAAAGGATGCAAAACAAAAGTGTAGCCTGACACATTACGTGCATGTGCCTCTGAAACACCACATATCAGTAGCTCACAGCCTCCTGCGACTGCGGCCACCATGGCTCACTCCAGGTTGGTCCCCTGAGCCCTGCCGTGCACTGCTACTCCACAACACACGTGCATCAGTGGCAGACACACTACTCACACTGGAGACCTCCTCACTGTCCTGCGGGGTATCCCCAATGCCCCTTGCTGCCTGTCTGGTCTCCAGCAGGTCCACCACATGGCTGGTGCGGCCAAGTCCTCGAGCCACATCTCCTGCAAAATGCCCTAGTTCCACTTGCAGTCTGACAGTGCACCTTGACAGGCAGGTTGTATTGGTAGCCAGGCGCCCTATAGACACACCTAGCCTGTCCAAACGTGCAGCAGTGTTGCGCTCCCTGTGCCGTGCTTGTGCCCTGTCAGCCACCAGTTCCCTGACCAGGTTGTCAATGGAGCTAGTCAGGTTACCCAAGTGAGTGTTCATTGTAGTGAACTGGTTGTCCACATTTGCCAGCCCATGCGTGATTGGGTTCTGTAGTCTTGAAAGGTTACAGTTCATTAACCGCATTTGTCTATTTTGCAGCCGGTGACTCTGCAATAAGGATGCCTCAAGTCCCAACAAATCCTCATCGGCAACATCTTCCCTATGCACAGACTGCATTGTGCGTCATCTACGCACCATGCCAGATGATCCCCGTGGTTGGCTCTCCCTAGGCATTGGCCCGGTGTCCCAGTGGCTGCCTCCATACCCAGAGCAGGATCATCCATGTTCTCCTGTGCCGATTGGACGGGTGGTGTTGTCCTGCACTCACCTGCGGTGTCTGTAGCAGCCTCCTCCTGTGTGTCAGTGCCATGATCCTCTCCCTGCACAGTGGCGCTGATGGGGGGCTTGTGGGAGACCTGTGGGACATAGGGGATAGACTGTCAGTTTCGCACATATGTCTGATGCCTCAAAATAAACATTTCCCTATATTTTGACTACTGTACTACATTGCCCATAATGCACTGTTCTATAGGTTGCAAAACTGTGATTGGAGCTAATCTGGAGGTGCCTGCTGATGTGTGCTGTGATTGTGTGCATGGTGCATAGGCTGGTCTAAATACATTAATTTTTGTACTTACTTTTTGATGTTCCTGGTGTAGAACTGTCTAGGTCTCCAATGCCCAGTACAGCCTCCGGCTCCAGAGTTGTCTCCACCATGGTTTTGATGGCTGCAGGGGGTAGTACAGTAGATGGCCCTCCTCCAGTGCCATGCATCTCCCTCATGCACTCTGCCACCCTCTCCTTGGTCCTGGAGCGAAGGTCATACCACCTTTTGCGGACCTCATCCAGGGAGCGGTGTCTGACACCGTTGGCATTCATTTTCTTCAGGATGTCCTGCCAGATCTTCTTTTTGTGGCTGTCAGGGACACTCATTGCTGCCTTGCTAAATAATTCCTCATGGTGCAGGCAGCACTCCTTGGTGAGCACCTCCAACTCCTTCTCATAAAACTTAAGTTTGCGTTTTCTGCATCCACTGGGTGTCTCCTTCTCCTGTGTAGCCATTGTTACTGCAGCTCCTCTCACCTGGGTGTGGCTCTGCAGTTTGGGCTGGGTGGGCTCCTCCCTGTTCCATGGGGTTACTTCCTGGTTCTGATGTCATCACTCAGAACCAGGAAGTGAGTTTTTCAAAAGTTTAATTTTCACCTGCGTGCAATTTGCGAGTCAGTCGCAATTTGCGACACCGGACCACACCCTTCGTGCAATTTGCGAGGTCCCAAATTGCGGTGTGACTCCGCACCGAATCGATATTTGGAATAACATTTTTTCCTGGCATGTCGTTTTGTGAGTCGGAAATAGAGATTGGCATGGAGTCGCTATTTCCGATTCGAAATTTTTGCGTTCCTACATCTTGCCCTATGTCCCCAGTTTTGTATGTCTTGGCAAGCTGTGCAGCTCGACCTCTTCTGAAAATTGCTTTTTTCTCTTATATTCTTTCTCTCTCTACTTCATTAGCTCATGTGTTTCTCCCAGTCTCTTTTTGTCTTTCGTTTTCTTTTCTTTCTCTTCTCCGCCCTTCCATGTTTTCTTTTCTCTGTTAGCTTTTCCTCCTCTCTTTCTTTCTTTCCTCTTTTGTGTGATCTTTCGGTACTATTCTATTTTATTCGGTATTGTCTTCTTTCAGTTACTGCTTTTTCTTTTTTACTTCCATTATCTTTCTTTGTTTCTTTCTATTTTTCTTGCTATTTTTGTACTTTTTGATCTTTCTACTTTTTTGCAGTGCTTCTCTACTTATTTTTCTCTGCTTTCAGTTTTTTTTACTTTTTTTCCTCTTTTTGTCCCTTCCCTTCTCTTCTATCTTTCTTTATTTCCATTCCTTCTTTCTTTTTTCTGTCATATCTTTGTTCCTTTCTTTACTTTTTTTTTTCCTATCTGTTTTCTTTCATTCGTCTGTTATTTTGATGTCCTTTCTTTTGAATTCTTTCTTTTTTCAACTTCTTTATCTCTTTTTCTATTTTTCTTTTTTTCTTGTTCTCCTTTGTGTTATGTACTTTCTTTCTCCCATTCCCACATTTGTGTTTCTACCTTTCCATTTTTCGTTCTCTTCTTTATTATTATTCTTTCTCTGTTTCTTTACTTTGTTTTTCCCCTAGACCTTATCCCACTTGTTTTGTTCTCTCTTTCTCTCTGTATCTTTTTCTTTTTATGTATTGTTTTCTCTTTTTCTTTTTTTGTGTTTGTATATTTCTTTCTCTCAGCCTGTCTTCGGCTCCTTTATTTTTAGGTTCAGCGTGCACGTGCTTTGACTTGTTGTAAGTATTGTGGGCTTTTAACCACACTCCCCTCACTCCCATCACTTTCACATGTTAGTGGGCTTGCCTTTAAAAAAGATCCCTTGATGTCATTGGTAATTGCTTTGCATTTGTCCCGCCTTGGAGCGGTTTGTATAGTTCTTTCTCTCAGCCTTTCTTTGACTCCCTTATTTTTAGGTCGAGCGTGCAAGTGCTTTGACCTGTTTTAAGTATTGTGGGCTTTTAACCAGACCCACCTCATGCCCATCACCTTCACTTGTTAGGTGTCTTGCCTTTCAAAAAATCCCTTGATGTCATTGATAATTGCTTTACGTTTGTCCCACCTGGAGGCGGTTTTGTTACCACCTTGCAGACTGACCCTGTTACAAGGATAAATACACGATTGCCGATATACTTCAGCTGGAGTGAAATATGTTTTTCTTTTGTGTCCCTCCTTCGCGCTCCATGGCAGCCATAGCCCTCACAGAGTGAACAGCGCAAACTTCATCGGCGGTATTGGAGCTCTGGTCACATTGTTCACACTGTTACCTAATCAGAGTCATTCCTTTTGGCTCTCCCCTTCAAGCGCCATAGCTTTCCCAAAAACAATTATAATTGATAAATGCTTTATGTAAAAAACACATAAAACCACAACAATGCTCTCATGACACAGCGGGAGAGCCGATCATTCAATATTGACTGCACTCGAGAAAAGTCGCCCCAATATGCTTTGCAAGGATTCTTTTTCACAACATTTTTGCCCATAACTGGGCCTGTGGTGGTCCTAGGACAATGGAACAACCACCACAAAGTTCAGCATGACCCACCCTTTCTGTTTACGTCATCTAAGGGTTAGTGGGGACCCCAAAATAATAACCCCTCCCATCATTCAGTCCTTTTTAAAGTTCTCTTATGGCTGGGAACTCTGTTTAACAGCTTGGAGTAGTTTGTGTTCTGAGGGCTTTATTATTGTAGTAGGCTTGTTAGGCCTGAAAATGTGTAAACCACTATGTCCTCTAGGGGCTAAATATATGGTTGCCCTATGTTACTTTGTGCATTCTGTTTTATGTGTGCCTTCTAGGGGCTAATTATATGGTTACATGACCATGTTGATATTTTTATTGTGGTGTCCTCTAGGGGCTGTTCTGAGCATTATAGTCAACATACTACAATTTTTGTTGCACACAGTGGTCCCATAATTCTTTGCAGGATATTCTTTTGCAAAACATTTTTGCTCATAACTTAGCCTGTGGTGGTCCTAGGACAATGGGACAACCTTCAAAACGTTCACCACAACCTGCACTTTCTGTCTAGATCAGTCCCCACTTTAGGTTAGTTAGGTTCATTCTTCATCTTTTCAATCCCTCCCATGGTTGGAATTACGTTTTACAGCTGAGAATAGATTTTTTTATTTTTTTTAGGGTCTTGTTTGTAATATCATTAGAGTGGGCCTGCTCGGCCTCAAAATGTGTAATGCACTATGCCCTCTATGGGTTAAATATATGGGTGCTCTGCAGTACTTTCAGTCATTTTCTTTTCATGTGGTTATACCTGCTATGGGCTGACTATATGGTAATATGACCATGTTTTTACAAATGCTACTTTCATTGTGGTGTTCTCTAGGGGCTGTTTTAAGCATTACAGTCTAATGCCAAACGTTCATTTGTGATAAAGGTTTTTATTGCGTTTATATGATAATTGTATATGTTTAATTAATCTCTCCTATTGCAATTATGGCCATGAATCAGGCCAATTTAACATCATTATTACCCTATGACTGTTTGAACACTCTTGATATGTTTGGGTGACCCTTCTAGTATATTTCTCTCATTGCTCCTCTGTGGCTGTCTTGTTTTGAGAATTGTGTTAGCCAGCCAGCAACTCCGATGGTGGGGTGGTGAAAGTGGTATTCTATTGGAATTAGCATGGCAGATTTAAATTAGAATGCTAAATGGCAACATTTGCACTTTTGGCTGCAGACAGCAGAAGAGGATAAATGGAAGTGCTTTAGTTATATGCAGGACCACTGGAATTATGTGGCAGGAAAAGACCAAATTATGAAGCAGGGTTGACCAAATTATGTGGCAAGGAAAGTTCAGCTATAGATTTACAATGCCAATAGCTATATCTCAAGCAAATGCGAGACCCATTCCATTTCTAATGCTTGTTTCTTCTTTTTTTACTCCTTTGTTTGATTCTCTCTTTTTCCTTCTCTTATTTTTCTGTTTCTCACTTTCTTCCCTTTTCCTCTCATGATTTCTGTCTTTCTTATTAACCTCCTTACTCTTTTTTCACTTGTTTGTACTGTCATTCTTCCTGGTCTTATTGTCTTTTGTTTACCTTTGCCTGTAGGCACCCTTGTTTCCTAGCAAGGTTGGCACTTCCCAAACAGCAATACGTATATCCACAAATGTATGTGTCATGATTGGCTCACCGGTGTACCATGTAACTTGGGGTGAGTTATATTGTACTTTTGCAGTATTAGCTATGCAGAGGCTGTGATTGTTCTTCTGACATAGCTACATTCAGTTATGATGTCAATGCTTCTGTGAATTTGACTCTGTCAGATGCAAGAGTTAATCTTTGTTAACTACACAATTTTGGTGATGTTCAAGCTTCTCATCAGAGAAACCCCAAAAAGCAGCCCGCTTTCACAGGCCTATGAAAATACCCATTCTTACCTACAGATAACTGGTAATGCCATTTCTTAATGTTGGAGGCTGCTCTGATGCCCTGCTGTGTTACGTTCAAGGCTGCATTTTGTTAATGTCACTGCTTTACCTCAGCGCTCCTCACCACCTACCTGCAACAAGATTATTGCTCCTTATTCATTCAAAACTCCACAGGGCCTGCTGTGTTGGTTGTATGCCACAGTACAGGCTGCAGGACACGAAAACCTCCTCAGGCAACATCAGCGCTGTGTTAATTTCATTTTGTAATCTGTTCAGTCCACTTACTTCAAGCTTTTCACAGTTTCTGCCTTTTGTATATTTAGGCCTAATTCCTTCAAGCTCTCCTGAGCCTGAGCTGTTATTTTCAGGCCAGGCATAATTCTGTCAGCACTAGGCATGGCACTGAACATTTTCAAAGTGGCACTGTCACCTACTGGCTATTTTTCATAATTTCATAGTTGCTGGAGCTGGAATTTAAAAACATCATTTACAATCACTCATTTTTGGAAATAAACAGCAACAATAATTGTAGCAGCTTTAATTGTGACACCTCCTTCTGTTTTTAATGGTGCCAATGGAGCCTTTGATTGAGTGGGAGGACTGGTTTGACAGTTTTGAGAATAATCTGTTGGCCTTAGATGGACAGAAAGGAAAAGGGCTTTGATATTAGGCTCTTTGGGCAAAAAAGGCCTGCATGTTTTCTAACACTTCCCGCAAGTAAGAGATGCTGAGGGCGAGGAGCTGGAAGATATGTATAAAGAGGCGGTACTATGTCTACAAACAAGATTTGCAAAACAAGGCAATGTTGTGATGCAAACAACTTAAATTCTATACACAGCTGCAAAGACCAATCAAGACTTTAGATGAGTTCATGGCAAGATTGAGAGAATTGGCATTAAATGTCAATTTGGGCAAATAACAGAAGAAATTATAACGGATCAATTAATTGTGCAGTGCAGTAGTAAAACGATACAAGAATAATTGTGGGCAGCCAGTAATCCCACCCTCAGAGATGCCATTTCCATTTCAAAGGTGGGTGAAAAGTCAGGGGGATGCAAAAGTCTGGAGCGGAAATCAAAGTATCAGAAGTGGCGATACTTGAGAATAAAGCTGATCTGGTTATTGCAGTAAGGAGCAAATTTCTGACTAAGACTGAAAGCACTAGTAAAAGCAATTTTTCGAAGTTTGCCACACCTTCAACATCCTTAAGAAAGCTTTTATCTTGCGTGTGTCGCAGATGTAGAAATACTTATAATTTGTCTGACTCTAAGAATTGTTTTGCAGTGGGGAAAAGAGTGCTGCAACTGTGGCAAAATAGGACCTTTTGCACATATGTGTAAAGCTATACACAAGAAAATTGTGGTGGGTGACGACAAACAGGAACCAAGGGTACTAATGGTTGATGGAGAGACTGAATTACCTGTGTAGGAGGAGAGTACAGCACATGGCAAATTTTGGAGAGAATGGCAAAATGCTATCTTTGATGGTGGACACAGGCTCTCTATATCCTATTATACCATAACCCTTGTCTGATGCCACATTGCTAGGAGGTCGGCTGGTGTCCACGGATGTCATTTTAAAGAGATGCCAAGGAGCTGACATAGGTGTTATGGGCTTCATCACTACACAAATTGAATTTGAAGGATGGCAGACAATAGGGAAGGCATTTGTCGCTCCTGATGGTCCTCCTATTTAGGGATGGTCACATCAATATGATCTGCACATAGTGGTGAAAACCAAGCGGAAAATCAAGTCATGGTGGTTGATGATGATGGCTTGAGAGACATTTTGTCCTGACACGAGAAAGTGTTTGAAAACAGGTTGGAAGAGGCTAAAGTCTACATGCACGACATAAACCTCAAGAAGGATGCCACTCCAGTGAAACCTACACCTAGGAAGGTCCCGGTAGTGGCAAGAGCAAGTGTGAAGGAGATTCTACAGCAATTTGTGAAAGATAAAGTGATAAAGCCAGCGGAGGCTACAGAGTGGCAGTCTCCTGTGGTAATCACAAAGAAATTTGAAGGCTCACTCAGGTTTTGCATAGACTTGCGTAGTCTTAATGAGAATGTGATTATAGATTGTTTTCCCAAGTATTAATGAACTGATTCTCATGTTGTCAGGGGGCTAAATATTTTTCAAAACTTGATTTGCGGAGCACATATCATCAAGTTAAACTCTGTATGGACTCCAAACATCTTACATCGTTTATCACTTCTTGGGGCACATTTCACTTCTATAGACTACCGTTTGGTTTGTTTTGGCAGCAAGAGGTTCATATCCAGGATCTTATAGGGTCTCAACAATGTTGTTTTCTTTCAAGATGATATTCTGGTGTTTGCAGACAATTTAGAAGAATAACAAAAGCTTGTGTGAAGTGTTGATAAGAATTGAAGGGACTGGGTTAACACTGAGTAAAGAGACGTGTGTGTTTGTGTTGCAAAAGGGTGAATATTTGGGTTAACTTATTACTAAGGAAGGGTGTAAGACCAAATCTAAACTTGGTGAGTGCAATTGTGAATGCTGAGGTGCCAAATGACAGGGACAAACTGAGGTCATTTATGTATCTGGTGTATTTTCTATTCTAAATGTGTGCAATATTTTGCCCATAAGACTGATTCGTAGAGGGCTTTATTGAGAAAGGGTAGGATATTTCTCTGGGGTGGTCAAGGACAACATTGCTAAGGCAGGAGATTTGGTACTGTTTCAGACAGGATTGAGAACCATAATCACAGTGTATACCAGTACACACAGAAAAGAACCACACTAGTGTTAGAAAAATAGGTTATATTTATTGTAACACACACTCTAGAACTAACTTTGGTATATCTCCTAGCCAGAGATATGGATATACAAAAATATACTCAGCAACAGGTCAATAAAGGCATGAAATAACATGTCCCTGTATGTTTGGCCAAACCATATACTAAAAAAATGGAAAGCGAAAACCACTCCAACCACACACTACCACCCAAGGAGCCTTAGGAATGGGGAAGTACTAAAACCTCAAAGGTAAATAGGTAGGATTTGCACTCTTGTAAGTTGCAGAGGGGTCAGCTGGACCACCAACAAGCCTTGACAACTGCATGGAAATGTTGCACAAACTTTACAGGATTTGGGGGGACCAGCAAGGTCCATGTGACCCAACCTTGGCAAGTAGGTCGGGACCAGCACTCAGCACGTAGAAGAGTCAGCAGGAATTGGTGGAGCCCCCAGCAAGACCCTCTGGCAGGTGGAAAGGGAATCCCAGGGTGGCCTTTACAGCAGAGCAAAGAGGGAAGCCCACATCGCAGGGTTGCAGAGGGTATGTCCTTTGTGGAAGTGGAGAGTGCTGAAGGCTAGGAGGTCTTCGGACTGAAGAGCCAACAAGCCTTGGCAATAACAAACCGATGCGGTGCACAGGAGTTCCAGCCAAGCAGCTCCAGCAAGGGACCACAGACTTCCCAGTTGCAAGGAAGATAGGTCAGACCTCTGTAGAGACACAGGCCACCACCTGTGTTGTAGAGCCTCATAGAGTCTGTGGGACAGCAGGATCAACAAGCCAGTTGTTGTCTTTGAGGTGCCTGTGGATGCAGGGGAGTGACTCCTTCATTCCAAGGGAGATTCCTTCATGCTTTCCTAAGGGCAGGCAGAGTCCCAGTGACTCTGGTAGTTGCACAGCCACGGGTTTGCAGAAGTCTTTGCAGGACTTGGAAACAAAGTTGCAGTAGGAGCCTTCCTACTCGTTACAGTCTTGCTCTTGGTTCCATCGAAAAACAGCAGAGGTTCCAGGGTACAGGTTGCAGAAGTGTCTTGCAGAGGAGTCTTGCATATGGTTCCTGAAATCTTGCAGATGAATCTGGGGTCCCACCCTCAGGGGAGCCCTTAAATAGCCCAGGAAGGGGGTTGGACACTTACTGCAGTGACCCACTTATCAGAGGCGGTCAGGGACGTCACCCAGCTGGACTAACCAGTCAGATGCTCCCAGGGGCCTCTGCTCATCTTACTTCCAAGACGGAAGAGTCAAGTGGCCACCTGGCAGAACTCTGTTCACCTCCCTGGGGTAGGAGTTGGACAGGGGCTGGCCACTCCACTGTCCTTTGTGTGGTTTTGCGTCAGAGAAAGAACCGGGGGTTCCTGAACTGGTGCAAACCAATTTATGCAAGTAGGGCACCAAATGTGCCCTTCAAAGCAAACTGGGGGTAACCAGAGGCACCCTCTCCCCAGCCCAAAGACACCTATTTCTAAAGAAGAGGTGGTCACACCTCTATCTTACAAGAAATCCTTTTTTCTGCCTTCCTGTACCCGAGTTAGGCTCAGCATCAAGAGGACAGAAAAGTGTCTGGGATCGGCAGCAGCACAGGCTGGCATGCAGACCCTGCAAGGATGTACAGGCAGACTTTGGGAGATCCCCTAGGGTACCCCCAGAGTGCATGGTATCATGCAACTAGCATTAGAATCGGTGTAATTGCATATTTAATTTACCTATGCCTATGTTCAGTTTTACAAAGAAAGCACCAAGGTTTCTTGTTAGAGGAAGAGAAGATGTTGGACCCACCTTCAGAAGAAGTTTGTGTACCCGAAAAAAAACTCTTTCTTTTTGTCTTTAGGTTTCTCCCCATCCTTCTCTTGGGACTTTGATGTATTATTTTTCTTCTAGCCACCCCCACTATGAGTTTTCTTACTCACCCTGTGGCGGACCCATTTGTCTGCCTTCTTTTCCAGTTCTTGGGGAGAGGTCTGCTCAGAGTCCACCAGGCATTTGTACAGTTTTTCAGACACACAGTTATTTATTATTAAGGATGTGCGCTCATGATCAAATTGTACAGCGTTCTATAGTCATGTATATTATTACCATGTAGCCAACCTTCCAAAGCCTTAGCTGCACAGTCTGCAAAATCAACCCAGTCTTGAGAGGACTCCTTCTGGGTTTCCCTGAACTTAATCCTGTATTCCTCAGATGTAAGCCCAAACCCATCGATCAGTGCCTCTTTCAAAACTTTGTAGTCTGCAGCCTCTTCTATAATTGCCAAAGGTTTCTCTCTACCTTTGTCTGCACAGGAGAGCCACAGGACAGCTGCCCACTGACTCTGGGGACCATTTGGACTTTACTGGCCCTCTCCAAGGCAGTTGCCCATTTGTGGATGTCATCCGCAGATTTGTAAGGGGGAACTATCCTGCTGAGTTTCCTAGAGTCAAAGTGTTCCTCCCTGACCCTGGAGTCTCTTGTGCTGCTACCATGGGGTTCTAACCCCAAACGCTCCCTCTCACTCTCCCTCCCCACCTTTAGGGCCTCCCTTTCAAGAGCAAGCTGCTGCTTTTTCAGCCTGAGCTTAGCTTTCTCAAGCTTGAGCAGGTGGTAACCCCTATCTGATACTACCTCTTCTGAGTTAGTAGAATAGGTGGACTCAGTACAGGATGCTGAGGAGAGTGAGGATGAAGTTTAGGAGGATCTATTGCTCCTGATAACCCTTTGGACCCTCCCAGGTGGAGTAAAAGTAGACCTACTGATGTGGCTTCCTGCTGTACTGTGAGTACTTCCATCTACAGGGCCAGGATTGTCCTTAGGGACTTCCTCTGAGTCCTCTTAGACCTGTTCAGAGTAAGAACCTGAGGCACACTGTACTTCTTGGCCTATCCCTGAAAAGTCATCCCTCGCATCTTGGTCTCTCTGCTCTACCTGCCCTTCAGGATGCTGGAGGTAATATTGCATGAGCATTTCTAGGAGCTGAAGTTTAATAGGGTGGCTACCTGTCTTTAGTTCTCTAGAGCTCCATGGAGTCCTACGTTCCTGGAACTTAAGGATGCTATATCCAGACTCCTGAGTCTCTCTAGATTCCTTAACTGAAGACATGTTACAGGTGTAATGTATGTGTATCTACCCTACCTTAGTGTTCTAACCTTTTTCCAAAGATTGGTGAAAGGTCTATGCCAGACCCTTATCAACCCAGTCTACAAAAAATTTAGAAAAATACCAATTTGTAAAAACAAAAAGCACAGTATGTCTGTGACTCAGCAATGGTTTCCTGAGGAAACTCACTTATGACCAAGTGGTGAAGCAATGCAAGTCTTTATCCCACCGCTGCACCACCAGTGAGGAGGCTGACTCATTATGGGGCATATTTACAAGCACTTTGCGCCTCTGTAAGCCACATTAGTTTCATTTTTTTTATGCTAATGTGGCGTTAGGTAGGCATTTCCAAAGTGCCATATTTACAAAGTAGCACAATACTGGCACTGCACCACTTTGGAACCCCTTGTGCCTCATTGTGCCTGCACCAGGCAAAATGTATACAAGGGGGCGCTCCACTGCTGGGAGGCCTACAAAAATGGCGCAGTGAGATGTACAACATTTCACTGCACCATTTTTTGTGTCATTTTTAATGCCTGCTCAGAGCAGGGGTTAAAATGGTGCAACCTTTATGTTCAATGGGTCTCCCTGTTCTTTGCTACACTAGCGTCAAAAGCCTTTATATTATCTCTTCCACAGAAGTTTGACAAAATCCAGAATCTAATCAGTAAGTGAGACGTTTTGTTCCAAAATAAAACGACGGCTTTAAAAATGACAGCATATTGCAATAATAAAGTATTCATGATACAAGTGCTGCCTTAAAGTGTTCTTTGCATAAATATACTTTATTTCTAGCACCAACAGTGGGCTGACGTAAAAGCAACATACAAAGTATTTCCTGTACCTTTCAACGGCTACCCATCAATGCTAGAGACCAACAATTTTGATGCTAGTGTAGCAAAGCGCCACAATAGCATCAAACATGTTGACGGTATTGTGCTAACGACCGCCATGGTGCGCCGTATTGTACACATGGCACAACCATGGTATCGTTAGGTGCCGGTAGCGGTCACAAGAAAAGTGGTGCAGCATCATCTATGATGCACCACTTTCTTGTAAATATGCCCTTATATGGTGTATGCCTATAGGTGAAGCACCCTGTAATGACTCCGGGCAAACCTTATGGAAAGTGTAGGCAGCTCTAGATAACCAGAGATCTCGTAAGGGTAGCTGTGGAGAGCAGGATGCAAATACCACACAGGTCAGTCATTGAAGTACACACAGGAAAGAACCTCACTAGTGTAGGTAAAATAGGTTATATTTTTGTTCACTAGTGTAGGAAAAATAGGTTATAGTTCTGTAATACACACTCTAGAACTGATTTTGGTATATCTCCTAACCAGCGATATGAACATACAAAAATATACTTAGTAACATGTAAGTAAAGGCATAAAATAACATGGGCCTGTATGGGGGAGCCAAACCATATACTAAAAAAAAACGGAATGCGAAAAACACTCTCAGCCCACACTGCCATTGAAGGAGCCTTATGACTGTGGAAGTAATAAAACCCCAAAGGTAAGTAAGTAGGATACCCCAGGCGCCCGTTTGCAGAGTAGTAATCTCTGGTCAGTGTCCATAGGATAACATGAGGAATTTGCGGTTGGAGTTTTTGCATTTTAGGACCCTTCTCAGAGGACCCAGAGGAAACCCGTTGGGACAAGGAAGGTTGCATAGTGTCCCCAGCCGTGGAAACCCAGAACAGTGGAGTACCTACTCCAGGGAGCCCAGGTGCATATGGGTGAAGTTGTGTTGGAACCTCCAGTTGAAGTCAGTGGGGACCTCAGTTGTCCAGCTACTATTGTGACCCGTGGATCAGGTCGGTGGAACCCAGGCATGGATTCCTGAAGAAGAGGACCTAAGGAAAGATGGGAGAGAGTCCAGACCACGTTGAGGTGCCCAGGCGGTACAGGAGGGCAATGCTTTCCTGCAGGACAGTGGACGTAGAAGTGTAGCTGTGGAGTCCAAGTAATGCAGGAAAATCCCAGGAGTCATCCATGAACTGTCCCAAATTCAGGGAAGTATTGCAAGAGGTTTGTAGGATTTGTTGTAGGGACCAGCAAGGTCAAGGTGACCCAACCTTGGTAGGTAGGTCAGGGCCAGCCCTCAGCATGCAGGAGAGCCAGGAGGAATCAGTGGAGCCCCCAGCAGAATCCTCTGGCAGCAGTCACAGGGAATCACAGGGTGGCCTCAACAGCACAGTAAAGAGGGATGCCTAAGTCGCAGGAGTAGCAGAGAGGATGTTGTTCTTGGAGATGCAGCGTGCTGGAGGCATGGCTTCTTGGAGCTAGAGTGACTCTTTCCCTCCAAGAGAGATTCCTTCTTGCTTTCCTCAGTGCAGACAGAGTCCCAGTGACTCTGGAGGATGCACAGCCAAGGGGTTGAAGAAGCCACACCTATCAGAGGGGGTGAGGAACGTCACCCAGCTGGACTAACCAGTCAGATGCTCCTAGGGGCCCCTGCTCATCTTATTTCCTTCCAAGATGGCAAAATCAAGTGGCCACCTGGCAGAGCTCTGGGCACCTCCCTAGGGGAGGAGTTGGACAGGGGAGTGGTCACGCCCCTGTCCTTTGTGTGGAACTGGGATTTTTTGCACTTGTGCAAACCTGTTAATGCAGTGAGCACAAGCAGGCTTGTGGAGCTCAGAGGCACCCCCAGCCCAGCCAGAGACACCTATTTCTAAAGAAGTGGTGGTAACACCTCTATCTTCCAGGAAATCCTTTGTTCTGCCTTCCCCTGCCTGAGTTATGCTCAGCAGCAGGAGGGTAAAACAGTGTCTGGGGTCAGCAGCAGCACGGGCTGGCATGCAGACCCTGCAAAGCTGTACAGGTAGACTTTGAGAGATCCCCTAGGGAACCCCCAGAATACATGGAATCTGTGTAGTTGCATGATTTTAACATGTTTAATTCCAAACATGACTATATTCGGTGAACATACAGTCTAATCATACTGACACCAGGCAAAAAGTGGGGGCAACTATGCCAGAAAGATGCTACTTTCCTACGAGAGGCGTCTTGCGCAACAGCGCAAAGAGTGTTCCTCTTCTCTACAAATACGTATGGATCTTATACCGTTTGGCCATATTATTGAGCCTCCATATATTCTAGCTGAGAAAGTTAGAAGCTAAGGGGATCGTTATAATTGCATAATGTAGAGGTGTGCTAGTGTCAGGGGCATCGGGTTCAGCCAGGTATATTGGGTGTGGGTCAGAAGAGTACCCGGTCTGTTGGTCCCAGGGCTAGCAGGGGTTCTAGCATCTAACTTCTAAGAACCAATAAGAAGCTTCCCAATTTCTCAACCCCAGGACAAGAAGAAACAGACTTCCCATCCAAATCTGGCAAACAACAGCCAAACTCTTGTGCAGTCATCATCTACACACCTGCAACAGGAGGTTGCACCAGTCACAGCACCTCCTAGCCTCACATCACGCCACCCAGCTGTAAATCAGGATAATAGGGGCCCAATGAGGCCAAGTCATTAGCAAGCATCCTAGCAGGTATTTCATGCAGACATATGGGCAGAGTGTTGTGGTAGGAAATAATAATAATAGAGATATGTCTGTTGAATTATGTAGCCCGATGTGCCCAGTGTAATCAGTGGCAATGAGGATGCAGTACTGCAGGAAGACTCTGAGGCCTGATCAGAATCAGAGTCTTCAGAGTTGTTGCCTCCCCCTAAGGAGCAGGGGTTTGATCCAGCTGCCTTAATTGCCTCCATCACTTTCACAACCCTGTGGTTCTTCCTCATGGCCTGAGAGCAGCCAACCCCTGCAAGGTCATCCGTCTTCCTTTTTAGGTGACCTTCTATTCAATTTGCGAGCAGGTGCCACAAGGCGTCATCTGTTTGGGAGAGGCTGTCAATTCAGCCCTAGAACACAGCAGGTGTGGTGAAGAACTGCACCTCGTCCCCATGAGCCAGCTGAAGTTTGGCAGGGAACAGCATTGCATATTGTATACCTAAACAGCAAAGAAGTTTCTTAGCTGCTAGGAAGTAGACACACTTTTGTTGGACCTCCTTGGTGAAGTCAGGGAAAATCATCACTCTGGTTTTCTACAAGGATGTCACCTTTGATCCTAGCTTGAGCCAAGATGTTGTCTCAGTCTTGATAGTACAACAGCTTGGCCACCACTGAACTTGGAGCCACACCAGGCAAGGGCAGGTGCACCAGCACTCAGTGGGCACACACTAGGGCATAAAATTGAAATAGACCCTCTGGGGCCACCTCCTCCCAGGGCAATTTCTCCAGATAATCAACCATGTCCATGCCTGAGCCTTCAATTCTTTCAGGTAGTCCTATAATCCATATGTTGTTTAATCTAGCTCTGCTTTCAGAGTCTTCTGCCCTTCTTTCTAGTCCTTTGACTCAGTCCTCCACTTCGAACATCCGGCCTGTCACAGTCAGTTCATAAGCAATTGTGTCTGGGGACTAGTCTGCTGTCGTGTCCCTCTCAGCCAAGCACCTGCGATCATGTCTTAGGAGGCCTATGTCTGTGGTGCCACTTTGAATTTTCAATTCAAGTGCCATGCGGGAGGCACTGATAGCTGGCAGGACAGTATCCAGGGTCGCATTCTAATGTTCCTTGCTCGAGGGCCCCATGGGCAGTCCGTGGCTCATCAGCACCAAGGCATGGCTCTTCATGTATTCATTCATGTATTTTTTATTGCAGTATTTGCCCATTATAAAGAATCGGCGAGTTGGCTAGGCAGAAGCTTGTGTGTAGGATGCTGAATGGGGTCAGAGGAGCGATCTGGGGAGAAAGTAAGGGGAAGTGGGCAGTCCTCACTGGTCTCTCAAGGTATAGTCTGTAGGGTCTGCTGGAACCAAACAGTTACGGAGGCCCCCACCATTACTCCACCAGCAACCAGATTAGCAAGGTACACTCGCTCTACCTGGTACTGCAAGGGCTCCCACGGGATTCTTAGGCAAGTGCACTACTCCGCGCACACACCCTAGTCTCCAGTCCCGCCATGCACCAATGAGGAGGGGCTCTCTGGTTCTTCTAGGTCCCGCAGTGTCAACCCTATAGGACTCTCCTAAGTGGATCCAGTTATTAGGGGTGGGGACCGACAGCCACTCTGCTATTTGCCAGCCAATCTACTCCTCCAATCCCCTCTGGGTCACAGTTGCTCTCAAGGATCAAGCACTCCCGGCTCTGGGCCTCCGGCCACAGGCCTCGCTCGCTGGGTTTGTCAGAGCCAGAGAATTACGAGGCCCTGGGGCGTGCAACTGCCCACTATGGTGCTAGGATGCCTGTTCCTGTGGCAGACAGTAGGGTCAGGTCTCACCCCGATCCTCGCACCTAGCCATACCCCACAAGTTGGTCAAGCTCTGTTGAAGTTTCAAGGGCCTATCCCAACTTGACCATATTCAAGAGTGTAGGTGGAAATGTGGTCAAGTTGGTAACTGGGCACACCTGGACTCTGAGGAGAGTTGTTTTGAATCAAAGGCAGGGAGAGGTAGCTGAGAAGCCTGAGAAGAGTGAATCATGTTTGGCTTAGCTTCTTAGGAAAGACAAGGAGTTTCCTGATCACCTGATTCTTTGTCTAAGAAGGGAGATGTGTTATATTATACTTATGCAGTGTTAGTTATGCTGAGGCTGTGATTGTTCTTATGACATAGCTACATCTTATGATGACATCAATGCATTCCGTGAATTTGAATCTGTCAGTTCAGCTGTTGGCTGTGCCTGGCCTGCTTGCGCATGAGGTTATGTCTCTGATGAAATAAAGAACTTCATTTCTATATCCAAGAGTTAATTTTTGTTAACTACAACAGTGGCAACTGCAGAGGTATGTTTACATATAGAGAGCGATGAAGTCTGCCTTTGCCTCGCAAAATGTGTCTTTGCTAATAGTTTTAGGGAAAGATGCAATGTATATGTCAAAAAAAGAACTTTCTTATTTGCTTGGTTGGACATCAGTGAAAGACTTTGGAACGTAGCTCTCAAAATGTCAGTAATGTCATAGGGGTAATCCACAAATCTGAGCCATGGGCAAAATTGACCATTGAGAACCCTACAGGTACACTATTAGAACTCTTGTGTGATGTTCACTAGGGCAGCACCAGTGTACTTTTAGAGTAAAGTTAGTCTTTCAGTCGAAGTTTACCTTTGTGAATCAATATGGCATATTAGAACTAAATCTTTGACTATTAATGTATAGATTTTACAAGTAGATTATAACTGCGCTTTCCTTGCAGCTTTAATTCATGCACATATACATATTTATTGAATGGCAGATTTCAAATGCCAGGGTATAATGCCTTGTGATTTGGAATTAAATTATAGGTTGGGATTTCTCCCAATGGGAAATTAATACAAAATTGATTATATTGACTCTGGTAATGTGGGATACAGCATGGTGGATAAGGCCCAAGTTGCTCTTTCTATGAAGAACTGCATTTGTAAATATGTCTTAACTTGTTTTAACGTGTTGCATGTATACACTGTAATTCTTATTTATATTTTAGATCTTGTGAAACTTTTTTTTATATGTTTTTGGAAGAACCCCTTTTAACCAGTTTCAAGAATCTAATGTTTTTTATTTTTCCTATATTGTGTCCATACTGAAGATCTTGTGATAAACTTGCTTTTAGGGCATTTTTTGCCGAAATAAAGCTGAAATGTAATTGAATTGAAATGCCACCAGTGGACTGCAGCACCTATTTCACCATCCACTACAGTGGTAGTCAAACATCGTTTCAGGCCTACCTAGCCTGTCTCTAGCAGTATAAAATCTGCAATTCGACATGTCAAAATAAACGCTTTTGACAGGTAAAAACCTTCCTTTGATTTATTAATAAATCATCCCACAAGGCAGTGTGCATGGTATTTAAAGCAGGACATGTAGAAATGTAATGTTAACATATCCTTAGAGTTAATAGCACCCAAATGCTATTTTCACTGTTGGAAGGCTTGCTGGTCCAGGAGAAATACGTGAAAGCAATATTAAATCCTAATAATGTGTCTCAGAATTAACCTGGCTAGGAAAAATATTAAACACCTATTTTTAATAGTTATGAAAAATCAAATTCACTGCTGAAGTTGGAATTTAAATACATATTAAGGAAAGGTAACTGTTAGAAAGTTACCTTTTCCCTACCTATAGTTCCTGGGGGCTAAATGGCAGCTGTTCTCCAGCTTCTCCCAGCCTGTGATTAGCATTTAAATAGGAGCGAACATGATGTGAAATACCTCCCAAGAGCAAGCATTAGGCTAACATGAAGGGGCAGAGATGACTTCTCTGAAAATCATAGAATATGCTGAGTGAGGGTCATGGGCCTTCTTTTGACACCACAGTGTCAAATGCTGCCTGACAATTCTCCTTAGCTCCATTTAATACTTGAACAGAATGCCAAGACAATTATGGTGTATCCCTCCTGTGATTCACAATTGACGAGACAACATATGTGCTCCCACGTATCCCGTAGGTCGTAGCACGCCCCACTCCGTAGCGGAACGGGAAGAAACCCAATGATGAAGCATACCACCAAGGGGTAACCCTGATGGGTGAGGGTTTTCCTAACAGGAAAACCCTTTTCCTATCTGTAATGCTATACCAAAGATGACAGCTATACAGTCCTTAACCTAATAGTATTCAAAGTTTGTCTTTTTTTAGAGTAGGGGTTTACTTTTTCAGAAATGCAATTAAACTAAAAAATACAATTATGTTTGTTATAGAGTGCAATCAACCAAGATTGAAAGACAGGTGTTGCCGGCTCATGGCATATTGTGGAGTTGGTGCAATGTTGCATCCCATCCCAAACACATTTTTTATGTTAAATATACTAGGCATTTGAAGTATATTTCATGTGAATAGCAAGGTATTGCATTAGGAGAATTCCAAAAATAGATGTTGATGGTATTAGGAATTTGAAAGTTATGAAGAGACAAAATATATTAGAGCTAACGGACAACAGAGAACATGCAAGATATGGGCTCATAACATCGTACAGAGGATCTATGGCAGTGGTGTCCTGCATAAGTTCCATAGGGTCAGATTCATGCCAGACTTTCAGGATAACTACATAAGATAATCTTATATACAGTAAAGCAAAACTAAAAACATTTATGTAGTAGATTGGTTAGCCTGAACCTCTGGAGAGGAGCTGGCTCACCAGGGCCTGCATTGGACTTTGCTAAACAAAGGCATTGCTCACCTGCCTTCACAATAACCTGGGGAACAACAGATAACAGTGCAACATGGTTTAATATGATTCGAACATAAATATCTGTAATCAAGCATGATAAGAAAGTATTGCGATCTTGGAAGATGATTTGAATTGACAAGAGAATATGAACATAACAAGGGGGGGTAATAGTCGGGGTGCAAGACTCATTTGTTCACCCTTCTTTTGTCCCGAAGGCATGTTAGCTGACAACTGGGGTGGCTCTTCTTTGTTACCCCAGTCAGGCAAGCACCAATTCTAGTGGGAGAGGAGCTGCCCCCTGAACTCTTTTCAAGTAACCACAGAAGAAGCATGCTTTTTTTCCTGCCCACGCCTCTAGGATGGGCACACAGAGGGACACTGAGGGGTTGTTTGCAGAAGGGTACACAGGTGCAAAAATGGGTAAGGTTGTCCACTGGGACCTATTGTTTAGGGAAGTGCAACAAGTCATCCCCACCAACAGGCATAAATGAGGCACCCCTGAGCACAATATTCAGAACACTGCTAGACCTGTAGAAGAGAGAAGGACTACACCTGCTGTTGAGACCTGTGAGGAGACCTGAAAGGGTGAATCAGCTCCCACTTGTACCAAGGGCAAGGAAGTGGACTCCAAATGTTGTTGAAAAGAGAGTGTTAATAAAACATTCTTTCTTCGCTTCCACAACGGTTCACATTTTTGTAAACTACCATTTTGAATAGGGTATATGGAAGTTTGAATTGTTTTGTTCCTAAATATTTTGTGCATTTTCTATATCAGTGGCATCCTTTCTGTTTCAAGGTAAGTTTAATTTTTCAAAATAGATCACAATGGTAAAAAATGTTCAGCATACTTTGATACTAATAGAATAATGTATGATGCAGTTTGCTTTTCCCTTCCACATAATTTGCTTTTCTATTGTTACATTATATAGTCAATCCTGCCACACAATTTGGTGCTGTATTGCAGCATAATTCCACAGGTTCTGACTAAAAGTACCTGGTGTGCAGCACTTAATTTCTTATCAATTTTCTCATGGCTATACATCTAAAAATTGTTAGGTGGTTCTCATGGCAAGATTCCTGGCCAACGTTTAGTCAGCTATTGTTCCTCTGAACTCACCATACCCAAAATAGCCTCCTATTCCAAGAACCCTAGGGTAATTATTAAGAGATAAAGTTATTGACATCCTCACCATCCTGTAACCCAGTCAGTGTTTCCTCGTGTTACCTCAACAAATATATTTTCCTGAAATGGAAGCACTAGAGATGAGTGTAACCTGTCCCACTGCCTAAATATCCAAGATGGTCTATCAAGGTCAAACAAAACTGCAATCTTAAAAAGCATAGAATTTCCACCACCACAATATCACATGAGATTTGTGTAGCACACTCCAGGAGTAAGTTAACACCCTCTGGCATCCATGAGGGGGTTGGCTATCCACACATGAGGAAGGAGGCACAGTCTTTAGCTCCCAGGCCCTGCTTCCCTAAAACTCTTTTTTCTCCGCTCTGACAATCCCTGGAATTACGCATGAAGTCCCACTCTAGCAGCACAAGGGGAAGGTAGCGTAAAACAGGGATTTGGTCCATTGAGGATCAGAGAGCAGTGCTTTCAAACGTTCCCTCTTCATCTGCAAGATGGTGAATTTAAAAACGGCCTGTTTTGCTAGGGCAGCCTTTTAGCATAACACTGCCCTGAGGGGCTTCGTGCTGGCTGGTCTGGGGCCAGAGGCAGCAGAAAGGAGCCCAACAGCGGATAGCCTACAGGTTTCATGCTGCCTGCCCCCTGAAGCCTGGATGCTGAGGCATAACCCGAGGCTGCAGTGAATAACTAGACAGAGGAGTGGTCCCTTGAACTGACCTTGCTGTATGGACCTTAGCGAGCCCCCTGGATAAGGGGGTGTAAGTAAGATGGCTTGGACTAGTTCTAAGTGTGTTCCCAGAAAAAGGAGGATATAATTGGCATACCTGGGGTGCTGCTGTGCAGACAGGGGATCTGCCACTTGTGCATCCTTGTGGTGGTTTGCACTCTATGGGGAAACCAAAGGACAAAAGCGAGACTAACACACATCCCCCCCGCCAGAATGTGGGAGCTGTGAGAGATGCAGCTGAGATGGGGGAAAATGCCTTACCAGCACCAGCACAAGCAAAACTTTCAAATCACTTCCAACTCTACCTCAGTAAGGTACTAGCTGTGGTTAAGGCCTCCTAAACAGCACTAGAGACTAAAATAAACACAGTGGTACTGGGTGTGGGGCTTCTCCGATCTGACCACTGAAAACTTGTTGAGACCTTGACAGCTAATGAGAAAAGTCTCAATGAGTTGAACCTGAAAGCAAAGTAACGCAAATTCAGCAGAAGGCCTTCAAAGACCTCATCTCCCTTCTAGACAGAAGAGATCATGATGGAGAAGGGAGACACAGTAAAAATAACAGGTAAATAGTGGGCCTTCTGTAGTGAATGACAAAGAATGTGGTTCGCGTCGAGCAAGATCGCACCAGCCTCTTCACAGCATTACAGAAGGTCTGTGAGAAGTTTATGCGGGCGATTTCCCTTGCTAGTGCTCCGTTGTTCTGGTGAGCTACTCTGAGTTTATTTTCTTTCAATTCCTTGAAGACCGCACAACGTGGAAGCGGAAACACGTCATTCTGATGTGTAGCTGGCAGCCATTTTGAATTGGGAATTGGCATAGAGCAGAAACACGTCATTCTGACGCGTAGCAAGTAGCCATTTTTAATTGGGAATTGGCATAGAAGCGATGTTTAAACACATCATTTGACGTATCATGTGCCAATATTTGACAATAATAAAACTAATCAGCTTATGGATAGACATTACACAGGGGATTCATACTGAGACATTAATAAGGTGTTATTTTCACACAATTGGAAGAATTTCAAGTAGGGAGACAGTGCCGACACAATGGCTTCGAACAACCCATGGAACTTGTCACCTCCTCAACCATTCATTCCTGTTTCTGGCACACCTATATTAAAATGGGAAGAGTGGTGTGAATATTTCAAAAATTATATCTCTTCCATTGAGGACGAAGAGGAGCTTTCTGTTGAAAAAAAGTATAGGATCCTTCTACATTGTTTAGGACCAGGAGGTTTGAAGATTTTCAAAAACATTAATAAGAAACCTAGGCAAGCGGGTGAAGGCGACTTGTATGTGAAGGCGCTCGTAGACTTAGATAACTATTACAGACCTAGAGTCTGCATAGCTGTGGATCGCTACAAGTTCTTTCATCGGAAACAAGGGAAGGATGAACCCGTAGAGGATTATGTATCTGCCTTAAAGAATTTAGCAATTAATTGCAGATTTGGTAAACTACATGATGAGCTTATTCGTGATCAGATCGTTATGCAATCGTCTGACTCGAACATCCGAGATAATCTATGGGCCAAAGGAGAAAGCTTGTTGCAAGAAGTCATTGATATTGTGAAAAGGGCAGAATTGACTGGAAGGTGTGCGAAAGAGGTTTTAAATCAAAATAAAAGTGATGAAACCATAATCGCAAGAGTGAAAGGAAAAGAAAATCACCAGAGAATTTAAAAAGAAAGGCACAGGGAAAACAGGAATTGAACAGAAATTTTTTAGGTCAGACAATAAACGGAAGTGTTACAGATGTGGCAGTTATGACCACTTGGCGAACGATAAATTGTGTCCGGCAAGGAAGCAGAAGTGTTCGAAATGTGGAGTTATGGGTCATTTCCAAAAAGTGTGTCAGAGGAAAATTGGAAATTGTAGCAAGGTGTTGGAACTAGAAGACACTAACTCTTCAGATGAAGATGATTTAAACATGTGTATTTTATGTGTAAATTCATCAGATGAAGACACCATTTTGTGCATGGAGCAAGAAGAAAAAAATAGAATGAAAAAACCAAGTTGTGAGATCGTTTTGGGAGGAGTGACTATACGCATTGTAGTAGATTCTGGGTCTCCATATACTATTGTTAATCAAAATGTGTGGGAAAGGAATCTCAAACATATTGTGGGTGAAGAGTTATGCTTGCCAGACATAACAATTAAGACATTTACTGGCGAAATCATTTAATTGTTAGGCTTCAAGAAGTTGAAATTCCAATACAAAGACAGAGAAACAATAGGAAAATTGTATATTGCAGTAATGGGTCCCTCTGTTTTGGGCTGGATCGATCAGAGAAAATTGGGCATAGAACTGGATCCTAACAATCCTGAACCAGTATTGTCTGTACAAACAGGGTTAGGAATTGGTCAACTAGTTCTACAGAAATTTCTTAACGTAATTACGGGAAAGATTGGAAAAATGAAAGGCTTTATGCATCTCATTTATTTAAAAAAGGATGCTGTGCCACAGGTGCATAAAGTAAGAAACATTCCCATTCTTTTAAAGGAAGATGTCAAATTGCAATTGGATAAACTGCAGGAGGAGAACATTATAGAACCCATAGAATCATCAGAGTGGGTGGCCCCATTAGTTTTGGTAAAGAAAGCCAATGGGAATTTACGATTATGCATCGACTTGAGAGATCTCAACAAGAACATACTAGTTGATCAATTCCCCTTCCCACATATTAATGAAATGCTGTCACGTACTAGAGGAATGAAATGGTTTTCTTCCATTGATTTAAAAGCGGCTTATCATCAGGTACGGTTACATCCTAGTAGTAGGGACTTGACTGCTTTCGTTACACCCTTTGGGTGTTACAGATTCAGGAGGGTACTATTTGGTTTGGCGTCAGCGGCGGCCATGTTCCAGAGATTAATGAGTTCAATTCTTGCGGGAATTGATAATACAATAGATTTTCAAGATGACATCCTTATAATGGGGAGGTCAAAAGATGATCACGATCAGACCTTGTTAAGAGTACTAAATGTGTTGGACGAGAAAGGTTTGACGGCAGAATTCAGTAAATGCAAATTTGCATGTGACCATGTCAACTAATTGGGGCATGTCGTATCTGCTCAAGGGATTAAACCAAAGGAGGAATTATTGTCTGCGATAAGTAAGGCGCCTAATCCTCAGAACAAGGATGAGGTCCGTGCTTTTCTAGGTTTGGTAGAATTCTATTCCAAATTTTTCAAAACTTTTTCTACAAAAACGCATAATTTAAGACAATTGCTTAAAGCAAGAAACAAGTTTGTGTGGACAGAGGTGTGTCAAAATGGTTTTGACATGTTAAAAAATGATATTTGCAATGCACCACCATTGCAAGGTTTCAATTCAAGTCTTAAATGTATTATTACAACTGATGCCAGTTGCAAGGGAATTGGAGCAGTCCTTACCCAAGTTAATAAGGAAGGCTATGAAGATGCGATTGCTTTTGCCTCGTGTTCACTAACTCCAACTGAAGAGAAGTATTCAGTTATTGAGCGTGAAACACTTGCATGTGTATGGGCATTGGAACACTTTAGACAGTATGTGTGGGGAACTATAGTCATCTTAAGGTGTGATCACAAACCACTAGTGAAAGTTTTAACCACGAAGGGGTTGAATAAGGCTTCTCCAAGGCTAGCGAGAATGTCTGTATGTTTGTTTGACTACAACTATGTGGTGCAATACTTACCTGGAGTGAAGAACATTGTTGCTGACTTCTTAAGTCGCATGCCCTTGCCATCCAAGAATATCAAAGAAGATGTGAAAGAAGATATGTGGGTGGCTGTTGTGGATGAAGGTATGTGTCGGGGCATTACACGGGATGAGTGGAATACAGAACAGGATTTGGATGAGGCGATGGAAGAATTGGGTGTCATGATTACTAAAGGGTGGCCATTAAAGAAAATGGTTAACAAGAATTTGTTACCTTTCTGGGAAGTAAAGGATGAATTATCCATGGAAGAAGGTCTATTTCTTAGAAATGGGAAGGTAATACCTCCTATCACCTTAAAGAAGAAAATTCTCTATATTTGCCATGAAGGCCATCTAGGCATTGGTAAGACAAAGAATAGAGTGAAGTATTGGTACTGGTGGTCGGGACTAGATAAGGAGGTAGAAAAGATGGTGAGAGATTGCCATGTTTGTGAGAATGCGGACAAGACACAGGTGACGTTAAGACCGCCTTTACATCCTATTCCTTACCCCAACATGACTTGGGAAAGAGTAGATATTGATGTCTTGGGACCCATAGGTGAAGGCGATAAGCAGACCTTCCAACTATTACTTGTGGATCATTTTTCAAAGTGGCCGGAGGTAGGAATTGTAAAGAAAGCTGATGCAAGTAGTATCATTAAATTTATGGATAACATTTTCGTAAGAGAGGGTTTACCAAAATGTATTGTGTCTGACAATGGGCCTCAATTCACGTCATCAGCTTTCCAAGATTATGTAAGGAGGAATGGAGTCAAGCATCATACTACCTCGATTTACCATCCTGCGGGTAATGGTGCTGTCGAAAGGTTTAACCGCGTACTCAAATTAATGATTCAATTATCTAATTGTAATCATTTAGTTTGGGAAACAGAATTATGGAAAACCTTGTGGGCTTTTAGGATTACCACATGTACTAGTACAAACGCTAGTCCATTTGAACTCATGAGGGGTAGGACTCCCATGTCGAAGGATAATGTAGGTTGGCTCAAAGCTGCCAAAAGGGTAGAACGGTGTCCTGAGGAAGTGAGGACGAATATTGAGAAAGCTCAGGTTAAATATTATGATGATATCCACAAGAGTAAGGAGTTTAGGTTATGTGTTGGCGATGATGTGAGAGTCAAGAGCAATAAACACACAATTAAAGGTCAAAGTAAATTTTCTTCTCCCTTGGGAGTAATTGCAGTGTACAATAATTCAGTGAGACTCAGTGATGGTAAAGTGTGGCACGTATCTGCATTGTCAATGTGTAAGAGTACCAGAGTTGACTCGGGAAAAGAGAATAGTATTCTGAAGAGTTATAAGTGGAAAGAATGGTTAGAAGAAAAGGATGAGAGGAGAGAAGAACATGACTATCAATGTCAACATAGAGTTGATTCTGGGAGCTCTAGTGATTGTTACCTTCCAACTGGTGACCTATGGTCATGTAACAGTTCTAGTGGCTCTAGCGGTTTGGAAGGAATTCCTAGTAGAAGTGGAAGATGGAGAAGTTATGGCAGGAGAATCGTGAGACCAAAAATGTTCGATGACTATTATTCTTAGAAACAGTTTATTTGAAACATGTTCAACTGTTTTTGTTTATAGGAATATGTTGTTTTATGTAGTTTATTTTCATATTGTTTTCCATTCCAAAGACAGAAGATATGTAGTGAATGCAGAGAATGTGGTTGTCACCGTTCTCGAATGCCTCGTCCTCGTGGTGCCGCACGCTCTTTTTATTTTACATAGAGGCATTCGAGAACGGCAACAGTGGAGAAACGGTTGTGGAGACTGACGGAAGAACTACACGTCTCCCTTGTATGATTATGTACCTTTATGGTATAAAGCATACTTCGTAATCCACAACTGTGTTGTTAGTGGAATCTTTACACCTTCTGCTGGGAATGGAAGGCCCGACATAATCGCCTACTTAGAAAATTAGTTACTTGAGGAAGTGACCCCTACTGTCTTAACAGTGTTTTACCCTGGAACGATAGTATACTGTGCCCACTGGAAAACTTTCACCTGGCAACACCCTCAGCCCACTAGAACGGTAGTGGCTAAACTCCTCCATTATCAGGAGAGAGATCCTTAGTTGCCGAAGGCCAGAGGACAGGACCAATATATGGTTGAAAAGGGTCCGTCACTTTCATTCCAGGTGACACTATTGTACTGCAAACTAAAAGGGCCTCTTTCCTAGAAGTGAAAAGATCACTCAGGGGGGCTAACGTTTCAAACACCTTAACACTCTCAGCTAGATTGAAGATCGTTTTAAACAGCAAATTAGTATTCTTTACTTGACTGGCTGAAGCCTGGAACTGGCTAGAACTGCACAGGAATAACGTGGACAAACTGGCGTCACAGTCACAACATCGGCAGCTTCCACAGAAGGCAAAATGCATAGAAAGCAAGCTCTGAGAAGTGCATGTAAACCGACTAAACAATAGAAGTGCAGAGCCCCCTTGGTGCTGGCAGACGCAGAGATCAGAAACTGACACCAGTCTGAAGCTGACAGCACCTAGGCATCCGAATGACAGTATTCAAGATCTGATTCTGAAGCATTGCCCCTGACGAGGGACAGTCATCCTCAGATCACCCCTAGTATGGCAGACCAGCTCTACTAGATACTGACGACGACAGGCTACTAGAGTAGCTGAGGTGGTAAGATTGCTGGTATGGGCAATCCCTACCTCATAGGTAACAAGTTTGCTGAATAGTAGAATGCCTAAGGTTACACTTTTCTGAAACAATTCAACTTTTGGGCGGATTGCTTCGGACAAGTCCTGGCGATACTTCAAATACTCCTAAACCTTAGTGCTTTCTGATTGTTTGGGGAGATATGTCAAGAGGGAAGGTCCCGAACCCCGCTAGCTTGACTTTGGCCAAAACTAAGGCCCCCTCCATTGCCCATTAGGCATGATTTCTCAGTATGGAAAGTTGCAGTTACGTGGTTTGAGTGGTAGGATGTTGCCTTTTTGCTGTGGGGTTCGGGAGTTGGGACTACAAGTGCATACACAAGGTTCTTACATACAAGCTGGGCTGCAGAGTTGTGTGTAGATGTACTACCACAGAATATTACTGGGAGACAACATGGGACAAAATGTGAATACGTGCACTCTTGTCACTTGGAATGTTAGAGGCATAAGCTCTGCTGTAAAGCGTCATAGAGTTGTGGCATACCCGAAACAGAGAGGGGCATATATAGCATGCCTTCAAGAGACACGCCTTGTGGGTCAGGAGATTGGTAGGCTGCAGCATAGATGGAGGGACAACTATTTGTGACTAACTTCTCAGCGTATGGGGAACACTAATTTGGATAAAGCTTGGGGTTCCTTTTTCCCCACACACTCAATAGACTAGATAAGGAGGACAAATGGGTCCTGGTTACAGCCAGGCTTGATGGCCAGGAGATCCTCACGGGCAGAATATATGGCCCAAATCACAATCAGCTTCACTTCTTGGGCTCCCTCTCACATCAATTAGGCCATATGATGACTTGCCCCATCCTGCTAAGTGGAGATTACAATTGTATTACTGATGTTAGATTAGATCGCTCCAGTCCACCGGCACCAGGGGCACAGTAGTTTAAAGTGGCTAAGGGGTTTTCCAGCTGGGCCCATAGTTGGGAACTGGTAGATATCTGGAGGCTGCACCACAGGGAAACCAAGGACTATTTGTTCTATTCTAGGGACCATGAAGTCCACTTGTGCCTTGACAGGGTGTTTTGTTTGAGACAACTGGGCTCTCACTAGTGAGGTCAGAACATCTGGGTAGAAGCATATCAGATGATAACCCCCTTGTAGTGACATTGCGGGTGGGACGACTCTTACCACTAGTTCCCATTTGGAGTGTGCAGCCTAGTTCCCATACCAATCCACCTTTGTGAGAATCCCTACGTACAACAATCATTGAATATTTTGCAACTTCTTTGTTTCTTGTAGAATGGGTGGTGAGAGGGTATTGCTTGGGCAAGACTGTCAAGCATTCAGAAAGAACTGGAAAGCGAGCTGATGATGGCTGGACAGGACAATACACAAGTTACAATTGGCGGTGACTGAAAATTCAGGGGCCCCAAAACAAGTGGATGATAATAAAGAGTAATACTCAAAACGTATTGACAAGCTCATATGTCACTATTATACAGAATATCTAACAAGATTGCATTAAGGTGAGGGCAAACCAGGGAGATTACTGGCATGGCTTGTTAGACCAGAGTCGAGAAGCACATCCAAGCGCCCAACGATACTAGGGTGTATGGCCAGGTGCATATTATCAACATCTTCTTTTACTATTATAAAGAACTGTACAGACTGCAGGAACAGACTTCCCATGATGAAATCAAAGCCTTCGTGAATAGGGCGTCATTCTGCACACTGAGTAATGATGACAGGAAGAAATTGGGTGGCTCGATTAAGCCATAAAGGATCTGTCAGCCAAATTCTACTAAACATATTCCGACCTCTTAATTCCGAAGTGGACTAAATTGACCAGTGCAGCACTGGAAAAAGGAGAGCTCTCGGAGACAACACAGGAAGCATTGGCGATTCCCCAGCTAAAACCCAGTAAACCCAGGGAGGCTGCTTCTTCCTATCGACTGCTGACCATGCTGAACCTTCATTTTAAAATACTGAGCAAGGTATCAGTGACACGCCTCTACCCATACATGACGACTCTGGGTAATTGTGGCCAGAATGGGTTCATATCAATGTGGAATACATCACATATTCTTAGAAGGCTATACCGTGTACTAGACAATATAGGTGATGCTTTCTGCTGGGTGCTGGTCACTTTAGATTTAGAGAAAGCATTTGATAAGGTGAAACTTTATTGAAGCCACTGTTTTTTGTGTGGGCCTGGGAGCACAATGGTCGTGTTGGATCACAATGCTTTACTCTGAACCGAGTGCACTGGTTCAGAAGGGTGAATGAGTCTACCTTCACTAACCAATTTATCACAGCAGTATGCAATGCTCTCCTCTCTCCCCAATGCTTCTTACCCTTGCGACTGAACCTCTGGCAGCTGTGGCAAGGGCAGAGGGAGGGGGTAGAGGTATTCCACTATGGGATGGTACCGATGTTATATTCTTATATGCTGATGACTTTTTATTCTATGTCAGAAATGGGGAATAAGTCTTAAATCAGACTCAGCTACTGCTGAGGGAGTTTGTCAGAGTTTCTGAACTGAAATAAATGATTTCAAAACATGTCTATTCCCTGTGAGCTCAGAACATGAGGCATCAAATTTGGAGATACTTGGGATTATATGGACTCCCCACACTTTTAAGTATTTGGGGGTAGATATATCCCATTACCCTGTATATTTATGAGAAGGGAACCACATGTTCTCAATAGCCAGGTAATTTCCTTCACATGGACTGGAGCTGCACTAATCTACAAGCTTACTGGGCAAGCATCCCTGGTCATCTGGAAGGGACCCTGGGCAGGGATAAAGAGATGACACCATAAATGTGCTTGGTGGGGGTGTTCCACAGACACAGTGCTTAATTTGTGCTTGCTGTTTCCGGTGCAGTTCACTGGCACTTATTTGTTAGGGCGGGCACTTATTTTTCTGCCTCAAGTATTTAGTGTGAGCAAAAGACACATATCGGAAAGACGGAGGAAGAGAGAAACGAAATGGGAGAAAGCAGAAAGCTGCAGGAGTGAGCTAAAGGGGCAGGGAGTGGATGTAAATGAATTGAAGAAGCCCGAGGTGGCTTCAGAATTACACTTCCTCAGTATTCCGTGTTCGCACATTTATTTGCAGCAGCCGCATCTTTAAGAGAGCGGCTGTGAGCACCAGCATGTTTTTATTTACAAATTAAGCACTGCACAGACCGAAGGCCAGGAAGGCAACAAATTTCTGGACCTTGCTCTGGCTCTTGCCAGGAAACAGGTTGCTAGGACTTGGAAATCAAACCACGGACTGACCTATACATGCAAGAAAACTTAGGTAGAATATATGACTATGGCAAAGGAGGAAGTGCTCTGGAGGGAAGGGCCAAGTGGTATATACAGGAGACCTCCATCTAACTTATGGAACGAGATCCTCCAAAATGTTATAGTCTATTGAAATCAACACAGAGGGGGTCATTACAACATTGGCGGTAAAAGCCGCTTACCGCCGTGCAGAAGACCGCCAATACACCGCCGCGGAATCCCGCCACAGCTATAATGACCCACATCTCGGAATCTGCCGAAATTCAGACACCCACACAAGTCCGCCACACCAAAGGTCAGTATTAAACTGGCAAAAACAATTCCTCCACCGTCACGCCAACAGAAACACGCCCATGCTATCTCGACCCACGAATCCACGTGGCGGTCTTTCAACCGTGGTATTCCATTGGCGGTACACACCGCCGCGCTCAAAATACACACACATCTCCAAAACACCGCCACATTGGACAATTCCAAATACATACACCTGATACACATACAAACACCACTCCCACACACCCAATTCAATATAAAACACACACCCACATCACCCACAAACCCCTACGACCAGAATTTTTGAGGAAGCCGAGAGACAGCAATTGAGAACCCCACCACACAGAGGCACACAACACCA
The DNA here is from genome assembly GCF_031143425.1 of Pleurodeles waltl. Classification (NCBI taxonomy): domain Eukaryota; kingdom Metazoa; phylum Chordata; class Amphibia; order Caudata; family Salamandridae; genus Pleurodeles; species Pleurodeles waltl. The sequence continues at coordinate 654,261,965 of NC_090447.1, forward strand.
TCACCCATACAACATTCCACGCACAAAACACCACACACCACTACACATCACCACACACATCAACACATACACCACCCCACACATCACCCACACCACCCCATGTCACGCCAAAGACACCCCAGGTTTTCCGAGGAGGAGCTCAGGCTCATGGTGGAGGAAATCCTACGGGTAGAGCCACAGCTATTTGGCTCACAGGTGCAGCACACCTCCATAGCCAGGAAGATGGAGCTATGGCGCAGAATCGTGGACAGGGTCAACGCTGTGGGACAGCATCCAAGAAATCGGGAGGACATCAGGAAGAGGTGGAACGACCTAAGGGGGAAGGTGCGTTCTGTGGTCTCTAGGCACAACATCGCAGTACAGCGGACTGGCGGCGGACCCCCACCTCCTCCCCCACAACTAACAACATGGGAGGAGCAAGTCTTGACCATCATGCATCCTGAGGGCCTCGGAGGAGTCGGTGGAGGAATGGACACTGGTAAGTCAAATCTTAACTATCATATCCCCCACCCTACCTGAATGCTATCACACACCCCCACCCTCACCCCCTCCCCTATCACTCCAGCTCCTCACTAATTTACTAATAACACAAACCACTCATCCCAACACCAAGCCCTGCATGACACAACTAAGGATGGTCACCCCTCACCAAAGCATGCTGACTGCACATACCCATAACAACCCCCTAACCATCATCACACAAACCCCCACACAGGAATGCTTGCACTGGGGTACACGCACACCCACCCATTTGCACACCATTACACACACAGATGCAATAATCATGCTCTTGCATCCCTGCAAGACCACTACGGAACGTCACCACACAGGAGGGTTCAGACATCTCCACTCCACCCACAGAAGAGGCCCACAGTGACAACAGCAGCTCTGCCCTACTGGATCCTGATGACCAGCCCGGACCATCGTGGGTCTCGGGACAGTCGGTTCCCCTTGCACAGGCACAGCCCAACACTGACCTTCCACCCTCTGGTAACACCAGCACAGCAAACACCCAGCGGGCCCATACCTCCGTACCCAGGACACGTCAATCAGCGGTGTATCCATCACTACAGGGAACCCAGGAGAACCCACCACCCCAACAACAACAGGGACCTGGGGGCAGTGGTAGTGGGCACACGGTCCAGGGGACGGATGCCCAGGAACACAGGGGAACTGGGAGGGCTGCTGTGCGACAGGGGGCGGACAGCCCAAGGGAACCCACTCTCCACGAGGCCCTCTCCTCCATCATGGGAGCATACCACCACTCCCAGGAGACGATGGCGACGGTCCTGGCCAAGTTTCAGGAGACCCAGCGCCTGCAGGAGGAGCAGTATTTGGGGTTCAGGGAGGAGCTCAGAACCATCAGCTCCGCCCTGGGCACCATCGTAGGGGTGCTGAAGGACATACAGAAGACCATGAGGGACACCGTGGCACTCCAAGGGGCCCCTGACACTAGCCTGGACGATGAACTGCCCACCACCTCCGCCGGCGCTAGTGGACAGGACGCCGCGCCACAGGACCACCACACCGGCACCCCACCCCCTGCAGACGGAGAACCACCCTGCAAGCGGTCCCTGAGATCCAGGAACAGGACAGAGCAAGATGGCAAGACCCCGCCAGGAAATGAGACCACCCTGATTGTCCTCCCACTGTCCCACTTTGTTACCCTGTCCATACTTAAACTGCCCCAGTTCCACTTCCTATGCCCATATGGGCAGTGCACCTGTGTGACCAATAGACTAGACTCTGCCATGGACATTCCTCCACCATCCCCCATCACCATTTTACAACCCCCCTCTATTTTTTAGCACTTAAATAAACACCCTTGAAGCACAAAACAATCTGGAGTCTGTCTGTGATTTGGTGAATTTGTATTATCAATGACAGTGTCAAAATGCGTTTTCAATTGTAATGCCAACATACCTATGTCATACATCACAAGTCCATGAAGGATGCAAGCAGATGACACACGTCGGTAACCACACCTGTGAAACCGTAATGGAAAGGTACAACTCAGTTACCAAATACTGCTACTAAATGACAGACAGGATAGAGGTAGAAGTGTGAAAGTGAATGTAATAGTAAAATAAAATGTTCTCACCTGTGTGTCACTGGAAATATTGCTGTATGACTGATGCCCTGTTGTCTATGTCTTCTTCCTCAGCTTCCTCCTCATCACTGTCCACAGGCTCCACAGGCTCCACAGCTGCCACAACACCGCCATCTGGACCATCCTCCTGCAGAAAAGGCACCTGGCGTCGCAAAGCAAGATTGTTAAGCATCGAGCAGGCGATGATGATCTGGCACACCTTCTTGGGTGAGTAGAATAGGGAACCACCTGTCATATGGAGGCACCTGAACCTGGCCTTCAGGAGGCCGAAGGTGCGTTCGATCACCCTCCTAGTCCGACCATGGGCCTCATTGTAGTGTTCCTGTGCCCTGGTCCTGGGATTCCTCACTGGGGTCAATAGCCATGACAGGTTAGAGTAACCAGAGTCCCCTAATAGCCACACACGGTGCCTCTGGAGTTGACCCATCACATACGGGATACTGCTATTCCGCAGGATGTAGGCGTCATGCACAGAGCCAGGGAACATAGCATTTACCTGGGAGATGTACTGGTCTGCCAGACATACCATCTGTACATTCATAGAATGATAACTCTTCCGGTTCCTGTACACCTGTTCACTCCTGCGGGGGGGACCAGAGCTACATGGGTCCCATCAATAACACCTATGATGTTGGGGATATGTCCAAGGGCATAGAAGTCACCTTTCACTGTAGCCAAATCCTCCACCTGAGGGAAAACGATGTAGCTCCTTACGTGTTTCAGCAGGGCAGACAACACTCTGGACAACACGTTGGAAAACATAGGCTGGGACATCCCTGATGCCATGGCCACTGTTGTCTGAAAAGACCCACTTGCAAGGAAATGGAGCACTGACAGCACCTGCACGTCAGGGGGGATTCCAGTGGGATGGCAGATTGGTGACATCAGGTCTGGCTCCAACTGGGTACATAGTTCCTGGATAGTGGCACGGTCAAACCTGTAGGTGATGATTAAATGTCGCTCCTCCATTGTCAACAGGTCCACCAGCGGTTGGTACACCGGAGGATTCCGCCATCTTCTTAAATGTCCCAGCTGACGGTGCCTAGGAAGGACAACAGCGACCACAGAGTCAACAAATTCCCAGGTATGTACCCACAGATACACAGAACACGACACCACACACAAAACTCTTCCTGTATGTGTGTTGAGTGTAGGCCTAAGTATGTGTGACACAGTAGTAAATGAAGCCATGTGGGCCCCTGAAATGGCAGCTGCCTGACCTCTAAACTGGGACAATGGGAATGTGAGGTATCTGCGCTGGCGTTGTACACCGTTGCGGTAGGCGGTCGTAGACCGCGGCGCAATGCTGCATTGGTTAACATTGGACCCTATTGGTCCCATGAGCCAATGATGAAGTGCACCGGCGGTGATGATACGCACCGCCGCGGACGTCGCCGCCGCGGACATGACCGCCATTTTCTATCTGTTCAATCACTCGATACCTGATCTTCGACAGGAGAGGACCTACACTGCAAGTGCTGCTGTGACCTCGGTCTGGAAGAGACAATGGCTGCTGCGTCTGGGGAAAGGGCCCCTGCCTTCACTGCTCAGGAGTTGGAGAAGCTCGTGGACGGGGTCCTCCCCGAGTACACGCTACTCTACGGTCCTCCAGACCAACAGGTAAGTACTCAGGGAGCACGTTGTATGGGCTATGCCTGGGTGGAGAGGGCTGGATGTTAGTTGGAAGGGGGCAGAGTTCAGGGAACATGAAGGACTGTGAATGCATGTGCCACATGGCAAGGGTAGGGATGGGGGCCACTCACATCGACGGTGCAGTTGGTAATGACTTCTCTTCTTCCCCTGTGCATGTCATGTAGGTCAGCGCCCACCAGAAGAAGGACATTTGGCGCGCCATCGCCAAGGACGTCCAGACCCTGGGGGTCCACCAGAGACGGGGCACCCACTGGCGGAAAAGATGGGAGGACATTCGCCGCTGGAGTAAGAAGACGGCAGAGGCTCAGCTGAGGATGGCCTCCCAACGTGGGAGGGGGGCCCGTCGCACCATGACCCCCCTGATGTTCCGGATCCTGGCGGTGGCCTACTCGGAGTTGGATGGGCACTTGAGGGCATCACAGCAGACACAAGGGGGTGAGTACACTCTCATTCTGCGGACTTTGCACGCAGTGGAGGGGTCTGGGTGGGGGAGGAGGGCGGTGGGTTTCCCTAGGCCAGGGCGAGTTACATAGACTAGGCCCCTCCGGAATGCAGGCCATGTGGCACTCTACCCCACCTCACTAGAGTACAGGTATACATGCCCCTGTGTCATCTATGTGTGCAGATGTCCACCATAGCCATGTAGGCCAGATCCCAGGAATTGCATCTGTAGAGGCCAAGAGCACGGCGTAGTGCAGGGGGCTGCTGTGTCTGTTTTGTCCGCCAACGGTACCGGTAAGCCATGCACTCAACCTGTCTTTCTTCTGTCGTCCCCCCCCTTTTTGTGCTCTGCCTTTTCTGTTGTGCATCAGCATCATCAGGCGGAGGTACAGTGGCACCGGAGCACGAGGGAGCTGCATCCCACATGGCCATGGAGGGCTCAGACTCTGAATACACCAGTGGGACGGAGGGCAAGGGGAGCTTCACGTCGGTCACCGGATCACCAAACAGCGACACGGACTCGTCCGCCGATGGGAGCTCCCTTGTGGTGGCGGCACCATCTGTGCCCCCCACTTCTACAGGTACAGCCGCCACCTCCCCTACCAGCACCGCCCTCCCAGCAGCCCCTCAGCGTTCGCCCCATGCCCGCTCACCCAGGAGGGTGGGCATCACCTTCGCCCCAGGCACCTCAGCCCCTGCCTCTTTCACCTCTGCTGCCCTCAGTGAGGAGGCCATTGACCTCCTCAGGTCACTCACTGTTGGGCAGTCTACCATTGTGAATGCCATCCAGGGTGTAGAAAGGGAGTTGCAACACAGTAATGCATTCCTTAAGGGCATTCATTCTGGTCAGGCTGCCCTTCATCAAACCCTGCAATCTCTGGCCTCAGCACTGATGGCAGCCATTGTCCCTGTGTCTAGCCTCCCCCCTCCAACTTCCTCCACCCAGACCCAATCCCCTGTACCCCAGCCTATCCCAAGCACACCATCAGACAAGCATGCATACACCTCAACACACAAAAGTAGCTCAGGCAAACATAAGCACCACAAAACCCACAGGCACTCATACAAGCATCACCCACATACAGACACAGCAACATCCACTGCCTCCACTGTGTTTCCCTCCTTGTCGTCTCCCTCCTCCCTCCCAGTGTCGTCTACACTCTCACCTGCGTGCACCAGAACACCCAGAACCACACCCCGCTCACCTGCACTCACCACCCCACTACCATTTAGACATCCCCTGTGTCCGCTCCCAGTGTGTCTTTGACGCCCCCACCCAAAGTACACAAACGCGGGCACCCACACACCCAACATCCATCCACCTCACGACAGCCTCCAGTACCTGCACCTGCACCTAAATCACCTAAAGTTACACCTCCTACAACCACCTCCTCTTCCTCCACTCCCAGCAACGTTGACCTCTTTGCCCCCGCCCCCACCCCTCCAATTGATAGGTCCCGTAGTAGCACCTCAGCCAAAAAAGGTCCAGTACCAGTGGTGCGTGTTAACGGTGTGTGGAGTGCACCGGCCACCAGGGCAGCCAGTGTGACACGGAGCCAAAGCACTGCCAGCCCACCCCCTGTAAAGCACCTCAAGTTGGAAAGTGGCCGACGGGACAGGGTGAAGACTCCTGGCGGGAAAACTGCTCACAAGGGTCCCGGGGGAGTGCAGAGTCAGCTGTGACTCCTCCAAAGGTGGTGAAGGGCCAGAAGAAGTCTGCACAGTCTGGGAAGAGCAGCACAGCGGAGAAGGGCGCCATCCTCCCCGGCGGCCGGGACGCCACCGCCAGCACTGTCGTCACTGGGCCGGAGACCACCGCCAGAGTCAGTGCCCAGGAGGGCAGCACAATCGTCACTGGTCCGGAGAGCACCGCCAGAGTCAGTGCCCAGGAGGGCAGCACTGTAGTCACTGGTCCGGAGAGCACCGCCAGCGTCAGTGCCCAGGAGGGTCCCGGCAGCCACAGCCCCGCTGGGCAATGAGGGACCGTCATGCCACACACCAATGCACAGGTCAGACAGCAAAGGCAAGCACCGCTGAACAGGTCAGAGACCGCCATGGCAAAGTTCAGCTGAACAGGGAAAAGACCGACATGGTGAAGACCGCTGAACAGGGCACAGACCGCCATGGCAAAGCACCGCTGAACAGGGAAAACACCGCCATGGTGAGGACCGCTGAACAGGGCAAAGCACAGCTGAACAGGTCAGAGACCGCCATGGCAAAGCACCGCTGAACAGGGAAAAGACCGTCATGGTGAAGACCGCTGAACAGGGCAAAGCACCGCTGGACAGGGACAAAAACGCCAAATCAAGCATCATTGGCCCATGTGCAGTTGGGACAGTGACGGAACAGGAACCGTCACGGGGAGCCTGATGCAGTCTGGGCACCAGTCCTCCTCCAGAACCAGTGGAGACTGTTATCCACTTGAGAGACTGTGGCTTTGCACTCCCCAGGATGTAACAGTGGGAAACCCACCCACTGTAGAGACTAGAGAGACTGTGGCTTTGCACTCCCCAGGATGGTACAGTGGGCAAGCCACCCACTGTAGAGACTTGAGAGACTGTGGCTTTGCACTCCCCAGGATGTAACAGTGGGCAACCCACCCACTGTAGAGACTAGAGAGACTGTGGCTTTGCACTCCCCAGGATGGTACAGTGGGCAAGCCACCCACTGTAGAGACTTGAGAGACTGTGGCTTTGCACTCCCCAGGATGGTACAGTGGGCATGGAGCCCCGTCGTGGATCTGGCGTGGTGCTGTAATCCGGCTGAGGTGCCCCCCCTTCCTCCTGAGGTGCCTGTTGTATTTCTATCTGATGCCCCTGCAGTGTTCCCTCCGTTTGTGGACAGGTATCTAGTGTGGGCCTCGCCCATGCATTTTGGGCCCAGTGGTGCACGGACATTGATATGTGCATACCTGCACTACTTCTCGTAATGTATAAAATCTGCAATGTGTATATATATCTGTATATATTTGGTTACTGTGGTTTGATACATTACAATGTTTGAACTGATTTCCTTTTGTCTTTGCATTCTTCCGGGGGGGGTTGTGGGTTGTTACTGTGCTGTTTGGACATGCATTGGTGTGTGTGTTGTAGTGGGTGAGGCTCGGGTTGGGGTTGGGGGTGTTGCATGCGTGTCCCCCTGACTTTTGCCTTCCCCCTCCCCTATGTCGTAGGTGCAGTACTCACCGTTGTCTTTGGCGCCTACGTAGGTGGTGATCATAGAGGAGCAGAAAGACAAGCGCAGGGAGTATTTGGAGTTCGGGCTCCATGGTGGCCTCCTTCCTCGTGGAGTGTGTTAAGGTGAGCGTTTTCACATTGGAATAGCTGTTTCCGCCATGTTTTTATCCACGGTGAATCCGCCCCGGAAAAGGTGGCGGATTGGCGGGTTGTGATACTGTGGGCTGTACATTGTCTTCCCCCTGTCTGTTGGCGGTGACCGCCGCGCTGCTTGTCTGTACCGCCGTGACGGGCGGAGTGTTAAAGTGGCTGTCTACGTTGGCGGTTTCCGCCATGGTCATGATTCCCTTTTTTTGTCCGCCGGCCTGTTTGCGGTATTACCGCACCTTTAACACCGTCCATCAGGGTTGTAATGACCCCCAGAGTCTTAAGTGAATCTTCAACAAGGATCAACGTGATTACAAACAAACTGCTATCATGTGGACCATATGCACAGCATCTCAGTAACTCGTGCAGCCCTAACTTCTTCTATAAGGAAACACAAATGTGGAAAGATCCTAGTGTGCAACTGATTTATGTTGTTTGTTTGTTTGCAGTAACTGAACATAAACCCTATCATTCCTGTGTATACACAATACATGATGCACATATATAATGTTTGCACAGTAGAAGTTTCACGTATTTTATATACCTTTAATACAATAAAACTAAATTTAAAAACAAACCTTTGCCATCTATCTCAATCATTTCTTCTGCACAGAACATCTAAGCATATTTGTAGTCACATATCACCATTATGTCTTTGATTGCCTCTCAATTATCTATCAGAAGTGTTTTACCTTCTGCCCCTTTGTGGTTTATGATTATATACTTAGGGCCATATTTATACTTTTCGACGCACAACTGCGCCAACGCAGTTGTGCGTCAAAAAATCTAACGCCGGCTAACGCCATTCTGAAGCGCCATGCGGGCGCCGTATTTATTCAATGACGTTAGCCGGCAGAGCTGCCTGGTGTGCGTAAAAAAAAATGACAAACACCAGGCAGCGCCGGCGTAGGGGAATATGGAGCTTGGGCGCCAAAAAATGGGGCAATTCAGGCTGAGGCAAAATTATCGCCTCAACCCGATTTGCGCCATTTTTTTCGACTCCCAACCCCCATTGAAATGACTCCTGTCTTAGCAAAGACAGGAGTCATGCCCCCTTGCCCAATGGCCATGCCCAGGGGACTTCTGTCCCCTGGGCATGGTCATTGGGCATAGTGGCATGTAGGGGGGCACAAATCAGGCCCCCCTATGCCACAAAAAAAAAAAGAAATTACTTACCTGAACTTACCTTATGTTCCCTGGGATGGGTCCCTCCATCCTTAGGCGTCCTCCTGGGGTGGGCAAGGGTGACAGGGGGGGTCCCTGGGGGCACGGGAGGGCACCTCTGGGCTCCTTCCGAGCCCACAGGTCCCTTAACGCCTGCCCTGACCAGGCGCTAAAAAACAATGCAAAAGCGGCTGGACGTAATTTTTTTTGACCCGCCCACTCCCGGGCGTGATTTTTGCCCGGGAGTGTAAATACGGCGCACATGCCTCGGAGTCAATTTTTTAGACGGGAACGCCTACCTTGCATATCATTAACGCAAAGTAGGTGTCCACGCTAAAAAGTGACGCAAACTCCATGGACTTTGGCGCTAGACGCGTCTAACACCAGAGTATAAATATGGAGTTAGTTTTGCGGCGAATTTGCGTAAAAAAGACGACGCAAATCCGGCGCAAACGGAGTATAAATATGCCCCTTATTCTTAGGTAATCTTAAAACCATCCAAGTAAGGGTACTGGGAGATCATCCTACTACCTTATTTTATTGCCATGTGCATACCCTTTCTGCCTGCTCGGTCCTAAACCAACTTCATCTACTTTCCTTGACTGAGCATCTTGGGTCAGTGAAAGGCTTTAAGAGCAAATGTTCCCCGAAGCACTGTCCAGGAGGTAGTTTGTACATCCAGCCCTTGGCTGCAATAAATGCTTCGCTTAGCTTCAGTTATTACATTCATGTGAATGTTGTACATATCGGGACCAATTAACAAAAGCATTAGTCTGGGAAGTAGAACTCTTACATGGCTTTGTGATTAGGCCCTGAAACCTCCAAATCTAAAGTAGTAAAAATGCAAAAGTTATAGTCTTTCTATTTGTACTAATTATATATGTCTAGCTTCTTAATATTGAGATTTTACTCCCATTTTTAGGTTGAGCGCATTAGTGCTTTGACCTGTTGTATTGTGGGTTTTTAACTACGCCCATCTTACACCCGTCACTTTCATTCATCCCTGAGCTTGCCTTTCAAAAATCACTTGTCGTCATTGGTAATTGCTTAACGTTTGTCCCGCCTTGAGGCTGTTTTTGTCATGCCTTGCAGACTGCTCCTGGTACATGGATTATTGCGCAATTGCAGATGCACTTCAGTATGGGCAAACAATTTTTTATTTTGTCTCGTCCCTTCATGCTACATGGCGGCCATGACGCTCACAGTACAGACAGTCACAACATCATGAACTTGATTGGCGGTATTTGAGAGCAGGTCACATTATTCACAGTTACCTAATCAAAATAAATAATTGTGGCTCTCCCCTTAAAACACTTTGGGCCATATTTATACTTTTTGACGCAAAACTGCGCTAACGCAGTTTTGCGTCAAAAAAATTAGCGCCGGCTAACGCCATTCTGAAGCGCCATGCGGGCGCCGTATTTATTCAATGACGTTAGCCGGCGTTAGCCGTCAGCGCTGCCTGGTGTGTGTGAAAAAAAACGACGTACACCAGGCAGCGCCGGCGTAGGGGGATATGGAGCTTGGGCGCCAAAAAATGGGGCAAGTCAGGCTGAGGCCAATTTTTCGCCTCAACCCGATTTGCGCCATTTTTTTCGACTCCCAACCCCCATTGAAATGACTCCTGTCTTAGCAAAGACAGGAGTCATGCCCCCTTGCCCAATGGCCATGCCCAGGGAACTTCTGTCCCCTGGGCATGGTCATTGGACATAGTGGCATGTAGGGGGGCACAAATCAGGCCCCCCTATGCCACAAAAAAATAAAAATAAAAAACTTACCTGAACTTACCTTAATGTCCCTGGGATGGGTCCCTCCAGCCTTGTGTGTCCTCCTGGGGTGGGCAAGGGTGGCAGGGGGTGTCCCTGGGGGCATGGGAGGGCACCTCTGGGCTCCTTCTGAGCCCACAGGTCCCATAACGCCTGCCCTGACCAGGCGCTAAAAAACGGCGCAAAAGCGGGCGGACGTTATTTTGTTTGACCCGCCCACTCCCGGGCGTGAATTTTGCCTGGGAGTGTAAATACGGCGCACATGCCTCGGAGTCAATTTTTTAGACGGGAACGCCTACCTTGCATTTAATTAACGCAAAGTAGGTGTCCACGCTAAAAAATGATGCAAACTCCATGGACTTTGGCGCTAGACGCGTCTAACGGCAAAGTATAAATATGGAGTTAGTTTTGCGTCGAATTTGCGTCGAAAAAAACGACGCAAATTCGGCGCAAACGGAGTATAAATATGCCCCTAAATGCTTTATGAAAAACAGAAATTCTCAAAGCAAAAGTGTCTCTCCCGGCACAGCCGGAGAGCCGATTCTACAATTTTCACTGCACTCGGGAAACTCACCCAGTAATGCTTGCAGGGCATTACTTTTACAAAACATTTTTGCTCATAACTCAGCCGGAGGCCATCCTAGGACAATGGGACCACCATCAAAACGTTCAGCACAATGCAAGCTTTCTGTCTAGGGTATCTCAGGGTCCCCACATTAGGTTAATGGGGACCCCAAAATAGTAACCCCTCCCATCATTCAGTGTCTTTTTAAGCACTCTCATGGCTGGAACTTTTGTTTTTCAGCTGGGAATAGCTTGTGTTTTCAGAGCCTTGTTTGTAATATCATTGCTATAGGCTGATACCCCCAAAAATGTCTCATGCACTATGCTCTCTAGGGGTTATATACATGGTCACACTGCACTACTTTCTGCCATTTTTTTGTGTGGTTATCCTCTTGAGACTAACTATGTAGTTACATGATCATGTTTCTTACAAATGCTATTTTCATAGTGGTGTCCTCTAGATGCTGTTTTAAGCATTACAGTCATATCAACATACTAAAATATTTGTGGCACAGAAACTTGCCCCATAATGCTTTGCAGGGCATTACTTTTACAAAACATTTTTGTTCATAATTCAGCCTGTGGTGATCCTAGGACAATGGGACCGCCTTCAAAACATTGCCCACAATGTGCACTGTCTGTCTACATCCTCTCTAGGTCCCACACTATGTTAGTGGAGACTACAAAATAATAACCCTTACCACCGATTTTTATCTTTTTAAGCTCTCTTAGGGTTGGAACTTTTGTTTTGCAGCTTGGTGAAGTTATGTTTTAGAGGCCTTGTTTGTAATATTGTATGCTAGTCTTGAAAATGTGTGATGTTTTCTGGCGGCTACATATATGGTTACACTGCATTAGTTTCTCCCATTCTTTTTCATGTGGTAATGCTCTGTAAGGGTTGATTGTATGGTTACATGACCATGTTTCTTTCAAATGCTTTTTTTATTGTGGTGTCCTCTGGGGGCTGTTCTGAGTATTGCAGTCAACATACTATAATATTTGTGGCACGGAAACTCACCCCATAATGCTTTGCAGGGCATTATTTTAACAAAACCTCCTTCAAAATGCTCTTTCAGGCTACATCATCTCTGGGTTGCCACACTAGGTTAGTGCAGACCCCAAAATAATACCCCCTCCCACCATTCAGTGCCTTTTAAGCTTTGTCATGGCTGTAACTTTTATTCTACAGCAGGGAGAAGTTTTGTTTTAAAGGCCTTGTTTGTAATATCATTCCATTAGACCTGCTAGCCCTAAAAAAGCCATCTAGAGCCAAGTATCCGGTTACACTGCATTACTTTCTCCTGTTTCTTTCATGGGGTATCCCCTCCAGGGCCTAATAATATGGTTACATGACCAGGTTTTTCACAAATTATATTTTTGTTTTGGTGCTCTCTAGGGGCTGTTTTGAGTAGTACAGTCTAATGCCAACAGTTAATTTCTGATAAAGGTTTATGCGATAATTGTATTTGTTTTAATAATCTCTCCTTATTACAATCATGACCATGATTCAGGTCAATTTAACATCCTTACTCCGCCATGACTGTTTGAACACTCTTTGAATGTTTGGATGACCCTTCTAGTTTATTTCTCTTCTGTGACTGTCTTGGGTCTTTTTTGGGGAATTGTGTTAGCAAGCCAGCTATTATGAAGGTGGGGTGGTGAAAGTGGTATTTTATTGGAATTTGCATGGCAGATTTAAATGAGGATGCTAAATAGCAACATTTTCAATTTTTGCTGCAGAAAAGGAAGAAGGTAAATGGAAGGGCTTCAGTTATATGCAGGGCCACTGGAAATGAATGGCAGGAAAAATACGAAATTATGAGGCAGGGTTGACCAATTTATGTGGCAAGAAAAGCCCAATTATGAATTTACAATGCCATTAGCTCTTGCTCAAGCAAATGCGAGACCTATTGCATTGCAAATGCTTGTTATGCTTGGGGCAGTTCATGAAGGCACGTAAGAGTGTGTAAAAGAGTAATACAGGAATAGTCCAAAATGCCTAGGTGACCTAGGTCTCATTATGTTCAAAGTGGACAGTAATAGAACCTCCACAGCAAAATAAATCGTGCCTCAACACTTAATAACGGAATAAAAGACAGTTTCATGAAACTAAACTCTAGCAGATCAGAGTTCTTGGATCACTGGAAACAAAGCTGACCTCGGGTCATGTAACTTTTTACCACCTATGTGGGGCAATTTCCCATGCGCTTTTCCGTAGTAGTTTGGCTAAGACCACCATGTTTTGCTAATTCTCTTTTCAAGCAGCATTTTAAAAAAAATATTGTTTTCATTTAAAATTCTTAAGAAGAGATATATATTTCACCCCTAAAACCTACTGTTAAATCTAACATCTTCTTATTGTCGCCAAACAGTGGAACCTCAGTCTATCTCAGCATGCCTGCCTGCATGGTGCATTATCCATTCAGTGCAGGGGCTTATTGGGGCAAATACATCTGCCGTCCTACTGAAAGCTGAGTACAAGTTATGTACAGTCTTCAGATGCTGCGTAATAAGTACACCATAAAAAACACTAAAATAGCATCAAGAGATTACCATTAATAGATTTTTGTGAAAATTACCTCAAGCTGAAGAGTTTCTCTTTGGTCATGGTATAGTGACATTGGATGAACCAACCCCTGCAATTAATTTTTTCAGTCGTTTGTGGAGTGCAGCCATTTCAGTGTCAGCTATGAACATGTTTCTCTGTTGAAGTCACTTCAGGCAATCCATGATGCAGTGTTGTTCAACAATTTTACCAATCAAATGATACTCTAACATATAGATACATATCAAGATAATATCCTTTAATAATAACTTTAACCACTCAAATAAAATGTAAGGGATGTCATTTTAGTTTTCAAAGAGTTTTATTGCATTTTTTAAAAAAAATCAAAACATTATAGATCAGGATTAAGCGATATATACAAAGCTGACAATGTAGATAGTAAAAGAATTGGTAAATATTCTTATGTCTAAAGTATTGCTAAATCTTAAGTAAATTGATAAAATTCTAAATCTATATATAACTCATGTTACTACTGCACATCTAAAAAATTAACACAATGAAGAAGAGGACTATATATCTCATGTGTATCAGAGCCTTCCATGTATTTATCTAGGGAACGCCAAATTGTATGTGATATATGAGGAGGGGATGGAAATTGTGATTGAAGAGAATGGGCTCCTCTAAGGTATGAGACCGATGCCTACCAGGTATGATAAGATAGGGACTTAAATGACTTCCATTCCAAAGGTATGACCTTAATTGCTATAGACAGTAAAAGGTCCAGTAATGCTATATCATTGGAATTGAGATTAAAGGTGTTTCCAGCAGCCCATGGTCCTAGAGTCACTATCGGAAAAGTGAGGTTTATATGTGTATTGAAAATGTCAGCAAGCTTATCTTGTATCAATCTCTAATATGACTCTAAAAGCATGCATTTAAAAAACATATGTTCATGAGAACCAGTCTTTAGTTAACAATTCCAAAAAGCATCAGTATTACTTAGTTGTAATTTATACATTCTCAGTGGAGTTCAATGTAATAGAGGAACAGTAAAGAATTTGGACTGGACTAAAGCCGGAGAAATGTTATTTGATAATGAGTATTAACCAATATTCTGCCAATCATGATTAGAAATATTATTACATGTTTCTATGTTTAAATGTTAATTGGCTTTAAATACAGAGATTTGTAAAGTTTGTGATACTGAAAGATAGTTGTAAGTTTTTGAAGCAATATGACCTGAGAAATGTCATACCTGAAGACTAGTTAGTAAATAAGGATGCATATGTAAATGGGACTTTGATGCTTTAACCTTAAGTTTAAAAAAAGTATAAAAATCGAAATTCGATAATTCATGTGTATCAGCTAACGATGAAAAAGGAAGGGGATCCCCAACATCATTAAATAGGTCCTTGACCAGTCGGATACTTTTGGAAGCCCATTCCGTTTTAATTTGTGTGGTACAGTCTATCATGAGTTTATTATTATGCCAAAGAGATGCCCATCTAGAATTCCTTATCATCACCGGGAGCTTTTTATCTAGACTTTTAAGAGCATTAATAGTGTCAAGGAATATCCGCTGAAAAGGAAAAGATGGGATTTTTGTCATTGTGATAAGAGCTACCGGACTAAAAGGAAAATAAATCTTCTGTTTAATCTCTAACCATCTGGGAGTATTTAAACTTGGTGTTGATAGCCAAACAAACCCTTGTGCCACTAAAAAGGCCATTTGATAAGGCTCCCAATTTGAGAAATTACAACCAGCCTGTGACAATGGTTTCCTAAGTACTTTATATGAGGTCCTCACTCTCTTACCATTCTAAAGAAACGTAGACGTAATATTGTCAATTTCATGGAAAAAATATTGTGAGAGTTTCAGTGGCAACATAGAGGAAATTAACTTGAGTAATGGTGTAATCATCATTTTAAGAGTTTGAACTCTACCTTACCAGGATATGTATTTCGGAGACCATCCGGATAGCAAACCTTTGATTTTTGAAGGAGTTTGCATTTTGTTATATTGTAATGTCCCCGCAACATTTTTACAGAAATAAATACCTAAGTATTTTAGGCATGTGGGTTGCCATTTTCATCCTTAGTCTCCCAAATGTGAAGAAAAGCACAGATTATTTATTGGAAAGACTTCAGTTTTGTCTTTATTGAGTATATTTCCTGAGACTGTAGGGAATGGTCGAATAATATTAAAAAGACATGGAATAGCTGATTCTATGTCTTCTGAGAAGATCAAGATATCATCGGCATAAGCCACAATTTTATATGTTTTGGAACCAAATCTAAGCCCTTTAATGTGTGATGAGCTATTTATTAAATTTAGAAGAGGATCTATGTCCAGTAAAAATAATAAAGAAGAGAGCGGACAACCCTGGCTCGTGCCTGGATAAAGATTAAAACAAGATGCTGTAGCACCATTGATCCTAATAGTTGCTTTGGGATTTGCATATAGCGCCATCACCATTCTAATGGAATTGTTTCCAAGATTCTATGTTTCAAGAACAGCGTGTAGAAAGGGCCATGTTACCTTGTCAAATACTTTTTCTGCATCAAGCGCAATTGCCGCTGTCGGGAAAGGAACAATACTCGCTTTTTCTATTATATGACAAACTGTACGAATGTTGTCTCTGGCATATCGACCCTTAACAAATCCTGTCTGGGAATTGTGAGTAAGACTGAGAATAAACTTATCTAATCTTTTAGCAAAAACCTTAGCAAAACATTTTGCTTCCATAGTTAGAAGTGATATAGGGCAAAGGTTTTGGGGTTCAGTATGATCCTTACCCTCTTTCGATATTACTACAATTGTAGCCTCATAAGCAGTTCCCGTCACTTTCCCTTGATATACAAAAAATTCAGTTGTTTTTTTAAGTTGTTTAATAATGGAGCTTGTAAAGGGTTTGTAAAAATGAATGGGAAAGCCATCAGGGCCAGGAGCTTTCCCTGATTTCATTGAATTAATTGAAAAATGTAATCTGTTTTTAGTGGTTGATTTAGAGTAGCTGTATCTGTCTCTGACAATGATGACATGGGAACTGATTTGAGAAAATCAAGACAAACAGCTTGATCACATTCGGATTGAGGTATATATAACCCTTCGTAGAATTTTTAAAAACGTCAAGAATTTCTTTAGTTTTAAATTTATGAGAGCCATCTTTGTCTTGTATGTGAGAGCTGTGTGTATTGTGAATGTGGAGTTTAGATGAGGTAGCTACTAATTTGCCTACTTTATAACGAAAAAGTAGTTGTCTAGACTTTTGTATCTGCACATTAAGATATGCCCTTTTGCTCACTATTGAGTTGTAGGAATATTTTAGTCTTTTGAGATCCTCAAGTACACATTTATAATATGCATGTCTAAAATCTTTTTCTTTTTGTTTAATTTCAGCTCCTAGAAATTGCAGGGAATTTTTAATTTGCCATTTTTTATAGTCATGCATTTAATAATATGACCTCTGATAGTACATTTAAAAGCATCCCACAACATCACCGGGGAATTGATCGAATTTTCATTTTCTTGAAAGAATTGCTCTATTTCTTTCTTAAGAAAAGCAACATCTGCTTCATTTTCCGAAATCTGTGTATTTAGATGCCATTTTTTGTGTTTATTCCCCTCAGGACTAATGTAAATGGGTAATGAGATAGCCTAATGATCAGAAATGAGGATTAGATGTATTTTAGCATCTGAGGACAATTTCAGAAACAAATGATCTATGAGAATATAATCTATGCAAGAAAAAATAGAGTGTTGTGAGAAAAAAAAGGTAAAGTCGCTCCCTTTGGGATGCTGCAGTCTCCATACATCTTGAAGTTGGTGTGAGGAGCAGACTTTGATCATTTTTTTATAAGATTTTAAATCTTAGAATTTAAACGCAGATTGCTGGTCTAAAAAAAAAGAAAATTAAATTAAAATCTCCACCAACTATTAATTTGGCTTCTCTTGGGACTCAGTTAATATTTTGTTAATCGCAAGCCAGAATGAAGAATCATCTGAGTTTGGGGCATAAATATTCAAAACATAAAGGTCTAGAGTTCCACAATTAAGTCTGGTAAGTATCCATCTGATTTTGATATCATGTTCCGCAGCTATCACCGTAAGTTTAGATTTTTTTAAAATTAAAGTTATCACCCCATTTTTTTCCCATTCGCCTCTGATACAATTACCTCAGAGACCCAACCTTTCCTCAAAAGAAGAGCTTCCTTGTATCCAAATTTTGTTTCTTGAAGCAAAACAATATCTCCAGAGATAATTTTGCAATACTCTAAAATCTTAGCTCTTTTAACTGGATGATTTAGCCCCTTAGTATTGAGAGAAACTATGTTTAATGATGACATGAAATGTAACCCATAAAAGTGACATTGTGTTGCAATAGATGAGGTCTGCTGAAGGCCAAGAGAAGTCCCATAGTACATTTTTTATACCAAACATCTCACTCAAAGGAAGGAAAATGGGGAAGAAGGGGTGAACAAACCTTCAATTTAAGCGGGCTTTAACAATAATAATAGAACATGTGTATGTAAAATGTCCCGTTTCCACCAGGGGATGTCTATTAAAGACCAAGTACATAGGGGGAAACATGGTGACGCAGGGAGGAAGCAGGTAAGCTTGGCATAGAGGAGAACAAAAAACAAAAAACTATCAGATAGGTGGTAACATATTCGCTGAGTTATTGTCAAGTAGAACCTAGAATTGAAGTGCATTTACATCTACTTATACCATATAGTACAAATGTAAAAATACAAGATAAACCTACATATCTAAGTACACTTAACCTTACTCAAAATATACCAGCATTAGAAGTACTGCAGATGAAAATCCTCCTATTCTATATAAAAGAAAGTTGATCTGTAAAGATAGTGGACATGAGAACACATTTATTATGAGGGGATATGTTATATAACCCAGTCTTATATATAAATAAATGGAAATATTTAGCATCTAAATATATCTATTGATAGAGCAAAAAACTGTAAAAATCTTTCAGATAATTTTAAGCAAAGGGAACAATTAAGTACAAAGAACTAATACATAGTACACTCAGAAAGAGCAGACTTATTAAAAGGCTGAAAGGTGAGCATTTCCAAAATATATATGAACAAATTCTTAACTATTATAGGATCGTAAGTCTCAGTTGAAAAAATATAAATAAACAACATTATGTAACAACGAACATGTTTACCCAACTCAGTGATATAGAAACATGTCCTATGTTTAAAAAGAAAAGGAGAAACAATGCAGATCCAAAGCCAATTTAAAATATTATTCAACATCAATACCTATAGAATTAGAATAGAATTAAGTTGATTATCAATGGTTTTTATCTAATAATATAACATTTAGGTGTCAAAAATTAATATATTGTATATTCTAAAAACAGAACCTCCTTAAAAGTGAAAATGAACTGTCAACAAGGCTATATGGTGGCTTTTCACTAGTTATAATTAGTAACTAAGTCTCAAGTACAGGAGGAACCTAATGGTAGAGGATTCATTAACATAGTTGGAAGTAGATCTGAATCCATATAAGACTCCTATTTATTGTCCAAAAGAATTAGCAAATCAGAGGGTTCTGAAAATATCTTAGTTGGACCTTTGAAGGTAATCCACAATTTTGATAGACCCACGAATGATAAGGGGATCTTCATTTCTATAAGATGGTTTCCTGAGATTTAGAAAGCCATGTCTCTGGTGTAATCCTGTGAAATGGAAATCTTATGATCATGCCATTTAATTATTCTAATCCTTCGCATATGTGCTAGTATTTGCTCAGAATGTTGATGATCTAACGGTTTGAAAATCATAGGTCTTGGATTATTTGTGTTTTTAGATTTAAAAGTTGGCACCATATGGACTCTTTCTATTTCAAAATCCTTTTGGAAAGAAATCTGAGTTTCATGAATCCAAGAGACTAAGAAATCAGCCGGCGATTTCGCAGAACTTTCTATTCCTTCAGGTAGGCCAAATATATGAAGATTCGTCCTTCGACTACGATCTTCTTGCTCCGTTAATTCTCTCTTGGGCAACACGATGGAATGCTCGAGGAATTGTAGATGCTTGGATTGTCCATTAGTACAATCTTCCATAACACTAATTTTTGACTCTGCATTAGAAATCCGGATGGTTAAATCTTTAAGATCCTTCCTAATACCAGCCACCTCCATTTGCAACAAGTCAGTATTAGTTTTGGTACTCTGTGCTATATCATGTACAGAATTAAGTTTAATAAGTATTGCCTCAAGGGTAGAAGCCGACTCAGGACTACCCTTCACTGGAGATTCAGGAATTGGAGGAGAGTGCTTAGACTGTTTCAGGTTAGCTTTAGTTTCTCTTTCTTCTGAATGGCTATCCTTGTTGTCCACCATATTGTAAGACTATTGTATGGTATCTTTGAGGAGACTAGGAAACTAAATATATTCCTTTAATTTGTGTACTCCACCTATTATTTTTTATATTAAAATCCTGTTATTAAGTTATTGAGATTGTAAGAAGCAAAAGCTAGCAGACTGAAGTAACCTTTGATATAAATTCTGCTAAGTCAGATCAGCTAATACCAATACCAAATTTCGAAATGACAGGAAATATCCTACATATATGAAATCAAAAGTAATATATGACATCATAGGGCTCCAAACAGTAATATATGCAGAGCTCAGAACTGATCAAACGCAGTATCTGTTAAATGGAAATGTCACTTTGAATATTGAAAATAATGCTGTTACTGCTCCCAGTCTTCGATTAAATAGTAATAAAATTACCTCCAGCCTCCAAAAGATAAATTGATTTACTCTTCGCTATAATTCTTCCAGCGTGCTGTCACTGCCACAGCACTGAAACGATACTGAGGAGAAAGAGATCGCTGACATTTTGAATGATGCGCGCACGGGCCGAATATTGATTAAAAAAGCTATAAATCAATAGCTCATGCCCACTAGCTTGCATTTCCACAGTCAGCAAATTATTCCATTTCCTGGCTGCCAAAAAGAAGCCTGGTTCAACCACCTGGGATCACGAGAATGGGCAAATACGCCAGAGGCTCTACGGAGCTTACGGAAAGCCGCCATTCCACCACACATCGAAGCCTCACCCCAAGGATTGTCATTTTGAAGCACTTTAGAGGAAATGTCTTCGCCAGGCAGTAGGCTGTATCCACAATGTATGAGGAAATCTGACTTCACACTACAACGTATTGGGTGTTTCCAAAAGTGCTGATCAGCAGTTTTGTTACTAATGCTCAAAGATGCCAAACCTACACCACTGATACTATGCCAAAGCAATGCACAGCAGCCACTATATATCTTAGGCATATGTCCCCAAACGGTGCGGTATTTATAGCCGATGCCGAATTTTAACTCTTTTTTGGTGACCTGCACTTAATTTCCTTCAAAAAGTGAGAAAGCAGGGACCTTCAAGAGTGAGACAAAGGGGAAGGTGGTGTCTGAGAGTGGATTAAAGAGGTACAAGGTGGATTTCAGATTCCCAGCCTTGGTATTTGGCATGCTGACATGCCTCTGGGCTTCGGGCACCAGCACTCATTCTTTTACAAATTAAGCACTAGTCTTTTTACCACCAATAATGCTAGTAGCATGCCTTTATCCATAGACTATAAATAGTCTAGGCCTTGTGAGTCGTGTTGGTATATGTAAGATATTGTGTTTGATATGCTTAGTTGGGTTATTTGTGTATAGTTGGTGCAACTTGGAGACAAGCTGTTTAGGAAAATGCAATCGCCAATTATGTTCGTCATTATGAATGATGTGAGAAAACATAGCATTTCCAGTACCACAGGGTATTCTAATCTCGAGGTTTGGAATTCCTTCAGTAGTTGATCACTTGGGAATAACTGCAGAAAGTGGTGTTTGTGAACTGATTTTGACAGGATTTTCTCCCTTTCCAAGTTTTTTTGTTTGCAAATCTTTTTTTGTAATTTTAACAAATGAAAATACACCCAAACAAACAGACAGCATTACCTTCGGCTTTGCAAGTACACTACATCTATGACACCCCAACCATGTACTTTAGTTACGGTTGACAAAGGGAACGTCAGGTCAGGGATACAACTAGATCTGAACTTCGGGTTTGGGGGGCTAGTACTAAACAGTGGTGGTGGGGTTACCATTTCACACATCCTGGGCCAAGACAGTATTAGAAAACACATTTGGAAGATCAGTAGGTCCGGGAGAATGAGCTAACGCATGGAAAAGATATATGTGTCTACCTGTTCTTCCATGCTTTAGTACATTAAAGCCACATCTTTATTCCTGTCCAGCTTTGGATGTCTTTAAAATGGTTGGTACCAAGCCAGTCCAATGCATGTCTGACATACAGAAAAAAATGCACTGAAGGCTTACTGGAAAAGTGTCTTTCTGATTAAAAGTGTAATGAACTGCATAATGATGACATGCTTCCAGGGAACAATAAAATGTTTGTGGGGCGACTCTCCCAATGTGTACAAGGAAGTGTGCCCACAAACATTAAGAAGTAGACTTGAGATATGCACAATAAACTGGGATAAAGAAAGTTAATCCACCAAGAATAATTAGCTGGATCCCTGTTCACAATGTAAAAGCATGCATGTGTTGGTATTTCTATAGCAAGGATTTAGACTGAGAGCAACAGAGTGTTGCACATTATAAGAGATAATAGAAAATGATGCAAGATTGTGTTCACAAGTGATGGATTAAATCTTTTTGTTACACACACTTACACTAGTATCTCACATGTTTAAACTTTAGGCACATTGGGTTTAAGTGATTTTCCAAAACTGCATAATTTTCAGTCAATGCCAGCTGGATTCAAGCCAACTTCCTTATATCGACAGCTGAGACACAAGACACATCTCTTCCTTAGGTGATGTAACAGAACTTTAAAACAACTTCAAACATTTGATTTTGCCACTCTTTGTGAACACTCATGTTCTATTGATGCTTTCCTCAAGCTGTCTAATATATAGACAACTGCAAATTATTTTGATATTTGTATGCTATACATGCACCTAACTGAGTTGTCTCTTGTTTAAGGTTTATCTATTTGCATATACACAATGCTTTAAAGTTAAGTACAAACAGAGCATGAAAAATGGGTAACTGTGTAATATGATCCAACAGTATCATTGAGGAGTTCTGGTAATATCTTTGGCCCTGTAGTTTGTAAATGTCACAGAAGCATGAGATGGCAATGACAAGGTACCCATTTGGATTTTTTTTTATATTACAGGCTGTTTTATTCAGAGTGCAGATAACAATGGGCATTGACTGGAATTTAAGTGTTAAGGTTTTGTTTACCTGTCACAAATAAATTCTTGATAAAACATTAGGCAATGATGAGATCAGTGGATGTCTGAATCTGTAGCTGCGAAATTTACAGTATAATTATAGATTTACTGAATTTCCCAAATAATTTCCAAACTCTGCAGATTTCACCAAAATTGTTGCCTCTAGCGCAAACAGATGAAAATAATACTGCCAGACATAATGCCATATAATTTGCATTTTTTTTGCCGCATAACATAAAGATGGCCTTAGTCCTCCAAGCTGCATAATCTTAATAGCGTGGACAGTGTAAAACATCTGCACAGTGGCTTGGGGACTCCCATTATGATGACAAAATCTGTATTTCACAGATACCCGTGAATTATTTTCCCTAAAATACATGGGTATTATACTACTGAATTTTGTGCAATAAAAGCACCGATACATGTAATAGACACATTTTTACTCAAAGATGTAATGATTTTTCAATAATCTCCATTGTACCCATCCATCCATGTGGACAAGCAATCCTGGTGGGGAGGAGTATCTTTCTTAATTTGACATTTTCTGTCACCTAAGGCAGTTTTCAAACGGCTGATGAATGTTTTCTTCAGTTTTTGGCCCTGCAATACTTCTTTAAAATGGCTAAACACTGCTGTGAGAGAAATGAGGCAATATTGTAAATTGCAACTATACAGTTAGTTCCTATTTTGGTAGTTCTAAATTAGTTTTCTTATAAAAATGTACAATTGCACCAAAGCCAAACTTGCACTCAGTCACTGTTTCTTTCACTCCAAATGAAAGGTTGGACAAAAATGCATAGATTTAAATGTGTGCATGCTGCAACAGGTATTCTTCATGGGAAGTAGTGTTGGCAGCAATATTAGTGAAGGAGCCTAAGCCATCTAAAAATTACATCTATTCTTGTTATGGTGAGCATCAGCAGCATAAGACACATTTGCAGGATTACATTGAGATAGGAGACTTGTGAGTAAATGCATGTGTTGGAAAGTGGTTCATGCCCACAACCCTGTTGCACCCCTCCCAAAGAGCTCCTGTAGCTCCAGCTACATCTGCACCCTCAGCCAATGTGTAGCTCATGTTCCTCCTCCTGAACAGATGTCTGGTGCTCTCTCACAGGAAGATGGTAGGTACAGTATGCAAAGCTTTTGTCCCCTGATTAGACCATCATTCAAGGGCACCATGATTGGAGTCCTTCCCTTTGTTTGTGGTGCCACTAAGCCATAAATTAACAATTAGCGCACATGCACAAACATGCACATGCACAAACAGAGGTGCCTGTAAGGAATCCCTCCTATTGCACCCTTGAAGTTGAACTGCCTTCACAAGCTTTATGCTTTACTCCTCATTCACTCACTTTGGTGTTTGCCTGCTTCAACCAAGCCAGGGAAGTGAACATATAAAAAGTCAAGCTTCTTCAGTATTTGAAAGGTTTCTGTTTGATGTTCTAAGTGAAACACAATTCTGAAAAGGACTATACCACCTTTCCAATTCTAAAACATAGCTGCCAAGTAAGCCTGTCACATGTGCAACACCTTCCCTCCAACCCAGTGCTTAATTTGCTAATATAAATCTGTGCTGGTTACAAAAAAAATTCTTTGGGGGTTAGTATCAGCACCATCTACGGCTAACACCACCACAGCCCAGTTACACAATGAGAGGCAGATTTCTGATAAAAGGATCAAAAGAATGGGGGGGATGTGCTGTAAAGTTGTTTTAGTCAATATTGTCACCACTATCTGCTTCCACACCCTGAAAATGCTCAATAAGATATCAAAATGCATCCCAGTCAACACATGCAGAATAGTCACCCAGACCCTCATCACCAGCACGCTGAACTATGGCAGCACAATGTGTCAGAATCAGTCTCTAACTGCTAGCAGAATTTAGACCACACAGAAGCCTGCAGCCAGACTCACACTCAAGCTTCCCCAGTGTTCACATCAACTCACCCCTCAAAGACCTCCACTGGTTCCCCATTCACTAACCCAAAATCTTTAAACTGCTCTCACATAGATACAAAGTCCTGAACAAACTCTACCCCACTTACCTCAACTCCACCCATCCACCCCACACTTCTACTCAGCCAGACTCCTGCTTGCAATCACCCCACACTTACAAAAAAACAGTCAGCTATTGTGCTTTCTCCTACCTTCTGCCTAATGCCTGACCCAAACTGCCCTTACACATTAGAGCTTTCTCCTCAGTACTTGAGCTCAGCAAGAAACTGAAAATAGGGCTCTTCATCTGGACAAGACTCAGTCAAAGCCGATATAACACTGGTTGCTTCACTTTGTATCCAGGGACTTGGCTGCATCTGTACTGGAGCTCAGCTCTATCTGCAGAGGAATAAGTTCAACTCTACAAGATGGGGAGAGCTGTTTGTTGCAGAGCTCCACTGTCTCTGTCTGCACAAGTTTATGTCTTCTAAGTGATCAGCCTATCCCCAGAGGAACAACCATCTTCCTGATACTGTGCAGACTTCACCCTTTTGAATGGTACTTTTTGTTGCAAGAGTTTGTACACATGGGCCCATATTTATACTTTTTGACGCAAATTCCTTCCAACGCGCCAGCCGGGCGCCTTATTTTTGGAATGACGTTAGCCGGCGCTGCGGCCTGGTTAGCGTCAAAATAAATGAAGGTAACCGGGTAGCGGAGGTGAAGGGAAGACTGGGGGTTGTGCGCCAAAGAATGGTGCAAGTCAGGTTAGAGTCAAAAATATTGGCTCTCACCTGACTAGCGCCATTTTTTGACGCACTAGCCCCATGGAAATTTCCTGTCTTAGCAAAGACAGGAGTCATACCCCCCTGCCCAATGGCCCTGCCCAGGGCACCTCTGTCCCCTGGGCATGGCCATTGGGCACAGTGGCATGTAGGGTGGCCCAAGTTAGGCCCCCCAATGCCACTAAAAAAAAGAAAAATGTAAAAGGTACTCACCTGCACTCACCATGGATGGGTCCCCCCCTCCATGGGTGTTTCCAGGGGTGGCCGAGGGAGGCAGGGGGTGTCCCTTGGTGCAGGGAAGGGCACCTGTGGATGCTTCCATGGTCTCCAACCATGGAAATGAGCCCACAGGTCTCTTAACGGCTGCCCTTACCCAGGCATTAAAAAAACAGTGCAAATCCGGCCAGGTGCCATGTTTTAAGGCCTGCCTCCTCTTGTGCATCATTTTGACGCTGGAGGATAAATAAGGCGCACATGCCTTAGAGTCATTTTTTGCACTGGAATGCCTACCTTGCATGTCATTAGCACAAGGTAGGTTTCACGTACAAAAAATGGCGCACACTCCATAACTTTGGCATTAGATGGGTCTAGCGCCAAAGTATAAATATGGAGTTAAGTTTGTGCCACATTTGCACTGCTGATCTCCATTTACCTTGTCTTCTTATCGCCTCTCAATGGTACAACCTTTTTCTTCCCAGAGCATGCCTTGTTGTGGACATCTTCTTGATGTTCATTTCTTTTATGTCATTTTGGTATGTCCTTTTATCTACATTTGTGGTAAGGAAATTTGAAAGAGCAGGAAAGAACAAGCTGAGACAAGGATACAATGTTAAATTTAAAACAAGACAATGGATTAATGTACGGAGTGGGAAGAGGCAGGGTGAGAAAAAATTAAAAGGGAGGATGACAGGGAAGAGGAGACAAGGTAGTGACGTGTGGAGAGAGGGACATGAGGTGCATAGGGCAGTATGAACAGTGATGAGATCTATGTGACTACCTATGGGCAATGCACAAGACGTTAAAATGCAAGAGTGGACCCGAGCAGAAACAAGTTTTTAAGACAAAACATAAAATGTGAACTCTTGCCTCTGAGCACCAGGTTTGAGCTTTAAAACAGGCGGCCTCTGCAAAAAGGGGAGTCAGGTGGGCCATGTTTCTGAAGCAGGTGTGTTAACCCACGGAACTACACTTACCAGTTTGGATCCTATGAACTGTGAATGTGTCTTGGATTTGGAACAGGCACTGTTCTCCTTTTGGCTTAATGTTTTCCAACCATCAGCTGACACTTGCCCAGATGGTAAGGGTGATCAAACGGTAGAACACATGAGAGCACAGCAGACTGGAGAACTCCATGCTGATGTGCAGGGAGCTTTAGTGGGAGAAGTGCCGTGTGCTGTCTATCCACAGTGTCATTCTGATCAGCCTCTTCAGTCTGCTCTATCTTTGTCCACCACACGCAAAGGACAAAAGGCACGCATTGACCTTCTGGGAAGTGGACTATGAAAAGTCAGAACCCAGCAGCCCTCAACTACACTTAGGAGAAAAATGCATCTCAGGTGTGGCCCTGCTGTGTGGTGCATGTCCAGCCCTACCAAACTGAGCGAAAGAGCAAGCTTGAGGCAGATGAGCACAGTAAAGTGCTGCTCTGCACCACTGCATGCATATGACTTTTAAGAGTAACTATGTGAAATTGCATCATTGTGGCCACCACCTTGATGCCAATCAGCTGCAGCTCCTTATCAGGGGTTTCTGGCCACAGCCCTGCCCCCACCTCCAGTGAGGCCTGTATGTTTTTTTAATTCAGCAGTGTTCCTGAAAACACAAGTTTCGTGTTTTCATGAACACTGCCTGTGCACAAGTCAGCTCTCTGCCTCCTCTCCAGGGTCCTGATGACAGAAAGAGACGGAAGAACCTGAGGAGGCTGAGGCAAGGCCGAGGCATGATCCAGCTATTGAGTGCTGTTTCACAATAAAACACTCTGTAGATGGATGTCAGGATTACGCATATGAGGGGTGTAGTTTAACTACAGTCCTCCCTCCTCACAGGCACAATTCATTTTATTAAAGAGACATACTATGCATGCCTCAGGCAGTATAGCTGCTAAAATGAGGCTGTCAGGGTGTGCATCAGTGCACCTCTGAGACCAATGAAAAGTCACATAGTGCAGCAGGCGCCCCATCACTATCCCAGCATTGACAACAACTCACAGAACAGCAAGGAACTCTTTACCATCATCAAAGAGCTCTCCAAACCCAAGGCCAGCAACCTTGACCCCACGCACACACAAACCCTCTGCGCCTCCCTCTCAGATCACTTTCACCGCAAAATTCTAGACATACATAACAGCTTCGCACCACACACGCCCCCCTCTCACACCACTCACCCCCTCACACAAACCCACCACACTCACCACACAACCTACTCACCACCTGGGCCCCCACCACCGATGAAGAAACTGAAACCACTATGAACTCTATTCACTCTGGCTCCCCCTCCGACCCATGCCCCCACCGTATATACAACAGAGCCAGCCCCGCCATCGTCCCCATACTCCGAGCCACAATCAACAGCTCCTTCGAAAGCGCCACCTTCCCAGACCTCTGGAAACAC
Source organism: Pleurodeles waltl (assembly GCF_031143425.1). NCBI lineage: Eukaryota > Metazoa > Chordata > Amphibia > Caudata > Salamandridae > Pleurodeles > Pleurodeles waltl. The sequence goes on from NC_090447.1 coordinate 654,290,108, forward strand.
GCAGAAGTCACTGCACTCCCAACAAAACCCAAAGCCAACCCAGACAACCTCTCCAACTACCGCCCATCTCCCTCCTCCCCTTCCCAGCCAAGGTTAAGGAAAAAATTGGCAACTCCCGCCTATCCCACTTCCTCGAGACAAACAACACACTAGACCCCTCACAATCTGGGTTCCGCAAGAGCCACAGCACAGAAACTGCCCTCTTAGCATGCACCGACGAAATCAGATCCAGAGTCGACATGGGTGAAACCGTAGCACTCATGCTCCTGGATCTCTCTGCAGCCTTTGACACCGTCTGCCACCACACACTCAGCACACGCCTTCACGACGCAGGGATAAGACACGAAGCCCTGGACTGGCTCACCTCCTTCCTCACCAACAGAACCCAAAAAGTCTGACTCCCCCCCTTCCAATCGCCACCACCAAAATCACCTGCAGAGTCCCCCAAGGCTCCTCCCTCAGCCCCACACTATTTAACATATACATGACCCCACTAGCCAACATCATCCAACCCCATGGAATCACCATCCTCTCATACGCCGATGAAACTCAACTCATCCTCTCCCTCACCCGCAACCCCAACACTGCCAAATCCAACCTACACAACGCACTCATCGACACCGCCACATGGATGACAGCCAACCACCTGAAACTCAACTCAAGCAAAACCAAAATAATCCTCTTTGGCCCAAACAAAAACACCTGGGACCCCTCATGGTGGCCCACCACGCTAGGCCCTGCACCCACCCCCGCCAACCACGCACGCAACCTCAGCATCATCCTGGACTCCTCCCTCTCGATGACCCAACAAATCAACGCTCTCACCTCCTCATGCTTCAACACACTCCGCATACTGAAAAAAACATTCAAATGGATCCCCACAGAGACCAGAAAGACTGTCACTCACGCACTCATCAGCAGCAGACTTGATTACGGAAACGCCCTCTACGCTGGCACCACTCTAAAACTCAAGCGCAAACTACAGTGCATCCAGAACTCAGCAGCACGACTCATCCTCCCCCGACACGAACACATCTCTCCACACCTCAAATCCCTCCACTGGCTCCCCATAGACAAAAGGATCACCTTTAAGATCCTCATCCTCGCACACAAATCACTCCACAACACAGGCCCTGCCTACCTCAACGAAAGAGTCACCTTCCACACCCCCACACGAAACCTCTGTTCAGCCGACCTCTCTTTCGCCTCTATCCCCCGCATCAAACACACCACCACTGGGGGCAGATCCTTCTCCTACCTTGCACCCAAAACGTGGAACGCCCTCCCAACCCACCTCCGCAAGACCCAAAACCTACTTCTTTTCAGGAAGAGCCTCAAGACCTGGCTTTTCGAACAGTGATCCTCCCAGCCTCTTTCCCCCCCCATCCCCCCAGCTCCTTGAGACCCTCGCGGGTGAGTAGCGCGCTTTATAAATCTCTTTGATTGATTGATTGATTGATTGATTGATTTTAGGCCTCTGCTTCCAGTCCTATCAGAGAAGCTAGGAGAGCTATTGAGGCGGGTCTTCCTCTTTTCAGTCTTGCCCTTACTGCTCCATCTGGCTCCTCTTGGGAATCATAGTTTGCTGGTTCTAATGACCAGCACTGTATTCTTGCTTTGTTGCTGCAATGGAGCAAGTATTTTGCTAAATTCATGTTGCATGTTCTTATGTTTTCTATCAGTACTTATCATTTTTAAAAACAAATCCACAACCCATTCCGTACTCTCTTACCCCAATGAAAGATGATATTGGCAGAAACATCTGGATTGCCTGATGATCACTGCATTTCTCTTTTTAGCATTTATTTAGAGCTCAATACCCCTCAGGAGTAGTAAGCGCTATACAAATACAATTGTAACTCAAGACAATTTGCGATTTCTGCCTTATTTGCCTGGATGCAGAAGGTGCCAGTTATTGCCTTTGAAGTACAGATGGGACACCATATACCAGCATAATGGGAAAGCATTGTCTCCCTTTAAAACGTGATTACTGCCTTGTACAATGAGAACCCCACTGTGGGTTTTTTGTCATGGGTGTCTCGTGAATCACCTGTGACCTCGCTCATCGCCTCTTTGAGGACAGTGCAGCAGCAAGATAAGCTGAAGGTGTCTGGAGAAAATGTTTATTCCAATGCTCTCTCCTACAGCCCTACATCGCCCAGGGTCCTGGGACAGAAACCAGCACAGCTTTAGCCCCGACTATGAAACACGACGAGGTAGGAGGGCTGAAGCCCTTTCAGCCTAATGGGCGGCATCAGGTTTATATGACAGCCTGATAACATTTTCAAGACTCATCTACGTCGGGGAGCAGTTCCACTATTGGGTCAAAAAGTTTGTGTTTTTCCGCGCTGCTACACAGGCTTTATACACGACACGGACGTATGTGCAAGTGATTTAGCACAAACGTCCATGCCTCTAGACCATTCAACTTAGCTGTGGGGCCTCTACACCTCGCCAATGACAGGCCACTTCCCTTTGGCAACCAGTAAGCCAACTGCAACAAGCATGTAAGCATGGCGCTGGCTGCCCAAGGTATCCATTACCCTTAGCAGGATCATATTAGGGACAAGATCGATTCTAAGTCCAATTATATTCCCCAAAACAACAATTCCAAGAATTTTTAACTGTGGAGGTATTTTTTGTAAAATATACACAGGCTATATCCTCAAAGTACGTTATTCACACGACCAATGGAATTATGCGATTGTGCAGCTGTGGCTATTTCCGCATAGTTATAGATTTAACCACATTTGTCAGATAATCCATCATCTGCGACATAATCTGCAGACTTTAACAAAAAGCAGTTTGTGTCTAGCCTAAATGGTTCAAAAACTACTAAAAATGCAGGGCCAGGTGGTGGCGTGTGCTGATAGGCCCTTTGCAAAACTAGACTGGTCACCTTTCTGTTGCTTATTACTATATTTGGGTGTTAATCTGGTACCAGTGAAGTTCAACCAGTGCCCAGACAGTTTTACCAAGTTTAAAAATGACGAAATAATGAAGCAATATTATTACACAATGTGTCGCATTATGCTGGATAATTTGCCTTGCTGCATAATTTACTCAACCCTGCTGCATAATTTGGCCCTCTCCTGTCGCATAATGTCAAAGACCCTGGTTATTCCTGAACACGTGTAACACAGGTTAGGGTGCATTAGAATTACAATGGTATATAAATACATACAAGCAAAAAGGTGGCTGTGTAAAGGAGAGAGCGCACTTTCCAAATATAAGCTATTGCTTTTTTACAAAGTCCATGATGACGTAAAACGATAGGGGGAGTGCTCGAAATGGTATGCACCCAGCCACAGAGTGCGTAAACTATCATCCCAAAAAGGGTTACAGTTATGATATGCAAAGAAGGAAAACCACGGCACATCCCAGAAAGTTGTAATGTTCCAGTTTATTCCTCGTAATGTCTTTAGATGAAACAATGGCATATGGCCCAAGCTAACATCTTGGAGCCAAAATCAAATGAAGACAACAGAATTCCTTTTCAAATGGACAGCAGCCCAAATAAGCAACAGCCGACACGTGTTTCGTCTGGGTAGACTTTATCAAGGCTGTGGATATATACAAAGAAATAAAATATCAAATACTGGAAAAATTTGAGTTAAGAAAAAATCGTTTGTTATCAAAGATAAAGATTTCTGAATTGGGAGAAGGGAAGCCCGATTGTTAGCCACGAAAGTGTGACACAAATGCAGAGATAACGTTGCAACTCTCAATATCCATTTGGAATGTATATCACCAAGGAGTGTCTGAAGAAAAAAGGTGATCAGAAGTAAATATGTCAGAGAGAAAGTGAAAAAGGAACAAATAACCAGGTAAGAGAAGTTAAGGGGAAAGAATCAAGAAAAGAAGAAAGAAAAGAAAACAACAAAAGCAGCCACAGTACTATTGTGGTACAAAAATGTAAAGAAAGAACCATGTGTCAGAGTAAAAGTGTGTCCTAGATATTAAAACACCAAGAGAAAGACAAGGAGAAGGGAAATATAGTGGATTGGATGATCCAATAATGCAAAAACATACCTATAGTAAAGATATTCACTCGATGTTCCAAAGTGCCAGAGACATATTAATGTCTTAAAATTTGAAATAGCAGTCGAGAAAGGAAAAGCATAAGGACCATGGTAAGCCTGTATAATGAGAAAAAAGGCGAGTGTTGATAAAGGCGGTCTATAACGACCATGTTGACCCTCTAATAATAGCTATTTACAAAATAATTTAAGTTCATGTGAGACCAGAGTATAATTGAAAAGAAGCAACCGCATTGTTATTGGAAACAATGTTTCTATGTCTAAAAAAGAAAAAAAAGAAAAAAAAGAAAAAAACATGAACTGGTAAGGGAATCATTATTTAGAGTGTACTGTTTTAAGAAGACTAAAGTGGTGATCATGACAAGTTAGATTAATACACAGATCGCCAGAGTAAAACATATTGTGCAGTGGTTACTCAGATGAGACCGTAATGCGGTAAAAACAAGATGAGTGGAATAGCTATAATTACAGAGCATAGCGTGTAAGGACGAACTAATGTATCATAGATTATGTGAAAACGTTTAAGGCAATCTCAGGCGGTGTAAAAAAAACGCAAACCCCCATAAAGATGCCAGGCTAGCCCACCGCGCTACCAGTATACACACGACCATACCTCAAATGTCTCCACGCATTTTTCACTTCGTTATGTTGACGGCGCCGCAAATAGTGGTTACGCGCCGATGGTGGGCTCCCTCAATTTAAAGCCAAATTGAAAGTGAAAAGGGAAAAGGGACTACCAAACTACAGCTGTATAAAATTGGATTTGAAAAACGGGCGCCATGTTGGAATGTCAATGAAACAGGTAAAAAGAAGAAAGAGGGAGCCCAAATAAGCAACAGCCGACACGTGTTTCGTCTGGGTAGACTTTATCAAGGCTGTGGATATATACAAAGAAATAAAATATCAAATACTGGAAAAATTTGAGTTAAGAAAAATGTGTTCGTTATCAAAGATAAAGATTTCTGAATTGGGAGAAGGGAAGCCCGATTGTTAGCCACGAAAGTGTGACACAAATGCAGAGATAACGTTGCAACTCTCAATATTCATTTGGAATGTATATCGCCAAGGAGTGTCTGAAGAAAAAAGGTGATCAGAAGTAAATATGTCAGAGAGAAAGTGAAAAAGGAAAAAAGAACCAGGTAAGAGAAGTTAAGGGGAAAGAATCAAGAAAAGAAGAAAGAAAAGAAAACAACAAAAGCACCCACAGTACTATTGTGGTACAAAAATGTAAAGAAAGAACCATGGGGGTTATTCTAACTTTGGAGGAGTGTTAATCTGTCCCAAAAGTGACGGTAAAGTGACGGATATACCACCAGCCGTATTACGAGTTCCATAGGATATAATGGACTCGTAATACGGCTGGTGGTAAATCCGTCACTTTTCCGTCACTTTTGGGACAGATTAACACCTCCTCCAAAGTTAGAATAACCCCCCATGTGTCAGAGTAAAAGTGTGTCCTAGATATTAAAACACCAAGAGAAAGACATGCACCGTCAGAGGTCGGCACAAGAAAGCCACCATCTTTTATAACTACCTACAGCTGCACAAGTGCCGACATTTTCAAAATTTTAAGAAAACGTTGGAAGATCTTAACATCTGATGAGACACTGGAGAAGGGTCTCCGGAAACAACCAGACATGACTTACCGCAGGGTACGTACTTTGAGGGACCAACTGTGCCATAGTTTCCTGCCCACTATCACGAAAGGAAATTGGCTTCCCCCACCACCCCTGGGTTTCTATAAATGCGGACACTGCAATATATGTGATTATGTACAGGATAAAACCAAAAAGTTCATGCATAACACAGATGTCATACACACTATTAAACAGTTCATGAACTGTAATACTAAATACATCGTATATTGTATCATCTGCACCTGTAAGAAGATATACATTGGAAGTACCATCAGACCATTCAAGGAAAGATTACAGGAGCACATCAGGGCAATCAGGAACAACAACACTGATTACCCTTTTGCAGTTCATTTCAATAAGGAACACCCATTACAAGAGAGGCTCAATGTGCACACTTTTGGAATCGCCACCCTGGGCAGCTGCCCTAGGGGCATCAATAGAACTCTTCAGCTAAGGCAATTAGAGAGTAGATGGATTATAAAATTACGATCGGTGGAGATGGGTTTAAACTCGGATAAGGATCTACATGTCTTTCTGTAGTATTTTTTGTATCTCCAAATTTGCCCTCACATAATTTGTTACCTTTTTATATATAGCACTTAATTTTAAACATATATTATATGCATTGACATCGGATTGTCCCTTCCCATCTCTCTCGACTTTATGATTCAGTATGCAATACCATGTGGCAATGTTATTATTTACTGGCATTTGTTGTACTGTTAATACTTTTTTCTTCCTATGTAATCTTTGTATTTTCTATGGATGTATTTTCAGTATTTTATATCACTTGTCAATGTCATTGTGCACTAGCCTCTATAAAATTATGAATACCTTTTCCTAAAGGTAACCCAACTGTTATATTTTGTTGGTTGTGGTTTTTGTGCTTTCTTAGTATACAAATATTAGATTTTCCACGACACTATAACTTCAAATTAACTCTCCATATTCTTTTTCTTTCACATAGCTGGTGTCACGTATATTTCTTTCTTTCTTCTTTTTACCTGTTTCATCGACATTCCAACATGGCGCCCGTTTTTCAAATCCAATTTTATACAGCTGTAGTTTGGTAGTCCCTTTTCCCTTTTCACTTTCAATTTGGCTTTAAATTGAGGGAGCCCACCATCGGCGCGTAACCACTATTTGCGGCGCCGTCAACATAACGAAGTGAAAAATGCGTGGAGACATTTGAGGTATGGTCGCGTGCATACTGGTAGCGCAGTGGGCTAGCCTGGCATCTTTATGGGGGTTTGCGGGTTTTTTTACACCGCCTGAGATTGCCTTAAACGTTTTCACATAATCTACGATACATTAGTTCGTCCTTACACGCTATGCTCTGTAATTATAGCTATTCCACTCATCTCGTTTTTACCGCATTACGGTCTCATCTGAGTAACCACTGCACAATATGTTTTACTCTGGCGATCTGTGTATTAATCTAACTTGTCATGATCACCACTTTAGTCTCCTTAAAACAGAACACTCTAAATAATGATTCCCTTACCAGTTCATGTTTTTTTCGTTTTTTTCGTTTTTTTCTTTTTTAGACATAGAAACATTGTTTCCAATAACAATGCGGTTGCTTCTTTTCAATTATACTCTGGTCTCACATGAACTTAAATTATTTTGTAAATAGCTATTATTAGAGGGTCAACATGGTCGTTATAGACCGCCTTTATCAACACTCGCCTTTTTTCTCATTATACAGGCTTACCATGGTCCTTATGCTTTTCCTTTCTCGACTGCTATTTCAAATTTTAAGACATTAATATGTCTCTGGCACTTTGGAACATCGTGTGAATATCTTTACTATAGGTATGTTTTTGCATTATTGGATCATCCAATCCACTATATTTCTCTTCTCCTTGTCCACAACACTGATGCCTCTGACGGTGCATGTCTTTCTCTTGGTGTTTTAATATCTAGGACACACTTTTACTCTGACACATGGTTCTTTCTTTACATTTTTGTACCACAATAGTACTGTGGCTGCTTTTGTTGTTTTCTTTTCTTTCTTCTTTTCTTGATTCTTTCCCCTTAACTTCTCTTACCTGGTTCTTTTTTCCTTTTTCACTTTCTCTCTGACATATTTACTTCTGATCACCTTTTTTCTTCAGACACTCCTTGGTGATATACATTCCAAATGAATATTGAGAGTTGCAACGTTATCTCTGCATTTGTGTCACACTTTCGTGGCTAACAATCGGGCTTCCCTTCTCCCAATTCAGAAATCTTTATCTTTGATAACGAACACATTTTTCTTAACTCAAATTTTTCCAGTATTTGATATTTTATTTCTTTGTATATATCCACAGCCTTGATAAAGTCTACCCAGACGAAACACATGTCGGCTGTTGCTTATTTGGGCTGCTGTCCATTTGAAAAGGAATTCTGTTGTCTTCATTTGATTTTGGCTCCAAGATGTTAGCTTGGGCCATATGCCATTGTTTCATCTAAAGACATTACGAGGAATAAACTGGAACATTACAACTTTCTGGAATGTGCCGTGGTTTTCCTTCTTTGCATATCATAACTGTAACCCTTTTTGGGGTGATAGTTTACGCACTCTGTGGCTGGGTGCATACCATTTCGAGCACTCCCCCTATCGTTTTACGTCATCATGGACTTTGTAAAAAAGCAATAGCTTATATTTGGAAAGTGCGCTCTCTCCTTTACACAGCCACCTTTTTGCTTGTATGTATTTATATACTCTGTGTCTCAGAGCTGCACCCTTAGCTATACATCGATTGTATTTATTCAAACTGTTTGTTTCACTATACTGTATATCTTGTACACATTACAAATACTACTTTGTACTGTTAATTCGTAAGAATGTCAACTTTCAATGATAATAGGGAAGCCCTATTAGAAGAACTATTCAACGTGAACACAAACACGATCACTTATGATCACAACATGAGCAATGCTAAAGAGGGACTTAGGATTAAATTTATAAGATTGGAACGGTTAAAAAAGCAGGAGCTTTCAAGATGGTGGGACTTCACCATTCTTGAAAAATACATACAGATCAAACAAATCCCAAGGGGGCTTCGTGTCATCCTTTTCCCTTCTTTTGGGGATCTCAACCCCGTCTTATTACAAGAATGGGAACAACTATTAATCAATTCCTCCCTCGGAATTATGGACATACTGATTAGGGATGCCAAAGATAAAAGAGAACGATTACTAATAGACATAAAAACTCTAGAAAAGGAGATCCAGGACACCAATCTCACAGAGGCCATAGACAAAAATTATAACATCCTAAGTAGTGTACTCCAGAAACATCAGGAGTACATAAAGGAAAAGAAACTACATAAATTAAGACGAGACGCAAACGACTATGCCAAGGGTAGGATCTTTACATATGCCCGCAAATTTGATAACCTCAACAATGACAGATCAGATAACAGGGCCACTACAGCATTTCCAGCTGGTATTTCTAATGCTACCACCAGCGATGCTGACCTATCTAGTTGCTCTAGTCTCACAAGTGATGATACCAACAGTGTCCCACAACAACAGGCAACCACTTCCAGCAACAAATCTACTTTTTTGTTGGAAATGGAAAGATTTTGCAGAGGACAAAAACTCAACAAAATGCCTCCAACTACACACACAAGAGAACCAGAAGGGGCCAGAGAAAGAGTGCCCGAACCAGTAACCAACACAACCAGGGTCACTACAAGATCGATAGCCCGCAATCTGAAGACTTAGACATAGACTTGACTCATAATGCAGATCTCTGTGTCATGCATCTGTCCAACACCACACTTGACAGCGACCAATTGAGTGTCCTTTATAAGGGTCTAGGCTTTGTACCCATGTCTTTCCCTGACTTCACACAAATCCATATTGATATTTTTAAATTTGTGCGCAAGTGTAAACTTTTGAAACACTTTGACCTCAAGCATTCACACACTGTAGGCAATGTGGTGAACATCACGCCCTATGATCTCTCCATTGGCAATCTTAAGGACATAAAGACTCTCCTCTCTTTAGAGGATAATAGCCAAAATGACACAGTACCCACTTGCGAAGATATCTTGGCTGATCTAGGCATGATTCACTCGGCAACTTGCGACAGCGGTCTCAGACCTCCTTCCAAATTCACACCATTATTACCACCAGACAATTCAATTGACGTTTTTCAAAAGCTAGTAACTAAGGAACTCTATCACCTGGAAGACCAGTACACACTTGGACGGAAAGTCATTACACACAACTTGACCCCACAGGAGCATAGGGCCTTACACACCCTGCAACTTAATGAGGACTTAGTACTAAAAGAGGCCAACAAAGGCGGTAATATTGTCATCATGAATCGGCCGGATTACATCAGAGAAATTGACAGACAACTAGAAGACCCACATGCCTATTGTAAACTACAGGGCAACCCTATTGTAATGATGACTAAGGCTATTGAGATCAAGCTCTGTTCCTGGAGAGACAAGGGTCTTCTTACGGACCTAGAATACAAATATCTATATAATCCTACACCCAGTTTTCCATGCATCTATACTCTCCCCAAGGTACACAAACAGGCTGCCTTCCCTCCTGGGAGACCCATCATTTCGGGTATCAATTCTCCCACAGAAAAACTTTCTGAATACATTGACTTCTACTTACAATCCTTTGTGTGTAACTTACCCTCGTACATCAGGGACACCTCCCATCTCCTTAGCCTCATCGCTGATTTTGAATGGACTAGTGGCCACACCCTTGCAACATTAGATGTCACCTCCTTATACACTTGTATACCTAAAGACAAGGGCATGATGGCCATACAATATTTTTGGGACAAGAGGGATGCAAGTTTTTTACAACACTCTTATATGGTAATGGATTTAATTGAGCTTGTTATGGACAACAATGTCTTCTTACATGAGGTGACCTGGTATAGACAAAAACAGGGTGTCGCCATGGGAGCTAAATTTTCACCATCTTATGCAAATCTCTACATGGGACACTATGAACACCATCATTTATGGAGTAGCGGCCCGCCGGAACTTACGCAACACATCATTTACTGGGGCCGCTACATTGATGATGTTCTTCTTTTTTGGTCAGGTGACTCCAATACATTAGACACATTCCTTCAGTACTTAAACAACAACTGCTATAACATACAGTTCACTAGTCATTCCAGCACTAGCTGTGTGGATTTCCTTGATCTAACACTGTACATCAAAGATACTCATATTTTCTCTAAACTATATAGGAAACCCACGGCAACCAACTCGCTCCTCCATGCCAGTAGCTCACATCCACACTCACAAATCAGAGCCATCCCGTATGGGGAGGCCACCAGAGTCAGACGTAACTGCCAGGATGACCAGGAATTTAGGACACAACTGAAAATCTTGGAACACCGCTTTGCCAAGCGAGGATATCCGAACAAATTGCTTAGTGACACACATGATCGAATTATGAAAGTTAACAGAACAACGTTACTTTCCAAAAAACTACCTAGACAGGTCGGCACAAGAAAGCCACCATCTTTTATAACTACCTACAGCTGCGCAAGTGCAGACATTTTCAAAATTTTAAGAAAACATTGGAAGATCTTAACATCTGATAAGACACTGGAGAAGGGTCTCCGGAAACAACCAGACATGACTTACCGCAGGGGACGTACTTTTTCTGGGACCAACTGTGCCATAGTTTCCTGCCCACTATCACGAAAGGAAATTGGCTTCCCCCACCACCCCTGGGTTTCTATAAATGCGGACACTGCAATATATGTGATTATGTACAGGATAAAACCAAAAAGTTCATGCATAACACAGATGTCATACACACTATTAAACAGTTCATGAACTGTAATACTAAATACATCGTATATTGTATCATCTGCACCTGTAAGAAGATATACATTGGAAGTACCATCAGACCATTCAAGGAAAGATTACAGGAGCACATCAGGGCAATCAGGAACAACAACACTGATTACCCTTTTGCAGTTCATTTCAATAAGGAACACCCATTACAAGAGAGGCTCAATGTGCACACTTTTGGAATCGCCACCCTGGGCAGCTGCCCTAGGGGCGGCAATAGAACTCTTCAGCTAAGGTAATTAGAGAGTAGATGGATTATAAAATTACGATCAGTGGAGATGGGTTTAAACTCGGATAAGGATCTACATGTCTTTCTGTAGTATTTTTTGTATCTCCAAATTTGCCCTCACATAATTTGTTACCTTTTTATATATAGCACTTAATTTTAAACATATGTTATATGCATTGACATCGGATTGTCCCTTCCCATCTCTCTCGACTTTATGATTCAGTATGCAATACCATGTGGCAATGTTATTATTTACTGGCATTTGTTGTACTGTTAATACTTTTTTCTTCCTATGTAATCTTTGTATTTTCTATGGATGTATTTTCAGTATTTTATATCACTTGTCAATGTCATTGTGCACTAGCCTCTGTTAAAATATGAATACCTTTTCCTAAAGGTAACCCAACTGTTATATTTTGTTGGTTGTGCTTTCTTAGTATACAAATATTAGATTTTCAACGACACTATAACTTCAAATTAACTCTCCATATTCTTTTTCTTTCATATAGCTGGTGTCACGTATATTTCCCTCTTTCTTCTTTTTACCTGTTTCATCGACATTCCAACATGGTGCCCGTTTTTCAAATCCAATTTTATACAGCTGTAGTTTGGTAGTCCCTTTTCCCTTTTCACTTTCAATTTGGCTTTAAATTGAGGGAGCCCACCATCGGCGCGTAACCACTATTTGCGGCGCCGTCAACATAACGAAGTGAAAAATGCGTGGAGACATTTGAGGTATGGTCGCATGCATACTGGTAGCGCGGTGGGCTAGCCTGGCATCTTTATGGGGGTTTGCGTTTTTTTTTACACCGCCTGAGATTGCCTTAAACGTTTTCACATAATCTACGATACATTAGTTCGTCCTTACACGCTATGCTCTGTAATTATAGCTATTCCACTCATCTTGTTTTTACCGCATTACGGTCTCATCTGAGTAACCACTGCACAATATGTTTTACTCTGGCGATCTGTGTATTAATCTAACTTGTCATGATCACCACTTTAGTCTTCTTAAAACAGTACACTCTAAATAATGATTCCCTTACCAGTTCATGTTTTTTTCTTTTTTTTCTTTTTTTTCTTTTTTAGACATAGAAACATTGTTTCCAATAACAATGCGATTGCTTCTTTTCAATTATACTCTGGTCTCACATGAACTTAAATTATTTTGTAAATAGCTATTATTAGAGGGTCAACATGGTCGTTATAGACCGCCTTTATCAACACTCGCCTTTTTTCTCATTATACAGGCTTACCATGGTCCTTATGCTTTTCCTTTCTCGACTGCTATTTCAAATTTTAAGACATTAATATGTCTCTGGCACTTTGGAACATCGAGTGAATATCTTTACTATAGGTATGTTTTTGCATTATTGGATCATCCAATCCACTATATTTCCCTTCTCCTTCTCTTTCTCTTGGTGTTTTAATATCTAGGACACACTTTTACTCCGACACATGGTTCTTTCTTTACATTTTTGTACCACAATAGTACTGTGGCTGCTTTTGTTGTTTTCTTTTATTTCTTCTTTTCTTGATTCTTTCCCCTTAACTTCTCTTACCTGGTTCTTTTTTCCTTTTTCACTTTCTCTCTGACATATTTACTTCTGATCACCTTTTTTCTTCAGACACTCCTTGGTGATATACATTCCAAATGAATATTGAGAGTTGCAACGTTATCTCTGCATTTGTGTCACACTTTCGTGGCTAACAATCGGGCTTCCCTTCTCCCAATTCAGAAATCTTTATCTTTGATAACGAACACATTTTTCTTAACTCAAATTTTTCCAGTATTTGATATTTTATTTCTTTGTATATATCCACAGCCTTGATAAAGTCTACCCAGACGAAACACGTGTCGGCTGTTGCTTATTTGGGCTGCTGTCCATTTGAAAAGGAATTCTGTTGTCTTCATTTGATTTTGGCTCCAAGATGTTAGCTTGGGCCATATGCCATTGTTTCATCTAAAGACATTACGAGGAATAAACTGGAACATTACAACTTTCTGGGATGTGCCGTGGTTTTCCTTCTTAGAATTACAATGGTACTCGTAAACATAGCTCCCAATTTTCCCAGATCCATGTGTGATGTGCTGAGCCAGTCCAGGTTTTTCCTTTGAATTGTGGGTCTCGTATTTCTGTTGTATAATAGTATAAACAAGATAACAAGCCTCAGAATTAAAAGAAAAACCAGGCCCAGGAACAGCACATCACAAATAGACCTGAAAAACTAGACAGGGATGCGTAAAAAAGGTCTACATGGCATAACCGTACTGTTTTGTGAGATATTTTGTCTAATGTTATGGCAGGATATTTAAGTGTGCAATGTCATGGTGGCAAGTGTTTTGGATTTATCCTATTGAAGGTATATGCGTAATGCAAAACTAGCACAAAAGGGCACGTAGCGCTGCAGGTCATTACACTAAGAGACATAATCACAATAGGCCAGACCCAGTGATTAAGAAAGAAAACTAGGCAGGACATGTGCTTTATTATAAAAGTCCAGATATTGCTTACTGAGCAAATGAGCGAAATATAAGGAACAACATTCACGGTGATTTAAGCACAATATATGCAACAATATAGTCACAGGATTGGTCCACTCCAGCTGGGTGCATAGACATCAAATTACCAAAATGCGAGGGGTAGAGAAAATGAAATCGCACACTCTTTGACTATAAAGACATATAAAAGAAGTGACATCGTAGGCATTTGACCGTCAGTCTCCCTTGGAAGTGCTGTCACTTGAAAGACAACACAAATGTCTCTTTTTGATACACCAACATTAGGGTGCTGAAATAATCTTTAAAAGTGGTGAAGTGAAATACAATACTTGACCTCAACTATAGAGAGAGAAAAGAATGAGCCAGACGTCTTCTGGAAGGGTTCTGGGGGCTTCACTCCTGAGAAAACTTTGAAAATGGGGACCAGTAATGCATTTTAAAATAAATGTTTCACGTAAGTTGCTACCAAGCCATGGGCTCTGAACGGGCACTTGTTATTATATATATAAATCATGTCATGGTATGCCAGTCCAATTAAACCAAAAGCTCCTCGAAGAGTCCACCCCATTTTTTTCTAAATGTGCAATGGGTGTACCTGTATGCCACCAATAACCTCCGTTGTACCTGGGGCAGCATTTCCTTATGCCATTCGTGTCCTCTTATGGTACCAATTACATACAAACCAGTCTCGTATTTTTACAAATTGTGCCAAAATATTTGCCAACGGTGATCTTATGTCAAAATGTTACCTCTGCCATGCTATGGCTCACATTTTGTCATGGATGTTCCCCTCCTACTTACCACAGGTGTTATCCTTTATGCAAAAAAACCTCCAGTGCACTAGTGGCAATATTTTGGTATGGGTGCCCCATGTGTCATGAATTACATTGCCTCTACTATACCAGTATTTTACCATGAGTGCCCATTATTCAAAGAATTACTTCCAGTATGCCAGTGCCAATCTTTTGTTATAGATGGCCCACATATCAATTATTACCTTTACTGTGCCAGTATTTTTGTCACAGGTTCCAATCATGTTAAGAATTGTCTCTATATGCCACCGTCAGTATTTTGCCATAGGTAAAAAGCACACTGACAAGAAAAACACCACGTTCTCACTCACAATCGATCACTCACTATCATTCTCAGCTACTCACTCACACTCATTCTCACTTACTTGAACGCAATCTTGCTTTCATTCACTGATTCTCACTTATTCACACTTACTCGTTCTTACTCCGATTCACTCAAATTTACTAACACTGACTTGCACTCAATCTTACTTTCACTCCCTCTCTCTCACTCTCTCATCCTCACTCACTCAGACTCACTCATACTCACTACTTGACATTCAGTCTCATTTTTTCTTACTGACTGCCTGTCACTGGCGTTCATTCTCTTTCCCACACACATGCTCAGAAACATACTCGCTTACACATAAACAGTCCCTCTCTCACAAACATACTCTCACTGCAAGCATGCGCACAACATACCTTTAAAACATTTTTACTTACCTCAGCTGCCGGCAAAGGTCACATTCCAGATCCTAATGCTCAATTTACATTACGCTAATAGTGAATATTATACAATTGTTCATATTGGCTTTGGCTTAATAAAAAATGGGCCAAAAAAGGGGAGGGCGAACCCACAACCTTTATTAATGGCACTGATTTTGCCACCTCTGAGGCTTGGGTTGGCAAAGTCAGTTTCAGTGTTTTCAAGGGTCAAGCCAGAGGTCGCAGCTGGGACCGCTGGAAACCCTTATATGACGTCCATTCCTGGACGTTAGAGAGAGTTCAATTATAAGAAGCGATTTGTGCCTCAAGTCCCACACATCCTCCTCAAACCCTCGCCAAAGCAAATGACGCCCAAGTGAGCGAGCCTTGGCATGAGCAAGCTTAAAGCCCAAGACTGACTGGTGTCTCTCCTTGCAAGTCTAAACTTTTATATTAGATCCCAGGGCCCATTCCAGTGTTGTATGTATATAAGGGGTAATGCTCCCTCTCTCCTTACCGGGCATGGAAGTGATGCTCTCCGCTCATTGAGGATGCGAGTTTGGCGCTTCCTGTTAGATCTTCCTTGCTTGTCACTGGACTCAATTCCATTGTGGCCCCAGTAGCTGCTCATCCATTTTGCAAAGTGCACATCATCGTCCTCTTCGTAATCCATGTAATGTGGAGTTTTGCTGTGTTGGACCTATCCAACAATAAAGGAGGCGGGCAGATGAAAAGAGCAAGTATAACACGTTGTCAAATATGGCCGAGGCCAGCCAAGATGCGAAACCTTAGCGTCGAAACCAAGCTTACTAGGGCAAGCAAAGCAATTCAAATAACTGAATTTTATAACCCAGTCATTTGTAACCTATTTAGCTAGTGGTTGGTTCTGGCAGAGTGCTTATTTAATCTTTCCACTGCATTGACATCCGTGTCTCCCAGCCTTGAGGGGTGCAAAGCCTTTCATTGATTTTAATGGCCAGTGCATCTAGTTGTCAATAACTGCAGCTTTGCAGACAAGAACATGCCTTACAGCTATTGTTCGTGCGATTGTTTAAAAAAGGATTGATAATGAGAAAAAATAGAATGAGTGTATTGACAATTGCCAGAAGCAGGCTCATTTGCTACGAAAGTAGAAAATACTTCATGGAATATATTTTCACAGTGTCTGTATTAGCTGAATACAATATATAGCAATAGTATAGGCAGCATATCAAACTATTTGTTTGCTAAAAATGAACTATATTGTACACAGACAATTAGACAAAGGGCGTGATTTAGAGGTAAATGGTAATATGAAATATAATGGCAAATGGCGAGTTTTAAGCACCAAATGACAGAAACGTTGGCCAAATCCTACTAGAATTGAAAAACCACAGGGGCGTTTGAGCATTCTGTTACTTTGGGATTTTAGGTGAATGGGAATTGTCTTCACTTTTCCTAACTCTTCTGAAATCCACATCAGCATACAGACATACCAACCAAGCCGTAGCAAAGCCAATAGGCCTAGCTTTAATGTAGGACCACATGCAAATTCAGGCATGCACTAGTGCTCTTTGCATGGCTAAGCACATTAGTTAAAGCCACACCTCTTGGTTGTGCCAATACAATGTTTCTAAGAGTGACAGGGACTTTCAGTGCATACAGCTTGAAAATGTTTTGCAGTTTGGCTACCACCTTTCCATTAGCAAAGAGGGGTGCTTTGTCAAACAAATTGGAATTTGTCACCATCTTGAGGCAATTTGTGGTGGTATGTGTGTGCTCGAAATAGATACCTGATCTGCCATTGCAGGTGCTAACCACATTGTGTGTGTTAAGGAAGTGTGCTGTGCTGTTACATGTTCCTCATGCATTACATGCAGGCACTCCATAGGAAACGGAATGACACACCACACTGCCAAAAGCTTTTTGTGAGAGAAAAATACTCATTCTTTGTATATTTTAAATAATTGGTAACAGTAGAATGTGCTGCTAAGAAAGACTAAAAACAACTTCCTCCACAGCAATCTGGGGAAGTAGCCCACAGAATAAAATGTCACAAACCATTCGAAAACCACACTCCATATCATGAATTATACCAGACTATCATGGACCATTAACTCTTGATGGCCACCAAGGCCAAAGATTCCTTGATTAGAGTGGTAGCCTGACTCGGACAACATGGGATTCCTCAAATTTTTTGAAATTCTCCATGCTGTCCGTATCTCCTCAACCTAAAGGGATGAAGCCCCCTATAAGAGCCCTCAGGAGAGCCCTCCTCCACGCAAGTAGGATAGAAGCAATAGAACGTTCCATAAGTGCCAGAAACTCTGCTTAAGTAGTCCACATTTGCACAGTGGTCCTCCTCCCAACGCGTTTCGGCCGTAGCCTTGTTCACGGATGGGGGAATACCACATACACTGCAAATATATACAAACATATAAACATGAAAAAAGGACTTAACCACAGTACTGACATATATAAGAGTGCAACAATGAGCACCATATTGTAAAGGTTATCTAGAATATAATACTTCAAAAGAAAAGAGTATCTATAACTGCATTAAGGTTTCTTTCTATATTAGATCCTGATTCAAATATCTTTAAATATATACAGATACTCTAAATTGCATATTGAGTTGCTCAATTATTAACTAAATAAACCAATATTATGTGCTAGACAAAACATATACCAAAATATGTGATACAACCACTCATATTTACAATAAATCCATATATATATCTCTGAAAAGAAACTCTAGAGAAAACTTAGAAAATCCAGTAAATAATCATTTAGCTGCCAAGATGAGTATTCATTTCTTCACTTAAATTCAACCCATTAGGTGACAAGGTCATAAATTTTATAATGTATTTCGATTCAAGAATCCGTAACATTTTCTGTCTGTCACCACCTCGTGAATTTAATTTGATCTGATCACATACCAAATATGTAAGTTGCTTCTCATCACCTTGATGTACCTCATGAAAGTGTCGCGCCACAGGGTAACTACAATCAAAATTACGGATAGCTCTTACATGCTCTAACATTCTCTTTTTTGCCTTATGGATCGTACTACCCACATATATCTTATCACCTGGGCATCGTAAGCAATACACACAAAAATCTGTGTTGCATGTAAAAAATCCCTTAATAGCATATTCCTCTTGTCCTATGCCCCATATTACATTTTTGCAGTCTTTACTGTATCTACATGCTTTGCATTGGTGACAACAGTAGAAGCCTGAAATATCAGATCTACCACTCCCAGGATTAGTATTACTCAGTACCATTTTGGGACTAAGATTATCCCTCAGTGACCTGCCCTTGCGAAAAGTTAATGCAGGACTATTCCACACAAACTCCTGTAAATCCGGGTCTGGCTGAAGGATATGCCAACTTCTGGTAAGGGCTTGCCTCAGATTAAATATTTGATTGGAGTAGGTCGTAATAAACCTGATCCTCTCATCAGGTGTGTTATGTTGTTGTGTTCGATATAGTACTTCTGATCTTACTATTCCCTCAACTTTCTTTACAGCCTGCCGAATTATATCATCGCTGTATCCTCTTTCGCTAAATCTTGTGCACATGATCTTACATTCCTGCTGATACGTCTCATCGGTGCTACATATTCGTCTCGCTCTTAGGAGTTCACCATACGGTATACTCCTAATCAGATTAGGAGGATGAGCACTCTTAGCATTTAGCAGACTATTACCTGCTGTTATTTTCCTGCATAGTCTGGTATGTACTAAGTCATTTTCGACATTCACTTCAACATCTAGGAACTGAATAGATGTACTACTGTGCTGCTCACTCAATTTAAGGTTATATTGATTGTTATTCAGGGTAGTCACAAAGTAGAGTGCCGAGTCCACATCACCTTTCCAGATGATGAAAATATCATCAATATACCGGCACCATAGTACCACATTATCATCATAGTTGGCTATATTATAGGATACCTGTTCCTCCCACCAGCCCATAAACAAATTTACGTAGCTGGGGGCAAAACATGTACCCATCGCAGTTCCCTGAGTCTGCTTGTATATTTGGTCATCGAATAGAAAGAAATTATTGGTAAGACAATACCATATCATGTCACAGATCATTTCAGTATGCATAAGACACAATAGGGACCTTGCTCTTAAATAATCTCTGACTGCTTTGAGGCCTAGTTCATGTTGAATACACATATATAGGCTGGTTACATCTAGGGTCAGAAATAGAAAATCTTTCTTCCAACCCAAACCATCCATCATCCTTATAAATTGTGTGGTATCTTTCACATAGGAAGGTAAGCACTCCACTAAAGGTCTCAAAAAGAAATCTATATATCGTGAAGTATTTTCAAGTAATGAATCAATAGCTGACACAATCGGTCTGCCAGGAGGATTATGTTTGTCTTTGTGCAATTTTGGCAAGAGATATAGGGCCTCATTCTAAGTCTGGCGGGCGGCGGAGGCCGCCCGCCAGACTTCCCCCCTCCAGAATACCGCACCGCGGTCGGAAGACCGCTGCGGCTATTCTGTGTTTTACACTGGGCTGGCGGGCGACCGCCAAAAGGCCGCCCGCCAGCCCAGTGTAAAACTCCCTTCCCACGAGGACGCCGGCTCAGAATTGAGCCGGCGGAGTGGGAAGCTGCGACGGGTGCAATGGCACCCGTCGCGAATTTCACTGTCTGCAATGCAGACAGTGAAATTCCTTGTGGGGCCCTCTTACTGGGGCCCCTGCAGTGCCCATGCCATTGGCATGGGCACTGCAGCCCCCAGGGGCCCCACGACAACCCATACCGCCATCCTGTTCCTGGCGGGAGAACCGCCAGGAACAGGATGGCGGTATGGGCTGTCAGAATCCCCATGGCAGCGCAGCGAGCTGCGCCGCCATGGGCAGCGGAAAACCGGCGGGAGACCGCCGGTTTTCCACTTCTGACCGCGGCAACACCGCCGCGGTCAGAATGCCCTGCGGGACACCGCCAGCCTGTTGGCGGTGCTCCCGCTGACCCTGGCCCCGGCGGTTCATTACCGCCGGGGTCAGAATCAGGCCCATAGTACTGGGATTTTTGGATGATCACATTTTAAAAAGAGATATTCATCCCATTCCAATAAACCCCTATGCCTCCAATCCACCAGTTTTCCGTGATATTGGAGACTGGACATTTTCAACTCCGCCTGATTAGCATAGACATAACAGTTGTGATCACTCAACTGGCGTATTCCTTTCCCCAAATATTGCATCTTATTGAGAACAACTACATTGCCCCCCTTGTCAGATTCCCGAATAACAATATTAGGGTCCCTCCTTAGGCTGTCCAGAGCCATTTTTTGTTTTTTAGAGAGAGTGTCATATTTGACATTTTTAGAGCCATATCTCATTTTCTTAAATTGATTTATCAAATCTTTTTTGAATACTTGAATGGCTTCGCTCTGAACAACAGGTAGGAAAATTGATTTTGGTCTAAAACGACTAGGACATGGCAGCTCTGTCTCTATACCCAAATTAAATAGATTTACAAATGGATCATCATGTGCATTAGTACCATCATCTAACACAGATAATGTATGTAACAAGTCAACATCCGAGATACATAATTTACTGATATTATCATTTTTTTCCAAGCAAGTTTCGACCCTTATTTTGTGTTTATACAATTTTTTCAATTTTAGTTTTCTCGTGAAGTGAAAAAGATCTATCCGAGTCTGTACATAATCAAAAATGTTAGTGGGGCAGAATGATAAACCTAGGGCTAGGAGACTTTCTTCCTCATTGGTTAGCATTCTGTTGGACAGGTTGACTACTGTCATTGTGGAACTCTGCCTGCTCTTGTTGTCATTGCTGTTGATATGGGAGCTTCTTTTCTTTCTTTGTGCCTTCGCTGCATGGTTCCTCTTCCTCTGCCTCTCTGTCCTCGTCCCCTGCCCCTGGGTTGAAAATCCTTCCTTTGTTCTGTCCTTCCTTGATTTAAAAGGCGAAACTGTTTTAAAAAATTAGATCTATTAGTACTAGTATCCACATCCCGATTTTTCTCAACTGTAATCTCCGGTGCATCCGAGAGATTCTCATCAGATACATCACTCTCCTCTGTTAGACCCAGATGAATACCAGAGCTTCCAGTATCACCCACAGGTGACGGATCCTTATAATCTTCGGAATACATATGGTCGTATTTATGATGAAAGGTAAGGATCCTCCCTGATCGGTAGTCTTTGAAGTCTTGTATAAATTTTCTCTCTTTCTTCATAGTAATCTCTTCCTCAAATTCGGAGAGTTTTTTAATCCAAATTGCCCTTCACTTCCTTAAAAACACTTTGTGATACCACAGTAAGAATAGATTTGATAGTTTTATCAATCTCCTCCATAATTTTTTCCTGATCTTTCGACGCATATTTGATCAAAATACTCATCATGTTGAGGGAGCTGGATTTAGAGTTTTCAGCCCATTCCTCCAAAAGTTACGGGTCGGGATCTTCATATGAGAGAATTGTATAAATACGTAAACCTCTTGGAACACGTTCCACCTCAATATATTGTTGAAGGGATTCAATCTCCCACCATTTTGAGAGTTCCTTCCTCATAAGTTTCTCCAATTTATCATACATGAGTTGTATTTGTAAACATGAACCTACATTGGATCTTCCTTGTGCACCATCTCTGTCACAAATCTGCTGGGTAAAAAACAGCTTACTGGATTTCTCTTTCCTCTGAGCTTCTAATGAGGAGGCCATTATTTCTTATAATGTTAACCAATTTCACACACTTGAAACTGTCCGTTTGTGGGCACTAATCAAAATAAATAAAGTCAGATATTCACAAGGCCCACTCCGCACTGCACACTGTCTAATGCACACTCAATAGATGTTTCCTGAGTCAGAGTATTGTAATCAACTCCCGTTCTCAGTTATAGAATACTTCATATGAAGAATATTCCAATTCAAATGAGTGCATACACCGTTAATATCTTAAAATACCGTAGTTGGCTTGAAATGTCCAATGATACTAATTACCACCCTGCAGACCGATCTACAGATGCCCTTTATTATTTACTTTATTGGTTTGATTACCCATATATCCGGGCTCAGTCCTCCTTCGTTCCTACGTTCCGTGGACCGCTCCTCCGTGTTTGCCAGGCGCACCGCCGTTGTCACATACGCGGGGCCAAAGAGCCGGCAGAGATAACAGTCTGCCCGCACCAGCGGCCGCACACCGGCGCCACCAGCCCAGCCGTAGCCGCACGCCTCCCCGAAACAGGAAGCGCCACAATGGTCCACTGCGAGCCCCACTGCAGTAACGATTAACGGCAAAACGGGGTTGCTCAAATCAGCAGTAAGAATGTATTTCAGTTACACGGAGCCATGCAGAGTTCTCCAGACTCGCACCTCCAAAGTCAGCTCTCCCCAGCTTCAACAATCACAAACTGCCAGTACCACCAAGATGGCGGTTGGACTCGGAAAACCTGCAACACGGGCAAGGTGTCGAAAATTGGATCGCCATTCCATACGGAGACATGAAGTCTTTACTTGAAAGAAAATGTGCAGGAGCCTCCAATAACCAATATAATCACCAAAGACACCCGACTTATCGAGGCTCAGTTGCGACGGTCTTGATATGGGATCGGGAATCCCATTAATATATTATCGAAATTTCTCACCCATCAGGACAGAAAATCAAGACACAAAACGGACAGTTCCAAAATATATTGAAAGAACAAAATGGTCCTCCTCCCAACGCGTTTTGGCCGTAGCCTTGTTCACGGATGGGGGAATACCACATACACTGCAAATATATACAAACATATAAACATGAAAAAAGGACTTAACCACAGTACCGACATATATAAGAATGCAACAATGAGCACCATCTTGTAAAGGTTATCTAGAACATAATACTTCAAAAGAAAAGAGTATCTATAACTGCATCAAGGTTTCTTTCTATATTAGATCCTGATTCAAATATCTTTAAATATATACAGATACTCTAAATTGCATATTGAATTGCTCAATTATTAACTAAATAAACCAATATTATATGCTAGACAAAACATATACCAAAATATGTGATACAACCACTCATATTTACAATAAATCTATATACATATATCTGAAAAGAAACTCTAGAGAAAACTTAGAAAATCCAGTAAATAATCATTTAGCTGCCAAGATGAGTATTCATTTCTTCACTTAAATTCAACCCATTAGGTGACAAGGTCATAAATTTAATAATGTATTTCGATTCAAGAACCCGTAACATTTTCTGTCTGTCACCACCTCGTGAATTTAATTTGATCTGATCACATACCAAATATGTAAGTTGCTTCTCATCACCTTGATGTACCTCATGAAAGTGTTGCGCCACAGGGTAACAACGATCGAAATTACGGATAGCTCTTACATGCTCCAACATTCTCTTTTTTGCCTTATGGATCGTACTACCCACATATATCTTATCACATGGGCATCGTAAGCAATACACACAAAAATCTGTGTTGCATGTAAAATATCCCTTAATAGCATATTCCTCTTGTCCTATGCCCCATATTACATTTTTGCAGTCTTTACTGTATCTACATACTTTGCATTGGTGACGACAGTAGAACCCTGAAATATCAGGTATCCCACTCCCAGGATTAGTATTACTCAGTACCATATTGCGACTAAGATTATCCCTCAGTGACCTGCCCTTGCGAAAAGTTAATGTAGGACTATTCCACACAAACTCCTGTAAATCCGGGTCTGTCTGAAGGATATGCCAACTTCTGGTAAGTGCTTGCCTCAGATTAAATGTTTGATTGGAGTAGGTCATAATAAACCTGATCCTCTCATCAGGTGTGTTATGTTGTTGTGTACGATATAGTACTTCTGATCTTACTATTCCCACAACTTTCTTTACAGCCTGCCGAATGATATCATCGCTGTATCCTCTTTCACTAAATCTTGTGCACATGATCTTACATTCCTGCTGATACTTCTCATCGGTGCTACATATTTGTCTCGCTCTTAGGAATTCACCATATGGTATACTCCTAATCAGATTAGGAGGATGAGCACTCTTAGCATTTAGCAGACTGTTACCTGCTGTTATTTTCCTGTATAGTCTGGTATGTACTAAGTCATTTTCGACATTCACTTCAACATCTAGGAACTGAATAAATGTACTACTGTGCTGCTCACTCAATTTAAGGTTATATTGATTGTTATTCAGGGTAGTCACAAAGTTGAGTGCCGAGACCACATCACCTTTCCAGATGATGAAAATATCATCAATATACCGGCACCATAGTACCACATTATCATCATAGTTGGCTATATTATAGGATACCTGTTCCTCCCACCAGCCCATAAACAAATTTGCGTAGCTGGGGGCAAAACATGTACCCATCGCATTTCTCTGAGTCTGCTTGTATATTTGGTCATTGAATAGAAATAAATTATTGGTAAGACAATACCATATCATGTCACAGATCATTTCAGTATGCATAAGACACGATAGGGACCTTGCTCTTAAATAATGTCTGACTGCTTTGAGACCTAGTTCATGTTGAATACAAGTATATAGTCTGGTTACATCTAGGGTCAGAAATAGAAAATCTTTCTCCCAACCCAAACCATCCATAATCCTTATAAATTGTGTGGTATCTTTCACATAGGAAGGTAAGCACTCCACAAAAGGTCTCAAAAAGAAATCTATATATTGTGAAGTATTTTCAAGTAATGAATCAATAGCTGACACAATCGGTCTGCCAGGAGGATTATGTTTGTCTTTGTGCAATTTTGGCAAGAGATATAGTACTGGGATTTTTGGATGATCACATTTTAAAAAGAGATATTCATCCCATTCCAATAAACCCCTATCCCTCCAATCCACCAGTTTTCCGTGATATTGGAGACTGGACATTTTCAACTCCGCCTGATTAGCATAGACATAACAGTTGTGATCACTCAACTGGCGTATTCCTTCCCCCAAATATTGCATCTTATTGAGAACAACTACATTGCCCCCCTTGTCAGACTCCCGAATAACAATATTAGGGTCCCTCCTTAGGCTGTCCAGAGCCATTTTTTGTTTTTTAGAAAGATTGTCATATTTGACATTTTTAGAGCCATATCTCATTTTCTTAAATTGATTTATCATATATTTTTCGAATACTTGAATGACTTCGCTCTGAACAACAGGTAGGAAAATTGATTTTGGTCTAAAACGACTAGGACATGGCAGCTCTGTCTCTATACCCAAATTAAATAGATTTACAAATGGATCATCATGTGCATTAGTACCATCATCTAACACAGATAATGTATGTAACAAGTCAACATCCGAGATACATAATTTACTGATATTATCAGTTTTTTCCAAGCAAGTTTCGACCCTTATTTTGTGTTTATACAATTTTTTCAATTTTAGTTTTCTCGTGAAGTGAAAAAGATCTATCCGAGTCTGTACATAATCAAAATTGTTAGTGGGGCAGAATGATAAACCTAGGGCTAGGAGACTTTCTTCCTCATTGGTTAGCATTCTGTTGGACAGGTTGACTACTGTCATTGTGGAACTCTGCGTGCTCTTGTTGTCATTGCTGTTGCTATGGGAGCTTCTTTTCTTTCTTAGTGCCTTCGCTGCATGGTTCCTCTTCCTCTGCCTCTCTGTCCTCGTCCCCTGCCCCTAGGTTGAAAATCCTTCCTTTGTTCTGTCCTTCCTTGATTTAAAAGGCGAAACTGTTTTAAAAAATTTGATCTATTAGTACTAGTATCCACATCCCGATTTTTCTCAACTGTAATCTCTAGTGCATCCGAGAGATTCTCATCAGATACATCACTCTCCTCTGTTAGACCCAGATTAATACCAGAGCTTCCAGTATCACCCACAGGTGACGGATCCTTCTAATCTTCGGAATACATATGGTCTTCTTTATGATGAAAGGTAAGGATCCTCCCTGATTGGTAGTCTTTGAAGTCTCGCATAAATTTTCTCTGTTTCTTCATAGTAATCTCTTCCTCAAATTTGGAGAGTTTTTTTATCCAAATTGCCCTTCACTTCCTCAAAAACACTTTGTGATACCACAGTAAGAATAGATTAGATAGTTTTATCAATCTCCTCCATAATTCTTTCCCCATCTTTCGACGCATATTTGATCAAAATCCTCATCATGTTGAGGGAGCTGGATTTAGAGTTTTCAGCCCATTCCTCCAAAAGTTACGGGTCGGGATCTTCATATGAGGGAATTGTATAAATACGTAAACCTCTTGGAACACGTTCCACCTCAATATTTGGTTGAAGGGATTCAATCTCCCACCATTTTGAGAGTTCTTTCCTCATAAGTTTCTCCAATTTATCATACATGAGTTGTATTTGTAAACCTGAACCTACATTGGATCCTCCTTGTACACTATCTCTGTCACGAATCTGCTGGGTAAAAAACAGCTTAGTCGATTTCTCCTTCCTCTGAGCTTCTAATGAGGAGGCCATTATTTCTTATAATGTTAACCAATTTCACACACTTGAAACTGTCCGTTTGTGGGCACTAATCAAAATAAATAAAGTCAGATATTCACAAGGCCCACTCCGCACCGCACACTGTCTAATGCTCACTCAATAGATGTTTCCTGAGTCAGAGTATTGTAATCAACTCCGTTATCAGTTATAGAATACTTAATTGAAAGAATATCCCAATTCAAATGAGTGCATACACCGTTAATATCTTAAAATACCCTAGTTGGCTTTAAATGTCCAATGATACTAATTACCACCCTGCAGACCGATTAAGTTCCGGGTAAAGAAATGAATACTCATCTTGGTAGCTAAATGATTATTTACTGGATTTTCTAAGTTTTCTCTAGAGTTTCTTTTCAGATATATGTATATAGATTTATTGTAAATATGAGTGGTTGTATCACATATTTTATATGTTTTGTCTAGCACATAATATTGGTTTATTTAGTTAATTATTGAGCAATTCAATATGCAATTTAGAGTATCTGTATATATTTAAAGATATTTGAATCAGGATCTAATATAGAAGGAAACCTTGATACAGTTATAGATACTCTTTTCTTTTGAAGTATTATGTTCTAGATAACCTTTACAAGATGGTGCTGTAGGTCTACATTGGGATCCACAAGATGACGCGTATTGGCTATGCCAATGCTTGTTCTTGAGTTCTGTCAACTGTAGTAGAGGTTGAGGACTGTCTTCAAGGCAGTCTTGTCGGTCATGTCCTTGCTGGTGCAGCATCTCCTTTCCAGTTTTTTCCAGTGCTATTTACCGGTTCTGAGTTGTTCAGTGTACCTGCTAGCCTGCTTGGTGAATCTTCTGTTGATGTTGTTGCTGATAGAAGTGACGCCGTTGGCACAGGTGGTTATCTAGTAGTTGCAGTTTCTGACATTCTGGTCTAGGTTGTTGGAGGCTTTGAGACTTTGCTCCAGCTGCAGTAGAGGACATTGGGAAGACTGGGGTGAATGTACGTGAGCTGGAAAGATGGAGTGGTCAGTCCAGTTGAGTTCTGTGGTGTGGCTGTACCTGATGCGGTCGCTGGAGATAAAAATAGGGTATAGCATGTGGCCTGCAGTGTGCAGGGAGTCATGGACAACTCTGATATTGTTCATGCTGTTTAGAAGAGATTGGTAGTGTTGATATCATTGTGGTCATCAAAATGGAAGTTAAGGTCGCCGAGGAAAATGTAGTTGTTGTAGCCTATGGTGAGGGGGGCAATGAAATCGGTGATGAAGTTGCAAAAGGCTGGACATGATGCTGCAGGATGGTAGATGAGGGTGCAGCTGATGGTGGTTTTGCAGTCTGTTTGGTGTCGAAGTTGAGGTTCTTCATGGCTGGAGTGATGTCATCATTTGTGGTGGTGAATTGGAGAGATTCCTTGTGTATGATGGTGATCCTTCCCTAGGCTTGTTGATGCGGTCCCAGTGGGTGATCTTGTATCCTTCAGGTACTGCGGTGGCACCCTCATGTGTGGAAGTGGGGTTGAGCCAGATGTGAGGATATTGTGCTGGGATTGGTCCAGGCACTGACAGGTGCTGACCGGCTTGCCTTTGGCACGCCTTTTGTGCTCTTCCAGAGCGCCAGCTACATGGTCGCACTGCAGCCTGCATTAAGTAGGTCCTGAGGTGGGCAGGGCTTCTGTTTGTGGGAAGAACAGTGAGTGGGAAAACCAGGGCTAGAATATCGCGGGCAGAGGTGGCGTCACTGGGTCAGCCTGGAACAGGCAGTAACTGGAGGCCGCAGGCAAGTGGTAGGCTCGGTGTCCAGGTGCCTACTCTAGCTGGGTGAATGGGTGAAGCCATGCAAAAGTGTTGATGAAAGACCCCTCACAGATGGTCCAAGGAGATTATGCGAGTGGGACTTAGGTGGAAATGTGTTTGATCGTGCTCCGCTTCATTCTGCAAGATGAGTGGGGATCGTTAACAGCAGTACATTAAGGCCCTCATCACGACCCAGGCGGTAGGTAATAAAGTGGCAGTAAGTACTGCCAAATTATGACCATGGCAGTGATATCTCCGAAAGACAGCCAATGCACCACACCGACCGCCAGGGCGGAAACAACAGTCACCATGGAGGTAGCGGCCTAGAGCCAGGCACAAGACAAAGTACCGCTCACAATATTATGACATGTTAAACCGCCCCCTTTTCCGGGGAGGTACCGACGCCATCACAAGGCTGGCGGAAACAGATAACAGAAGTGAAAGGACTCACCATTGGAGACACAGGGAAGAACCATGCCACCATCGAACCAGAACTGCAAGTCTTCCTGATGATCTTCTACATCATGCTCCACCACGAACAACAGCGCTAGCGAAGATGATGACGGTGAGTACAGCCGCCTAGCACACAAGGGAGGATGGGAGGAAAATGAGAGTGACACACACACGCACAACACACACCCCATACACACACACTATACACACAACCAGCTGCACAAGAAAAACAAGTAATCCCTATAAATCAGCTGAATAATGCAAGGACAACAGGAATTGACTAAAGTGATTGTAATCAGTTCAACATCAAAAGTAATAATTTGATTTTGCAATGCAACAGATATGTACAAATGTACAAAAAAGGGACACTGCCCAGTCCTCAGTTCACAGGGGCCACATGACCACAGGGCAAAGTCCAAGGCCCCACTCGTTCCCTGCACCAATACGGAGAGAACACTGCAGGGGCATCAGTTGGCAAATAGGCAGGCACCTGGGGGGGTGAACCTCAGCCGGATGCGGAAACAAGACCACTGGTTCTGGAGGGGGCAACATGCCCTGTGCTTGGTCCTGGGGAGTGCAAGGCCACAGTCTCTCGGGTGGATGAATACCCCAACTGGTTCTGGTGGGGGCAGGCAACACAGCAGCCCATGGAGGCTGGATCATATGGTGTCCGCTGGCGGTGATGTCTGCACTGTGGTGGTGGTGGTAGTGGGAGGCTCCTTCTCAGCCCCTCCACCCTCCGATAGCTGCACTGTGGTGGTGGTGGTAGTTGGAGGCTCCTGCTCAGCCCCTGCACCTCCGATGGCTGTACTGTGAAGGTGGTGGTAGTAGGATGCTCCTGCTCAGACCCTGCACCCAGGGGGCCCCCCTTCCTCGTTGGGAGGCCATCCCCAGCTGGGCCTCCACAGTCTTCCATGCTCAGCGTCTCAGGTCCTCCCACCGCTTCCGACAGTGGGTGCTCCGCCTGCCATAGACCCCCAGGATCCGCAACTCCTTGGCGATGGCACGCCATGTACCCTTCTATTGATGGGCGCTGACCTGCAGAGGCAATACAGACAAGAGAACACCATTAGGCAAACAGTCCAGCCAGTAACACAAATGGCCCACCATACCTGTTTCCAGCACTATTGGCACACACATAGCCCAGCACTCAATGTGTACCCAGCCAGGAGGACATCCCTCACCCCTTACATGATGCCTTCACACACACCTCCATGCCTTCATGCCACATGCATCGTGCCCACAGTGTACTCACCTGTTCTGAAGGCCCATACAGCGGTCCGTACTGGGGTAGGACCCCATCCACCAGTCTCTCCAACTCCTCTGAAGTGAAGGCTGGGGCCCTTTCCCCGGTCACACGGTCCATGGTAGGTTCTAGACACAGATCACAGCAGCACATGCAATGTAGGTCCTCTCCTATGGAAGGTCAGGAAACAAGTGAGGAATCAGATAGAAAATGGCAGTCATGACCGCAGTGGTGCATACCGTCACCGCCGACGCAGATCACTATTGGCCACTGTACCCCATAGGGCCCAATTATAACCAATGCTGAATTGCACTGCAGTTCCCTCCCACCTCCCACCGTGGCGCACAATGCCAGCGGCATTACCTCACTTCCACCTGTCCCTCTACACAGGACAGGCGGAAGCCATTTCAGTGGGGGGCAGGCCTATGGAATAATGCTGCGTCGCAGGAGGAATAGGCACATACTGGACAAATCACACTGACACATTACATGTTTACAGATTGCAGACTACTGTTGTGGCTCTGTTATTCAGTTTGTGACAGCCTCCTCACTCTTTTGTCCCTTAGATTTCTACCACTGCGGATGAATAGGAGATGGAGACATACCCCATGTACAGACCCCTCGTTGACTTGGCTACCCTGGAGGACAGGCACATTATCCTCACCTATAGACTAGACAGGACCACAATCACAGAGCTGTGTGCCCAAATGGAGCCTGACCTGATATCTGCTATCCATCATCCCACTGGGATCCCCCCTCTTGTGTAAGTGCTATCAGTTCTCCAATTCCTGGCAACTGGTTCTTTCCAAGTGATTGTTTTGGCCATATTGGATAGTGTGTGGCTAAATGTTGTCCCTCAATATTTGCAGGTGACTCTGGTCACCCAAACCTATCATGGCTGCTG
This sequence comes from Pleurodeles waltl, assembly GCF_031143425.1. Lineage (NCBI taxonomy): Eukaryota > Metazoa > Chordata > Amphibia > Caudata > Salamandridae > Pleurodeles > Pleurodeles waltl. The sequence continues at coordinate 654,321,667 of NC_090447.1, forward strand.
ACACCTGTGAGGAATGCCAGGACATGGGCAGAAGAACGTTATAATGAGGCACATGGGCGAACCAGAAGGATAATTGAGAGAAACCTTGGCATCCTGAAGGCCAGGATCGGGCGCCTCCATCTAACAGGTGGATCCCTGTGCTACTCACCCAAGAAGGTCTGCTTGATAGTAGTGCCTGCTGCATGTTGCACAACCTGGCCTTCAGACGCCATGTCCATTTTCTGTAGGAGAAGGAGACTGGAGATGCCCCTGTGGCAGCAGTGGACCCTGTGGACAGTAAGGATGAGGAGGCAGAGCATGAGGATGAGGACAACAGAACATCTGTCATCCGTCAGTACTTCCAATGACACACAGGTGAGACAGTGATACTTTACATTTTAATGACTTTGGTTGTATTCTTAGTGGCATTGGCATGCTGGAATTTCCCACTTTTATGCACACTTACTGTTACCTCTGGATATTCATTTTGCAGATGTTGGTGATATGACAGATTCTCCTGGTGTGATTACAACAGCCAGCTACAGGTCATTAATTCTATGCTCATTCTATGTACAGTTCATTTGCAAAGTTTGGACCTGTTTCAATCAATATGTATTTGAAATACATGAGATACTCAAAATCGATTTTTATCAAAGGGTTTTTATTGAAGTGCTAATATATAGAGGGTAAAGTGCAATGGGATGGGGTGATGATGGAGGAAAGTCCAGGATATTGTACCAGTCTGTTTGTAGCACAGGTGCATTTTCCAAGGGGAGCAATGGCAGTTCAAGGTGGACAGGGTGACTAAGTTGGACACAATGGGGACAATCAGGAGAGTCTCATTTCCTGGCAGGGGTCTTGGCAAGTGTCTCTGGCTTCTGTCTGGATCACAGGGAACATTTGTGGGGTGGTTCACCTTCTGCAGGGGGACGGGTGCAGGTAGCCTGTGAGTCCTGTGGCGGGGCCTCCTGGCCACTAGTGGCAGCGGAAGTGGAAAGCTGTTCAGATGACTGGCTAGTGGCAGGGGCCTGCTGGTGTGAGACTGCCTCCCTCATAATGCTGGCCATGTCTGCCAGCACCCCTGCTATGGGGATCTGGGTGTTGTTGATGGCCTGCAAGTCCTCCCTGATCACCTGGTACTGTCCCTCCTGCAACCACCTGTTCTCCTGCACGTTGTCTAGGATCTGGCCCATCATGTCCTGGGAATGTTGATAGGCTCCCAGGATCTTGGAGAGTGCCTCCTGGAGAGTCGGTTCCCTGGGCCTGTCCTCCCCCTGGTGCACAGCAGTCCTCCCAGTGTCCCTGTTGGCCTGGGCCTCTGTCCCCTGAACCGTGTGCCCACTGCCGCTGACCCCAAGTCCCTGATTGTCTTGGGTGCGAGGTGTAGCCTGGGGTCCCTGTAAAGGTGGGCCCACTGCTGATTGACGTGTCCTGGGAACAGAGGTTTGGGTACGCTCGGTGGGTGGTGTGGTGTTGAATGCTGGCGGGGGAGGCTCTGTGGTGGTCTGTGACTGGGCTTGGGTAACCAGCTGTTTAGTGGTCCCTGATGGGCCTCTTCTGTTGGGGGACTAGATAGAGCTGACACCTCCTCTCCGGTGACATTGGCTGTGGTACCTGTGGGGATATAAATTAGGTTTTATGGTTAGTGTGTATGACATTTGTACTTCCCTGTCTTCCTCTCTATGGTTGTTATTGCCCTGCCAGCTTTTACTTGTGCATGTTGGTGTATGGTGGGATTGTTAATTCTCTATGCTGTGCATGCTTTAGTGATGTGTGTCCATGCAGGGCTGTGAGGGGTGTCCAGCATGCAGGGATTGGCATTGGGATTAGTGAGATGAGATGGTGGGGTGTGTGGGATGTAGTGGAGTGATGGGAGTGAGGGTGAGGGTATGTGATGGCATGCAGGTATGGGGGGTGATAATTGTTGAAAGTTGACTTACCAGAGTCAAGTCCTCCTCTGACTCTGGCCAGGCCCTCAGGATGCAGTATTGCCAAGACTTGCTCCTCCCATGCTGTGAGTTGTGGGGGAGGAGGTGGGAGGTCCACCGCCAGTCCGCTGTATAGCAAGCTGGTGTCTTGCTGCTATGGATCGTACCTTCCCCCGTAGGTCATTCCACCTCTTCCTGATGTTGTCCCTTGTTCTGGGATGCTGTCCCACGGTGTTGACCCGGTCCATGATTCTCCGCCATAGCTCCATCTTCCTGGCTATTGATATTTGCTGCACCTGTGCTCCAAACAGCTGTGGCTCTACCCTGATATTTTCATCCACCATGACCCTTAACTCCTCCTCAGTGAAACGGGGTGCCTTTGTGGTGCCATGGGTGTTATGTGATGTGTGTTGGTGAGGGTGTGTTGGGTAATGTGTTGGGGTGTGTGAGGGATGGATGGGTGTATGTGGTGTGTGTATGTAGGTGTGTCAGTGGTCTTGGTATCAGTCTTGTGCCAATTAATTGCATTCGTAAAGGGTTGTGGATAATGTGGGCATGTGTTTTATAGTGGTGTGGGTGTGGTGTATGTATGGCTGACAGGTATGTGTTGTTTGAATTGGCCAATGTAGTGTTGTTTTGTCTGTGGGTGTCCATTCTGAACTCGGCGGTATGTCCTCCAATGGTTTACCGCCGTTGAATGTCCACTGTGGTGATTCGTGGGTCATAATGTGGTGGGCGTTGGTCTGTTGGCGTAACGGTGTGGGTTTTGATACTGCCAGTTTATCACTGACCTTTGGGCTGGCGGATTTCTGTTTGTGGCTGACTTCTCTCAGATTGGTGTGTGTGTGTCATACTATGGTGAACGGATGTCTGCCGCCGCAGCGGTAAGTTGGTGGCCGTCAGCGTGGCGGTAAGGGGGATTTACTGCGAGGGTCATAATGAGGGCCTAACTGTTTCCAAAAGATTTGAGTAATATACCTCCACTGTCTGGCCTAATGTTCCTAAGGCATAAGCAGTACATAATATTGTTATTTTATGGTATCAAAATTTATTAAGTGCAACTGTGACCCAGCAGGGTGTCCTGGAACTAAAAATACTAATCCAATGCAAAAGGTAAATCAGAATCATCGCAAACTATTTACACACATAAAATTGTTTTCAAGAATTTTCTGAATTGAAAGTGGTTGAAAATGCCATAAACAGAGCCAGAAAGCACATTCCAGTGTATTGTTACAAGCAACCGAAAGGCACAATCTCCCCTTTTAACATTTCTAAAATGAGGACTCACCAAGATATGGTCAGTAAATGACCAGAGAAGTCAGTTAGCAACATATAGCTGAAATTTTTCTTAGAGCTAAAGTGGAACAGATTTGGTAACCACTTGACGAGTGGGATATAACGTTTTGAATAAAATTATTTTTTTCAATAGGAAGCCAATTAAGCTGGCGTATGTACTGGGAAACAGGGACCTCATGATCAAGGCCAAAGATACCAACTACTATATTTTAGATCCTTTCTAATTTTGCCAACAGTCTTAAGTAGGGGGGGGGGCAATGTACAAATATTGCAGTAACTATGTTTTCAAATAATAAGTGCGTGAAAAACGTTTTTACAGCATTCTAGAGGAAGAAAATGAGAGTTTTTCAACTTTTTCAAGAGAGTAAAACAAACTTAAGTTATTTCATTGAGAGTGTCAACAAGATACAAGTCTAAGGTTTGACAATAACGCAGCGAGTAGGTGGAGCAAGGACAAAGGTCTGAGGGCCGCCGTCATCAGACCAGTCGGCGCTAGAGTGAACAAAAATCAACAACTCCGTCTTATCAGTGTTACCTTTTAAGCACTGCAATGCATCTATTCACCTGCTTCCAAAACGCAACACTTAAAATTAGCCTGATTTGATTTGTTAGACCCAACTAAGCGAATGCTAAGTTGTTATCTGCGTACATCATAAAGGAGTAACTAAAATATCGAATCAGCTGAGTTAAAGGTGACGCATAGGTCATTAACAGTGTAGGGCCCAAGGAAGAGTCCTGCCGAACCACGTGTTTCACATTGTTAGTGTCAGTGTTGCAAGAGCTATTTTAACAAGTTGTGTCCTGTCCTATTATTTCAATAGAATGCTAACCAATGCAAGGCTGAAACTCTGGCGTCAGCCTCCAGCAGCCAAGTTAAGACTACTTCATGGGAAATCATGTCAAAGGCTGCAGACAGGTCCCTAAGAAATAAGCCTGCAAAGCTACCTTGATCACAAAACCAGTGAAGTTCACCATCCAACACTACTAGTGACATTTGTGCTCTCCAAGTTGATGTGAAAACAATGTGAGCAGATTCTAGATTCTAATCAGTTTCTAGAAAAAAGGAGAAGGCACAGTTTGCATGCTTTTGATCATTCAAATGGAGACCAGCAACAAATAAATAAAGCCATAGTTGATGGGATTGGCAGGATCAACTAATGGTTTTTTAAAGATTGGTGAAACCACTGTGTGCTTCCCACTGGAGCATACTACCACTGTTTAAAATGAAGCATTGCATAGCAATGTGTGGGGGTGCTAATTTGTCAATTCCCAGGTGAAGAAGATGAGCTGGGAAAAGTCCTTGCAACAAACCAGATTTAATGGAGAAGGCAAGCTCTCAAGCTAGTCAGAAACTGGTTCAATGTCACAGAATAAAGTGGGTTCCTCCTGTTCTCGTCATTCTTAACCAATGAAAGAGAGTTGACGCTAAAATTCGAAAATATAGCTTCAATTTATCCAGAAAACAATTTGTCAGTTTACTGCTCAGTTCCAAGGTGTTAGAAAAGTTAGATAAGTTTCAACTTGGTAGAGTACGGGAGCTGACAATTTGTAAAAAAAATCCCCTTCCCATTTAAGAATGTAACACAAGGGACCACTTCCTACTCCTAACAAATGAATTTTAAATGTTTCATTTTTTTCTTTTGAAATGCATCCCTTTTTCTTTTAATGAAAATGGGATGCATTTGAAAGAACAAAAGATGTATTTATTTAAAAGCAATCACATGCATGGTGGTCTGCTGGACCCAGCAGGCCACCATCACTGTAATGCCTACCATTCCGAATGGAGCACTGTATTGAGGCCCTCTTTGACCTAAGTTGGTTCCCCATTTTTAGCATTGTTTATGTTTCATATCTTACACGTTTTAGCTGCAGTGCTTTTTAGCAGTGACTTGTTACATACTTTGCTTGCATGGTATTATTCTGGGAATATATTGTACAAGTTGTTTCTTTTAGTTTGCCTCTTCTTGACATGTAATCAGTACATTCTGTTCAAGGCTAGGAACACCGTACACGATATGCAGATGCTTGTGTTGCCCATTCGGAGACAGCTTCTAATACTTAGACATATCATTGCATCAGAGCTGTGCCTCTAATACAGTGTCACTTTGTTTATATCAATGGCAGACTGACTCGGAAGGGGCAGAGGGGCACTCCAGCTGAGACCATCCTGGGACAAATTCTGTGTTCAATATGCAGCTCTGCTGGCGCTAATCTACAGACTTCCTGAAAGAATGTCATTCATAAAACAGGCTGACTCCCAACGCTGTTCTACAGGTATGGAGGCTATGTCTAACCTCTTAGATTGGACAAAAGCAAAGGGTTCACCTAATACGCTTACAGTAAGGCTTAGGGGTATCTCAGAACATCTAGAAATCATTTATCATGTTTTGGTTTATTCTTTTTTTTCACCATTTTCTTAATACTGGTTACTTTGCTAAGTTTCATCTGTTTAATTGTCGCAGCTCACTCTATATATGAATATGATTGTTTCAATAATTGCATTGAAAACGTATCTCATATCTCTCTTGGGCTTTCGCCTGGGTATGCATGAGTAATACAACAAAAGGGTGAGATCTGTTTCCACAACTTCCTTGGGAGTCAGGGTGTCATGTTCAGGTTGGCACAATCACTTCCCTTCTTGATAGGGTTAGGGGTTTAGGTGAGGCACTGTAAGCTATCCATGAATTGCAGTCATGTTATCTTAATAGGAACTATATAACATCACACACTGCAACCTCCCTCAATAATATTCATGAGGCAGGTCAATTTGCAACCCGCTATGAATCACTAATTGAAACTCAACAAGTTTCATTCATTAGGAATAGTGATTTCCTAATTGTAATTGACAGAAAATCACAATTATGAAATTGCTATTCCTAGGGTCTGTATATCTGGCCCTTATTTCATAAAGAGCTTCCCAGAATTTAGGTGAACTGATTATAAAAATAATCTGTCCAAGGGGGTACATCATATTTTATTTCGGTAATATTATTGAATTGAGAGAAAAAGAGATTCATTGTGGCCTTTGATACGGGTCGTCTATTTATAAACTTGGCGCTCTCAAGTATCTAGAAAATTATCAGCACTAAGGTGTAAGGGGTAATCTGCCCGAAAGCTAAATTCCCCCAAACGTAACAGGTTGGAAATGGCAATGCTAGTGGAGATAACAATTCTAAACATAGAGAGCTAAAGTTATGGTTTGGAGGAGGGCGACAAACTAAAATTCCAGTGAAAGAGAAAGAAGCAGATAGCAGAAGTGTAAAGTCCAGCAACTCAGCTGCATTGAAAGTTTCCAAGGCCAATGGTTGCACCTTGTAGGATTCTTGAAAAATGGCAGCCCCACCTACCCGTGTCTTATTTCCTCTCTGCTCCCAAGATTTTATATTCTGATAGAATGACAAATATCGGATCTGGATTTGAAGTGTCACGCAACCCTGTTTTGGTGAGAAATAAAAAAATCCAGATTGCACTTGGGTCAAGTCTTGAACTTCAGTATTATGTTTAGATAAAGAGTGGACATTCAACAGAGAACAACACAAAGAGATATTATTATTGATACCTTAAGAGCAATGTATAAAGTCACTGTGGCGAGATTCAAGGTATGGCGTGGTTTCCAAAAAAGTTTGATCTTGCACCCTGCCACAGACTGCACTATGCGAGCAAGCAAGCATTAAAGTACTCTTCATGCACAGTGTGGTGCCATCACCCAGTTACTGCCCACCATGCTCCAGCTCTCAAGGGCTCTGCAACCAGATTGTGACACCACCACTTAGTTACAAAATGTAGTTGCAAGATGCTTCATTGTAAGCATGCCATCCCACAACATGATACCGTATTGAATTTCAGCAACATTTGCTTAACATGTGTAGCTGTGATGTGCACATCACAGCTTTGTGCAACTGACTGCAAGTTTAATACTTTGTGAAATTGATTCCTCTCATCTGAGTTAACTGTTATATCAATGTGTGCCCTTGCATGAATTTCTTGATACTGTTACTGTGCAACACACAAGGGATCTGGGGTATTATTCATTTTTATATGCACTTTGTTACAAATACTAAGCTTGTATATTGTTTTTTTCTCATACAGAGTGTGCCACTCAGACATGTTTGTTGACGCCATCTCAACCATTCTTATCAGCATGGAATGGCAGGAGTGGCGTGAATGTTTCTCAAATTACATCTCCACATTGGAGAATGAACATTCAGAGGAATTTACACCTAAGAGGAACAAAATACGTTGGCATACCATAGGATCTGAGAGGCGTTTAACCAAACAGAAAAGAAAATATGTCCTGCTGAGGGATCTTACATATATATAAAAGTGCAATTGATGATTTAGACACATATTTTACACCAGCATTATGTATGGTAATTGATAGACATAATTTATTTTTAGAGGAAGCAGAACAAAAACTAGAATGTTGGAAATTATATAGCTTTTTTCTACAAGTTTGCTATCCCATGTAATTTGGTTCTCTACATGAGAAATTCATAAGAGATCAAATTATTATGGGCAGTAGTAACATACACATACAGGAAAGCTTTTGGTGGTATGGCTATTCCCTGGTTAAAAATGTAATAGCTTACATAAATAAGGCTGAATTATCCAGGAGGTGCACCTAAGCCACATCCATTAACAACAAGAATAAAGAGGAAGTGTGTGATGTTTCCTACAAAAATCTTCCTACAAATTGGAAAATAGAACATCTCCATAACAAAGTGAAGAATAATGTCAAGCACAAAAGTAAAAATAGGAAATCACAATCTTACAGTAGAAAATGTTATGGATGGGGCGGCAAGTACTACGTAGCTCATGAAAATTCTTTTTCTTGCTATATAACAGAGATATTTACATTGTCGCATTGTAGGCCATTTTGCTAAAGTGTGTAGAAAGAACAAATACCATCTACAGTGAGATCTTTGGTTAATGATAATGAGACTGATACTTCTGACAATGAGAGTACCAATAGCAATAACTGTGTTTTAAGTATAGATTCTGATGTTCTAGAAATAAATGTACAATCCCGGATTAAGTCACCTTGTGTGATTAACCTAGGTGGAATTGTCAATAATATAGTAGCTGACTCTGGGGCCCCTGTAATTATTGTAAGCAAGTAAGAGTGGCAAGAAACATTTCAAGGGACTTTTGGTGTGGAATTAATACCCTCTGATTTCCATTCCAAATGTTTCACAGGTGAGGAAATCCCCATGGCTCGTTTTAAATCAATGTATTTTTAATTGAAAAGTAGAAAGGTGTGGGAAACACTTTATGTAGGAGCTTTTTGAATACCTTTGAATTCTAAGAACCCAGAACAGGTTCTGGTAATAGGCCAAGAAAACAAATGTATCAAAGGTTTAAAATTTTCATTTTCCAAAGTTTTCTCAGGTGAGGTGGGTGAACTTGCGTGTTTTTCACACAAAATTATCGTAAGGGAAAATTCCTCCTCTATTTCTCACAAGATATGCAACATTCATTTAACAATCAGAGAAGGTAAAACATAGTTAAGAGAATTGAAACAATTTGAAAGAAGAGAAGCACTAGAATCAGCAGAGTGGATGGCATCTGTAGTGGTAGCAAGATGGCAGAATCAAATAAAAGGTGATGCATTGATCTTAGGGACCAAAATCATAGTATCTCACTTGATAAGTTTCACTTAACAAGGAGTGGTCAACTCCTAGCTATAACCGAGGATGTAAAGTGGTTGACCACATTAGACCTTACATTCGCCTACCACCAGGTACCATTACATCCTGAGAGTAAGTCTTGAATTGCGCTTTGGAGGAGGCAGGAGGTGGAGCCACACAGCGGAAGGGCAGGAGCCCTTTAATTTTATCTTGCGCTCCCACTGTCGCGGGAAGCGCTTTGGAGGAGGCAGGATGCGGAGCCACATAGCGGAAGGGCAGGAGCCCTTTAAATTTATCTCGCGCTCCCGCCGTCGCGGGAAGCGCTTTGGAGGAGGCAGGAGGCGGAGCCACATAGCGGAAGGGCAGGGGCCCTTTAAATTTATCTCGCGCTCCCGCCGTCGCGGGACGCGTGCGGGCGGCGCCCGGGCAAAGCCCGGGCCAAGGGCCGGCCCGTCCTTCGCCCGTCAGCGCCCGGAAGAGGCTGGACTGGGCCACACATCTTAATTTTTTGATTGTGTGTTGTGCTGACCAGCGGTAACCAGCGGTGCTGAGTAAGTCTTTTTCTTTTTCACTACCCTACTCTTTATTTAGTAAGGGGAAGTGTAAGGTTCGTTCTAGTCCTGACCCAGCTACAGTCAAATCTAAAAGCTCCAAATCCAATAGAGTAACTCAAATCCATTCTAACTGCGTCTCCAGAGAAATTGACAACTTAATTGAGGAAGTGGAATCCATTCTTAAGTAAAAAGAGGGCAATGCCCGTAAGAGACTGAAATCAGGATCTTTACTTCAATTTTTAACAACCGGTTCCACTAACCCTACTGATATACAGCCTCAGAAAACTTTAACCCATGTTTCTGTCCCTCCCAGCTCGACTTGTTTGGCCAATTCTTCGCTCTTGCCTGGTATAGGTTCCAATTTGGATGTAATCCCTACTGTTTCCATTCTTAAAGGGATTCCATGTACAAATCGGTTCTCTGCTTTGGACCAACCAGAATTGGGGTGTGCCAAACAGTCTTCGCCTTTGGCGCCTTCTAAATCTATTTGTGATCCATCTAGCGATGATGTCTTAATACTGGTATCTAGTCTCAGGCGTGAAGTCGGGGAATTGAAGAGTCTCTTATTTGAGGTCCTTAAACTCTGACCTAACTCCCCAGTGTACCTCGAATCCAGCGCCAGCACAAGTTTCTCGGCCTTCGGCTCCTGTTGCCCCGCCAGTAGACATTCCTCTGCTACGGGAAACGGTCAAGAGTCCCAGTTATAGACCTCAATATGGAAATCACTCGACCTCAGTTCAAACAAATTCGTCATCCTCTCCTTCTAATCCAGGTCAATATGTGGCTCATTTTACTCATGCGCCCAACCAAAATTGCATCGACATGTGTAATGTCCCTCAACTTTCACATCATACGCGGGAAGACACTTCTTCTCCTATCAACAAGCTGTCGTATTGGATTCGCCACACTAGGGGCTGTGGCTCTATCATCCACGCTGATATTGTTTTTGCTTCTCGTATGCGAGACCCTGGTGGGCGGGATATTATCAAACTTCATTTCGCCAGCCCCGCATTAGTCAAGGGGATTTTGCAGATGGAAGCTCGTAACTTATCAAGAACAGACTCTGATATATTTTTTAGAGAAAGTTTGTTTTTTACGGGTCATAAGATTACGTCTTCTCGAGTCAACCCAATTCTTCGAAATGCTTCTGTTTCTGTTTCAATTGTTCCCCCTGGCTCGTTGCCTTTTCCTGGCGATGGGGCTGCTTTGGTCTGCAACAACAAAGGTACTTTCACACGGGACCCCGTCACCTCAGGGGATACATCAGGTGTGGATTGACTACGCCATTCTAATCTTTGCAAACATAATGTTCCACATGCCCGGGTAGCGACACTCCCAGGATCATCATTTGGTTTGGGTGCTAATACTATAAGGGCTTCACTTTGCATTACTAATGGGACTTCTAACTCAGCTCCTGTTGTCTCTTGTATGCCAGTTTGCAGCACTACATAAAGGAGTTTACTGTCTTGGAATGTGGCTGGCATCAAGAGTAAATTATCTGATCCGGACTGGGGGGCTTATGTTGAATCTTTTTCCATATGTATGTTTCAGGAAACTTGGTCTACGGATTGTGTGTATAAGCAAGGCTATTGTTGTTTCACTAAAAAGACGACTCAGTCCTCTAGGGGAAGGGCGATTGGGGGTCTATGCACTTGGCTCAAGCTGTCTGAGGTTGGCAGAGTTAAGGAAATTGCTATTGACCCTTGCGACATTCTTGCAACAGCAATATGGCCTATCACAGGTACTCTGGTGTTATGTATTAATATTTATAACAGGACAGGCCCTTCTAGCCATCAGTCTGATACTATTCATCTGTTGCACAATTCTTTATCTGACCTTTATTTTAAATACTGTGTTATTACTGCAGGTGATTTTAACGCCCAAATTGAATTGGATTCAGCTTTCGCTGAGTCTATCCAGGCTGAAGACGAAGTATGGAATCTCCCCCCACTTTTAACTCAGCGAGTGTTATGTACTCCTTCCCCTAGGGTGTTGCAGATAACAGATCTTGTAGTAACATATGGCCTTCGTTTTGGAAATGGTCGATTTTCAAACGATAACCCTGTTAGATCCACCTTTTACAGAGGCCACTATAGCAGTACCCTGGATTACGTTATTTTTGATCTGCGTGTCTGGCACTTTATAATTAATGTAGAGGTGGGTTCTCGGTGTACTAGCGACCATGCCCCTTTACAAATTGAATATAATGCAACTCTTTTTTTAGGGCCAACTCCACCTCATGTTTGATGATGCTCCCAATGACTGGCTGGAATTATCCAGCAATAGGCGTGTGGTGAGATGGTCTTCTTTTTCAAAATACAATCTGCTTAATGATAAGCTCCGCGACTTAGTTTCCTGCCACCAGCTCTTTGATGACTGTATTGTCCTAACTCCCTCAGAAGTTATGTCCTCTCATGTGGCTATTTTTGAGGGTCTCAAGGAGCTTTTTACTAAACCTCCCTTAACCCAAAACAATTCTCCTCTGCCTAATTATAAGTGGTTTGATAAGAAGTGTCGGGAGGCTAAGAGCCTTTTGTCCAAAGCCTTAAAGTTATAGAGCCGGGATGCCATTACATATGCGAAAAAAAACTATGTTTCCATTTGCAAGTCATCCAAACTCAAATATGAGGAAAAATTATGGAAGTGTTTGGCCGCCCTCTCAACTATTCCTGAATGTCATATTGATGCAAAAACCTGGCTCTCCCACTTTCGGGAACTTTATGGGTCCTGCCTCGACTCGAATAACACTCCTATTGATTCCTTATTGTGCCTCCCCCCTGTGCCGCCCTTTACCCTAAAGGAAACAGAGCTGGCAATTTGTGCTCAAAGAACAGGGAAGGCTCCTGGCTTAGATAGTGTTCCAACTGACTTGTATAAATCAGACTTATTTGTGTGGACCCGGTACATCAATAGGTTATCGAATATTGTTCTGACAACTCGATCTTACCCAGACTCGTGGAAGGTGGCTATTATTGTCCCCATACACAAAAAAGGAGATAAGAGTTCCCCCGGGAACTCTAGACCGATTAGTCTATTAGACAACTTGCAAAAAATATTCTCCTTTCAGTTGTTATGCAGATTAAAATACTGGATAACAAAAAAACAGGTTCTAAGCCATCTCCAGGCTGGATTTCGGGACAAGGTTAGTACTATTGATCAGGTCTTCCGATTTACTACCATCAAGTGGAAGACCGTAGACGCAGACAAAGGCCATCTATTTGTGGCCTTTGTTGATTTGAAATCTGCGTTTGACCTTGTACCGCGTGTCAAGCTTTGGGAGGTCCTGAGCAATATTGGAGTTCCGGGTTCTCTGATCAATATTATTAAAGATCTTTATTCTGATAACTATGCCAGAGTTCGCTGGGGCTCGGCTGGCGACCTGACCCCAGCATTTTCTACAACACGAGGTGTGAGGCAGGGGTGCGTTCTTGCGTCCACCCTATTCTTATTGTTTATTAATGCATGTACCCCATATCTTTTCGATTGTTATGGCGATGCCCCGAATTTGGGCGGGCAGAAGTTCCCCTGTCTTTTGTTTGCGGATGACACCCTGTTACTTTCACGAACTACCATGGGCCTTTCCAGACTGCTCTCCCGATTTTTTGAGTTTTGCAAGGATCATGGGTTGGAAATTAACTCAGCAGAAACTAAGGGCCAGATGTAGCAAAGTTTTGCGAGTCGCAAATGGCCCGAATCGCTATTTGTGACTGTGCAAAATCAGAAATGGGATGCAAAAATCCCATTTCCGACTCGCAAAAAGCGATGCGAGCCGTTAGCGACTCGCAAAAATTGCAACCCCATTTTGCGACCCGCAAATAGGAAGTGCAATTTGCGAGTCACAAACCATATGCAATTGCAACTCGCAAATTGCGACTTGTCGCAAAAAGCCCAGTTTGCTTGTCCCATTTACCACTAACTCAGAGCAGGTGGTAACCATTACCAAAGTATAAAAGGAGACCCAGAAGGCATCTGGGTTACTCAAGATGGCGGAGATATACCTGATAGCAGTGAGGAGGAGAGTCCACGCAGCCCAGCAGAGGAGGAGGAGGAGCCAGAGACAGGAGAAGATTTATAGAACAAGGCAGACTCTTTTTCAGCAAACTGAGGAAGAGATCTATGACAAATACCGCCTTAGCAGCGCAGCCATACTAGAATTAATTGAATTACTAAAACCACAGCTAGAACGCCAGACTCTGCGCGGCTGCGCCATCCCTACACATGTGCAAGTGCTATGCTCACTGCACCTCTTGGCCTCAGGGAGCTATCAGGGGGTCATTGCTGTGGCAGGTGGGGTATCTCAAAGTGCACTGTCAAAGTTCCTCAGGGCATTCCTAGATGCCATACTCACACACATGTCTCACTTCATATACCTACCCAGGAATGAGGCAGAAATTAACAGCACCAAGCTGGACTTTTACTGCATTGCCAACTTTCCCCATGTCATAGGGTGTGTAGATGGGACACATATTCAAATATGCCCCCCAGCAAACCTGGAATATCTGTTACGCAACAGAAAGTGTACCCACTCACTCAATATTCAGGTTGTTTGTGACGCCCATTATGTCATCACTGACATTGTTGCGAAATTTCCAGGCAGTACTCATGACTCATACATTTTTAGGCACAGTGGGATACACCAACGCCTGGAACGTGGGGAGTTTGGAGACGGATACCTCCTAGGTAGAGCTGCATACACCTTGTAGACATGCACACAGATCAATGTGCACACCAACCAGGACTTTCTAACAGTGTACTTTTTGTGCCCAACAGGTGACAGTGCATATGCACTACGGCCATGGATAATGACTCCGTTCTTAACACCCAGCAATGATTCCGAGAGGCGATACAACAGTGCACATAAGAGGACCAGGAACATAATAGAACGCACCTTTGGATTGCTGAAAGCAAGGTTCAGATGCCTCCACCGCAGTGGAGGTGCCCTCCAGTATACCCCCATTACAGCATTCAAAATTGTTGTCGCATGCGCCATCCTGCACAATATTGCCACCCGACGTGGGCTACCTCTCACCCCTGCAGACCCTGATTCAGAGGATGAAGAGCAGGAGCAACCACATCGCCATCATGGGGATCGGAGCATCGCAAATCAAGGCAGACTGAGACGGGAACACATCGCAACCCAATACTTTGGAAGGTACGTGTCAACTTCAACCATACTCACCTATTGACCAAAAACTCCATATGTTAAGTGGAACAAAAAAACTATTTAATATGTGCAGAAATTGAACTATTTACAATGACTAACTGTTCATGTACATCAAAAAGCAAACCATGCATGGGGCACATTGCTGTCATGTGCCCCAACATCAGGGACAGGGTTCAGTCTATGTCCTACGGCGGCCTCTGCCAGCCTGGCTGGTCCCAGGTTGTTGTTCAGTGCTCTGCCTGGTACTCCCACTCCGGAGCACCCTAGTGTCACTGGCAGAGACACTGCTCACTGTGGAGCCCTCTTCGCTGTCCTGGGGGGTGTCCCCTGTGCCCCTGGACAGATGCCGTGCCTCCATTAAATCGATCACATGTGTGATCCGGCCCAGGCCTCTAGCCACATCCCCTGCAAAGTGGCCCATTTCAACTTGGAGGCCAACTGTCCTTCTCGACAGGCCAGTCGTGTTGACTGCCAGTCTGCCAATTGATGAGGCCATCCTGTCCAGCCTCTGGAGCAGCTGACGGTCCCTGCGCCGCCCACCCTCGCTCTGGGACAGTAGCCCTGCCACCAGTTCCCGCATGGACAGGGCTAGGTCCCCAGTGTTTGTGCCAATGACATCCAATTGGGAATGGAGCTGCTGCATGCTTGCCTCATTGCTCCTCACAAAGCGGTGCAGAACCCCACTAATTCTCTCTAACATTTTGTTCTGCAGGCGCTGACCACGGAGCAGCTGTGCCTCGGTGATGGTGGTCGATGGACGCCCGGACTCAGCCTGCAGCCCTGCTCTCCTGAACCTGCGTCGCCTGCGCAACGGTGGATGCCTCGTGAGCTCTACTGTGGCATTCCTGGCTGTTGCTGGCGCAGCCTCCTGACCCACTGTTGCAGCAGGTGTTGACATCAAGGGGATGGTGTTGGTGGTGCAGGTGGGAGTGGTGGCAGCTCCTGTGCCTCCCTCATGTGGCTGGTGGCTGTGGCTTGTGGTGGGGTCTTGTGGGAGACCTGTGGGACATGGGGAACAGACTGTCAGTGTCTACTATCTTTTGCACACTTCCTAATACACATTTGCCTATTTACTGCCTACTTGACTACATTGCCATAATGCATCATTCTGGTGTTTGCTACCCTGAAATGGAGCTATCTTGGTTGTGCATGCCCCTGTGTACATGGTGGGTGGGGGTATGGCATTGATGGGGGTACAGGCATATCACATGGTACTCACCGGTTGATGTAGTGGGCTCAGAGGTGTCCAGATCTCCAAATCCTGACACTGCCTCCTGCTCCAGGGTCTCTTCCACCCTTTCCTCCAGGGGTGTGGGTGGTGGTATGGATGGTGGTCCCCCTCCTGTGCCTCTCATCTCCCGGAGCCTTTCTGCCACCCTCTCCTTGGTCCGGGAGCGGAGGTCATACCACCTCTTTTTGATCTCATCCACACTCCTGTGGCTGACCCCCAGGGAGTTCACTTTTTCCTGTATTTCCAGCCAGAGTTGTTTTTTTGTTGCGTCTGGCACATTAAGGGCTGCTTTTCCAAAAAGTTCATCATAGTGCTGACAGCATTCTTCTGTCAGCACCTCCTGCTCCTTCTCAGAAAATTTAAGTTTTCTTTTTCTTGGTGTTTCTGCCATTGTAGCTGCTGTTCCTCCTGTTGGCTGTTCAGCAGTTTAAAATGGGTGTGGTCCTCCCTCCTCCGGTGTATTAGTAAACTTCCTGGCTGTGATGTCATCATCATGTGACAGGAAGTGTTTCCAGAGTGCTCTGGAGTGGTTTCTGGAGTGTTCTGCAGCACCTGCAATCAATTTACATGGTACTCGCAATTTGCGACACCCACTCGCAAATTGCGAGTCCGTTTTTTGCGCGGTCGCAAAAAGCGACCTCGCAGACAGCGGACTCGCTATCTGCGTTGCGACTGCGGGTGCGAGTCGCAAAATGTACACGGACATTGTACCTGCATTCCTATTAGCGACACGCAATTTGCGAGTCGCACATGCTCGCAAATTTGGAGTCGCTAATTTTTTTGTATCTACATCTGGCCCTAAATATATGGTCTTTGGGGACAATAGGTGCAAAATGAAGAGGCCGGTATATCTACATGGCGTTCTCTTGGAAACAGTGGGCACTTTCGACTATTTAGGTATTAAATTGGAAGACTCACACCTTTGGCATGCACACCGCCAGAAATCTTTATTGTGCCTGAAGCAAAGAGCGGGTGGCATCGTAAGATTTGCTTCTAGATCTCCCAAATTTGCAATGTCTCCTGCCCTTGAAATATATAAATCTCAAGCCCGGGGGGGCCCTATATGGTGCCGAACTTTGGGGCCATTGTAACTTGGTGGATTTGGCAAGGGCAGAAAACCAATTTATGGAACTGTTGTTAAAAGTTCCCTCTAGTACTACATCTCTGCCTATCTGTATGGATTTAAATCTTTTTTCTATCTCGCAGATTGCCGCCTTAAGGCCCTTGCTATATTGGATCCGACTTTGGTCAACAGACGCCCTTTATCCATTTTG
The DNA here is from genome assembly GCF_031143425.1 of Pleurodeles waltl. NCBI lineage: Eukaryota > Metazoa > Chordata > Amphibia > Caudata > Salamandridae > Pleurodeles > Pleurodeles waltl. Next base: position 654,338,720 of record NC_090447.1, read on the forward strand.
CTATGGGCTTCTCAAATTGGTGGGCAGCAACACTATTAGCAAAACGAAATGGTGTGCTTACGTCAAAGGGTCCTTAATCCATCTAGGTCTAGGGTCCTATTGGTTGGACCCATTTTACATTCCTAAAAATGCTGTGCAGCTACTGAAGGATGCTTTTTGGCATAACGTTCAGATTGTGCAATTTACCAAGATTGTACCGCTGTCTATGTCTGATAGTTATTTATCAATTAAATGCCACTACGAATTTGAGCCTTTCATGGATATAGCACTATCCCCATTTGCGCGAGCTCTTTTTGTTAGGTTCAGAATAGGGTCTCTTCCTCTGCGCTCCTTAACGTACAAATGGCTCTGTTCCACTAATAGATTCAAGCTTTGTCCGATGGGTTGTCAACATGAAGAGTCTATTTCACATGTTCTCTTCTATTGCTATGCATATCATAAACAAAGAGCTTTGTGGATTATTCCGCTTTACAAATCTATAGGCGCCAGGTCCTATCTTCATGTTGAGAGAATTTTAAAATCTGATTCATCTGTCCAGGTAGTTTTACCAGGGGCAAAATTTCTCGAATCAATCTGGCGCCTTAGATTAGCAACTTTAAAGAATAAGACTGGATAGCCAATTTTTAGAACTATGTATGTATATTTATTGACTCTTGATGTCTGATTTTAGTATTTAATTTTTAAGTATAAAGACATTGTCCTATTGTATTATTGAAACACCTATGGGCGCAGGGAATAGGGTCCTTGTTGAGTAGAATATTCCATTTTTAGGAGACATTCATTTTGATTATTCTGTTTGGATCTTAACTTTCTTTTATCTTTTTAAATGTTTTATTGTGCTTACACTTTTAGTGTTCTATTAATCTTAAAAATCAAAACAAAATTGATGTTTGTATTGTACTTTTATGGTATGTTTTTTGCTTACCAAAATAAAGTTAAATGATGATGATGATGATGATGACTTCCATTCATTCCTTGGTTGACATCAACTCTACAGTATGCCCTTTGGGTTAGCACTTATTGCAGTATTTTTCTGACACTTGGTTTATAACATTTTCAAGGGTGGTAAAGTCTTCTTTCAAGATGACCTTTTGGTGATAGGAAAGATTAGAACATGGTACAACTGTAGGTCTCATTTTGAAGGCACAAGAGGAAAAATGTTAATCCACTGGATTTTTCATATGCAAGTTTGCTGCAAACTGTAATGTTTCTATGTCTTTACTGTTCAACCAATTCAATCTGAATTAGTGAATGCAATTGTTAATGCAGTTTCCCACAGAGTAAGGATACAGAGTAAGGAGTTAGGGTGTTTCTTGTGATGACAGAATTGTTTTAAAAATGTCCTAAACATGTTGCTGATTACACATATAGCATACATCAACTCTTGATGAATTATAGATTGAAATCTGAAGTTAAAAACTGATCTTGGCAAGCTAAACAATATTAGTTTTTCTTTACCCCTGATGTGTTTTGATCCTACCATCAGATCTATTGTTAACACTGAAGCCAATAAAAGAGGTTTGGGCCCAGTTTTGTCTCAAACAGAGGAGAACGTTAAGGAAGTCACCGGAGTTTTTGCTTCCAGATCATTCACAGAGACTGAAGAAGGTTATTCTGTGATTGAGAAGAAAAAGCTAGCAGGTGTTTGGGACATGACTTACTTTGGATATTTTATCTAGGGAAGTGAATTTGTTTTGAGAACAAATCATGAACCACTAACTCAAGGTCTTACAAATTGCTTATTCAAGGCATCCCTTGAATAGCCAGGTTGTTTATGCAGTTGTTAGAGTTTCTGAGTATGTGGACTGTGGGTTTTTAAACTACAACTATGTAGCGAAGTATGTTCCTGGTGCGAAAAACAGTGTAGCTGATTTTCTGAATATGTGAACTGTGTGAATGAAGACTGGAATTATTTGTGTACCACCAACAGTTTTCAAGAGCATAAGGCCATTTCTGTAAAAGAATGGACGAAAGCTTATGAGGAGGAAGAACTATTGTTAGAGATTGTTTTGGGAAATCTGGGATGAGTTGACAGTGCTAGATTTTTACATAGTGGGTAAAGAATTATTTTACCTACTTCGCTAAGGGTAAAAAAATGTCAGAATATATCATGAATGTGATTTGGGAATAGTAATACTGAAGAAAACCATTAAGGAATATTATTGGTGGCTTAAGGCGGATGCTGAGATGGAGAGATGGCTGTGAATGTGATGATGATTGTGCCTGATAAAATGTCTCAGGTAACATTTAGGGCCTGATTACGACTTCAGCTGAGGAGATTACTATTATTCCTATGGAACTCATAATACGGGGCGAGATATCCGTCACATTTTGGACAGAGTAATCCCCTCTGCCGAAGTCGTAATCAGGCCCTTAGGTACTCATTCCGAGTTTAGCCGTAACCGAACTGCCACGCTGATGGCGGTCTTGTGACCACCGGCAGGGTGATGGTGCAGACTGCCAAATAACAAGCTGCAACCGCCAGCGGAAGACAACATCGGGCAGGAGGCAACCAGCATCCTGCCTTCCATATTCAGAGTAACCACTCCGCCAGGATATCTGGTGGGGCCATCCTGCCATGAAAAACCTGGCGAAAATAGAAAGTACAAATAGAAACACCCACCTCCAGGCACAGAGACGCCGCCGTTGCCGCCATGGCAAATGGACTGTTAGTCTTCCCAGTGTTGTATCTCGTCATACACCCTCAGGACCACCGCCGCTGATGAAGACGACAGCCGTAAGTATACCTAGCACAGAGGGGAGGAAAATTGCAGTGATACACACCCACACATAACACACATACCCCACACACACAGTGAAGGCCACACACACGCAAGTGGCACATTTTGCCTTGGGCTTGGGAGGGGTGACCTTAGCACTGGAAGGGGTGGATGTTTTGCTGGGTGGAGGAGCAGGGGAAACACCAGAGGGGGAACCCAAGGAATGGGAGGTGGAAGGGGCTGAGAGGGGCAGGGGGACACCCTGTTTACGTGGAAGACCGGGTGGGAGAGAAGTACTGAAGAGGTCAAGGATGGCAAGGAAAACTCTCTTAGGTACACAGGGTAGTCACATGATTGAGAATGAGTTTGGAGGTAGAGGGAGTGCTCGTCTGACGTGTCTGTGTGCTGTACGTGGATGCTGGTGTGTGCAGTGTCTGATGTGTGTCGTGGGTGAGTGAGTACGTATGCATTTCTTGGGAGGGGCAGAGATGCAGGGAGAGGGAATGGGTGATGTGTGAGTAAATGTTGAGGTGGTGTGTGCAAGTGAGGTGGATGAGCTGCAGGTGGCAGAGATGGTAGTTGTGGTGCGTGCAGATGTGGTGTGTGGGGTGTGTTGCTGTGAGTCTGCTGTTGTGGTGATTGTGGGGATGACAGTAATGACAGCAGGGCCAGTGTGTGATGATGCAGTGTTGGCAGGTATGAGTGGAGATGTGACTGTACAGGAGGAGGTGGTGGGAGAAGTGTTTCTTGTTGTGTCTGCAGATGTGTGTTGTGTGTGTGCATGCCTGTGTGAATGTCTGTGATGCCCATGTCTGTCTTTGTGCACCTTGTCTGTCAGAACTGGGTATATGCATGTGTGTTGGTATGCTTTGGATGAGTGTAGGGAGAGGGCATGTGGATTGAGAACACGTAGCTGGAGGGGAGACAGAAGATGAAGGGACACTGGCTGCCGTCAATGAGGAGGCCAGAGCCTGAAACTGTCTCTGGAGGCAAGACAAGGCACCATGAATGCCTTCCAGGAACGCATTGGTCTGCTGCATCTCGGATGCCAGTCCCTGGATGGCATTCACGATCATTGTCTGCCCCACAGGGATGGACCTCAGGAGGTCAATAACCTCCTCACTGAGGGCAGCAGGGCTGACTGGGGAAGGGGCAAAGGTGCCTGCGGCGAAGGAGACGCCCACCCTCCTGGGTGAGCAGGCACGGGCAACTGGGTGTGGTGCAACAGGGAGGGCGGTGCTGGAAAGGGGGCTAGCGGACAAGGATGGTATTAGTGTGGTACCAGAAGGGTCCACCACTGCCAGGTAGCCACCATCGGAGGAGGACTCTGAGTCTTTGTTGTGGTAGCTCCAGTCTCTGCTGTGGTGCTCCCCTCACCCTCCGTCCAGCTGGTTCCCTCGGCTCCACTGCTGGTCACCTCATGGGTCCCGTGGACTGAAGCATCCCCACTCACCAGTGCCCTTCCTCCCTCGCCAGATGATGCTAATGCACACATAGACAGAGGAGGAGCGAGAAAAGGAGGGTGGCAGAAACAGAAAGGGAGGAAAATACTAGAACACACACATCCACTTCACATACGAACAATGCAGATAACAGTCCCTGCCTGCCAAACGTTGGACAATTTAGCAGTTATTACCAAAAAGAGTCATGCAAGCTATGTCCAAACCCATCCCAACCCTGCAGACCAAACCCCTGCATGGAGACACCTAAATGCCCATCATTGCCAACATGACCACTCCTAGAATAATGCCCTGGACTATAACCAATCACATGTCATCCACTTCAGGATGATGTTAATCTAAGCAGAGAGGGGCTCGGACACTAACTGATGGACAGCAATGTGAGGAGAACATGTGGTACAGAGGATCCATTGATGTAGGAAGTGATACAACTGCAACCCTCAAGTAACATGCCTTTCATTACCCATATACAGTGCCATCATGACCAACTCAAACTACTACAGTACACGTAAGGATGGAGCGTGCAGCCATTTACATGATAGCAGACCAGAGAGACCCATACCTACAGCAGAAAATGTGTCACTGTACCACCACTACTCATCCTACAAGGCTCAACATAGCAACAAGCACACACTCCTACCTGATAGATGTGGCAACCAGGAATGTACATTCTCTATATCACATCTGACTCCATTCATTCCAAGTACATGGAAGGTGACAGTGCACAACCATGCAGTAGTTAACACTTACCCCCAGTGGCTGCTGTGCTGCCTTCAAGCGCCCATCCAAATCAGGGTACGCCACTGCCAGTATGCAAGCCATTAGGGGGGTCAGGGTCCGACGTGCACCTCTCCTATGTTGGGAGTCCATTCCCAGCTGGGCCTCTGCGATCTTCTGGGCCCAGCGACACAGGTCCTCCCACCGCTTCCTGCAGTGGGTGCTCCACCAGCAACGGACTTCCTTGGCGATGGCTCGCCACAACCCTTTCTTCTGGTGGGCACCGACCTGATTGGAAAAAGCATGAGAAAAGGGGGGACATGATGTCAATGATAACAATCAAGCAGTGAGCGTAGGCGACACACAACGAACACTGCTCATGCACCCTGGAAATGTCCCACACATGTCATGTGCATGCTACACACCTGGTCAGTCATGACATGTGAACGAGCACACACATACATCGTCAAACAACATACAACCCATGGAACCATGGATGTTGTGCTGACCTGTTGTCCTGGAGCTCCACACAACCGCCCATACAGGGGTAGGACCCTGTAGCCGGTTCTCGACCAACACGGCTACAGACTCCTCCGACTGGCGCTGTTCGCGCGCGTCGGAGGAATGCGTCTACCGTTCCCATGACAGCATAGAATAGAAATACAGAAACGAGGGATGGAGGGAGGGAGCGCGAGGACGGAGGGGGAGGGGTTGAGAGGGGAACAGCTGAGGGGGTTTTAGAGGGGGTTTTAGAGGGGAGTAGCCGAGAAGGACAGGAAATACCAGAACGAGCACTAAACTGAAATACAGGCATTAGGAAGTGTTGAGAGACAAGACCCTACTTGGGAGCACAGAAGGGTGTCTGAGTGACGTGCACCTGTTTTCATCCACTTCTACACACACAACCGGATATCTCTCTCTCTCTCTCTCTCTCTCTCTCTCTCTCTCTCTCTCTCTCTCTCGCTCGCTCTCTCTTCCAGTCTCACTCTTATGATAAAGATAATCATACACCCTGACTTACCTTCCCTTTCGTTCCTTTTTCCGGTACGCTTGGGAGTCCACCGGGAATCAGCGCCAGTCAAGAAGGGAACCTGTGAGGAACCACAAGAGAGACATTAAAGAAGAGAAACACCCCAAGACACCAATTTAATATTGCAAGAACTCTTAAATAAATTATCACCTGCACCTATTCAAGTCTCCAAGCCCTTCATATCACCTAACCCACCCCGTAACAGTGGTGTCAGAAGTGGGATTTTGAACAGGTGATACGAAGGAGGCATCGAACTTGGGGGAAAAGCCAACACTGGAGGACATGATTCATCAACTAGCTGAGGGTCAAAGGCACCTTTAGCTAGTATGGGAGGCACATCAGAGAGAGGCAAAGGAAGATCGGGAAGCCTTACAAACCGCATTAAAACGCCAAGCAACCATCATGGCTAATAATCAATTTGTGCACGAAACAGCATTACAGAAACTGACAGATACCATCGCAGCGAGTAAAGTACACCCTAACGTCCCGAGCTCTGTCCTTCAGAAATTCCAAGACGGGGAAGATCCCGACGCGTTCTTCACGAACTTTGAACGCGTGGCCTCCTCTGCCCAATGGCCAGAAGAGCGGTGGGGCCAATACATTGCACCACTCTTGACAGGCATTCTGCAAACAGCATACCACGCCGCCAACCCAGGAGGTACCACACCCTATAAGGACATCAAGAGCAGTATATTAGAAAGGGTAGGCCATGACTCTGAGTATTATAGAATGAGGTTTCGGAAGATCAGGTGGGGACAGAGTGAGGATCCCAGAACCTTCTATTTCAAAGTTAAAGACCTCGGATTGAAATGGTTAGGTCCCCTGGGTACAGAGAGGGAGGATGTAATCAAGGCGGTAATATTGGAACAATATCTAGACTCCCTTCCCACCCCTACTAGGAGTTGGATAAGGCAACATCCAAAAGTGGACACAGAAATGGCAGTAGATCTAGCCTGTGCCTATCATAGATCAGCTGAGTTTAAGAATCCCGGGCCTAAGGTAATAACCAAACCACCTGTTGTACCCTTCAAATACCTGCCTCGACGAATACAGGAAGAACCAGGACCTAGTCGTAGTGGAGAGGTTTCCCCCATGCAACAACCACAATGTTACAGCTGTGGGGAGTGGGGCCACATAGCCAGAATGTGCCTGAGAAAAGGAGACAGAGCAGAACCCATGGAAATCGGGGTCACTAGGGGTAGAGTTCTGTGCACCGGCAAGGGAAACCTCAGGTTCAAACAAACCGTCAAAATAAACGGGAAACCCATCCAGGCTCTCATAGACTCGGGGTGCAGCCAGTCGGTGATACGAGCAGACATACTAAGCTTTACAGACCAAACCTCCAACCAATGGGTATCCATCTGCTGCATCCACGGGGACAAAACCAACTACCCTTAGGCTCTGGTACAAATAGAGTGGGAAGAGCATCAGGATTTCCTACCGGTAGGGGTCATGGATCGACTAGTAGAAGACTGTGTTATAGGTACAGACTATATAAGATTCTCTGAACGTTTAGACAAGGTGAAGTCTCCCTCATTTTCCACAGACTGGTGGACTGAAGCACCCTTTCATAGCAGCCATATTGAGAAACCACCAGATTGTGTAAAACTGACAAGACGGGAAAAAAGGCAAGCAAAACAAAACTATCACGCCTTGGGACTCAGACAGGTCACTGAGAAAAGGGTGGCCAGCACAACTACTCCTTCTCTCTGTTTTCAAGCTAGTCAGCGAGAAGAACCCACACTATGTCACGCGTGGAGAACCGCAAAATCGGAATCCACAAATGAGGTGGGTCCCTATTTTCTAGTCCAAAAGAACCTTCTCTATAGGGTCATCAAATCCAACCACAGGGAAAAGAAACAGCTCGTAGTACCCAAACCCTATCGTAACCAAGTCCTATTCCTGGCAGACAACCAACCTGGGGGTGGGCACTACGGCAGGGAGAAGACAGAGGAATACCTACTAAGACGATTTTATTGGCCCGGGTTTATGCCCAACTCAGAAAGTATTGTGCCCAGTGCCCTCGATGTCAAATGATAGACCCAGGACCCCTGAGGAAAGCACCCCTGTAGCCACTCCCCATTATCGATATTCCATTCTCCCGAATCGGTATGGATCTGGTAGGACCCCTATTACCCTCCACAAAGGGGTACACATATATATTAGTCTTAGTGGATTACGCTACGAGATACCCGGAAGCGATTCCTCTCTCTAGTATGACCACGAAGGCAGTAGCCCAAGCCATGATCACCTTCTTTTCTAGAGTGGGTTTACCACAGGAAATCCTGATGGATCAGGGAACACCTTTTATGTCCGCCCTCATGAAGCAGGTCTGTAAAACCCTGGGGATCAAGCAGTTAAGAACCTCGGTCTATCATCCTCAAACTGACGGCTTAGTTGAACGTTACAACCGTACTATTAAGACTATGCTTCGAAAAACCGTCTCAGAGTCAGGGAGGGACTGGGACCAGAAACTTCCTCTAGTCCTCTATGCTATACGGACCCATGAGCAAGCCTCCACCGGACATAGCCCCTTTGAGCTAGTGTTTGGAAGGCAGCCTCAAAACGTATTGGACATGGCTGCAGAGTTGTGGGAAGAAGAGGGAGAGGAAGAAAAACCCCTGTTAGAATATGTAAACAGATTAAAAACCCAACTACAATTCGTGTGGGACGATGTTCGAAAACATCTAGAGAAAGCCAAGAACAATCAAAAAACGTATTATGATCAAGGAACTAGAGTCCGTTCCTTCCAACCAAACGACCGAGTCTTGATATTACGACCCTCCTCCGAAAACAAACTCTTAGCCAGGTGGCAGGGACCGTATAAGGTCTTAAAATCCATTTCCCCGGTCACATATCTGATCGAATTATTCCAACACCCCAAAAGAACACAAATATATCATGTCAACTTGTTAAAAAAATGGGAAGAACCAGAAGAGACTACAACCAACACCGCTACAGGGTTTTTAGTAACCCTGGTGACAGCTCTGGGTATGGACCTATTCCCTACAAATCAGGAAGAGGCAGGGGAGGTCCCACATATTAATAGTGCTCTTCCAGAGAAGGAAAGATCCCAACTTACAGGCCTATTAAACACACATTCACAGTTTTTTTCAGGGACTCCGGGAAGAACCAACCTAATTCAACACCACATTAGAACCCCAGAGGGTAAAACAATCCGGTTACGACCCTACCGTATTCCGGAACCACGGAGACATCTCATTGAAGAGGAAGTACAAAAGATGCTAACCCTCAACATTATTGAACCAATCACTAGCCCCTGGTGCTCTCCTGTAGTCATAGTACCAAAACCGGATGGCTCCATCCGGTTTTGCATAGACTTCCGCAAACTTAACGAAATATCCCTCTTCAACACCTATCCCATTCCCTGGGTTGAGGATTTACTCGAGAAATTGGGGAAAGCCCGGTATATGTCAACCCTTGACCTGACAAAGGGATACTGGCAAATTCCACTCGCCACTGCAGACAAAGAGAAAACAGCATTTTCCACTCAGTCAGGGCTATATCATTTTACAGTTCTTCCTTTTGGTCTACATGAAGCTCCGGCCACGTTCCAACGATTAATGGATCACCTATTAAAACCCTTCCAATCGTTTGCAGCGGCATATTTAGACGATATTGTAATATTCAGTAATACATGGGAAGAACATCTACAACATCTCCACAATATTTTCCACACCTTGTACAAAGCAGGCCTCACGGCCAACCCGAAGAAATGCAATCTAGGGAACAACCACATTGCGTATCTTGGATACTTCATAGGAGAGGGTTTACTGCAACCCCCAAAAAATAAAGTAGATGCTATCTTACAGGTATCCGTACCCACTACCAAAAGGAGCTCCGCTCCTTTTTGGGTCTTGTGGGGTACTATCGCCGATTTATTCCCCAATACTCAACGCTAGCTGCTCCCCTCACTGATCTCCTTAAGAAACATTACCCGTCAAAATTACCTCCTTTTTCAGAGTCACAATTGTCTAGTTTTCACCACCTGAAACAGTCCCTCACTGTGGAACCAGTACTACGGTGTCCCGATTTCTCCAGGACATTCCATGCGTATATTGATGCTTCTAATGTGGGTCTGGGGGCTGTTCTTACTCAACCTGACGATGAGGGCCAGGACCATCCTATTGTATATATTAGTAGGAAGTTACTGCCCCGGGAATGCAACTATCCTATTATCGAAAGGGAGTGCTTGGCTATCAAGTTGGCCATCGAAAATCTGAAGTATTATCTTTTGGGTCGCCCTTTTGTCCTATTCACCGACCATGCCCCAATAACCTGGTTGGCTTCAAATAAGGATTCCAACTCTCGGGTACTGCGATGGTTTATGGAACTCCAACCCTTTTCCTTTCAGATCTGGCATATTCCTGGTGCTCAACAAGGTCCGGCTGACTTCCTGTCCCGTTTTCCCGATCCTACGGTACTCTCTGAGTCCCGATCATGGGATGGGGTATGTAGCCGGTTCGCGACCAACACGGCTACAGACTCCTCCGACTGGCGCTGTTTGCGTGCGTCGGAGGAATGTGTCTACCGTTCCCATGACAGCATGGGGGCGGATCCCGACGCCATGAACCCGGATTTCCGGGTTCCTGACAAAGTAAAGCTGGACAACGGACTCCGGGAAAGAGAGGAGGAGGAGGAGACTGAGGACGCGACCGACGCGAACAGGAGAGCCGAGGAACCAAAGGACGCCGGTGCACAAAGCGGAGAAGGAGGGGCTGGGAACTCCGATGTTCCCAGCACGAAAACGGGCCCCGTGAAGGAAAACAACCGCGAGGAGATGCGCATTCACCGCCACGTCCCAGGAGGGACGTGGCTAAACAAGGTACGGTCCTTGTTTAAAGGACAGAATAGAAATACAGAAACGAGTGACGGAGGGACGGAGGGAAGGAGCGCGAGGACGGAAGGGGAGGGGCTGAGAGGGGAACAGCTGAGGGGGTTTTAGAGGGGAGTAGCCAGAGTAACCGAGAAGGACAGGAAATACCAGAACGAGCACTAAACTGAAATACAGGCATTAGGAAGTGTTGAGTGACATGACCCTACTTGGGAGCACAGAAGGGTGTCTGAGTGACGTGCACCTGTTTTCATCTACTTCTACACACACAACAGGATATCTCTCTCTCTCTCTCTCTCTCTCTCTCTCTCTCTTCCAGTCTCACTCTTACGATAAAGATAATCATACACCCTGACTTACCTTCCCTTTCGTTCCTTTTTCCGGTACGCTTGGGAGTCCACCAGGAATCAGCGCCAGTCAAAAAGGGAACCTGGAGGAACCACAAGAGAGACATTAAAGAAGAGAAACACCCCAAGACACCAATTTAATATTGCAAGAACTATTAAATAAATTATCACCTGCACCTATTCAAGTCTCCGAGTCCTTCATATCACCTAACCCACCCCGTAACAGACCCCTTCCACCAGTTTTTTCAGCTCCTCTGTTGAGAAGGCTGGGGCCCTTTCCCCTGCAGTGCATTCCATTGTTGCTCCAAGAGACAGGACACAGCAGCACACAAAGTGGAGGTCTGTATCGCCCGAATGTCAGGAGTCAAGTGAGTTGTCTCACATAAAATGGCGGGTATGACCGCAGCGGTCATGGCCGTCACACCCGGCGGTGATCGTCATTGGTCCCAGTCTCCCATTGACATCAATGTTAACCAATGAGGAGTTGCACAGAGGTTCTGACCGCACTCCGCCATGACGACTTCCGCCGGTGGAACAAGGTAACTTCCAGCAGTCCAATGCATGCTGGACATGCAGATGCCATTTTAGTTTGTGACATTACTGTCCTGAGTTTACACAGCTTCACTACCTACCTGTCAACACATAAACATACTTCAGGTCTCACATGGTGAATATGGACACGTAGTACGTGTCTAGTCAAATGTACAGATTTGGCACAACAATTGTCAGCATATACGTCCATCCGCACATTAATCATGCACCATCATCTGGTTAGGTATGAATGGAAGAGTAATGTGTACTGACACATTAAATGCAACTGGCATGAGTAGTGCATAATGACTGTCGTGAAACATACTGTATAGCCTACATTGTGACAGACATCCTGATTGTTGTTTGTATCCCCGCACAGATTTTGCCAGAATGGAGTGAGGAGGAATGCACCAATTTTCCGACCACTCGTTGATCTCGAAACCATGGAAGAGCGCCACATCATCCTGACCTATTGACTGAACTGTTTGTGCATCAGGGAACTGGTCCCCCAGTTGAAGGCAGAACTCCTGCCGGGTTTGAGGAATCCCCATGCCATCCCCCCAACAGTCCAGGTGTTGTCAGACCTGCATTTCCTGGCAAATGGCTAATTTCAGAGCCGAGTGGGACTGGCTGCAGGCTTTTTGCAGCCCCAGTTCTGTAAGGTGTTGTAGGATGTGTTGGATGCCCTACTCAAGCATGTACACAGGTACATTCGGTTCCCACTACCTCCAGATTTTCCCACTGTGAAAGCAGCCTTCAACAACATCTCTAATGTCCCACATGTCATTGGGGCAACTGATGGGACTCACATTGCCCTGGTACCCCCAAGGATCAATGAACAGGTCTACAGAAACAGGAAAAGTACATATTCACTCAATGTACAAGTGGTGTGTCTAGCAGACCAATACATTACACATGTGAACGCTAAATTCCCGTGATCTGTACATGATTCCTACATCCTGAGGAACAGCAGTGTCCCTGCAATAATGTCCCAGCTAAAGGGAGAATGGGCCTGGCTCATAGGTAAGTGTACTGGTCTCCATGTCAGACGTCTATACCTCTCCTGACCCAGTCAGCACTCCGCCTAGCAATGTTACACATGGCCACGTTTCCTTTTCTACACAGGTGACTCCGGATACCCCAACCTGCCCTGGCCCCTGACACCTGTGAGACATTCAACTACCTTAGGGGAGAACAGGTACAATGAGGCACACGGCCAGACGAGGTGTGTGATTGAACATACTATTGGTCTCTTGAAAGCCAGATTTCGTTGTCTCCATGTGTCTGGTGGTGCACTACAGTTCAATCTAGGGAAAGTCTGCAAGATCATTGTTGCATTCTACATGCTACATAATCTGGCCTTTAAAAGGCACACCCCACTGTTGGAGGAGGGGGACGTTAATGCTGGAGCTGTGTTTGTGGCCGGTGACTCTGATGCTGAGGGGGAGGCAGATGAGGATGAGGCACATGACATGATTCGTCACTACTTTCCTTGAAGTAAAGGTATGTCTGCATTACATATCATCTGCGCATGGGAGATGTTTTGTTGAAAGCAGTCTGTAGGCAGTATTTGCATGCATCAATGTATGTGTGGGGACTGAAGCCTTACATATTGGTTGATGACCTTGAAGGGTAGGTGACTCAACATGAGGGGTAGTGGAAATGCAAAGCTGCTAACTTAATTTGTGGTGTGCTGGTGCTGTTGTGGTACAGCATTACAGTTGTTGTGACGGTTTAGGGTCCTCAGATTGCCCATTTGGGGTTATATTTGGTGGACTTCTCACTGTTGTACTACTGGGTGGGCATATCATGCCTTGACATCTGCTGGGTGTCAGGTACCTGTTTGTGACTACTCAGGTAGTTGTGCATTTGAGGATGTTACCTATGTATCATCTTTCCTGTCCCACACGTGTGTGAATGCCAATGCAGTCCCCAATTCTGGTGGAACATAGCTGCTGGGACACTCATCCTATGTTTGTGCTCAACTGCTGTTGAAGTATGACTGTAGTTAACATTCCGACCACCTTGTGCCTCATTCCATTTATTTATCCCTCTTCAAGTGACATCTCTTTTTGCAGTCTGCTTGCTGTATTTGCCCATACATTCCCCCTCAGGTCGTTCCACATCTTCCTAATGTCCTCCCTTGTGTGTGGATGGTTCCCCACTGCATTCACTCTGGTGACTATCCTCTGCGTAGGTTGTTCTTCCAGGCTATGGAGGTCTGCAGGACCAATGCTCCAAACAGTCTCGGCTCCACTTTGACAATGACAATTTCCTCGACCATTACCCTGAACTCCTCTTCAGTGAATCTGGTGTTTTTTTGTGCTGCCATGGTGGTTGAGTTGTTGGGGGGGGTATCTGGTGTGCAGGGATTGTGGGTGTGCTGTTTGTATTTGTGCAATGATGTGTGTGCTCTGTGGAGTTTGTGTGCAGAGGTGTGTTGTGTGCTGCGTGCTTTGTGTGATGGTGCCTGTGGTATCTAGGTGCAGTGCCTCCTTTCAGTGTGTCTGTCTCTCGCTCTATCTGGGTTTCAGTTTGCAAAGGGTTCTGGGTATGTGTGGGGGGTGTTTTGTAGTGCTGTGGACAGGTGTGTGAATGTGTACCAGGTGTTGCTATTGGTGTTGTCCTATCTGGTGTAGTGTTGCTGCGGTGGTGGCTACTTATTTTCCCATGGTGGTTTGGACCGCCAATGGATTACCACTGTGTTGGTTTACTCTATGCTGATTTGTGTACCGGAATTTGCCGGGTGAGATTTTCTCAGCGTGGCGGTTGTGGTGGGGCAACCGCCTCCTTCTTTCCGTCATTTGGGCCGACTGTGTTGTTTTTCCTTTCAAATTTGGCGGTGTTGTGTTGGTCACTCTTGATACGGCGGGCTTCACTCTGCAATCGCTGGCCGTGTTTCGGCTGCCTTTTGCACGGCCGTCTTTGGGTATGACCGCCAAACTCAGAATGAGCACCTTAGTCTGTTTGTATATCCCTTTTCAGCACTGTACCATGGGAAATGGTATCTATAAATATTCCAGGTCCCACTCAAGACATGAGTGGCATTACAAAACACATCTTGGTTTTGATACATATTTTTCAAAAATGACCAGAAATAAAAGTTGTATCAAAAGCTGATGCATCCAGTGTGGTTGCATTTTTGGATGGTGGGTTCCAGAGTAGGTAGTTCTAAACACTTGATAAGTGATAACAATTACAAGTTTTGTGCCAAGGAATTAGAAGATTTTTTGTCTTGGAAAGGAGTTCAACATAATGTTTATCACCCTGACAGCAACGGTAATGTTAAATGCTTTAATGGAGCAATGATGGGAGTGTGTGTACTGTGATAGAAAAGGTAAAGTCTGTGTTGCGAACAAGAACTGTTAATAATGATTTAGGCATGTTGCACTATGCCCACAGTTACTGGTTTTGTTCAAAGGTTTGGGAAAATTAAGAAACTGGGTTATTGGTTGAGGGGATGGAAGTCAAGCTTAACTAACAGGCAGTGTGTAATGTATTTATGTAGCACACAAATAGTATTAAAGTAAGCAACTTATAAAAATAGAGTAAATGACACCAAAACAAATGAAACCCAATCATTAAAACCAGAGTTATGAATGTAACATTTTTTTAGTAAAGATAGCGTCTAAGATCAAAGTGCCGACTGTGGCTATCTGGCCGCATGAGAGTGTGTCAAAGTCAAAAGTTTAGGATAACTTATTTTAAGTTTATATACCAAAATTAACAGAATTCAATTAGGATAACTGGAGTTATAGATTTTGGAAGCAATATTAAATCACAGCAGAGCTGGCATTTAAATGTTGCATTAAAGTCTATGGGAGAAATGTCTCTGGTTGCAAAAACACACTTAGAAAGTGAGTTGCGTGGAACCCCATTTGGGTTAAGGTTGTGCTGTCCCTAGGACTAGATCATGACAGTCAGTACAGTTTTACCTGGGCCGTGGCACCCGGGTGCAGAGTTGTCCTGGCTGTCCGTGGTACTGAACCGGGTTGCTTTGAAGTCAACGGCAAGGACCCACTGGTGTAAGTCGACAACTTGGGGGTCCTGCTGTGGGAAGCCCATTTAGGATTAAAGTTGTGCAGGTCCTGGGATTAAGCCACAGCAGTCAGTCCACTTCTCCCTTGTCTGTGTGATCCAGGTGCAGAGTTGTCCTGGCTGTCCGTGGTGCTGAACGTGACTCGTGTTGGTGCTGACTTTAAGGCCTACACGACATTGCTGTCAAAGAGATGCAAAATCTCAGTTTGGGCTGGGTTGCAGATGTCAGCAGCAGACTGTCCTTTGTGCCCTGCAGAGTTGAGTGTGGGGGTTAGTTACCGGACTGGCAATCAACAAGTCTTGGCAGCAGTAAAGTCACAGGATTTCTTTGACAACTTCTCAGGGTCTGTGGGAGTGGTATAGTGGCCTGAAGCTAGGACGCAGGCTGGACTACAACTCCCAGAAGGCATTGGACAACAGGCCCAATGGACAGTGAAGATTCAGACTCTGTATTGCTTTTTACCTGCAGTTTTCAGGGAACTAGTGTCATTAGTCCAAGGGAGACTGAAGGTGCTTCTGGCTTCCACAGTGTCCCTCTGGTCGGGAGTGATGAGTTTCAGCCAAGGACAAAGTCTGATCATGCAGTTGCCAGTCTGTTGCCTTAGGCACAGGGATTCCTCTTTTGCTTTGGAGCAGTGGGCAGAGTCTGCTTCTCGGTGATGCAGAGCTTCTCTTGGTCCTTCTTTGAAGCTGGTCGATCAAATTTGGGGTTCCTGTGTCAGGGGTATCCCTTAAATCATGGATTTATGGGAGTTAGGGGTGTGGAAACAAGTGGCTAATGGGCAGCTAGCTCCTACAGCAAATACACCCCTGAGGTGACCACATCCTGTGGGACAGGTCACTTTTTGCTACCAGGAACCCTCTAGTCTGCCACTCCTAAGATGGCAGAATTCCCAATTTAGCATACAGAAAAGGCTGCTCAACCTAGACGTGTGGTCAGCCTGCTGAGGGTGTGTACAGTCCTGCATACCTAATTTCCTTCATGTCCATGAGCAAATGTACTTGGGGGCACAGTGAGGCTTTTTTCCTCGCTGGAGGACAGTGCTGATGGCTATTAGGGGCGGTGAAGCCTTTGAAACTCACCACCCGGATGGCTCTATTCAGTAGCCTGGCTTGGCGGGAGGAAGGGTTCGACTTCCTTCCTGCCTCAGCCTTTTGCTTATGACCTCTGGAAGTGCCTTGGTTACATGGCAGGAGGTTGTGTTGGGGGAGAGAAGAGAAGATGTTTGACACCAAACTCGACATATCTAGGCGGTACTGTTAGAAATGGGGTCTCTGGCTGGCAGTCAGTTTGCACTCTGTCCAAGCAGGAACCCTTACTCTAGTCAGGGTAAGGTAGATACACAGTCCAGATAACCCCTGCTCACCCCCTTGGTAGCTTGGCACAAGCAGTCAGGCTTATCTCAGAGGCAATGGGGAAAGAATTTGTACAATCACACACAGTAACACAGTGAAAACACAACTAAAGGACTCAACACCAATTTAGAAAAATTGCCAATATATATATAAATCAAACAAGACCAAAACAACAAAAACAACATACACAAACAAAGTTATGAATTTTCAAAGATTAAACTTGAATACAGCACTTAGAAACACAAATGCTTCAATTTAGAGCTATAGCGGCATTGTGACGGAGTTGTTCCCAACAATCTTACACCAAAGGTGCAAGTCACGGGGTCACACGGACCCCCATGTACAGTACCTTTGTGTTGGAAAATGGGTTATTGGTAAGGGCAGGTAGGTACCTAGACTTAGCAATAGGCCACTAACCTCCACTTAGGTCCAGTTAGCTCTCAGTAAATTAAACCCAGCTCAACCCTTGGTAGCTTGGCAATGAACGACAAGGCTTAACTTAGGAGACAGAGGTGGTCATTACAAACCTGGCGGTCGGTGTTAAAGCGGCGGTAAGACCGCCAACAGGCCGGCGGACAAAAAAAGGAAATTATGACCGTGGCGGAAACTGCCAACAAAGACAGCCACTTTAACACTGCGACCGCCACGGCGGTAGAGACAAGCAGCGCGGCGGTCACCGCCAACAGACAGGCGGGGGACAATGTACCGCCCACAGTATCACAACCCGCCAATCCGCCACCTTTTCCGGGGCGGATTCACCGTGGATAAAAACACGGCGGAAACAGCTTTTGCAATGGGAAAACGCTCACCTTAACACATCCCACGAGGAAGGAGGACACCATGGAGCCGGAATTACAAATCCTACCTGCCCTTGTCTTCCTACTCATCTACGAACACCAGCGCCTGCGGCGGCGAAGACAACGGTGAGTACTGCACCTACGACATAGGGGAGGGGGGAGGCAAAAGTTAGGGGGACACACACGCAACACTCCCACCCCCACCCGACCCTTGCACATTACAACACACACATCAATGCATTTCCAAACATCACAGTAACAACCCACAACCCCCCCGGAAGACTGCTAAGACAAAACGTAATCAGTTCAAACATTGTAATGTATCAAAATACATGTTTCAAATATATACAGATATATATAAACTTATTCAAAAGTATATACATTACGAGAAGTACTGCAGATATGCACATCTCAATGTCGGTGCACCACTGGGCCAAAAATGCATGGGCGACGCCCACACAAGATACCTGTCCACAAACGGAGAGAACACTGCCGGGGCATCAGAGAGAAATACAACAGGCACCTCAGGGGGAAGGGAAGGGGGGCACCTCAGCCGGATTACAGCACCACGCCACATCCACGACAGGGCTCCATGCCCATTGATGTATCCTGGGGAGTGCAAAGCCACAGTCTCTCAAGTCTCTACAGTGGGTGGTTTGCCCACTCCTATATCCTGGGGAGTGCAAAGCCACAGTCTCTCAAGTCTCACAAGTGGGTGGGTTGCCCACTGCTATATCCTGGGGAGTGCAAAGCCACAGTCTCTCAAGTCTCTCAAGTGGGTGGGTTGCCCACTGCCATATCCTGGAGAGTGCAAAGCCACAGTCTCTCAAGTCTCTACAGTGGGTGGGTTGCCCACTGTTCAGTCCTGGGGAGTGCAAAGCCACAGTCTCTCAAGTTTCTACAGTGGGTGGCTTGCCCACTGCATTATCTTGGGGGGTGCAAAGCCACAGTCTCTCAAGTGGATAACAGCCTCCACTGGTTCTGGAGGGGGACTGGTGCCCAGAGTGCTTCATCCTGTTAAGGACAGACGGAGTGGATGGATCTCTCCACTGGTTCTGGAGGGGGAATGGTGCCTAGACTGGATTAGGCTCCCCGTGACAGTTCCTGTCCCGTCACTGTCCCAGCTGTACATGGGATAACGATGCTTGATGTGGCGGTCTTTTCCTTCTGCAGTGGTGCTCTGCCCTGTTCAGCTGTGCTTTGCCATGGCGGTCTCTGGCCTGTTCAGCGGTGCTTTGCCATGGCGGTCTCTGGCCTGTTCAGCAGTGCTCTGCCCTGTTCAGCTGTGCTTTGCCATGGCGGTCTCTGGCCTGTTCAGCGGTGCTTTGCCATGGCGGTCTCTGGCCTGTTCAGCTGTGCTCTGCCCTGTTCAGCGGTGCTTTGCCATGGCGGTCTCTGGCCTGTTCAGCGGTGCTTTGCCATGGCGGTCCCTGGCCTGTTCAGTGGTGCTTTGCCATGGCGGTCTCTGGCCTGTTCAGCGGTGCTCTGCCCTGTTCAGCTGTGCTTTGCCATGGCGGTCTCTGGCCTGTTCAGCGGTGCTTTGCCATGGCGGTCTCTGGCCTGTTCAGCGGTGCTCTGCCCTGTTCAGCGGTGCTTTGCCATGGCGGTCTCTGGCCTGTTCAGCTGTGCTTTGCCATGGCGGTCTCTGGCCTGTTCAGCGGTGCTTTGCCATGGCGGTCTCTGACCTGTGCATTGGCGTGTGGCATGACGGTCCCTCATTGCCCAGTGGGGCTGTGGCAGCCGGGGCCCTCCTGGGCACTGACTCCGGCGGTGGTCTCGAGACCAGTGACGATACTTGTGCCCTCCTGGGCAATGACTCTGGCGGTGGTCTCCTGACCAGTGATGATACTTGTGCCCTCCTGGGCAATGACTCCTGCGGTGGTCTCCTGACCAGTGACGATACTTGTGTCCTCCTTGGCAATGACTCCTGCGGTGGTCTCCTGACCAGTGACGATACTTGTGCCCTCCTGGGCAATGACTCCGGCAGTGGTCTCCTGACCAGTGACGATACTTGTGCCCTCCTGGGCAATGACTCTGGCGGTGGTCTCCTGACCAGTGACGATGGTGCTGGCGGTGGCGTCCCGGCCACCGGGAAGGATGCCGCCCTTCTCTGCCGTGCTGCTCACACCAGGCTGTGCAGACTTCTTCGGGCCCTTCCCCACCTTTGGAGGAGTCACAGCTGACTCTGCAATCCCCCTGGGACCCTTGTGAGTAGTTCTGCCTCCAGGAGTCTTCACCCGGTCCCGTCGCCCACTTTTCAACTTTAGATGCTTTACAGGGGGTGGTCTGGCAGTGCCTTGGCTCCGTGTCACACTGCCTGCCCTGGTGGCCGGTGCACTCCACACACCTGTAACATGCACCACTGGTACTGGAGTCTTTTTGGCTGAGGCGCTACGACAGGACTGATAAATTGGAGGGGTGGGGGTGTGGGCAAAGAGGTCAACGTTGCGGAGGGACAGTTTCTGACGAACACTGGTATGGGTAGCTGGAGGGGGTCTGGGAGTGGAGGAAGAGGAGGTGGTTGTAGGAGGTGTCACTTTAGGTGTTTTGGGTGCAGGTGCAGGTACTGGAGGCTGTCGTGAGGTGGATGGATGTTGGGTGTGTGGGTGCCCGCATTTGTGTACTTTGGGAGGGGGCGTCACAGACACACTGGGAGAGGACACAGAGGACGTGTAAATGGGAGTGGGGGTGGTGAGTTCAGGTGAGCGGGGTGTGGTGCTGGGTGTTCTGGTGCGAGTCCTAATGCCTGTAGATATAGTGCATGCAGGTGAGAGTATAGACGATACAGGGAGGGAGGAGAGAGACGACGAGGAGGGGGACACAGTGGAGGCAGTGGATGTTGTTGTGTCTGTATGTGGGTGATGCTTGTGTGAGTGCCTGTGGGTTGTGTGGTGCCTATGTTTGCCTGAGCTACTTTTGGGTGTTGAGGTGTATGCATGCTTGTCTGATGGTGTGCTTGGGACAGGCTGGGGTACAGGGGATTGGGTCTGGGTGGAGGAAGTTGAAAGGGAGAGGCTAGAGACAGGGACAATGGCTGCCATCAGTGCTGAGGCCAGAGATTGCAGGGTTTGATGATGGGCAGCCTGACCAGAATGAATGCCCTCCAGGAATGCATTAGTGCGTTGCAACTCCCTTTCTACACCCTGGATGGCATTCACAATGGTAGTCTGCCCAAAAGTGAGTGACCTGAGGAGGTCAATGGCCTCCTCACTGAGGGCAGCAGGGGTGACAGGGGCTGAGGTGCCTGGGGCGAAGGTGATGCCCACCCTCCTGGGTGAGCGGGCACGGGCTGAACGCTGAGGGGCTGTTGGGAGGGCGGTGCTGGTAGGGGAGGTGGCGGCTGTACCTGTAGAAGTGGGGGGCACAGATGGTGCCGCCACCACAAGGGAGCTCCCATCGGTGGATGAGTCTGTGTTGCTGGTTGGTGATCCGGTGACCGACGTGAAGCTCCCCTCGCCCTCCGTCCCACTGGTGCATTCTGAGTCCGTGGTGTGGCCCTCCATGGCCATGTGGGATGCAGCTCCCTCGTGCCCCGGTGCCACTGTACCTCCGCCTGATGATGCTGATGCACAAAAGAACAGGGAGAGCAGAAAAAGGGGAGGGGACGACAGAAGAAAGACAGGTTGAGTGCATGGCTTACCGCTACCGTTGGCGGACAATACAGACACAGCAGCCCCCTGCACTACGCCGTGCTCTTGGCCTCTACAGATGCAATTGCTGGGATCTGGCCTACATGGCTATGGTGGACATCTGCACACATGGATGCCACAGGGGCATCTATACCTGTACTTGGCCCACTACTGAGGTGGGGTGGAGTGCCACATGCCCTGCATTACGGAGGGGCCTAGCCTACGTATTTCTGCCTGGCCTAGGGAAACCCACAGCCTTCCTCTCCCACCCAGACCCCTCAACTGCACGCCAAGTCCCCAGAATGAGAGTGTGCTCACCCCCTTGTGTCTGCTGTGATGCCCTCAAGCGCCCATCCAACTCCGGGTAGGCCACCGCCAGGATCCGGAACATCAGGGGGGTCATGGTGCGACGGGCACCCCTCCCACGTTGGGAGGCCATCCCCAGCTGAGCCTCCGCCGTCTTCTTGCTCCAGCGGCGAATGTCCTCCCATCTTTTCCGGTAGTGGGTGCCCCGTCTCTGGTGGACCCCCAGGGTCCGGACTTCCTTGGCGATGGCACGCCAAATGTCCTTCTTCTGGTGGGCGCTGACCTACATGACATGCACAGGGGAAGAAGAGAAGTCATTACCAACTGCACCGTCGATGTGAGTGGCCCCCATCCCTACCCTTGCCATGTGGCACATGCATTCATCTTCCCTGAACTCTGCCCCCTTCCCTCTTACAACCAGCCCTCTCCACCCAGGCATAGCCCATACAACGTGCTCCCTGTGTACTTACCTGTTGGTCTGGAGGACCGTAGAGTAGCGTGTACTGGGGGAGGACCCGTCTACTAGCTTCTCCAACTCCTGAGCAGTGAAGGCAGGGGCCCTTTCCCCAGACGCAGCAGCCATTGTCTCTTCCAGACCGAGGTCACAGCAGCACTTGCAGTGTAGGTCCTCTCCTGTTGAAGATCAGGTATCAAGTGATTGAACAGATAGAAAATGGCGGTCACGTCTGCGGTGGTGACGTCCGCGGTGGTGCGTATCACCACCACCGGCGCACTTCGTCATTGGCTCCTGGGACCCATAGGGTCCAATGTTAACCAATGCAACATTGCGCCGCGGTCTACCACCGCCTACCGCGACGGGGTACAACGCCAGTGCAGTGACCTCACATTCCCATTGTCCCAGTTTAGAGGTCAGGCAGCCGCCATTTCAGGGGCCCACATGGCTTCATTTACTACTGCGTCACACATAGCTACGCCTTCACTCAACACACATACAGGAAGGGTTTTGTGTTTGGTGTCGTGTTCTGTGTATCTGTGGGTACATACCTGGGAATTTGTTGACTCTGTGGTCGCTGTTGTCCTTCCTAGGCACCGTCAGCTGGGACAATTGAGAAGATGGCGGAATCCTCCGGTGTACCGACCGCTGGTGGACCTGCTGACAATGGAGGAGCGACATTTAATCGTCATCTACAGGTTTGACCGTGCCACTATCCAGGAACTAGGTACCAAGTTGGAGCCAGACCTGATCTCACCAATCCGCCATCCCACTGGAATCCCCCCTGACGTGCAGGTGCTGTCAGTGCTCCATTTCCTTGCTAGTGGGTCTTTTCAGACAACAATGGCCATGGCATGAGGGATGTCCCAGCCTATGTTTTCCAATGTGTTGTACAGAGTGTTGTCTGCCCTGCTGAAACACGTAAGGAGATGCATCATTTTCCCTGAGGTGGAGGATTTGCCCACAGTGAAAGGTGACTTCTATGCCCTTGGACATATCCCCAACGTCATAGGTGCTATTGATGGGACCCATGTAGCTCTGGTCCCCCCCCACAGGAGTGAACACGTGTACAGAAACCGGAAGAGTTATCATTCAATGAATGTACAGATGGTATGTTTGGCAGACCAGTACATCTCCCAGGTAAATGCTATGTTCCCTGGCTCAGTGCATGATGCCTACATCCTGCGAAATAGCAGCATCCCTTATATGATGGGTCAACTCCAGAGGCACCGGGTGTGGCTATTAGGGGACTCTGGTTACCCCAACCTGTCATGGCTATTGACCCCAGTGAGGAATCCCAGGACCAGGGCAGAGGAACGCTACAATGAGGCCCATGGGCGGACTAGGAGGGTGATCGAACGCACCTTCGGCCTCCTGAAGGCCAGGTTCAGGTGCCTCCATATGACAGGTGGTTCCCTATTCTACTCACCGAAGAAGGTGTGCCAGATCATCATCGCCTGCTCGATGCTTCACAATCTTGCTTTGCGACGCCAGGTGCCTTTTCTGCAGGAGGATGGTCCAGATGGCGGTGCTGTGGCAGCTGTGGAGCCTGTGGAGCCTGTGGACAGTGATGAGGAGGACGCTGAGGAAGAAGACATAGACAACAGGGAGTCAGTCATACAGCAATATTTCCAGTGACACACAGGTAAGAAATACTTTTTTTCACATTACATTCACTTTCACACTTCTACCTCTATCCTGACTGTTATTTCATAGCAGTATTTGGTCACTGAGTTGTCCCTTTCCATTACGGTTTCACAGGTGTGGTTACCAACGTGTGTCATCTGCTTGCATACTTCATGGACTTGTGATGTGTGACATAGGTATGTTGGCTTTACAATTGGGAACGCATTTTGACACTGCCCTTGATAATACAAATTGACCAAATCACATACTGACTCCAGATTGTTTTGTGGTTCAAGGGTGTTTATTTAAGTGCTCTAAAATGGAGGGGGGTTGTAATATGGTGATGGGGGACGGTGGAGGAATGTCCATGGCAGAGTCCATTCTATTGGTCACACAGGTGCACTGCCCATATGGGCATAGGAAGTGGAGCTGGGGCAGTTTAAGTATGGACAGGGTAACAAAGTGGGACAGTGGGAGGACAATCAGGGTGGTCTCATTTCCTGGCGGGGTCTTGCCATCTTGCTCTGTCCTGTTCCTGGATCTCAGGGACCTCTTGCGTGGTGGTTGCCCGTCTGCAGGGGGTGGGGTGCTGTTGTGGTGGTCCTGTGGCGGGGCGTCGTGTCCACTAGCGCCGGCGGAGGTGGTGGGCAGTTCATCGTCCATGCTAGTGTCAGGGGCCCCTTGGAGTGCCACGGTGTCCCTCATGGTTTTTTGTATGTCCTTCAGCACCCCTACGATGGTGCCCAGGGCGGAGCTGATGGTCCTGAGCTCCTCCCTGAACCCCAAATACTGTTCGTCCTGCAGGCGCTGGGTCTCCTGAAACTTGGCCAGGACCGTAGCCATCGTCTCCTGGGAGGGGTGGTATGCTCCCATTTTGGAGTAGAGGGCCTCGTGGAGGGTGGGTTCCCTTGGCCTGTCTGCCCCCTGTCGCACAGCAGCCCTCCCAGTTCCCCTGTGTTCCTGTGCCTCCGTCCCCTGGACCGTGTGCCCACTACCAATGCCCCCAGGTCCCTGTTGTTGTTGGGGTGGTGGGTTCTCCTGGGTTCCCTGTAGTGGTGGACAAACCGCTGATTGACATGTCCTGGGTACGGAGGTATGGGCCCGCTGGGTGGGTGCTGTGCTGGTGTTACCAGAGGGGGGAAGGTCGTTGTTGGGCTGTGCCTGTACAAGGGGAACCGACTGTCCCGAGGCCCACGATGGTCCGGGCTGGTCATCAGGATCCAGTAGGGCAGAGCTGCTGTCATCACTGTGGGCCTCTTCTGTGGGTGGAGTGGATGTTATGTTCCGCAAGTTAGCGTCGCCTGAATAATGATGGAACCAGGTAAGATTTTGTTATATTATGCTGTTTAATCACTAAACTCCTCAGAAACCGTCTCTCCAACTCCAGCTCTCCAACAGTCCTTCACCAACATTCTAAGGCAAGCTCCAGGGCATTCCAATGCCCAACATTCTTAGGAGCTGTTGGACTATACCACTAATACAAAACTAATACTAATATGTGAGTTTGCAAATTATACACTGATTTTGTTATTTAACCATTTTGACATTAAACTAATAACTATGATACAGGTTAATATGAACCATGAAAACATATATAAATTATATTGTTACAAAATAGGATATGTCTGGACCCTCCTGTGTGGTGACGTTCCTTAGTGGTCCTGCAGGGATATAGGAGCATGATTATTGCATGTGTGTGTAATGGTGTGCAATGGGTGGGTGTTTGTGTACCCCAGTGCAAGCATTCCTGTGTGTGGGTTTGTGTGATGATGGTTAGGGGGTTGTTATGGGTATGTGCAGTGAGCATGCTTTGGTAGGGGTGCCCATGCTTAGTTGTGTCATGCAGGGCTTGGTGTTGGAATGTGTGGTTTGTGTTATTAGTACATATGTGAGGATTTGGAGTGATAGGGGAGGGGGTGAGGGTGGGGGTGTGTGATAGCATGCAGGTAGGGTGGGGGATATTATAGTTAAGATTTGACTTAGCAGTGTCCATTCCTCCACCGACTCCTCTGAGGCCTTCTGGATGCATGATGGTCAAGACTTGCTCCTCCCATGTTGTTAGTTGTGGGGGAGGAGGTGGGGATCCGCCACCAGTCCGCTGTACCGCAATGTTGTGCCTGGAGACCACTGAACGCACCTTCCCCCGTAGGTCGTTCCACCTCTTCCTGATGTCCTCCCGATTTCTTGGATGCTGTCCCACTGCGTTGACTCTGTTGACTATTCTGCGCCATAGCTCCATCTTCCTGGCTATGGATGTGTGCTGCACCTGTGAGCCAAATAGCTGTGGCTCTACCCGTAGGATTTCCTCCACCATGACCCGGAGCTCCTCCTCCGAAAACCGGGGGTGTCTTTGGCGTGACAAGGGGTGGTTTGGGTGATGTGTGGTATCAGTGTTGATGTGTGTGGCAATGTGTAGTGGTGTGTGGTGTATTGTGCGTGGAAGTTGTGTGCGTGATGGTGTTTAGTGCCTGTGGATGCTTTGTAGTTGTTTGTAGTGTCTCTCTCTGGGCTTCATTCGGGATTTTGGTCGTAGGGGTTTGTGGGTGATGTGGGTGTGTGTTTTATATTGTGTTGGGTGTGTGGGAGTGGTGTGTGTATGTGTATCAGGTGTGTGTATTTTGAATTGTCCAATGTGGCGGTGTTTTGGAGATGTGTGTGTATTTTGACCGCGGTGGTGTATACCGCCAATGGAATACCGCGTTTGAAAGACCACCGCGTGGGTTCATGGGTCGTAATAGCATGGGCGTGTTTCTGTTGGCGTGGAGATGGAGGAATTGTTTTCGCCAGTTTTCCACTGACCTTTGGTGTGTCTGAATTTCGGCGGTTTCCGAGATGTGTGTCATAAAAGCTGTGGCAGAAATCCGCGGCCGCGGCGGTGTATTGGCGGTCTTCTGCACGGCAGTAAGCGGCTTTTACCGCCAATGTTGTAATGACCCCCAGAGTGTAAAGCATTCAAATATCACAAAACAGTAATTAAATAAAACACAGTCTAAAAATTCAAAACCAATTTATAAAAATAGTTTATATTTTTATCTTTAAAATGACGCAAACACTAATAAAATCGGATTAGGGGAACCGGAGATATGAATTTTTAAAGAAGGATTGTTTTTTAGCGCCTAGAAACAAAAAGCGCCAATCGGGTCATCTGGTTGCACCTGTTGCGGCGCGGCGGCCGCGCCGCGGCATTCTACAGCGGTCTGCGTGCGGGCCGCGGGGAAAGCCGTGGCCGGCGTGCGGGCCGCGGGGAAAGCCGTGGCCGGCGTGCGGGTCACGGGGAAAGCCGCAAGTTCGTCTGGGGGTCGCGGCACTCGCCGCGCCCCCTTCTTTTGTCTTTCCAGGAAAGACAAACGCGGCGGGAGAAAGACCTCGAGTTTGGTCTAGATCCTGCCGCACACAGCGCATTAGTGCGCTTTACATTTTTTACAGAATGTACTTTGGGCACTTACCAGCATGCACAGGCAAAAGCCGGATATTTGCACATGATGGTGCTTTTATGCAGACCTTTTCCCCTTCCCAGCATGCTACCCACTTCCTCTCTTCCCAGCATGCATTATTTTTCTTTGTTTGGACGCATGTACCTGATTCACTATTATACTCTTTTTCCCAATTCAAGATGGTGGTGTTTCTACTTCCTGTTTCCTACTTCCTGTCTAGAGGTATATAAGGGGAAGTCAGCTGCTTGTTCATTGCGTTGCAACACTCCTTGGTGGTAGTCACGCTCTGACTGGTTTCTTCCTGTGAATCCAGTGTTTCCTGACCTGTCTTCGTTTTCCAGTCTTCCTGCACTCCGGATCTTCAGCTCTAACGCCTTAGTGTCCTCCTTCCTTTTCAGGGAGTTCCTGTTGGAGGTTTTTTACCCTACTGGGGTTTTTCCTCTGGGACTCCTTCTGGAGGGCACGGACTGTAGTGGCTTGCTATTGTCAAACAGCACCGTGGCTACCGGAAGGGGTCGCCCCTACCTCGGCCAGAGCAGAACCTGCCGGAACCGGGGCCGTTCCCCAACTCTTCTCAACTTCGACGGTAAGCCCATTGAAAACCGTGACAGCACCTCGAACGGGGCAAAGTCAAAGTTTAAGGCTGACTGCGATGGAGCCCAGCTCGGCTACAGGCCGCGGGAGGCCTCGGTCAAAAGTTTACCTTCACACTTAGTTGTTTTTCTGAAGATTTTCTTCAGCGGGACGAACCTGCCAGTCCAATCCAACCTCCTGAAACCCTTCTCCGGATACGCGTTGCAGGAATCCTCGGTGGAGATTTTTACCTTCGGACTTAGTCATTTTTTCGAGGTGAAAATCCTTCGACCGGGGTAAACCTGGATTTTGATCCGACGTCCTTGGAGCCCTCCACGGATGTGCGTTCGGACTTAGGGGGTCATTCTGACCTCGGCGGTAAAAGGCCCTTACCGCCGGTCAGAAGACCGCCATAACACCGCCGCGGCCGCGGTTAACCGCCACGGTCATTCTGACCCACAACGGCCAAACCTCCAAAATTCCGTCCTCCACTGCAGCCCGCCACAGCAGCGGGCAGCGATAAACTGGAGATGACCAAACCTCCACCGTCACGCCAACAGAAATACGCCCATGCCATTCTGACCCACGAATCCACACGGCGGTCTTTCAAACGCGGTATTCCATTGGCGGTACACACCGCGGCGGTCAGAATACACACACATCACCAAAACACAGCCACATTGGACAATTTGAAATACACACACCTGATACACATACACACACCACTCCCACACAATCAACCAACTATAAAACACACACCCACATCACCCACAAACCCCTGCGACCATAATTACTGAGAGAAGGAGAGAGAGACACAGCAGACAATCCAAAGCAAGACACACTGAGGCACACTACACCATCACACACACCACATAGTAGCACAAAGCACCACTCACCAACATACTCATCATCACATACACCACCCCACACCTCACCCACACCACCCCATGGCACCCCAAAGGCACCCACGCTTTTCGGACCAAGAACTCCGGGTCATGGTGGAGGAAATCCTAAGAGTGGAACCCCAGCTCTTCAGCTCGCAGGTGCAGCACACCAGTATAGCTAGGAAGGCGGAGCTATGGCAGCGGATCGTGGACAGGGTCAACGCGGTGGGACAGCATCCCAGGAATAGGGAGGACATACGCAAAAGATGGAACGACCTACGGGGGAAGGTCCGATCGATGGTCTCCAGGCACAACATCGCGGTCCAGAAGACTGGCGGCGGACCCCCACCCACCCCTCCCGAATTCACATTGTGGGAGCAAGACGTCTTGAACATCCTGCATCCTCAGGGCCTCGCAGGAGTAGCCGGAGGAATGGACTCTGGTAAGTCCAATCTCAACTACTATATCCCCCCCACCCCACCAGCATGCCAACCCACACCCCCACCCTCACCCCCAACCCCCAGCACACATCCTCCCTGACAATGTCTCACCAGCACAACCCACCCATCCCAACACCAACTCCTGCATGCCAACACAAATCATGGGCACCCATCACCTAAGCATGACCACTGCACTAACCCCCCCCCACTAACTACCCTCACAACACCTCCCTCAAGGGAATGCCTGCACTGGGGGACAAGGGCACCCATAACACGCACGCTATTGTACACACAGAAACAATAACCAAACTCTCTTACCCCATGCAGGACCCGAACGACAACACACCAGCCAGGAGGGTCCAGAAGTGTCCATCCCACCACCGGAACAGGCCCACACTGAGGATAGCAGCTCTGTCGACAGTGAACCTGATGACCAGCCCGGACCATCGGGGACCTCTGGGCAGTCGGTTCCCCTCAGGCAGCCACAGGCCACACCAGACCCGACCCCCTCTGCCAACACCAGCACAGCTCCCACCCAGCGGGCCCATGCCTCTGTCTCTAGGACAGCTCAATCAGCGGTGTGTCTGCCACTACAGGGCACCCAGGCTAACCCAACACCCCAACAACAACAGGGACCTGGGGGCAGTGGTAGCGGGCACACCGTCCAGAGGACAGAGGCCGGGGGAAACCGGGCAGCTCGGAGGGCTGCTGTGCGACAGGGGGGGGAGGAGAGGCCCAGGGAACCCACTCTCCAAGAGGCCCTCACCACCATCATGGGGGCATACCACCACTCCCAAGAAACGATGGCGACGGTACTGGCCAGGTTCACTGAGATCCAGGCACAGCAGGAGGAACGCTACATGGGGTTCAGGGAGGAGCTGAGAATCATCGGGACCGCAATGGGGACCATCGTCCTGGCCCTCCACAGGATAGAGGACGCGTTGCGGGACCATGGTGCACCACACAGGGCCCCTGTCACTAGCCCGGACCAGGAACAGCCTACCACCTCTGCCGGCGCTAGTGGACAGGAGGTCCCAACACCTCGACAGCCCCCCAGAACCCCACCTCCTGCTGAAGAACAACCACCCCGTAAGAGGAGCCTGAGACCAAAAAAAAAGACAGAGTAGGATGTCAAGACCCCCGCCAGCAGGACATACCCCCTCAAGTCTTCCCACTGTCCCACATTGCCACCCTGTCCAACCATGAACTGCCTATGCTCCATCCTTCCACAGGCAAAAGGACAATGCACCTGTGAGACTGAGAACTGGACTCTGCCATGGATATTCCTCCACCCCCACCCATCACCCTTAGAATCACATGTACCGATATCTAGCACTGTAAATAAATCACATTTTGCACACAAATCTGTTTTGAGTCATGCTGTATTATTAACAAATGTATTACATATTACTGTTCGATTTCTGTTCTGTCAATTAGTCATGACAACATACCAATGTCAATACGCTGTAGTTCATGGGCGAACCAAGCAGAAGTCAGGTACTGAGTCAGACAGCACTGAGAAGGGAAGGGAAAGGCAAAAATTAATGAAAAACATCTGTGGGGAACTACAGAAAGTACAGATGCAGGAGGCTATAAGCAATTGTGAAATGGCGTGGGTGATTCTTACCTGTGTGTTACTGGAAATACTGTTGTATCACTCTGTCCCTATTGTCTGTGTCGTCCTCAGAGTCTTCCTCCTCTTCACTCTCCACAGGCTCCACGGCTTCTACAACACCACCATCTGGACCATCCTCCTGCAGGAAAGGCACCTGGCGTCGCAAAGCCAGGTTGTGGAGCATACAGCACGCCACGATGATCTGGCACACCTTCTTTGGTGAGTACATTAGGGATCCACCTGTCATATGCAGGCACCTAAACCTGGCCTTCAGGAGCCCAAAGGTTCGCTCAATCACCCACCTAGTACGCCCATGGGCCTCATTGTACCGTTCCTCTGCCCTGGTCCTGGGATTCCTCACTGGGGTCAATAGCCACGGCAGGTTGGGGTAACCAGAGTCACCTATTAGCCACACACGCTGTCTCTGTAGCTGTTCCATCACATAGGGAATGCTGCTATTTCGCATAACATACGCGTCATGCACTGACCCAGGGAACTTGGCATTTACATGGGAGATGTACTGGTCAGCCAAACAGACCACCTGGATATTCATTGAATGGTAATTCTTCCTGTTCCTGTACACCTGTTCATCGTCATTTGGGGGGACTAAAGCCACATGGGTCCCATCAATTGCACCAATGATGTTGGGGATGTGTCCAAGGGCATAGAAATCAGCTTTCACTGTAGGCAAATCACCCTCCTCTGGGAAAATGATGTAGCTCCGCATGAGTTTCATCAGGGCAGACAACACTCTGGATAAGATCTTGGAAAACATAGGCTGAGACATTCCAGATGGCATGGCCACTGTTGTCTGGAATGAGCCAGTTGCAAAGAAATGGAGGACAGACAGAACCTGCACTAGAGGGGGAATTCCTGTGGGTTGGCGGATGGGGGACATCAGGGCTGGCTCCAGCTGGGCACACAGTTCATGGATGGAGGCTCGGTCAAGTCGGTATCGTAGTATTATGTTGCGTTCTTCCATTGTGGACAGGTCCACCAGCGGCCGGTACACGCGAGGATTCCTCCTTCTCATCGCTAGTCCCAGCGGACGGTGCCTAGGAAGGAGAATATGGAGTACAGAGTCAATCCACTCACAGGTACGTACAATACAGCTTGCACAGTACAGGTAAATGTATGGTTTGATATGTTTGTATGTGTGCCATTGCAAGGCCTAGGCCTGTGTGACGCATTAGAAATTAAGCCATGTGGGCCCTTGAAATGGCCGATGCCTGACCTGTGAAGTGGGACAATGGGATGTGAGGTCACTGCGCTGGCGGGGCACACCGTGGCGGTAGGCGGTCAAAGACCGCTGTGCGAAGACGCATTGGTTAACATTGAAGCCTATGGGTTTTAGGAGCCAATGACGATGTGCGCCGGCGGTCGCGGGACGCACCGCCGCGGTACGCACCGCCGCGGGCGTGACCGCCATTTTCTATCTGCTCAATCATTCGAGACCTGATCATCCACAGGAGAGGACCTATACTGCAAGTGCTGCTGTGAACTCGGTCTGGAAGTGACAATGGCTGCTGCTACTGGTGAAAGGGCCCCCGCCTTCAGTTCAGAAGAGTTGGAGAAGCTCGTGGACGGGGTCCTCCCCCAGTATGCGCAACTCTACGGTCCTCCAGACCAACAGGTGAGTACACTCAGTGCACATTGAATGGGTTATGCCTGTGTGGAGGGGGGGGGATGTAAGTTGGTGGGGTGTGGAGGGAATGGGGAGTGAAACGCACGACAGATGAGAGAATGGGAACCATGACAAGGTTGGGGAGGGGGGGCATGTACTCCAAACATGCAGATATGTGACGGTTTCTCTTTCCCACCCTGTACATGTCAAACAGGTGAGCGCCCACCCGAAAATCGATATTTGGCGTGCCATCGCCGAGGAAGTCCGGAACTTGGGGGTCCACAACAGACGGGGCACCCACTGCCGCAAGAGGTGGGAGGACATCCGCCGCGGAACGAGGAAGACCGCAGAAACACTGCTGGGGATGGCCTCCCGACCTAGGAGGGGTGCCAGTCGCACCATGACCCCCCTGATGTCCCGGATCCTGGCGGTGGCCTACCCTAATTTGGATGGGCGCTTGAGGACAGCACAGCAGACACAAGTGGGTGAGTATCCGCACATTCTCCTATCTGTATGCGCATTGTAGGCGTCTGGGTGGGGGAGGAGGGCTGTGGGTGACATTAGGCCCGGGCGCTCTCTGTAGTGTAGTCCGCTCCCTTAGGCATGGCCCTGTGCCCCCGCCCCCCACCTCTGTAGGGTGCCAAGTGCAGCTACCCATGCTCCAGCATCACACATGTGCGCGTGTGTTGTCCCTAGACCTGTTTGCCTAGTCAGAAGTACTGAGTAGTGTACCCCAAGTTCGCGACTTAGTGCACGAGGCACCTGTGTCTGTCCTCTCCGCAAAGGGTATTGCTAAGGCATGCACTCAACTTTGTTTCATTTCTCCCCCCACCCTAAATCTTTGTCTTCTTGTGTTTTAGCATCATCAGGCGGAGGAGATTTGGCGTCGGAGCAGGAGGGAGCTGCAGGTCACCAGGCCCCGGTGGGCACTGACACAGACACCGAGGGCACCAGTGATCCGGAGGGCGAGGGGAGCACCACAACGGGGGCCGGTGGAGACACCAGCGACACGGACACGTCCTCATTTGGGAGCTCCCTAGCGGGGGCGGCACCATCTGTGCCCCCCGCAACAACAGGTACAGCCGCCACCCAGCGCACCAGCACCGCCCTCCCAGCAGCCCCTCAGTCTTCGCTCCGTGGCCGCTCGGCCAGGAAGGCGCGCGTCTCCTTCGCCCCAGGCACCTCAGCCCCTGCCTCTGTTACCCCTGCTGCCCTCAGTGCGGAGCTCATTGACCTGGTGAGGACGCTCATTGTTGGGCAGACTACCCTTCTGAATGCCATCCAGGGGGTGGAAAGGGAGGTGCATCGGAGCAATGCCTACCTGGAGGGCATTCATTCGGGTCAGGCTGCCCATCAACGAGCGTTCACTGCTCTGGCCTCAGCACTGACGGCAGCCATTGTCCCTGTCTCCAGTCTCCCTCTTCTATCTGCCTCCACCCTTTCTCTGTCTCCTGTACCTCAACCTATCCCATCCACACCATCAGACCAGCCTGCACACACCTCAACACCCAAGGCCAGCTCATCCAAACATAAGCACCACAGAAAACACAAGCATTCACCCAAGCAACACACAGATGCAGACATATCAACAGTCACTACCACCTCTGTGTCCCCGTCCTCCTCGTCTCCCTCCTCCCTCCCTGTGACGTCTACACTCACACCTGCATGCACCCCAACATCAGCCAGTTCTTCCACCACCAGCAAACCCTCCACTACAGTCCGCACACATGCAGTCACCACCCCCACTGGCATTTACACGTCCCCTGTGTCCTCTCCCACTGTGTCTGTCACCCCCTCTTCCAAGACACATAAACGCAGGCAGACACCCAAACAACAGCCAACCATCTCACCACAGCCTACGTCCCAGTCACCTGCACCCAAGGACAGCACACCTGGCTCTCATACAACCACATCCTCTTCCTCCACTTCTCTCACCACTACTCCTACCCCTTACCTTGGTCCCAAGAAAAATTACCTCTCCACTTTTGACCTCTTTCCCTCCCCCGACCCACCACCTCCAACTGGGAAAAGTCCCAAGGGCACCTCAGCCACCACCAGCCCAACTACTACAGTGCAAGTGGTGCATGGCATGTGGAGTCCACCCTTTGGCGGCAGTAACACTTCGGTGAGCAGCAAGGGGACAGCCAGCCCCCCCCCAGGCAAGAGGACCCGGAAATTGAAGGGCCGCCGTGAGCGGACAGAGACGGCTGCCCCCAAGGAGGTGACTCCGGCCACTTCACCGGCCACAGCAGCCAGGGAAGGCAAGGGCCCGAGAGCCCCATCTAAGGAGCGGAAGGACAGCAGGGCGGAGAGGACAACCACCAGGAGCGCAGAGCAGGAGGGCCCCACAAGCCCCATCCCGGCTGCAAGGGACGACACCAAAGGGCCCAGGACTCACTCCCCGAAGGGGCCTGACACAGCACGGTCGGAGGGCGACTGAGCAGGGTGTCCAGGCCAGGTATGACTCCCTTGACATACTGCAAGAGCACCGCTGAACAGGGCCCCGCCGTGAAGACAGGTACCGCTGAAGAGGGCCCCGCCGTGAAGACAGGTACCGCTGAACAGGGCCCCGCCGTGCAGAAGAGCACCGCTGAACAGGGCCCCGCCGTGAAGACAGGTACCGCTGAACAGGGCCCCGCCGTGCAGAAGAGCACCGCTGAACAGGGCCCCGCCGTGAAGACAGGTACCGCTGAACAGGGCCCCGCCGTGCAGAAGAGCACCGCTGAACAGGGCCCCGCCGTGAAGACAGGTACTGCTGAACAGGGCCCCGCCGTCTCAAGCACCGCTCCGCTGGGCCCTTCCTGTCAAGCACCGCTCCGCTGGGCCCCGCCGTCTCAAGCACCGCTCCGCTGGGCCCTTCCTGTCAAGCACCGCTCCGCTGGGCTCCGCCGTCTCAAGCACCGCTCCGCTGGGCCCTTCCTGTCAAGCACCGCTCCGCTGGGCCCTTCCTGTCAAGCACCGCTCCGCTGGGCCCCGCCGTCTCAAGCACCGCTCCGCTGGACATCGCCATGTCATGCACCGCTGCGCTGGGTCCCGCCGTCTCAGGCACTGTTTATGGTTCACTGTGCCCACCATGCCTCCTCCTTGACCACTGGACTCTGTAATCCACCTGAGAGACGGTGGCTTTGCACTCCCCAGGATGGTCCAGTGGGCAACCCACCCACTGCAGAGACTTGAGAGACTGTGGCTTTGCACTCCCCAGGATGGCACAGTGGGCAACCCACCCACTGCAGAGACTTGAGAGACTGTGGCTTTGCACTCCCCAGGATGGCACAGTGGGCAACCCACCCACTGCAGAGACTTGAGAGACTGTGGCTTTGCACTCCCCAGGATGGTACAGTGGGCATGGTGGCTCCTCGTGGATCTGGCGTCGTGGACTCATGTGGCTGTGGTGGCCCCCCCTTTCCCTTCCCCCTGAGGTGCCTGTAGTTTTGACATCGGATGCCCCTGCAGTGTTCTCTCCAAAGGACTCAGGTCTCGTGTGTGGGCTTTGCCCTTGTTTCGCAGAACCTTGGCCCACGGACATGTTAGATTCGTAGGATGTGCAGGACTTGTTACTTCAGTGATACACTGATGTGTATATCTTTTTGGTTTTTGTAAATATTTTTCACGGTTGCTCAATTATTTCCAGGTGCTTTTTTTGTACATGAAAATTTATTCCAAATTTGGTTGTGTCATTGTATTTTTAAAGGGGCTTTGTGTGGTGTCACTGTGACTTCCTGCTCTGCATTGGTGTGTACATATTGGGGGGGTGGGGGGGTCGCATATGTGTATGCCCATAACCTTTCTTCCTCCCCCCTCCCGTGTGTCGTAGGTGCAGTACTCACCGTTGACGTCTGCGCCGGAGTTCGTACTCGTGGTAGATGAGCAGGTAGACGAGAGCAGGTATGATGTTCAATTCGGTTTCCATGCTGTCCGGATTCCGCGTGGAGTGTGTCGAGGTGAGCGTTTTCCATTGAAAATGTCTGTTTCCGCCGTGTTTTTATCGGCGGGGCTCCCGCCCCGGAAAAGGTGGCGGATTGGTGGGTCGTGATAGGGTGGGCGGTACATTGTCTGCCGCCTGGCTGTTGGCGGTGACCGCCGCGCTGTTTGTTTGATCCGCCGTGGCGGTCGGAGTGTTAATGCGGCGGGCTGTGTTGGCGGTTCCCGCCAGGGTCAGAATTGCATTTTTTTGACCGCCGGCCTGTTGGCGGGTTGGCCGCCGCTTTATCACCGACCGCCAGGGTCAGAAGGACCCCCTTAGCCTCTTTTTTGGAGATTTTCTTCACCGGGACGAACCCGCAAATCAGGCCGGGTCACGGTTGAGGCAAGCCGGCTAGAGCTGCCGCGGCGGGTCGGTCCCTCTATGGAGCTTTTTTTCAAAAGTTCTCCAAACTTCTGGGTCTTCTCCCAGATGTTCTTTTAAGGTTCTTTTGGGGTCCACAGCTCACCCCAAGGGTCCAGAAGCTCTGAGATGATCCATGGGGGGTGGACTACAACTCCCAGAGAGCACCTGTCACAAACTCCCTTTTGGCCACTGGACAGTGGACAGCTGGTTGATTTTATCAGGAGTTGGTGCAGGGGACTCTGGTTAGCAATTTTTCACCTGTAGCAAACAGGGAGTCCCTCCTTGAACCAGTTGAAGCCAGGCAAAGTCCCTCTTGTGGTGAAGCCCTAGTGTGCAGCTGGTGCAGTCCTTCTGAGTGCAGGTTCCAGGTGCAGGCCAGGGGTCCAGCAGGGCAGTCCTACTTCTCCTTTGATTCTTCCTTGTTGGAATCTGACGGGGATCTGGTAGGGAACTGAGGTGTGGGTGCAGGTCTGCCAGTTTTATCCTTGCTCCTGGGTGAAAAGCAGGGGGGTCCTGGTTCTCCAATCAGGTGAAGGGTCCTTCCCCCTGTGATGACCACTTCCTGGGAAGTGTGGCAAAAACCAATCCCAGGAGGCAACATTCTTCAAAAATCCATCATGGCCCAAAATGATTTTTGGAGGTTACATCTGGCTGAGCCCACCCACTGGTGTGGCTAAAAATCATAAACACACCCCTCTCCTGCCCTCTCCTAATCTAATCAAGGGGGCACCTAGTTGTCTTGGGTTGCAGGATATGGGGGTGTTGCTGGGTTGCTCCAAATGTCCTTCTCTGCCTTTGAAGACCAGTTTGGCAGCCCTCCCCCTTCTGTCTCACCATCTGCTGAGGGGAGATTCCCTCCCACAGGCACATCTCTTTGTGTGAAGCCAGGCCACTCCACACCTCATCAAGGCAGCCTGATCAGGCTGCCAGAGGCTGGCCAATCAGGGCACAGCAGCAAAAACAATGCAGGGCTGAAACTGGCAACTTTTCAGGTAAAGTTTAAAACTCTTTACCTGAACAAGTTATATTAAATCCAACAACTGGAAGTTGTGGGATTTATTATAACAATGAATTTGATACCAGACTCTTTGTATCTGTCATTTAAAGGGACTTTAAAAATAAACTAAAGTCTCCCCATTCTAGCCTATGAAGGCCATTC
The DNA here is from genome assembly GCF_031143425.1 of Pleurodeles waltl. Taxonomy (NCBI): domain Eukaryota; kingdom Metazoa; phylum Chordata; class Amphibia; order Caudata; family Salamandridae; genus Pleurodeles; species Pleurodeles waltl. The sequence goes on from NC_090447.1 coordinate 654,376,642, forward strand.
ACTACAATGAGGGAAAAACAAATTTGGCTGTTTTTACCTCACCAGGGCTTATACAACTACTTTTATAAGGTCCCTGCTTATATTTACATGGCACCCAGCCCTAGGGGCACATGGGGCACACCTTAGGGGTGACCTATATGTAAAAATAAGGTACTTTTAATTCCAAAGTCAAATTTGCATATAACCTTAATTTAAAAGCAGCCAGCAAGGCAGGCCTGCCTTTAAAATGACACTGGGCACCTCAGCAGGGCACCTATGGGTGCACTACCTATGCTGTGGTCCCTAAACCTGAATGCCCTACCATATACTAGGGACGTATAGGTAGGTTAACTTAGCCAATTCTAATTAGCCTAATTTGCATATCCACTTTAAACAGAGCACTGGCCCTGTGACTGGTAAGAAGTACCCAGGGCACAGCCAAGAGTCAGTAACCACCAGTACCTGTCCAAAAAGTGTGGGGTTGACCAGGGCAAAAAGGAGGACTTTCCTATACTGACCTCCCCCCCCCCCCAGATGAAAGGTGATGGGTACTAACCTACACCCTGGTAGTCCTCATTAGCTAAGTGGAAAAACTTGGAAAGGCCATCTGCATTGGCATGGGCAGTCCCAGGTCTGTGCTCCACTGTGAAGTCCATCCCCTGTAGGTAAATGGACCACCTTAACAGTTTTGGGTTCTCCCCCCTCATTTGCATCAACCATCTGAGAGGTCTGTGGTCAGTTTGTACATGGAAGTGAGTGCCAAACAGGTATGGCCTCAACTTCTTCAGAGACCAGACCACAGCAAAGGCCCCCCTCTCAATGGCACTCCATCTTTTCTCTCCAGGGAGTAGTCGCCTGCTGATGAAGTCAACTGGTTGATCTTGGCCCTCTTCATTAACTTGTGCTAACACTGGCCCAATCCCTTCCTCTGAAGCATCTGTTTGCACTATAAACTCCTTGCTATAGTTAGGGGCCAGTAACACTGGTGCTGAACACAGCCTGTTTTAGGGTGTCAAAAGCTTTCTGACACTATGGGGTCCAAATGACCTTCTTGGGCTATTTCTTGGAGGTAAGCTCAGTCAGAGGGGCCACTATGGTCCCATAATTCTGAACAAACTTCCTGAAGTACCCAGTCAGGCCAAGAAAGGCCCTGAGTCTGGGTTTTAGGAGCCTCCCAATCCAGGACAGTCTGGATCTTGGGCTGGAGAGGTTGTGCATGGCCTCCACCAACAAGGTGGCCCTGGTACACAAATGAGCTTTGCCCTATCTGGCACTTGCTTGCCTTGATAGTCAGGCCTGCTTGGAGCAGGGCCTGAAGCACTTCCTTCAGGTGGACCAGGTGGTCCTCCCAAGTGGAACTAAATACAGCTATATCATCCAGATAAGCTGCACTGAAAGATTCCAACCCAGACAGGACTCTATTCACCAACCGTTGGAAGGTGGCAGGAGCATTTTTCAGGCCAAAGGGCATCACCTCAAACTAAAAGTGGCCCTCTGGTGTGGAAAATGCTGACCTCTCTTTAGCTCCTGGACTTAAGGCAATCTGCCAGTATCCTGAGGTCAGATCAAATGTTCTCAGGAACTTTGCAGCCCCCAACCTATCAATGAGCTCATCAGCTCTAGGTATAGGGTGAGCATCAGACCTAGTGGCTGCATTTAGACCTCTGTAGTCCACACAGAATCTCAATTCCTTCTTCCCATCTTGGGGATTAGGTTTGGGCACCAGTACCACTGGACTGGACCAAGGACTGTCAGAGGGCTTAATTACCTTGAGCTCCAACATCTTAGCCACTTCAGCTTTGATGTTGGCCTTGACCTGGTCAGACAGCCTGTACAGCTTGTTTTTGACAGGTACGCTGTCACCAGTGTCAATGTCATGGACACACCAATTGGTGAGTCCAGGGGTCAGGGAGAACAGACTAGCAAACTGCTCCAAAACTTGTCTGCAGCCTTTTTGTTGCTGGTCTGTCAACTTGGGAGAGAGTACCACTCCCTCCACTGACCCATCTTGTTCATTTGAGGACAGGAGGTCTGGCAGAGGTTCACTCTCCTCCTCCTTCCCTTCATCAGTGACCATCAGCATGGTCATGTCTGCCCTGTCCTGGTGGGGTTTCAACCTGTTAACATGCAGGATCCTATGAGGATTCCTGGGGGTGCCAAGGTCTACCAAGTAGGTGACCTCACCCTTTTTCTCCACAATTGAATAGGGCCCAGTCCATTTGGCCTGAAGTGCCCTAGGAGCCATGGGCTCCAAAACCCACACCAGCTGTCCTGGGTGATACTCAGGCATGGTAGCCTTCTGATCATGCCAGAGCTTCATGAGCTCTTGGCTGGCCTCCAAGTTTCTGCTTGCCTTCTTCATGTACTCAGCCATGCGTGACCATGACCCAGCACATAATTTAGCACATTCTCCTTGGACTCTTTGAGAGGCTTCTCCCAAGACTCTCTCACCAAGCACAATGGGCCTCTTACAGGGTGCCCAAACAGTAACTCAAAGGGGCTGAATCCAACCCCCTTCTGTGGCACCTCTCTGTAGGCATCCAGCAGGCATGGGAGGAGAACATCCCATCTCCTCCTGAGTTTGTCAGAAAAACCCATGATCATGCCCTTCAGGGCCTTATTAAATCTTTCCACCAGACCATTGGTCTGTGGATGATAGGGGGTGGTGAACTTATAAGTAACACCACACTCATCCCACATGGCTTTCAGATAGGCAGACATAAAATGTGTGCCCCTATCTGAGACCACCTCCTTTGGGAATCCTACTCTGGTGAACACACCAAGTAGGGCCCTAGCCACTGTGGGTGCAGTGACTGTCCTGAGGGGTATTGCCTCAGGGTACCTGGTGGCATGTTCCACAACCACCAACATGTACCTGTTACCTGAGGCAGTTGGTGGGTCGAGGGGACCAACAATGTCAATCCCCACCCTCTCAAAGGGAGTCCCAACCACTGGCAGTGGTATCAAGGGAGCCTTTGGCTTGCCCCCTGCCTTGCCACAGGCTTGGCAGGTAACACAGGAGCTGCAAAACTCCTTGACTTTTTCTGACATTTGGGGCCAATAAAAATGGTTGACCAGCCTGTTCCAGGTCTTGGTCTGTCCCAAATGTCCAGCCAAGGGAATATCATGGCTTAAAGTAAGGAGGAATTCTCTATACTTCTGGGGGACCACTACTCTCCTGGTTGTCCCTAGTTTGGGGTCCATTGCTTGGGTGTAGAGAACTCCATCCTCCCAGTAAACCTTGTGGGTCCCACTGGTATCCCCTTGTTCTTGCCTGGCAGCAGTCTGCATTAGGCCCTCAAGAGTGGGACACTCTCTTTGTACCTGGCACAACTCTTCTCTGGTGGGCCCACCTGCCCCTTGCAGTTCTGCCAAGTCAGGCAGAGCTTGCTGGGGCAGTGGCCCTCCCTCAGAGGTCAGATCCTCCCCCTCAGGTTTGGATTCCTCCTGATCTTCTATACTTGTAGGGGCTGGCAAGCCAGACTCAGTGCCCTTTCTCTTTTTCATGGAGGCTTGGCTCATTGTTCCAGGGTCCAAGTGTCCAGCACTTCACTGGTGTGCTGCCTGTGACCTGGTCACAGCACACCCCCATCCAGGGAGGTCCAGCATCTGTGCATGGACCCTTATCTCCACCTCTGACCATTCAGATGCTTCAAGATAATTTCCCAGCAGACACTCTACTGGGAGGGAAGGGGCTACAGCTACCTTCTTAGGGCCAGTCGCACCTCCCCATTCCAGGCTCACCATGGCCATGGGATGGAGTTGGGTTCCGCTATCTGCATATGTTACTTGGTGGAAGACACCAGGTAAGACCAGTTCTGGAGAAACCAGCTTCTCTGTGACCATTGTCACACTGGCTCCTGTATCTCTCAGAGCTTCCACCTCAGTTCCATTGACTTTAGGCCTCTGCCTATACCTCTCCATGCTGGGAGGTAAGGTGGCCATAGTTGCAATGTCCACCCTACCCACGGATACTAAGGTGACCTCTGTGTACCCGGACCCCAGCCCTGGGCCAACTTCCACCCCCAACCCTACACTAGCAATCCCCTAGGATTGCCCACAAGTGGGGGGCTTCTTGGAGCAGATATCATCTCCTCTTTTGTGTCCAGGTTGATGACACTCAAAACACTTGCCGTCCTTAGCAAGCTCCTGAAACTTTCCTGCTTTAACAGGATCATAATGCTTCCCCTGATACCCTTTCCCCTTAGAAGTGGAATGGGTCGGGGCTCCCCCACCCTGAGAAGTTTTTGGGGACTCTTGTGAGGACTCCTTGGGCTTTTTGCCATCTTTCCCTTGGTTCTTCCCCTGAGAAGAACTATGTCCTCCCTTTTTCCGATCACCCCCTGGGGGTTTCTGGTCAACCCTAGTTCTTAACCAGTCATCTGCTGCCTCCCCCAGCTCTCTGGGGTTGGTGAACTTAGAGTCAACTAGATACTAGCAGAGCTTCTCTTGGACACAATTGGTTAGAAGGTGCTCCCTCATAATCAAATTGTACAGCCCCTCAAAGGTACTTACCTTGTTGCCCTGTATCCAGCCCTCCAGTGCTTTAACTGAGATGTCCACAAAGTCCACCCAGGACTGGGTGCTTGTCTTTTGGGTGTCCCTAAACTTGAGCCTATACTGCTCTGGGGTAAGACCAAACTTTTTAGTCAAGCATCTCTTCATACTGAGATATGAATCTGCCTCCTCCCCCCTTAAGGTTAGGAGCCTATCCCTCCCAGAGTTGGGGACCAACTCCCAAAGAAGTGAACCCCAGTACTGAGGCTTGACTCTCCTCATCTGGATGGCCCTCTCAAAGGCCTCCAGCCACTTGTCTATGTCATCCCCCTGTACATAGGCAGGAACCATCCCCTTGGGTAATCTGGGGCAAAAACCCTCCACCCATAGACACCTCAGCTTCTCTGTCTCTGCCACCATCTCTTTACTCTTCCCTTGCCCACTTTTTCTTTTCTCTTCTAGGGCCAGCTTCTTGGCTTCAAAAGCTATAAATGCTAGCTGGGCCTCCAGCTCTCTTTCGGTCAGTGACAGGTTCTCTCCTCCTGAAGGGACCCCCTTCCCCCAACTAGCTTTGGGTATGACCCTAGTAACTGTGTGCAGTGAGGACCTGTCTTCCTCCTCCTCACTTAGGCTCAGATGCCCTCCCTCCCCTGAGTGGTTGGAGCTAGCATCCTCCCCTGCTTCTTCCTCCTCTGGAGCTTCCTCTGAGTCTACCTCTTGGGCCTCAGCCCATGCTGTCAGGGATTTGATCCGGACATGGGTCAATGGTTGCAGGCAACCCTCTTTCAGTACACAACCCCATAAGCTGGACTACTGTCAGTGTGGGTAGGCTAGCCAGATCCAGCTCCATGGTTCCCAAGTTTTGTGTCAACAAAAACCTTTTGCAAAAATTGGAAACAAGAATTTTAAAAAATCACAAAAATTCAATAATTGAAATTAATCCAAATTAAAAATTAAAACTTTTTTTGCACTAGGACAATTTAAAGGATTTTTAATTTGTTTTACTTAAAACTGTAATGTGATACTGAACACAAGTACAGGATCCCACCACTACACACCAAAAATGTTGGAAAATGGGTTATTGGTAAGGGCAGGTAGGTACCTACACTTAGCAATAGGCCACTAACCTCCACTTAGGTCCAGTTAGGTCTCAGTAAATTAAACCCAGCTCAACCCTTGGTAGCTTGGTAACGAGCGACAAGGCTTAACTTAGGAGACATAGGGCCTCATTCCGACCCGGACGGGCGGCGGACGCCGCCCGCCGGTCGGAAACCGCCCAAACACCTCCCCGCGGTCAGAAGACCGCGGGGGGCATTTCAACTTTCCCGCTGGGCCGGCGGGCGATCTGCAAAAGATCGCCCGCCGGCCCAGCGGGAAAGCGCCTTCCACGAGGATGCCGGCTCCGAATGGAGCCGGCGGAGTGGAAGGTGTGCGACGGGTGCTGTGGCACCCGTCGCGCTTTTCAGTGTCTGCTAAGCAGACACTGAAAAGCAATGTGGGGCCCTGTTAGGGGGCCCCTGCAGTGCCCATGCCATTGGCATGGGCACTGCAGGGGCCCCCAGGGGCCCCACGACACCCGTTCCCGCCAGCCAGGTTCTGGCGGTGTAAACCGCCAGAACCAGGCTGGCGGGAAGGGGGTCGGAATCCCCATGGCGGCGCAGCTTGCTGCGCCGCCATGGAGGATTCCCATGGGCAGCGGGAAACCGGCGGGAGACCGCTGGTTTCCCGTTTCTGACCGCGGCGTTACCGCTGCGGTCAGAATGCCCATGAATGCACCGCCAGCCTGTTGGCGGTGCATTCGCTGCCCTCGGCCCTGGCGGATTCAATCCGCCAGGGTCAGAATGAGGGCCATAGTGTAAAGCATTCAAATATCACAAAACAGTAATTAAATAAAACACAGGAAACAGTTTAAAAATCCAAAATCAATTTATAACAATAGATTATATTTTTATCTTTAAAATGACACAAGAACAAATGAAATCGGACGAGGGGAACCGGAGATATGAATTTCTAAAGAATTATTGTTTTTTAGCGCCTAGAAAAAAAAAGCGCCAATCGGGTCATCTGATTGCACCTCGACCGGGGCAAAGTCAAAGTTTAAGGCCGACCGCGATAGAGCCCGTTTACCTTCACACTTAGTCGTTTTTCTGAAGATTTTCTTCATCGGGACGAACCTGCCAGTCCAATCCGACCTCCTGGAACTCTTCTCCGGATATGCATCTCGGGAATCCTCAGTGGAGATTTTTACCTTCGGACTTAGTCGTTTTTTCAAGGTGAAAATCCTTCGACCGGGGTAAACCTGGATCTTGATCCGACGTCCTTGGAGCCCTCCTCGGATACGCTGGCTAGGAGGTCCCGGTCAACTTTGTACGTTCAGACTTAGGGGGTCATTCTAACTTCGGCGGGCGGCAGAGCCGCCAAAGTTCCCCCGCCAGAATACCGCTGCGCGGTCAAATGACCGCCGCAGTTATTCTGGCTTTCCCGCTGGGCGGGCGGGCGACCGCCAAAAGGCCGCCTGCCCGCCCAGCGGGAAAGCACCAGCAACGAGGATGCCGGCTCCGAATGGAGCCGGCGGAGTTGCTGGTGTGCGACGGGTGCAGTTGTACCCGTCGCGATTTTCAGTGTCTGCCACGCAGACACTGAAAATCAATGTGGGGCCCTGTTAGGGGGCCCCTGCAGTGCCCATGCCAGTGGCATGGGCACTGCAGGGGCCCCCAGGGGCCCCACGACACCCGTTCCCGCCAGCCAGGTTCTGGCGGTGAAAACCGCCAGAACCAGGCTGGCGGGAAGGGGGTCGGAATCCCCACGGCGGCGCTGCTTGCAGCTTGCAGCGCCGCCGTGGAGGATTCTCTGGGGCAGCGGGAAGCCGGCGGGAAACCGCCGGCTTCCCTTTTCTGACCGCGGCTTTACCGCCGCGTCAGAATGCCCCCGGAAGCACCGCCAGCCTGTTGGTGGTGCTTCCGTTGCCCTTGGAATGAGGGCCTTAATCTCTTTTTTGGAGATTTTTGTCACCGGGACGAACCCGCAAATCAGGCCGGGTCTCCGTTGAGGCAAGCCGGCTAGAGTTGCCGCGGCGGGTCGGTCCCTCTATGGAGCTTTTTTTCAAAAGTTCTCCAAACTTCTCCAAACTTCTGATTCTTCTACCAGATGTTCTTTTAAGGTTCTTTTGGGGTCCACAGCTCATCCCAAGGGTCCAGAAGCTCTGAGATGATCCTTGAGGGGGTCGACTACAACTCCCAGAATGCACCTGCGCAAACTCCTTTTTGGCAACTGGACAGTGGTCAGCTGGTTGATTTCTTCAGGAGTTGGTGCAGGGGACTCTGGTTAGCAATTTTTCACTTATAGCAAACAGGGAGTCCCTCCTTGAACCAGTTGAAGCCAGGCAAAGTCCTTCTTGTGGTGAAGCCCAAGTGTGCAGCTGGTGCAGTCCTTCTGAGTGCAGGTTCCAGGTGCATGCCAGGGGTCCAGCAGGGCAGTCCTTCTTCTCCTTTGGTTCTTCCTTGTTGGAATCTGATGGGGATCTGATAGGGAACTGAGGTGTAAGTGCAGGTCTGCCAGTTTTATCCTTGCTCCTGGGTGAAAATCAGGGGGGTCCTGGTTCTCCAATCAGGTGCAGGGTCCTCCCCCCTGTGATGACCACTTCCTGGGAAGTGTGGCAAAAATCTATCCCAGTAGACAACATTCTTCAAAAATCCATCATGGCCCAAAATGATTTTTGGAGGTTACATCTGGCTGAGCCCACCCACTGATGTGGCTAAAAATCATAAACACACCCCTCTCCTGCCCTCTCCTAATCTAATCAAGGGGGCACCTAGTTGTCTGGGGTTGCAGGAGGTGGGGGTGTTGCTGGGTTGCTCCAAATGTCCTTCTCTGCCTTTGAAGACCAGTTTGGCAGCCCTCCCCCTTCCTGCCTCACCATCTGCTGATGGGAAATTGCCTCCCACAGGCACATCTCTTTGTGTCTTTGTGTGAAGCCAGGCCACTTCACACCTCATCAAGACAGCCTGGCCAGGCTGCCAGAGGCTGGCCAATCAGGGCACAGCAGCAAAAACAATGCAGGGCTGAAATTGGCAACTTTTCAGGTAAAGTTTAAAACTCTTTACCTGAACAAGTTATATAAAATCCAACAACTGGAAGTTGTGGGATTTATTATAACTATTAATTTGATACCAAACTCTTTGTATCTGTCATTTAAGGGGACTTTAAAAATTAAAATAAAGTCTCCCCATTCTAGCCTATGAAGGCTATTCACTACAATGAGGGAAAAACGAATTTGGCTGTTTTTACCTCACCAGGGCTTATACAACTACTTTTATAAGGTCCCTGCTTATAGTTACATGGCACCCAGCCCTAGGGGCACATAGGGCACACCTTAGGGGTGACCTAAATGTAAAAATAAGGTAGTTTAAGACTTTGGAACTACTTTTAATTCCAAAGTCGAATTTATATATAACTTTAATTTAAAAGCAGCCAGCAAGGCAGGCCTGCCTTTAAAATGACACTGGGCATCTCAGCAGTGCACCTATGGGCACACTACCTATGCTGTGGTCCCTAAACGTACATTCCCTACCATATACTAGTGACTTATAGGTAGTTTAACTTAGCCAATTATAATTAGCCTAATTTGCACATCCACTTAACACAGAGCACTGACCCTGGGACTGGTAAGCAGTACCCAGGGCACAGCCAAGAGTCAGTAGCCACCAGTACCTGTCCAAAAAGTGTGGGGGTGACCAGGGCAAAAAGGAGGACTTTCCTACACTTTGTTAAATGAAGAAACAAGACGATGCACGGAGTTGGGGAGGAGAGGCATCGCTGGATCTGGTGCGGCGTTGGTTTCTTACTGTGGATCGTGGGAGGTGATGCGGCATCGGTTCGAAGCGTCAGTTCCTTACGCTCCGGCAGAGTCGATGAATTCGGAGGATCAAGGCACAGTGGGGCAACCTCACGGGGTCACGGTCACACCACGAGGCTGCAGGCGCCGCAGCGGAGTCTGGTGTCACGGACGTCAGTGACACGGCACTCAGGACTCACGAGGTCGCGGGACGGCAGCATGGCTGCAGCCGTGTCAAACCTGCAATGTCAGCAGGGTCGTCACACTCCATCAGGGATCACAGCTCTGATTGCAAGCAGTGTTGCGGGGTCAAGCAGCAGCGTTGGTCCGGGGGTTTTCCAGAGTCAGTGCAGTGGTTTATTTTGTGTTTCAACCAGCTTTCACTCCTAGGGGCCCAGAGACTGGTGTAGGCACCACCTGGTGTGCTAGGATCCACAGCAAGTAGACCTAGAGGCTGGTAAGTGAAGTCTTTGCTGTCCCTGAGACTCCTTAACAGGAGGCAAGCTCAGTCCAAACCCTTGGAGACATTTCCTCAGTAGGATTTCAGAAAGCAGAGTCCAGTCCTTTCCCTCTTAGGCAGAAGCAACAGGCCAGCAATCCAAAGCAACAGGCAGAGTGGCAGGTCTTCTGCAAGCATCAAGCTCTTCTCTTTGGCAGAGGTTCCTCTTAGTCCAGAAGTGATCTGAAAATCTGGGGTTTTGGATCCACTACTTATACACATTTCTGCCTTTGAAGTAGGTAAATTTCAAAGGAAAGTCTCTCTTGTTCATACGATTCTGCCTTGCCCAGGCCTGGCCCCAGACACACTCCAGGGGGTTGGAGTCTGCATTGTGTGAGGAAAGGCACAGCCCTTTCAAGTGTAACTGTCAGATCCTCCCTCCCCACTGTAGCCCAGGAGACTCATCAGGATATGCAGGACACTCCCCAGCTCCCTTTGTGTCACTGTCTAGTGGGAATTCACAAACAGCCCAACTGTCAGTCTGACCCAGACGTCAATTCTACAGGCAGGCAGAGGCACAGAATGGTTAAGCATGAAAATGCCCACTTTCTAAAAGTGGCATTTTCAAACAGACAAGCTGAAAACCAACTCTACCAAAAGATGTATTTTAAAATTGTGAGTTCGGAGACCCCAAACTCCGATCTACATCTGCTCCCATTGGGAAACAAAACATATTTAAAGTCAGTCCCCATGTTAATCTATGGGAAGGATAGGCCTTGAAATAGTGAAAACAAACTAGCAGTATTTCACTATCAGGACAAATAAAACACACCAGTACATGTCCTACCTTTTTAAATACAACACACCCTGCCCATGGAGCTATCTAGGGCCTACCTTAGGGGTGATACCGTGTAGTAAAAGGGAATGTTTTGGGACTGGCACCTGGGTGCACTTGCCAGGTCGAATTGGCAGTTTAAAACTGTGCACACAGACACTGCAGTGGCAGGTCTGAGATATGGTTACAGGGCTACTCGTGGGTGGCACAATCAATGCTGCAGGCCCACTTACAGCATTTGATTTACAGGCCCTGGGCACCTCTAGTGCACTTTACTAGGGACTTACTAGTAAATCAAATATGCCAATCATGGATAGCCAATCACCAATACAATTTGGACCGAGGGCACTTGAACTTTAGCACTGGGTAGCAGTGGTAAAGTGCCCATAGTATCAAGACCAGCTCAAATGAATTACAGCTCAGAATCCAAAAACAGGGGGTCAGAAACAAAAAGTACAGGGAAACCATGCCAATCGCTGCCAGGTCTAACAGGTACCATAATGGAACTAGCATCCCTGATCAACTGGGGCTTAGGTCCCATGTTATCCTATGGACCGGCATCCACCTATAGTGTACCTTAATGGAGAGGATGCTATAGAGACATAGAAGCTCATGCTCCTAAAATATAATGCACCATGCCTCCTGGTTTGCAGAGGCCTACTTTAGGGGTGTCTGACATATATGTAAGGCAATGCATTGGGCTGTGCCACTCTTGGTGAGGGCACAGTCGAACTCAAGCAGTTTGCACCGCTCTAGTAGTCTACAATGGCAGGCCTGCCAGCTTCACTTTGAAAGGGAGGGGAGTTCACCCAGGGTGGCACAAATTCATGCTGCAGCCCTGGAAAACCCTTTGCCACCTATGCCTTGGGTACCCTAGGTACCATCTACTAGGGACTTATAAAGGGGTATAGTATTTCCAATTAGGTAATCAGCATGTCGACAAAACAATTTAGTGAGAGAGGGCAGGCAATGGGGCCCTGTTAGCAGGCTTTCAGAGCACTAACAGAGTCATAGACATCAGCATTGGGGGCAAAATGTAGTGACTGTACATACAGGGGCACTTTCCTACATGACTTCCTCCCAGACAAAAGGGGATGAGCAACTAACCAACAGCCTGGTAGTTTTCATCATCTAAGTGGAAGAACCTGGAAAGGCCATCTGCATTGGTATGGTTAGTCCGTGGTCTGTAAAGACCATACCCTGTAGGGAAATGGACCGCCTCAATATTTTGTGGTTTTCCCCTTTCATCTACAGCAGCCATTTGAGAAGACTGTGGTTGGTTTAAAGCTTGCAGTGAGTCCCAAACAAGTATGGTCTCAGCTTCTTCAGGGGCCAAACCACAGCAAGGCTTCCCTCTCAATGGTACGCCAACGCTGCCCTCTAGGGAGGAGTCACCTGCTGATATAGGCTACTGGTTGATCCTGGCACTCATCATTTATTTGTGCTAACACTGCCCCAATCCCATGTTCAAAAGCATCTGTCTGGACAATGAACTCCTTGTATAGACAGGTGCTTTGAGTACGGGTGCTGAGCACATAACTTCTTTCAGAGTGTCAAAGGTCTTTTGACACCCTGCAATCCAAATGACTTCCTAGGCTGCTTTTTAGAGGCAAGTTCAGTTAAGGGAGCAACAAGGGCCCCATAATTCTTCACCAACCATCTATAATAATCAGTCAAGCCAAGGAAGGCCCTGACCTGAGTCCGGGTCTTGGGAAGCTTCCAGTCCAGAAAAGTCTGGATCTTAGTTTGGAGAGGTTGTACATGGCCTCCACCTACAAGGTGGCCCAAGTACACAACAGAACTCTTCCCTATCTCACACTTACTGGCCTTGATAGTTAGGCCTGCCTCCTGCAGGTGGACCAGGTGATCCTTTCAGGTGGAGCTAAAGACAGCAGTGCCATCCAGATATGCTGCACTAAAGTCTTCCAGGACTGAGAGAACTCAATTCACCAATTGTTGGAAGGTGGGAGGTGCATTATTTAATCCGAAGGGGATCACAGTAAACTGGTAGTGGCCTTCTGAGGAGTGAAACAACAAAAACAGAACCTCATCTCAGATTTTCCACCTTTTGAGTGAGGTTTGGGGACCAGCACCGCTGGTCTAGCCCAGGGGCTGTGTTTTGCTTTCACTTATCTTATGACCGAGCTGACAAAACTTCTCTGGAATGCACTTCTTAGTTTAAAGAAGACATTTATTATTACTTCACCACGAGGTTCCTGAGAGAAGAGATTAATACTCCTGCCAAAAACTGTTGACTGCTCTGCGCACAAAGATCTACACTATGCTCATGAGACTCACACTGGCCCCCACCGTTTTTAAACTCATTACTGGAATGTGAATAGCCAGATTCTCCTGTAACAACTTTATAGATTTCAGTTTTTATCTTGCAACAATTTGTTCTGGCTAATCTGCTCACGTAAATTCTTATTTTCATGTTCTAACTGCCTACATCTCTCATGCATTTTTCTGTAAGCAGACAAAAGTATCCAAATCCTTCTATCAAGAACAAAAGGGACATAATTTCGTTCTAAAAGCACATTTTCTAAATATGAAAACACTTTTGCTTTATCCAAGCACTCATCCCAAGACTCAGAAAGTCCTGATAAACAAGAAAACATGTTTCTCACAGCACCATAAGGCAGTTTAACTTCACATGCATTTTCAAACATGGTCTGCAGTGCTTCTTTAATTCTCTAAACAACAAAAACAATTACACTTTTAAATCGTGCACCTCCAATCTCCAATTCGACTCCCAGACTGACGACTCACGCCAAAATGTTTTGCTTTCATAAATGACGAGCTGAAAACAATCTCTGGAATGCATTTCTTAGTTTAAAGAAGACATTTATTACTAGTTCACAACAAGGTTCCTGAGAGAAGAGATTAATAGGGTGGAAGCACACGTTTAAAAGTAGTCACAGCAATGAAAGGAAAATATATCAAAGTACTTCTCAATTGCAATATACACAGCAAATAAATGTGATTATATTATACATAACTTCAAAGCAAAGAATAAAAGTCAAAATTCATCACCGTAGGAACTATCACTGCTCTTCATCTTTCTTATGCCTGCAAGCTGATGACTCCTGTTCAACTGCGAGAAAGAGACTTTCCACCCAAACGGGAGGTCAGGCAGCTGACGTCCGCTCCTGACTGAGGTCTTGGAAAATTCCCCCTGCTGCTGCCCAGGGACACCGTTTATAATGAGAAAGCCTGCTAACAGGTCCTTTCCTCTAATAGTCAAAACATGCTGGCACCGTAGATCAGAGTTGGGAAAAAAACAAGCCGTTGGAGGTTGGCCAGATCTCCTAAAGCCTGTTCCTTCCCAAGGTTGGGTAGAGAGGGAAAAACACAAAATATACGCTCTCTTATCACGCTAGGGCTCTGTTAGAATTAAAAATACGAAAAACACAGCTTGGTCTACCATGTGGAAAAACACAGCTCATCTGCAATGTCTCAACTGCAATGTCTAACGCCACGATAAAGCCCATAGGCAGCTAAACTGAATACAGAATGTAATGTCTAATGCCACGTTAAAGCCAATAGGCAGCTAAACTGAATACAACATGTAATGTGCTACTGTTGAACATTGAACAACTAATATGCGCAGTGGTGAAACACAAAGTCAGTGGTCAAACACAATTAATGGCATAACAGACTGTCAGAAGATTCGGTAACCCCAAGCTCCAACATCTTGGAAACCTCAGTCTTTATGCAAGCTTTAACTTGGTCTGACAGTCAGTAAATTGTGTTTTTGAGTGGGGCAGTTTGTCACCAGTGTCCACATCATGGGAACACCATGTTGTCTGTCCAGGAGTTAAAGAAAAGAGCTTAGCAGACTGGCTGAGGACTTGTCTACAGCCTGTTGTTGAGCAATGAGGGTGTCAGACAAGGCTACACCTTCAAATGACGAATCTTGGGGATTGTTTGATAGAAGGTCAGGAAGGGGTTCACTTTCCACATCCTGTCTTTCACCAGTAACCATCGGTAAGGTCGTGTCAGCCCTGTCCTGGTGGGGTTTTAAGCGATTGACATGTAGGACCCTGTGAGGGTTCCTGAGGGTGCCTAAGTCTACCAAGTAGGTAACTTCCCCCTTCTTCTCCACAATTGGATATGGCCTATTTGATTTGTCCTGGAGGCCTCTGGGAGCCACATGCTCCCATACCCACACCAGCTGACCTGGTTGATACTCCACCAGGACGACCAAGTAACCAAACAAAAGTTCAAAAGGGCTGAACCCAAACCCCTTTTGTGGTACCTCTCTGTATGCAAACAACAGGCAAGATCAGAGGACATCCAAGCTCCTTCTGAGTCCTGTTATCCTGCCTTTTAGGGTTTTGTTGAATCTTTAAACCAACTCACTTGTATGGGGGTGATAGAGAGTGTAAACTGGTAACTCCCCGCACACTCATCCCACATTGCTTTCTGACAGGTAAAAGGAGTTCATCTGTCTGACACTACCTCTTTAGGATACTTCACTCTGGGGAAGATACCAATGAGGGCCTTTGCTACTGCAGGGGTAGTAGTGGTCCTAAGAGGGACTGACCCTGGATATCTAGTGGCATGGTCTACTACCACTAAAATAAAATAATTTTCAGATACAGTTTGAGGGTCCATGGGGCCAACAATGTCAATCCCCACCCTCTCAAAAGAGATCCCAACCATAGGCAGTAGAATTAAGGGGGCATTTGGGCGTGTGGCTGTCTTGCCACTGGCATGGCAGGTCACATAGGAGCAACAAAACTCCTTAAATTTATCAGACATCTGGGGCCAATAAAAAATGGACAACCAACCAGTCCCAGGTTTTGGTTTGTCCAGATGTCCAGCTATGGGGATGTATTGGTCCAACATGAGGATAAACTCTCTGCACTTTGGGGGGCCACCACTCTCCTGGATGCCCCTGGTTTGGGTTCCTGACCTCAATGTACAGAAGCCTATTCTCCCAGCAGACCATGTGGGTATCACTGACATCACCCTCCTTTTGCCTGGCAGCTTGCTGCCTAAGGCACCCAAGAGTACGCCATTCTCTTCGCCCTTGGTATACCTCCTCTCTGGAGGGTCCCCTGCACTGAAAAGCTCTGCAAGGTGAGGGCAGGCTCTCTCAGCTGCAGTTCCCTCCTCAAGGCACCAAGGTATCTCCCTCTGGTGAAGTCTCCCCCTGGTCCTGTAACCTCTTTGAAGCTGTCTGAGCAGACTTCTTGCCCTTTCACTTGGTGGGGGGGACTTGGTCCACTGTTTCAGGATCCAAGTCCTCCTTCTTTCCCTGACTTGCTAACTGTGTTCTGGTGGAGACACCCACCCACTCATGGAGGCCCAGCATTTCAGCATGAGCCTTCCTTACAATCTCTGACCAAGCAGAAGGTTCCAACTCATGTCACAACAGACACTCCACTGGGATGGCAGGGGACACAAATACCTTCTTTGGGCCAGTAACATCTCCCCACTCTAAGCTCACCAAAGCCATGGGATGTAGCTCAGTTTCATTTTCAGCACTGGTAGCCTGGTCAGTGACACTAGGCAACACTTGGTCTGAGGAAACAAGTCTAGCAGACACCATGTTGATACCGGCAACTGTATCCCTCAAAGCCTCTAACTCGGTCTCATTGATGTAAGGCCATTGTCTGTATTTCTCCATGATTGGAGGTAGGACGCCCTGGGTCTCAATATCCATCCCAGACACCAAATACTACGGTAGCTTCAGTGTAACGTTTGGCCCTTTTAGAGTACACTCCCATGCCCACTCCTATGCTAGCCAGCCCTTGGGATTGTCCACTGCTGGGGACTTTTTGAAGCATGCTGCATCTTCCTTTTTACGACCTGCCTGTTGACAGTCATGGCACAACCCAGAAGCCTTCTTTTGGTCCCAGTTCTTGCCCTGATACCCCTTTCTTTCTTTAGGATTGTTAGAAGTCTCGGGCCCACCCTCCTGAGACGTCTTTTGGGGCCATTTAGAGAACTCCTTATTTTTGTCTTTTTCTTTGCTCACCTCTTTCCTCTGCTGAGAAGCCTGCAAACCCTTGTTACGGTCATCTCCACCCAGGTTAGTTTTAGACACCCTGGATCTGACAAATTTGTCAGCTATCTTTCCGAGCTCTCTCAGAGAAGACAACTCAGAACCCACCAGATGTTCACGCAATTTCTCTGTGGTACATTTAGTTAGGATGTGCTCTTATCATAGATAAATTGTACAACCCATCTTAAGTATCTACCTTATTGCCTTAAATTGAGCCCATTAGTGCTCTGACTGAACAATCTACAAAGGCTGCCACCCAAGTCTGGTTCTGACTTTTTTAGGTGTCCTTAAACTTGAGTCTATACTCTTCTGTGATGATCCTAATCCCTTCAATGAGTGTCTCCTTCATATGTATGCAGGACTCAGTCGCCTCCTCAGAAAAGGGTCACAAGGCTATCTCTGCCCTTTACTGGGAACAGCTCACAAACTAGAAAGCCCCAGTGATAAGATGGTATCCTCCTCATTCTACAGTCCTTTTCAAAGGCTGAAAACTATTTATTAATTTTACCTTCATCACTAAACCAAGGGACAATCCCTTTGGAAACTGTTGAGTCAAAGTATTCATCCCTTTCCCTGTTAGTATTACTGCCACCACCTTTGGGTCTAAGGCCCAATTTAGCCCTCCTCTCTTTCAGGGCTAGTCTGCTCTTCTCAAGTTTGAGTTTTCTCTCCTCCAGGGAAATTAAGCCCAACTCATCCTAAAGGAGTCCTACCCTTTTACCATTAGGGGGGTCTGCTAGAGTGACTTCTGTCACTTCCCACTGGTTGGTTAAGGGGGTCTGGGAAGGGTGTCGAATCTTGGTCCTCATCTTCTTCCCTTCATTTTCTGGGGCAAGAGCATCTTCCTCCTCCTCTACAGGTTCATCTTTTGAGGAAGAAGCCTCCTTCTCTACCCTCTCTTCTTCATAGCTTCCGAAGACCTTCTCATGCTCCTCCTTTTTTAAAGTAGCTCTAAAGCCAATGCCTGTAGCTTTGCACAAAATGCTTAGGTCACTGATCCTGAGGGCTGGCAGTATGGACAAGTTGAGACTCTTGGCATCCACTCTGCTTTTTATACTAAAAGTTGGGATCTTATTAACAGAACATTTGGAAACCAAAATTCCTAACTCACTAGCCCTATTTGATTGACTAATGTAATAGGAATCTATCCAGAGCCCTTACTAGCTAATTAGAAAAATTGAGAAAAAAAGTCAAAATACTTTTTGATGCTAAAGTCAATTTAGTGGATTTCTTGTGCAAAATATACTTATGACCGAGTGGTACTTTGAAACAGCAGTTCAAGATCCCACAGCTGAATAACCAATATAGGAAAGTGGAGTGTTATATAGTGTAGGGGATTACCCCTAACCATGTAATACTCTCACAATACCCCTGAGATGGTCCTTCCATTCACACTAGTAAATCCTTAGCTCACTCCTGGTAGTGTGGCAAAGAGCAGTCAAACATTATTTAGAGGAACATGTGTTAAGCATTTCAGAGAACCAACATGGATGAAAAGTAATTTACACGAATCAAAAGAAATCTGACACTAATTTATAACAATAGAGCTTATTTTTATATAAATTTAGATACCACAATGAGCAGAATTGGATAGGTATAACTGGAGTTATAGATTTTAGAAGCAATATTACATCACAGCAGAACTGGCATTTAAACATTGCATTGAAGTCTATGGGAAGAATGACACTGGTTGCAAAAACACAATTAAAAAGCTAGCTCTGTGGAACCCTTTTAGGGTTAAGGTTGTGCAGTCTCTAGGAACAGATCACAACAGTCAGCGCAGTCTTACCTGGCCTGTGGCATCCGGATGCAGAATTGTCCTGGTTGGTTCCTAAGCAGGACTTGCACTGAAGTCAATGGCGAGGAGTCGCTATTGAAATTCAACCCCTTGGGGGTTGCGCTGTGGCGAACCCTTGCAGAGTTAAGGTTGTATGGGTCCTGGGAATAGGCCACAGAAGTCAGTTCACTTCACCCTGGTCGTGGGGTCTGGGTGCAGCGTTGTTCTGGCTATCCGTGTGTCCTGCACCTGCAGGTCAAGTGTGGGGGTTAGTTACCGGACTGACAACCAACAAGCCTAGGCAAAGGTAAAGGTGCAAGATTCATTTGAGAACTTCCTGAGGTCTGAGGGAGCGGTGTAGCAGCCTGAAACTTGAAGGTACGCTGGACTACGACTCCCAGAAGACACTGGACCATCTGGTTTTTGATGATCCCATGGCATGCCCAAGAGCCGGTGAAGATTCAGAATCTGCAGTTGCTTTCACCTGCAGTTTTCAGGGGACTAGTGCCACTAGTCCAAGGTGCTTCTGTCTTCCACAGGTGTTCCTCTTGTTGGAAGTGACAAGTTATAGCCAAGGAGAAAGGTTGATCATGCAGTTCCAAGTCTGTTGCCTCAGAGTCAGAGTTTTCCTCTTTTGCTTTTGCAGCAATAGGCAGAGTTGGTTCTTCTTTGAAGTTGGCCAGTCAAATCTGGGGTTCCTGTGTCAGGGGTATCCCTTAAATCATGGATTTATGGGAGTTAGGGGTGTGGAGACTAGTGGCCAATGGGCAGCTAGCTCCTACAGCTAATCTGTCACTGAGGTGACCACATCCGGTGGGACAGGTCACTTTCAGCTACGCAGAACCCTCTATTCTGCCACTCTTAAGATAGTCGAAATCCAAAATGAGTGCACTGATCGGTCTGCTCAAACTATAGGTGTGTTCAGCTTTTTGGGGGTGTGCACAGTCCTGCATACCTAATTTCCCGCCGCCATGTGCAAATGTGCCTGGGTGCAGGAGGAGGGCTGTTTCCTCACTGCGGGTTCACGCTGATGGCTATCAGGAGCGGTGAAACCTTTGAAGCTCACCGCCCTGATGGCTCTGTTCACTAGCTTGGCTCGGCACCAGGAGTTGTGACCTCCCTCCTGCCTCAGGCTTTTGCATATGACCTCTGAGAGTTCCCAGGCTAGCTGGCAGGAGGTCAGATACCTGTCTTGGGGGCAGCAGTGTGGGAAAAAGCACAGGCTGCTATGCCAGAGTACAAAGAAGGGTGGCAAACTGGTGGGAAACTCTAGTGTGTCACCTGGGTGCATGCCAGCTGTTTCTCAATATGAGAATCGTGTTGTGGGAGAGAAGACAAGTTTTATACACCAAACCCGACATATCTAGGTGGTACCATAATGGAGCTAGCAGCCTTGGTCAGCAAGGACCTAATTCCCATTTTATCCTACAGACTGGCCTGCACTTATAGTGTACCTTAATGGAAAGGATGCTATAGGGACGTAGAAGCTCATTCTTATATGTTTGCACCTTAAATATAATGCACCCTGCCTCCTGGGTTGCAGATGCCTACTTTAGAGGTGTCTGATATATATGTCAGGGAGTGCATTGGACTGTGCTACTCTTGGTGAGGGCACAGTCGAACTTGAGCAGTTTGCACAGTTCTGGCAGTCTGCAATGGCACGCCTGTTTCCAGTACTTTGGGAGGGTAACCCAGGGTGGCACTCACTTGTGCTACAGCCCTGGGGACCCTTTTACCACCTATGCCTCGGGTAACTGGGGTACCATCTACTAGGGACTTGTAAAGGTTAAAGTCTTGCCAATCAGGTAATCACCAAGTCAACTTAACAATTCAGGGAGAGAACACAGTCACTGGAGCCTGATTAGTAGACTGCTAGTGCACTAACAGTCATACACATCCACACTGGGGGCAAGAAATGGGGGGTGACCATACATAAAGGGGCACTTTCCTACCATCTAAATAAATATTTGAAAGACAATCTTGCCAACGAGTTCATAAGACCTTTGCGCTCTCCGACTGCATCACCATTGGATTTTGTGCCACTGGCCAATGGGAGCTTAGGCTGTGTTTAGATTATCAGGCCTTAACTAAAGTAACTATCAATAACTAGTATCCTCCTCACTTCAGTCCTTCATGACCATATAAAATCCACCACAGTAGACCTTTGAAGAGCTTATAACCCAGTTAAGATTAGAGAGGTAGGTGAGTGGAAGATGACCTTCAAGGATTGTGCAGCAACAGCCAAACAAGGTATGTCAAGAGTTTTTGGACAATGTTGTTGTCATCTGCCTTTGTTTAATCAAATGCAGAGGCTGGACCTGTGGAACACATGAAGAGGTTTTGCTAAACCTATAGAAGAATGGTTTATATGCAAAACTAAGCACATGTGAATTCCACAAAACTGTTGCATAATTTTTAGGCTTTGTTATTAGCCCACATAGAATTCAGATGGACGATAAAAAGATATGTGCAGTGGTGGAATAGCCATCTCTACAGTCAGTAAAAGATTTTCAGTCCCTTTTAGGATTCTCAAACTCCTAGAGTTTCACCCATTTAATTACTCCCATCAGAGATTTTCTGTGTAAAGTAGTTATTTTACTTGGACACCTGAAGCTGAAAAGGCCTTTCAAGTCGCCTTCACATGTACACCTGCCTTAAAACACCCACACAGCAACAGCCCTTCATAGTGGAAACTGACCCTTCCAATTCTACATTAGGAGCAATACTTTCCAAAAAGGACCCATCTACCTCCAAAACACATCCTGTTGCTTTTCAATCTTGATAGCTAATATCCTGTGGAAAAGAACTACACATGCAAGTAAAGAGTTATTAGCAATTAAAGATGAATTTACAGAGAGGAGACATTATTTTTTGGGAAAACCCTATATCACAACAGCTTACACAGACAATTACAACCTGCAGTTCCTCAAATCATCCAGGACTTTTATGCCTTGCCAACTGCGATGGTCCTTATTTTTTGCTGAAAACCTTTTTAGTATTACTTTTCAACCTGGAATTTTAAACCGCAAGGGAAATCTGTAGACTCACTTTGGCGAAACAGAGACAAAGAAAGTATCCCAAGCCCTATCTGGTTCCCATCACAAAAGAACCCGTTAACCGAAGAAATAACACAGTCTCCTCCTAAAAAGGAATATTTCAGGAAGGAGCAGCCTCAAAAGAAACCAGACAACTGCAATAGGGACTTACTTTCTAAGGCCAATGAAATAAGTCCTCAATAAGAAATATGCAGGCAAAGAAATTCACATGGTGTCATGAAAGTTCTTTATCAGGTCACCCAGGTGTCCCCAAAACTATGCTCAACATTCAAATACACGTTTGGTGGCCTGGCATACCTCAAGATGTGGGAATTTGGTTGAACAATGTCTAATTTGTGTACAAAGTAAAGCTGATCATTAAAGCTCCAAGGTCTTTGAAAACCATTACCCATCCCAGAACGTCTCTGGGGAAAGTTGTCGATTGAATTTGTATCAGATCTTTCCTCAATCTGTGGGTACAGCACCTTACTAGTCATTGTGGACTACTTGACCACGATGGCTCATTTCATCCACACAAAAAGAATTCCATCTGCTCCAAGACTGGCCACTTTTTTTCTCAATAATGTCACCAAATTTACGGTTTGCCCGACAGTGGGGTCAACGATTGTTGGACTCAATTTACCTCTAAATTTTGGAAAGCCTTACGTGATCTTTTGAGAATTTAACTGAACTTTTCCACAAGTTTGGCATCCGCAAACTGATGATCAACCTGAAGGCTAACCCAATCGACAGAGCAATTTTTTCGATTTAGAGGATCCTGGTTGGATAATATCTTTGAGGCAAAAGTTGCTTATAATAACACTTAACATGTTTCGAGGGATATTGTCTGTGTAATGTCATATATGAGTACATCCCCAATGTTTATCATTAATATTATCTAATGATCCTTCTTGCCCAAGAACTCATGAACAATGTACAAAAATGACAGGTACTGCAGTAGTTATGTTAATTTTGCCAAAGACAATGCAAGTGCCCCGGTCTTCTGTGCATCCTTGGTCACGAATGTGCATCCGTCATTGAAGACAATTGTACCAGGTTTGCAAACTATACAGCCACCTATGAAAGGACAGAAAGTAAATATGATTCCTAACACTCGCCTTTGGAAGAAACAAGTATGGTATATTGTAGATTGGGTAAGACTCCCTCCTAAAGAGCAATGTTGGAGTTGGATGCCCATCTTCATGGTGCTGTGAGCCCTGCATGTGCGAGCCCACAATTATAGCACTGGTGGCAGATCTGGGTGTTTGCATGTGTCTGAACTTAAATATGGACAAACCTGCACCCATTTGCACTCTGGATTGAGGCAAAACGGGGAAGCAACAACTGGTTGGGCAAAACTCCGCCCAACTGTTAGGCTGATGATAGTCATCTTGAATCCTATGTGATTTCCACAAGGCTTGATGGGAATCCAGAGACACATGCGGTTCAAGTGGTGTAGGAAAGTGCCCCTTTTTGACATGGTCACTCCCACGTTTTGCATGGTATTCGATGCAATTTTGAGTGGAAGTGCACTGGGTTCCTGCTAACCAGTTCCTCAGTGCCAGACCTCTTTCCCTAAAACTGTGCCACTGTCCCCCAATTGGCAATACCTTTGGTCTCCTTCTAGGTCCCAAATAAATGGTACCACTGGTACCTAGGGCATGGGTATCTAAGAGGGTTCCCAAGGGCTGCAGCCTGTAGTGTGCCACCCTCAGGACCCCTCACCTAGCACATTCAGACTGCCATTGCAAGCTGTGTGTCTTGGTACAGCTAAAAGTGAAAACGTGACATGGCACACAGCCTGTGTGCCATGTCCCCTAAAACTGCTTGCAATGTGTTAAAGTCACTGCACAGCAGGCCTTACAGCCATAAGACATGGTGCATTATATGATATGCCCCTTCTATATCTTCATCGATTCTTAGACATAGTGAGTGAACAGGGAAGCCATTTTAAGTACATGTGGTAGACACTGGTCACTGCGAGTTTCCAAGCTACATGATGGCTTCACTGAAAATAGGGATGTTTGGTATCAAACATGTCTTATTAATAAACCCTCACTGATGCCAGTGATGGGTTTCTTAATATATGCACCCACAGCACCCCTCAGTGTTGCCCCCGGAAAACCTACCAACTACCCATGTTAGGACTTACTAGTTTTAGCCAGCCTGCCACCATCAGACAGAAATCTGACCCCCCAGGGTGAGAGCCTTTACTCTTGGGTGGTCAGAGACAAAACCTGCTCTGGGAGAGGTGTTTGCACACCCCGCCCAACAGGATGACCTGTGAATCAGCATTCCAAGGCAGGGGGCTTCAAAGAAGCCCACTGCCCTTGGTAAGCAGATCTGTCTACACTCAAAGGAGAGTTGCCGACCCCCCGCACCCCAAGGCCCATTTGGCACCTGGACAGTCGGGAAATTTAGTATTCAGGGAGGTTTGCCACCCCTCAGGGGTGGACACAACTTTTAGAAATCTGCCACCTTGGTGTTGGCAGATTTAATCACTCTGGGACAGAGTTATGCCCACTTCCCACAGGAAGTGGTCATATAGGGGTAATAGAGACCCTAGAGGTAAGTAGCCCATTGGCTACTACTACTCTACACTCCCTGAAATACCTCTAAATGCAGCATTTAGGGGAGCTCTGGCTCCAGGAAAGCAGATTCCTGCTGACCTAAGAAGAACGACACTGAAGAGCAGTGAAAGCAAAGGAAAAAGCACCTGACCTGGACACAACCCTGCCAGCTGTCTGCTGCTCCTGCCGAATTGCACCAAAGTCATCTTGTCCAATAGCTGTTGTGCCTCCAAAGCATGGGAGGACTGCCTGCCTTCAACAAAGACCTGGGAACTTCAGTTGATCTGCAGAGCTGCTTCAGTGCATCTTGCAGGCACCCCAAGAAGAAATGAGAGGACTCCTGACTGCCTAAAACTCGACCCCTGAAAGCACCACTGCATCCGTGCTGCACAGCCCGAGTTAAAGTGGACTAATGGTGCCAGCGTGGTGCCCCAGCCCTTCATAGACAAAGCCCTCCTTGGACTTGCCCACTGTGGACTTGCCGCCGCCAACGGCAGCCTCTGCATACAGGCCCCCTCAACTGCGAGTACTCCTGTGGAGAAAACCAGACACCTCAAGACACCTTTGCATTCGTCGCCTCTGGCCCGTGGGGAAGAGGATCCAAGGTGTCCCCGGATATCCCAAGATTGGAACCTACTTGGTTCCCAGACTGGATCCCCAGTCCTCACCTGCAGCATCTTTGCAACTGGACCAATCCCAACTGACTAACAATGGGAATCCTACACCGCACTACACCGCTGCATGTGACCACCCAGTGTGACCTGTTGGTGTGGTCCTGACCCGTAAATCGCTGTACTGTACCCATTTTCCCATATTTGTTTTTCCTCCTTTGGATAACATTGTAGCTTCCACAAATTGCACTGTCGACTCTTCAAAACTGTTAAGGTTTCTCTTGAAAAAAGTGCTTACCCAAACGTCTTGAATTTTGTACCAAAAAATATATAAAAATACTTTTTATTTTTGTAAATTGGTGTGAATCTCCTTTGAGTCATGTGTCTCATATATTGAGTCTGTGTGTATTTTCAGGTGTCTCATTCTCCTCTCTGATAAACCGATAGCTGCTCGACCACACTACCCCCTAAAAGAGCACCTTGGGATTGCTAGAGTAAGCCCCTGTCCAACGGTAAGGGTACCCCTGCACTCTTTGCATGACATATCTCATTTTGATATATCATATAAAAAGCCAACTTCCTACAGGTTGGGACAGGTGGGACGAGTCTGTTCCATTTATGGAAGCTGCCCTCCACCCAAAATGCTGTTCATAGAGGTTCCTGAATCAGGTAGCAGCACTGATCAGCCCAAACAGTGAACTGGCAGGATTTCTTCTAATCTCCAATTTCAGATAAAAAGAATAAGTAAGCTTCTTTTAAAAAGTTTCCCAGTGAGGAAGAAAGCAAAGATAATTTCAACCACTGGGTTCAGTTTCTAACCTCGCTGGTTTAAAAGTGCCAAGCAGTAGAGGTCAGAATGAAACTTTGGTCAAAGGGTCTCCATGTAGGACTGAAAAAATAGTTGGTTTGTTTTTTGTTTATTATTGTGTTTGTTCAACAAACTTTGTTAAAGATCACAGTTCAGCCACAATTTTATGTGGGGAAAAAACTCTGTAGCATTTCCTTCATAGTTGCTTGTGGTACAAGACATGTTATTAGGAGAGGAGACATTGCAAGTCAAGTTTCGAGTTGTGATCCCTTCTTAAGGGACAAGATATTGCTAATATTTAAAAACATGTGTAACCAGAGTCACTACTGTGTACTGAGAGACATGTGGGAGGGCCTCATATTTTCTGTTATAACTGTTCACAGATTATTTTGCAGACTGACAGTTGCGGTCAAAATCACATCCTAAGTCTACACTGAACTTAACAATGAGAGTTAAGAGACTATCCTCCACTTGAGGAAATCTTGGGTCCAAAGTTCAGGTAGGAAATCGTAATATCTACCATTAATGTGCAAGTTTCTAGTCAAGGAAAAAACATTCTTAACTAATCTGGATCTTACCTTATCCCAGGATCTACTCCCAGGTGTTCCTATCCTAACCCTCTTCCCCATGCTTTTGGTCAGTTCGCCCCATGGACAGTCTATGGCTGCTGCAACAAGGTGACGTATCTCAGGGTCCTTGACAATCTAGCTTTGACCCACTCAATGACACAGGTTTGGCACTGGATAGTAATATTCAGGATAAAATGAATACCAACAACAATACCCTTAGTCCTAAACATGTTAAACAATTATCATACAGTACAGCCCTGATATCTAAACCTGTCATTGACGATCCAAATTGTGAGATGGCTGTATCTCCAGAATTACCTTCCTCAGCCACGGACAAAATACTGAAAGAATTACTGGATATTAAATCCTCACTCGTATCTGTAAATAATGCAGTTTCTGCAAACACCATTGAAGTTCAAGGATTAAGAAGTTAAGTTAATAAATGTAATTCCTGTATGCAGAAAAATGGATAGTCGCATTACTGATATTGAATCATGTCTTGCTAAACCTCCTGATAAAAGTCATGACATCTGGTATTTACAGCAGAAAATGGTCGATTTGGAAGATTGTAGTAGGAGGAATAATATAAGAATTGTAGATCTGTCCAAACAAATTGAGAAAGACAATATGTTCTTTTTTTTAACCAATTTAATTCCAACGCTGATGAATATCTCCTTCAATGTACCAGCTGAATTTCAGCATGCCCATCGTGTTTGCTCTCGAGCTTCAGATCATTCATCGCAACCTTGACATATCTTAGCCTGCTTCTTAGGACACCAACAAGCTCATCAAATTATCACAGATGCAAAGATACATGGCCCTTATACATATTACAAGTCACAAGTTTTGATATCAGCAGACTTTTCAGCACCCACTAATTTCAAAAGGAAGCAATTCCTTGCTTTACGAACTCAATTGAAGAAAAGAGACATTAAATATGGTCTTCTAGAACAGGCGACCATGATTGTGACTTTTCAAGGGACACCTGAAGAGTATTTTGATCATCATGATTTGGAATCATTTTTGAATGACTTAGATGAAAAAGAATCAGAGATGGAACATAAATCTTCTTGTCCACCACCACACAGGATCATTCTACGACTACTACCTCAGATGTGGAGACTAGGAGACTGTTCATTGAAATTGGTCACATGGTGGTAAACCAAAAGCATGGAAGAAGTATCAACCTACAAACACATCTAGATCACCCTTGATATCAGAATTGTGTTAGATAAATATAATTTAAAAATGTTTATGTTCATGGTGACAAAATGTGACAGGTTAAATGATACGTGCAATTATAATATGCTGTTCTTTCCTTCTCTTCTCTCCTTTTTCTTTTCTGTATCATGTTTTCCTTATGCTCAGATTCACACTATCTTCTTTTTCCTATTCTCTTAAAAGTAGAGCTATATTTACAAACTTTTGCATCTTGTTTCCTTCTCCTTTCTTCATATGATCTTATTCTAATGGTACACTGGGCACTCTGTTTCTGATAAGTTGTTGCCTTATCACGTAGTGTTTGACAATTGAATACATTCTGATTGACATCTCATATAATTGGTTCTTATCCATAATTGTTCCCATTATTTTTATTTGATCTTTATCTTTATCTTTGTCTTTCTCCTCTTTTCTACATTCATTTTAGAGTGTTGGACAATCTTTTTTATATTCTACTTGCTCTCCTTCTTTGCATTTATACTCTTTGTTTTCTATTTCTTATAAGATTTATTGTTCCTACTCTTTTCATTATACAAATCTCTAAGATGAAACCTTTAAATATTGTTTCTTTGAATGTTAATGGTTTAACACATTTTATTAAGAGAAAGAAAATACTTAATTTTCTTGGACAACAAAAACCTGATATTGCACTGTTGGAAAAAACACATCTCACTGCATTATAAAGTGAAAACTGAAGAGAAATTTGATTGGTCATGTTATACATGCTAGTATAGTTTCTAATTAGCCTTCGAGAGATGATACTCCTATTTCTAAATGTGGAGTCGCCATTCTTTTTCATACAAACTTGCAATATAAAGTTATTCAAACGTGGATAGCCACTGCTGATAAAGATATCTTTGTAAAAATTTGTATCCAAAATTCTTTTATGATTGTTGGCTCAAATTATGCACCCACTGATTCCAAAACAATATTTATTTCTCAGATTAGTAGACTGTTGCCTTCCCTTGAATCCACATGATTAATAATGGGGGAGATTGGAAAGTAACTGTTGATCCATTCATTGACAGATCGGGTAAACCAGACACTCATCATACAAGTGACAGACATATTTTAAAGGATCTTAGTGAAGACTTTTCATTACAAGAACCATGGAGATTACTAAATCCAGATGATGTAGAATACACTTTCACATCATGTTCACATCTAATTCAATCTAGAATAGATTATTTCCTGATGTCTCCTACAATGCTACAATTAATAACACATACTGGAATTATTCCAAGTAGCCTTTCTGACCATGATTTATTAGATATTCATAGAAATGTAGGATTGCACAAAGTCTATTTGGCAATTTAATATATATTCATATAAAGCACCTCAAGCAAAACTAAATTTATGCCAAAATATTGAACAATTTCTTTAAAAAAACTAGAACTCTTCAACTAATGCCTGTACTCTATAGGGTCCTGGCAAAGCTGTAAGTAGAGGTATGATTATGAAATACTCAGCCCTTCTCAAAAACAATTAAACATTGATAGGTTGTCTCTAGAAAGAGAAGTTTTAAACCTTGTAGATAGTTATAATTTAACATAATCCCCAGCGATATTAAATGAGTTACTTTCTGTAAAATGTAAACTTAAGAATCTAGATACCTCTCATGCTCAAAAATGCCTCTTTTTTATTTGTCAGCATCATTATGCAAGGGGAGAGAAAGCTGGAAGACTTTTAGCGTATCAATTACGTCAACAGAAGTCCTCTAGAGCTATATCTGCTATTAAAAACTCATCTAGTAGCTTACTCACGCTCACTTCTGAAATATTGTCACAATTTCAGACTTATTAGGAAACACTTTCTTCATCATCAAACTGTTTAGACACCAAAGAGGAGGAGGATTTTTTGCAAATATAAATATTTTGAATTTATCTCAGGAACAAAGAGATACCCTCGAAGGAGAAATTATGATAGAACAAATTATAAAAGCTATTGATTGTTCGGC
Source organism: Pleurodeles waltl (assembly GCF_031143425.1). Lineage (NCBI taxonomy): Eukaryota > Metazoa > Chordata > Amphibia > Caudata > Salamandridae > Pleurodeles > Pleurodeles waltl. The sequence goes on from NC_090447.1 coordinate 654,405,787, forward strand.
TACAGGTAAGGCCCCAGGGGAGGATGGTTTCCCCACTGAAAGGTATAAGATTACCAAAGCTCACACAATTCCACTGTTACATTCTTTTTTTAAGAAAGCATTAAAAATAAAGCATCTCCCTTCAGAATTGTTATGTGCCCGTATTACTGTTATTTCTAAATCTGGTAAAGATCCACTTGAATGTTCCAGTTACAGATCTATACCATTAATAAATTCTGATGTTAAAATACTGGCAAGAATTTTAGCTTTTCAACTTAATTCAGTTATTATGTCACTTATTCATCTTTCTCAAGACGGTTTTGTCCCACCCCGTTCTTGTTCGAACCACCTCCGTACAATTCTACATTTATTATTATAAAATAGAAAATAATATATTGTTATTTTCTCTGGATGCAGAAAAAGCTTTTGATGGGATAATTGCTTCAAACTATGGAAAGAATGGGGTTTGGAACAGATTTTATTACTTTAGCTAAAGGAATGTATAATTTCACAACTGCTGCAATTACATGAAAGGGTTTTATGTCTTCTTATTTTAAATTTCATCATGCTATGAGACAAGGATGCCCACTTCTTCCCTTGTTATTTCTCACTGCACTAGAACCATTAGCTATTGCCATTAGACAGAATACTAATATTAGGGGTATTGTACTCCTTATTGGTGAAGTGAAAGCATTTTATAATGTTGATGATATCTTAATGACTCTCTCAACCCCTGAATCTTCGGCTACCTCTTTATTTTCTCTTTTAAATAATCATTCAACTTTTTCGGGGTACAAAATCAACTGGTATTACCACTATCGCTTCTTTGGGCAATCTATCTTTTAAATGGAAACCTTCTTAACCAAAATATCTTAGGACTCTACATTAACCCTGGATTAAAGAATATGATGATGGATAGTCTGAATCCTACTATTAAAAAAAGTAAAAGGGATTTTCAACGTTGGTCCCAACTAAACTTATCTTTGTGGGGCAGAATTCAAATTATAAAAGCGTATACAATTCCTCAATTTAATTACGTATTAGGTATGTTATTGTTACCTGCAACAGCCACTTTCTTTAAAAGGGTATCATCTATGATATCTTGTTTTATATGGGGGAAGTAAACCCCTTATTAGCAGTTCAAAACTACATCTGTCTTCATTAAAAGGAGACTTATGCCTTCATCATTTGGAAAATTACTGGTTGACTCATTTGGCACAATCTATATACATGCTTCTCATGCATCCTAATACCCCATTATGGGTCCATTTTGAACAATTGTTGTTAAAAAGAACTACCCTCTGGCAATTTACTATAAAAAAAAACTTCCAAAATACTCACAACTGCTGAAATACAATAATTTATTCTTCTCAATTACACTGGCAGAAAGCTCACACAATTATAAGATACCATGCACATTTATACTCTCATGCCCCAATTTGGAACAATTCTGCAATTACTCATAAAGGAAAATAACTTAAGTGGAATGTATGGAGTATTCAGAAAATAAATATTTTATCAGATGTCTTTACACAATATAATTCTTTAAAATCATTTTCACAATCACAAGAAGAATTTAATCTTCCAAATTCACAGTGTAATAACTTTATTTTATTATCCTTTATTTTAAAGTCCATATTAGATTCACACACCAACTTACTTACATACTTGCCTATTCATACATGGAAATATTTCAAAGGGACCGTATCTGGTATATATTCATATTAATTGATAAATCCTTCTCTACTGATACACCCAATAATTTGAAATTATGGTGATGTTTGCAACTTAATACTACCTTTTTGGACAAAGAAAAGTCTATGCTTCTAGAAAATTATAACAAAGGCCTTTGAGACTCCTGTTTGAAGTTCAATTACTTTAAAATATTGCATCGACGGTACTGGTCAGCTGCCAAACTTAACTCTGCTAATCTTAGTCCTAATTCTAATTGTTGGAGATGTCAACAACAAGATTGTGATATTTTTCATATTTTATGGGACTGTTCTGAAATTTGTTCTTTTTGGTTACAAATAGAAAGTAACTTGAAGAAGTCTTCATCTGTCCTTGTATCTCTTACACACCGTTTTTCCTTATTACATGACATTTCTAATTTGAGAAAGATTTCTCCATGTGCATTTAGATAGCTGTCCACAGCTCTTGGTGTGGCTAAAATTAATATTTTACAAAATTGGAAGTCTAATGAGATACCAGCGATTCATTCTTGGTTGAAAGATATGTTCGAAATAGCGAGGTTTGAGAAAGTGATATACAAACTGAGTGATGATTTATCTCAATTGTATGTTATTTGGGGTCCATTTTTAGAGTTGTAAATCCCTAATACATATTTTCTAAAATATTCCTTTTATTAATTTTGAAATGATTTTTGTTATCAATAACATGTACACTTTTGATTTGCATATCCTCTGTAGGTCTCCATTTGCAAATTTGCTTCTATTTGTCTTTGGAAAAAATTAAATAAAGAATTGAAATACAAAAAAAGGTTGCAACCCTACTCAAGCAATAGCAGGATATTGGGGGGGGGGCATTTTTCTAGGTTCAGAGGACTCATCGTTTTATGCTTTTGAAAATGTCGGGGTATATGTATGTAGTTAGAGATACAAAGTTTAATAAGTCAAAGAGTAACTGCATTAATACTCTTTAATATGCAAAGCACTGACATAAGTCACTTATTGTATATTAAGAATGCATAATGTACATTGATAAAGAATATTTAAAAAAATAGTTTTCAAAACATCTAAAAGTTGGCTATTAACCCTTTTCCCTTATAGCTAATTAATACATTTATTTGGGCCAATATATATTTGTGTATATATATATATATATATATATATATATATATATATATATTATTAATATATATGTACAGAACTTAATAATAAGTATATATTACTACTCAAAAGAATCCTTTTTACCAGCCTTAACATAATGAAAGACTGACAATTTATTGTCATCCATTTCAGTTTGCATGTAGCTCCTTGACGCCAGTTCAGAACTCAATGAGCTGTAGTACAAAGATTATAACTTGTGACCTGTAGATATCACAAAATGTATGTAGCAAAGGCAGGAACACACAGACCTGTCTTCATACAAATACAAGATTGTGACCTGCATGTTATTTATATCTTATGCTTTGCAACAAGTGCTTTAACCCTGCATGCTATTTTACGCTGCACATGCATTAACCACTAAATAGCTTCTGAGCTTACATTTCAGGGGTTTTGCTGCAATTTCAAGGTCCTTTTCGAGCCTCCCGTTGCTCAAAAGAGGTAATTTGTGACATTTCTCTCATTACATGGTCTTCACTGCTTAGTTGTACTCACGAGAAGGTGTCACTCGGAGTGCCACACATGACAATAGAATAACACTCATACATGTTAGTGCGTTTAACCTTACTTGGTTACTTATCATTAATTCATAAGGGGACACGTTAGAGATTCAATGGACCTTTTGACTGCGTTTAGAGAAGTTCCCACCATAAGACTCAGTTCCAATACAAATCAATAGCAATACCAATTAATAACATCAATAATCTTGGGAGTCAATGATTGCCAGGCATCATGACCCCTTGGCCATAAATAACCACACCTTTATGTAAAGGTTAGATTGTTTATTTCCCCATATTAACAATGCTAATATCACATAACTTAATCTCAAAACCAAATGATAAGCATACAGAAACAATAGTTGTTACTTCTAAAGAATCTCAATTTAAACAAAGCTTGGATCACTACACATTCTAGAGCTACAGTTCAAATTAATAGCAAGAATATCAGTGCAATAGAAATGGCATAACTTTAGGTTCAGCAAAGAAATACATTGTGTTAATATTTAGCAAGCATCATCAGTGAATATCCTAACTAACCTTCTGATTAGAATAGCATGTTTGGGCTTCATGCAAAACAATTTAGTCAACACAAGTTTGGAAAAACATCTAACTATGGCTCTATCAAATTTAGCGGTTGGTGCCTAAAACCAAAAGCAAATAGACATAGTAGTCAGTAACATTGCCTTGCTTCAGTTTGGTTCAGCAAGTGGTACCACTCTTCGTCAATTGGACATCTGTTTGGTCAGCAAAGCATCGGAATTCAACAATAGAGTTCAATATATAAATATCTCAGGAACTTACATAATCAGAATGTCGCTTCTTGGCAACAAAGTTAGAAAAAAGTTAAACACGACTCCTCTCGGGACAGTTCGGAAAAAGTGGGTCTCTCTCTTCTTGGTGCAGTCTGGCTAAGTTAGATTCCTTAAAAGTACTTCCCACGTTGCTATTGGTCAAGGAATCGTACGTTTACATTCAGTCCAATGAAAGCAGAACCTCAAATCTAAGAATTTACTAAACCGTTGTTCACATGTCAATGATTGGCTTCTCTTCTCCTGTTCCCGTCATTGGTCTCGTCAGGTAACAAATTTGTATCAGCTTATACTCCAGTCAGTGCAACCATTGTCAGTTCCTGGGAACCTCGCTTTTACACACACTGAGTTATACAAAGTATCCTTAGCTAGTACAACATATTCTAGCAAGCAGTTCTCATGGGAAAGGATTCTAGCTACTAACATTCGGTCAATGCAACGTAAAATTACAATTTAATTCTCAAAGCAGCAATTTTATGATTCGTCTAAGCAATGCAACTTCACATGAGGCCGTGCAACTAGGCCCAAGACCTCGCTAATTTAAGGCCTATTATTAATAAAGCAAATACATAATCATTAATATGATATATTACTACATGAATCCAAAAATAAGCTTGACATTTACATTAATGAGCTATTAATAAGTACACTTTGTGATTATTGGTGGTCACACAAGTAGGCACATTTTCAAACTTGTGTATTATTGTGCAGTGTTAACTCCATTTCTATACAGATTTAACATCAGAATACATGAACATTCATTAGTAAAATTACAGTGTTAACATCCCTCTAATGATGACTAAATATGTCATCACACTAAATTCTTCCCACACAAATTTTCTCTTCAGCTAACATTTGTCATCTCCAACCCTTTTAATCTTCATTCCCTCTTTGAATTTTCCCTAAACAAATGTCCCAAATGTATTTCTTCCCTCCTCTGATCATTTTACATTTTCTTTGATCCAATCACATGGTACAAATTACATATTCCCCATGCTCCAATTATACAAATCACAATAATCAATATTCCTTGTATTATTTTCAGTACTATCCCTTTCCCAATGTTGCTGAGCCAATATCCCACTTAAGCAAATGCTTCGCCAATTTTCTCCGAAACCTGGTTCTTTCAGCTCTTTCAAATCAGCACTTTCAGTACTCACATTAGTAAGTAAGCTTCTAATTTCATTGCTAATATCAGCAATATATGAACAGCAATGCTTCAAATTCAGCATTTTGCAAACTCTGCCATCTTTAGCTAAAAGAATGTCTAACGTAAGGCGGTCCTGAAGAGTCATAGATCCTACCGCAGCCATTTCTGTATCCATTAGGATCATGCCTCCTGAAAAATTTGTCAACATGCTATCCACAATAGTAGACAACTTTCAGATCTTTATATAATTCAGAACAACTCCCACTGAAGGAATCATTGTTCCAAATATATCTCCCACTATACAAGAATGAGACTCTCTCCATTGTTTGATGTGATGTAACTAAGTAATTTTCGGTAATCTTCTCAAGTCTTCAATTTGGAATATCTTTGAGAAAACTATCCCCAAGTAACATGTGCCATACCATCCTCTTGGAAGAAGGTAATAAGCATTTGGGCCACAGATGTAATAAATTCCATGAATCGCTAGATCCTGTCCATTCAACATGAACGTCCATTTACTCTGAAACAAAAACACATGTCTACATTCACTCGTTCCCACAAACAACAGGTCAGAACTGGATTTAGGCCTCCTACGTATTGCACATCTAAAGCTAACATCCGTCCTGTTTTTATTTTGCTAAATGCATAATCATTTCTGAATGCACTTATCTCTAAGCATTTTTCTAACTTCTCCTTTAATGTCTTTCTCCTGTTGTCTGTCTGATCTATGAAGCTCTTCTATAGTGGTGTAAGCAAGCATGGCAGATTGTTTACATGTGCATATGAGGTGCCAAAAGTTAACATAGGCTCAAAGAATCCTCTCACTAGCTCTATACTGTTCTGCTTAGCTACTCTACTCAGGTATTTAATTATAGGAACAAAAACGAAAACACAACATCTTAATTGGAGTAGAAATACTGGATGTACTCCTGGTTATGGAATCTTGTTAGTAACAGACTACAACTTATCCCATAAGTGAGGGGCAAACTATGGCCCTCATTATGTACTTTGCGGCAATCATCGCCGACCACCGTGCTGTCGGTGAACAAAAGACCTCCAGTGGCGGTGAACTGCACACCGCTGTATAATGAAGCCAAAAGACAAACCTCCAAAAATCCTACAACCTCCACCCACCCCCAGGGCCAACGACAGCCAACGACAGCTGAAAGCCAGTACACCCCACCCCGCCACCGCCACCGCCATGTAGACAAATTCCCCACCCACCAAATAATGATGCACAAATCAGCTTGGCAGACAGTGAAGTCGAACGACCATTGGCGGTACTGACCGCCACAACCAGCAATGGGACCCGCCAACAACTAATGCACACATTGGCAAGTTTGAAAACCGCACACCTGACACACATCCCCAACACCTTAAAACACACACATACACCCCTCAAAATCCTTTGCAACGCCAATAGCACGACAGATATTGACAACACAACACGCATACACTGAGCTCACCATCACACAAATCACACACACCAAAACACCACCAAAACACACACATTGCTCAACCACCATCACAAGCCACACACCCAACCACACTCTCACCAATATAGCTGCAACACACCACCCACAACACACACCATGACACCCCCTAAGTACCCCCGCTTCACAGACAGGGAGCTAAGGACCATGGTGGATGAAATACTCAGGGTCGAACCACACCTATACGGGGCACAGGTGCAGTAGACACCCGTGGCCAGGAAGATGGAGCTATGGCAGACGATTGTCAACAAAGTCAATGCACTGGGAAACCAACCACGCACAAGGGAGGACATCAGGAAGAGATGGAATGACCTGGGAGGGAAGGTTAGGTCCATGGCATCCAGGCACAACATTGCTGTACAGAAGACTGGTGGTGGTCCCTCACCTCTTCCCCCCGAATACACAGACTGGGAGGAGAAGGTCCTGGCTATCCTGTACCCAGAGGGCCTCACTGTACTCACATGGAGGGCTGGACTCGGGTCAGTCAACTACAATACCTTAACAGTCACCACACCTATAATGCATGTATCACCCCATCCCCTCACTACCACCTGGACCCCATCCCCTACCCAGTCCACCACGCCCACACACCCACATCCGGGTCCCCTGCATGCCCACAATCCCCGAAACAAATCACCATCCAGCCCCCTGTGCACAGTCACCTACCCCTGCATGGAATCCCAGTGGCACTACAGCACCCACAATGCACCACCACCATCCTCAAAAAATACATCAAAATGTACACAAAGGGACCTTGCAAGCCACTACATGGGAATTTAACCATCATAAAGTGCTGACCAGTGCTGCAATTGACAAAAGGCACCACCACCCATGCCACCTGGACGGAGACGTCAAGGAGTGCCAGTCCTCCACCTGAAGATTGTGGCCCCACTCAGGAGAGTGGAGAGGGATGTCTGGACACAGAGGAAATCACTGGCCCATCCCACACCACCACCCTCGAGAAGCTCCATCCAGGACACCTCTGACACTCCTAGCACTCAGCCATTAACATCAGCTTTGGCCAAACGACCCCACACCAGTGTCACTAGGCCACGGACTGGCTGCCCACTCACACAGAGGCTCCACCCTCCACCGGGCAGGATGATGAAGGGCCAACTGCAAGTGGGACTGACAGACCTGTGCAGGGGACACAGGCACAGGGGGCTAGGGCCAGTGGGAGGTCATCAGTGGCCTAGGGGGGGTGGCCAAAGGATGGATGCAGCAGCCCAGGATATCTGAGGTCCTGGGAGCATACCACCATTCCCAGGACAGGATGGGCCAGATCCTGGCCACTTTGGAGCAGAACCAGAGGCTGTAGATAGCACACCACCAGGAAACAATGGAGCAATGAAAACAGCTCAATGCCACCATGGCGTACATTGCAGGGGTGCTGCAGCACCAGTACCACAGCCAGCGTGAGTCCTCCACCCACCTGCAGGCCCCTACCATAAGCCAGGACACTGCTCTGCCATCTACATCTGCAGCATCCACTGGACTGATGGCACTGCCAGAGGACCAACAGGACATCAGCACCCCTACCCATGCATCCCAGCTGCACCTTCGCAAACGTGCCCTCAGACACTGATATGCCACTGAAACACCAGCCAGGACCAAGCCCAGTGCCAGGAAGTGACCCTGCCCTGAACTGTCTCCCTTGTGTTCCACTGAGCTTCCTTGTTGACATGCCACTGCCATCTCACCATCTTCCAATGGCCCCATAGACGATACCCCTGTGCAACCAACAGCTGATCATATGTACCTGAGTATGTTGTTCACCATGTGGCCACTCTCATACACTGTCCCAACACTCAGGTATATTTAGGACATTGAATAAATACACCTCTGCACTCAAAATATATGTCCCGAATCAATTGTGAATGTGAATGCATTAGCCAGTTACCATCATCATGCCACTTTTATTGCAGGAGGGGAACCAACACACTGTAGTGTCTGAAGTATGTCACACTGTACATACCATTACGTGCACTGGCATCTGCCACATCAGTCATGATTTTGCATTGTCACTGACAAAGGACACAACAGTATCAATTACATGAGTCAGACTGAAACAATGCAGTGAAGACATCAGCATCATAGAACAGTACCCGAGAGACACTGGAAGTATAGGCGGATTAGCTGGGTCCTGAAGTTGATATCTTCCCCCTCTCATTCCTCACCATCTCTCTAATCCCTTCTCTGATGTTGCAGGGCTGGTTGGACAGCAGCCTCCTCTTCCAGAAGTGTAATAGTTTTCCTCACAGCCAAGTTGTGCAGCATGCAGCAGGCCACCACTAACTTACACACCTTGTCAGGGACATAGCACAGGGATCCTCCAGAGAGTTGGAGGCAACTAAATCTTGCTTTCAGGAGTCCTATAGTGCACTCTATCACCCCCCTAGTACGACCAAGGGCCTCATTATAATTCCTGTCTGCATCTGTACTGGGATTCCTCACAGGTGTCAGGAGCCATTGCATGTTGGAGAAGCCAGCATCACGTACAAAAGTGGGTGAAAGAGGACTTGAACACACGCATTTCACATGCACACAGCCTGCCTGTCAGCTATGTCACTTATCCAGTGTCATACACACTCACCTATGAGCCAAGCTCTGTACCCCTGTAGTTGTCCCATCATGTGTGGCACACTGCTGTTTCTCAGGACAAACGAATCATGGACTAGTCCTGGGAACCTTGCATTGACATGTGAAATGTATTGATCAGCAGTACACACCAATTGGTCATTCATGGAGTGATAGTTCTTGCGATTCCTATACACTTGTCCATTCACTCTTGGGGGTATGAGAGCTGTGTGGGCTCCATCAATGGCACCTATCACATGCAGGATATTAGCAAAAGCATAGAATCCAGATTTGATGGCGATGAGATCAGCCCTTTGGGGAAACTGGACATAATTTTGCAAGTGTTCAACGGATGCATCCAGGAAATTGGACAGGATGTGGCTGAACATTGTCTGAGAAACCCCTGCAGCCATGCCCACTGTTACCTGAAATGAGCCTGTTGCCAGAAAATGAAGCACAGATAGCATCTTCACAGTTGTAGGTACAGCATGCTGATTCCAATTGGCCGGCTTCAGAACAGGATCCATTACTGCAGAGAGGTCAAGGATTGTAGTTCGATTAAGTCGATAAGTTATGATGATGTGACGTACCTCCATGGTGGCCAGGTCTACCAGGGGTCTGTAAACAGATGGGGCTCTCCCTCGCCACATGGGTCTGTACCTATGGGTGATGAAGGAACACATTTTGAGTTTCGACATGCCCTTGCATCACCTGATGTCACTATACTTTTCTACAATGCGACACATAGGTAACGCACACGAACACAAAGAACAAGGTAGACCGTCAGGCTAATGTGTGCTGAGGTTACTCAGTCATGGCATCACAGTGTAGACACACTTCCAACCATGAGTACATGTGGGGATCAAAGTATCATGGCAGTAACTGATGAAGGAGAGAGAGAATGGGGCCATGGATGAGGCCCCCGGCCAGGCTATGGAGACGTGGTGAAAGCAAAATGGCAGCCTCCTGCCATCCATGTATTGTTGTGTGGAAGTGACTTCATTTCGCTAGCGTTAGTCATCATGTTGGTAGGTGATGTTCACCGTCGTGCACTTGATCGTTGGATTACATGGTTGTCAGTGGGGAACCTGGGCCAATCATGATCGCCGCCGGCAGTGACGGTGCACACCGCCCGTGGTATCTACCGCCATTTTGGCAGACTCTTGACTCCTGTATTACATGAAGGGTAGAACTCCACTGCGTGTGCTGCTGTGTCCTGACTCTGGTCCCTTAGATGGTATGTGTGACAGGGGAACGGGCCCCGGCCTTCACCGCGGAGGAGCTTGAGAAGCTGGTGGATGGGGTCCTACTGCTGTCGGTGAAGTTGTATAGGCGACCAGAGGTGCAGGTGAGTTGCTATCTGTCCTCCTTAGATGTGTGTGATTGTGGCGGATGCCTGTATGCGTTTTTTGTTCGCTGTGTGAATGCTCAGCTGTAATGTGTCTGGCACTTTCTGCTTGTTATTTGTTCATTTGCAATTCTCCATGGGCCATGTCAGTATGAACAGGCATGGCATTTGTGTATGGGGCACCCACACTGACGTCTCATTCTTTACTCTGTGTGCCCCATGCAGGTCAGCGCCCATCAGAAGAGGCGCCTGTGGCAAGCCATCGCCAAAGAAGTGCAGACCCTGGGGGTCTACAATCGGCGGAGCACCTACTGCAGGAAGTAGTGGGAGGACCTGAGGCGCTAGGCCAGGAAGACCGGAGAAGCCCAGCTGGGGAAGCCTCCCAACGAGGAAGGGGTGCCCAACAGACCCTGACCCCCTTAATGGCCCGCAATCTGGCAGTGGCCAATCCAGATTTAGATGGGTGCTTGAAGGCAGCACAGCAGCCACAATGGTGTGAGTCCAAACACTGTTGTGATGCCACTATGATGAGAGTAGTTGGGTGCTAAGGGTTGCATGCATTGTAGTGCCAGGCACATAGACTGTTGTGTCCCTGCAGTTCTGCCCCCTCCACATGCATGGGATAGTGTCCTAGCTAGTGTTGCCAGGGTCTGTACACTCAAATTAGCAATGAGAGTTAAGAGACTATCCTCCGCTTTAGGCAATTTTTGGTCCAAATTTCAGGTAGGAAATCGTAATATCTAACATTAATGTGCAAGTTTCTAGTCAAGAAAAGAGGATTCTTAACTAATCTGGATCTTACCTTACCCCAGGATCTACTCCCAGGTGTTCCTATCCTAACCCTCTTCCCCATGCTTTTGGTCAGTTCGCCACATGGACAGTCTATAGTTGCTGCAAAAAGGTTACGTATCTCAGGGTCCTTGACAATCTAACTTTGACCCACTCAATGACACAGGTTTGGAACTAGATAGTAATATTCAGGATGAAATGATTACCGACAACAATACCCTTAGTCATGGTGTTCTTTCCCGGTTCCTCAGAAGTAAGAATTACAATGAAAAATCTGCATATTCACCTCTAAATTGGAAAGGTGGTAATGGTGGTGGTGATGAAGGAAAGGTTAGAAGAATTAATGGAAATTCAGCAGGGTGATTACAATGTAGTGATATTATATTGTCCATCCTAGCAAACTTAGATATTATGTTACTGAACAGCATGATTTTTATTGTATTCATTTTACTATTGCTTCGCTTTATGCTTTATGCATTTTCCACTATGAGATTGTTACATTTTTTTTATTAATCAATAAAGGGGAAGAAGTGTAGTCTTCTAATGTACTGTTCTCAATTCGAACTGTACGATGTGGAGCTAACTGCCTTCTAGAGTGTGTGCAGATGAGCTTGGGCATTCTAAATAAACAGGTAACAGAGTCTGGAGAGAGGTAGCTGCTCCATGTATGTGTCCTGCAATAAACCTATTCTGTTGTAAGTCCTGCGTACCCCTTCTTACAGACCCCAAACCTGCCTCTTTCAGCCAGAGGCACCTGAAGGTCGGCATTAACCTCCTAGGTCTTTTTTAACAAAAAGTGTGGAGATTTTCTATACAATTAAAGAAGTATGGGAACGCCATTCTCCATAGATACTGACAACTTCAACTTCTGGGTCTAGGTGCTCCCATGCATCCCTGCCAAATGCCATGCATCATAGGTTTGAGAAACACATTTTAGTGTTGGTCCCTGCATTACCACACTAAAATGTGGTCTCTTGTCATCATTAAGAAGCTGCTCTCTCAGCGAATTGCTTGAGGTACTACAGTCAGAGATCCTTCTCTGCTATGTGCTCCAGGCAGTGTGAGAGGGGGTGGAGGAGAGGTGCCTGGCTGCCATGGATACCAGTCACCACACCTTGGGCCTGGCTTGTCTACTTTGTATCTCTTTCCCCTCTTGTCTGGCCCAGGTCATGTCCCGATATGAGTCAAAAGAGGGGTTAATGTTCACACCTTCTCCAATATTAGACGGCAAGCAGCAAGCCCTGGCAGAGATCATCTACAGCAAACAAGTCTGTGTCTGCATTGTTTTTAAACCATTATGTTGAAACCCTGGGGTGGAGCCTGACATCATGGAAAATGGCGGCTCTTTGATAGAGCTGAAGAGGACAGAGACGGGGAAGCGGGCCACATTATGCTTGTCCAATCTCCTTGCTAATATCTACACAAGGAATGTGTCATCAGGAAGGGCTAGGACACAGCACACCCTTTTCTTTCCCTTCCAATCGCCTTGTAAATACTTTAAAAACTTACAGAGACACCTCTGGTGTGACAGAAAATGGCAGCATGCAGATGCATCTGAAACATCTTGAAACACAATAGCATTTCATTCCACTGAGACCGAGTGTAGAGAAAGCAAGTTATTTTGCAGAACATTGGAAGTTAAACTTGCCTGCTCTTACTCACCTGGCATTTGGATAACCTTTAATGAATAATCTGTTAATAGATATAAAATGGAAGTTTGGAGTGATTGCAGGGAGCAGCAAATTGCAGAAAGTGGGAACCATCTTTTTCCCATGAAGTGCAGAGTTAAGTGAACCCCTCTATGCAATATTCTCATTGGCGCACTCAAAATAACTGGTGAAGTACTTGAACCAGAATAGGCACGTTATATTTAATAAATGACTGATTATTTTATTTTTTTCTCTGTGCATGCTTGTAAATAATCTTTGTGTGACACACAGTGATAATGACTACAACCCAATTTACTTTAATAATGGTGATCCTTTGTGCGAGTGCTGCATTACAGGAAATATTTGGAAATTAAGAAGAGAGTTGGAGAGTGAAAAATAACAGATTACTTATAGTTGTGATTGACTTCTGTGCTTTGAGATACATCAATAAATCTAATACTGGAAGGGAACAAAGGGAAAAAAGAAAAAGGAATTTCACATGCCAAATCCTAAACATTTATCATACAGTGCAGCCCTGACTATCCAAAGTGTAAGATGGCTGTATCTCTAGAATTACCTTCCTCAGCCATGGACAAAATACTGAAAGAATTACTGGATATAAAATCCTTACTCACATCTGTAAATAATGCCGTTTTTGCAAATACCATTGAAGTTCAAGGATTAAGATGTGAAGTTAATAAATTCCTGTATGCAGAAAATGGATAGTGACATTACTGATATTGAATCCTGTCTTGATAAAACTCCTGATAAAATTCATAACATCTGGTATTTAGAGCAGAAAATGGTTGATGTAGAAGATTGTAGTAGGAGGAACAATATAAGAATTATAGGTGTGTCCGAACAAATTGAGAAAGACAATAGTTTAATGGACCAATTTCATTCCAATGCTGATGAATATCACCTTCAATGTACCAGCTGAATTTCAGCGTGCCCATCGTGTTTGCTGTTGAGCTTCAGATCATTCATCACAACATCGACATACTACGACCACTACCTCAGATGTGGAGACTAGGAGACTGTTCATTGAAATTGGTCACATGGTGGTAAACCAAAAGCATGGACGAAGTATCAACCTACAGATAAATCTAGATCACCCTTGAAATCATGATTATGTTAGATGAATATAATTTACATTTTTTTTATGTTCATGATGACAAATTGTGACTGGTTAAATGGTATGTGCAATTATGATATGCCGTTCTTTCCTTCTGTTCTCTCCTTTTTCTTTTCTGAATCATGTTTTCCTTATGCTCAGACTCATGCTATCTTCTATTCTCTTAAAATTAGAGATATATTTACAAAATTTTGCATCTTGTTTCCTTCTCCTTTCTTCATATGATCTTATTCTAATGGGACATTGGGCATTCTGTTTCAGATAAATTGTTGTCTTATCACATGGTGTTTGACAATTTAATACATTCTGATCGACATATCATATAATTGTTTCTTATTCATAATTGTTCCCATTTTTTTATTTGGTATTTATCTTTTTCTCTCTCCTCTTTTCTACATTCATTTTAGTGTGTTGTCCAATCTTTTTTATATTCTACTTGCTCTCCTTCTTTGCATTTATACTCTTTGTTTCCTATTTCTTATAAGATTTATTGTTCCTACTCTTTTCGTTATACAAATCTCTAAGTAAACCTTTAAATATTGTTTCTTTGAATGTTAATGGTTTAACACATTTTATTAAGGGAAAGTAAATACTTAATTTTCTTGGACAACAAAAACCTGATATTGCACTGTTGCAAAAAAACTAATCTCACTGCATTAGGAAGTGAAAACTGAGTAGAAATTCTATTGGTCATGTTATACATGCTAGTATAGTTTCTAATAAGCCTTCTAGAGATAATACTCCTATTCCTAAATGTGGAGTCGCCATTCTTTTTCATACAAATTTGCCATATAAAGTTATTCAAACGTGGATAGTCACTGCTGATAAAGATATCTTTGTCAAAATTTGTATCCAAAATTCTTTTATGATTGTTGGCTCAAATTATGCACACACTGATTCCAAAACAATATTTATTTCTCAGATTAGTAGACTGTTTTCTTTCTTTGAATCTTCATGATTAATAATAGGGGGAGATTAGAATGTAACAGTTGATCCATTCATTGACAGATCTGGTAAACCAGACACTCATCATACAAATGACAGACATATTTTAAAGGATCTTATTGAAGACTTTTCATTACAAGAACCATGAGGTTATTACATCCAGATGATATAGAATACTCTTTCACATCATGTTCACATCTAATTCGATCTAGAATAGATTATTTTCTGATGTCTCCTACAATGCTACAATTATTAACACAAACTGTAATTACTCCATCCAGCTTTTCTGACCATGATTTATTAGATATTCATAGAAATGTATTTACTCCATGCAGCCTTTCTGACCATGATTTATTAGATATTCATAGAAATGTAGGATTGTCACAAACCCCAAAGTCATAATCATCATCATCACTTTATTTCGGTAAAACATACCATAAAAGTACAGTACAAAGCAATCCAAGAATAAAATGTAGGAAAAAAAAACAGATGAGATTTTAAACAAACTCTAAGATCGAAGAAATTTATAACAAAATAAAACAATGGCTAAAATAATTCCCATGAATATAAAATTGGAAGAGACATGCAACCTCAGCTAGATAATAAATACATTAAACTCATATCCATACACTTATGTATAACAACTATACTCTATGGTGCCTACTTCCAATATCTGCTACTGAATCTATTTCTTTAAAATACTGAGTATAAAATGCCAGATAGATTAAAAAGAATTTGCCACAGGCCACACAATTTGTACAGATGAATCTGACTTAAGTGCTCTTAGAGCAGGTAAACAATTCCAAAAGCCCAGTTGTTTACATAGTGGGATAATCCAGAGTGCCCTCTGTTTGTGGTATGCATGACATTGAAAAAGAACATGGGAAACAGTCTCATCATTCTCACAGCCCATCGGACATAACTTGGACCTATTAATTGAGTTAGGCCATTTATAGGTTAAAGAACGCAAAGGAAGAGACCCTATTCTAAATCTAATATAAAGTGCACGCATGAATGGAGAGAGTACTGTATCCATATAGAGCTCAAACTCGTAATAGCATTTAAATTGGAGAAGACTATCAGTCATGGAAGAGGGCAAAACTTCAACCAGTTGCACAGTTTGAACATTAAACCAAAATGCGTCCTTCAAAATCTGAGTGGCGTTTTTAGGAATAGAGGAGGGATCCTTCCAATAGGACCCCAGACCAAGGTGAGATAAGGACCGTTCAACATAGGCACACCACTTGATTCTAGTAGAATTGGGCACCGCCAGATTGGTCAACCCGCATCTAACAGGAATAAGAGCGTCTAATGACCATAAATGAATCCAGAACAACAATGGCCTAAAGGCAGCAATCTGGTTAATTGGAAAAAGATTTAAGTCCATTCGGATATGCAATGAAGGGGTACTTGAGGGGACTTTTAACAGCATCTTTAAAAACAAGTTTTCCACCCTTACCAAATCCTCCAGATGATAATGGCCCCATAACTCAGCTCCATACAAAGCCCCCCCTAGCTTGAGATTTATATATTTCAAGAGCAGGAGTCAAAGCAAATCTGGGGGATCTGGATGCAAATCTCACAATACCACCCGCCCTCTGTTTCACACACGTTATTGATTTCTGGAGGTGGGCATGCCATTTATGCGAGTCTTCTAATTTAACACCTAGGTAATCAAAAGTGCCCACTCTTTCCAATATGGCGCCCCGTAAGCGAACAGGTCTTTTCATCTTATGCTTTTTATCTCCAAACACCATGGGGCATATTTATACTCCGTTTGCGCCAAATTTGCGTCGTTTTTTTTGACGCAAATTCGGCGCAAAACTAACGCCATATTTATACTTTGGCGTTAGACGCGTCTAGCGCCAAAGTAGGAGTAAAGAGCGTCATTTTTTTGCGTGAACGCCTTCCTTGCGTTAATGAGATGCAAGGTAGGCGTTCCCGTCCCAAAAAATGACTGCGACGCAAATGCGTCGTATTTATACTCCCGGGCAAAAATCACGCCCGGGAGTGGGCGGGCCAAAAAAACCCGCATTTGCGCCTCTTTTTAACGCCTGGGTCAGGGCAGGCGTTAAGGGACCTGTGGGCTCAAAATGAGCCCACAGCTGCCCTCCCATGCCCCCCTGCCACCCTTGCCCACCCCAGGAGGACACCCAAGGATGGAGGGACCCACCCCAGGGACATTCAGGTAAGTTCAGGTAAGTATACATTTTTTTTTTTTAAATATTTTTTTTTTGGCATAGGGGGGCCTGATTTGTGCCCCCCTACATGCCTCAATGCCCAATGACCATGCCCAGGGGACATAAGTCCCCTGGGCATGGCCATTGGGCAAGGGGGCATGACTCCTGTCTTTACTAAGACAGGAGTCATGTAAATGGCGTCTGGGCGTCGTTAAAAATGGCGCAAATCGGGTGGAGGCGATTTTTTTGCGTCAACCTGACTTGCACCATTTTTAAGACGCCCTAACGCCATTTTTCCCTACGCCGGCGCTGCCTGGTGTACGTGTTTTTTTTCCACGCACACCAGGCAGCGCCGGTCTGCTAGCGCCGGCTAACGCCATTCAATAATTACGGCGCCCGCATGGTGCTTCAGAATGGCGTTAGCCGGCGCAAAACTTTTTGACGCTAAACTGCGTTAGCGCAGTTTAGCGTCAAAAAGTATAAATACGGGCCCATGTATTTCATTTTTAGTGAGTTGACTTCCAGACCGTGGTCTTCACAAAACTCCATAAACCTCGCAAGCAAATTTGAGAGGCCCATGGCTGTTTGGGATATTAGCAAAGTATTGTCAGCAAATAGAAGACAAGGAATCTTCTGCCCTCCCATATTTGGGGCATCGCTAGGGCAATCCATAAGATAGGGAATACATGCATTAATAAATAAAAGAAACAATGTGGGCGCAAGTACACAACCCTGTCTCACGCCACGATCTGTGGGAAACTCTGAAGTCAGTTCACCTGCCAGTCCCCATCGTATTCTGGCACGATTACCAGTATAGAGATCTCTAATTATATTAAGCACAGAACGGGGAACTCAAGCTTTACTCATAACTTCCCACAGTTTGTGACGCGGGACAAGGACAAAAGCGGATTTCAGATCTACAAATGCCAAAAAAAGATGGCCTGAGTCCGCATCTACAGTTTTCCACTTTAAAGTAGTAAAGCGGAAAACCTGATCAATAGTACTGACCCTATCTCTGAATCCTGCCTGGAGGTGGCTTAGTACCTGATTGTTCGCTATCCATTTCTTTAACCTACTTAATAACTGATAACAAAATATTTTTTGTAAGTTATCTAATACGCTGATAGGTCTGTAGTTCCCTGGTAGGCCTTTCTCACCTTTCTTATGTATTGGCACAATAACTGCCTCCTTCCAAGAATCAGGATAAGACCTGTTAGTCAAGACAATATTCGAAATCCTGTTTATATACAGGGTCCGATTATTCAAATCTGCTTTATACATATCTGAGGGGTTCCATCCGGGCCAGGAGCCTTCCCTGATTTTTGAGCGATAATTGCCAGCTCAGTTTCTTTTAATGTGAAGGGGGGGCAAGGAAATCGCTGGTGAATAGAATAGCAGCGTCTCTCCAGAGCTGATGGCATCAACCCCCAAAGTCTATTTGGCAGTTTAATATCTTTTCATATACAGTACCACAAGCAAGACTAAATTTATGCCAAAATGTTATACAATTTCTTTTTAAAAAAATAACCCTGCAACTAATGCCAGTACACTATAGGGTGCTGGAAAAGCTGTAATTAGAGGTATGATTATGAAATACTCAGCCCTTCTCAAAAACAATTAAACATTGATAGGTTATCTCTAGAAAGAGAAGTTTTAAACCTTGCAGATAGTTATAATTTAACATAATCCCCAGAGATATTAAAGGAGTTACTTTCTGTAAAATGTAAAATTAAGAATCTATTTACCTCTCATGCTGAAAAATGCCTCTATCTTATTTGTCAGCATCATTATGCGAGAGGAGAGAAAGCTGGAAGACTTTTAGCGTATCAATTACGTCAACAGGATTCCTGTAAAGCTATATCTGCTGTTAAAAACTCATCTAGTAGCTTACTCACGCTCACTTCTGAAATATTGTCAAAATTACAGATTTATTATGAAAGACTTTATTCATCATCAAACTGTGTAGAAATCAAAGAGGAGGAGAATTTTTTGCAAATCTAAATATTCCAAATTTATCTCAAGAACAAAGAGATAGCCTTGAAGGAGAAATTATGATAGAAGAAATTATAAAAGCTATTGTTTGTTCAGCTACTGGTAAGGCCCCAAGAGAGGATGGTTTCCTCACTGAATTTTATAAGATTACCAAAACTCACACAATTCCACTGTTACATTCTTTCTTTAAGAAAGCATTAAAAATAGAGCATTTCCCTTCAGAATTTTTATGTGCCCGTATTACTGTTATTTCTAAATCTGGTAAAGATCCACTTGAATGTTCCAGTTATTGATCTATACCATTAATAAATTCTGATGTTAAAATACTGGCAAGAATTTTAGCTTTTCGACTTAATTCAGTTATTAAGTCACTTATTCATCCTTCTCAAGATGGGTTTGTCCCATCCGGTTCTTCTTCGAACCATCTCCGCACGATTCTACATTTATTATGGCATCAACATTATAAAATAAAATAATGAATTGTTATTTTCTCTGGATGCAGAAAAAGCTTTTGATAGAGTAGAATCAGGATACTTGCTTGAAACAATGAAAAGAATTGTGTTTGGAACATATTGTATTACTTTAGCTACAGGAATGTATCATTTCACAACTGCTGCAATTACATGTAAGGGTTTTATGTCTTCTTATTTTAAATTTCATCATGCTACAAGACAAGGATGGCCACTTCTGCCCTTGTTATTCCTCACTGCACTAGAACCATTAGCTATTGCCATAAGGCAGAGTACTAATATAGGGGGTATTGTACTCCTTACTGGTGAAGTAAAAGCATTTTGTTATGCTGATGATACCTTAATGACTCTCTCAACCCCTGAATCTTCTGCTATCTCTTTATTTTCTCTTTTAAATCATTTTTCTACTTTTTTGGGTACAAAATCAATTGGTCTAAAAGTGAAGCTTTACCCGTGAATGCTATTATCACCACCGCTTCTTTGGGCAATCTATCTTTTAAATGGAAACCTTCTCAACCAAAATATCTTTGGGATTCTACTTAACCCTGGATTAAAGAATATGATGATGGATAATCTGAATCCTATTATTGAAAAACTTAAAAGGGATTTTCAATGTTGGTCCCAACTAAATTTATCTTTGTGAGGCAGAATTGAAATTATAAAAGTGAATACAGTTCCTAAATTTAATTATGTATTAGGTATGTTATTGTTACCTGCAACATCCACTTTCTTTAAAAGGGCATCATCTCTGATATCTTGTTTTATATGGGGGGGAAGTAAATCCCGTATTAGCAATTCAAAACTACATTTGTCTTCATTAAAAGGAGACTAACGCCTTCCGCATTTGGAAAATTACTGGTTGACTCATTTGGCACATTTTATATACATGCTTCCCATGCATCCTAATACCCCGTTATGGGTTAGTTTTGCACGATTGTTGTTAAAAAGAACTACCCTCTAGCTATTTACTATACCAAAACTCCAAAATACTCACAACTGCTGAAATACAATCATATATTCATCTCAATTAGCCTGGCAGAAAGCTCACAAAATTATAAAATACCATGCACATTTACACTCTCATGCCCCAATTTGGAATACGAGAAAAACTATAAGGGGGTTCCCTAAGAGAATGCTAGTAGCTCAATCAGGGAAAAATACGAGTAGGAGAAACTACGACGTGAGCTACAGTAATAATATAATATCTGAAGATATAATAAACTTCAGGATTAAATCCCTATAGGGGCTGATAAATGCAGGCTGATAGATTAAGGTCATTCAAAAAAGTGATGCCAGACTGCTAAACAGAATCGAATAATAACAAGGGAAAACAGGGGACAAATTCACAATTAGAAAAACTTTAATTGAATAGTATACATAGACATATAATCGTGACATGTAAAAAATTTGAATTTATAAAACACTGGTATTCTAATTCAGACACACCACAGTCAGACTAAACGACAAAGGACAATATAGTAAAATCAAACAAAATTATTTTCTTACACGTATAACAACATTAATAAACTAATACATGGAAAGTACAATAAATACAGACGTATAAGAACAATACTCAAACACTGATAGATATAAATCAATAATAGTCTAATACAGAAATAATCTATATTTGAAAGAGAGCGGATCAAAGTGGTGTCGCTACAGCAAGGATGTGCTGTGGGAACCAACGGCCTACGCGCGTTTCGGTGTTCCTAATGGTTATAGGTCACCTTCCTCAGGGCCATTCCCATTGATAAGAGACGACAAAAGTCTAATGTTAGCAGCCAGGTTCTCAGGTTAGTTAGATATTGGATACTTGATATGCTGAAGTCACATAGTCATGTCATTTAAGTTGTCTATGCTGGTAATTCAGACAATACTGTTATCACATAGTTGTTCCGATCCTTTATGTGGATATGACAACATCTAGTGTGACAGAAAAAGATGGTCTGGCTGCCAAGGTTGAAAATGCTTCGAGCTGATGTCCTATATTTTGTAGTCTCTGTTAAAGTTTCGGGCTGATGAAACTTTGAATGAGGAGTCCGATTTGCCGATAAACTCTCCTTTGGTCAATAAACGTCTGCAAATACTCATAAAGGAAAATAACTTAACTGGTATGTATTGAGTATTCACAAAATACATATTTTATCAGATTTGTTTAAACAATAAAATTCTTTAAAATCATTTTCACAATCACAAGAAGAATATCACCTTCCAAATTCACAGCGTCATACCTTTATTTTATTGTCCTTTATTTTAAAGTCCATAATAGATTCACACACCGACTTCCTTACATACTGGCCTATTCATACATGGAAAGATTTCAAAGGGACAGTATCTGGTATATATTCCATATTAAATGATAAATCCTTCTTTACTGATACACCCAATAATTTGAAATGATGGTGATCTTTGTGAATTACTACTACCTTTTTGGACCAAAAAAGGTCTATGCTTCTAGAAAATTATAATAAAGGCCTTCGAGACTCCTGTTTGAAGTTCAATTACTTTTAAAATATTACATTGTCGGTACAGGTCACCTGCCAAACTTAACTCTGCTAATCTTAGTCCTAATTCTAATTGTTGGAGATGTCAACAACAAGATTGTGATAGTGTTCATATTTTATGGGAATGTTCTGAAATTCGTTCTTTTTGGTTACAAATAGAAAGTAACTTAAAGAAGTCTTCATCTGTTCTTGTATCTCTTACACCCTGTTTATCCTTATTACATGATATTTCTAATTTGAGAAAGATTTTTCCACATCTATTTAGATGGCTGTCCGCAGCTCTTGGTCTGGCTAAAATTAATATTTTACAACATTTGAAGTCTAATGCTATACCAGCAATTCAATCTTGGTGGAAAGATATGTTCGAAATAGCGCAGTTTGAGAAAGTGATATACAAACTGAATGATGATTTATCTCAATTTTATGCTATTTGGGGTCCATTTTTAGAGTTGTAAATCCCTAATACATGTTTTCTAAAATATTCCTTTTATTCATTTTGAAATTATTATTGTCATTAATAAAAAGTACACTTTTGATTTGCATATCCTCTCTATCTGTTCATTTGTAAATGTGCTTCTATTTGTCTTTGGAAAAAACTAAATAAAGAATTGAAATACAAAAAAGGTTGCAACTCCACTCAAGCAACAGCAGGATATTGGGGGGGGGATTTTTATAGGTTCAGAGCACTCATTGCTTTATGCTTTTGAAAATGTCACGGTATATGTATATGGTTGGAGATACAAAGTGTATTAAGACAAAGAGTAACTGCATTAATACTCTTAATATGCAAATCACTGACATAAATCAGTTATTGTATATTAAGAATGCATAATGTACATTGACAAAAAATATTCAAAAAATAGTTTTGAAAACATCTAAAAATTGGCTATTAACCCTTAGCCTTTATAGCTAATCAATATATGTATTTAAGCCAATATATATGTGTGTATATATATATATATATTATTAATATATATGTACAGAACTTAATAACAAGTATACATTACTACTCAAAAGAACCCATTTTACCAGCCTCATCATAATGAAAGACTGACAATCTATTGTCATCCATTTCAGTTTGCATGTAGCTCCTTTGCGCCAGTTCAGAACTCAATGAGCTGTAGTACTAAGATTATAACTTGTGACCTGTAGACATCACAAAATGTATGTAGCAAAGGCAGGAACACACAGACCTGTCTTCATACAAATACAAGCCTGTGACCTGAATGTTTTTTATAGCTTATGCTCTGCAACAGGTGCTTTAATCCTGTATGCTATTTTATGCTGCACATGCATTAACTGCCAAGTAGCCTTCTTAGGTTCAATTTCAGGGGTTTTGCTACAGTTTCAAGGTCCTTTTCTAGCCCCTTGTTGCTCAAAAGAGGTAATTTGTGATATTTATCTCAGTACATGGTCTTCACTGCTTAGTTTTACTCACGAGAAGTTGTCACTCCGACTTCCACACATGGCAATAGAATAACACTCATGCATGTTAGTGCGTCTGACATTATTTTGTTACTTATCATTAGTTTATAAGGGGACACATTAGAGGTTTGATGGACCTTTTGACTGCGCTTAGAGAAGTTCCCACCATAAGTCTCAGTTCCAATACAAATCAATAGCAATACCAATTAATAACTTCAATAATCTTGGGAGTCAATAATTTCCACGCACCCTGACCCCTTGGCCATGAATAACCACACCTATAAGTAAAAGTTAGAATGTTTATTTCCCGATATTAACAATGCTAATATCACGTAACTTAACCTCAAAATCAAATGATAATCATACAGCAACAATACTGGTTGACCGAATCGTCTAAAGAATCTCAATTTAATCAAAGCTTGGATCACTACACATTCTAGAGTTATAGTACAAATTAATAGCAAGAATAACCGTGCAATAGAAATGGCATACATTTAGGTTCAGCAAAGAAAGACATCAACTGTGTTAATATTTAGCATCATCAGTGAATATCCTACCTAACCTTCTAATTAGAATAGCATGTTTGGGCTTCAAGCAAAACAATTTAGTCAACACAAGTTTGTAGAAAAATCGAACTATGGCTCTATCAAATTTAGCGGTTGGTGCCTAAAAAACAAAAGCAAATAGACAGAGTAGTCAGTAACATTGCCTTGCCTCAGTTTGGTTCAGCAAGCGGTGACACTCTTCGTCAATTGGACATCTGTTCAGTCAGCAAAGCATTGGAATTCAACAATAGAGTTCAAGATATAAATATCTCAGGAACTGACATAATCAGAATGTTGCTTCCTGGCAACAAAATTAGGAAAAAAGTTAAGCGCGTCTTCTCTCGGGAAGGTTCGGAAAAAGTGGGTCTCTCTCTTCTCAGTGCAGTATGGCTAAGTTAGATTCCCTAAAACTACTTCCCATGTTGCTATTGGGCAAGGAATCGTACATTTACGTTGAGTCCAATGAAAGTGGAACCTCAAATCTAAGAGTTTACTAAACCGTGGTTCACATGTCAATGATTGGCTTCTCTTCTACTGTTCCCGTCATTGGTCTCAACAGGTAACACATTTGTATCAGCTTATACCCCAGTCAGTGCAACCATTGTCAGTTCCTGGGAAACTCACTTTTGCACACACTGAGTTATACAAAGTATCCTTAGCTAGTGCAACATATTCTAGCAAGCAGTTCTCATGTGCAACGGAAAATTACAATTTAATTCTCTAAGCAGCCATTTTATGATTCGTCTAAGCAATGCAACTTGACATGAGGCCGTGCAACTAGACCCGAGACCTCACTAATTTGAGGCCTATTATTAATAGAGCAAATACATAATCATCAATATGATTTATTACTACATTAATCCAAAAATAAGCTCGACATTTTACACCTATAAGCTAATAATAAGTACACTTTGTGATTATTGGTGGTCACACAAGTAGGCACGTTTTCAATCTCGTGTATTATTTTGCTATGTGAACTCCATTTCTATGCAGATTTAACATCAGAATACATGAATATTCATTAGTAAAATTTCAGCGTTCACAATCCCTCCTCTTATGACTAAATATGTAATCACACTAAAATCTTCCCACACAAATTTTTGCTTCAGCTAAAATTTGTAAGGTCTATCCCTTTTAATCTTCATTCCCTCTTTGAATTTTCCCTAAACAAATTTCCCAAATGTATTTCTTCCCTTCTCTGAACATTTTTCATTTTCTTTGATCTAATCACATGATACAAATTACATATTCCCCATGCTCCAATTATACAAATCACAATAATCAATATTCCTTGTATTATTTTCAGTACTATCCCTTTCCCAATGTTGCTGAGCCAATATCCCACTTAAGCAAATGCTTTGCCAACTTTCTCCAAAACCTGGTTCTTTCAGCTCTTTCAAATCAGCACTTTCAGTAGTCAGATTAGCACGTAAGCTTCTAATTTCTTGCTATTATCAGGAATATATGAACAGCAATGCTTCAAATTCAGCATTTTGCAAACTCTGCCATCTTTAGCTAAAAGAATGTCTAACGCAAGATTGTTCTGAAGAGTCATAGATTCTACCGCAGCCCTTTCTGTATACATTAGGATCATGGCTCCTGAAAAATTTGTAAACATGTTATCCACAATAGTAGACAACTTTCGAATGTTTATAGAATTCAGAGCAACTTCTACTGAAGGAATCATTGTTCCAAATATATCTCCCACTATACAAGAATGAGACTCTTTTGTTTGACGGGATATAACTCAGTCATTTTCGGTAATCTTCTCAAGTCCTCAGTTTGGAATATCTTTGGGAAAACTATCCCCAGGTAACATGTCCCATACCATCCTCTTGGGAGACAGGAATAAGCATGTGGCCCACAGAAGTAATAAATTGCAGGAATCGCTAGATCCTGTCCATTCAACATGAACGTCCATTTACTCTGAAACAAAAATACATGTGAAACAAAGTACACTCCATAAGAAAGAAGTGTGAAACCTTTGTTTATTGAAGTACGAGGTTTACAAAGGTTCAGCTATCCACCGAAGAAAGAGACGTTACTACGTCTGTCATTGCCGCTCTATCTTTACATTCCGTCTCCCCGTTCTAAGTTCCACTCTGATGTCAGAGATGACATCAGAATGGAATACTACACACACCTCTCCTTTATATATAGAAAAAGATTTATGACTGAGGGAGTAAAACATTGCTGTACAAGAATCAAGGATAACAAAAAAAACATATCTATACAAATGACAACTAAAACAAAATAGTAATAATGATAACTTTCAGAACAAGAGAATCTGAAACATGCACTTCAGTAAGAAGTACTTGGAGAACACCATATGAATTACACATAGGCCCTCATTACAACCCTGGCGGTTGGAGGAGTAGCGGCGGTTTTACCGCCAACAGGCTGGCGGTAACAAAAATGGAATCATGACCATGGCGGTTACCGCCATGGTCATCCGCCCCTTCTCCGAACCGACCGCCAGGGCGGAGATGACCACTGGGCTGGAGACTTGGGTCTCCAGCCCAGCGGCCGTCACAAGACCACCTGCGGTATCATGACCCGGCTGACCGCCATGGATTTCATGGGGTTGGGAACCGCCATGAAATCCATAGCGATAAGCACTATCAGTAACAGGGAATTCCTTCCCTGGCACTGATAGGGGTCTCCCCCACCCCCCACTCCGAGTCCTTCTCTGACACCCCCACCCCCCTGCCGCCCCCTAAAGGTGGCAGGATCCCCCTACCCACCCCTACCCCCAACTTCACTATACAGACTCACACCCGACACGCACGCAGACACCACCAACACACATACCCGCACACACACCAACAGCCACACACGCAGTCATACACGCACACCAACATTCAGACATACACGCACACATCCATACAGACATACATACAGACAGACACGCACACATTTCCAAACACACAACACCCCCCGCATGCATACACGCACTCACACACCCCCTCTACATACTCACACACACACCCCCATGCATGCACACAACACACAACACCCCTCCCCAACGGACGATCAACTTACCTGGTCCGTTGATCCTCCGGGAGGGGACGGGATCCATGGGGGCTGCTCCGACACCAGGACCCTGTCACCAGAACACCGCCACAATGAATTACTTCCCCGCCGACTGCCAGTATGGCTGCTGGCGGCTCTCCGTCCGGAAAAGGACGGAGGGCTGCCAGAAGTCATAATTCGTCGGGCAGAAAACTGCCAGCACTGGCGGTCTTCAGCACGACGGTCCTTCGGCGATCTTGTGAAAAGATCGCTGAGGTTGAAATGACCACCATAGTCTTTTAAATATGCAGGGCTTTGCATCTTTCTCTCAGACTTCCTTAAAAACACACCAATGGGAATGTTGCCCTCTTCCTTACGCAAGTTAATAATGTCCCTTCAACTCAGAGTCTTGTAGACCCCTCCCTTTATTCGCGGCCACTCAATTGAGATTCCACACACGATTATCATCAGTTCTGATATCATTATGGAAAACTTTGATGATTCTCATTGGTTTAGACAATCTGTTACTACCAGACTGTAAACCTCGACGTTTTATCATAACCATGTCACCTACATTTACCTTAGTCACCTTAAGAGAATGATTGCGATCAAAATACAGCTTGCTATTACTAGTTTTAGCATATTCTCTCTCTTTCCACTGTTTATCCTTATCAATCTGATTGTCATTCCCCAAAAATGTGTTAACCCAAGATGGTTCAAGTATAGTATTGGGACGCCTTCCCCGAAATAACTCAAAAGGGGACAAACCTGTGGTTGTACGAGGAACCTGTATATTCCAACTCTTTTGGTGATTTCCTCCTGCCAACCTTCACTTTTAGCCAAGGCAATGGTTTCTTTCAATACTCTATTGAATCTCTCAACCATTCCATTGGATTCCTGATGGTACAGAGCACATTTCTTGTGCCTTATGTCACACACCCCAAGAAATGTCTCAATTTCTTTGGAAAGAAGCTGCACCCAATTGTCAGTAAACAACGTCTCAGGAATACCTTCCCCTATGAACAGATCCTTTAAAAACGTTATGACATGTCCAGTTTCAATGCCTCTGGAAAAACAAATCTCAGGCCAATATGAAAACATATCTATCACAACTATAAGATAGCTTTCTTGTCCACCACTATGTATTGGCCCTAAAATGTCTAACGCAATGTCTTTCCACAATGTATCAGGACAATTTCTTATCACCATTGGTTGAACTTTTAGCTTCCTGCTTTTCTCACTCACTGCACATTGCTCCCACTCTCTTACAAGGTGTTCAATTTTGTATCCATTCCTGGCCACCAATAACTGAACCACAGCCTCACCTTCATTTTTGAGATGCATAAATGACACTCATGGGCTATGTTTAGCAAATCTTCCCTTAATTTGATCGGAGGAATTAGTCTTGTACCGCGTAATAGCAATCCTTCCCTGGTTGCCAGCTGATCTTTGACCAACCAAAAGTCCTTACACAGAGCTCCCCCTTAATGCTTGTATGTTCAACCATGACTTATTAGATCCATTACCCTTTGCAAAGCAGGATCACCCTTAACTTCTTCACACCATTTCTCTTCCGAAATTATTTCACAATCAAGTTCACATACAAAATTCATATTGTCCTCAATGGCATCACTGTCAAAATGATCAATTCTTTCCTCCCCCACTAACCTAGATAAGGTATCAGCAATTACATTTTCCACCCCAGAAATGTATTTCACTTCAAAGCGATACTCTTGTAAATCAATCACCCATTTGGATATTCTGGATGAAATAGGATCTATGCCCTTCTTATTGAAAATTTCACACAAAAGCTTGTGATCCACAACTCCTCGCGTACGTTTTCAGTGTGACATCCTTACATGAACTGATCTTTTATTCTTTCATCAGTTAACACCCCAAATTTACACAAAGATGCAAGACGTCTGACAACTCTGAAATAATTCTCAATAGATTCACCTTATCTTTGTAATCTCTTTCCAAAGTAATAACGCTCTTGCATATACAAGTTTCACATTCATTAAGACCTATTGCCTCACTATCTGAAATCTCCGGTAGATGATCAAAAACTTGCTGACCTTCTGAGCCTAGACAGTGAGGCAACAGTGCAGTTCTCCTTTCAGCACTCAAACGTTCAAATACTTTTTTCCATTTGGCCCATTTGATAGGGGGTTCTCCAGGAGATGAAAGGAAAAACAGAGGTGCTGTAACATTTTGCATGTTGAGAAACTACGTATTAACAAAATGAAGCTAGAATATTATACACAGAATGTCATAAAACTCCAAGTAGATGAAATAACACCGGAACCACCAAACCAAACTTAAAGCTGTGCACATCAGCGATGTGCGTGGCACTGTAGTCCCATTACAAGACACGTATAGACAAGTAAACAAACAACTAATGCCATGCACATCGGCAATGTGGCAAGGTTGTATGCCTGTTAACCAAATCCTGTGTTGAAGCTGTGCACATCAGCGATTAAACAAATCCTGTGTTGAAGCTGTGCACATTAGTGATGTGGAAAGATTGTAAACGTATAACGGTGTAAACCTGGAAACGTGATCACGTCCTCCAATAAATAATGCAAAATAAATCCCCTGTTGAATCTGTGCACATTCGCGTTGTGCCAAGGTTGTAAACGTGAAGCATCCTGCTAAAAAATGCAAAGATTCAGAAATGACAAGAAACACAAACATAACCCTTAGTTTATGAAGGCTGTTAGGTCATAACAGCCTTTGCTGCTGTTTAGTCATAACAGCCTTTGCTGCTGTTTATCTGTGTCAACTTTCTCCTTTTTTTTTTCTTTCTTTCTTGTGCTCGTGAAACTGCCCAGGGGTCCTGTTTAGATGTTTATATCTGTGTCAACTTCTCCTTTTTTGCTTGTGATTGTGAAACTGTCCAGGGGTCCTGTTTAGATGTTTATATCTATGTCAACTTTCTCCTTTTTTGCTTGTGCTCGTGAAATCGTCCAGGGGTCCTGTTTAAATAAGCAGCATTAGAAAAAAAAACATGTTGACCAGCACAAAGCGAGATATCCGAGTGTCCAGGTTGTCATAGAAACACAAGTGCCGAACAACGCAAACAGGCACCCATCAGAGGATGGTTGCCTAGACAATGAATCCTTGAGCCTAAGGCAAACCAAAACAAAGCAAGAAAGTGTAACTAAATGGGCGAGAGCCTCGTAAAAGCCAATTAGCAATAAAAGAGTCACATCCGATACAGTGCAGGTTCACATGGAAATCAAAATACAAATGCGTCTTCGAGTTGAGTCTTGAGCTTGCGAGCGCGTTAATGACCAGCGGGCTCTTGAGCACTTTGAAGGATGTTGAACCTCAACAAGATCCCATCCTCGTCGCCAGTGAAACAAAGTACACTCCATAAGAAAGAAGTGTGAAACCTTTGTTTGTTGAAGTACGAGGTTTACAAAGGCTCAGCCATCCACGAAGAGACGTTACTACGTCTGTAATCGCCGCTCTCTCTCTACATTCCGTCTCCCCGTTCTAAATTCCACTCTGATGTCGGAGATGACATCAGAATGGAATACTACAACATGTCTGCGTTCACTCGATCCCACAAACAACGTGTCAGTACTAGATTTGGGCCTTCTACGTGTTGCGCATCTAAAGCTAATCTCCGTTGTGTTTTAATTTTGCTAAATGCATAATCATTTCTAAATTCCTTATCTCTAAGCATTTTTCTAACTTCTCCTTTAATGCCTTTCTCCTGTCGTCTGTCTGATCTAAGAAGCTCTTCTCTAGTGGTGTAAGCAAGCATGTCAGATTGTTTATATGCGCATATGCAGTGCCAAAAGTTAACATAGGCTCAAAGAATCCTCTCACTATCTCTATACTATTCTGTTTAGCTACTCTACTCAGGTACTTAATTATAAGAGCAAACGAAAACACAACATCTTAATTGGAGTAGAAATACTGGATGTACTCCTGGTTATAGAATCTTTTTAGTAACAGACTACAACTTATCCCAAATGTGAGGGGCAAACTATGGCCCTCATTATGAACTTGGCGGCAATCATCGCCGACCACCGTGCTGTTGATGAACAAAAGACCTCCAGTGGCGGTGAACTGCACACAGCTGTATAATGATGCCAAAAAGACAAACCTCCAAAACTCCTGAAACCTCCACCCACCGCCAGGGCCAATGACGGCAGATAGGCAGTACACCCCACCCCGCCACCGCCATGCAGACAAATCCCCAGCACACCAAATAATGATGCACTAATCAGCTTGGTGGACAGTGAATGTCGAAAGACCATTGGCAGTATGGACCGCCACCGCCAGCAATGGGACCCGCCAATAACAATTGCACACATTGGCACGTTTGAAAACCACACACCTGACACACATCCCCAATACCTTAAAACAGACACATACACAACCCACAATCCTTTGCAATGCCAATAGCATGACAGATATTGACACCACAACACATACACTGAACTCATCATCACACACACAAAAACACCACCAAAACAAATACATTGCTCAACCACATCACAAGCCACACACCCAACCACACAACAGCACCCTCACCAATATAGTTGCAACACATCACCCACAACATACACCATGGCACCTCCCTAAGCACCCCCGCTTCACAGACAGGGAGCTAAGGACCATGGTGGACAAAATATTCAGGGTCGGACCACAACTATTCGGGGCACAGGTGCAGCAGACACCCGTGGCCAGGAAGATGGAGCTATGGCAGACGATTGTCAACAAAGTCAACGCACTGGGAAACCATCCACACACAAGGGAGGAAATCAGGAAGAGATGGAACGACTTGCGTGGGAAGGTTAGGTCCATGGCATCCAGGCACAACATTGTCGTACTGAAAACTGGTGATGGTCCCCCACCTCCTCCCCCCGAATACACCAACTGGGAGGAGAAGGTCCTGGCTATCCTGCACCCGGATGGCTTCACTGGACTCACTGAAGGGCTGGACTCGGGTAAGTCAACTACAATACCTTAACAGTCACCACACCTATAATGAATGTATCAACCCATCCCCTCACTACCACCAGGACTCCATCCCCTACGCAGTCCACCACACCCACACACTCACATCCAAGTCCCCTGCATGCCCACAATCCTCGAAACAAATCACCATCCAGCCCCTTGTGTACAGTCACCTACTCCTGCATGTAACCCCAGTGGCAAAATAGCACCCACAATACACCACCACCCCCTCAAAAAATGCATCTAAATGTACACGAAGGGACCTTGCATGCCACTACATGGGAATTTAACCATCAAATAGTTTTGAACAGTGCTGCAATTGACAAAAAGTACAGGACACCCACATCTACATTCTCTCATACACAGGCACCACCACCCATGCCACCTGGACAGAGACGTCAAGGAGTGCCAGTCCTCCACTTGAAGATGGATGCCCCACTCAGGTGAGTGCAGAGGGATGTCTGGACACAGAGGAAATCCCTGGCCCATCTCACACACCTCGACAGTCACTCTCCAGAAGCCCCACCCAGGACACCACTGACACCCTTACCACTCAGCCACCAGCATCAGCTTTGGCCAAACGACCCCACACCAGTGTCACTAGGCCACGGACTGGCTGCCCACACTTACAGAGGCCAGAGTCTCCACCCACCACAAGGCAGGATGATGAAGGGTCAACTGCAACTGGGACTGACAGGCCTGTGCAGGGGACATAGGCACAGGGGGCTAGGGCCAGTGGGAGGGCATCAGTGGCCTAGGGGCCAGAAGTGTAATAGTTTTCCTCACAGCCAGGTTGTGCAGCATGCAGCATGCCACCACTAACTTACACACCTTGTCAGGGACATAGCAGAGGGATTCTCCAGAGAGTTGGAGGCAACAAAATGTTGCTTTCAGGAGTCCTATAGTGCGCTCTGTCACCCTCCTAGTATGACCATGGGCCTCATTATAATTCCTGTCTGCATCTGTCCTGGGATTCCTCACAGGTGTCAGGAGCCATCGCATGTTGGGGTAGCCAGGATCTCCTACAAAAGTGGGTGAAAGAGGACTTAAACACACACATTTCACATGCATACAACCTGCCTGTCAGCTATGTCACCTATCCAGTGTCATACACACTCACCTATGAGCCAAGCTCTGTACCCCTGTAGTTGTACAATCATGTGTGGCACACTGCTGTTTCTCAGGACAAATGAATCATGGACCGATCCTGGGAACCTTGCATTGATGTGAAATGTATTGATCAGTAGTACACACCAATTGGTCATTCATGGACTGATAGTTCTTACGATTCCTATACAATTGTCCACTCACTCTTGGGGGTATGAGGGCTGTGTGGGTTCCATCAATGGCACCTATCACATGGGGGATATTAGCAAAAGCATAGAATCCAGATTTGATGGCGGTGAGACCAGCCCTTTGGGGAAGCTGGACATAAGTTTGCAAGTGTTCAACAAATGCGTCCAGGAAATTGGACAGGATGTGGCTGAACATTGGCTGAGAAACCCCTGCAGCCATGCCCACTGTTACCTGAAATGAGCCTGTGGCCAGAAAATGAAGCACAGATAGCACCTGCCCAGTTGTAGGTACAGCATGCTGATTCCAATTGGCCGGCTTCAGAACAAAATCCATTACTGCAGAGAGGTCTAGGATTGTAGCTCGATTAAGTCGATAAGTTATGATGATGTGACGTAACTCCATGGTTGCCAAGTCTACCAGGGGTCTGTAAACAGATGGGGCTCTCCCTCGCCACATGGGTCTGTACCTATGGGTGATGAAAGAACACATTTTGAGTTTCGACATACCCTTGCATCACCTGGTGTCACTATACTTTTCTACAATGCGACACATAGGTAACGCACACAAACACAAAGAACAAGGTAGACCGTCAGGCTAATGTGTGCTGAAGTTTCTCAGTCATGGCATCACAGTGTAGACACGCTTCCATCAAAGTATCATGTCAGTAACTGACGAAGGGGAGAGAGAATGGGGCCATGGATGAGGCCCCCGGCCAGGATATGGAGACATGGTGAAAGCAAAATGGCAGCCTCTTGCCATCCAGATATTGTGGTGCGGAAGTGACTTCATTCCGCTAGCGTTAGTCATCATGGCGGTAGGTGATGGTCACCGCCGTGCACTTGATCATTGGATTACATGGTTGTCAGTGGGGAACCTGGGCAATGATGATCGCCGCTGGCAGTGACGGTGCACACCGCCCGTGGTATCTACCGCCGTTTTGGCAGACTCTTGACACTTGACTCCTGCATTACGTGAAGGGTAGAATTCCACTGCGTGTGCTGCTGTGTCCTGACTCTGGTCCCTGAGATGGTATGTATGACAGGGGAACGGGTCCCGGCCTTCACTGCGTGGGAGCTTGAGAAGCTGGTGGACAGGGTCCTACCGCTGTAGGCGAAGTTACATAGGCGACCAGAGGTGCAGGTGAGTGGCTATCTGTCCTCCTTAGATGTGTATGATTGTGGCGGACGCCTGTATGCATTTTTGTTCGCTGTGTGAATACTCAGCTGTAATGTGTCTGGCACTTTCTGCTTGTTATTTGTTCATTTGCAGTTCTCCATGGGCCATGTCAGTATGAACAGGCATGGCATTTGTGTATGGGGCACCCACACTGACATCTGTTTCTTTACTCTGTGTGTCCCATGCAGGTCAGTGCCCATCAGAAGAGAGGCCTGTGGCAAGCCATCGCCAAAGAAGTGCGGACCCTGGGGGTCTACAACCGGCGGAGCACCCACTGCAGGAAGCGGTGGGAGGACCTGAAGCGCTAGGCCAGGAAGACCGGAGAGGCCCAGCTAGGGAAGTCTCCCAACGAGGAAGGGGTGCCCATCAGACCCTGACCCCCTTAATGGCCTGCATTCTGGGGGTGGCCAATCCAGATTTAGATGGGTGTTGAAGGCAGCACAGCAGCCACAAGGGGGTGAGTCCAAACACTGTTGTGATGCCACTATGAGGAGAGTAGTTGGGTGCTAAGGGTTGCATGCATTGTAGTGCCAGGCACATAGACTGTTGTGTCCCTGCAGTCCTGCCCCATCCACATGCATGGGATAGTGTCATAGCTAGTGTTGGCAGGGTCTGTACACTCAACTTAACAATGAGAGTTAAGAGACTATCCTCCACTTTAGGAAATCTTGGGTCCAAATTTCAGGTAGGAAATCGTAATATCTAACATTAATGTGCAAGTTTCTAGTCAAGAAAAGAGGATTCTTAACTAATCTGGATCTTACCTTACCCCAGGATCTACTCCCAGGTGTTCCTATCCTAACCCTCTTCCCCATGCTTTTGGTCAGTTCGCCACATGGACAGTCTATGGTTGCTGCAAAAAGGTTACGTATCTCAGGGTCCTTGACAATCTAACTTTGACCCACTCATGACACAGGTTTGGAACTGGATAGTAATATTCAGGATAAAATGATTACCAACAACAATACCCTTAGTAATGGTGTTCTTTCCTGGTTCCTGAGAAGTAAGAATTGCAATGAAAAATATGCATATTCACCTCTAAATTGGAAAGGTGGTAATGGTGGTGGTGATGAAGGAAAGGTTAGAAGAATTAATGGAAATTCAGCAGGGTGGTTACAACGTAGTGATATTATATCGTCCATCCTAGCAAACGTAGATATTACGTTACTGAAAAGCATGATTTTTATTGCATTTATTTTACTATTGCTTCGCTTTATGCTTTATGCATTTTCCACTATGAGATTGTTACTTTTTTTATTAATTAATAAAGGGGAAGAAGTGCTGTCTTCTAATGTACTGTTCTCAATTCGAACTGTACGATGTGGAGCTAACTGCCTTCTAGAGTGTGTGCAGGTGAGCTTGGGCATTCTAAATAAACAGGTAACAGAGTCTGGAGAGAGGTAGCTGCTCCATGTATGTGTCCTGCTTTAAACCTATTCTGTTGTAAGTCCTGTGTACCCCTTCTTAGAGACCCCAAACCTGCCTCTTTCAGCCAGAGGCACCTGAAGGTCGGCATTAACCTCCTAGGTCTTTTTTAACAAAAAGTGTGGAGATTTTCTATACAATTAAAGAAGTATGGGAACGCCATTCCCATAGATCCTGACAACTTCAACTTCTGGGTCTTGTTGCTCCCATGCATCCCTGCCAAATGCCATGCATCATAGGTTCGGGAACACATTTTAGTGTTGGTCCCCGCATTACCACACTAAAATGTAGTCTCTTGTAATCATTAAGAAGCTGCTCTCTCAGCGAATTGCTTGAGGCGCTACAGTCAGAGATCCTTCTCTGCTATGTGCTCCAGGCATTGTGAGAGGGGGTGGAGGAGAGGTGGCTGGCTGCCATGGATACCAGTCACCACACCTTGGGCCTGGCTTGTCTACTTTGTATCTCTTTCCCCTCTTGTCTGGCCCAGGTCATGTCCCGATGTGAGTTAAAAGAGGGGTTAATGTTCACACCTTCTCCAATATTAGACTGCAAGCAGCAAGCACTGGCAGAGATCATCTACAGCAAACAAGTATGTGTCTGCATTGTTTTTAAACCATTATGTTGAAACCCCAGGGATGGAGCCTGACATCATGGAAAATGGCGGCTCTTTGTTAGAGCTGAAGAGGACAGAGACGGGGAAGCAGGCCACATTATGCTTATCCAATCTCCTTGCTAATATCTACAAAAAGAATGTGTCATCAGGAAGGGCTAGGACACAGCACACCCTTTTCTTTCCCTTCCAATCGCCTTGCAAATACTTTTAAAACTTACAGAGACACCTCTGGTGTGACAGAAAATGGCAGCATGCAGATGCATCTGAAACAACTTTAAACACAATAGCATTTCATTCCACTGAGACCGAGTGTAGAGAAAGCAAGTTATTTTGCAGAACATTGGAAGTTAAACTTGCCTGCTTTTACTCACCTGGCATTTGGATAACCTTTAATGAATAATCTGTTAATAGATATAAAATGGAAGTTTGGAGTGATTGCAGGGAGCAGTAAATTGCAGAAAGTGGGAACCATCTTTTTCCCATGAAGTGCAGGAGTTAAGTGAACCCCTCTATGCAATATTCTCATTGGCGCACTCAATATAACTGGTGAAGTACTTGAAGCAGAGTAGGCACATTATATTTAATAAATGACTGATTATTTTATTTTTTTCTCTTTGCATGCTTGTGAATAATCTTTGTGTGACACACAGTGATAA
Organism: Pleurodeles waltl; assembly: GCF_031143425.1. Classification (NCBI taxonomy): domain Eukaryota; kingdom Metazoa; phylum Chordata; class Amphibia; order Caudata; family Salamandridae; genus Pleurodeles; species Pleurodeles waltl. The sequence continues at coordinate 654,443,275 of NC_090447.1, forward strand.
TGACTACAACCCAATTTACTTTAATAATGGTGATCCTTTGTGCTAGTGCTGCATTAGAGGGAATATTTGGAAATTAAGAAGAGAGTTGGAGTGTGAAAAATAACAGATTACTTATAGTTGTGATTGACTTCCGTGCTTTGAGATACATCAATAAATCTAATACTGGAAGGGAACAAAGGGAAAAAAGAAAGGAATTTCACATGCCAAATCCTAAACATGTTAAACAATTATCATACAGTGCAGACCTGACGATCCAAAGTGTAAGATGGCTGTATCTCCAGAATTACCTTCCTCAGCCATGGACAAAATACTGAAAGAATTACTGGATATTAAATCCTTACTCACATCTGTAAATAATGCAGTTTTTGCAAATACCATTGAAGTTCAAGGATTAAGATGTGAAGTTAATAAATGTAATTCCTGTATGCAGAAAAATGGATAGTCACATTACTGATATTGAATCCTGTCTTGATATAACTCCTGATAAAATTCATAACATCTGGTATTTACAGCAAAAAATGGTTGATGTAGAAGATTGTAGTAGGAGGAACAATATAAGAATTATAGGTGTGTCCGAACAAATTGAGAAAGACAATAGGTTTTGTTGACCAATTTCATTCCAATGCTGATGAATATCACCTTCAATGTACCAGCTGAATTTTAGCGTGCCCATCGTGTTTGCTGTTGATCTTCAGATCATTCATCACAACATCGACATACTACGACCACTACCTCAGATGTGGAGACTAGGAGACTGTTCATTGAAATTGGTCACATGGTGGTAAACCAAAAGTATGGAAGAAGTATCAACCTACAGATAAATCTAGATCACCCTTGAAATCATGATTATGTTAGATAAATATATATATATTTTTTTTAATGTTCATGATGACAAAATGTGACTGGTTAAATGGTATGTGCAATTATGATATGCCCTTCTTTCCTTCGCTTCTCTCCTTTTTCTTTTCTGAATCATATTTTCCTTATGCTCAGACTCATGATATCTTCTATTCTCTTAAAATTAGAGATATATTTACAAAATTTTGCATCGTTTCCTTCTCCTTTCTTCATATGATCTTATTCTAATGGGACATTGGGCACTCTGTTTCAGATAAATTGTTGTCTTATCACATGGTGTTGGACAATTTAATACATTATGATCGACATATCATATCATTGTTTATTATTCATAATTGTTCACACTATTTTTATTTGATGTTCATCTTTTTCTCTCTCCTCTTTTCTACATTCATTTTAGTGTGTTGGACAATCTTTTTTATATTCTACTTGCTCTCCTTCTTTGCATTTATACTCTTTGTTTTCTATATCTTATAAGATTTATTTTTCCTACTCTTTTCGTTATACAAATCTCTAAGATTAAACCTTTAAATATTGCTTCTCTGAATGTTAATGGTTTAACACATTTTACTAAGAGAAAGAAAATACTTAATTTTTTTGGACAACAAAAACCTGATATTGCAGTGTTGCAAAAAAACTCATCTCACTGCATTAGAAAGTGAAAACTGAAGAGAAATTCGATTGGTCATGTTATACATTCTAGTATAGTTTTTAATAAGCCTTCTAGAGATAATACTCCTATTCCCAAATGCGGAGCCGCCATTCTTTTTCATACAAATTTGCCATATAAAGTTATTCAAACGTGGATAGTCACTGCTAATAAAGTTATTTTTGTCACAATTTGTATTCAAAATTCCTTTATGATTGTTGGCTCAAATTATGCACCCACTGATTCCAAAACAATATTTATTTCTCAGATTAGTAGACTGTTGTCTTCCTTTGAATCTACATGATTAATAATAGGGGGAGATTGGAATGTAACTGTTGATCCATTCATTGACAGATCTGGTAAACCAGACACTCATCATACAAATGACAGACATATTTTAAAGGATCTTATTGAAGACTTTTCATTACAAGAACCATGGAGATTATTACAACCAGATGATATAGAATACTCTTTCACATCATGTTCACATCTAATTCAATCTAGAATAGATTATTTCCTGATGTCTCCTACAATGCTACAATTATTAACACAAACTGTAATTACTCCATTCAGCCTTTCTGACCATGATTTATTAGATATTCATAGAAATGTATTTACTCCATGCAGCCTTTCTTACCATGATTTATTAGATATTCATAGAAATGTAGGATTGTCACATACCCCAAAGTCTATTTGGCAGTTTAATATTTTTTCATATAAAGCACCTCAAGCAAAACTAAATTTATGCCAAAATGTTGAACAATTTCTTAAAGAAAACCAGAACTCTGCAACTAATGCCAGTACACTATAGGGTTCTGGCAAAGCTGTAATTAGAGGTATGATTATGAAATACTCAGCCCTTCTCAAAAACAATGAAACATTGATAGGTTATCTCTAGAAAGAGACGTTTTAAACCTTGCAGATAGTTATAATTTAACATAATCCCCAGAGATATTAAAGGAGTAACTTTCTGTAAAATGTAAACTTAAGAATCTATATACCTATCATGCTGAAAAATGCCTCTATCTTATTTGTCAGCATCATTATGCAAGGGGAGTGAAAGCTGGAAGACTTTTAGCGTATCAATTACGTCAACAGGAGTCCTGTAAAGCTATATCTGCTATTAAAAACTCATCTAGTAGCATACTCACGCTCACTTCTGAAATATTGTCAAAATTACAGACTTATTACGAAACACTTTATTCATCATCAAACTGTTTAGACACCAAAGAGGAGGAGGATTTTTTGCATATCTAAATATTCCAAATTTATCTCAAGAACAAAGAGATAGCCTCGAGGGAAAAATTATGATAGAAGAAATTATAAAAGCTATTGATTGTTCGGCTACTGGTAAGGCCCCAAGAGAGGATGGTTTCCTCACTGAATTTTATAAGATTACCAAAACTCACACAATTCCACTGTTACATTCTTTCATTAAGAAAGCATTAAAAATTGAGCATTTCCCTTCAGAATTTTTATGTGCCCATATTACTGTTATTTCTAAATCTGGTAAAGATCCACTTGAATGTTCCAGTTACAGATCTATACCATTAATAAATTCTGATGTTAAAATACTGGCAACAGTTTTAGCTTTTCGACTTAATTCAGTTATTTAGAGCCAGATGTAGGAAATTCCTGAACTGCGAGACAGAGAGACTTGCAATTTGCGAGTCGCAATTCAGGATGCAGGATGGTGTCCCTGACACCATCTGCGACTCGCAAGGGGGTCACAAAGGCCCACCTCATTAATATTAATGAGGTGGTCGCAATTTGCGACCCCCTTGAGATTCGCAGCACTCACAGGGATGGTGACCTGCTGGAGACAGCAGACCACCATGTCTGTGATAAAGCAGTTTTTTTTTTGTAATGCAGCCCGTTTTCCTTAAAGGAAAACGAGATGCATTACAAAACGAAAAAATTAAACGTTTTTGTTTCATTTTTTCCATAGGACCACTGCCTGCTCTGCAAAAATGTTTTCCATGCCATTCACAAAGGGGAATGGGTCCCATGGGGACCCTTTCCCTTTTGCGAATGGGTTTCCACCAGTGTGACAATGGTGGTAACTGTGATTGCTTTGCGACCGCGTTCGCAGTCACAAAGCAATGCAGCATCGCGCTGCGACTCGCAATTAGGAAGGGGAACACCCCTTCCTAATTGTGACTCGCAGTCCCATTTTGCGAGTTGGTAACCAGGTTACCGATTTGCAAAACAGGAATTGGGCCTCGCAATGTGGGTTTTGCACATCGCAACCAGCAAAATTTGCTGTTTGCGACGTGCAAAACCTTTCCTACATCTGGTTCTAAGTCACTTATTCATCCTTCTCAAGACGGGTTTGTCCCATCCCGTTTTTCTTCAAACCATCTCCGTATAATTCTACATTTATTATGGCATCAACATTATAGCGGTCATTCTGACCGCGGCGGTCGGCGGTCGCCGCCCGCCAAGCGGTTCCCGCCGAAAGACCGCACCGCGGTCAAAAGACCGCGGCGGCCATTCCGGCTTTCCCGCTGGGCCGGCAGCCGACCGCCAGAAGACCGCCGGCCTGCCCAGCGGGACAGCCCCTTCAACAATGAAGCCGGCTCGGAATGGAGCCGGCGGAGTTGAAGGGGTGCGACGGGTGCAGTGGCACCCGTCGCGATTTTCACTGTCTGCTAAGCAGACAGTGAAAATCTTTGTGGGGCCCTGTTAGGGGGCCCCACGGCACCCGTTCCCGCCATCCTGGGTCTGGCGGTGGACACCGCCAGAAACAGGCTGGCGGGAAGGCGGTCGGAATCCCCATGGCGGTGCTGCAAGCAGCGCCGCCATGGCGGGTTCCCTGGGCCAGCGGGAAACCGGCGGGAAACCGCCGGCTCCCCTTTTCCGACCGCGGCTTTACCGCCGCGGTCAGAATCGCCCAGGAAGCACCGCCAGCCTGTTGGCGGTGCTTCCGCCGCACTCCGCCATGGCGGTCATGGACCGCCAAGGTCAGAATGACCCCCCTATGTACTTTTAATTTCTCTGGATGCAGAAAAAGCTTTTGATAGAGTAGAATGGGGATACTTGCAATTAGATGTAAGGGTTTTATGTCTTCTTATTTTAAATTTCATCATGCTACGAGACAAGGATGGCCACTTTTTCCATTGTTATTTCTCACTGCACTAGAACCATTAGCTATTGCCATTAGGCAGAATACTAATATAAGGGGTATTGTACTCCTCACTGGTGAAGTAAAGGCATTTTGTTATGCTGATGATACCTTAATGACTCCCTCCACCCCTGAATCTTCGGCTATCTCTTTATTTTCTCTTTTAAATAATTTTTCAACTTTTTCAGGGTACAAAATCAATTGGTCTAAAAGTGAAGCTTTACCCATGAATGCTATTACCACTATCGCTTCTTTGGGCAATCTATCTTTTAACTGGAAACCTTCTCAACCAAAATATCTTGGGATTCTACTTAACCCTGGATTAAAGAATATGATGATGGATAGTCTGAATCCTACTATTAAAAAATGTAAAAGGGATTTTCAACGTTGGTCCCAACTAAACTTATCTTTGTGGGTCAGAATTCAAATTATAAAAGTGAATACATTTCCTCAATTTAATTATGTATTAGGTATGTTATCGTTACCTGCAATAGCCACTTTCTTTAAAAGGGTATCATCTATGATATCTTGTTTTATATGGGGGAAGGAAACCCCTTATTAGCAGTTCAAAACTACATTTGTCTTCATTAAAATGACACTTACGCCTTCCGCATTTGGAAAATTACTGGTTGACTCATTTGGCACATTCTATATACATGCTTCCCATGCATTCTAATACCCCATTATGAGTTAATTTTGAACAATTGTTGTTAAAAAGAGCTACCCTCTGGCCATTTACTATACCAAAATCCAAAATACTCACAACTGCTAAAATACAATCATTTATTCTTCTCAATTAGCCTGACAGAAAGCTCACAAAATTATAAAATACCATGCACATTTACACTCTCATGCCCCAATTGGGAATACTTCTGCAAATACTCATAAAGGAAAATAACTTAACTGGTATGTATTGAGTATTCACAAAATACATATGTTATCAAAATTGTTTACACAATAAAATTCTTTAAAATCATTTTCACAATCACAAGAAGAATATTATCTTCCAAATTCAAAGCGTAATACCTTTATTTTATTATCCTTTATTTTAAAGTCCATAATACATTCACACACCGACATACTTACATACTGGCCTACTCATACATGGAAAAAAATCAAAGGGACAGTATCTGGTATATATTCCATATTAATTGATAAATCCTTCCCTGCTGATACACCCAATAATTTGAAATTATGGTGATCTTTGTGACTTAATACTACCTTTTTGGACCAAGAAAGGTCTATGCTTCTAGAAAGTTATAATAAAGGCCTTTGAGACTCCTGTTTGAAGTTTAATTACTTTTAAAATATTACATCGTCTGTACTGGTCACCTGCCAAACTTAACTCTGCTAATCTTAGTCCTGATTCTAATTGTTGGAGATGTCAACAACAAGATTGTGATAGTGTTCATATTTTATGGGAATGTTCTGAAATTCGTTCTTTTTGGTTACAAATAGAAAGTAACCTAAAGAAGTCTCCATCTGTCCTTGTATCTCTTACACCCTGTTTATCCTTATTACACAACATTTCTAATTTGAGAAAGATTTCTCCACATCTATTTAGATGGCTGTCCCCAGCTCTTGGTCTGGCTAAAATTAATATTTTACAACATTGGAAGTCTAACGTTATACCAGCGATTCAATCTTGGTTGAAAGATATGTTCAAAATAGCGCAGTTTGAGAAAGTGATATACAAACTGAATGATGATTTATCTCAATTTTATGCCATTTGGGGTCCAGTTTTTAGGGTTGTAATTCCCTAATACATGTTTTCTAAATTCTTCCTTTTATTCATTTTGAAATGATTATTGTCATTAATAACAAGTACACTTTTGATTTGCAAATCCTCTTTATGTCTTCATTTGCAAATTTGCTTCTATTTGTCTTTGGAAAAAACTAAATAAAGAATTGAAATACAAATAAAGGTTGCAACCCCACTCAAGCAACAACAGGATATTGGGGGGGGGATTTTTCTAGGTTCAGAGCACTCATTGCTTTATGCTTTTGAAAATGTCGGGGTATATGTAGATGGTTGGAGATACAAAGGGCCATATTTATACTCTGTTTGCGCCGGATTTGCGTAGTTTTTTTTAAAGCAAATTCGACGCAAAACGAACTCCATATTTATACTTTGGCGTTAGACGCATCTAGCGCCAAAGTTCATGGAGTTTGCGTAATTTTTTAGTGTGGACACCTTCCTTGCGTTAATGATATGCAAGGTAGGCGTTCCCGTCTAAAAAATGACTCCGAGGCATGTGCGCCGTATTTATACTCCCGGGCAAAAATTACGCCCGGGAGTGGGCGGGTAAAAAAAAATGACGTCCAGCCACTTTTGCGTAGTTTTTTAGCGCCTGGTCAGGGCAGGAGTTAAGGGACCTGTGGGCTCGGAAGGAGCCCAGAGGTGCCCTCCCATGCCCCCAGGGACACCCCCTGCCACCCTTGCCCACCCCAGGAGGACGCCCAAGGATGGAGGGACGCACCCCTGGTATCTAAACAGGGTCCCTGAGCTAGATACAGAGAGTAACACACAGGGAAGCAATACTATGAGTATAACGTAGTTTACTCTCCATTAACATAGCAAACATAGGAATGGAAATCTTAAATTCAAATATACAACATACAATATATTTCAATTTAGATATTTATTATAGCTAATTAAACATTCAGTTCGCACATAATATAATCAACATAGAATTAACCAAAAAAATATATAATACAACCCCTACCCTAAATGAAACATACATATATGAAAACATAAATAACATAACAGTAAATACGCAAAAATAAACAAATAACACAGAACCAACAAAATCACAAAATAGTATACATACAAAATTACAACCGCCTCATACATGAGAGGATATTTAAACAGCACAATAAAGTTACTGCTTTGATGCTACAATTATGCGTTGTAGTTTGGATTGTATAAAATTCAACATAACAGCCAATTCTAGGTTATAATTTCCTGATTCCTGCCTTAGATATGAAAGAACTTAGATAACTTAGATAACTGTTATTGCTCCTCGAGAGATCATCGTGCTGGTCATATGTCCTGGATCCTGCTGATACTGTTAGCAAGTTGTTCCCTACCAGTTTGGTATCCTTGTGGGTTTCCCCTGTGGATTACGTTTTTTAAACCATGTGAACTTGTAGAGTGAGAAAGCATAGCTTCATTTAGCTATATCCATGTGTTAGTCCTTCATTTTGGACTACAAATTTGAAGTTGGAGAGTGTTTAATCCAGCCTGTAAGAGATATCTAAGTTCTTTCATATCTAAGGCAGGTTACAAGATGTACGTATGCCAATTATACTGAATCATAAAGTCCTGATGAAGGTGTATTTATATTTTTCTTCACTCACCGAAACGCGCGTCGGCTTGTAAATTGGCATGTCTTGAACATTGGCATGAAGTGTTTGAAATTGGCAAATTTGAAGCCCTGACCAGGATTGGCTACCATCAGGCCTGTAACACGAGAATTTGAATCAGGAAATTATAACCTAGAATTGGCTGTTATGTTGAATTTTATACAATCCAAACTACAACGCATAATTGTAGCATCAAAGCAGTAACTTTATTGTGCTGTTTAAATATCCTCTCCTGTATGAGGCGGTTGTAATTTTGTATGTATACTATTTTGTGATTTTGTTGGTTCTGTGTTATTTGTTTATTTTTGCGTATTTACTGTTATGTTATTTATGTTTTCATATATGTATGTTTCATTTAGGGTAGGGGGTTGTATTATATATTTTTTTGGTTAATTCTATGTTGATTATATTATGTGCGAACTGAATGTTTAATTAGCTATAATAAATATCTAAATTGAAATATATTGTATGTTGTATATTTGAATTTAAGATTTCCATTCCTATGTTTGCTATGTTAATGGAGAGTAAACTACGTTATACTCATGGGACCCACCCCTGGGACATTAAGGTAAGTGCTGGTAAGTATATATATATATTTTTTTTTGTGGCATAGGGGGGCCTGATTTGTGCCCCCCTACATGCCACTATGCCCAATGACCATGCCCAGGGGACATAAGTCCCCTGGGCATGGCCATTGGGCTAGGGGGCATGACTCCTGTCTTTGCTAAGACAGGAGTCATTTCAATGGGGGTTGGGAGTAAAAAAAAATGGCGCAAATCGGGTTGAGGCGAAAATTTTGCCTCAGCCTGACTTGCCCCATTTTTTGACGCCCAAGCTCCATATTCCCCTACGCCGGCGCTGCCTGGTGTAAGTCATTTTTTTTTACGCACACCAGGCAGCTCCGTGGCTAATGCCGGCTAACGTCATTGAATAAATACGGCGCCCGCATGGCGCTTCAGAATGGCGTTAGCCGGCGTTAAATTTTTTGACGCACAACTGCATTGGCGCAGTTGTGCGTCAAAAAGTATAAATATGGGCCAAAGTGTATTAAGACAAAGAGTAACGGCATTAATAATCTTAATATGCAAATCACTGACATAAGTCACTTATTGTATATTAAGAATGCATAATGTACATTGACAAAAAATATTTAAAACAATAGTTTTGAAAACATCAAAAAATTGGCTATTAACCCTTATCCTTTATAGCTATACAATACATGTATTTGAGCCAATATATATGTGTATATATATATATATATATATTATTAATATATATGTACAGAACTTAACAATAAGTATATATTACCACTCAGAAGAACCCTTATTACCAGCCTCAGCATAATGAAAGACTGACAATCTATTGTCATCTGTTTCAGTTTGCATATAGCTCCTTGACGCCAGTTCTGAACTCAATGAGCTGTAGTACAAAGGTTATAACTTGTGACCTGTAGACATCACAAAATGTATGTAGTGAAGGCAGTAACACACAGACCTATCTTCATACAAATACAAGCCTGTGACCTGAATGTTTTTTATATCTTATGCTCTGCAACAGGTGCTTTAATCCTGTATGCTATTTTATACTGCACATGCATTAACCGCCAAGTAGGCTTCTGAGCTTCCATTTCAGGGGTTTTGCTGCAGTTTCAAGGTCCTTTTCGAGCCTCTTGTTGCTCAAAAGAGGTAATTTGGAATATTTATCTCATTACATGGTCTTCCCTGCTTAGTTTTACTCACGAGAAGTTGTCACTCGGACTGCCACACATGGCAATAGAATAACACTCATACATGTTAGTGTGTCTGACTTTATTTTGTTACTTAGCATTAGTTTATAAGGGGACACATTAGAGGTTTGATGGACCTTTTGACTGCACTTAGAGAAGTTCCCACCATAAGACTCAGTTCCAATACAAATCAATAGCAATACCAATTAATGACATCAATAATCTTGGGAGTCAATAATTTCCACGCACCATGACCCCGTGGCCATGAATAACCACACCTATAAGTAAAAGTTAGAATGTTTATTTCCCTATATTAACAATGCTAATATCACGTAACTTAACCTCAAAATCAAATGATAAACATACAGCAACAATACTGGTTGACCGAATCTTCTAAAGAATCTCAATTTAATCAAAGCTTGGCTCACTACACATTCTAGAGTTACAGTACAAATTTATTGCAAGAATAACCGTACAATAGAAATGGCATACATTTAGGTTCAGCAAAGAAAGACATCAACTGTGTTAATATTTAGCAAGCATCATCAGTGAATATCCTACCTAACCTTCTGATTAGAATAGCATGTTTAGGCTTCATACCAACCAATTTAGTCAACATAAGTTTGGAGAAAAATCTAACTATGGCTCTATCAAATTTAGTGGTTGGTGCCTAAAAACAAAAGCAAGTAGACATAGTAGTCAGTAACATTGCCTTGCCTCAGTTTGGTTCAGCAAGCTGTGACAGTCTTCATCAATTGGACACTTGTTCAGTCAGCAAAGCATCGGAATTCAACAATAGAGTTCAAGATATAAATATCTCAGGAACTGACATAATCAGAATGTTGCTTCCTGGCAACAAAGTGAAGAAAAAAGTTAATCGCGTCTCCTCTCCGGACGGTTTGGAAAAAGTGGGTCTTTCTCTTCTCGATGCTGTCTGGCTAAGTTAGATTCCCTAAAACTACTTCCCATGTTGCTATTGGTCGAGGAATCATATGTTTACATTCAGTCCAATGAAAGTAGAACCTCAAATCTAAGAGTTTACTAAACCGCTGTTCACATGTCAATGATTGGCTTCTCTTCTCCTGTTCCCGTCGTTGGTCTTGACAGGTAATAAATTTGCATCAGCTTATACCCCAATCAGTGCAACCATTGTCAGTTCCTGGGAACCTCACCTTTACACACACTGAGTTATACAAAGTATCCTTAGCTAATGCAACATATTCTAGCAAGTAGTTCTCATGTGAAACGGAAAATTACAATTTAATTCTCTTAGCAGCCATTTTATGATTCGTCTAAGCAATGCAACTTGACATGAGGCCGTGAAACTAGACCCAAGACCACACTAATTGAAGGCCTATTATTAATAAAGCAAATACATAATCATTTATATGATATATTACTACATTAATCCAAACATAAGCTCGACATTTTACATTTATAAGCTATTAATAAGTACACTTTGTGATTATTGATGGTCACACAAGTAGGCACATTTCAAACTTGTGTATTATTTTGCTATGTTAACTCCATTTCTATGCAGATTTAACATCAGAATACATGAATATTCATTAGTAAAATTTCAGTGTTAACAATCCCTCCTCTGATTACTAAATATGTTATCACACTAAAATCTTCCCACACAAATTTTCGCTTCAGCTAAAATTTGTCATCTCTATCCCTTTTAATCTTCATTCCCTCTTTGAATTTTCCCTAAACAAATTTGCCAAATTTATTTCTTCCCTCCTCTGAACATATTTCATTTTCTTTGATCTAATCACATGATACAAATTATGTATTCCCACTGCTCCAATTATACAAATCACAATAATCAATATTCCTTGTATTATTTTCAGTACTATCCCTTTCCCAAATAGCGCTGAGCCAATATCCCACTTAAGTAAATGCTTCGCCAACTTTCTCCCAAACACCTGGTTCTTTCAGCTCTTTCAAATCGCCACTTTCAGTAGTCAGATTAGTAAGTAAGCTTCTAATTTCTTTCTATTATCAGGAATATATGAACAGCAATGCTTCGAATTCAGCATTTTGCAAACTCTGCCATCTTTAGCTAAAAGAATGTCTAACACAAGGTGGTTCTGAAGAGTCATAGATCCTACCGCAGCCATTTCTGTATCCATTAGGATCATGGCTCCTGAAAAATTTGTCAACATGTTATCTACAATAGTAGACAACTTTCGAATCTTTATAGAATTCAGAACAACTCCTACTGAAGGAATCATTGTTCCAAATATATCTCCCACTATACAAGAATGAGACTCTTATGTTTGACGTGATATAACTCAGTCATTTTCGGTAATCTTCTCAAGTCCTCAATTTGGAATATCTTTGGGAAAACTATCCCCAAGTAACATGTGCCATACCATCCTCTTGGAAGACGGTAATAAGCATGTGGCCCACAGAAGTAATAAATTGCAGGAATCAGGAGATCCTGTCCATTCAACATGAGCGTCCATTTACTCTGAAACAAAAACACATGTGAAACAAAGTACACTCCATAAGAAAGAAGTGTGAAACCCTTGTTTATTGAAGTACGAGGTTTCCAAAGGCTCAGCCATCCACAGAAGAAAGAGACATTACTACGTCTGTCATCGCCGCTCTCTCTCTACATTCCGTCTCCCCTTTCTAAGTTCCACTCTGATGTCAGAGATGACATCAGAATGGAATACTACACACACCCCTTCTTTATATATAGAAAAAGATTTATGACTGAGGGAGTAAAACATTGCTGTACAAGAATCAAGGATAACAAAAAAAACATATCTATACAAATGACAACTAAAACAAAATAGTAATAATTATAAGTTTCAGAACAAGAGAATAATGAACCTGCACTTCAATAAGAAGTACTTGGAGAACACCATATGAACTACACATAGGCCCTCATTACAACCCTGGTGGTAAATGCCGCTTACCGCTGTGCAGAAGACTGCCAACATACCGCTGCGGCAGCAGAAATCCGCTACACGTATTACGACCCACAGCTCGGATTCCGCCACAATACAAACACCCACACAAGTCCGCCACACCAAAGGTCAGTGATAAACTGGCAATACCAAAACCGACACCGGCACGCCAACAAGAATACGCCCACACTATCACGACCCACGAATCAACGCGGCAGTCTTTCAACCGCGGTAATCCATTGGAGGTACGCACCGCCACGCTCAAAATACACACACTTAAACAAAACTACACCACATTGGACAATTAAAAGTACGCACACTTGATACACATACACACACCACACCCACACACCCAATCCAATATAAAAGACACACCCACATTACCCACAAACCCTTACTACCAGAAATTTGAAAGCAGGCCAGAGAAAGACACTATCTAAAACAACACCAGCATCCACAGACACACAACACCATCACTTACACAACATCCACGCACCTCAAGTTTCAGGAGACCCAGAGTCTGCAGGAGGAACACTACCTTGGGATCAGGGAGGACTTGATGTCCATTAACACCACCCTGGTCACCATTGCAGAGGTGCTGGCAGACCTTCTCAACACCAGGAGGGACACAGTGGCACAACTAGGGGCCCCTGACACTAGCCTGGACGATGAACAGCCCTCCACCTCCGCCGGCGCTGGTGGACAGGAGGCACTTCCACAGGAACAACAGGACACCAGCACGCAAACGGTCCCTGAAATCCAGGAACAAGACGAGAACATTGCCAAGACCCCGCCAGGAAATGAGACCCCCCTGAATGTCACCCTTCTGTCCCACTATGTCACCCTGTCCATCCTTAAACTGCCATTGCTCCAATTCCTATGCCCCTTTGGACAATACACCTGTGAAACAAATAGACTGGACTCTGCCATTGACATACCTCCACCATCACCCCAGCCCATTTTACAACCCCCTCCACTTTATTTGCACAGGAATAAACACACTTCAAACACAAAACAATCTGGAGTCATTCTGTCACGGTTTTCAATGGGCTTACCTTCGAAGTTGAGAAGAGTTGGGGAACGGCCCCGGTTCCGGCAGGTTCTGCTCTGGCCGAGGTAGGGGCGACCCCTTCCGGTAGCCACGGTGCTGTTTGACAATAGCAAGCCACTACAGTCCGTGACCTCCAGAATGAGTCCCAGAGGAAAAACCCCAGTAGGGTAAAAAACCTCCAACAGGAACTCCCTGAAAAGGAAGGAGGACACCAAGGCGTTAGAGCTGAAGATCCGGAGTGCAGGAAGACTGGAAAACAAAGACAGGTCAGGAAACACTGGATTCACAGGAAGAAACCAGTCAGAGCGTGACTACCACCAAGGAGTGTTACAACGCAATGAACAAGCAGCTGACTTCCCCTTATATACCTCTAGACAGGAAGTAGGAAACAGGAAGTAGAAACACCACCATCTTGAATTGGGAAAAAGAGTATAATAGTGAATCAGGTACATGCGTCCAAACAAAGAAAAATAATGCATGCTGGGAAGAGAGGAAGTGGGTAGCATGCTGGGAAAGGGAAAAGGTCTGCATAAAAGCACCATCATGTGCAAATATCCGGCTTTTGCCTGTGCATGCTGGTAAGTGCCCAAAGTACATGCTGTCAAAAATTTAAAGCGCACTAATGCGCTGTGTGCGGCAGGATCTAGACCAAACTCGAGGTCTTTCTCCCGCCGCGTTTGTCTTTCCTGGAAAGACAAAAGAAGGGGGCGCAGCGAGTGCCGCGACCCCCGGACGAACTCGCGGCTTTCCCCGCGACCCGCACGCAAGCCGCGGCTTCCCTCGCGGCTTGCATGCAGGCCGCGGCTTCACCCGCGGTCCGCATGCCGGCCACGGCTTTCCCCGCGGCCCGCACGCAGACCGCAGTAGAATGCCGCGGCGCGGCCGCCGCGGCCACCGTGCCGCAACAGTAGGTCCCCCCCCCGAGGCTCCAGGTTTGTGAGGGAAGAGTCGGAAAAAGCGACGGACTAAAAGAGGGGCATGAACTGAAGGGGCATCCTCCCAAGAGCACTCACTCATAGGGTAGCCTTTCCAATGAATAAGATATTGGAGACGCCCATGGAAAAACCGGGAGTCACAGATTTCCTGGACCTCGTACTCGGGCACATGATCAACCAACAGAGGGGGAGGACAGGAGAATTGTCTGTGAAAAGGATCAGGTAGGTAAGGTTTAAGTTGAGAGACATGGAATACAGGGTGTATTTTCCACGTCCGGGGCAGACGGAGACGCACAGAAACCGAGTTAATCTTTTGGACAATCATAAAGGGACCATAAAAACAGGGTCTGAATTTGTTCTGAGTGAGTCAGAGAGGTAGGAATCTAGAGGAGAGCCAAACTTTATCATGGACCTGATAGTGAGGAGCCTCACAACGTCTCTTATCAGCTATTCTTTTCATGCGAGACTTAGTGGCCACAAGGTTGGAATGGAGAACACGTTGGACACCCCGTAGTTGTCGGACATAGGAGGAGATGGCAGGAAGATTGGAAGTATCTTTCAGGGGAGTCGGAAAGGCCTTTGGATGGAAACCGTAGGAGCCATAAAAAGGGGAAACCTTTGAGGCACTGTGTATGGAGTTGTTATAGGAGAATTCTGCAATCGGTAAATAGGTAGCCCAATTACTCTGAGTAGCATTGCAGAAGCTACGTAAATATTGTTCGAGGCCTTGATTGAGTCGTTCCGTCTGACCATTAGTTTGAGGATGGATCCCTGATGATAAAGCTACTTCAATTCCTAGGGTCTTACAGAATTGTTTCCAGAATCGGGAGATATACTGAGGACCCCTATCTGATATAATGACCTGAGGTAATCCATGAAGTCGAAAGATTTCTTGTGTAAAGATTTGACCTAAGTCTCTTGCCGTTGGCAACTTTCTTAAGTCCGTGAAGTGCGCCATCTTAGTGAAGGAGTCCACAGTTACCATTATTACGTGATTTCCATTCGAAGAGGGTAAGGAGCACATAAAATCTGTGGAGATGGTGTGCCATGGTCCTGGAGGAATTGGTAGTGGGCGAAGTAAACCTACTGGTTTAGTACGGGGTGTCTTAGATTGAGCACAGATAGGACAGGATGATACATATTCTTCCGTATCTGTCTTGAGAGTTGGCCACCAGAAGGAGTGAAGCAGAAGTTCTTGAGTAGCTTTCATTCCTCGATGACCTGCGATGGGGGAGTCATGGCACATACGTAAGGCTTCGGTCTGTACTACTTTAGAGGGTAAAAACAGGGCCTTATCATGATAGTAATATTCTTGATCTCTATGAAGTTGCGGCCGCAACTTATTCAGCTCTGTCTCTTCTAGACGGGCATATTCGGACTTGACTTGGTCTAGAAAAGTCTGTACTACTCCAATGATCTTGTTATTATCAAATAGGTTCTGTACAGTAGAATCGCTGCACTCAGGGTAACGTCGGGACAAGGCATCCGCCAGGATGTTCTGAGAATCAGGGATGTAAGTGATATAGAAGTCGTATTGGCTGAAAAAGAAAGCCCATCGAGCCTGCCGGCTATTTTGACACTGAAAGTTTCTTAAGCACTGTAGATTTCTGTGGTCTGTCCGGGCTTCAAAAGGTTCTTTTGAGCCCATCAAAAAGTGTCTCCATTCTGTGCAAGCGTTTTTTAAGGCGAGTAATTCACGTTCTAACACGGAATAGTTCCGCTCAGAATCGGATAAAATGTGTGACAGGTAGAATACAGGGTGTTCTAAATCATCATCGTCTTGTCTTTGCAATAAA
Source organism: Pleurodeles waltl (assembly GCF_031143425.1). Classification (NCBI taxonomy): domain Eukaryota; kingdom Metazoa; phylum Chordata; class Amphibia; order Caudata; family Salamandridae; genus Pleurodeles; species Pleurodeles waltl. The sequence continues at coordinate 654,459,701 of NC_090447.1, forward strand.
GCAGCCCCAATGGCTCTTTCTGAGGCGTCTGCGACAACAATGAATTGTTTGCTGGTGTCTTGGTGTCGTAGATTAGGGGCTTGAATAAAGGCTTTCTTTAAATCCTGAAAGGCTGACTCTGCGTCTTGTGTCCAACAAAAGCCCTTCTTTAGATGTTCTTTTTTAAGGGTTTGAGTAATGTTGCTGGTTCTCTGGGCAAAGTCTGCTATGAATTGTCGATAGAAGTTGGCTAATCCCAAAAAACACTGAGGGGGTCATTCCGACCCCCGCGGGCGGCGCAAGCCGCCCGCCTGGCGGGAACCGCCAGAAGACCGTACCGCGGTCGAAAGACCGCAGCGGTCATTCTGAGTTTCCCGCTGGGCTGGCGGGCGACCGCCAGAAGGCCGCCCGCCAGCCCAGCGGGAAACCCCCTTCCATGAGGATGTCGGCTCCGAATGGAGCCGGCGGAGTGGAAGGGGTGCGACGGGTGCAGTTGCACCCGTCGCGATTTTCAGTGTCTGCTTGGCAGACACTGAAAATCTTGGTGGGGCCCTGTTAGGGGGCCCCTGAAGTGCCCATGCCATTGGCATGGGCACTGCAGGGGCGCCCAGGGGCCCCACGACACCCGTTCCCGCCAGCCAGGTTCTGGCGGTCAAAACCGCCAGAGCCAGGCTGGCGGTAAGGGGGTCAGAATCCCCATGGCGGCGCTGCCTGCAGCGCCGCCATGGAGGATTCCCTTGGGCAGCGGAAAACCGGCGGGACACCGCCGGTTTCCCGTTTCTGAATGCCCATGGGAGCACCGCCAGCCTGTTGGCGGTGCTCCCGCGGTCGTTGGCCCTGGCGGTCCATGACCGCCAGGGTCAGAATGATCCCCTGAGTCTCCTTGATAGAAGAAGGAGATGGCCAATTCAATATAGCTTGCACCTTGTCTGAATCCATGGCGACTCCAGTTTGGTTTATGCAATACCCCAAGTATTTTACTTCCGACTGATCAAACTCACACTTTTCAGGTTTGCAGAATAAATGGTGTTGTCGGAGTCTCTCTAAAACTTGGCGAACATGCTTAGAGTGTTCCTCTGGATGAACAGAAAAGATTAAAATGTCGTCGAGATACACCACTACTGTTTGTTGCAAAAGATCAGAAAAGATAGAATCCATGAACCTTTGAAAAATGGAAGGGGCATTGGTGAGTCCGAATGGCATTACTCTATATTCATAGTGACCAAAGGGTGTTCTAAAAGCGGTTTTCCACTCATCACCCTCTTTAATTCTTAGAAGATGGTAGGCTCCTCGAAGATCCAGCTTGGTGAATCTCTTTGCCCCTCTGACTGCTTCTAGGATGTCCTTTATGAGGGGTAGTGGGTACCGATCTTTAATAGTGATCTTGTTTAATCCTCTGAAATCAATACAGTGACGCAAATCTTTAGTTTTCTTAGGCACAAAGAAGAGAGGAGCCCCCGCAGGTGAAGAAGAGGGAGCAATCAACCCGCTTTGTAGGTTCTCATTAAGGTATTCCTTAAGAATCTGCTTCTCCGGTTCTGTGAGAGAGTACATTCGCCTGAAAGGAACCACTGTATCTGGTTCTAAAGGGATGGCACAATCGTATTCTCTATGGGGTGGCAGTTCAGGTTTTTCTGGCTTCTGGAATACATCGGCATATTCCTGATAATGCCTGGGAACTCCCTGCAGGACGTTAATAGAGCATCCCACCTTAGGGGGTGCTGCTAAAAGACCTTTTGGGGACCAATAATCCCCTGCGAGATAGCAGTGGTGTTGGCAAAAGTGAGAAGATAAGGAAATAGTTCTTGTTTCCCAGTTGATGTAAGGGTTGTGCCGTGTGAGCCATGGAATCCCCAGGATCATGACATGGTGTGGTGATGAAATTAAATCAAACGAAAGATTTTCTTGGTGTTTCCCAAACTGTAGAAAGAAGGTAGGGGTGGTATATTGTACGGGTCCTGAGGCTAAGAATGATCCATCCACCGTGTGTACTTGTTCTGGTACTTCCTTAGGTATTTGTACTATCTGTCGTTCCTTTGCCCATACTTCATCTAAATAGATGCCACTGGCTCCGCAGTCCAATAAGGCCAAGGTTTTTTCTTCCCGGCCATCAGTTAAATGAAGGATAACTGGTAAAAGAAAAAGAGCAGTTCCTTCCTCCCTGGAAGAACAAATGGAAGGTATTTCACGATATCCCGTCCTCACCCTTCTCACTGAGGACGGGAGTTGGCGTTTCCCAAGGGCTTGGTTGGGCGAATGGGGCAGGTGCGAATTAGGTGACCAGCTGCACCACAATATAGACAAAGCCCCTTCCTTCGTCTATGTTCTCTTTCACTAGCTGATAAAGGTCCTCGAGCCATGTCAATTTGCATTGGTTCTTCCTCGGTATTCCCCTTAGGTTCAGGATGGACTTCCTCGGTACGATGAGAGAAGGTGCGAGTCGTCACTGAGTGAGATGGCAAACGACTCTTCTTTTTCTCCATTCTGCGTTCGTTCAACCAATATTCTATTGTTAGAGTCTGATCCATCAATCCTTTAAGGTTCTCTATTCTAGCAGAGTGCACCAATTCTTCCTTAATGTCCTCTCTGAGACCTCTACGGAACAGTGTCACCAAGGTACGTTCCACCCAGGATGTTTCTGCTGCTAATTGTCTGAATTGGGTGATGTATTGTAATACATCTTGATTCCCTTGTTGGATTTCGCAAAGAGCTTCTTCTGCTGACGCCTCGAGTCCAGGGCGTTCAAACATCTGTTTAAAAGTAGTGATAAAGGTGGAATAATTAGACAGGCAAGGATCATTTCTTGTCACTAAAGGAGTGGCCCAAGCCAATGCTGGCCCCGATAAGGCGCTAATCAAATACCCCACCTTGGTTTTGTCTTGTACAAATTGCGAGGGGCAAAAGGCAACATAAACCGTCAAGGCATCCAGGAATTCCTTTAATTTGTTGGGATCTCCGGAGAAACGGGGTGTAGTGGCAGCTACTGAGGGTACATCTGTGGTCCTGGATGCAAAGGCTTGTCGATAGACGGTATTTTCAGTACGTAGCTGTTGGAGTTCTTGAGCCTGCTGTTGTATCGTCATAAGCAGGGTCTGGTTCGTAGGTTCCGTATTTGCCACTGGATTGTCCATCGTTCCGGACTGCAACTGGATTTTTTGGCGCTGCAATCTGTCACGGTTTTCAATGGGCTTACCGTCGAAGTTGAGAAGAGTTGGGGAACGGCCCTGGTTCCGGCAGGTTCTGCTCTGGCCGAGGTAGGGGCGACCTCTTCCGGTAGCCACGGTGCTGTTTGACAATAGCAAGCCACTACAGTCCGTGCCCTCCAGAAGGAGTCCCAGAGGAAAAACCCCAGTAGGGTAAAAAACCTCCAACAGGAACTCCCTGAAAAGGAAGGACACCAAGGCGTTAGAGCTGAAGATCCGGAGTGCAGGAAGACTGGAAAACGAAGACAGGTCAAGAAACACTGGATTCACAGGAAGAAACCAGTCAGAGCGTGACTACCACCAAGGAGTGTTGCAACGCAATGAACAAGAAGCTGACTTCCCCTTATATACCTCTAGACAGGAAGTAGGAAACAGGAAGTAGAAACACCACCATCTTGAATTGGGAAAAAGAGTATAATAGTGAATCAGGTACATGCGTCCAAACAAAGAAAAATAATGCATGCTGGGAAGAGAGGAAGTGGGTAGCATGCTGGGAAAGGGAAAAGGTCTGCATAAAAGCACCATCATGTGCAAATATCCGGCTTTTGCCTGTGCATGCTGGTAAGTGCCCAAAGTACATGCTGTCAAAAATGTAAAGCGCACTAATGCGCTGTGTGCGGCAGGATCTAGACCAAACTCGAGGTCTTTCTCCCGCCGCGTTTGTCTTTCCTGGAAAGACAGAAGAAGTGGGCGCGGCGAGTGCCGCGACCCCCTGGACGAACTCGCGGCTTTCCCCACAACCCGCACGCAAGCCGCGGCTTCCCTCGCGGCTTGCATGCAGGCCGCGGCTTCCCCCGCGGTCCGCATGCCGGCCACGTCTTTCCCCGCGGCCCGCACGCAGACCGCGGTAGAATGCCGCGCTGCAACACATTCTGTGCTTTCACAAATGTGTAATTGCAATAACTAAGGAATTTAGCTATATCAATTTACTTGTTCACATACCAATGTAACATAGCTGTAGGCCAGGAGTAAACAGAGCAGAGGGCACAAAGTGGGACCCAGATCTGTGAAATGGAAAGTCAAAGTGACAAGTCAGGGTCCATACACTGAGTGAAAATGACAGACTTATGCTAGCTCAAACAATAGTATGAGATGTGGGAAGCAGTGACATCTTCTTACCTGTGTCTCACTGGAAGTATTGCATGATGATGTTGTTTCAGTTGTCGATATCGTCTTCTTCTGCCTCCTCTTCTTCACTGTCCACAGGCTCCATAGCTGCCACGAGACCACCATCTGGCGCATCCTCCTGTAGAAAAGGCACCTGCCGTCGCAAAGCAAGGTTGTGCAGCATACAGCAGGCAACGATTATCTGGCACACCTTCTTCGGTGAGTAGTATAGGGAGCCACCTGTCAGATTTGCCTTCAGGAGGCCGAAGGTGCGTTCGATCACCCTCCTAGTTCGCCCATGTGCCTCATTGTAGCGTTCCTCTGCCCTTGTCCTGGGATTCCTCACTGGGGTCAGTAGCCATGTGAGGTTGGGGTAACCAGAGTCACCTGCAAATGTCGAGGGACAACTAACCCTTAGGGACAACCCCATACCCAGACACCTATGTCAACTGTATTGGGACCTTGCCCTCACCTATTAGCCACACACGGTGCCTCTTGAGTTGCCCCATCACATAAGGGATGCTGCTATTTCTCAAAATGTAAGCGTCATGCACAGAGCCAGGATACTTGCCATTGACATGGGAGATGTACTGGTCTGCCAAACACACAATCTGCACATTCATTGAATGGTATCTCTTCCGGTTTCTATACACCTGTTCATTCCTGCGGGGGGTATAAATGCCATATGTATCCCATCAATGGCACCAATGATGTTGGGGATATGTTCCAGGGCATAGAAATCACCTTTCACTGTGGGCAAATCCTCCACCTGAGGGAACACGATGTAGCTGCGTATGTGTTGCAGCAGGGCAGACAACACTCTGGACAACACGTTAAAGAACATTGGCTGTGACATCCCTGATGCCATGGCCACTGTTGTTTGAAAAGACCCACTGGCCAGGAAATGGAGTACAGACAGAACCTGCACTAGAGGGGGGATTCCTGTGGGATGGTGGATAGATGAAATCAGGTCTGGCTCCAACTGGGCACACAGTTCCTGGATTGTTGCACGATCAAGTCTGTATGTGACTAGGATGTGTCTCTCTTCCATTGTTGACAGGTCTACCAGGGGTCTGTACACCGGAGGATGCCGCCATCTCATCACCTGCCAGAGCAGATGTGCCCTATGGAGGAGAACAGCGAGCAGGGAGTCATCCAACACTGAGGTATCAAAATTTGTTATTTACAGAAACGTTTTTAATCCGCAATGTGTCGGTATCTGTCTATATTCCCGGCCTAGATAAGTGTAATGCAGTTAACATCCATCCCATGTGGCCTCCTGAAATGGCGGCTGCCTGACCTGTAAGGTGGGACAAGGGGATATGAGGTAACTGCGCTGGCGTTGTACACCATTGCATTTGGCGGTCGAAGACCGCTGCGCAAATATGCATTGGTTAACATTGGGCCCTATGGGTCCCAGGAGCCAATGACGATGTACACCGGTGGTGACGGTACGCACCGCCGCTGACGTGACCGCCATTTTCTGTCTGTTCCCTAACTTGATACCTGACCTTTAACAGGAGAGGACCTACACTGCAAGTGCTGCTGTGACCTGTGTCTGGAAGCGACGATGGCTACAGTGTCTAGGGAAAGGGTGCCTGCCTTCACTTTTGATGAGTTGGAGAAACTAGTGGATGGGGTCCTCCCCAGTACAGGCAACTGTACGGTCCTCCAGACAAAACAGGTGAGTACACTGTGAGCATGCTGCATGGGCAATGCCTGTTTGAGTGGTGTGGATGGAAGATACATGGGAGGGCTGAGGCCTGCATGTGCGGATGGTGAGTGTATGTGCGTCAGGGCATGGGTGGGAACTGGTGGGCAATGAGTATGACGGTCCGGACGGGTAAGTAATTTCATTTCACCCTGTACCATTCCTCTAGGTCAGCGCCCACCAGAAGAAGGGAATTTGGCGTGTCATCGCCAAGGACGTCCGGACCCTGGGGGTCTACCACAGACGGAGTACCCACTGCCGTAAAAGATGGGAGGATCTACGCCGCTGGAGCAAGAAGACGGCGGAGGCCCAGCTGGGGATGGCCTCCCAATGTGGGAGCGGTGCCCGTCGCGCCATGACCCCCCTGATGTTCTGGATCCTGGCGGTGGCCTATCTGGAGTTGGATGGGCGCTTGAGGGCATCTTAGCAGCCACAAGGGGGTGAGTACACTCTCATTCAGCTGACTCTGCGTGCATTACAAGGTGTCTGGGTGGGGGAGGTGGGCAGTGGGTTCCCCTAGGCCAGGGAGAACTTGGTAGGCAAGGTCCCTTGTGAGGCAGGCTATGTGGCACCCCAACCCCACCAGTGGTTAGAGCCATCTACACCTAGTCAGGCTCCTGTGACTTCCAAGTATGCAGCAATTGGTCTTAGGCCTCGTACCCCGTGGTCAGCTGAAATTTCTAGGAACTGTCAGTGCATGGCGTAGTGCAGAGGGCTGCTCCATGTGTGTTGTGTCCGCCAACGGTAGTGGTGTTGCATGCACTGAACATGTCTTTCTTCTGTCTCCCCCCCCACCCTTTTGTGGTCTCCCGGTTCTTGTGTGCAATAGCATCATCAGGCAGAGGAGCACTGTCACCGGAGCATGAGGGAGCTGCAACCCACTTGACCCTGAAGGGTGAAGCAACAGAGGGACGGAGGGTGATGGGAGCTCCACGACGGGGACAGGAGCAGACAGCAGTGACAGCGACTCCTCCTCTGATGGGAGCTCCCTTGCAGTGGCGGGCACCTCTGTGCCAACCGCATCAACAGGTACAGCCGCCACCCCCCCTACCAGCACAAACAAATGCATACCTGGAGGGCATTCATTCTGGGCAGGCAGCCCAACAGAGAGCATTTCAGGTTCTGGCCTCAGCACTAATGGCAGCCATTGTCCCTGTGTCCAGCCTCCCCCCTCCAACTTCCACTACCCAGTCCCAATCCCCTGTACCTCAGCCTATCCCAAGCACACCATCAGACCAGCATGCACACTCATCAACACACAAGAGTGGACATGGCAAACATAAGCACCACACATCCCACAGGCACTCACACAAGCACCATCCACATGCAGACACAGCAACATCCACTGCCTCCACTGTGTTCCCCTCCTCCACGTCTTCCTCCTCCCTCCCTATCTCGTCTCCACTCACACCTGCATGCACTACATCCTCAGCCACTACCTCCATCACCAGCACACCCATCTCCACACACCGCTCACGTGCACTCACAACCCCCACTACCATTCACACACCCCCAGTGTCCTCTCCCAGTGTGTCAGTGAGCCCTCCTCCCAAAGTACACAAATGAAGGCACACACCCACCCAACAGCCATCCACCTCACAACTGCCTCTGGCCCATGCACCTTCACCCAAATTCAGCAGACGTATACCTCCTACAACCACTACCTATACCTCCACTCCCAAACCCCCTCCATCTTCCCATCCCAGTGTGTCTAAAAAACTCTTCCTGGCTAACATTGACCTCTTCCCTACACCTCCCCCCCGTCCTTCCCCTAGGGCCAGGCTTTCTAGGTCCCAGCCCAACACCTCAGCCATCACATCCCCAGGCACAGTGGTGCCAGCAACTGTGAGGTCATCGAGTGCACCACCCATCAGTGTGCCACGTAGCGAGGGCAAGGACATTCCGCCACCCGCTAAGGTGAGAAAGGTGCCCACATCCCAGAGGGAGAAGCCGAAACTACCAGCCACCAAGGGCTCAGCAAAAACAAAAGGGGATAGTGGTAAGACAACTGCGGCACCATCAAAGGTGGGGAAGGGCCAACAGCAGAAGAGCAGGTCAGGAGAGGGCATGGTGGCACCGTATGAGGGACAAGTGTCACACCTTCTGTCCACGACCACGCCAACCTGTACGGCGGAGAACACCGCTAGCTGCCCCGCCACCACAACCGCCACCTGCACCACTACCTGCACTGCCCCCGGCATGTCTACAGCCTCAGCGACAGTCCCCAGTGTGCAGCCATCTGAGGCTGCAGGACAAGTCCTGCTTTGTCCCTCAGCAGGTGCTGACCCATGCTCCGCCGCCAGAACCACCGCCACAGACATCGCCGCAAGCACTGCCACCACAGACTCTGCCGCAAGCACCGCCACCTGCACCATGGCCTCCTTGGAAAGTGGCACCACCGCTGACATGGCTACCATCCCCAGTGGTCAGTCGTCTGAGGCTGGAGCAGAGTTCCTGGACCCTGGGCAGCTTCCATGAGGCATGACTTCCATCACTGTTTGCACCTGAAGGTGGAAGGCGAAGCCACAGCTGTGTGGGGTATGTCGCTGCCTCCATGGTGTATCATGCTACCTGAACCTCGCCAATCTTGTGGCACGCACACCCAGGTGAAGGAATTGTACCGGCCACACTGCACATGGAGCACTCTGGGCACCATGCCCCGTCCTGAACCAGTGGAGTATCACATCCACTACCTCAGTCCTTGGCAGGATGAAGCATTCTGGGCACCAGGCGCCCTCCAGAACCAGTGGAGACTGTTATCCACTTGAGAGACTGTGACTTTGCACTCCCCAGGACCAAGCATTGGGCAAACCACCCACTGGAGAGACTTGAGAGACTGTGGCTTTGCACTCCCCAGGATAAAGCAGTGGGCAAACCACCCACTGGAGAGACTTGAGAGACTGCGGCTTTGCACTCCCCAGGATAGAGCAGTTGGCAAACCACCCAATGGAGAGACTTGAGAGACTATGGCTTTGCACTCCCCAGGATAAAGCAGTGGGCAAACCACCCACTGGAGAGACTTGAGAGACTGTGGCTTTGCACTCCCCAGGATACAGCAGTGGGCATGGAGCCCCCAAGAGCAGCAGTGGCGTTGTGTGTTCATCCGGCTGAGGTGCCCCCCTCCCTCTGAGGTGCCTGTGTATTTTCAATCTGATGCCCCAGCAGTGTTCTCTCCGTTTCCAGTCAGGCATCATGTATGGGCTTCACCCATGCATTTTGGGCCCAGTGGTCCGCGGACAATGGTTGGTACACTATCCGGACTTGTGTAGTTGGTGTATATATTTGTATATGCTGAATTTTGACTTTTGACTAATGGATTTTTCATGATTACTCTTGTTACAATCATTTCCTTTTGTCCTGCGTTCTTCCAGGGGGTTGGGGGTGTATATGTAATGTTGATGCATGTATTTGTGTGTATGTTGTTGTGTGTTAGGGTGGGGGTGTTGCATGTTGCGTGTATGTGTCACTCTCTTTCCTCCCCCTCCCCTGTGTTGTAGGTGCAGTACTCACCGTAGTCGCCGCCGCCGCCCTTCGCACTCCTGGTAGAAGAGGAGGTAAACCAACATAGGTAACACCTGAAGTTCGGGCTCCATGGCATCCTGGTTCCTCGTTGGGTGTCGAGAGGTGAGTGGTTTCCCTTCTGTGGTTGGCCGGGTTCAAGGACGACACGAAGCTCTAGGTTAGATTTCGAAGGTGCTTTATTGAAGAATATTGTGGAGTGAAGAATAGATCTTTCTCAGTCTTTCTTGTATTATTTCCTGGATAGCTTCTGTTTCGTTTCCCTGGATCTTCACCTCGCCTGTGGCCTTTTCCTCTCTTTCAGGGCTCCCAGGAAGCGCATGTGTGGAGAAGAACAAGTGAAGTATCGGTAAGTTTTTCTTCTCTATCTGTCTCTTTTCCTTTTCTACACCTTCTTTTCCTTCCTCCTCTGTCTTTCATATGTCTTGCTCTCTCTCTTCCTTTCTCTGTTTCAGTTGTAACTGTGTACTCTGTTTCTCTCTTTCTGTTGTCTCTCTCTTCTATAGGATTCTGTGTCCCTTTTCCTTTGCTAGTATTTTCTGCTATACTGTCTTTCTCTTAATTCTCGTAGCCTCTACGTTCCTCTTTCTGAACCTCTCTATCTTTCATGGATTCCTTCCTCGTACAGCTCCTTCTCCTTTCTGTACTGCTGTTTAGTTGGTTTTCTACTGAGGCCCTTCCTCCCGGTGCCGCAACTACTGTGTTGCTTTATACGGTAACAGTTTTATGCCCCTGGGTGTTCTTTTATAGAGTGAATGCTCTTAAAAAGTGCCCTTATTTCCTTCTCCTTTTTGATATCCCCACCACCGACTCCCCCTTGCTTTTAGTTCCCTGCTCCTCCAGTCCTCCCACCCCTCTGGTTCCCCTCAGTTTGGTAGGGAAACGCACCTGAGTGTGCCACGCTTCTCCAGAAGCGTGGCAAGGTTTCCTCATTCCGCCTCCCGGGTCACCGCTGAGTTCGTTCGCCCGCCTGCTTCCTCCTCGTCTTCTTCTCTCCTTCAGTGAGTTGTCCGCTCTCCAACGACACCACTCTCCTCTTCCTCCCGGTCGCGCGCCTCTCGTCCTCGGGACGCCGGCTTTTCTTCCTTTCTGGATCCCGTGGTTCTGCTTTCTGGTCCCTGCGTCACGGCCGTCAGGGACATCCGATTGGTTCCTGCCCCAGGATGTTCCCAAGCACCTGGGGCAGTGTCAGCACCAGTCGATGTTGTGTGCGGGCTGTCTCCGGTCGGCCCGTCATACCTTCTGTGTACTATTTCCGCCGTGCTTTTGATAGCGTTGGTTCCGCCCCGGAAAAGGTGGCGGATAGGCATCTTCAAAAACAGTGGGCAGTACTTTGTCCTCCACCTGTCTGTTGGCGGTTACCGCCGCGGGGTTTGTTTCTACCGCCGTGGCGGTCGGTGTGTTAAAGTGGCTGTCTATGTTGGCGGTTTCCGCCACAGTCGTAATCCCATTTTTTTGTCCGCTGGCCTGTTTGTGGTATTACCGCCGCTTTGACACCGAGCTCCAAGGTTGTAATGAGGGCCATACTCTTTTTAATATGCAGGGCTTTGCATCTTTCTCTCAGACTTCCTTAGCAACACACCAATGGGAATGTTGCCTTCTTCCTTACGCGAGTTAATTTTGGCTTTCAGCTCGGCGTCTTGCAGACCCCTCCCTTTATACGCAACCACTCTATTGAGATTCCACACATGATGATCATCAGTTCTGATGGCATTATGGAAAACTTTGATGACTCTCATTGGTTTAAACAATCTGTTACCACCAGACTGTAAACCTGGAAATGTTATCATAACCATGTCACCTACATTTACCTTAGTCACCTTAACAGAATGATTACGATCAAAATACAGCTTAGTATTACTAGTTTTAGCATATTCTCTCTTTCCACTGTTTATCCTTATCAATCTGACTGTCATTCCCCAAAAATGTGTTAACCCAAGATGGTTCAAGTATAGTATTGGGACGCATTCCCCGAAATAATTCATAAGGGGACAAAACTGTGGTTGTACGAGGAATCTATATATTCCAACTCTTTTGGTGATTTCCTCCTGCCAACCTTTACCATCACTTTTAGCCAAGGCAATGGTTTCTTTCAATACTCTATTGAATCTCTCAACCATTCCATTGGATTCCGGATGGTACAGAGCACATTTCCTGTGCCTTATGTCACACACCCCAAGAAATGTCTCAATTTCTTTGGAAATAAGCTGCACCCTATTGTCAGTAAGCAACGTCTCAGGAATACCTTCCCTTATGAACAGATCCTTTAAAATCTTTATGACATGTCCAGTTTCAATGCCTCTGGAAAAACAAATCTCAGGCCAATATGAAAACATATCTATCACAACTATAACATAGCTTTCTTGTTCACCACTATGTATTGGCCCTAAAATGTCTAACGCAATGTCTTTCCACGGTTTATCAGGACGATTTCTTATCACCATTGGTTGAACTTTTGGCTTCCTGCTTTTCTCACTCACTGCACATTGCTTACACTCTCTTACCAGGTATTCAATTTGCATATCCCTCCTTGCCCACCAATAACTGGACCGCAGCCTCTCCTTCGTTTTAGAGATTCCTAAATGACACTCATGGGCTATGTTTAGCAACCCTTCCCTTAATTTGACCGGAGGAATTAGTCTTGTACCGCGTAATAGCAATCCTTCCCTGGTTGCCAGTTGATCTTTGACCAACAAAAAGTCCTTACACAGATCCCCCCCTTGATGCTTGTATGTCCAACCATGACTTATTAGATCCATTACCTTTTGCAAAGCAGGATCACCCTTAGCTTCTTCATGCCATTTCTCCTTCAAAATTATTTCACAATCAAGTTCACATACAAAATTCATATTGCCCTCAATGGTATCACTGTCTAAATTATCAGTTCTTTCCTCCCCCACTAACCTAGATAAGGTATCAGCAATTACATTTTCCACCCCAGGAATGTATTTCACTTCAAAGCGATATGCTTGTAAATCAATCACCCATTTGGATATTCTGGATGAAATAAAATCTATGCCCTTCTTATTGAAAATTTCACACAAAGCTTGTGATCCACAACTCCTCGCATACTTTTTCAGTGTGACATCCTAACATGAACTGATCTTTTATTCTTTCATCAGTTAACACCCCAAATTTACACAAAGATGCAAGACGTCTGGTCTGACATCTGTTACATGATTCTCAATAGATACACCTTCTCTTTGTAATCTCTTTCCAAAGTACTAACGCTCTAATTTGGTGCTTACCTTGGGAAGATAGTGAATATCCAACTTGCGCATACAAGTTTCATATTCATTAAGATCTATTGCCTCACTATCTGGAATCTCTGGTAGATGATCAAAAACTTCCTGACCATCTGCCTAGACAGTGAAGCAACAGTGCAGTTCTCCTTTCAGCACTCAAAGAGGTTCTGCATACTTTTGCATAACGTTCAAATACTTTTTTCCATTTGGCCCATTTGATAGGGGGCTCACCTGGAGATGACAGGAAAAACGGACGCGCTGTAACATTTTGCGTGTTGAGAAACTACGTATTAACAAAATGAAGATAGAATATTATACACAGAATGTCATAAAACTCCAAGTAGATGCAATAAAACTGGAACCACCCAACTAAAATTAAAGCTGTGCACATCAGCGATGTGCGTGGCACTGTAGTCCCATTACAAGACATGTATAGACAAGTAAACAAACAACTAATGCCGTGCACATCGTCGATGTGCCAAAGTTGTATGCCTGTTAACCAAATCCTGGGTTTAAGCTGTGCACATCAGCGATTAAACAAATCCTGTGTGAAGCTGTGCACATCAGTGATGTGGAAAGATTGTAAACGTATAACGGTGTAAACCTGGAAACGTGATCACGTCCTCCACTAAATAATGCGAAATCAATCCCCTGTTGAAGCTGTGCAAATCAGCGATGTGCCAAGGTTGTAAATGTGAAACGTCCTGCTAAAAAATGCAAAGATTCAGAAATGACAAGAAACACGAACATAACCCTTAGTTTATAAAGGCTGTTAGGTCATAACAGCCTTTGCTGCTGTTTAGTCATAACAGCCTTTGCTGCTGTTTATCTGTGTCAACTTTCTCCTTTTTTAGGGTCGAGCCTGCGTTGCATGCGCTCGCGCATGCGTATCGCAGCAAGACGCTTTAGTATTTAAAAAAGGGCTCGGAGCCCAGTCAGCTTCACGTCAGTGTTTTTTATTGGTTCGTGGGCTTGCCTAATAAAATCTGCTTGCTTTCATTAGTCGAAGGCATGCATACGTCATGCCTTTTCCGGTAGCTAGCCCTCCTCGAGCGCAGCGACCAAGTACAGAAAACATGCGAGGCTCGCTGTTTTCCATCGGGCTCGTGGACTTCTTTTCTCTAATTTACGAGCGCGATCTCGCTTGGCAGAAGTCGAGCACTTTACATAGTTAATTTAACTTTTTCGGGTTATGTACATAAATGCAACTTTGCCCGATAGGTGAAAAGTCGGGTTAGGAGTTTACAATGCGATCAGCTCTAACATGAGCAAACGCGAGCCCCGTTGCATTGTAAATGCTTGTTTTTTTTCTTGTGCTCGTGAAACTGCCCAGGGGTCCTGTTTAGATGTTTATATCTGTTTCAACTTTCTCCTTTTTTGCTTGTGCTTGTGAAACTGTCCAGTGGTCCTGTTTAGATAGTTTTATCTATGTCAACCTTCTCCTTTTTTGCTTGTGCTTGTCAAACTGTCCAGGGGTCATGTTTAAATAAACAGCACCAAACGCGTTTTTCTTTTTAGAAAAAAAAAACACGTAGACCAGCACAAAGCAAGATATCCGAGAGTCAATGTTGTCATAGAAACACAAGTGCCAAAGAACGCAAACAGGCACGCGTCAGAAGATGGTTGCCTAGGCAATGAATCCTTGAGCCTAAGGCAAACCAAAACAAAGCAAGCAAGCGTAACTAAATGGGCGAGATCCCCGCAAAAGCCAATTAGCAATAAAAGAGTCACATCCGATACACTGCAGGTTCACAAGGAAATCAAAATACAAATGCGTCTTCGAGTTGAGTCTTGAGCTTGCGACCGCGTTAATGACCAGCAGGTTCTTGAGTAATTTGAAGGATGTTGAGCCTCAACAGGATCCCATCCTCGTCGCCAGTGAAACAAAGTACTCTCCATAAGAAAGAAGTGTGAATCCTTTGTTTTTTGAAGTACGAGGTTTACAAAGGCTCAGTCATCCACCGAAGAGACGTAACTACGTCTGTCATCACCGCTCTCTCTCTACATTCCGTCTCCCCGTTCTAAATTCCACTCTGATGTCGGAGATGACATCAGAACAGAATACTACAACATGTCTGCGTTCACTCGTTCCCACAAACAACGTGTCAGTACTAGATTTAGGCCCCCTACATGTTGCGCATCTAAAGCTAACCTCCGTTGTGTTTTTATTTTGCTAAATGCATAATCATTTCTAAATATCCTTATCTCTAAGCATTTTTCTAACGTCTCCTTTAATGCCTTTCTCCTATCGTCTGTCCGATCTAAGAAGCTCTTCTCTAGTGATGTAAGCAAGCATGTCAGATTATTTATATGCGCATATGCAGTGCCGAACGTTAACGTAGGCTCAAAGAATCCTCTCATTAGCTCTATACTGTTCTGCTTAGCTACTCTACTCAGGTACTTAATTATAAGAACAAACGAAAACACAACATCTTAATTGGAGTAGAAATACTGGATGTACTCCTGGTTATATAATCTTTTTAGTAACAGACTACAACTTATCCCATAAGTGAGGGGCAAACTATGGCCCTCATTATGACTTGGCGGCAGTCATCGCCGACCACCGTGCTGTCGGTGAACAAAAGACCTCCAGTGGCAGTGAACTGCACACCGCTGTATAATGATGCCAAAAAGACAAACCTCCAAAACTCCTGCAAACTCCACCCACCGCCAGAGCCAACGACGGTAGAAAGGCAGTACACGCCACTGCCATGCAGACAAATCCCCCTCCCACCAAATAATGATGCACAAATCGGATTGGTGAACAATGAATGTCGAAAGACCATTGGCGGTATGGACCGCCACAGCCAGCAATGGGACCCACCAACAACAATTGCACACATTGGCACGTTTGAAAACCACACACCTGACACACATCCCCAACACCTTAAAACAGACACATACACCCCCACAATCCTTTGCAACACCAATAGCACAACAGATATTGACAACACAACACACATACACTGAACTCACCATCACACACACAAAAACACCACCAAAAAACATACATTGCTCAACCACATCACAAGCCACACACCCAACCACACAACAGTACCCTCACCAATATAGCTGCAACACACCACCCACAACACACACCATGGCACCTCCCTAAGCACCCCCGCTTCACAGACAGGGAGCTAAGGACCATGGTGGACAAAATACTCAGGGTCGAACTACACCTATTCGGGGCACAGGTGCAGCAGACACCCGTGGCCAGGAAGATGGAGCTATGGCAGATTATTGTCAACAAAGTCAACGCACTGGCAAACCATCCACGCACAAGGGAGGACATCAGGAAGAGATGGAACGACCTGTGTGGGAAGGTTAGGTCCATGGCATCCACGCACAACATTGCCGTACTGAAGACTGGTGGTGGACCGCCCACCTCCTCCCCCCGAATACACAAACTGGGAGGAGAAGGTCCTGGCTATCCTGCACCCGGAGGGCTTCACCGAACTCACTGGAGGGCTGGACTCAGGTCAGTCAACTACAGTACCTTAACAGTCACCACACCTATAATGCATGTATCACCCAATCCCCTCACCACCACCAGGACCCCATCCCCTACCCAGTCCACCACACCCACACACTAACATCCAAGTCCCCTGCATGCCCACAATCCCCCAAACAAATCACCATCCAGCCCCCTGTGCACAGTCACCTACCCCTGCATGGAATCCGAGTGGCATCACAGAACCCACAATGCACCACCACCCCCTCAAAAAATGCATCTAAATGTACATGAAGGGACCTTGCATGCCACTACATGGGAATTTAACCATCAAATAGTGATGACCAGTGCTGCAATTGACAAAAAGTACAGGACACCCACATCTCTATTCTCTCATCCACAGGCACCACCACCCATGCCACCTGGACGGAGACGTCAAGGAGTGCCAGTCCTCCACACAGAGGAAATCCCTGGCCAATCCCACAACCTCAACAGTCACCCTCCAGAAACCCCACCCAGGACACCACTGACACCCCTACCACTGAGCCACCAACATCAGCTTTGGACAAACGACCCCACACCGGTGTCACTAGGCCACGGACTGGCTGCCCACACATACAGAGGCCAGAGTCTCTACCCACCACCAGGCAGGATAATGAAGGGTCAACTGCAAGTGGGACTGACAGACCTATGCAGGGGACACAGGCACAGGGGGTTAGGGCCAGTGGGAGGGCATCAGTGACCTAGGGGGGTGGCCAAAGGATGGATGCAGCAGCCCAGGAGGTGATATCTGAAGTCCTGGGAGCATACCACCATTCCCAGGACAGGATGGGCCAGATCCTGGCCACCTTGGAGCAGAATCAGAGGCTGCAGATAGCACACCACCAGGAGGCCATGGAGAAATGAAAACAGCCCAATGCCACCATGGCCTACAATGCAGGGGTGCTGCAGCGCCAGTACCATAGCCAGTGTGAGTCCTCCACCCATCTGCAGGCCCATACCACTAGCCAGGACACTGCCCTGCCATCTACATCTGCAGCATCCACTGGACTGGTGGCACTGCCAGAGGACTCAAAGGACATCAGCACCCCTACCCATGCATCTCAGCTGCACCTTCGCAAACGTGCCCTCAGACCCAGATATGCCACTGAAACACCAGCCAAGACCAAGCCAAGTGCCAGGAAGTGAACCTGCCTTGAACTGTCTCCCTTGTGTGCCACCATGGCCTCCATTGCAGGGGTGCTGCAGCGCCAGTACCACCGCCAGTGTGAGTCCGCCACCCACCTGCAGGCCCCTACCACTAGCCCAGACACTGCCCTGCCATCAAATCAAATCAAATCAAAAACATTTATAAAGCGCGCTACTCACCCGTGAGGGTCTCAAGGCGCTAGGGGAAGGGGGTTACTGCTGCTCGAAGAGGCAGGTTTTGAGCTGCCTCCGGAATGCAGAGTGGTCCTGGGTGGTCCTGAGGTTGGCGGGGAGGGAGTTCCATGTCTTGGCCGCCAGGTAGGAGAAGGATTTCCCACCTGCCGTGGTGCGCATTGATGCGAGGGACGGCGGCATGTGCGAGGTTGGCGGAGCGATGTTGACGGGTGGGCGTGTAGAAACTGAGGCGACGGTTGAGGTATTCGGGTCCCTTGTTGTGGAGGGCTCTGTGTGCGTGGGTGAGGAGCTGGAAGGTGATCCTTTTGCTGACGGGAAGCCAGTGCAGGTGTCTCAGGTGGGCGGAGATGTGGCTGTTGCGGGGTATGTCGAGGACAAGGCGGGCGGAGGCGTTTTGTATTCGCTGTAGATGTTTCTGGAGTTTAGCGGTGGTTCCTGCGTATAGGGTGTTTCCGTAGTCCAGGCGGCTTGTGACGAGGGCGTGGGTCACAGTTTTTCAGGTGTCGGCGGGGATCCAGTGGAAGATCTTTCGGAGCATGCGGAGAGTGAGGAAGCAGGAAGATGATACGGCGTTGACTTGTTTGGTCATGGTGAGAAGCGGGTCCAGGATGAATCCGAGGTTGCGTGCGTGGTCTGAGGGGGTTGGTGCGGTGCCTAGGGCCGTGGGCCACCAAGAGTCGTCCCAGGCGGACAGGGTGTTTCCGAGGATGAGGACTTCAGTTTTTTCTGAGTTCAGTTTCAGACGGCTGAGTTTCATCCATTCTGCGACGTCTTTCCTTCCATCTTGCAGGTTGATCTTGGCACCAGTGGGGTCCTTGGTGAGGGAAAGTATCAGCTGAGTGTCGTCGGCGAAGGAGGTGATGTTGATGTTCTGTTTGCGTACGATGTTGGCGAGGGGGCTCATGTAGACATTGAAGAGAGTCGGGCTGAGCGAGGAGCCTTGTGGGACGCCGCAGATGATCTCGGTGGGGTCTGAGCGGAACGGAGGGAGGTAGACTCTTTGGGATCGGTTAGAGGGGAAAGAGGTGATCCAGTCCAGGGCCAGTCCTTGGATACCAGTGGAGCTCAGGCGGGATGTTAGGGTTCGGTGGCAGACGGTGTCGAAGGCAGCCGAAAGGTTGAGGAGGATGAGGGCGACTGTTTCTCCGTTGTCCATCAGAGTTCTGATGTCGTCTGCAGCATCCACTGGACTGGTGGCACTGCCAGAGTACTCACAGGACATAAGCACCCCTACCCATGCATCCCAGCTGCATCTTCCCAAACATGCCCTCAGACCCAGATATGCCACTGAAACACCAGCCAAGACCAAGCCAAGTGCCAGGAAGTGACCCTGCCCTGAACTGTCTCCCTTGTGTGCCACCATGGCCTCCATTGCAGGGGTGCTGCAGCGCCAGTACCACCGCCAGTGTGAGTCGTCCACCCACCTGCAGGCCCCTACCACTAGCCAGGACACTGCCCTGCCATCTACATCTGCAGCATCCACTGGACTGGTGGCATTGGCAGAGTACTCACAGGACATAAGCACCCCTACCCATGCATCCCAGCTGCACCTTCGCAAACATGCCCTCAGACCCAGATATGCCACTGAAACACCAGCCAAGACCAAGCCTAGTGCCAGGAAGTGACCCTGCCCTGAACTGTCTCCCTTGTGTGCCACTGAGCTACCTTGTTGACATGCAACTGCCATCTCACCATCTTCCGATGGCCCCATGGACGATACCCTTGTGCAACCAACAGCTGATCATATGTACCTGAGTATGTTGTTCACCATATGCCCACTCCCTTTCACTGTCCCAACATGTCCTTAATCAATATGAGAGATCAATTGTGAATGTGAATGCATTAGCCAGTTAGCATCATAATGCCACTTTTATTGCAGGAAGGGAACAAACACACTGTAGTGTCTGAAGTATGTCACCCTGTACATACCATTACATGCACTGGCATCTGCCACATCAGTCATGATTTTGCATTGTCACTGACAAAGGACACCACAGTACTAATTACATGAGTTAGACTGAAACAATGCAGTGAAGACATCAGCATCATAGAACAGTACCCAAGAGTCACTGGAAGTATAGGCGGATTAGCTGGGTCCTGGAGTTGATATGTTCCCCCTCTTCTTCCTCACCATCACTCTCATCCCTCCTCTGAGGCTTCAGTGCTGGTTGGACAGCACCCTCCTCTTCCAGAAGTGGGATAGTTTTCGTCACAGCCAAGTTGTGCAGCAGGCAGCAGGCCACCACTAACTTACACACCTTGTCAGGGACATAGCACAGGGATCCTCCAGAGAGATGGAGGTAACTAAATCTTGCTTTCAGGAGTCCTATAGTGTGCTCTATCACCCTCCTAGTATGACCATGGGCCTCATTAGAATTCCTCTCTGCATCTGTCCTGGGATTCCTCACAGGTGTCAGGAGCCATCGCATGTTGGGGTAGCAAGAATCACCTACAAAAGTGGGCGAAAGAGGACTTGAACACTCACATTTCACATGCATACAGCCTACCTGTCAGCTATGTCACTGATCCAGTGTCATACACACTCACCTATGGGACAAGCTCTGTACCCCTGTAGCTGTCCCATCATGTGTGGCACACTGCTGTTTCTCAGGACAAATGAATCAAGGACTGCTCCTGGGAACCTTGCATTGACATGTGAAATGTATTGATCAGCAGTACACACAATTGGGCATTCATGAAGTGATAGTTCTTACGATTCCTATACACCTGTCCATTTACTCTTGGGGGTATGAGGGCTATGTGGGTTCCATCAATGGCACCTATCACATGGGCGATATTAGCAAAAGCATAGAATCCAGATTTGATGGTGGTGAGATCAGCCCTTTGGGGAAACTGGATATGATTGCAATTGTTGAACGGATGCATCCAGGAAATTGGACAGGATGTGGCGGAACAATGGCTGAGAAACCCCTGCAGCCATGCCCACTGTTACCTAAATGAGCCTGTGTCCAGAAAATGGAGCACAGATAGCACCTGCACAGTTGTAAGTATGGCATGCTGATTCCGATTTGCTGGCTTCAGAACAGGATCCATTACTCCACAGAGGTCAAGGATTGTAGCTCGATTAAGTCAGTAAGTATGATGATGTGACGTTCCTCCATGGTGGTCAGATCTACCAGGGGTCTGTAAACTAATGGGGCTCTCCCTCTCCACATGGGTCTTTACCTATGGGTGATGAAGGAACACATTTTGAGTTTCGACATACACTTGCATTACATGGTGTCACTATACTTTTCTACAATGCAACACATAGGTAACGCAAACAAACACAAAGAATGAGGTAGAGCGTCAGGCTAATGTGTGCTGAGGTTTCTCAGTCATAATGGCATCACAATGTAGACACACTTCCGACTATGAGTATATGTGGGAATCAAAGAATCATGTTAGTAATTGATGAAGGGGAGAGAGAATGGAGCCATGGATGAGGTCCCCGGCCAGGCTATGGAGATGTGGCGAAAGCAAAATGGCAACCTCCTGCCATCCAAGGTATTGTAGTGTGGAAGTGGCTTCATTCCGCTGGCATTAGCCGTCATGGCGGTAGGCGGTGTTCACTGCCGTGCACTTGATCGCTGGAGTACATGGTTGTCAAAGGGGAACCTGGGACAATCATGATTGTCGCCGGCAGTGACGGTGCACACCACCGCGGTATCTACCGCCATTTTGACAGACCCTTGACTCCAAGATTACGTGAAGGGTAAAATTCCACTGCGTGTGCTGCTGTGTCCTGACTCTAGTCCCTGAGATGGCACATGTGACAGGGGAACAGGCCCCGGTCTTCACCGCGGAGGAGCTTGAGAAGCTGGTGGACAGGGTCCTACCGCTGTAGGCGAAGTTGCATAGGCGACCAGAGGTGCAGGTGAGTGACTATCTGTCCTCCTTAGATGTGTATGATTGTGGCGGACGCCTGTATGCATTTTTGTTCGCTGTGTGAATACTCAGCTGTAATGTGTCTGGCATTTTCTGCTTGTTATTTGTTCATTTGCAATTCTCCATGGGTCATGTCAGTATGAACAGGCATGGCATTTGTGTATGGGGCACCCACACTGACGTCTGTTTCTTTACTCTGTGTGTCCCATGCAGGCCAGCGCCCATCAGAAGAGGGGCCTGTGGCAAGCCATCGCCAAGGAAGTGCGGACCCTTGGGGTCTACAACCGGCAGATCACCCACTGCAGGAAGCGGTGGGAGGACCTGAGGAGCTGGGCCAGGAAGACCGGAGAGGCCCAGCCGGGGAAGGCCTCCCAACGAGAAAGGGGTGCTCGTCAGACCCTGACCCCCCTAATGGCCCGCATGCTGGCGGTGGCCTATCTGGATTTGGATGGGCGCCTGAAGGCAGCACAGCAGCCACAAGGGGGTGATTACCAACACTGTTGTGATGTCACTATGATGAGTGTAGTTGGGTGCTATGGGTTGCATGCATTGTAGTGCCAAGAACATAGACTGTTGTGTTCCTGCAGTCCTGCCCCACTGCAGGTCCGTAGGATAGTGTCATAGCTAGTGTTGGCAGGGTCTGTATGCCTGTGACAGGACCCATTTTCTTAATATGGTATTCATTGTGGCCTCATTAACTTGTAGATGTATTGGCTTGGCATAGTCTCTCACAAGTTCACTTTACAAAGTTTATCAGAGTTGTGGTTCAGGATGGTAATGTAGTGTATTCTGGGTTCATGCCTACTAGTCAGGGGCACATTCATAAGGTGTGTTGTGTCTGCTGAGGGTTCGTGCCTGACCTGGGTGGGAGTGTCTGTGTCCCAAAATGTACATATTTCCAGGTTTTGACATACTTCTTTTCATGTTTTGTTTCCCCACCCCTGTGCTCTTGTGTCCCTGTGTACATTAGCATCATCCGGCGAGGGAGCTGAGGCACCAGCGAGTGGGGATGCAGCAGCCCACGGGTCCAAGGAGGCAGAGTCGACGACGCCAAGGAGATCAGTGGGTTGGAGGATGAGGGGAATACCACAGGGGGTGGCAACTACCACTGGAGGTAGTGACTCTGATACCTCCTCCGATGGCAGCTCCTTGGTGGTGGTGGCACTACTGGGCCCACCCATTCTTTGTCATCTTCAGCCACCCCCATGCCATCACTGCCCTCCCAGTTGCTCCCCACCGAGTTGCCCGTCCATGCTCACCAAGGAGGGTGGGAGTCTCCTTCGCCCCAGGCACCTCGTCCCCTGCCCCAGTCAGCCCTGCTGCCCTCACGGAGGAGGCTATTGACCTCCTGAGGACCATCTCTGTAGGGCAGACAACCATTGTGAATGCCATCCAGGGGCTAGCATCCCAGATGCAGCAATGCAGTGCATACCTGGAGGGCATTCACGGTGCCATGTCTGGCCTACAGAGATCTTTTTAGACTCTGGCCTCCTCTTTGACGGCAACCAGTGTCCCTAGTCTTTCCGTTCCCCCTCCCACCACCTCTACCCCTTCCAGCACCCCACTCCCTTCACCCATCCCAAGCACACATACAGACAGCTGTGCACACAGATCAACACACAAGGAGCACACAGAAATACACAAGCACCACGCCAACCACCACAGGCATGCACACACTCGACATACAAAGGCATACACAACAACATCCACCTCCCCCACTATGTCAGCCTCCCCCTCCTCCCTGTCTGTTACCTCAACATGCACACCCACATGCACTGCACCCTCAGTCACTGCTGCTGCCCCAATTCTTGCATTCACCACACAAGCTGACATCCAGCCATGCACCCCCAGACACCACACCTGCACTCACCACGTCTACATTCACATACACTTGCAGCACACTCACCAGACCTGCAGACACCCACACAACATCAATCTACACTGGCAGCCTGTCTTCTCCCACTGTGTCCACCCCCTCCCAAAACACTCAAACGTTCACACTCATCCACACCACACACATCCACCATACATAAGGATACTAAACAGGAACCTGCATCCACGTCCAGCACAGCTACACCTTGTACAACCACTCCCTCACCCTCTACTCCCAGACCTGGCTCCAGAACCCATCCAACTGCACCTAAGAAGCTTTTCCTCTCCCGTGTTGACCTGTTTGAACCCACTGGCCCACCCTGTATTGTCCCTAAACGTTCCCATGCCCTAGCCCAGTCCACTCCGTCCTCATCTAAGTCCACCCTTCCGATTCCCGTGCCCCTTACCCAGGGAGGACGAAGCCCCATGTTGCTCTAGGTCCCTCTGCCACCCCCCGGTCCAGGCCCACTCCCCCTCCTTCCAAGGGTAAGCCAAAACCCTCTCCACCTCCTAAACCTAAACCCAAACCCCCCCTTCAAGACCTGAGTATCCACCCCGCCACACCCTGCCCCTGTTCCCTGAGGTGCCTGGCTGCCCCATTGCTGCCCCTTTCCAGTGGAGTTTCCTTTACACATGCAGGGGTCCAGTACAGGCTATATTTGCCCTTCCGGGACTTTACAATGCACTGGCCAATGACCTTATTTGGACATTCCTGTTCCTTGGTGTAGTTAAATTTGAGATCTTAGCTGTTGATGGCACAATATTAAGCCATTGTGCAGCGTTTCACTGTGGGGTGTGATGTGCACAGGTGTGTGCACTGGTGCAGGTATTTGTTGGCTTGTGTCTGGTAAGTACATCTTGTTATGGTATGTATGACTTGGGATGGTGGGAGGGGTTGGGAGTGTGTTGCAGGGTGGGTGGGGTGGTTGTATAACTGTGCCCTTTCTTCCCATGTGTACTAGACTGCGGTACTTACCGTCGTCGTCTTCGTAGTCGGTCATGGTCCTGGAGGAATATGGCAAGGAGAAGCACTGGGATTATTTCCAGCTCTCGCTCCATGTCTGCGTCAGGGTGTTCTGTGTACCTCTGGTGAGTGTTTCCCTTTACATCACTTCTTTTTGCCGGGCTCTGCCTGGCGGTGGTTCCCACCCCGGAACCGATGGCGGTGTGGTGTTACATTATTTAGTGGGCAGGTAGGGCCTTTCCGCCGGCCTGAGGGCAGCCTCCTCAGTCATTGTGGGACTACAAAAATGGTGGTGTGTGGGTGGACCGCTACTTGTTTCTCATTGGCTTTATTATTTGGCAGTCCAGACCGCCAGCCTGTTGGATGTAGTTACTGCCACCACCAGCCGTGTGGTGTTTCTCCCCATGTTCGTAATGACCACCAATGATAGGTAACTCCTTCTTCGACTGATGAAGGAATCTGGGTGCAAACATAACAATTTATCGAATCCATCGTCTCAACATACTCACTCAATAAACGATAGAAAACATTAGAAGAAAGTCCTCCTTGTGTATTACTGACGTGCAGATATTTCTCATCTAACCTGAACTTTTTTTTTTCTGTGAGTGCAGTAGTTGTTTCTAAAGCTGAAGGATAACAAGGCAGCAAAAGCAAAAACAAAAATCTTCAATCTTTCTCAGCAATTATTTACAGCTTTCAGTCTTATTTCCAAGATCCCTTAGACATAATCGGTAAGGTTGTGAAAATTGGTATAGCAGCTTGTCAAATCAGGTTATCCAGGCCTTTTCCGGTTACTTTCAACAGTCTCTTTTCTTTATACTTCTTTCAGCAAATAGTTTCAACAGTTCAGTTCATTGGTTTCCTTCAAGTACCAAACTATTGACCTGCAATGTCTCGATCAAAACAAAAAGTCAAAAATTCTCTTTGCCATTCACTTGTTGTTGCATACACCCATTCGGGACCAGCGTACCTCCGACTTGCGATTCTCTTTCTTTTCAGCTTTCGATCTCCATTCAACTCTCCTTCACTCAGATCATCTCTCCTTGTTGTATCTACTTTCTCCTCGAAAGTTGTCGCTACAACTGCTTCTTTTCTCTTTGCTTGCGACTCCGGCCACTTATCTCCTTTCAGTGGATCTCTTGTCAATGCTCTTTTCAGTATCCAACTTGTAACTTCTCCTTGCTCTGCAGTACTTTCTCTTGACGGGCCTGCAACTGGTTCAGTAGGAGTCAGACCATAGTGGCTTTGATCCAACTCAACTCCTTCGCCCTCGGGGGTCTGTCATTTGCTCTGTTCATTTCTCTAGATTTTCTACTTCTGGGAGAGCCTTCCTCTGACTAGACATTCCCGCTGCCTCAATGGAGATTGGTTCACTGTCACTCTCCTGTACGTCTTCTCCTTCGACTCTCACAGGAGTGGCTGAACTGCTCTTGATGTACTCAGATCCAGTTCCTATATTTCCTTTTTCCGGCTCTAAGGTTGGTCTGGTCATTGCTGGTATTCTCAGAAACTCTTCTTCATTGTCCAAAGGACGTGCCACCTCTCTCGTATGGTTTGGTGGATCCACTTCGGAACTCCAGTACACTTCACAGCTGTGGAAGTGATCAAAACTACCTGTAAAGGGCCTTTCCACAAGGCTCCAAACACGTCCCTTGCAGTAGTCCCACACCATATCATCTGTTAAGTTCACAAGAACATTGGCAGGAACCGCTGGCAACCTCATTGCTCTGCCCATGAGGATCTCCTGCGGTGACTGTCCTGTCTTTCTGTCGGGTGTTTTCTCATTGTCTTTCAGAACTAACGGTAGTGCGTCAGCCATTTCAGATTTGTAGACGCACAAATTTTCACCTTCCTTGATTTCAAGGTACCATTCATCTATTCCACAAGTCCTCAAGGCTTCAGGGTGGCAACTACAATGCAACTTCTGCTCAATGTTTAAGGCTGCACATAGTAATTTAATTACTTCATTGTTGAAGTGACTTCCTCTATCTGATTCTAAAGAGATCGGACACCCAAATTGTGGTATCAGTTCCCTAAGCAGTAATCTCGCTGCTGTGAGACTGTCATTTCTTTGAGTAGGATAAGCTTCAATCCAATGACTAAAGATGCAGACAATCACCAACACATATCTCAATCCTCCGCACACAGGCATCTCAATAAAATACACCTGCATTCTGTTGAATGGACCTCCTGCTCTTCCAATGTGGCTCAAATTGACCACTGTCCCTTTACCCACGTTCATTTGTTGGCAAATGACGCAACAATGGTAAACTGCTTCAGCAACTTGTCGAAACTTTGGATTGAACCAATTCTGCTTGAACAATCGAATCATTGCATCCCTATCAACATGCTCTTGACCATGATAATATCTAGCCATTTGAGTCAACAAACTGTTCGGCAGTACTAACTGACCCTCCTCGGTTCATGAAGCAGACTGCGGCTGATCCGACGGTCAGAGGATGAAGCTGGAGTTGCAGAGGATTCCTGGTGGCAACTTGCAATCTGAATCTGAAGAGGAACCCATAGGAGAGACCCTAAATAGCACTGAGTGGGGGATTGGCTACCTAACCAGGTATGCACCTATCAGGAGGGGTCTCTGACATCACCTGCTGGTACTGGCCTCTCAGAGATCTCCAGAGTGTCCCCACACCTTGGAAAACAAGATGGCTAATGCCAGGGACACACTGGAGGAGCTCTGGGCACCCTCCCCCTGGTGTGGTGATGGACAGGGGAGTGGTCACTCCCCTTTCCTTTGTCCAGTTTCATGCCAGATCAGGGACTGGAGATCCCTGAACCGGTGTAAATTGGCTTATGCAAGGAGGGCACCATCTGTGCCCTTCAAAGCATTTCCAGAAACTCTGGGAGGCTACCCCCACAAGCCTGTAACACCTATTTCCAAAGGGAGAGGGCGTATCACCCTCTTCTCAAAGGAAATGCTTTGTTCTGCCTTACTGGGACTTAGCTGTTTAGAGCCCAGGAGGGCAGAACACTGTCTGTGAAGTGGCAGCAGCTGTAGCTGCAGTGCAAGCCTCAGAGAGCTGGTTTTGCAGTACTGGGGGTCCTTGGTGGAGCCCCCAGGATACATGAAATTGGCCCCCAATACCAGATTTGGAATAGGGGGACAATTCCATGATCTTAGACACCTTACATGGCCATATTTGGAGTTACCATTGTGAAGCTACATATAGGTATAGACCTATATGTAGCGCATGCTGTAATGGTATCCCTGCACTCACGAAGTCTAGGGAATGGGCCCTGGACAGCGTGGGGGCACCTTTGCTAGTGCAAGGGTGCCCTCACACTTAGTAACTTTGCACCTAGCCTTCAGTAAATGAAGGTTAGACATATAGGTGACTTATAAGTTACCTAGGTGCAGTGAAAATGGCTGTGAAATAGTGTGTGCACTATTTCACGCAGGCTGCAGTGGCAGTCCTGAAAAAAGGGTTTGTCTGAGCTACTTATAGTTGCCAAAAGAAATGCTGCAGCCCATAAGGATCTCCTGGAACCCCAATGCCCTGGGTACCTAGGTACAATATACTAGGGACTTATAAGGGGGGTCCAGTGTGCCAACTGGAATTGGAATATGAAGTCACTAAACTATAGTGACTAATTTGGAAGTGGAGAGAGCATAAGCACTGGAGTTCTGGTTAGCAGAACTTCAGTGACACAGTTAAGCACTACTGACAACACACACATAGGCCACAAACTATGCGCACTGGGGTCCTTGCTAGCAGGATCCCAGTGAGACAGTAAAAACACACTGGCACACACTCACAAACAGGCCAAAAGTGGGGGTAACCATGATAGAAAGAGGCTACTTTCTCACAGGGGGGCTTGACTGGCCGTCCGCCTCAGGCAATGGCAAGACGCCTCCCACTCCGGTCCTTCTACCCGTCCAGATGATACCCCAGACACCGGGATCCAGAGGCACCGACAGAGACAATAACAACAATCCCCAAGGTGAGTGCATCTCCTATTGTGGGTTATCCTTTGGGGGACAGATTGGTGCAATTCTCTTACAACTGGGAAAACCTTACCTCAGATGCCTTGGTCTTGCAGACGGTGAAAGGGTTTCACCTAGAGTTTTACAACTCCCCAATACAGGCAAAAAGACCTTGGCCCCTACTGTTCTCCACAGCCCAAACGGATCTGATAGACGCCAAAATCTCTGAACTATTAGAGAAAAGGGCTATCACCCAAACTTCTCCCCATCCTTCTGGGTTCGTCAGCAATCTTTTCCTGGTGGAGAAGAGGGACGTGGGTTACCGCCTGGTTATCAACTTAAAAGAATTAAATGAATGGGTGGTATTCTGGCATTTCAAAATGGAGGGCATCCACCTCCTGAGGGTACTCCTGCAGTAGAACGACTGGAAGGTGCGTCTCGATCTAAAAGATGCTTACCTAACCGTTCCTATTTTTCCCCTCACAGTTGCTTTTTCCAGTTTCAATGGAGAGAGCAGATGTTCGAGTTTACCTCTCTACCGTTCGGCCTTTCCTCTGTTCCATGGTGTTTCACCAAGCTCTTACGACCTGTTGTGGAATTCCTCAGGTCCAGAGGTATCAGGCTCATCATCTACCTTGACGACCTTCTCCTCATGGATCAAGGATCAATGACCACGTCGTCTCTCCACACATGTTCAATTCTCCATTCACCTCCTGCAGTCTTTGGGTTTTTTCATCAACGAGACAAAGTCGGCTCTGACTCCTGTTCAGTCCCTCCAGTTTCTGGGTTTCATAGTGGACTCAGTAAAAGCCTCACTCAGTCTTCCAGCTAGCAGGCTATCCAAGAACTCAGGTGAACTTTGGTCAAGGAAACTATCTCCCTTCACCACCTACCTCGCATTGTCGGGCTTCTATCATCCTCCATTCAGTCGATCTTTCTGGGTCCCCTTCACTATCGAGCCCTGCAACGGCTCAAGATCTCCCACCTTTGGAAGGGCCTCACTTACTCTCAGATGGTTCCCCTCTCGGACGAAGCCAAGGAGGAAATCCAATGGTGGATTGAACACATGGAAGCATGGAACGGATGTGCCATCTTCGGCTCTCAATTGGATTTGGTCATAGAATCCAATGCCAGCACACCCGGTTGGGGAGCACGATGTGGGGAATTTACCACAAGTGGTGTGTGGTCTTCAGAAGAATGTTCCCTCCACATCAACCGTGTAGAACTTTTGGCAGGCTCTTTCACAATACGTTGTTGGACAAAAGATAAGTCTCAGTGCTGCGTCCTCCTAAAAATTGACAACATGGCAGCAGTTCGCTACATCAATCACCTGGGAGGCACCTGCTGAAAGGCTCTTTTCAACCTAGCGAAGTCCTTCTGGGAGTATTGTCTCGAAAATCGAATCTCAGAGGTGGCAGAACACCTACCAGGGACTTCCAACCAGGTGGCAGATTGGCATTCGTGTCATTGGCACGACACAAGCCTCTGGAAGCTCTACAAGGAGGTCTTCAGAGTGATCAAAGATCGTTGGGGTCCTCTCTCTTTAGACCTCTTTGCTTCCAGTCTGGACCACTAAATCGACAGATACTGCAGATGGAGGCCAGACCCTGGAGCGATATGGATGGATGCGTTCCTCTAAGACTGGTCGCAGGAACAGGGATATGCGTTCCCTCCCTTCGCCATGATAATGAGGATGTCATCCCACCTCCAAGCAGAAGGCGGACTTAGTACTGATCACGCTGACATGGAAGTCTCAAGCTTGGTTTCCCGTTCTGATGGAAATTTCTTGGAATTTTCCAATCTGTCTACCCCTTTTCCCAGATCTTCTTCTCAATCCGTTGGGGCATCCCATCCCCTGATAGAGAAGGGCTCTTTCAATCTTATGGCATGGAGGATTATCGGGGACGATGGAAAGTGCCAGGACTTTCGGAAGAGGCTGCCTCTCTCCTTGCCAAAGCCTGCTGAGAGGGCACTAGCAGGAGATACAGTTCGCATGGAACCGCTGGCTGGGTTGGTGCCTTCAACGTCACCTGGATCCCGTGGGGGCAGGAGTTGTCCATGTAATTAACTTCTTAGCATCTTTAGCATTTGAATTGATGGTGTATAGGTCGAGTAATACCTTCCGCTCGGCCATTTCAGCGGGTCATCTCCCAATTAAAGAGCTTCCTGCAGACCAACATCCTTTGGTATGAAAGCTACTGAGAGAAGTTAGACCATCTTATCCTCCCCAGCCACGTTACTCTTCCCTATGGGATGTCAATAAAGTTCTCGCTTTATTCGGTGCTTGGCCTTCTAATAGATACCTGTCCAGGAAACAATTGTCAGCTAAGCTAGCAACCCTCTTATGGCTGGTATCATGTCGCAGAATTTCAGACGTCAGGGCATTGGATTCGACAGGTAGAGTCTTCACTCCTAAAGGCGTGACTTTTCATATTCATAGGCGTACAAAGTCTATCTCCTGGACAATTTATTACCCTCAATTCCCACAGGTTCCACAACGGTGCGTGGTCAGAGTGATAAAGGCTTATGAAGCCATGACAAGCGAACTTAGACCACATGGAGAGGAACAACTCCTCATTGCACTGACAAAATCCCATAGAGCAGTTTCTTCCCCTACGTGTGCCAGATGGGTTAAATGGGCCATGAGTGAGGCAAGAATAGACATTTCGATTTTTGGCGCCCACTCAGTGAGAGGCGCTATGGCATCAATAGCTTTCTCCTTGGTAGCTCGTTTAGAGGATATCTTCAATGCAGCCGATTGGTCTTCAGAGTCTATCTTCAATACGTTCTATTTTTGACCTATTCAGAATGTGGCCTCCCTAGTGGTTGATAAACTTTAAACTAGCCTAATCCTCACCTCCGGTCCTGACATGGAATGAAACCTTTCCTAGCTATTGTAACGGAAAGTTTCAATTCTATTAAGGACACAGAGGTGAGGATTAGCTCCTTTAGATCAAGGTTCCGGCCCAAAGTATCAGGTGGGTATGCTAAATTGGCTCCTATATATGTATAAAAGTGATAATGATGGAGGTTTAATGTTCCGTTTATGAAAATGCTAATGAGGAAGGTTTCAATGGTTTTATATACTGCATGTTGTTTTCAGTGGGGGTTGGTACGATGTGGATCTTGGACATGTCTCAGTTGCAATGTTTGACTATATGTTTTTCTTAGAGATGACTCGTGTTAATCATTGATTTGTTACCTTAGGGACAGATACCTCTAAACAGGTGTGAGGAAATCCATACTGTTGCAGGTCACAGGAAAAAAAAAGAGGAAGGGACATAGGCTTGGGCTCTTCAGGCTCCTGATGACGGCTGATTGGATGTTGCTGCTTGGTCCTTCTTCATTGTTGCTTTTTCCCAAGTTCTCATGGGAAATGCAGTTTTATTGAGTGGTTAAACACTTGGTTAACGCTGCTGTTAAAAATAAAGTGAAGAAAGAAAAGCCTAATCCTCACCGCCGTGTCCTTAATAGAATTGAAACTTTCTATTATGATAGCTAGGACATTTTTCAATACATGGGCTGCTCAACACTTCTTTCAAAACCCCTTGGTTCAAAAATTCTGCAATTATGGAGCAACTTTCTCAATGATATCCTGTGTCATGTGCTACTGGGGAATCTGGGTAAATATTGTGTTCAGCTTTACTGGAACCTTAACTGGCTCAACTCCCTTTACCCATCCAATGTCTTTCCTTGTTGCATCCCACACTCTCTCTTTGACTGTTCCTTGTAAGTCAGAAGGAAGATCCTTTACTGTAAAAACTGGAAAGAAACTAATCAGGGGGTCCTCTTAGTTTATTATGTCACACTCCGTCTTTGGAGCTGGGTCATCCTCCTCATCACTGTTCGTCTGTATCTCAATTCCATCATTTGAGCAAGTAATTGAGCATCAGGTTTTACACAAGTCCCTTCCCAGCAAGGATACTGGAATTGAGTCACAAAATACGAATTTGTGAAATCCCTCACGTTGCTAAGTTTAACCTGAACTGGTTCTGTAATTGGGTTGGTCAAATACTGATTCGCTACTCCTACAATCTGGATTGTTTTTCCTGAAAAGGGCAGTTTTGGAACTTCTGCAGTTCTCACTGTAGAGGGTGTGGCTCCTGTGTCAACCAAGAATGAATATTTGTGACCCATTACTTTTCCCTTCACATATTGACCTTTCTGATCTACTTCTAAGGAAGCTGCAAGCACACATTCCTCTTCATCTGAACTCTTGCTCACCCAATCATTGTTTATTTCATTCTCACTGTGTAACGGGAATTGTGTACTGTGTTATTACTCTGGTTAAACTTCTGACCTGTTGAGGAAGCATCACCTGCTGCTGCTCCACTGGGGCTTAAGGTATTTGGCTTTGCTGTCTAGGTACCATTTGAACCTGCTGTTGCATTGGCTGTGAATGTGCCATCTGCACATGTGGCACTTGCACCTGCTGCAAGGTTTGAAAATTTTGCATCCGATTGACATTGCTTTGAAAATTTGGATTATGACCCCTCATTCTCGGGCCTCTCATGTTTTGGAACAAACTGATGTCCCTTGTTTCCTGAACAACACCTTCCTGTACCATCATTGGACACTCTTGTTTGCAATGTCCGATCACTCCGCAAGCGTGACAAGGCAACAATGTCTTCATTCCCTGTACATCATTCTGAACCACTACAGTACCCAAATCGGGACTATGGTTTCAGTTTCCCATTCCTTCGTGACCTCTACCTCTCAACTTATTTTGAAATATCACATTTGCCTGCTGCTGCTTCTGCTGTTGAAAATTTCCCTGCATCCCTGTTTGTGCTGCTCCAATCTGCATCACCATTGCCTTTTCTTTCAACTTTCTCTGCTTCAACACAATCTAATCTCTACAGTACTTTGCATACTGCAATACTTCATCAATCGGCTTCGCTTGCCAGCAAATCAAATGACTCTTAATCACCAGGCTAATTTCAGGTCTCAATCCTTACACAAATCTGAACACGAAATGAATCTTGTCTTTTGGCTCAATTGGTTCTGTACCACAATAATGCTTAAATGCCTGCAACAATCTCTCATCATACACATGTATTGATTCTTTCGCTTCCTGGGCTGTCCTATCTATTCTCCGCCAGTAAATGTTTTTGGGCGAAATTCTCGTTTTCAAAAATTCAATCACTTTATAGTAGTATTTCATTACCTCGGAGATGGTGCACCTGTGATCGGGTCTCTCTCTGGTTCCTTTGTCGGCCAATCTACGCTCCTCTTGCACTCAATCCATAAGTCTGTTAGGAACTACTATCTCCAATAGGGTGTTCAAATCTCCCACAGGCATTTTGCAAGTTTCATGAACCTCTCTGTCTGCTGGTACCATTCTACTGGTTTCTCTGTCAACCTGGGATAATCATTTGTAAATGGCAGAATGTCAGTTCTGTTCCAAGAGACATAGATAAAATTCCCTCCTGGAATCTCTCTTGTTGGTAAGATTTTTATCGAATCCTCAACCTTCTGCACATTTGCAGTGAAATGTGCGGAAACCTTTTTCCTTTTAGCCCTCTTCTTTACCCATCTGCATTCCCACTTGTCTAATGTTCCCTATGTCTAGACGCTTTGGAGAAACTCCCTAAGGTGTGCCTTCATTCCTGGCAGATCTCATGTGTTTGAAATCTTTTGAGTCGAAATCTAACCTGTAACTCCTCTTCAAGGGTTTTGTTTTCTCTTCCCTTGTAATTTTCGGGAACAAGTATCTCAATTCTGCTTGGCTATAGGATTCGGGTCTGTTCACACCTATAGTTCCCTCGATAAGTTCACCTGCTTCTATCCTTGGTCTTGTATAGTTCAAGTACTCCTCTCCGCTAGGAGCACTCTGCGGGGTATTCAGTTTATCTAACCATTAAGTCAGTTGTTGGGCACTCAAACCCTACATTGAAATGTTGCTGGGCTGGATATTTAGCAACAGTTGTACAGTTAGTTTTGGAGACTGCGGTGTCAGTAACTTCAGGCTATGACTAATGTTTGACCCTGTTCCAGTATTCGGAGGAACTCCGAACGGACTAAGGTCTAACAGTGATCCTGTTCCGTCAAAAGGATTGTCCCCAAAGGAGAGACTACTCTGGCACTCTCATTAAGTGCTCCCCTCGTTGAATTCTGTGTTAGGACTCACTGTCCATTTGTACTGTTATTTCCCTGAGCATATAAGGGTATGACTCGACCAATGATGACAGGTACAGACACAGGGGGTCATTCTGACCTTGGCGGTCCATGACCGCCATGGAGGAGTGCGGCGGAAGCACCGCCAACAGGCTGGCGGTGCTTCCTGGGCGATTATGACCGCGGCGGTTAAGCCGCGGTCGGAAAAGGGGAGCCGGCGGTTTCCCGCCGGTTTCCCGCTGGCCCAGGGAACCCGCCATGGCGGCGCTGCTTGCAGCACCACCATGGGGATTCCGACCCCCTTCCCGCTAGCCTGTTTCTGGCGGTGTCCACCGCCAGAACCAGGATGGCGGGAACGGGTGCCGTGGGACCCCTGGGGGCCCCTGCACTGCCCATGCCACTGGAAAAGTGAAAATTGCGACGGGTGCCAATGCACCCGTCGCACCCCTTCAACTCCGCCGGCTCCATTCCGAGCCGGCTTCATTGTTGAAGGGGCTGTCCCGCTGGGCCGGCCGTCTTCTGGCGGTCGCCCGCCGGCCCAGCGGGAAAGCCGGAATGGCCGCCGTGGTCTTTCGGCGGGAACCGCTTGGCGGGCGGTGACCACCGACCGCCGCGGTCAGAATGACCGCCAGAGTGTCTAGGCTTGGTCTAATGTTCGGGTTCTGTGGGTGCATAATTCCCGTATTCTGACTCATCAGTATGGACAACTCTGCCTGTGTCCCTGTTATAGAAGTGTACTTTGGCATGGCTTGTGACTGCACTTGTGGCAGTAAGAGTGGAGTTGGCTCTGTCGGTTTCTGGTAAACCTGTCTTGTTGGCACTATTAGGTTTGTGGCAGTTTCCACAATGGGTACCTCAGGGTAAATTCTCTAGATATTCAGCTGTGGTTTCTGATTTTGAACTGTCGAAGTAGGCAGATTAGGACTGCTCTGCATTGGGCTCTGTGTCATGCTTGGATTAATCTGCACTGGACTCGTCACGTTAATTGGTGTCAGTGGCGAAGGGTTTACACTAGTGCTCGGACCGCTCTCTTGTGCTGCATATCGTGGGGGAAGATTTCTCAGTAACTGTAAGATGAACTCATCATCATCTAATTCTTAATCAAATGTTAAAGATCTCCTAGGCTCTTTTGATCTCCGCTCCCTGCTCTCAGAGGGACTTCCGTTTGTCTTTCTGGAAGCTTTACTTTCTTCTCTCTCGCTGTCCTGTGTAATTTCAGGAAACAACATAATTCCCTGTAAAGTCTTAGTTCTTCAAAACTTCTGATCGCTGTCCCATCAGGCCTCTGCTAGTGTCTTTTCTACCTTTATCATTCTCCTCTCAAACTTCTGTTACT
Organism: Pleurodeles waltl; assembly: GCF_031143425.1. Classification (NCBI taxonomy): domain Eukaryota; kingdom Metazoa; phylum Chordata; class Amphibia; order Caudata; family Salamandridae; genus Pleurodeles; species Pleurodeles waltl. Next base: position 654,495,422 of record NC_090447.1, read on the forward strand.
GTTGCTGTCTGGCTACTAATTCCCAAATAAATTGCTAATGCCTGGAACTTTGCTGGTCTTGGAGGAGGTTTCAAATCATATAGCACCCTCCTCAAATTCTCTAAGCTCCTGAAATTATATGTTCCATGAGCAGGAAAAGCAAAACTCCCATCTTTCTCTGTCACTTTGCACCATTGTTTCAGCCAAAGACATGGCGCAGCACCCTTTTCTTTGATTACAATTTAAGCTGGTGTACCTTCTGGAGGTGCAATGTCTCCTATACTCATTGTGATTTACGTATCTCCCCTTAAGGCACTCTTTAAAGCTTTGCAAAATGTAATTTCTGCAACCTTTATGGTGTTCTAAATCAAAACAGGAAGTGACTTTCAATCCCAGAATTCTTTTCACTGACTTTCTCACCCTATTGCGCTTCACGGTTGTCCAGCAATCCGTGTGCAACCCTTCTCACTAACCCACCTATCCCTGCGCGGCTCCAATGACGTCACACTCACACATATAGTGACTGCCATCTCTTGCGGCTTATCCTCCTGGACACAGGTTCACACTCAACTAATGCAAAATTATTGCGAGCACTAAACAAAATCAAAACCAAATTTGTCCGTTTATAACAGAAGGGTAACACAATCGCTTCAGAAATCTTACAGATTTTTCACTGACGGCGTTTCGCTCTAGCAGCTACTCCTTCTTTCTCAGTTTCCCTGTTTAGCAAGCAAAATTCGACTCACAAATATTACTCTCAACTGATCAGTGGGTCTGTCCTGGTGCACATAGGACTTGCCAGATTTTAGTAGAAAAATGATTTCGCTCACTTTGACTCACACTCTGACTTGTTGACTCCGCCCGATTGACCTATTAAACCAGGCAAATTACAACATAAACCAAGTGCTACATACACTTTTTCAATATACTCCAGGGTCTTAGACCTCCATGGCCCGTAAGCCAACAACCACGTGGACAATTTTTGAGCACAAAGCATCACACACATGTGAAGTTTGACGGCTTCCCTACTCTCACACTTCAGAGTACACAAACCCCTTCAACAATTTTATTTGGTGTATGCAAACTCGCTAACCCCTCACAAACATCACACTTCACCTGCGATTTGCATAAGCTGTGCAAGCGCAAAAATCTATTCCGTTCACACTATCACTAGAACTCCGAGAACACCCTCAAGCAATCATTGGCATGCTCCAAGGTTCTGAGAAAGCCATTCTAAGTAGGTAAGATACCTTTTTTCTCAACTTTTTATCATTGAATCTGAAATCCAAACTTTCTGCCAATTATTTTCTCTTTAGGGGACTTACCATGTACCGGGCCTTTATGATGGGCTCTTAAGGAGACAAATCATCATACTCTGCCACCATCACTGTTAGCGCGTCTGACCTTATTTGGTTACTTATCATTAGTTTATAAGGGAACGCTGTAGGAAAGTACCAACTTGTCTGCCATTTTACCCCCATTTTTATATGTAAGTAAGTTTGTTTTTACCTGTCTCACTGGGATCCTGCTAGTCAGGACCCCAGTGCTCATAGTTTGTGGCCTGAATGTGTCTACATGTGTAGTGCCTAACTGTGTCACTGAGGCTCTGCTAACCAGAACCTCAGTGATTATGCTCTCTCTGCCTTTAAATTTGTCACTATAGGCTACTGACTACTTTTACTAATTTCAATTGGCACACTGGAACACCATTATAATTCCCTAGTATATGGTACCTAGGTACCCAGGGTATTGGGGTTCCAGGAGATCCCTATGGGCTGCAGCATTTCTTTTGCCACCCATAGGAAGCTCAGACAAACCTTTACAGAAGACTGCCACTGCAGCCTGAGTGAAATAATGCACACATTATTTCACAGCCATTTTCACTGCACTTAAGTAACTTATAAGTCACCTATTGTATTGTATTGTAATCGTATTTATATAGCGTTTACTACCCCTGACGAGGCGTCGAAGCGCTTTTCGATGAGTAGCACGCTACTCCGGAACCCAACAAGAATTAGTGATGGATTAGTATCATTTAATAATGAGTACAGTTTTAGTATTATTATGAGTTAATTTGAGCCGCGGATATGAGAGTTTGTTAGTTAGATTGACTGGAGTACTGGAGGGGTGGAGGAGGAAAGAAATCCAGAAGTGTTAATTGGGAGTATATCCTTAATTTACTCAATCCAAAGGCTTGGGATGAATAAAAGGGGGCGGAGGGGGGAAGAGTATGTGGAAGGGTTAGGGAGAGCATAGTAGCAGGGTGAGATGAATGCAGGAGAATTTAGTAGGGTTGTGTGGGAGGTCACAGAGGTAGAGTGAGGTTTGGTGAATTAGATGTGGAGGTGGAGGGAAGAGCTTAGGCAGAGATATTTAGGAGATGAAAGTGGTCGAAGGGATTTGGGATGAGTCAGAGTGAGATTGGAGGATAGTTTGATAGAGACATGACATAAGAGTGATGAAAAATGAGAGCAGAAATTCATAGATATCTAGTATAACAACCCAAAAACCAGGAGCCATGCAATGATCCACAAACATGCCAAGCACAGAAACAACATATACACATACATACACATATATATATATATATATTTATATACACACACATGAATACACACACATATGCACATACAATACATAATTAGAATCATGGGTAAAAAATACTTAGTCAGACAGGTTTAAAAGAGTGTGTGTGTATTTTATTGTTATGACAGTAGCAATACATATTTTCCAAAGAAACTATAAATAAATAGAAATATACATATAATCTGAAAAAATATTTATCCACATAGGCATATGCAGTTCATAGTTGTTTGAAAAAGGTGGTTACGAAGGAAAGAGCCAACTCTTGAGTAGTTTTCTGAAAACAAGAAAGTTATCTGTGGCTCTTATAGTTGGGGGTAATGAATTCCATAGTTTGGCTGCTTGGACGGAGAAGGATGTACCACCTACAGTCTTTTTCTTGTATGGTGGTGTTCTAAGGCGGGGTGCCAGTCTTGAGCGGAGGGTTCTTTGTTGGATGTATTTGGTAATTTTCTTTCTGATAAAAAGCGGTCCTGTTCCATGTATAGCTTTGTGGGTGATACAAAGCAGTTTGAAAGTGCATCTTCTGGCAACGGGTAACCAGTGTAGTGCTCTCAAGGCAGGGGAGATGTGGGCTTGCGGCTTTATATGTAGTAGTAGCCTGGCTGCGGAATTCTGGATACGTTGTAGTTTTTTCATAACAGATAGAGATGATCCATGGTAGAGGCTATTGGCATAATCCAGTTTGGATAATACAAGTGAGATAGTAGCTTGCACCTTGTGTGGAAATCCGAGGTGGGGGAAGATGCGTCATAAAGTCTTTAAGGTGATGAAGCTTGTGCGTGCTAATTTGTCTACTTGGGCATTCATAGTTAGCTTGGAATCCATGGTGATTCCTAGGTTTTTCACTTCCTTGGATAATTGAGGAGGTGGTCCGAGATCTTCAGGCCAGACGCACAGAGGGTCATAATTTTTCCAGTCACCACATATGAGTATTTCTGTTTTGGAGGTATTTAGTTTGAGATGGCTCCAGGTCATCCACTGATCAACGGCTCTGAGGCAACTGAAGATTTGTGAGTTTTCAATGTTTTTGGGGTCTTCTAATTGAAGTAGTATTTGTGTGTCATCTGCATAGTTGTAGCATGTGAGATGGAAATCATTGATCAGTTCTGGTAAAGATATCATGTAGATGTTAAAAAGCAAAGGTGAGATGATTGACCCTTGGGGGACCCCTGTTTTTGTGAGGTAGGGTTCGGACGAGAAGGGGGGCGAGTGGATGATATTCGCTCTTTTTTGGAGATAGGAAGTAATCCAGTCGAGAGCAATCCCTTGTATGCCGGCTTCGTGGAGTCTTTGAGTTAGGGTGTCATGGTCAACCGTATCAAAGGCAGCTGAGAGGTCCAAGAGAAGTAGTGCAGCAACTCCATTTCGGTCAACTGTGTTTTTAAGATCGTCCCAGATTGCCATGAGTGCCGATTCAGTGCTTCTTCCTGGGCGGAATCAAGTTTGAAAGTCTGAAAGTATAGAATTGTCTTCAATGAATTGTGACATCTGGGCGAATGCTGCTCTTTCTATCAATTTGCCCAGGAAAGGTCCATTTGTGATAGGTCTGTAGTTGTTGGGGTCTTGCGGGTCTAGGTTTGCTTTCTTTAATAGTGGTCGGAAATGCTTTGAAGGGCACAGATGGTGCCCTCCTTGCATAAGCCAGTCTACACTGGTTCAGGGAACCCCCAGCCCCTGCTCTGGTGTGAAACTGGACAAAGGAAAGGGGAGTGACCACTCCCCTGTCCATCACCACCCCATGGGTGGTGCCCAGAGCTCCTCCAGTGTGTCCCAGACCTCTGCCATCTTGGATCCAGAGGTGTGAGGGCGCTCTGGAGGCCTCTGAGTGGCCAGTGCCAGCAGGTGATGTCAGAGACCCCCCCGATAGGTGCTTAACTGACTTGGTGGCCAATCCTCCTCTGAAGCCTATTTAGGGTCTCTCCTGTGGGATTTTCCTCAGATAACGACTTGCAAGAATTCCCCAGAGTTTCTCTGCACCTCTCTCTTCGACTTCTGCCAAGGATCGACCGCTGACTGCTCCAGGACACCTGCAAAACTGCAATAAAGTAGCAAGAAGGCTACCAGCGACATTGTAGCGCCTAATCCTGCCGGCTTTCTCAACTGTTTCCTGGTGGTGCATGCTTTGGGGGCTGCCTGCCTTCATCCTGCACTGGAAGCCACAAAGAAATCTCCTGTAGGTCGACAGAATCTTCCACCTGCTTCAGCAGGCACCAAACTTCAGTATCACCGGTACTCTGGGACCCCTCTCCTCCTGACGAGCGTGGCCCCTGGAACACAGGTGGTGGACCCTAGTGACCCAGACTGTCCAGTGGTCCAACTGTCCAAATTTGGAGGAGGTAAGTCCTTGCCTCCCCTCTCCAGACAGTAATCCTGTGCACCACGTGAACTGCAGCTACAAGGGCATCTGTACACATTTCCACAAAATCCTGCATGCACAGCCAAGCCTAGGTCCCCAGCACTCAGTCCTGCAATGCTCAGCTCCCTGAGTTGATCCACGATGTCATGGGACCCTCTTTTGCAGTGTTGAGACGACCACCGTGTTCAGGCTTCTTGAACCTGTGTTCAAGGACTTCTGCGGGTGCTTCCTTCTTGTGCATGGGCTCTCTACATTGCTGAGGGCCCCCCTCTGTCTCCTCTCCCAAGTGGCGACATCCTAGTCCTTCCTGGGCCCGGGCAGCACCATTTTTCTTCAACCGCAACTCTTGCAGCTAGCAAGGCTTGTTTGGAGTATTTTGCCAAGGAAACAACTCTGCATCCTCCAGCATTCCGTGGACATCTTCTGCATGAAGGAGAAGTTCCTAGCACCTTTCGTTGTTTGCAGAATCTTCAGCTTCTTCCATCCGGAGGCAGCCATTTTGCACCTTCATCTGGGGTTTAGTGGGCTCCTGCCACCCCTTTCGCAACTCTTGGACTTGGTCCCCTTCCTTTGCAGGTCCTCAGGTCCAGGAATCCGTCTTCAGTGCTTTGCAGTCTGTTGTGGTCTTTGCAAAATCCTCTATCACAACTTTAGTGTGTTTCTGGGGAAATAGCAGTACTTTACTCCTACTTTTCAGGGTCTTGTGGTGAGGAATCTTGGACACCCTTAGTGTTTTCTTACACTCCCAGCGACCCTCTACACACTAGACTATCCTAGAGGTCCATTTGTGGTTCGCATTCCACTTACTTAGTATATGGTTTGTGTTACCCCTAGGCCTATTGCATCCTATTGTATTCTACAGTGTTTGCACTATTTTCGGACTGTGTTACTTACCTGATTTTGGTTTGTGTGTATATTTTGTGTATTTTACTTACCTCCTAAGGGAAGGAGGAAGAGAGTGACCCTCTCCCTGACCTCTTCTCCACCACTGAAGCTGATGGGTTAGTGGAGGGAGTTGTGTTAGCAGATTGCCTTACTGCTGAGCAGAAGGACAACTGCATAAATCTCCTAGATCAGTTCTCTGACCTCTTCTCACTAATTCCAGGTACAACTACCTGGTATGAGCACATAATCAACATTTACCTGTCAAACGTAAGATTTATAGGCAGACTGACCATGTCAGAGACTGCATTAAACAAGAGGTACAGAAAATGATAGATCTGGGAGTGACTGAACCTTCTGAAAGTCCCTGGGCTAGCCCAGTGGTACCTGTCCCCAAACCTCACAGTAAAGATGGTAAAAAGGAAATGAGGTTTTGTTTGGGCTATAGGGGTCTCAATCAAGTAACCAAAGCTGATGTTCACCCTATACCTAGGGCAGATGATACTGGCTTCTGCCAAGTATCTAAGCACTTTTGACTTAACTGCAGGGTATTGGCAGATTAAGTTGTCAGAAGATGCTAATCCTAAAACAGCATTTTCAACCATTGGACGGCACTATGAGTTCACTGTTATGCAGTTTAGATTGAAAAATGCACCTGTCACTTTTCAGAGATTGGTGAACACAGTCCTCAGAGGATTGGAAGCCTTTAGTGCAGCATATCTAGATGATATAGCTGTCTTTAGCTCCACCTGGGATGATCACCTGGTCCACCTGTGGAACGTTTTGGAGGCCCTGCAAAAGGCAGGCCTCACTGTCAAGGCTTCAAAGTGCCAGATAGCACAGGGGAAAGTGGTTTATCTGGGCCCCCTGGTAGGTGGGGAACAGATTGCACCACTGCAGGGTAAGATCCAAACCATTATGGAATGGGCTCCCCCTACAATTCAAACCCAGGAGAGAGCCTTCCTAGGCCTCACAGGGTACTATAGGAGGTTCAATAAGAATTATGGCACTATAGCTGCCCCTCTTAATGACCTCACATCCAAAAATATGCCTAAAAAGGTATAATGAACAGCTAGCTGTCAAAAGGCTTTTGATGAGCTCAAACAAGCCATGTACTCTACACTTGTCCTAAAAAGCCCTTGTTACTCCAAAAAGTTCATAGGTCAAACTGATGCTTCTGAATTAGGGGCAGGGGCAGTTCTATCACAGCTTAACACTGAGAGCCAGGATCAACCTATTGCTTTTATCAGCAGAAGGTTGACCCCTAGAGAAAAACGTTGGTCTGCCATAGAGCGGGAGGCCTTTGCTGTGGTCTGGACCCTGAAAAAGTTGAGACTATACCTCTTCGGTACTCACTTTATTCTTCAGACAGACCACACACTTCTATTATGGCTTAAACAAATGAAAGGTGGAAACCCTAAATTGTTGAGGTGGTCCATCTCCTTACAGGGAATGGACTATACAGTGGAACACAGACCTGGGAGTACCCACTCCAATGCAGATGGACTCTCCAGATATTTCCACTTAGACAATGAAGACTCATGTGGGAAAGGTTAGCCTTATCGTCCCACATTTGGGGCGTGTTGTGTAGGAAAGTTCAATCTTTCATGGCATGTTACCCCCATTTTTACATGTATGTAAGTTTGTTTTTGCCTGTCTCACTGGGATCCTGCTAGCTAGGACCCCAGTGCTCATAGTTTGAGGCCTGGATGTGTATACCTGTCTAGTGACTAACTGTGTCACTAAGGCTCTGCTAACCATAACCTTAGTGCATATGCTCTCTTTTCCTTTAAATAAATGTGTCACAATAGGCTAGTGACCACTTTTACCAATTTCAATTGGCACACTGGAACACCTTTATAATTCCATAGTATATGGCAGCTAAGTACCCAGGGTATTGGGGTTCCAGGAGATCCCTATGGGCTGCAGCATTTCTTTTGCCAACCATAGGGAGCTCAGACAAACCTTTACACAGGACTGCTACTGCAGCCTGAGTGAAATAACGCACACGTTATTTCATAGCCCTTTTCACTGCACTTAAGTAACTTATAAGTCACCTATGTGTCTAACCTTCATTTGCTGAAGGTTAGGTGCAAAGTTACTAAGTGTGAGGGCACCCTTGCACTAGCAAAGGTGCCCCCACATAGTTCAGGGCCATTTCCCCAGACTTTGTGAGTGCGGAGACGCTATTACATGCGTGCACTACATATAGGTCAATACCTATATGTAGCTTCACAATGGTAATTCTGAAAATGGCCATGTAGCATGTCTAAGATCATGGAATGGTCCCCCATTCCAAATCTGGTATTTTGGCTCCACTATGGACCCCGGGTACTGCCAAACTAGCTCTCTGGGGTTTTCTTCGCAGCTACTGCTGCTGCCACCCCACAGACAGGGTTCTGCCCTCCTGGGGTCTGAGCAGCTCAGTCCCAGGAAGGCAGAACAAAGAATTTCCTCTGAGAGAGGGTGTTACACCCTCTCCCTTTGGAAATAGGTGTTAAAGGCTGTGGAGGGGTAGCCTCCCCCAGCCTCTGGAAATGCTTTGAAGGGCACAGATGGTGCCCTCCTTGCATAAGCCAGTCTACACCGGTTCAGGGAACCCCCAGTCCCTACGCTGGTGCGAAACTGGACAAAGGAAAGGGGAGTGGCCACTCCCCTGTCCATCACCACCCCAGGGGTGGTGCCCAGAGCTCCTCCAGTGTGTCCCAGACCTCTGCCATCTTGGATCTAGAGGTGTGAGGGCACTGTGGAGGCCTCTGAGTGGCCAGTGTCAGCAGGTGACGTCAGAGACCCCTCCTGATAGGTGCTTACCTGACTAGGTGGCCAATCCTCCTCTGATGGCTATTTAGGGTCTCTCCTGTGGGCTTTTCCTCAGTGGTGCAAGAATTCACCAGAGTTCCTCTGCACCTCTCTCTTTGACTTCTGCCAAGGATCGACCGCTGACTGCTCCAGGACGCCTGCAAAACTGCAACAAAGTAGCAAGAAGACTACCAGTGACATTGTAGCGCCTAATCCTGCCAGCTTGCTCAACTGTTTCCTGGTGGTGCCTGCTTTGAGGGCTGCCTGCCTTCATCCTGCACTGGAAACTACGAAGAAATCTCCTGTGGGTCGACAGAATCTTCCCCCTGCTTCAGCAGGTACCAAACTTCAGCGTCACCGGTACTCTGGGACCCCTCTCATCCTGACGAGCGTGGCCCCTGGAACACAGGTGGTGGACCCAAGTGACCCAGACTATCCAGTGGTCCAACTGTCCAAATTTGAAGGAGGTAAGTCCTTGCCTCCCCTCTCCAGACAGTAATCTTGTGCACCGCGTAAACTGCAGCTACAATGGCTTATGTGCACATTTCCACGAAATCCTGCATGCAACTCTTGGACTTGGTCCCCTTCCTTTGCAGGTCCTCAGGTCCAGGAATCCGTCTTCCGTGCTTTGCAGTCTGTTGTGGTCTTTGCAAAATCCTCTATCACCACTTTAGTGTGTTTCTGGGGAAATAACAGTACTTTACTCCAACTTTCCAGGGTCTTGTGGTGAGGAATCTTGGACACCCTTAGTGTTTTCTTACACTCCCAGCGACCCTCTACACACTAGACTATCCTAGGGGTCCATTCGTGGTTCGCATTCCACTTACTTAGTATATGGTTTGTGTTACCCCTAGGCCTATTGCATCCTATTGTATTCTATAGTGTTTACACTATTTTCAGACTGTGTTACTTACCTGATTTTGGTTTGTGTGTATATTTTGTGTATTTTACTTACCTCCTAAGGGAGTATATCCTCTGAGATATTTTTGGCACATCGTCACTAAAATAAAGTACCTTTATTTTTAGTAAATCTGAGTATTGTCTTTCTTATGATATAGTACCTAAATGTTATAAGTGGTAAAGTAGGAGCTTTGCATGTCTCCTAGTTCAGTCTAAGCTGCTCTGTTATAGCTACCTCTATCAGCCTAAGCTGCTAGAACACTACTAATCTACTAATAAGGGATAACTGGACCTGGCAAAAGGTGTAAGTACCATTGGTACCCACTATAAGCCAGTCCAGCCTCCTACATCGGTGGTGCAGCGGTGGGAAAAGTACTTGTAACTGCTTTACCACTTTGTCATTGGTGCTTTTCATAAGAAAACCACATTCTAAATACTTAGAAATATACACAGTAACTTTAAATATTCTTACTTTCTCTCTAAAAACTTTCTAAAAAGTTTCAGAAAAGTTTGAAAAAGTTTTTCTCTTTTCTTTAAAAGTTTTCTAAACTTTTTTTCAGTCTCCTAAACTCTTTCTTTCAACTATGTCTGAAGTAGAGGCCACTCCCAAAGTTGTGCAGACAACTTTTGACAATTTAAACTTTAAAGGTTTGAGGGGTCTCTGCTTAGAAATGAGTTTAGGGATTGGTATGAACCCTAACAAAGATCTCCTTCTTAGCCTTCTCCTCGAAAGTGACCAGAACCAGACTGGTCAAACCCAGGATCAGGAGGTAGATGAGGGGGGTACCAAGGTAGTTCCAGTGGAGGTCCCTGAGGACTCTGGGGAGGTGTGGTAGGCTTTGGGCGGTACAAAAGGGTCTTGTACATGGTGAAAAAATAAGTTTTTATTTATATTGGTGAAGTAATCTATTGCATTTGTTTTAATTATATGTCTTGTTGTTTTCTCTAGTCTCTGTTAATCGTCTTGTCCTTTGGTTCTTCCTCTAGGTTCGTCGGTCCTCTGGTCCTTGGTCCTCCCGAGAGTGCCGGAAAACAAAACAGAGGAGAAAACTAGGGTAAGTACTTTGTGGGGCGTTTCGCGGGCTTCTTTTATTAGAGGTACATGCAGGGAGGGATTCCTCAGGGTGACTGGTGGTGAAGGGTATTCCACTGTGGAGAAGTGTGGCTCAATGGTTAGAGTGGCAGACCCTGAAGCAGAGATCTGGCTCAAGACCAGGGTTCAAGTCCTGCTTCGGCAGGTCTTGGGCTCAATTCCCCTTGACCAGATAATTCTTGCCTCAGTGCCTAATCTAATTCATGGGTCCCACTCTGCAACTCTGGGCAATAGCTTGCTTAATCTCCACAACGGCCCCAACAGCGCTTGGATGCCTGGCTTCACCCTGGGGGTGCTCAGGAGTGGGTGCCTCACAGGGAAAAGCCAGGAGGGGTTCCATAGCGGTATGAGTACAGCGCCTTGAGACCCTAACGGGTGAGTAGTGCGCTATACAAGTGCTAATTTACATTTACTGTGAGGGTGAGGAGTTGTTTACTGAAGTCACGTTCTGTCTCTTTCTTTTAGTAGACAGAATTACTCCCAAAAGTGCTCCCCTGTGCTCACTGGTGCTTCCCCCATCCCATCTCCCCGGTTTCCTTTTCCCTTGTGCCCCTGTTATTCTCTTACGTCCCTTTTCCCTAGGAGGGACCGTACCTTGAGAAGCCACGACCCTCCTGGGTCGTGGCGGGTTCCTTGAGTCTTCGCCTCTCGCTCTTCGGGGAAAACCGCTTCGTTTTCCTCTCGCCTCCGTATGGGTCCGGAGTCCTCTTCTGCTTCTGCGTCCGTCTGCCTCTCTCCTTCTGACTTGTCCTTCTCCACCTCTCGCGCGCGCGCCATGCAGTCCGTCGTCACTTGTAGGTTTTCCGTCCGGAACTCTGCTCCCGTGACGTCCAATAGCGTTCCCATGTTACCATGGGAACGCGGAAGATAATCGCGCAAGTCGTCAGAGCGGTGCCAGCCCTGGGAGATAGAAGACGCATAGTCTACTAGGACTAGAATGTACGTGTGTCCTCTTGATGATGGCAGTAAAGGGCCGACTAAATCCATACCCACCAGCTAAAAGGAACCTCAATAATGGGTAGGGGACTTTCTTGGGTATTCTAGGTTCTGTCAGTTGGCACCTAGGACATTGTAAACAGTATTTCCTGATGTGGGCATAGACCCCCGGCCAATAGAATCTCCGTAGGAGATATTCCTCAGTCTTTTCTCTACCGTAGTGACCACCTCCTGGCTGATTATGAGCTAAGAACAGGACTTGGTTTCGATAAGATTCAGGCACAACTAGTTGTCGTTTTGTTTCTCCCATGATAGTCGTGGTAAGTCTATAGAGAAGGTTTTTCTGTATTAGAAAATAAGGACCCACCTCGTTCGTAGATTCTGTTTTGGCCGTGTTCCAGGCATGAGCGAGAGTAGGGTCTTGTCTCTGACTAGCTCTAAAGGAACCAGTTGTGTCATGTATTTCTGCCACCAATTTATCAGGATTTGTCTCCTCTCTGGACTCCTGATATTTTAGTTTCTCTTGTCTTTTTTCCCTTCGGGTTAGTTTTCTGCGACTCGGAGGACACTCAATAAAGCTGTCAGAAAACGGTGCTTCCGTCCACCAGTCGGGGATCTCTTTCGGTATTCGGGTTTGATCTAGGAGGTTATAGAACCGGATATAATGTCTTCAATCAACCAGTCCATCACCCCCACTGGGAGGAAGTCACAATACTCGCCCCATTCTATCTTGACCAACGCTAAGGGGTATTGTTCCTTGTCACCATGTATGCAACAAATAGTGACCCACTGGTTCGGGGCTAGGTCCATAGGATCCACCAAGTCTCTTCGGATTACGGATTGACTACAACCCGAATCAATTAAGGCATAGATAGGATTTCCGTTTATCTTGATGTCCTGTTTGAATTTAGCATTTCCCTTGCCTGTACATAATACCCTATGTCGGGTGACCCCAATTTCCATGGGTTCGACTCCATCGTTTTTCCTGGGACACACCCTGGCTATGTGGCCCCATTCTCCGCAACTGAAACATTGGGGTTGTTCCATCGGATTCCCCTCCCCGTGTTTGTGTGACCCGGGTTCTTCCAGTGGATATCTCGGTGTCGACTTAGGAGGGGTCGGTATCGTCTTCATGGTCTGCCGGGGTTGTAGGAGTTTAACATCCGTAGATCAATGATAGGCACAGGCCAAGTCTATGGCGAGTTCCGTATCGACCTTCGGATGTTGCCTTATCCAATTCCTGGTACTATGCGGGAGAGAGTCTAAATACTGTTCCAAAATAATTGTTTTTATCACATCTTCTCTGGTAGTTCCTAGGGGTCCCAACCATTTTAAACCCAGATCTTTCACCCTGAAGTAAAAAGTGAGAGGATCTTCGTTCTGTCCCCATTTCACTTTTCGAAACTTCATTCTGTAGTATTCCATGTCATGACCTACTCTTTCAAGGATACTCCTTTTAATATCCTTGTAGGGGGTGGTGCCACCCGGATTAGCGGCCTGGTAGGCCGTCTGTAGAATTCCTGTGAGAAGTGGCGCGATATACTGACCCCACCGTTCCTCCGGCCATTGAGCGGAAGAGGCCAAGCGTTCGAAGTTCGTGAAGAAGGAGTCCGGATCTTCTCCTTCTTGGAACTTTTGTAAGACAGAGCTCGGGACATTGGGGTGGACTTTGCTGGCTGCTATGGTGTCCGTTAGTTTCTGCAGCGCAGTCTCATGTACGAGCTGGTTGTTAGCCATGATCGTAGCTTGGCTTTTTAGGGCTGTTTGTAGTGCCTCTTTGACTTCCTTTGCCTCCCGTTGGTGTGCCTCCCAGACTTGTTGTAGGTGGCGCTGGCCTTCCGCCAGCTGTTTAATCATGTCTTCTAGGGTTGGTTTTTCACCCATGTTGTATACCGTCCCGTAGCCTTCGGGATATTATCCCACTTCTGACACCACTGTGGTAGGCTTTGGGCGGTACAAAAGGGTCTGAGTCTTGTATAGGGTGAAAAAAGAAGTTTTTATTTATATTGGTGAAGTAATCTATTGCATTTGTTTTAATTATGTGTCTTGTTGTTTTCTCTAGTCTCTGTTAATCGTCTTGTCCTTTGGATCTTCCTCTAGGTTCGTCGGTCCTCTGGTCCTTGGTCCTCCCGAGAGTGCCGGAAAACAAAACAGAGGAGAAAACTAGGGTAAGTACTTTGTGGGGCGTTTCGCGGGCTTCTTTTATTAGAGGTACATGCAGGGAGGGATTCCTCAGGGTGACTGGTGGTGAAGGGTATTCCACTGTGAGGGTGAGGAGTTGTTTACTGAAGTCACGTTCTGTCTCTTTCTTTTAGTAGACAGAATTACTCCCAAAAGTGCTCCCCCGTGCTCACTGGTGCTTCCCCCTATCCCACCTCCCGGTTTCCTTTTCCCTTGTGCCCCTGTTATTCTCTTACGTCCCTTTTCCCAAGGAGGGACGGTACCTTGAGAAGCCACGACCCTCCTGGGTCGTGGCGGGTTCCTTGAGTCTTCGCCTCTCGCTCTTCGGGGAAAACCGCTTCGTTTTCCTCTCGCCTCCGTATGGGTCCGGAGTCCTCTTCTGCTTCTGTGTCCGTCTGCCTCTCTCCTTCCGACTCGTCCTTCTCCACCTCTCGCGCACGCGCCGCGCAGTCCGTTGTCACTTGTAGGTTTTCCGTCCGGAACTCTGCTCCTGTGACGTCCGATAGCGTTCCCATGTTACCATGGGAACGCAGAAGTCAATCGCGCGAGTCGTCAGAGCGGTGCCAGCCCTGGGAGATAGAAGATGCGGTCGAGGAGACCCGTCTACAGGAGGGTAATTCCAAAGACCTTTCAGTTAACAGGCCATCTAGTGAAGCTGGTAGTGGGAGGGGGTCACACACTAGTAGGCACTTTTCCTTCCAAAGGGCCAGGTAACTAGAGTTCAGGTAGTCAGAGAAAGGTCCACTTCTGCCCATTCCCACATTACCTCTGTGTCGGAGAATTCCCAAGCCTCCCACCCTGAGGATAACACCCTAGATAAGGAACTTAGAAAGCTGAGGTTGGAAGAGGCCAGACTGAAGCTGAGACAGCAGCAGGTGGCCTTAGACAGGGAGTCTCTAGATGTAGAGAGGGAAAGACAGAAGTTGGGGTTAGTTCCCCATGGTGGCAGCAGCAGTATTCTTGATAGTCATCCTGTTAGAGAAACAGATTCAAGAAACCTGCATAAGATTGTCCACCCCTTACAAGGAGGGGAATGACATAAACAAGTGGTTTTCTGCACTTGGTCCCCCAAAGGCAGTGGGCTGCTATCTTGTGGCTATCTTTCACTGGCAAAGGTAGGGATAGACTCCTTACTGTGAGGGAGAGTGATGCCAACAACTACAAAGATCTGAAAGATGCACTCTTAGATGGATTTGGCTTAACCACTGACCAATACAGGATAAAGTTCAGAGATACCAGAAAAGAGTCCTCTCAAGACTGGACAAACTTTGAGACTGTTCATTGAAGGCCTTGGAAGGATGGTTACATGGCAGTATGGTGACTGACTAAGAAAGCCTGTATAATCTTATTATGAGAGAGCATATTTTGAATAATTGTGTGTCTGACTTGTTGGGTCAGTACTTGGTAGACTCAGATCTGACCTCTCCCCAAGAATTGGGAAAGAAGGCAGACCAATGGGTCAGAACAAGAGTGAGCAGAAAAACCCATACAGCTGGTGACAAGGATGGCAAGAAGAAGGATAGTAAGTCTTCTGACAAGGGTGGGGACAAAGATAAAAATAACTCTGAGTCTTCATTAGGCCCCCAAAAATCCTCTGGGAGAGGTGGGTCCAAATCCTCTTCAAACAATGAAAAGAAGCCATGGTGTTATTTCTGTAAAAGTAAAGGCTATTGGGCAAGTGATTCCACTTGTCCAAAGAAAAACACCAAGGCCCCAACTACCACAACTGCATCCTCTAGTGCCTCTAGTAATCGCAGTGGTGGTGGGAAGAACACTACAAATAGCCAGTCAAAGGGTGTAGCTGGGCTCACCACTGGTGATGTAGTGGGGGTTGGTCTTGTTAGGGAGACAACAGAGGCTGTTTTAGTCTCTGATGGTGGTATTGCTTTTGCCACCTGGGTTGCTTGTCCCCTTGATATGGGTACGTACAAGCAACTACCCCAAATAAATGGTGTTGAGGTTGAGGCCTACAGGGACACAGGAGCCAGTGTCACCATGGTGATACAGAAACTGGTTGGCCCTGAACAACACCTACTTGGTCAGCAGTACCAAGTGACTGACGCTCATAACAACACTCTTAGCCACCCCAAGGCTGTTGTGAATCTCAACTGGGGGGGGGGGGGGGTCTACTGGTCCAAAGAAAGTTATGGTAGGCACTGATTTTCCTGTAGACTGGTTACTATTCAATGATTTGGAGACATCAGCTTGGGCTGAAGTGGAGTTGGAAGCCAAGGGCACATCTTTGCTCTCACAAGGGCTCAGGCGCAGAAGGCAGGAGGACAGGCAAAATTGGATCCTGGACAAATGGACCAAGTGCTCCCAAAAGCTAGGGGTAGAAAGGGTAAATACTTGCCCACTATTCCTCCCTCTTCAGAAGATTCCCCTTTTGAGGAAGAGGAATCCTCTCCCTGTGCAGAACCTTCACCAGATGAGCTAGCAGCAGACACTGCTGAGCTTTTGGGTGCAGGGGGGCCTGCTAGGGAAGAGCTGAGTGTGGCACAGCAGACCTGTCCCACACTAGAGGGTTTAAGACAGCAAGCTGTCAAACAGCAGAATGGGGATATCACTGATAGCCATAAAGTCTATTGGGAAGATCACCTCCTCTACACTGAGTCAAGGGACCCTACACCTAGAGCTGCCAGGAGATTGGTCATCCCTTTGCAGTATAGGGAGTTTCTTCTGACTTTGGCTCATGATATTCCTTTGGCTGGGCATTTGGGCCAGAGTAAAACTTTGGACAGACTTGTTCCATTGTTTTATTGACCTCATATGTCAGAGGACACCAAGGAGTTTTGTCATTCCTGTGTGACCTGCCAAGCCAGTGGCAAGACTGGTGGCACACCTAAGGCCCCCTTAATTCTACTTCCAATGGTTGGGGTACCCTTTGAGAGGCTAGGGGTTGACACTGTTGGCCCCCCTTGACCTTCCAACAGCTTCAGGCAATAGATTTATCCTTGTGGTAGTGGAGCATGCCACTAGGGGGGTCATTACAACATTGGCGGTCAAAGGCGCTTACCACCGTGCAGAAGACCGCCAATACACCTCCGCGGCGGCGGAATACCGCCACAGCTATTATGAGACACATCTCGGAATCCGCCGAAATTCAGACACCCACACAAGTCCGCCACACCAAAGGTCAGTGATAAACTGGCGAAAACAAAACCTCCACCGTCACGCCAACAGAAACACGCCCATGTTATCACGACACACGAATCCACGCGGCGGTCTTTCAACCACAGTATTCCATTGGCGGTACACACCGCCGCGCTCAAAATACACACACATCTCCAAAATACCGCCATATTGGACAATTCAAAATACACACACCTGATACACATACAAACACCACTCCCACACACCCAACACAATATAAAACATACACCCACATCACCCACAAACCCCTACGACCCAAAAATAAAGACGAAGGCGACAGAGAGAGCACAGCAATAGACAACCCCACCACAGAGGCACACAACACCATCACCCACACAACATCCGCGCACAAAACACCACACACCACTACACATCACCACACACATCAACACTCACACCGCCCCACACATTACACACACCACCCCATGTCACGCCAAAGACACCCCCACTTCTCCGAGGAGGAGCTCAGGGTCATGGTGGAGAAAATCATCTGGGTAGAGCCACAGCTATTTGGCTCACAGGTACAGCACGCATCAATAGCCAGGAAGATGGAGCTATGGCGAAGAATAGTCGACAGGGTCAACGCCGTGGGACAGCACCCAAGAAATAGGGAGGACATCAGGAAGAGGTGGAACGACCTACAGGGGAAGGTGCGTTCAACGGTCTCCAGGCACAACATCGCGGTTCAGCGGACTGGCGGCGGACCCCCACCTCCTCCCCCACAACTAACAACATGGGAGGAGCAGGTCTTGACCATCATGCATCCAGAGGGCCTCGCAGGAGTCGGTGGAGAATGGGACACTGGTAAGTCAAATCTTAACTATCATATCCCCCACCCACCTGCATGCTATCATACCCCCCCACCCTCACACCCTCCCCTATCACTCCAACTCCTCACTAATGTACTAATAACACAAACCACACATCCCAACACCAAGCCCTGCATGACACAACAAAGCATGGACACCCAGCACTAAAGCATGCCCACTGCACATACCCATACAACCCCCCTAAACCACCATCACACAAGCTCCCACACAGGAATGCTTGCACTGGGGTACACGCTCACCCACCCATTGCACACCATTACACACACACATGCAATAATCATGCTCTTATGCCCCTGCAGGAACCCGAAGGACCGTCACCACACCAGAGGGTCCAGACAACACCACTCCACCCCCAGAAGAGGCCCACAGTGACAATAGCAGCTCTGCCCTACTGGATCCTGATGACCAGCCCGGACCATCGTGGGCCTCGGGACAGTCGGTTCCCCTTGCACAGGCACAGCCCAACACCGACCTTCCACCCTCTGGTAACACCAGCACAGCACCCACCTAGCGGGCCCAAACCTCCCTACCCAGGACAGGTCAATCAGCGGTGTGTCCACCACTACAGGGAACCCAGGATAACCCACCACCCCAACAACAACAGGGACCTGGGGGCAGTGGTAGTGGGCACACGGTCCAGGGGACGGAGGCACAGGAACACAGGGGAACTGGGAGGGCTGCTGTGCGACAGGGGGCAGACAGGCCAAGGGAACCCACTCTCCACGAGGCCCTATCCTCCATCATGGGAGCATACCACCACTCCCAGGAGACGATGGCGACGGTCCTGGACAAGTTGCAGGAGACCCTGTGCCTGCAGGAGGAACAGTATTTGGGGTTCAGGGAGGAGCTCAGGACCATCAGCTCCGCCTTGGGCACCATCGTAGGGGTGCTGAAGGACATACAGCAGACCTTGAGGGACACTGTGGCACTCCAAGGGGCCCCTGACTCTAGCCAGGACGATGAACTGCCCACCACCTCCGCCGGCGCTAGTGGACAGGACGCCCCGCCACAGGACCACCACACCAGCACCCCACCCCCTGCAGACGGACAACCACCACGCAAGCGGTCCCTGAGATCCAGGAACAGGACAGAGCAAGATGGCAAGACCCCCGCCAGGAAATGAGACCACTCTGTTTGTCCTCCCACTGTCCCACCTTGTTACCCTGCCCATACTTAAACTGCCCCAGCTCCACTTCCTATGCCCAGATGGGCAGTGCACCTGTGAGACTAATAGACTGGACTCTGCCATGGACATTGCTCCGCCATCACCCATCCCCATTTTTACAACCCCCTCCCATTTCTGAGCACTTCAATAAACACCCTTGAAACACAAAACAATCTTGAGTCAGTCTGTGAATTAGTAAATGTGTATTATCAATGACAGTGTCATAATGCATTTCCTATTGTAAGGCTAACATACCTATGTCACACATCACAAGTCCTTGAAGGATGCAAGCAGATGACACGTTGGTAACCACACCTGTGAAACCGTAATGGAAAGGTACAACTCAGTTACCAAATACTGGTAGAAATCGACAGACAGGATAGAGGTAGACGTGTGAAAGTTAATGTAATATTAATCATGAAAATGTTCTCACCTGTGTGTCACTGGAAATATTGCTGTATAACTGACTCCCTGTTGTCGTTGTCTTCTTCCTCAGCTTCCTCCTCATCACTGTCCACAGGCTCCACAGGCTCAACAGCTGCTACAACACCGTCATCTGGATCATCCTCCTGCAGAAAAGGCACCTGGCGTCGCAAAGCCAAATTATGAAGCTTGGAGCAGGCGATGATGATCTGGCACACCTTCTTCGGTGAGTAGAATAGGGATCCACCTGTCATATGGAGGCACCTGAACCTGGCCTTCAGGAGGCCGAAGGTGCGTTCGATCACCCTCCTAGTCCGCCCATGGGCCTCATTGTACCGTTCCTCTGCCCTGGACCTGGGATTCCTCACTGGGGTCAATAGCCAGGAAAGGTTGGGGTAACCAGAGTCCCCCAATAGCCATACACGGTGCCTCTGGAGTTGACCCATCATATCAGGGATGCTGCTATTCCACAGGATGTAGGCATCATGCACTGAGCCAGGGAACATAGCATTTACCTGGGAGATGTACTGGTCTGCCAAACAGACCATCTGTACATTCATAGAATGATAACTCTTCCTGTTCCTGTACACCTGTTCACTCCTGTGAGGGGGGACCAGAGCTACATGGGTCCCATCAATGGCACCTATGACGTTGGGGATATGTCCAAGGGCATAGAAGTCACCTTTCACTGTAGGAAAATCTGCCACCTCAGGGAAAATGATGTATCTCCTTACGTGTTTCAGCAGGGCATCCAACACTCTGGACAGCACGTTGGAAAACATAGGCTGGGACATCCCTGATGCCATGGCCACTGTTGTCTGAAATGACCCACTTGCAAGGAAATGGAGCACTGACAGCACCTGCACGTCAGGGGGGATTCCAGTAGGATGGCGGATTGGTGACATCAGGTCTGGCTCTAACTGGGTACATAGTTCCTGGATTGTGGCACGGTCAAACCGGTAGGTGACGATGACATGTCACTTTTCCATTGTCAACAGGTCCACCAGCGGTCAGTACACCGGAGGATTCCGCCATCTTCTCACATGTCCCAGCTGACGGTGCCTACGAAAGACAACAGCGACGAATCAGTCATTATTCCTCCAGGTATGTACCCACAGTTACACACAAGACTACACCACTCACAAAACCATTCCTGTATGTGTGTTGAGTGTAGACCTAGCTATGTGTGATGCACAGGTAAATGAAGCCATGTGGGCCCCTGAAATGGCGGCTGCCTGACCTCTAAACTGGGACAATGGGATTGTGGGGTAACTGCGCTGGCGTTGCACACCGTCGCGGTAGGCGGTCATAGACCGCGGCGCAATGCTGCATTGGTCAACATTGGACCCTATGGGTCCGAGGAGCCAATGAACAGGTGCCCCGGCGGTGATGATGCGCACCGCCGCGGACGTCACCGCCGCGGACGTCACCGCCATTTTCTATCTGTTCAATCATTAGATACCTGACCTTCGACAGGAGAGGACCTACACTGCAAGTGCTGCTGTGACCTCGGTCTGGAAGCGACGATGGCTGCTGCGTCTGGGGAAATGGCCCCGGCCTTCACTGCACAGGAGTTGGAGAAACTGGTAGACGGGGTCCTCCCCCAGTACACGCTACTCTACAGTCCTCCAGACCAACAGGTTAGTACACAGGGAGCACGTTGTATGGGCTAGGCCTGGGTGGAGAGGGCTGGTTGGAAGAGGGAAGGGGCCAGAGTTCATA
Source organism: Pleurodeles waltl (assembly GCF_031143425.1). Lineage (NCBI taxonomy): Eukaryota > Metazoa > Chordata > Amphibia > Caudata > Salamandridae > Pleurodeles > Pleurodeles waltl. The sequence continues at coordinate 654,516,427 of NC_090447.1, forward strand.
GAACATTAATGCATGGGAATGAATGGGCCACATGGCCAGAGTAGGGAGGGGACCACTCACATCGACGGTGCAGTTGGTAATGACTGATCCTCTTTCCTTGTGCATGTCATGTAGGTCAGCGCCCACCTGAAGAGGGATATTTGGCGTGCCATCGCCAAGGAGGTCTGGACCCTGGGGGCCCACCAGAGACAGGGCACCCACTGCCGTAAAAGATGGGAGGACATTCGCCGCTGCAGCAAGAAGACGGTAGAGGCTCAGCTGGGGATGGCCTCCCAACGTGGGAGGGGTGCCCGTCGCACCATGACGCCCCTGATGTTCCGGATCCTGGCGGTGGCCTACCCTGAGTTGGATGGGTGCTTGAGGGCATCACAGCAGACACAAGGGGGTGAGTACACTCACATTCAGCTGACTTTGCGCGCAGTGGAGGTGTCTGGGTGGGGGAGGTGGGCTGTGGGTGTCCCTAGGCCAGGGCGTGTTCGGTAGGCAAGGCCCCTCCGTAATGCAGGCCATGTGGCACTCTACCCCACCTCAGCAGAGTGTCAAGTACAGGTATAGTTGCCCCTGTGGCATCCATGTGTGCAGATGTCCACCATTGCCATGTAGGCCATATCCCAGAGATTGCATGTGCAGAGGGCAGGAGCACGGCGTAATGCAGGGGGCTGCTGTGTCTGTCTTGTCCGCCAACGGTAACGGTATGCCATGCACTAAAACTATCTTTATTCTGTCCCCCCCCTTTTTCTGCTCTCCCTGTCCTTTTGTACATCAGCATCATCAGGCGGAGGTACAGTGGCACCGGAGCACGAGGGAGCTGCATCCCACATGGCCATGGAGGGCCACACCATGGACTCTGAATGCACCAGTGGGACAGAGAGCGAGGGGAGCTTCACGTCGGCCACCGGATCACCAAGCAGCGACACGGACTCGTTCGCCGATGGGGGCTCCCTTGTGGTGGCGGCACCATCTGTGTGCCCCACTTCTACAGGCACAGCCGCCACCTCCCCTACCAGCACCGCCCTCCCAGCAGCCCCTCAGCGTTCGCCCCGTGCCCGCTCACCCAGCAGGGTGGGCATCACCTTCGCCCCAGGCACCTCAGGCCCTGCCCCAGTCACCCCTGCTGCCCTCAGTGAGGAGGCCATTGACCTCCTCAGGTCACTCACTGTTGGGCAGTCTACCATTGTGAATGCCACCCAGGGTGTAGAACGAGAGTTGCCACACGGTAATGCATTCCTGGTGGGCATTCATTCTGGTCAGGCTGTCCTTCAGCGAACCCTGCAATCTCTGGCCTCAGCACTGATGGCAGCCATTGTCCCTGTGTCCAGCCTCCCCCCTCCAACCTCCTCCACCCAGACCCAATCTCCTGTACCCCAGCCCATCCCAAGCACACCTACAGACCAGCATGCACACAAGTCAGCACACACAAGTAGCTCAAGCAAACATAGGCACCACACAACCCACAGGCACTCACGCAAGCCTCACCCACGTACAGACACAGTAACATCCACTGCCTCCACTGTGTCCCCCTCCTCCTCTTCTCCCTCCTCCCTCCCAGTCTCGTCTACACACACACCTGCATGCACCACATCTACAGGCACCATGAATCGCACAAGGAGACCCAGCACCACAAGCCGCTCACCTGCACTCACCACCTCCACTGCCATTTACACGTCCCCTGTGTCCTCTCCCAGTGTGTCTGTGACGCCCCCTCCCAAAGTACACAAACGCGGGCACCCACACACCCAACATCCATCCACCTCACAACAGCCTCCAGTACCTGCACCCAAAACACCTAAAGTGACACCTCCGACAACCACCTCCTCTTCCTCCACTCCAAGACCCCCTCCAACTACCCATCCCAGTGTACGTCAGAAACTGTCCCTCTGTAAAGTTGACCTTTTTGCTCCCACCCCCCCCTCTCCAATTCATCAGTCCCGTCGTAGCGCCTCAGCCAAAAAGCCTTCAATACCAGTGGTGCCTGTTCAAGGTTTGTGGAGTGCACCGGCCACCAGGGCAGGCAGTGTGACCCGGAGCCAAGGCACTGGCAGCCCACCCCCTGTAAAGGCTCTAAAATTGGAGAGTGGACGACGGGACCGTGTAAAGACTCCTGGTGGGAAAACAACTCACATGGGTTCGAAGGGGATTGGAGAGTCAGCTGTGACTCCACCAAAGGTGGGGAAGGGCCAGAGGAAGTCTGCCCAGCCTGTTGTGTGTGTCACGGCGGAGAAGGGCGCCATCATTCCCGGTGGTCGAGACACAACCGCCAGCACCGTCGTCACTGGTCAGGAGACCCCCGCCACAGCCTGAGTCATTGCCCAGGAGGGCCCAAGCCTCTGCACTGGTCAAGAGACCACGCCAGAGTCACAGCCCAGGAGGGCCCAAGTATTGTCACTGGTCAGGAGACCACCGCCAGAGTCACAGCCCAGGAGGGCCCAAGTATCGTCACTGGTCAGGAGACCACCGCCGGAGTCACAGCCCAGGAGGGCCCAAGTATCGTCACTGGTCAGGAGACCACCGCCACCGCCAGAGTCACAGCCCAGGAGGGCCCAAGTAGTGTCACTGGTCAGGAGACCACCGCCACCGCCGGAGTCAGTGCCCAGGAGAGCCCCGGCTGCCACAGCCCAGGTGGGCTATGATGGAACGTCATGCCACACACCAATGCCCAGTGTAGGGAACGTCATGCCACACACCAATGCCCAGTGTAGGGAGCGTCATGCCACACACCAAAGTCCGTACCAGAACCCCCATGGCAAAGCACTGCTGAACAGGGCAAAGACCGCCATGGCAAAACACCGCTGAACAGGGCAAAGACCGCCATGGCAAAGCACCGCTGAACAGTCCAGAACCGCCATGGCAAAGCACCGCTGAATAGGGCAAAGACTGCCATGGTAAAGCACCGCTGAACAGGGCAAAGACCGCCATGGCAAAGCACCGCTGAACAGTCCAGAACGGCCATGGCAAAGCACTGCTGAACAGGGCAAAGACCGCCATGGCAAAACACCGCTGAACAGGGCAAAGACCGCCATGGCAAAGCACCGCTGAACAGTCCAGAACCGCCATGGCAAAGCACTGCTGAATAGGGCAAAGACCGCCATGGCACAGCACCGCTGAACAGGGCAAAGACTGCCATGGTAAAGCACCGCTGAACAGGGCAAAGACCGCCATGGCAAAGCACCGCTGAACAGTCCAGAACCGCCATGGCAAAGCACTGCTGAACAGGGCAAAGACCGCCATGGCAACGCACCGGTGAACAGTCCAGAACCGCCATGGCAAAGCACCGCTGAACAGGGCAAAGACCGCCATGGCAAAGCACCGCTGAACAGTCCAGAACCGCCATGGCAAAGCACCGCTGAACAGGGCAAAGACCGCCATGGTGAAGAACGCTGAACAGGGCAAGCACCGGGTAGGAATGAATAGACCGCCACATCAGGCATCCTTATCCCATGTGCAGCTGGGACAGTGACAGGACAGGAACTTTCACGGGAGACTCATCCAGTCTGGGCACCAGTCCCCCTCCAGAACCAGTGGAGAGATGCATCCACTACCTCAGTCCTGCACAGGATGAAGCACTCTGGGCACCAGTTCCCCCAGAACCAGTGGAGAATGTTATCGACTTGAGAGACTGTGGCTTTGCACTCCCCAGGATGGCACGGTGGGCACCCCACCCACAGTAGAGACTTGAGAGACTGTGGCTTTGCACTCCCCAGGATGGCACGGTGGGCACCCCACCCACTGTAGAGACTTGAGAGACTGTGGCTTTGCACTCCCCAGGATACATCAATGGGCATGGAGCCCCGTCGTGGATCTGGCTTTGCAGTAATCCGGCTGAGGTGCCCCCCCTTCCCTTCCCCCTGAGGTGCCTGTAGTATTTCTATCTGATGCACCGGCAGTGTTCTCTCCGATTATGGTCAGGTATCTATTGTGGGCCTCGCCCATGCATTTTTGGACTGTTGGTGCACAGACATTGTTATGTACATATCTGCACTACTTCTCGTAATGTACATATTTCTGACTGATTTTCGTATATATCTGTATATTTTTGTAAGACATGTATATTGCAACATTAAAATGTTTGAACGGATTTCGCTTGGTCTTTTCATTCTTCCGGGGGGATTGTGGGTTGTTACTGTGGTATTTGTGGATGCATTGGTGTGTATGTTGTAATATGCGAGGGTGGGGGTGGGGGTGGGTGTGTTTGGTGGGTGTCCCCCTAACTTTTGCCTCCCCCCTCCCCCATGTCATAGGTGCAGTACTCACCGTTGTCTTCGGCGCCTGCGTAGATGATGGTCGTAGAGGAGCAGAAAGACAAGGGCAGGGAGTATTTGGAGTTCCGGGTCCATGGAGTCCTCGTTCCTCGTGGGATGTGTTCAGGTGAGCGTTTTCCCATAGCAAAAGCTGTTTCTGCCTTGTTTTTATCCACGGTGAATCCGCCACAGAAAAAGGTGGCGGATTGGCGGGTTGTGATACTATGGGCGGTACATTGTCTTCCGCCTGTCTGTTGGCGGTGACCGCCGTGCTGCTTGTCTGTACCGCCATGACGGGCGGTGTGTTAAAGTGGCTGTCTTTGTTGGCGGTTACCGCCATTGTCGTAATTCCAAATTTTTTACCGCCGGCCTGTTGGCGGTCTTACCGCCACTTTAACACCGACCGCCAGGGTTGTAATGACCCCCTAGGTATCCTAAAGCCATAATCTTAAGGACCACTACAACTCCTGCAGTGGCAAAAGCCCTCCTGGGAATATTTTCCAGAGTGGGTTTCCCTAAGGAAGTGGTGTCAGACAGAGGTAGTAACTTCATGTCTCCATATCTCAAGGCTATGTGGAAGGAGTGTGGTGTAACTTACAAGTTCACTACTCCTTATCATCCACAGACAAATGGACTGGTTGAGAGGTTTAATAAAACTCTCAAAGGCATGATCATGGGACTCCGTGAAAAACTCCGGAGGAGATGGGATGTCCTGTTGCCCTGCCTCTTTTTTGCTTATAGGGAGGTACCCTAGAGAGGAGTAGGCTTCAGCCCCTTTGAACTCCTCTTTGGATACCCTGTAAGAGGTCCACTTGCTCTTGTGAAGGAGGGTTGGGAACAACCTTTAAAAGCTCCCAAGCAAGACATTGTGGATTATGTACTTGGCCTCAGATCAAGGATGGCTGAGTATATGAGAAAGGCCAGTGAAAACCTTCAGGACAGCCAAGAGCTCCAAAAGCAATGGCATGACCAGAAGGCTGCCCTGACTCAGTACCACACAGGACAGAAGGTGTGGGTATTAGAGCCTGTGGCCCCAAGGACACTCCAGGACAAATGGAGTGGACCCCATCTCATTCTGGAAAAAAAAAGGGGAGGTCACCTATTTGGTAGACCTGGGCACAACCAGAAGTCCCCTTAGGGTGCTTCATGTCAATCGCCTGAAACCTTATAACTAAAAGGCTGACTTAACCCTGCTCATGGCCACTGATAAGGGGCAGGAGGAAGAGAGTGACCCTCTCTCTGACCTCTTCTGCACCACTGAAGCTGATGGGTTAGTGGAGGGAGTTGTGTTAGCAGATTGCCTTACTGCTGAGCAGAAGGACAACTGCATAAATCTCCTAGATCAGTTTTCTGACCTCTTCTCACTAATTCCAAGTACAACTACCTGGTGTGAGCACATAATCAACACTAGAGACAGTATACCTGTCAAACGTAAGATTTATAGGCAGACTGACCATGTCAGAGACTGCATTAAACAAGAGGTACAGAAAATGTTAGATCTGGGAGTGACTGAACCTTCTGAAAGTCCCTGGGCTAGCCCAGTGGTACCTGTCCCCAAACCTCACAGTAAAGATGGTAAAAAGGAAATGAGGTTTTGTGTGGACTATAGGGGTCTCAATCAAGTAAACAAAGCTGATGCTCACCCTATACCTAGGACAGATGAGCTGATAGATACACTGGCTTCTGCTAAGTATCTAAGCACTTTTGACTTAACTGCAGGGTATTGGCAGATTAGGTTGTCAGAAGATGCTAAACCTAAAACAGCATTTTCAACCATTGGACAGCACTATCAGTTCACTGTTATGCAGTTTAGATTGAAAAATGCACCTGCCACTTTTCAAAGGTTGGTGAACACAGTCCTCCAAGGATTGGAAGCCTTTAGTGCAGCATATCTAGATGATATGGCTGTCTCTAGCTCCACCTGGGATGATCACCTGGTCCACCTGTGGAAAGTTTTGGAGGCCCTACAAAAGGCAGGCCTCACTGTCAAGGCTTCAAAGTGCCAGATAGCACAGGGGAAAGTGGTTTATCGGGGCCCCCTGGTAGGTGGGGAACAGATTGCACCACTGCAGGGGAAGATCCAAACCATTATGGAATGTGCTCCCGCTACAATTCAAACCCAGGTGAGAGCCTTCCTAGGCCTCACTGGGTACTATAGGAGGACTATAGCTGCCCCTATTAATGACCTCACATCCAAAAAGATGCCTAAAAAGGTATTATGAACAGCTAGCTGTCAAAAGGCTTTTGATGAGCTCAAACAGGCCATGTTCTCTACACCTGTCCTAAAAAGCCCTTGTTACTCCAATCAGCAGAAGGTTGACCCCTAGAGAAAAGCGTTGGTCTGCCATAGAGCGGGAGGCCTTTGCTGTGGTCTGGGCCCTGAAAAAGTTGAGACTATACCTCTTTGGTACTCACTTTATTCTTCAGACAGACCACAAACCTCTATTATGGCTTAAACAAATGAAAGGTGAAAACCCTAAATTGTTGAGATGGTCCATCTCCTTACAGGGAATGGACTATACAGTGGAACATAGACCTAGAAGTACCCACTCCAATGCAGATGGACTCTCTGGATATTTCCACTTAGACAATGAAGTCTCATGTGGGAAAGGTTAGCCTTATTGTCCCTCGTTTGGGGGGGCGGTGTGTAGGAAAGTACCATCTTGCATGGCATGTTACCCCCATTTTTACATGTATGTAAGTTTGTTTTTGCCTGTCTCACTGGGATCCTGCTAGCCAGGACCCCAGTGCTCATAGTTTGAGGCCTGAATGTGTATACCTGTGTAGTGACTAACTGTGTGACTGAGGCTCTGCTAACCAGAACCTTAGTGCATGTGCTCTCTCTTCCTTTAAATGTGTCACTATAGGCTAGTGACCACTTTTACCAATTTCAATTGGCACACTGGAACACCCTCATAATTCCCTAGTATATGGTACCTAAGTACCCAGGGTATTGGGGTTCCAGGAGATCCCTATGGGATGCAGCATTTATTTTGCCAACAATAGGGAGCTCAGACAAACCTTTACACAGGACTGCTACTGCAGCCTGAGTGAAAGAACGCACACAATATTTCACAGCCCTTTTCACTGCACTTAAGTAACTTATAAGTCACCTATGTGTCTAACCTTCATTTGCTGAAGGTTAGGTGCAAAGTTACTAAGTGTGAGGGCACCCTTGCACTAGCGAAGGTGCCCCCACATAGTTCAGGGCCATTTCCCTGGACTTTGTGAGTGCGGAGAAGCCATTACATGTGTGCACTACATATAGGTTAATACCTATATGTAGCTTCACAATGGTAATCCCGAAAATGGCCATGTAGCATGTCTAAGATCATGGAATGGTCCCCCATTCCAAATCTGGTATTTTGGCTCCACTATGGACCCCGGGTACTGACAAACTAGCTCTCTAGGGTTTTCTTCGCAGCTACTGCTGTTGCCACCTCACAGACAGGGTTCTGCCCTCCTGGGGTCTGGGCAGCTCAGTCCCAGGAAGGCGGAACAAAGAATTTCCTCTGAGAGAGGGTATTGTACCCTCTCCCTTTGGAAATAAGTGTTAAAGGCTGGAGAGGGGTAGCCTCCCCCAGCCTCTGGAAATGCTTTGAAGGGCACAGATGGTGCCCTCCTTGCATAAGCCGGTCTACACCGGTTCAGGGAACCCCCAGTCCCAGCCCTGGTGCGAAACTGGACAAAGGAAAGGGGAGTGACCACTCCCCTGTCCATCACCACCCCAGGGGTGGTGTCCAGAGCTCCTCCAGTGTGTCCCAGACCTCTGCCATCTTGGATCTAGAGGTGTGAGGGCGCTCTGGAGGCCTCTGAGTGGCCAGTGTCAGCAGGTGACATCAGAGACCCCTCCTGATAGGTGCTTACCTGACTAGGTGGCCAATTCTCCTCTGAGGGCTATTTAGGGTCTCTCCTGTGGGCTTTTCCTCAGATAACGACTTGCAAGAATTCACCAGAGTTCCTCTGCACCTCTCTCTTTGACTTCTGCCAAGGATCGACCGCTGACTGCTCCAGGACGCCTGCAAAACTGCAATAAAGTAGCAAGAAGACTACCAGTGACATTGTAGTGCCTAATCCTGCCAGCTTGCTCGACTGTTTCCTGATGGTGCCTGCTTTGAGGGTTGCCTGCCGTCATCCTGCACTGGAAACCACGAAGAAATCTCCTGTGGGTCGACAGAATCTTCTCCCAGCTTCAGCAGGTACCAAACTTCAGCGTCACCGGTACTCTGGGACCCCTCTCATCCTGACAAGCATGACCCCTGGAACACAGGTGGTGGACCCAAGTGACCCAGACTATACAGTGGTCCAACTGTCCAAATTTGAAGGAGGTAAGTCCTTGCCTCCCCTCCCCAGACAGTAATCTTGTGCACTGCGTGACCTGCAGCTACAAGGCCTTCTGTGCACATTTCCATGAAATCCTGCATGCACAGCCAAGCCTAGGTCCCCAGCACTCTGTCCTGCTATGCTCAGCTCCCTGAGTAGATCTCAAATGTTGTGGGACCCTCTTTTGTAGTGTTGAGACGACTGCCGTGTTCAGACTTCTTGAACCTGTGTTCAAGGACTTCTGCGGGTGCTTCTTTCTTGTGCGTGGGCTCTCTATGTTGCTGAGGGCCCCCTCTGTCTTCTCTCCAAAGGGGCGACATCCTGGTCTTTCCTGGGCCTGGGCAGCACCCTTTTTCTTCAACCGCAACTCTTGCAGCTAGCAAGTCTTGTTTGCAGTATTTTGCCAAGTAAACAACTCTGCATCCCCCAGCATTCCGTGGACATCTTCTGCATGAAGGAGAAGTTCCTAGCACCTTTTTTTGTTTGCAGAATCTTCAGCTTCTTCCAGCCGGAGGCAGCCATTTTGCACCTTAATCTGGGGTTTAGTGGGTTCCTGCCCCCCCCTTTCGCAACTCTTGGACTTGGTCCCCATCCTTTGCAGGTCCTCAGGTCCAGGAATCCGTCTTCAGTGCTTTGCAGTCTGTTGTGGTCTTTGCAAAATCCTCTATCACAACTTTAGTGTGTTTCTGGGGAAATAGCAGTACTTTACTCCTACTTTCCAGGGTCTTGTGGTGAGGTATCTTGGACACCCTTAGTGTTTTCTTACACTCCCAGCGACCCTCTACACACTAGACTACCCTAGGGGTCCATTCGTGGTTCGCATTCCACTTACTTAATATATAGTTTGTGTTACCCCTAGGACTATTGCATCCTATTGTATTCTACAGTGTTTGCACTATTTCCTGACTGTGTTACTTACCTGATTTTGGTTCGTGTGTATATTTTGTGTATTTTACTTACCTCCTAAGGAAGTATATGCTCTGAGTTATATTTTTGGCACATCATCACGAAAATAAAGTTTATTTTTAGTAACTCTGAGTATTGTTTTTCTTATGATATAGTACCTATATAAAAGGTATAGTAGGAGCTTTGCATGTCTCCTAGTTCAGCCTAAGCTGCTTTGCTATAGCTACCTCTATCAGCCTAAGCTGCTAGAACACTACTAATCTACTAATAAGGGATAACTGGACCTGGCACAAGGTGTAACTACCATTGGTACCCACTATAAGCCAGGCCAGCCTGCTACAGACGTGTCGGAGGTCCGATGGACCTTTTGACTGCGCTTAGAGTAGTTCCCACTGTAAGACTCAGTTCCAATACAAATCAATAGCAATACCAATCAATAACATCAATAATCTTGGGAGTTAATACTTTCCACATACCATGACCCCTTGGCCATGAATAACCACTCCTGTATGTAAAAGTTAGAATGTTTATTTCCCTATATTAACAATGCTAATATCACGTAACTTAATCTCAAAATCAAATGATAAGTATACAGAAACATTACTGGTTGACCGAAACTTCTAAAGAATTTCAATTTAATCAAAGCTTGGATCACTACACATTTAGAGTTACAGTACAAATTAATAGCAAGAATAACTGTGCAATAGAAATGGCATACATTTATGTTCAGCAAAGAAAGACATCAACTGTTGTTAATATTTAGCAAGCATCAGCAGTGAATATCCTAACTAACCTTCTGATTAGAACAGCATGTTTGGGCTTCCTGCAAAACAGTTTAGTCAACACAAATTTGGAAAAACATCTAACTATGGCTCTATCAAATTTAGCAGTTGGTATCTAAAGACAAAAGCAAATAGACATAGTAGTCAGTAACATTGTCTTATATCTTGCCTCAGGTTGGTTCAGCAAGCGGTGACAGTCTTCATCAGTTGGACATCTGTTTGGTCAGCAAAGCATCGGCATTCAGCAATAGAGTTCAAGACATAAATATCTCAGGAACGAAAAAGTTAAGCGTGTGTCCTCTCGGGCGGTTCGGAAAAAGTGGGGCTTTCTATTCTCGGTGCAGTCTGGCTAAGTTAAATTCCCTAAAACTACTTCCCACATTGGTGGTCAAGGCATATGTATAAGTTCAGTCCAATGAAAGTATAACATCGAATATAAGAATCAAAAAGTTTCTAGCATTCGCGACAAGAATTTTCAATTCTATTAAGGACATGGAGGCCAGGAATATGCTTTCTCTCTTTTCAATGTCAACACACAACAGCCAATAGAACAACAGTAAACCAAAAACTACATTTCCCATAGTCACACAGCCTCGATATGACCCCCCAATCAGGGCCAGCAATCCCTTATACATCACACAGTCCTTAAAGTCCATCCTCTTTCTTTGCACGTCCATGCCAAGGAGAACAGAATAACAAACCAATCAGCAGGAACGCTGAAATCCAGAAACAAACAATGTCTTCCCAACCAGGAAGCTGGAACATTGCACAACCAGTGCCAAGGAATCAGTTCACCCTCCCCCAAGTCTGAAGAGGATTTCTCCAACGTGTCCATCAAGTAGGTTTCTCATCTGGAAAAAGATAATAAGGCGGTAACATTCTAAACTATAACTCAATATTATAAAATATTGGGTGGGAAAACAAACATTTCAATCTGATACTAGTGACAATACTTTGTAACATATTATAGATACCCAGGGTGGGATAATCCTCACCTCCGTGTCCTTAATAGAATTGAAAATTCTTGTTGTGAATGCTAGAAAGATTTTGAATGTATGTCAGGACCGGAGGCTTCGGATTATGCTAGTTTAAAGCTGAGCGTTCACTCCGGAAGCCACATCAACAATTGGTTTATGATAGAACAATTTAAAAGTAGAATCTGATGACCAGTCTTCAGCTGTCACAATATCTTCCAACCTAGACCCTGAATTGAAAGCCTTGGAGGCCATAGCCCCACAAACCGAATGAGCCCCAAAAACAGAGGTATCAATGCCTGCCTATTGCAACAAACATCTGACCCCTCTTGCAAGAGTTGCGGAAGAAACAGGACGAAAAGGCTTTTGCGAGGAAATCAATAATTGCCCAGCCTGATACTTAAGTAATTCTTGAGTAACATCTTCATATACCTTTAAGCAATTTACCATACATAATCTAGAGTTATTTCTAAACGCTGGATAACTAATACACCTTGAGTTTGATTTTGTACGTTTAGAAATGCGAACATAGTCTCCCGTAGGAGTAAAAACTCTGCCTGTAATGTCCAAGGCCTTTACGTCAGAGACTCTCCTGCATGATAATAGGCTATAACATAGTCAATTTTACTGACAATTGCTTGCTTGAAAGACCTTCATTAGCCAGCCAAGCTACCAAAAACTTTAAAATTATATTGACATCCCAAAGAGATGACTATTTTGGTAGAGGAGGTTGAAGCATACAAACACCACGCAGTAATTTGCAGATTAATGGATGTTCACCTACAGGTTTACCATCAATGTGAGGGTGTTGAGCTGAAATAGCTGACCTAAAATTATTCACAGTTCTGTATGCTAGACCCTGTGCCGCTACATGAGACAAAAAAATTGCTATCATCTGCACTGAGGCCCCCAAGGGATCCATGCCCTCCTGACCGCACCAATCCAACCATCTATTCCAGACGGAGGCATATCGTTTATGTGTACTCGTTGCCAAGGATTGAGAGAGGAAAAATCTAGTGTCTTCTGAAATTCCTGTGCCCTGAGATGATCCCTGATATCCTCAAAGCCATGAGCGACAATTGCTCCTCCAAAATCAGAGGATGTGGACTCCCCTTTGGGTCCAATAAGAGATCCTCCGAAGGGAGGATTCGAACTGGAGTGGAAAAACATAGCGTCAATGCCACCGGAAACCACAACTGAGCTTTCCAGCATGGGGTTATCAGAACTAATTCTGCTTTCTGACAAATTACCTAGGAGAGAACTCAATGAATCGTGGAGAACATGGGGGGGGCATAATGCAATCCTCCCGTCCAAACTTGGAGAAAGGCATCCGAGCAGAGAGCGCTCGGATCTGGTCTCCAACTGTAGAATTGTGGAAGTTGTACATTCAATCGGGACACAAACAGGTCTATTGAGCACGGACCCCAAAGCTGATTCAGAAATCGAAATATTCTGGGGTGAAGATGACAATCTCTGGCATCCCTCAGATGTCTTGAATTTCAGTCCGTGACCACATTCACCTTTCCTAGGATGTATTCCGCCGTTACGGAAATCTGATGTTTAGACAGAAAAGACGGAAGTCCTTTGCAATATCCACCAACATCTGAGACAGTGTTACCCCCAACTTGTTGATGTACCTTACCGCTGATATGTTGTCCATCTTCAGAAGGATACAACGATTTGATTTTAAAGGGGACAAAGACTTCACTGCAAAGGAGCCTGCCAGAAGCTCTAAGCAACTGATGTGCAGTTGAAGTTCCTCTGGGGACCACCTTCCCCCCGTCTCCATCTGACCACATCTGGCTCCCCAGCCTCATCTGCTGGCATCTGATTCTATGATCACTTCCGGAACCGAGGCAAAAATCATCTTGTCATTCCAAGCGTCCATATGAGTCAGCCACCATTGAAGCTCCGTCCGGGCTTCCTGAGAAAGAACAATCAAATCGGAATAAGTCAGACCTCTGCAAAGGTGAAGAATTTTCAACCTCTGGAGAGGTTGATAGTGTAATGGACCCGGAAAATGGCCAGAATGGACGATGCTAGGAGGCCCACCAATCGGGCCTGTACCCTCAAGGAAATCGAATTAGCAGACAATGCTTTCTTCTACTCTTTCTTTATAGCCAGTCTCTTGGTTAAAGGGAGTTTCAGTTAAGTCAAGGCGGAGTCTATCTTGAAGCCCAGGAAGTCTATATTTTGAACCGGTACTAACTGGGATTTTTCTGCGTTGATTATGATCCCTAGATCCTGAAGGAGCTGCATTGTCCAGGAAAAATGGAGGCGAGCCTGACGCTCCTCCTGAGCCACGAAGAGGATGTTGTCTATGTAAACTATCAGACGTACACCCTTCTCTCCTAGCTATTGTATTACCGGGCGCATGACCTTGGTGAAGCACCAATGGGCAGAACAAAGACCGAAAGGAAAGGTGGAAAACTCGTTACATTGGTTTTTCCAAAAGAACTGAAGGAACCTGCGATGGGGGCAAAAACAGTAATTGTCAGATATGCATCCTTGAGGTCCAAACGGACCATCCAGTCCCCTACCCCGAGCCTGCGCCAAAGCGCCTGAGACCAAAATTAAATATAGGCTGCACAAAAGGAAGTAAGGCCTTTACTAAAGCCTTATTTACAGAGTCTTGCACAATAAAATCAAGGCCCTCCACCAGGCGTCCTTCCTTGTGTGGTCAGGCTGGCCAGTATATTCCCCATAGTATTCATCATCATTATATAGGGCCATATTTGCAGTGTAATGATCAATAAAATAGAGGTCCCAGTAAATACTGCGTCAATTACTTGGGGGGGTAATACCCAGGTGCCAAAGGGGTCAAACAGACCCTTGCCATTAAAAGGAAAAAAAATTGTAGAGGAGCCCAGCACCACTTCCCCTAGAGCAACGCTCTGATAAGGATTATTGCAGCCCCCACGGGCGTAGGACAGGGAGCGATGGAGAACAAAGACGTCCTTTCCTTGCCGATGCAAATCGCGCACCCCCAAAACTCAAAAGGCACGAGTTGTGCGCATGCTCGATCGCCACAGCAGAAAGAGGACTGCTCCACAAAGGCTGCGCTTCCCCTAACGCTCCCCACCGGCCTAAAACAAAACGGTTGCTACGGAAACGCGACGCACTCGGGAGTTACAAACAAGGCGCCTGTAGGCATATTGCCTCACCTAATAAACAACAATGGTAAAATTCAATAAATTTCAATAAAGACATAAGAGTGGTAGTACTTATCTTTGCGTGAAGCAGCAAAGAAAGAGGACGGACTTTAAAGACTGTGTGATATATAAGGGATGGCTGGCCCTGATTGGGGGGGTCATATTGAGGCTGTGTGACTATGGGAAATGTAGTTTTTGTTTTACTGTTTTTCTATTGGGTGCTGTGTGTTTACATTAAAGAGAGAGAAAGCATAATCCGAAGCCTCCAGTCCTGACATAGAAATGACTAAACCGTTGTTTACATGTTGATGATTGGCTCCTCTTCTCCTGTTCCTGTCGTTGGGCTCGTCAGGTAACAAATTTGTATCTGTTTATACTCCAGTCAGTGCAACCATTGTGAGCTCCTGGGAACCTCACCTTTACGCACACTGTTACACAAAGTATCCTTAGCTAGTACAACATACTCTAGCAAGCAGTTCTCATGGGAAAGAATTCTAGCTACTAACAGTTGGTCAAAGCAATGGAATATTACAATTGAATTCTCTAAGAGGCCATTTTATGATTAGTCTAAGCAATTCAACTTGACATGAGGCCGTGCAACTAAGCCCACCACCTCGCTAAATTAAGGTCTATTATTAATAAAGAAAATACATAACCATTAATATGACATATTATTACATGAATCCAACTATAAGCTCTTCATTTCACATTAACAAACTATTAATAAGTACAATTCGTGATGATCGGTAGTCACTCAAGTAGGCACATTTTCAAACTTGTGTATTATCTTGCTATATTAATTCCTTTTCTATGCAGATTTAACATCAGAATATATGAATATTCATCATTAAAATTTCAGCGTTAACATACACATGCTGAGAGCATGGAAATGACACATAAAAAATTGTTTAAACTTGTCAGCTATACCTATGTCCACTTCACATGTGATCTATCATTTACGATACTGATTCTTAAGAAGCAGGCTAGGTGCATAAAAGTCCATGCTTTGAGCTGTTATGATCTACCATTCAAAACGTAAAGACACTACATTCTGAGGTGCGCTGCTTTTTTCTGTGGGAGATTTAAGACCACCCAGGTGCAGACATCCTCGTCCGCTTTTGATGTTCACGAAGCTGTCAGTATCGTCAGCCTACGATCTGTGCTGCGAGTGGCGGAAGTGGTTGAATACTCACTCCCGGCAAGCCCTGCTCTTCCGGTGACCCCTGTCCTCTCCCTTGCTGTAGGATCATGGCTGCCTCGAAACCCGTGGAGTCCTCGCAGGGGGGCGGGATGCCCCGCTGGCAGCTGGCCCTGGCCATCGGAGCGCCGCTGCTGCTGGGTGCCGGCGCTGTCTACTGGTGGAGCCGCCGGCGAGCGCGCAAGGGGGGCCGGGAGGGCGAGAGGGAGACCCCCGAGGGACGGGCAAGCCCTGCGCCCCCAACCGTGGTCCTAAAGCCGTCAGAAGAGATGGTGAGCGCAGATTCGCGCTGCAGTTTATCTATTTCACCTCACAATATGCTCTGCGGCTACGCCTCCCCAATCTACCTGCAGCACGAGAACCCAAAATGTCATTACATGCCCAGCGTCTCTTCAGCAACTGGGGTTTCTAGGTGCTTCCACCATGCCAGGCTTGTTGACAGACAATTCGCCCTAGTCTCTTGTGAGAAACAGGCAAGAGTGTGTGTGCAAAGCTGTTTATGCCTGAGGCTGGATAGAATTTCTGGTGCTAATTGACTAAAGTTCACACGTTTTCTTTACCAAAGCTAACACTGCATTTGCTACAAAGATCCCGAAACAGCGCAGGTGGTTGCACATAACGCCAAAGGCTGTGGTTTGCAGAACAAGGAGAAAGCAATGCTTGTAATTGTAAATTGTATATATGTAGCGTTTACTACTCCTGGTGAGGCGGTGAAGCGCTTTGCAGGGAGTAGAATGCTACTCTGGCACTCAAGGCTAGCGGTAATTAGGTATTAGATTAATAATATGTGTCCCATTTTCCTTGTGGGATTAATTGTCTTTAGTTTGTGCGCTCGAGATCTCGTGCATTTTCTTTAGCTATGAATAGGCATACATACATTAATTGAAGTGAGTTAGTAAATGAAAGATTTTGATTGTTATTGGGGGTGGTGAACGTGTGCCTATTAGTTGGATGAGAAGACGATTAGTTGAGTTTTAAAGGCATGTATGGGAATCAGTTGCAGTCTTTGGGATGAGTCGGTGAGTGCAGTTAAAGGGATATGTGGAAGCTTTTTTTTACTGCATATGTTTATGCAATGAATCATAAACCCATATATGTACTCGTGCATACGGTATCTGTATTCTAGGACATATTTGTGGAATGTCTTTCCTTCATAACCACCATATTCAAACAGCTATGGACTGCATATGCCTATTTTGATATTTTTTTTCAGATTATGTGTATATTCTAGTTATATATAGCTCTTTAGAAAATATGTATCGCTACTATGTCATAACAGTAAACTACACACATACTCTTTAAACCTGTTTAATGTATATTTACTCATTGTTTAAATATGTATGTGCATATGTATGTGTGTGTGTATATATATATATATATATATATATATATATATTATTCTATGCTTCGCATGTTCATAGGTCATTGCATAGCTCCTAGATAAGTGGTTATATTAGATACTTACGAATCCCTGCTCTCATTTTATATCACACTTTGTCTACCAATCACTATATGTCATGTCTCTATCAATCTAGCCTTCATTCCCACTCTGACTCATCCCAAATCCATTCTACTACTTTCATCTCCTAAATAACCCTGCCTAAGCTCTTCCCTCCTCTTCCACATCTAACTCACCCAAACCTCACTTTACTAGCATGATCTCCAAAAACGACCCTCCTACATTATCCCTCTTTTATCTCACCTTTAACTCATCCAAAACCCCTCCTGCTACTATGATCTCCCTAACACTTTCCACAGACCCTTCCCTCCTCCACTTCCCCTTTACTCATCGCAAGGCTAAATCCTATTACCATACAATCCCAATTAACATTTCTGGATTCTTCCCTCCTCCACCCCTCCATTACTCTAGTCAATCCAATTAACAAACTCACATATCCGTGGTTCAAATTAACTCATAATAATACTAAAACTGTACTCATATTTCCCTACACTAATCCACCACTAATTCCTTTTGGGTTCCGGAGTAGTGTGCTACTCGCCGAAATGTGCTTCAACACCTTCTCAGGGGTAGTAAGTGCTATATAAATACTATTACAATACAATACAATGCATAAACATACATTTATTGGGAAACGCATACTTTTTTTATACATATATAATTCTTATACGATGCATAACCTCATGTACAGAAAGGCATGCACATAGTAATATTTATAGATCCAGACGCGTTTTCATGTATTGCATAAACATTCAGACTTTCTCCTAGTAATAAGTTTTAATTTTTTAGTGCCTGTATTAGCATGCTCTGATTTTCAGTGCACCACTGCATTGCTGCACCTGTTGATGCACGCCTCCCTCCATTGTTGATCTTGTTGCTCTTTGTCGGAAGGCAGGGTGTCTTCTGTACCCTGAAATAGGGCCGTTTTCCACACTGTGTGCACTACCATTGATTCATGAGACCCATGGCAATGATGAATAATTGATCTTTAGCCATAGGCTTGAACTGTTCCAACTATAGCATAATTCCCAGACTTCCCCACCAAACACTTTAGCATTGGTAAAAACTTGGTGCACTTCTTCATTTTGAAAGAGTTTGAGGAAACAATCATCCTTCTCTTCCACATGAAATCTCTTAGCGACATGGTACACAGACACTAGGAAGTCAAGTCTTTAAGAGAGAGCGTTAAAAAGTAGTCATCTTGCACAGCAGTCTTGTAATCATGTCAAAATCATCCTGTGCTGTTGCCACTGGATCCTTTTATGTAGACTGGGCTTCAAACACTTACTGGGCTAGTTATTTTCCATTGAGTGGAAGACTACTTTTGAGGTCTATACTTGTGGTATGAAAGAAGATCCACGTCATGTATAAGGACTGTGTTTTCAAGCTAGGGGGTTTAGCAACTATTTTTTCTGGGGGCTGAAAGCTGAGAGGTGATTCTAGTCCTAAGTTTAGGTTTCCCTGAGCAGTTTGAGATCTCGTCATCTGGGTCTTCACGGTGCCCACATTTTGCTCTGCTCTTCTAAAATCCCTATCGTTTACCCACAATATTTTCGATGTATTTGGTAACCTCACCAGTCAGAGACTGTAGAATATGTGCCTGTATTAGCATGCTCTTAGGGTTATGGAATTTTCAATGCACCATTGCATTGCTGCCCCTGTTAATGGACTCTTCCTTCCATTGTTGATCTTGTTGCTCTGTCGGAAGGCAGGGTGTCTTCTGTACCCTGACATAACTATGTAGTGTCCCTACCTTCTTTTCTCTTGGGGCTGAATATTTTTTATTGCGTAAGAAAGCATGCATGCGAAACAGATACTTTTGTCGTGGTGCCTTTGTAGACAGTGGTTACAGATCTGATGCTGGTTCAGTCCTAAAAACTTGCTATTGCAGGATCTAAACGAGTAATTCTCGTGGTATGGCCCCAAGCGGTTCACTTCAAGTAATCTCAAGACTGTCTATGTTGATCTGGATCAATATCAGTCTAGTGCTGTCTATAGCCTTCAAACAGGCACTTGCTTGGAAGAATTCAACATTGTAATGTTTCATGCCAAACACTAGATGGCATGAGTGTGCACATCACTGTAGCAGCACCTGCTGTAAATATAGAGAATGAGTAGGTTAGCAGCTGCAAACAACTGCCAAAGTTTATTGCTTAACTTTTCCACAGTTTAATGAGAAGAAAGTATGGAAAATTCACAGCCTGCAGAAAGAAAAAAAATGTGGCAACATCTCTTGTAGTTCTAAGTGCTACTGATGGAAGATAAGAACTGGCAAAGTTGGGTACACAGGCTTCATGGTAAAGAGGGTGGATGGAAATGTCTGTGTAAGATGCGCTGCTACACGAGTTAATCATTTATGGTGTATCACCCACAAATAGAGATTGTGACAAATTCACAACAGTAAAAATGTTATGAAAACAAAGACTTTGTAAAAGTTGTTTTGAAAAATACAATGCATTATAATAAATGAAAAAGTGAATGTTAAGAAATGATTCTTAATGTATGCATATTTTTGAAGATCACCATTGCAACAGGGAAATTTGTAAAAAGGCATGGAAAATATGAGAGTCCATGCATAGAGCACAACATTACCTTGCTTTGTGATTTCTTTACAAAACTCACTGACTTCAAAAGCTGTTGCTGACTTCGTTACAATTTCAAAATTTCACTTGCTCAACACCATTTGTATGAAATGATATTCAGCTTATGTTCTGGTTTACTCCACCAAACTAAACTGTCCAACACTCAAGGCCACATGCTTAATATAATCTAAGTAGCTGGGGATCATATGGTAAATATCTGTGCACCTCAATGAATTCATGTGGGAATTTGCGGAAGAGTACCCACATTTCAGATGCTTATGTATGTGAAGAGCAAAGAAATTACCAGACTTACTCTCACAAGGCATGGTAGGTGCTTTATTTTAAATGCCAGGATAAATTAGCCACAGAAACATGAATATTTTGCAAGAACCATCTACATCAAAGAGAACATACTCAAGACTATAGCACGTAAAACAGCCTTTTGTTCCACAGCAGTATTCCTACATTATGAATGAGTTTGTACAAAATAAAAAACGTTAAAACAAATTAGAAGCTGCACCATGTGCAATTGCATTTAGTCCTTTATGTGGCTTTCACAACATCCCAGGTAGCTTTATTTTCTGCTGATGTCTCATCACAAAGGCCACTTGAAGTGGTAGAGTACTTGCACTTGTTTTCAACACTGGCCGTGCTTGGAAGCATTTTAATTACTGCTGCCCATATTCCTCTCCATCATTATGTGCTTATTTGTAACATTATGTAAGAGGGCTAACCACGTACTAATCAATGTAGGCTCTGCCCAAAAGAACAGTTTACAGACCTGGCGGTCAGTGTTAATGGGTCTTGGTGACAGACAGTTTATAGGCTGTGTGTTTCATGAATTAAACATTTATTTAACAGACATATTGCGCCGCTGCACCAGGTAATATTAGCACACTTTCCATAATAACAGTAGAGCACAATATTAAAAGGAAGTGCATAATTATCAATAAAAAGAAGGTAGGAAGAGTATTAGCTTTAGAGGTGGACATGGGTGAAGACTGCCACACAATTCTGTTTCAAGGAAGAAACCACAAGAGAATCTATAATAAGGGTGGGAATTGGAGGTGAATGTAAGTGGATGGTGAATCCGAGAACTTGGGGACTAGTCTGACGAAGTACAACAGCAGAGTGTACTCTGTGTAGAGTTAAAAGAAATGGATTTCCAACCCTTTCTGAAGCATAGGTGACTTGGTTGGGTTCTTTGTGTAATGAGTTTCAAAAGCAGGGTGGGCCTGTGAAGTTCTGAATTTGAGAGCTTAAGGCTGCAGATAATCCTTAGCCCTTGAGGATTGTTTACCCCCGGATATTGTCAATGAGTTAGCCTGGGAGATTGGTTTGTTGAGGTGGCTGGCTTTTGTAGGCCAGGTACCCAAACTTGAATTTGATCCTAGCTTCCAGGGTGACCAGTGAGGAGCTGGACGTGCTGTAGAAATGTGGTCAAAGATGACCTTGAGTAGAGTAAGGGAGAAGCATGGAAATCCAGATGGGATAGCATTTCAGCAGTGAACCTGGGCGATTACAAATACAATGGCTGTGATACACAAAGAGTCACCATGAGCGGTGTGAAGAAACAGTTCACAGGTATGCTAATGTGCCCACTTGGCAGTTATAAACATCAGCCATCTTCATGCACTGGATACCTTTATCTTCTTAATGATCTAGAATTTATATATAATAGATGAGTGGCAACATCCAAGCAGAGGTGATTTCAGTGGTGTGTGCTAGTTAGAGGTTGCTAGGATGTAATTCTCTGCAGGTCTGCTTGTTTTTGACAGGTGCAAACCTTTTCTTATGTTAGTTACAAGCAGCTGGGATCAATCCCTGATCGGGACAGCCAAGAAGGGAAAGTGCTCCTTGTCTTAAGTTCTAGTACTTTAAGGTCACCAAGTCATTAGAGTGCTTCTGCATCCTTATTTAGGGAAAAGCTGTGTCTTTACTTTCTCCTTGAACTACAGTTGAACAGGATTTCCAAAGTTGTCTGACATTACTGAGAATGCTTCAACAATGCTCTTCATCTCACAATAGGGTGTCAACAGAGTCCCAAGGAAAGAGAGTGTCTGGCTACCGGTAGACAGTGAAGAATTTCAAGCTCAGCTATAATGCTTTCCCATGAACTAAGATTTAGTGGCAGTCTTGCAGCAGTGTTTTGGATTCTTTGGAATTTGTAGTGTAGAACGTTGATGCTACTGGGTACAGGGCATTTGCATTGTCTACTCTCAACAGCCCATGGGTAAGAATGGTCTGTATTTTCTGAGGTTGTCCTAGGTGTTGAGCAGTGCGTTTGTATGTTCGCGTTGTGTGCAGGGCTCTTATTGTTGCTAGATTCACTTGAGAGATAAGTGATAGGTCGGAATCCATAGTCACTCCAAGATGTTTCACTGTCTTTTGATGTTGAAGGTGAAGTCTTTAGTTCCCTGAGCCAGGTGTTCGAAGGTGGGTTGTTACTCAATTGATTACAAGTCAGAATCAACATTTTGGGAGAGTTGATTTTGTAAGGTGGTAGATCAGCAAGCATTCATCAGTGTCACGGACAGTGGTCAAGACATGTAGAGTCTCGGTCCTGAGAGTTGAAGGAGCAGATCAGGTCTGATTATGCAGTATGGTTAAGGTTAAACAGGAATGGGGAGATGATTTAACCTTGAGTAGCACCGTGGTGTGTGGAGAAACAAGTGGGGAAAAGAACTGAAGTGAACAGAGGTGTTTAGAAAATACCTACCTAAGAGATAAGGAGAAATGTAATTGATTTTTTTTTCCTTGTATGATGAGTTCTTCTAGTCTCAGTAATGGAGTCTGCTAGTGGGCAGTGCCAAAAGCTGTAGATAGGTTTAACTGAAGCAGTGCAGTGCCTCCACTATCATCCTGTCAATTTCAGAATATCCCAGATAGAAATTGAAGTCGACTCAGTGCTTCTGCAGAAGCCAGTTTGGTGGTCTGAGAGTTGAATTCAGACTTGCTACTCTTTCAGTTCAAACTTGACTACCATCCTCTACCAATTATGTCGGCTGGGCGTGGGCTGTGACTCTATCCTAAAGGTCAGCAAGTACTGTCTTTAGTTTTGTTCAGTGACATTTACAGGCTTCCATAGGTCTTGAGTATTTGGTAGTTCAGTTTTTAATGCTTATTGTGAGCTGTTGACCTTTGCCTTGTGCCCAGTCCTTTCTGTTTATAGATAAGGAGCAGCAGCTTGTAATACTTAAAGCTTGGAAAGGGGTGGGGGCCTAGGAAGGTGTGTGAAATCGCAGCATGGATTAAAGCTATTATCAAACGCCACCATGTCTACAAAGAAACAACTAAAATGTGCTGTAACACTCACTGTATAAAAGGCACAGAGAAAACTCCCATAACAAGATAAATAAACAAGAATTGGCAAACCAATATCTTTCGACTATACAAGCGCTATGGCTTTTAGCCATGCTGTACAGCAGCATACAGTAGAATGAAGTGGCCTGAAGTGGAGTGGCGTAGATTAGAGTGCATTGGGATATAGTACAGTGGACTAGAGTGGAATGGCAGAGAGTTGAGTTAAGTGGCATAGAGTGGTATGCAATCAAGTGCAGGGGGTAGAGTGGCACTGAGTGGAGTGATATAGAGTGCAGTGGCATAGTGTAGATTTGGTGTATACTTCACTGGGGTAAAGTGCAGTGGCATAGAGTAGAGTGGTGCAAAGTAGAATGGCATATAATGCACTGGGGTAGAGTTTGGTGGAGTAGAGTGGTGCAGAATAGTGGAGAGTGGCATAGTGTTGAGTACAGTGGTGCAGAGTAGAGTGTGGTGTAGTGGCATAAAATGGTGTAATGACACAGAGTGTGGGGTGGATGAGTGAGAGGGGAAACGAGCAGCATGGAAGGACGGTGGGTGGGAAGCAACAGAAGGTACATGGATAGTTATATTGGTGACTGATTGAAAAGACAAGCACACCCATATGGAGTGCTTGAACACAAAAAAGTAGCCCAAAAAACGGCAGCAGTGGATGGGTACTGTACATGATCCATGTTCCAAATTAGGGCCAAACACAAGAACTAGGGCATGAAACCTGCATGCTGGGTCAAATGGGAACGAACCAAATGAGAGCAATGCTGAAGCTAACATGGTAAGCTATGATCTGGCTGTAAGCCCACTCACTGTATGTAAACAACCTGTCTTCCAGAGACCGCTCATGCGCTGTCTAGGTGAAACCTAAAAATAGAGACCGTGCTGTCTGTGACAGAAGAATTTTGCTTTCCAAAAAAATGTGTAAAAATAGAATAGTGTAGGAACTGAAATGACAGCACACGTGGGAATATTGGTTTGTTTAATATTCTTACTACTCTGAGGCCATTCATAATACGCAAACACGCAACGAAGAAAATATATATTTTGTGCTGCTGTTTTGTAGAAAAGGAATATTGGGTTGTTTGTTAGCAATGATCACATCTATGTAGATGGATGTATGTGGCAGTATTGTGCACTTTGTAGACATCTATTCATACCTGCAGGATTGTAGATGTTAACTGTGCATTAGGTACAGTGACACCTGGGTGCATGAATTTGAGGGGACCACTTAATAGAATTATAGCTCATTTACTACAGAACTGAGAGCTGGAGATGTTTTTCTGTGCTTGCATTGGAACTATTGGCACCCATCCTATGCTATTGGGCACCTGCAACGGTTGTGAACCCCTGCAGTGGTACTTTATTCTTCAGCCTTTCATCCTACTGATATAAATAATGCAAAGATCATTGAATTGATTGAACAGGTAATTTATAGTGCTGTAAAATTATGATGTGGCAAATTCTATGTTTAGCCCAAAATCTTGTATTTGTTTAATGAAAACACCAAGATCTCACTGAAAGTCAAGCTCACCACAGATATGGACTACAATACCTAAAAACACAGCCCCAAAGTACCAAAAACCGCCCGTTAAGGTACGTTCATTACAAAAAAGCGAAGCAGTTAAACTTGAATTCCTAAATCCTATATACTCATGTTGTATATTGTTCAGTGCGACTTGTGAGTCTGAATTAGTGGTTTGCTGTGCTGTTTCATTAAATCATTTTAACTGATACATTTCTATAGTTTCCTGCCCGACAGTTAATGAAGTGGTATTTGTACCGATTTCCTAATGTAATCCCAATTATTTACGGACTGGACAGTAATTAGTTATAGAAAGTGCACTATAAATAGCTTTGTGTGCACTCTCACTCTATAGATAATCCTTAAATACATGCAATATGTTTACCCAAATGGCAGAAACAGTTTTAACCATTTTTTTTTTTTACACGCCATTACTTCAAGGATCACAAAGGACCCTTTGTCCAAGTGAGGAGTGATGACACGCAGTGAAGTTTTGACTGCAACAGCATCGCAAGTGGACTGCTTGCAAAAGCAGCTGCCTTATTGTTTTTGAAAATATCTTTATTAGGTTTTACAGCATATTCAACAGTAGCACAAAACATATTGTGACAGATTGATTAGACATATTTCTAAAGAAAGAAAGCATCAGAGCAGAAATGCATTTGGAACCTGGGTGTGTATTAAATTCATGACTGCTTTCAAGTGTAGTGGACTCGGAGTGTTAAGTTCATTTGGTCTCCTGTGGTAAGTATTGTTATAGTGCACCTGTGGGTGGGGGGAACGAGGGACTTGTGATGAGGGTCGACAGGCGGGTTGGTATCAGTGACCTGAAACGTGGGTGCGTGAGTGAGGCATAGGGGTGACGGGCGTGTCAGGGCATTGGAAATGTGTAAGGTTGGGAGGGGCTTGGTGTATATCTGTGCCAACATATGCATCTCAGTTTGGGGTGGGATTTGCTGTGTGGGTGGAGCTTGGGAGCTCTTGACGATAAGCCATTGTTCGATGCCTCCTACAGAAAGTGGTAGAGTAGGGTGGCCCACTGAAAAGATATTGGTTGCTTGCAAAGTAGACAAACCTCCTCATATCGGAGTACGTCTTCCTCCGCTGCGCCCCATTTGTGAACTGCCCCTTTCCATGCCCCTAATGGGGGAGCAGCGGGAGAGCGCCAGTGGAGTGTAAGTGTACTCTTGGCTACGTGTAGCGATAGGTCCTCATAGTGGACTCGTACTTTGTGTTTTATTGCATGTATAGAGCCCTAGGGAGCATGCTTCCCACACATGAATGTCTGGTAGCTCTGTGGACCGTATGCAATGTGGTGTGTAGAAGCACCTGTATTCCTGGATGATTGGACAGGACCATGGCATATGCCTGAAGTTCGCGTCTGGAACATGGCATCGTGGGCACTCAAATTGTGTCTTGGGAAAGTGCTGGTAAAGTTGCTCAGGAGTCAGGTAGGTCATGTGCAGGAAATAGAATTGCGTATTTTGTAGCATGAGTTGTGGGAGACCTTTTTGGAAACTCCATGGCCTTTTCCCAATTCTTTATCGTGTAGCATCCTCCCGAAGTCATTCTCCCACTTTTGGCATAGGTTTGTGAGGGGGACAGCTGTCCGCTCTTGTGTGTCTTTGTAAAGCCAGGTAATCAAGTGCTGACCAGTGCCCATCATGAGAATGGTCTGGAGCACCGGCTGCACTACGGCTTCCCTCCTGAAAGATTCCAGAAGGTATGGCATGTGTCGTCTGTGCAAAAGGAACTGCCCAGGAGGAAGGTTGTTCTCCTTGACTAGTTGATCGTATTGGGGGAAAAAATGACCCTCAACAAAAAGTCACCTGTTGTAAGCACAGTGTTCTGTCCAAACCCTCAATCCTCCCACAGTATAATAATCTGAGTTATGAGGAAGGCCTATGACTGGCAGGTTGGGATCATACGTTGGCATTGTTCTGGATAATCCATGTATCCTAGCCATGCAAGCCTTTACTACTCTCAGCTGAAGAGGCCAGGGAGTGGTGTGTTGTGCCTTTGGCAGAAGCAGACGACGTGTAAGTAACGACCTGCTGTCAATTGGGATAACCCCTATAATTGTGCTGTGAGGATGTACGCCTCAAGTTTTGGGGCTCATAGGCCCCACAGGGACTAAGACTACTGAAGCTTAGCCAGGGCAATAAGTCTGCGTCCCGAGCCCCATATGAATGTGCATAATAGAGAGTCTAGGCCTTTAAAAAAGGAGTTAGGTGGTGTAATTGGAAGATTTGTGAAATAGTATCAACGGTGGGGTAGGATGATCATTTTCACTAGGGCAATTTTGCCTATGGGGGCCAAATGGAGCATGCGTCAAAACTGTACCTGAGTGCGAATTCCAGCCAGGGGCTTGCAAAGGTTTCCCTCATATAGGTTCTTCGGCTGTGATACAAATGAGCTTGTGCATGCCAATTGAGAGGGGTGTTTCCAAGGTAGATAGTACGTAATGGTTGTTCGGGGCACAGGGGATATACCGCTGAATTTGTTCAGTTAACACAGAGACAAGCAACTTGCGCATGATCCGCCAATGTATTGCAGAGGTGTGTGAGATTGGCTGTTATATCTTTTATGTATAAGAGCATATCATCCGCGTATAAGGATACAGAATGCCCTGCGTACGGTCCTCCTTTCAGGTGCAAATGGTAAAGGGGACTGCAGGCAGCCATCCCTCCTGCCTCGATTGACTGGAAGGGGGCCAAGAGGATGCAATCCAGGTGGACTCAGAAGGTTGGCTTGCAGTAGAGCAAATTGGTGTAGTTAATTAGCCTGGGACTAACCTCCATGCGGCCGAGCACCGCAAAAAGGTAGTGCCAGGACAGGGTGTCAAATGCCCTTTCCAAATCAAGGATTAGACAGACTGACTGCGGAACGCGCTAATGGGCTTGGTCCTAAACATAAAAATAGGCATCAGGTATTCCGCGAGGTGTTGCGAAACCATTTGGCCTACGTGCACCAGTTACTGAGGGATCTGGGCATACCTATAAACTAAGATTTTACCTAGAATTTTATAATCGGCTCCAAGGATGGCGATGGGTCTGTATGAGGCTAGGACTCTCTCTAGGTGGATGAATAATAATTCTAAAAGGCTTGCAAGATGTCAGGTTGTGAGCGGGCAGTGACACCTGCCAAGTTGACTGCTTCGATGATGGTGCGGGTTGCAGATTCTCGCTGGCAAAGCCAGGCCAGAAGTCTGATGGACTTGTCTCCCTCGCGATGGACCTTTGCAGCATGGACTGTGAAGTTATACCACCGCAGATCCTCCAAAAGGGCAGTGTAGGCGGTTTTCGAATCTGCTAGGCAGAGGGCCAATGTAGGATCAGTGTCTGCCGCCTTGGCCAGCTCCACCAGGGAACATTCAGTTGAGGCTATGTGTCCCTCAAGGGTTCTGCCAAAGGAATTTTTTAATTTTTATAATACCGTGTGTGAGTGGTGTGTAAGAAGTGTGGTATGGTTGGATCAGATGGTTGTGTATTTTTACGAATGTTGAGAGGGAGTAGGTACTGTGATCCTAATATATATATATATATAGTGACCCTTTTATCTTGAATTCTTTTTGTATATTACTTTGAAAAAGAAAATGTGAAGATTAAGTAAATTCTAGGATGTGCAATTAATAAAATAGGTTTTGTTTGTATATTTCTCTGCCTTGTACTTCTTTGTTATAGCTCCTTTGCTTATATCGGGGGAAAAAATAGGTAGGGACATTCCCTATTTTTTTTTACCATTGAGAGGCAGCTTTTGTGCTTAGTCTTTTTTTCTGTGTTAGACTTGATGTGACTCCACTAAGTTTATCCTCAGGGCATTTATGCAAACAAGAATTTACATGCCAGCTTAGGAATTTAAATTGAGCCGTTTATGTCTGTTAAGTTCTTATATGGACCTGCATAGGCTTAAAAGAAAGAGAGCAACAAAGAACATCGACTTACATGGATAGAGATGCTGAGAGAAAGTAACGAAGTTGGACTTGCTGCATCCATCCTCCCCATGCTTTTTTAAATAGGGCAAAGAGTTTTGAAAGCAGTAATGTGCAGTACTGTTTTACATAATTTTGGCTGTAGGATAAAACAGTAACACTCAGTACATAGTTTTGGGCTGTAGGCTTCCTATTGGTTCAAGTCTGCAATTGAACAGGAATAATATAATTTCCCTAATTGATGGAAATAATTAATGGTCTGATGAAACTCTTCGGAAAAGTTTTTAAACCAGTGCTGAAAATGTTTATAGTCTTAACAAAATAATCTAAAAGGCAGTGGTTTACAGCATTTATCCCATAATATCCCTTTATTAATACTGTCTGTACCCCATATCCCTGCTTGTGGTAATTGCTGGACATGGCTTTGCATGTGTTTTGACGCTCTATGCCATGCATGGACAGTAATTTGTGACTGCAGATGTCCAGGGTTTGCTCTGCAGCACCTTCTGCATCTACTTCTTCTGTTGAAGGGCGCAGTGCAAGTCAAAACTGTCATACAAGTGCTATGCTCCAGAATATAGGAAAGCCTCTGTAAGAGACTGGAAATTGTGGAATTTTAAAGAAAAGATGGTGGTGGGTAATGGGGAAGAGGGAGAAGACAAATGGAGCCGGATAAGAGGTGAGGGAAATCAAAAAGAACAACACAGAGAAAGGAGTTAAGGAAAGAGAAATTGAATAAAATGAGTGAAGAGGGCCAAGAGTAAAAAAGTGAATGCACACACGAGAGAGACAGAAACACACAGGCGGACATAGGGCAGTTGAAGGAGAGAGACTCAACATCTGGCAGTTGAGAGACAGCCCGGAGTAAGTGGTTCAGGGAGAGAGACTTCGTGAACACACCCAGTAGTATTTTAAAGTGAAAAGAACATTAACTTTTCCAGAGGGACTTTATTTGTTGGCTCTGGCTAGACTAAGCTTTCGTTTAGTTGAATAGCTCTTTAAACAACTACAGGAGTGCCACTAAGTTCCAAAGGAAAGAGGGATAGAAAAGAAGGACAAGAGAAGAAGGAAGGGCACAAGGCACAAAGAATGTGAACAGAGCCTTGTGGATACAGCATGTATTTTCCAAGTCATTGGTAACTCATAGACTAGAGCAATGATTCTTTATGGGGAGCCAGTTTTGGCTAGCTAGTCACCATGTACCTTGAGGAAAAGGAGAAATAACAGGTAGCAGAAGAGAGTAGGAAAGTTAGAGATGTTAGGCTTTAGCAGTTGGTTTAAGAGTGATGGCCAGTTTAACAGGTTGGGCATTTATTTTCTTAGAGGACTTGCTTCCTGCTCCGAAGAAACAGTACTGTACCTCTAAAAATCAAATTAAGTTTCTATCAGGTTTGCAAAGCCAATGTAAAATCCAGTTTCCTATCACCTGCGATACACTAGATTCTAGCATGCCTGCAACTGTTTTTATCAAACTCAGAATATTCCTTTATATATCAAATCTTTTCTCAAGTGTTCAGTTTTACCCTCATCACTCGTGTTTGAAGCCAGTATCATGCATTTGCTATTTTCCCCGCAAAGTATTGTGTATGCTATGTGTATGTTTTTTATGGGGATGTGCTGTCATTCTCTTTAACCACAAGCATTTCATGGCCAAGATGGCTAGACTCCTATTGAAACTTAACATTGGCCAGACAGCTTGTTTTTTTATGGACATTAGAATGTGCAGAGGGGCTGTTGGTGTTAAGTGACCAGGCACACAAGGTGAATATACTTTTCATTTTTGCCTATTCTAAAATTAGTAAGACTTAGCGTGATGGTATTCTGCCAGCTGAAAATGTGGTACCTCACCGTGAAGAACAGAAAGGACCGCTATAACTCCATGTGGTGGCATTGATTCCAAAACTTGTAATCTCAGATGCCTTGAGCATAAGTTTGGTAAGGTTCATCTTAGCCTAGAGTGTGCTTGAGGACCTAGAGAGAAATGCATGTATGCTCAAAAAATGTATAGTGCAGCAAGTTAATGCACTTCTTGCATTTGCAGTATGAGAACAAAATTGTCTGCTGTATTTTAGTGAAGTGCAACAAATGTGTTATTCATTCCTAGCATTTGTTTGTTTTCAGAGTCCTCTGGATAGAGCTCAAGCAGCAAAGAATAAAGGCAACAAGTATTTTAAAGCTGGTAAATATGAACAAGCGATTCAGTGCTACACAGAGGCCATCGGTCTTTGCCCCTCTGAGAAAAAAGTTGACCTTTCCACATTCTATCAGAACAGAGCTGCTGCATACGAACAGCTGGTAAGTCTCCCAAAATGTTATGAAACAGTACAGGAAAACGACTAGATAAATAACAGGTGTTGGCTTCATTTTGATATATAATAATAATTCCTTAATTAAAATTTTCTGGATTCACATTTTGTTCCTCATTCTGTAATTTAGTGGTTGAATCTGCAATTGTTTCTTTCTGATTGTTAATGCCACCCCCACCCCCAATTTTCTTTGTTTGGGTGTTCTCAACTGATGAGTGTATATGTCCAAACACCTGGGACATCAGACTTGTGCCCGAACCCATAATGTATGGTCGCCGCCATATTCAGAAATGTATGGCCGCCATATTCGGATTCATTTTAGGTCGAGCCTGCAGGCAGCTCATGCACGCTGTACCTTGCGAAGAGGTATTGTCCTTTTAAAATAAAAAAAACTCAAGAAGCTTTTAGCATGCCCATTACTTACCATGTGTTCCCAGCAACGTATGTCTAATTTCCTTGTTTCTGATTGTAAAGCATGTTTTGTCTTCCTGTGTTTTCACTTTGGCTTCGTGTATCTGGCCATGCCATGGAGCATGGTCCAACTACAGCTTCTGGTCAGTGACCAGTGTCCTTCCACTGCCCACACTTGTATTTTCAATTGGGTTCTAGTACTCCATAAGAGTGCATCTGGAGGCCATATCCTCTCCTCCCCACTGCTCTTCCCATGTTGTTCCTTGAAGTGCCCCCTCGCAGTACTATATTTTCATTGTTGCATCTCTCTTCCTCCATTGTTGCTTGCCCATCTCCCTCACCCCTCTCCCGCCTTGCTGCATGCCCCCCCCCCCCCCGTCCATGTTGCTTGCCTCATCCCTCTCCATCCATCGCTGCTTGTGGATATATCACTGTTAACACTACAGTGCTGTTTTTACTTGAAGTAAACAAAGTGTAGTTCTGATAGCTATTTCAAGTGACAATAGCTCAACAGCTGAAATCGCTGTTCTGTGACGCAGAAGGCCTAGATCTGAGGCTAGAAGCCAGGATCGGTATGTTGAAAGTACGTAATAAACTCTAATTTTCGAATGTCACGGTCTTTCTGCTGAGCCCCGCCACCCACAGCAGAACTGTAAACGAGGTGTAGCTGCCTCCGGGAGAAGAAACTATTGGGAGGAGGGGGGTGCGTTCAGTATATGTGTTCTACTGCCCAGGGGGCAGCAGTTCTGCTTGGTAGAAGGGGTACGTGTTAATCAGATATTTTTCTTCTGTTTGAAACACACAATGTCATGTCATGAAAGCTCCCTCTTGGGCATCTCGAAATACAGACTTTTCTCATAAAATCATATATTTTCCTGCCTCGCTGTCTGAAACAGGTTGAGGATGACTGCACAACCTTGCTCTTGCCCCCCTGGCTAAATATGTCAGTTACTTTCGAGTTATGTGCCTAGTTGCTGCACTTGCATGTGTGAGAGCCATTTGGAATTTCTGTATGAGCAAACATTAAATGGCATTGACGCTTTTTATTCTGTATGTATGCTGGGGGTTTGTGAGCAGTGTCCCAGTAGCACTGTACCAAATGTTTTGAAACCATAACACCTGCTGGAAAGAGAATGTGACGTAACATTGCACTGCAGCGGTAATATCACAGGTTATGTCCATAGTGTTTTTTTTTTTTTTTTTTTTTTCTCTTTTTTTTTGGTGTGATGAGGTCCACTGGGGAAAGTTACCCTAAGGAGGAAATCAAAATGTGACACTGGAGGCAAACATGCAGTACAAATCATGCAGTGTTTTGAAGTTGGTGACGGTGGGCAGAAATAAACAATTGCGTCAGAAAAACATGTCCACTCTAGCAATACAATTGGAATAATTGGTCTGTTATCACAGTCTATTTCTATAAAAGTACCATCCTAATTGATAAAATAATAAGGACTGGCATGATAAACGTATACATAGAGCAGTCATGTGAAAGCATGTTTACTTGCTGAGCTAGCCAATCCTGTTCCGATCAAGCAGTGAATGTGCTTTTCTTGACTAATACATGGAGAGCATGCATCTTCCCAGACTACGAACTCCATGGTGCACTGACAAGCAGCGACTACTTCCTTAAAGTTTTATAACTCATGTTATCCTCGTTTCAAGGGTCCATATTGGCATTTGTAGTTCCCCACTAGCCAGTTCTTGATGTGAGGTTTCAGAATATTTACACATGTCAATCCAAAACTCATAATGGACTAGTATTTTAATGTCAGGAGTGGCCCACTAAACTTTGACAGCTTGAGAGCTAGCACATTCTAATTGTATTTATGTAGTGCTTACTACCCCTGAAAGGTGTCAGTGTTGTTCAGCAAGTGGCATGCTACTCCAGAACCCAAAAGGACTTGTGGTGGATTAGTACAAGGAAACATGAGATAATTTGAGCGGTGGACATGTGAGTCCGTCAGTTGGATTGAATAGAATAATGGAGGGGTAGAAGTGGGAAGAATCTTGAAAGTTTTAATTGGGAGATCTTAGAAGTAAGATGAGGTTTGGAATGAGAAAAAGGAGAGCTGGAGAGGGGAAGTCTGTAGAAAGTGATTTGGGAGAGCATAGAAGTAAAATAAGGTTTGGGATGAGTCAACAGAGAGATACATGATGGAAGAATTTAAAAGGATTTTTGGGGAGATCATAGAAGGAAAATAAGGTTTAGGGTGAGCCAGGAGGGATAGATGAGGGAAGAATCTGAAAAGGGTTATTTTGAAGATCATAGTAGTAGGCAGAGGTTTGGAATGTGTCAGAGAGTGGAGATGGAGAATAGATTGAGAGAGGTAGAAGGTGAGAGAGTGATTTGTTTCTCCTCTACAGTAGGAGTAAAGTAATTTATTTATATATATATATATATATATATATATATATATATATATACAGATGGTTACATAGAAAGGGTATATACGTATAAGGAAGTGCTAACTTTTTTGATTGAGAGCAAGAAGGACTTGCATGTTTGGTATCTTGGAAATTGTAATTTAAAATTATCTTTAATGGTAAAGTTGGGTTTTAAGTCACAATTCTGAAAATGTCACTTTTGAAAATTTGTCAGCCTCCCACCACAACCACTTGGTGCCTGGAGTCTGTTCGTGGGTCAGATGACTGGGTGTGGTTGGCAACTCGACCCGGCCCACTCCTCCCAGTCAGTTGTAAAAGACTGGATGGATCAGGTGAGGCGTTCTCAGATGTTTAAGTGCTTTCCTGGTCTATTCTGGATGACTTCCTACAATTCCTGGCCAGGAATTGCGTGCCAAATGAAAGTTGCTACTTTGCTTTTTGCCGTTCATATTGTCCTGATGGGTTGCCTTCCCTGTGCTACAACAACTCAGTTTCCTTGGCTGCTCTGGTATGTGGGGTATCCCGCAGTTACACATTCCCTTGCTCTTCTAAAGTTGTCACAAGTACCGAAGGGGTGGGGTAGTGGTAAGCACTGTCGCAGTCTTGCCTGAACTCCAGACCTTCCCTCAGGCAACGTTGGTCCCCTCATGTTTGAGCTAAGTTTAAACTGCCTCCTTCTGTGCTTGAACTACAGCTCCAGCAAGTTGTCATTAACTAAGTTTTCAGCTCTCTCTACAGAGACACCCACGTGTCAAAAATTATGGATACAGGAACACGGGCAGCTCTTTTGCACTCATAAGCCCCTCTTTTTGCTGCTTCTTTTTTCCCCTCACAGATTCACTGGGGCAAATGTGCCAAGGTCGCAACCTCCTTAAGGGGCTGTCAACCGCTCCTTGCTTGTTCTCGGCTGCCCCCTCTGCTCTGCCTCCTGCCATTCCACCCTGAACCTCCGCTCCAGTACAGCTTCCTGTTCAGCTGAGTCTGCCTCTTGCGCGGAGTCCCGCGTCACCTGGGCCCAGGGCACCCCAGCAACTTTGGCATGACTTCCTCCTGCTTTTGCTGCATGGGGAGTCTGGGTCCCGGGAGGCTCCTACGTTCAGGTCTCTGGCACTATCAGTCACACATTGTGAGGCTGTCAAATCATACACATTTAGGCAATCCGAAGATAGTGTCATTGACGATGAGAGTTATGTCTACCTGGAGAAGAGCAGGCAAGATGTGTTCCTGCAGGGAGCAGGAGAGGTCAGACACTCCCTTCTGTGTGGTGAACAGTGTGTAACAGAACAGGCCCCTAGTGCTTGCTGCAAGTTTGGTATTGCTTTTGCACTGTCTTCAATAGTTGGCTATGAAATAAAGGGGACTCACAGGTCTTGGAATACTTTATTTGAATTTTAATGTTTAAGATAAGCCAGTATTTACATCCACACTGCAATTTCTGGGTGCATTTGCTGCTCTTTCAATTTTCATCATAATGCTTGTCCACAAACTTCTAATGGAATATTGCCAAAGCGGTTACACCTCCGGACACAGTGCTATATTTTCAAGGAAACAATAAATGGTAGCTGGTGTTGGTATTCTGCAACAGAAGTTAAGCTCTCATGTTGACATTACTGAAGAACTAGCCTTTGTTGCATTGTCATATTTTTGATTTCTGCAGCATGCATGTATCCTCTGCTTTGGAAGCCTAGTGCATTGTCTCTAAATATACAATTTCCATAAGGCATCACAATAAAAAGAAATGAAAAACGCTAAGAGAACAAAATACTTTGTTGGAGAAGTGGCTGGGCAACAGTGTAAAGCTATGAGGAAAACAAAAAAGGTTCACATTTTCAGGAAGAGCCCAAGCATAAAAAAAGTATAATCTGAGAGACAGTTTCTCTTCAATAAGCACGAGAGTGCTGAAACTCCCTTCCTTCCACCTTGAATCTTCTACCACATGGCAAGACATAAGCAGCTGAGAAGATCTTAAAAAGAGCACAGAACTTTGCGCTAGTGTTTTGAGAGCCTTTTTCACACACAAGAAATCGCTTTTCTTTTTAAAGTGATTTAAGCCCTAAGTTGATTATACCTATTTTGTACGTCATTTAGTATTGGCACACCCGCATGTGCAGCTACTGTAGAATTGTAGAAGGATGACCCCTGTTGATCTCCTGATAGCTGCGTATGGCAGCCCAACCATGGTGTGGCCATCCTGATAACCTAGCATGAAGGCAGTGTGCTCCTGCTCCTTTCCTGATGTGTTTGCATCCTAGCACTGGCCCACGCAATGTTCCTGATGATTTGGTCTGGCAGCATGGGTAAGCGAGCCCCGCTCATGACACGCATGAAAGCACAAGCACCATAAATATTTTCTTAAGGTGTGGCATGGCGCTTTCTGGAATCCTCTCCAGTACACAGCCAGAGAGAGGATCTCCTAGACCCTTTGGCATCAAAGATTTTGTCAATGTCCTAACATGAGACAGAGAACCTAGTAGACTGCAGCCTCCCTCAGCTTATTGAACTTTACATGATCAAGATGTGTACTAGTTAATGATCAGTCATATGAGCCTCACAGGAATAGTCAATGGAAACTAAAACCTCTTTCATCATGTATAAACCCATTCAAGGATACTAGCAATATATTTTTAGGATTGATTAAATCAAAGCTATTTCTATTTTACTCTATAAAGTGCAGGGTTACTCAAAGGTTTTCTGGAGCTGAACGAAAGAGTTTGTGCATGCAGACGACGACAGTCCTGAATAACAGCACAAATGGCTATGGGAGTGCTTGAAACAAAAAGGTTTCAAAGACTTTCGGGATGTTGGCTTGTTAGAATCTGCCCGAATACCAACTGCAAGTTTTTTTTCTAAGCTTGTGCTGTAATAACACTAAAAGCTTGTCCGCCTTATCCAACATTACAAAAAGTGGGCAGGAGGAAGAGAAGCACAGCAGTCTGACAGGTCTTTGTCATATGAGCTTATTGGAAATGTGTGCAGGGTCGTGAGTAAGAAACATGGTCTTGTGGAAAAAAAAAACAAAGGCTCCTCTTCTGGACAGGTAGCCAATGTTAAGTTTTAACATGAGCTAACATACTGTAATATTTATGAATGCTCAGTAATAATCTTGCTGCAGTCTATGCATCAAATGGGCAGTAAGCCTACATATAGAGCATTTCAGCAACCAATTTAACTGATGATCAGAGCTTGTAGAAGTGGCTGTCTACATATTGGTGTTGACAGGACTCTCTAGCTAAAGACAGGGGTTTTGAGGGGAATGGGGGGGTTAGTCTTAGTACTTTATATATAATTTACAATGAAGAGATTAGTTAAGCTGTAAGCGAAGCCTAAGCATTAAAGATGTTAGCATTGGCAGTTCATGCTAAAGTGAGGAACTAGAGTGCATGTTGACAGGGTACTTTGTTGCTAAATAATAATGCTTTCATTCTGCTTAAAAAGAGATGTATGAAGAAGCACTCAGCAGTCCTCAAATTGTATTGGCCTGCTGGTGCTTTATAACATGATGGTATGTGACAATATGCAACTCTGTATAAAATATTAAGAGGTACTTTTGTGTATTTTGGTCTGCAGTTCAACAATTTCAGACATATCATGTGATGTGGTTTTAATTTAACACATTCCTCTGTTGGAAATGGCCCTTTTTGCAGGGTTATCCCCAAACTTTTTGGCTTCTTCCTCCTATTTTTCTCAGGTCTGTTTTTGCTGGTTTATTGTCTCTGCGCACTTTACCACTGCTAATCAGTGCTAAAGTGTAAGTGCTCCCTATGTAAATTGTATTAGTGATTGGGTTATCCATGATTGGCATATTTGATTTACTGGTAAGTAAGTCCCTAGTATAGTGCACTAGAGGTGCCCAGGTCCTGTAAATCAAATGCTACTAGTGGGCCTGGAGCACTGGTTGTGCCTCCTACATTAGTAGCTCTGTAAACATGGTTCAGACCTGCTACTGCAGTGTCTGTGTGTGCAGTTTTAAACTGCCAATTCGTCTTGGCAAGTGTACCCACTTGCCAGCACTAAACCTTCTCTTTTTATACACGTAAGGCAACCCCAAGGTAGGCCCTAGGTAGCCACATGAGCTGGGTGCAGTGTATTTAAAAGTTAAGACAAGTACTGATGTGTTTTACATGTCCTAACAGTGAAATACTGCTAATTTTGGGTTTCACTGTTGCAAGGCCTATCTCTCATATATATACATGGGGCTGCCTTTAAATAACTTTAAAGCGCAGATTCCCTTTGAGAGTGGATAGAAATGTGGAGATTAGGGTCTCTGACCTCACAATTTAAAAATACATCTTTTTTTTTTTGATTGTGAGTTTGAAAATGCTACTTTGAGAAAGTAGGCATTTTCTTGCTTAAACCATTCTGTGACTCTGCCTGTTTGTGGATTCCCCGTCTGGGTCAGTTTGACAGTTGGGCTGTTTACACCTCTCCTCTAGACAGTGACACAAATGGAGCTGGGGTGTAGCCTACATATCCTGATGAGCTATCTGTGCTGGAGTGGAGGGAGGACTCTTTGCTTGCACCTGAAAGGACTGTGCCTGCCCTCACACAGTGCAGTCTCCAACCCCCTAGTGTGTGTATTTGGCCTGGGCTGGACAAGGAAGGATCTTGCGAACACTTGAGACTTTTTTTGAAGTTTGCCAACTTCAAAGGCAGAAAGGAATATAAGTAGTAGACCCAAACCCCCAGACTTTTTGTGACTTTCTGGAACAAGAGGAACCTC
The DNA here is from genome assembly GCF_031143425.1 of Pleurodeles waltl. NCBI lineage: Eukaryota > Metazoa > Chordata > Amphibia > Caudata > Salamandridae > Pleurodeles > Pleurodeles waltl. The sequence continues at coordinate 654,554,631 of NC_090447.1, forward strand.
TGCCTAGGAGAAGAACTGAAGAACTGGAGGAGGAGTACTGTCCCTTTGCTATGTTACTTTGCTGGACTGGCCTGCAGTTGCTGCTTCTGCCTGACAAGAGTGCAAAGGGTGAACTTTTGCTACGTGTCCTACTTGAGAAAGATCTCCAAGGGCTTGGAGTAGAGCTTGCCTCTTGTAGGAAGTCTCAGGGACACTAAAGACTTCAGTTTCCTCGTCCTGCAGAACTGGAAACTGTGTGTTCTGTGTTGTTCAAGAGGAGAAACCACTGCAACACTGCTAATGATGCTGCTGGCCTGCACCATGACCTGCTGACGCGCACAGACCCGCTTTGCCCTGCAACCCTGGTCTCACCTGCGCCGTCATCAGACGACTTCACCTAGCCGCTGCTCACACCGCAACCTGTGGGCCCTGCACTCCAGCATGCCTGCTCACACCACAGCCTGGGCATCCCCGATGCTGCCTGCACCGTGGCCTATGGACACCGCTCGTGAGGTACACGAAGCACCGTTCCGTACCGCAGCCCTGGCCAAACAACGCCAGCAGCATCAGCTCCAGTGTCGTCACCAGGCATCCCTGCCTGCACTGCCATGGCTGGCCTGAACTGTTGGTTTTGTTGATCACGAAGCCGTGATAGCTCCACCTGGGACTATCGACTTCAAGGAACTGTTTTTTTAAGTAAAACTTGCAGAATTCATATTTTTATTACTGTATGTTGGATTTTTATCATATTTGGTCTTGTTTTATATAGATAAAATTGGCTATTTTTCTAAAACTGGTGTGGTGTCCTTTTATAGTGTTTTCATTTATTACTGTGTGTTATGTGCATATGCTTTACACATTACTTCTGAGATAATCTTGACTGCTCGTTCCAAGCTACAGAGGGGGGGGTGATCAGGGGTTATCTGAGCGGGTATCTCCCTTATCCTGGCTAGAGTGAGGGTCTTTACTTGGACAGGGTGAAAACCGACTGCCAGCTAGAGACCCCATTTCTAACATCCTCAAATACTGGGAATTTTGGTGATTATGTGTGTTGTAGTTGTGGGTTTGAAGTGATAATGTACAGGTGTTACAATTAATAAATAGGTGCACATCTTAAATGGAACTATGTATTTCAGCATTTAAGCAACTACTTGTAAGTAAGCTAACAGTCATGTAATTCTCAGTAGCTATTTTGAATGAATACTAATGCTAGGGCAAAAACTGCTTTTCTATGTCACAGAAGACATAGAACTTCCTTACCCCTTCTTTTTTGCCTTTCTAAAGCATTTTCCGCCTCTTTTCTTGCTCAGCAGACCCGATTGGATTCACCGGTTTTCAGGCTTCTTTCGACTACAAAAACTAGTTGGCCTCGGAACAGCTACAATTCAGTTATTGCAAGGGCATGATGAAAGGGGATAGTAAATACATTAGCCTCGGATGTCTGTTGTCGTGGGTTCCCCTTAAAAGCCCGCACTTCTGCACTTGTTGAACACTCGCAGGTAAAAGTCTTTGGGCAGGAGCTCTTCGAGAAGGTGTGCTACGCTTTGAAGATCAAAGATCCTAATTTCTTTGTCTTCAGTATTCTTCAAAGTAATTGCATCTTGGGTAAGGTGCCAGTGTTTATTTCTGGTGGGTGATTATGTGCTGACAAACCTCCCACACAATAGTATTGATTTTCATGGGCTCAAACTATTGTCAGCACTCGCAGGGTGAAACGTCCTTCAGTTGGTGTTTGGTCTGCAATTTTGTTGGCACCTACTATTGTTGTTGTATTTTAATTAGACAACTAAGACTCTTGTGAGACAACTTACCTTGGATCATTTCATAGGAGGAGAAAGGTGTCTTTTTCCAGAACCCAACTCATGGGGATAGCATTGTATTCCTGTGATCTTGGGGAAGTTTATATGGTAAAATGAACAATAGCTAGGGATCAGTTCATAAGCAATTATGCTCATCAAGGCAGGCAATTACAGTTCTCTTTATAAATCAACATAAAATGAAAACCGCACCCAAGGCAAGACCTGTGGGTGCTGTCAATGCTTGTTTCCCCTTTTGAGGACCTGTGCTGCTTTCTGGGTGCTCTTTTCTTTTCTGTGTACTCCCTTTACCCTCTTAGTTCCAACTCACACCTCATTTTTGTGCAGGTAGAAGGATGGCATGTGGGTCTATAAAATTCTTCAAGCTTCAAAACTCCTCCCACAGGTAAGTAACTATTTTATTTTGCATCATCATTTTCTGGATTCACATGCCGTTAACTGAGTGTGTAGGAGTATTCTTACCCACTCCCCACACACCCCACTTGGGAGGTTATGTTGAAATGAGTGTGTGTTTGTGAACTGGTGTCTTAGTCGATTTTACCCCTTCTGTTTTAGCTTGAATGTCTACACAAGTATGTAGTGAAGACCATGTAACTGACATGCATATGCTGTTTAGGGAGGGGTTAGCCATAAACACCAGAGTTTCTTCCTTAATCTATCTGTGGGCTTTTAACAACGCCCACCGCACATCCATCACCATCACTCGTTCATGGGCTTGCTTTTCAAAAACAGTTTGTTATAATTGGTAAATGTTTACAATTGTCCCTCCTTGGGGCCGTTTTGTTACTGTCTTGGCCATGGACCCTATTAGATGTATAATTGCACGTTTGGCGATACATTTGACTGCAAGAAAACTTATTTTTCCTTTTGTGTGTCTCCTTCCTGCTCACGCTTATTGCAGCTGTGGCGCTTTCAATCCGCTTGCTTATGTCAACTGTTTTACTTTTCATTTTCAATTTATGTGGCAAGAAAAGTCCAGTTAGGAATTTACAACACTAATAGCTCTAACTCAAGCAAACTGGAGACCCGTTCCATTGCAAATGCTTGTTTTCTTGTGGAGTGCGCTCTTGGGTTCTCCGCTAGTACTACTTTCCACCTTGCAGTAGTCCTTTTTGTGATTGGGGAACCCTTGTTTTGCTGTAACGAGGAGCACTACTTTGTTTCTTGCAGGCAATATGACTGTCTTTCTCAACTCTAGCACATGTAGAGCCCTTCCTGCTTTTGGTTTTAGTAGTGGGAACAAAAGGCTGGTAGTTGTACCTCTAGGATAACATGGAAGTGAGAAAATGACCTTTGAGACAAATTAAGTATTTGTTCTCATGATCACCCCATCCTTATGTATTTGGAAGCAAGGTTCTTGTATTGAGCGCCTGTAATTCACTTACTCTATGCAATGAAGTGGTGACAACTAGGTTGACATTTTGGGTGTTAAATATTTGAGTCCTGCTTTGTGCATGGGCTCGAAATAAGGTTTAATTAGTTGTGAGCACCAGGTTCAGATTCTACATTGACATGGGTGTTGACCTTTAGTGGTGCCACTCTTTTAGCACTTATAAATATCTTTTAATAACTGTTATAGTAAAGAAGCTCCTTCCTGTAAAGCCCCTTGTGTATGCCACTTAAGCAGACCGTGCAACATTAGTGATGTGTACCACGGTTTGTCATTAACAGGTGTGTTTGGTACCTGATATTGGAGTAATTGTTTTAATTGTGCATGGGTTATAAAAAATTGTTATCTCATAATTTTTTTCATAGGTTTTCTGTTTAGTTGAAAAGTGGAAGGGCAATAAAAGATGCCTTTAAATCTTGTTCTTATGTCACATTTTCTCTGTCTTCACAGACAGAGGTCAAACGTTACTTTTTCTTACAATTAATTTTCCTTCTGACTGCAGAGTTCCAGGACTTGGTTAGGTTAACTGTGTGACTTGCTGATTAGAAAGTAAAATAAAAGAATATGTGGGGTCAGGTCTTTCCTAACACACAACATTTAAATGACTAAGTCAACTGTGCAAACATTTCAAAATGTATTTGAGTAGTTGTGAAAGTCCTTTTTTTTTTTTTTCTGTGTGATCAGAAAAAATATTTTAATAGGATGAAAACAAATGGGAATACTTTACATGTTGATGAAAAGGATATGTTTTCTGAAACTCAATTTTCAAAGATTAATACACTATATAGTTTAATCAGTAAAGCTGCAAGTTAGTGGAGCGGTTTCTAGACATTTCTGGGAAAGTTACTGTGTATAGATGACAATATGTTACCACATCATGGTTTAGTATTATATTTGTTTAAATTGAGTGTTTAAACAAACTGAGAAACACTCCTGCCCTGATGGCAATGATAGTAAACTAAAAGAAGTCCTAGGTTATGTGGGTTAGAAACCATGGCTATGTGGGCTAGATTCTTGTGATGCATACAGCAAACTTTACTTAATCAAACAAAAGAGGTTTATTTGTACTGCAGAAATGCTGAGCTCCCATATTTGGAGGTGCAATCATATGTGAGAATTAAGAAAAAGGTGACTATTTGCCCAGGCTCACACGATTTGAGACCCGTTTACGGGTCAAGTACATTACAGCTACGTCGAGTAGATTATTTAAGTTACTCGACCTGCAGGTCCAGTAACATTTTTATGATTTTTCGAGCCATGCCACTCTTTCTGAAACATAATGCGAAAACTTAAGAGGAGGCACTTCATTTACTATATAACCTCCAATAACATGTTCTGCTGTCAAGTTTTTAACTTTTTTAAAAGCATTTTTAATTTATATTAACTTGAATAAATGATCTATTGTAGTTGTTTTAATATTCTTATGCATGTAAATATTTTCTGAAATGTTATACTTTTGTACATTGTATGGTAAAATTATAATGTCGACCTCTTCGGAGATACAAATCATTAGATAAACTTGAAACTAAATACACACAATATTCATTACAATCAAATATAAGGACAGTTCTCCCACACATAAACATCTAAAAATCCAATTGAAAACTGAGTGTCAGTCACCAGCGCACACAGATTAAAGTTTACCACTGCAGCACATATTTCCTAATTGTTCAGTTGTTGTAAATCGACTAAAACTTACTTATATCTGATACTAGAGGTGCACAAAATTTGTACCAGGTAACCCTTCCGTACACAGTAATACAGCTGTCAAAAAAGCATAATGTGCATAGTGCTTTGAAATGCAACGCTATCACAGGGACGTTTTTGCAGTGTAGAACCCCAGTCACTCTGTCTTGTGAAATGCCACTAAAAAGTGGATGATGTTAAAATGAAAACTCTTGAAATAAAACCTGTGCTTAACATTAAGGGCACCCACTAGGTAAAACTCACAACCCAGTGACAGTTTAATTAAACAGTAATTAGTGCTGACATGCAATTTATCACATTTCTCATGAGGAAATCTAACTTTCTTTTCCAAAAACATTTCTTTCGCCTGCATCTTTGTTCGTGGTTCAATGACCTTGGGTTATAAAAGAACTCTGGCACACTCAGATCTAAAAAAAAAAAAAAAAACTCTTTTAATGTAGCTAACCCATGGAATTGCTGTGGCATTGTCTAAAGCTAGACAGCTCTTATCCAAATAAGTAATGGGCTCAATTATTTCTTGTCCTACCTCAGATTAGCACATGAAGGATGGTGTGGATTGAGGGGCAGCCAGGAGTCTACATAACAATTTATTTTCAGCCTGCTGTAGTTGATTGACAGCCTTGTAGCCCCATACACCAGCTCCATACAGCACCAATTAAACACACCTACTTTTATAGATATTGCTTAAAACTCTTTCACAGATTTGTGTCTGAGTCAACGAACGAAGATCAAAACTGACTCTATGGCTCTTTGGCGTTGAATAACTCTGGAGTTAAACAAGATGTTCCTGTTCATTTTTAAATGAAGGGGTAAACCTAAATAAGTGAAAGTTGTTGCTCTAGAGATTACTGACCCTTCTAATTGAAATGTTCTTCTTTAGTATTTTTTGACCCTATGTTTGTGGAAAAAGATTTGCTAAGATTGGTTTCAAGCTCCAACCCTCCCATAAAAGTATAAAAAGTGTCAAGAAGAATTTGTAGGCCATTTGCCAACTATTGATATTAAAACTGCATCAGATGCGTTGAGTAAAACCGGTACTGCACATAATTTCATTGGAGGTAGATATTTCCTACATTGCACAGATAATTTGGCCATAAATATAAACGGGAAGGAACATTGGGGCCATCACAGATCAGTGACGAACCCCTGAGGAAGATTTTATTGTAGGGGAAGCTTGCCCTCTGTACCATTTCCAATCCTTACCACAGTATCTTAGTGCATCCTTAAAAGTAAGTCAATCGAGACCTAGTTAATACTTATCATTTCCATTTTAGCCCAGAATTTTACCTTGTTCCCCATGTCAAAGGCACAGGAGAATCAATAAATGAAAGGCAAATGGATCCCCTTCTGACTTTGACACATTTTCTTTAGAATAAGCTGAAGGTTAAGGCACTGTTCAAAAGTGCTTACGCCTGGCCGAAAACAGTACTGCAGTCTGGGCATGACCTGTTTTCCCACCATCCAGGTCCTCCAGTTTGGCAGCCAGAATATTACTGAGTGTTTCAAAGGAGGAATGTCTATTCCCCTTTTCAAAAACAAGGACAACCACCACTTCCCTCCAAGAGGGAAGTGGTTGCCACTTCTTAATTACTGACCTGAAGAGATTGATTAATATTGGACCCCAAAGGCAGCGTTATCTTTATATAAAGCTAATGGCACTCCATCAGGCCCGGGAGCCTTACCTGGGGGACTGTGGTTGATAGCAGCAATCACATACCTGACCTCGATAGTCTTACTAAATTGGGCAAGTGCCTCATAATTGCAGTCTGTTACTTCCCTAATTTCTCGAATAGTATCCTTGTTGCCTGAATCAAAAATGTTGGTAAAATGGTCTACCCAGGATTCAACAGGTATAATGGAGTCTATTAAAAGCTTTTTGTACTCAGACATAAAAGGTTGAGTTTCGACCTTCCGAAAAGCTGCACTCTCTCAAGGTGGCTGCCTTTTCTAGCTTATACCATGCGTCCTTTCTGAGCTCTGTCTTCCTAGATTCCAGGGTTCTGTTATAGAATCTTCTAGCACATATAGGGGGTTATTACAACTTTGGAGGAGGTGTTAATTCGGTGACGGTAAAGTGACGGATATACCACCAGCCATATTACGAGTTCCATAGGATATAAAGGACTCGTAATACGGTTGGTGGTATATCCGTCACTTTTGGGATGGATTAACACCTCCTCCAAAGTTGTAATAACCCCCATAATGTCTTCCTTTGTATGCAGGGAGTTTAGCTAATGGTAGTTTTATTTATTTTTTGTGGGAAACTGTGCACGTGTGATAAAACCAACCCTGTGGAAGGGTCTGTTTGGGAAATGTTTTAATGTAAGCCCCCCTACCATAGATGTACATAGAATGTTAAAAGCTGTAAGAATATTCTCAGGAGTTTCATCAAGGGACGTCAAAGATTACATGTGTTGACTATTTTTTTTTTTTTTTTTTTTTTTTAATAAGTCTTTTTATTCACAATTAAACAACATGTGATGGAGAAAAAGTTAAGCGTCATAGATCTTTGACCTCATTGTTGAGTGCGTCGGCCACTGGCCGAAGCACGCACACCCTCTTTGGTGCGGGTCACAACCATTGGCCGACTCCAGGGAGTAGTTTTAAGAATTCTCTGGGGAAAACTGGCCGTAAAGGGCCTCCTCTCCTTTCAGGAAGGCCTTGTCTGAAAGGGGAGATTTTCCCCTTTCAAACTAGGCCTTCTGTAATGGTTTCCTGGCCATGGATCGCAGCCGCGCTGCTATACACGGCCAGTAAACCCCACTATATACCATGGATTACACTTGGGAGGGTTGTCCCCCTCTGAAAAAGCTCCCCCCCCCCCCCAAATCACTCCAGGCATATTTAAAAATCAAATACTTTAGTTTACCCCTGGGGTTAAAAAATAAATACATTTTAAAACAAATGAAAAATGAAACTGACAGGGGGTCGCCCGGCGAGCAGGGCTGACACCGTGTGGGGCCTTTTTTTAATAGCTGTATGGTTTCCCTGGGGGCCCACGATCGCGAACCCTCCCTCCTCCCCCCAGAAAACCTTACAGGTTTTTAAAAAAATCTGTATGTGTATGTATGTGTATGTATGTATGTGTATGTATGTATGTGTATGTATGTATGTGTATATATGTATGTATGTATGTGTATATATGTATGTATATGTATGTATGTATATGTATGTATATGTATGTATGTATATGTATATATATGTATGTGTATATGTATGTATGTGTATATGTGTGTATGTGTATATATGTGTGTGTATATATATATATATGTGTATGTATGTATATGTGTATATGTATATGTATGTATGTGTATATGTGTATATATATGTATATGTGTATGTGTATGTATGTATATGTGTATATATATATATATATATATATATGTGTGTGTATGTATATATGTGTGTATATGTATGTATATATATTTGTGTATATATATGTATATATGTATGTATGTATGTATGTATATGTACAGGGAGTGCAGAATTATTAGGCAAGTTGTATTTTTGAGGATTAATATTATTATTGAACAACAACCATGTTCTCAATGAACCCAAAAAACTCATTAATATCAAAGCTGAATATTTTTGGTAGTTTTTAGTTTGTTTTTAGTTTTAGCTATGTTAGGGGGATATCTGTGTGTGCAGGTGACTATTACTGTGCATAATTATTAGGCAACTTAACAAAAAACAAATATATACCCATTTCAATTATTTATTATTACCAGTGAAACAAATATAACATCTCAACATTCACAAATATACATTTCTGACATTCAAAAACAAAACAAAAACAAATCAGTGACCAATATAGCCACCTTTCTTTGCAAGGACACTCAAAAGCCTGCCATCCATGGATTCTGTCAGTGTTTTGATCTGTTCACCATCAACATTGCGTGCAGCAGCAACCACAGCCTTCCAGACACTGTTCAGAGAGGTGTACTGTTTTCCCTCCTTGTAAATCTCACATTTGATGATGGACCACAGGTTCTCAATGGGGTTCAGATCAGGTGAACAAGGAGGCCATGTCATTAGATTTCCTTCTTTTATACCCTTTCTTGCCAGCCACGCTGTGGAGTACTTGGACGCGTGTGATGGAGCATTGTCCTGCATGAAAATCATGTTTTTCTTGAAGGATGCAGACTTCTTCCTGTACCACTGCTTGAAGAAGGTGTCTTCCAGGAACTGGCAGTAGGACTGGGAGTTGAGCTTGACTCCATCCTCAACCCGAAAAGGCCCCACAAGCTCATCTTTGATGATACCAGCCCAAACCAGTACTCCACCTCCACCTCGCTGGCGTCTGAGTCGGACTGGAGCTCTCTGCCCTTTACCAATCCAGCCACGGGCCCATCCATCTGGCCCATCAAGACTCACTCTCATTTCATCAGTCCATAAAACCTTAGAAAAATCAGTCTTGAGATATTTCTTGGCCCAGTCTTGACGTTTCAGCTTGTGTGTCTTGTTCAGTGGTGGTCGTCTTTCAGCCTTTCTTACCTTGGCCATGTCTCTGAGTATTGCACACCTTGTGCTTTTGGGCACTCCAGTGATGTTGCAGCTCTGAAATATGGCCAAACTGGTGGCAAGTGGCATCGTGGCAGCTGCACGCTTGACTTTTCTCAGTTCATGGGCAGTTATTTTGCGCCTTGGTTTTTCCACACGCTTCTTGCGACCCTGTTGACTATTTTGAATGAAATGCTTGATTGTTCGATGATCACGCTTCAGAAGCTTTGCAATTTTAAGAGTGCTGCATCCCTCTGCAAGATATCTCACTATTTTTTACTTTTCTGAGCCTGTCAAGTCCTTCTTTTGACCCATTTTGCCAAAGGAAAGGAAGTTGCCTAATAATTATGCACACCTGA